>NC_135719.1:69080782-70345282 GCF_964656455.1 Halichoerus grypus | reverse complement strand
AATAAATAAATCTTTTAAAAAAAGAATATTTAACCAAGGTCATATGATGAGAAGTGGTACTAATACACAATACTTTGATTTCCCTGTTGTCCTTAAACATGAGCAATGAGTCACACAATATTACTGCTGCTTGCCTTCCATCACAACTGGGCCTTTTTTTCTTCTTACTGAAGGGAGATTTTCTTTTCTTTCTTTTTTTTTTTAAGATTTTATTTATTTATTTGAGAGAGAGCATAAGCAGGGGTGGGGGGCGGGGCAGAGGGAGAGGGACAAGCAAACTCCCTGCTTAGTGTGCTTGATCCCAGGACCTTGAGATCATGACCTGAGCCAAAGGCAGACACTTAACTGACTGAGCCACCTAGGCACCCTTGAAGGGAGATTTTCTTTTCTTTTCTGTTTTAAAGATTTTATTTATTTATTTATTTATTTGAGAGAGAGAGCATGAGCAGGGGGAGGGGTTGGGGCAGAGGGAGAAGAAGACTCCCTGCTGAGCGCAGAGCTTGACCCAAGGACCCTGAGATCAAGACCTGAGCCCAAGTCAGACGCTTAACTGACTGAGCTACCTAGGTGCCCCTGAAGAGAGATTTTCAATGTACATTCAACTTTCAGTCATCTGCCTGACTTTAACTTCCTAATTCCTCTTTGGTTATCAAGTTTCTTCTAATTTCATTTATAGGATATCACTCCAAAGACCACTTCCTTTCCATCAGTTACAACTCATTAATATACCATTTTCTAAAATATCATCATTTTGGGGCACCTAGGTGGCTCAGTCGTTAGGTGTCTGCCTTTCCTCAGGTCATATCCCAGGGTCCTGGGATCGAGCCCCGCATTGGGCTCCCTGCTCGGTGGGAAGCCTGCTTCTCCTTCTCCCACTCCCCCTGCTTTGTTCCCTCTCTTGCTCTCTCTATCAAATAAATAAATAAAATCTTAAAAAAATATATCATCATTTTAAGTGTTCGTCATCTAATTTCAACTGCATATCTGAAAACAGGGTTTCCCTTATACCCTCAGGCATGACATGGGTGGCAGGGCACAGATAACACAACATAAATCCATGCAATATCATTTCCTGTCTCTGGAAGAAATCACACATGCTTGTGATAAACACTACAGGTACCCTCTTATGATATATCTCAAAAAGTATGTGGTATACCCCTATATCAGTCAGGATCTAACCAGGAAAACGGAAACACTCTAAGTATTTGAAACAGATGGAATTTAATGCAGGAAATTAATTACATACTGATGGAGGAGATGAGAAGTTAACAGTGGACGGTGAGGTAGTCCAGAGATGATCAACAGCAGGAATGCTCTACTACATCTAAGCTGGAGGAACAAAGAGAAGAAGTGGTATTCCTGGGGCCAGGATCATTCTATAGAAACTGAAACCATGGCAGGCCTGGCAGGCTGGCAATGAAGCCATGGGTCAATGCTGGAGATACCACCGAGGGTGCAAAGGGGGAAAAGGCTGTGAATATCTGGGACTCTCCCTCTCTTTATCTTCCACCAGTGCTTCCCATTAGCCAGCACCAGCTGTAAAAAAAGCACAAGCAGGAGAACAGGGAAAGGGCAAGAAATGGGGAGCCTGGGGGAAAAAGGAGATTCAGAGAAGTCATAACACCTCCAAAAAGTCAAAGGGCTACCACTTGGGAGAAGGAAAGGATTTATTCTCCATGGCACCATGGGAGGATCAACATATGGAAAATTCAGTAAAATGAAGTTCAACTCAAAATAAAGATGAACATTTAAATAAACAGAACTATCTAAAAAGGGGAACAGTTTGCCTTGAAAAGTGGCAAACTTGGAATCCGTAATTCTGTAAATATTTTGAACTATTACAGATAGTATGTTTTCCTACAAGTCTATATGATGTCATTAAAAGCCACAGAAAAATGTTGATAGGATCTAGGGGGTAGGTCTATGGGAATTCACTGTAAAATCTTTTGACTTTGTTGTATGTTTAAAATTTTCTATAATAAGATGTTAGAAAAACATCCCTGAATTCAGTAAGATATCTAGGCCCACAAAGTGAGATCATCTTTGTTTATAAGTATATTTGTTATCCATTACTAGATCACAAATTACCTCAAAACTTAGAAGCTTAAGGCAGCAAACATTTATTACTTCACAATTTCTGAGGATCAGGAGTCAAGGATCAGTTTACCTGGGTAGTTACGGTTCAGAGTTTCTCATGAGATTTCAGTCAGGCTGTTGGCTGGGGCAGGTTATCTGAAGGCCTGACTGGGGAGGATGCACTTCCAAGGTTACTCATGTGGTTATTGGCAAGATACAGTCCCTCACAGGTTATTGGTGGGAGTTCTAAGTTTTCTTTGCCAGGTTGACATCTCAATAGGGCTGCCTGAGTGTTCTGACAATGACAGCTGTCTTACCTCAGAGCAAGTGACCGGAGAGAGAGTGCACCCAAGAAGGAAGCCACAGTATTAGACTTTTCAGTGAAAACAAATGTATAGCAAGATTCTGGGAAGATGGCAACAGCAGCTGTGGTGGCATAGTTTTTAGATCGGCCCAAATTCCCACACAAAAACAGAAGAAATGACCTCGGAGCCTTGAAAATATTTGCAATAAAACTCGGTGACAAAGTATCCTGTGAACCTTACAAGCTGGTGAGGACAAACCACCAAGAATTTCTGGGATCCATGTAAGAAAAAATAGAAACAATGGGACATGTGACAGACCTAAAAAGAAACCCCTAAAACAGCCAGCAGTTATTCCTTAGAAAGTAAGGGCCAATTTGAGAACAATGGCTGAAACTGAGAGGATTTTGCCCACTCCATTAGCAAAAGAGTGTAAGGGACCCATAATGTAAAGGTTTATGTTGGCTGGAACAGCCTAGACTCTATATTCCAGAAAATAACCAACCATGCCTCCCTTCCTGGATAGAGTCCCACACTGAGGAGAAACCGCTAGAAATGGAGTCAAAACTGAGCAGGACACCGACAACAAAAAAGAAGGAAAGAGAAGCTCAAGATCGAAGTGCGGCAGAAAAATAGAGTCAGGAAACCTCAGACAGAAAATCACAATAGTTTTAACATGATACAGAAACAAGAAAAGAGGGAGCTCTGTGAAGTTAAAAAAACAATCAAATCAAGCCTCCTACCAAAATTTTAGGAAAACTACTTTCACGTAAATATGGGCAACAAAAAAGCATGCCACTCAAATCCCATACAAGTTTATTATAAGGAAAAAGAGAATAAAAAGCAGAATAACATCCCAATGAAATCATGAAAAAGAGACATACTCAAAAACAGAACAACACTCAAATGTAGCATTGCATAACAAGCTAAAAGTCATTAAAAATATTATACAAGAGGGGCGCCTGGACGGCTCAATTGGTTAAGCGACCCACTCTTGATTTTGGCTCATAATCTCAGGGTCATGGGATTGAGTCCTGTGCTCAGCACTGAGTCTGCTTCAGATTCTCTCCCTCTGCCTCTCCCCCTGCTCTCTCTCTCTCTCTCTCTAAAATAAATAAATTAAATCTTAAAAAAATATATTTTACAAGAGGGGTGCCTGACTGGCCCAGTTGGTAGAGCCAACTCTTGATCTCAGGGTCTTGAGTTCAAGCCCCACATTGGGCATGGAGCCTACTTAAAAAATATATTATACAAGATAAAAAAGAACATAATATGAATTAGAAATATTTAGAAATGAGGTGACAGAACCTGAAAGAGAATTAGAAATACAATTTAATAAACCATTTTTTAAAAAGACTAAAATGGAAGCAACACATAAGCAAATAAACACAAGTGATATCAAGAAAAAGAGGAGAAAAGGAGGAACATTCTTTAAACTGAAAAGACATGTAAAACGAAAGTAAAAGGATTTGAAGGTGGCAAATATAAGGATAAGCAAAGAAAATCCAACACAAAGAAAATAGAAGCATTTGAAGAATAAAAACAAAGCAAGGGAAGAGAATACTAAAAATATAATTCAAGGGGCGCCTGGGTGGCTCAGTTGGTTAAGCGACTGCCTTCGGCTCAGGTCATGATCCTGGAGTCCCGGGATCGAGTCCCGCATCGGGCTCCCTGCTTGGCAGGGAGTCTGCTTCTCCCTCTGACCCTCCTCCCTCTCATGCTCTCTGTCTCTCATTCTCTCTCTCTCTCAAATAAATAAATAAAAAATCTTTAAAAAAAAAAAATAATAATTCAAGAAAGCATTCCTGAAATTTAAGAAACAAATAAGCTTAAAACTACTTATTAAAAAGGCATGCTGTAGGGGCATCTGGGTGGCTCAGTCGGTTAAACGTCTGCCTTCGGCTCAGGTCATGATCCCGGGGTCCTGGGATCGAGCCCCACATCGGGCTCCCTGCTCAGCGGGGAGCCTGCTTCTCCCCCTGCCTGTCACTCTGCTTACTTGTGCTCTCTGTCTCTCTGTCAAATGAATAAATAAAATCTTTAAAAAAAAAAAAAAAAGGCATGCTGTAGGCGTGCCTGGCTGGCTCTGTCAGTGGACCAAGCGACTCTTGATCTTGGGGTTGTGATTTCAAGCCCATGTTGGGGGTAGAGATTACTTAAAATCTTTTAAAAATTTATTTATCTTTAGGGCACCTGGGTAGCTCAGTTGGTTGGGCAACTGCCTTCGGCTTGGGTCATGATCCTTAGGTCCTGGGATCAAGTCCCACATCGGGCTCCCTGCTCAGCGGGGAGCCTGTTTCTCCCTCTGCCTGCTGCTCCCCCGGCTGTGCTCTCTCTAATAAATAATAAATAAATAGACAAATAAATAATCTTTTTCAAAAAATTATTTATCTTTAAAGAAAAAGAAAAAAATACTTTGGGATTCCGGGCAAGAAGACTTTGTGACATAAAATTAGAAATAATGTTAGGGGCGCCTGGGTGGCTCAGTCAGTTGAGTGTCCAACTCCTGATTTCAGCTCAGGTCATGATCTCAGGGTTGTGAGATGGGGCCCCACCTTGAGCTCCACACTGAGCATGGAGACTAGTTAAGATTTCCTCTCCTTCTGGCCCTCTCTACCCCATGCATGAGCATGCATGCATGTGCTCTCTCTCTTTCTCTCTCTTTTTAAAGATTTTATTTATTTATTTGAGAGAGAAAGAGTGAGCAAGAGAGAGAGAGAACATAAGCCAGGGGGAGGGCAGAGGGAGAGGGAGAAGCAGGCTCCCCACTCTCAGGGAGCCCATCTCGGGGCTTGATCTGAGGACCCTGGGATCATGACCTGAGTCAAAGGCAGATGCTTAACTGATTGAGCCACCCAGGCATCCCTCTTTCTCAGAAAGAAAGAAAGAAAGAAACAAAGAAAGAAAGAAAGAAAGAAAGAAAGAAAGAAAGAAAGAAAGTTAAATTAGTATACTTAGACTTTAACAGAAACATTTTGTTCCAGAAAAAAATGGAGTAATATATTTAAGATACTAGAAGAAGGAAAATGCAAATTAAGGATTTTATATCCAGGAAAACTGACCTGTAAATACAAAGCACAGATAAATTTTTTACATCATGCAAGAATTCAGGGAAGGTTGCTTCCATGAGCCCCTGCTAATGAATCTACTCTAGAAGAGCTTCAGACAATCAAAATGACTAGAAAGTCATTGACATAAAAGCTGGTAGTAAACATTAATTATATGGTTTCTTATAGAACTAAGACTAAATGAAGGTAAAAGAGTTAGATTACAGTATGTAATAGCTACATGATCTGACAATGTAGATATAATACAACTATTAAAAAGAAGGGAGAGATTGGGAAATACATGCAGAAAAATATTCTTTGATTTTAGTAATCATAATTTGGTGATGGTAGTGGTACTAGTATCAATATCATAAAACTTGTGCATGTGTAAAGTTGATAAAACAAATGAGTAGTTACAGGATAGTCTCATTCTAACATCCCTCATGCCCTTAGGAACCAGAATTCTTTATGTGGAAGAGATACAGATGTAATATAATTATCAGAATGGTGCTTACTTTTGGAGAGAAGTTAGGGACTGTGATTGAGTTGGGGCATGTGGGGGATTTTCTGAAATGTCTGCCAAGTTCTTTTGCATGACCTGGGTGGTTGCTACAAGAGTGTTCACCTTATTTTACTATGCTATAAAAATACATACCTCCTAGGGGCTCCTGGCTGGCTCAGTTGGAAGAGCACGCAACTATTAATCTCAGGGTTGTAAGTTTGAGCCCCACGTTGGGTGTAGAGATTACTTAAAAATAAAATCTTTTTTTAAGATTTATTTATTGGGGTGCCTGGGTGGCTCAGTCATTAAGCGTCTGCCTTCTGCTCAGATCATGGTCCCAGGGTCCTGGGATCGAGCCCCACATTGGGTTCCCTGCTCAGCGGGAAGCCTGCTTCTCCCTCTCCCACTCCCCCTGCTTGTGTTCCCTCTCTCGCTGTGTCTCTCTCTGTCAAATAAATAAAATCTTTTAAAAAAAAAAGCTATTATCTCCTAATTTAAAAATAAATAAATAAATAAATATTTATTTATTTGAGAGAGAGAGAGTGGGGGGTAGAGGGTAGAAGGGACAAAGGGAGAGGGAGAAAGAAACCCAAGCAGACTCTGTGCTGGTCACGGAGCCCAATGGGCTCGATCTCAAGACCCTGAGACCACGATCTGAGCCAAAACCAAAAGTCAGACACTTAACCAACTGTGCCACCCAGTCACCCTTAAAAATAAAATCTTAAAAAAAAAAGCATTATCTCCAGGGCACCTGGGTGGCTCAGTCAGTTAAGCATCTGCCTTCAGCTCAGGTCATGATCCCAGGGTCCTAGGATCAAGCCCTGAGTCAGGCTCCCTGCTCAAAGGGGAATCTGCTTCTCCTCTCCCTCTGCCCCTCCCCCACACTCATGTTTTCTCTCTCTCTCTCTCAAGTAAATAAATAAAATCTTTTTAAAAAATGCATATCTCCTGGGGTGCCTGGGTGGCTCAGTAGTTAAGCGTCTGCCTTCGGCTCGGGTCATGATCCCAGGGTCCTGGGATTGAGCCCCGCATCAGGCTCCCTGCTCCGCGGGAAGCCTGCTTCTCCCTCTCCCTCTCCCCCTGTTTGTGTTCCTTCTCTCGCTGTCTCTCTGTCAAATAAATAAAAATTTTTTTTAAATCTTAAAAAAAAATGCATATCTCCTACAGTAATTATACATCTAAAATATTGGTTAAAGAGGGGCACCTGGGTGGTTAAATCAGTTGAGTGTCTGTTTCTTGATCTCAGCTCAGGTCTTGATCTCAGGGTAGTAAGTTTAAGCCCCAGGTTGGGCTCCAGGCTGGGCGTGGAGCCTACATAAAAATAAATAAACAAATTTTAAAAATAAATAATAAAACAAAATATTGGCTAAAGAAATGTTTAAAATAATTTGTGGTTAATGGTGTGCTTTGAAAAACACTGGCAGTTCCTCAAAAAGTTAAACATATAGTTACCAAATGACACAGCAATTCCACTCCTAGGTATATATACCCAAGAGAAATGAAAACTGTCCTCATAAAAACTTGTACACAAATGTTCATAGTAGCATTATTCATAATAAACAAAATGTAAAAACAACCCAAACATCCATCAACTGATGAATGGATAAATAAAATGTGGTACAGTGTGCCTGGCTGGTTCAGTCGGTGGAGCATGTGACTCTTGATCTTGGGATGGTAACTTCGAGCCCCACATTGGGCCTAGACCTTACCTTAAAAAATAAATAAATAGGGTGCCTGGGTGGCTCAGTCGTTAAGCGTCTGCCTTTGGCTCAGGTCATGATCCCAGGGTCCTGGGATCGAGCCCTGCATCGGGCTCCCTGCTCTGCCAGAGGCCTGCTTCTCCCTCTCCCACTCCCGCTGCTTGTGTTCCTGCTCTCGCTGTCTCTGTCAAATAAATAAATAAAATCTTTTAAAATAAATAAATAAATAAATAAATAGGGGTGCCTGGGTGGCTCAGATGGTTAAGTGTCTGCCTTCGGCTCAGGTCATGATCCCAGGGTCCTGGGATGGAGTCCCGCATCGGGCTCCCTGCTCCTTGGGAGCCTGCTTCTCCCTCTGCCTCTCTCTCTCTCTCTATCTCTCATGAAAAAAAAAATCTTAAAAAAAATAAAATAAAAATATGGTACATCTGTATGATACAAATATATATATGACCCTTGGAAATATCATGCTAAATGAAAGAAGCCAGTCACAAAATACCACAATGTGTATGGTTACATTTATATGAAATACTCAGACTGGTGATCGCTTATTGTTGGAAGAGAGGTACAAGAGAGAAATGAGGAGTAACAATTAATGGGTATGGTGTTTCATTTAGGGGAGAATAAAATTAGATTGTGTTAATGGTTACACAACCCTGAGAATACACTCAAGAGTGAATTGTATACTTTCAGTGAGTGAATTGTATGGTATGTCAATTTTATTTCAATAAAGCTGTTAGAAAGAGTTCGTGGTGGATATATTCACAGTAAGTGTTCATCAAACCATAAGTGAGTTATCTTCTGGTTTCATGATCCTATTCTAATTTTCTTCCTCTTTGTCTGCTCCCTCTTGGTATCTGTGTGTTTCTTTCTCCTTTTTGAATGTGATTCTCATTCCCTTTCTCTTACACTCTCTACTCAAACCCTGGAAAATATGGTACATGTCTATGACTCAAAGGCTATTTACATGGTGATATCTTCCAAATCTTCCTAGCTCAGATCCTTTTCTTGCTCTGTATCCCCATATATCCAACTGCCCATTAAACATAGCCATTTCAAAATCCCAAATGCATCCTAAATCGCAAACATGTAAAATCCCACTTACCATCGAGTCACCATTCCTTAATCTGCCCTCTCAATGCATTGTCTGTAATGGCCAACTTTCAAAAAGATGTCCAAGTAAGAAACCTGGGAATCAACCAAGAATTCTCCCTCTCCTTTACCGCTCATATTCAATTGGTCATTTGGCTCATTCTACTATTCATTCTTAAATATCTGTATCCCTATAAAAATTCAAGCATTCACCATCTCCCACCTGAAACAATGCAAGAGTTTTTATATGATTCTCCCTTATACTATTTTTGACCCTTTTCAATCCATCCTCCAATTTAAACCAGGATGATCTAAAATCTACTTTTCTAATCATCTTGGTTCCTTGTTCATAATTCTTCAATGGTTTTCTATGGTCTACAGTAGGATAAAACCTAAATTCAACAAGGCATATCCTCAATTCCCCCTTCCTTTGGCAGTGCACTTAAGATTTCTTTTGGGAATTACCTTTTCCCAAGTGTTGGCAATGTTGGTAGGACAATAAATCAAAGTGACCTAGACGGGTAGGTGCATGACATAAAGTCAATTATATTCTCTCTCAGGATTTTGAATCCTGAGTCAAATTATGCAGGGAAGGGGGAAAAAATGCATTGGCACTTATTCCCTTAGACAGTTGAATAGTTTCTGCTGCCCAGAGTTCTGCAGCTGTCCTTGATCTAATTTCCAACCCTGGTTCTCCAGCTTTCCCGTCAATTCTGTGAACCACTAATCTTTCCAATAAATTCTCTTTTTGTTCACAGTAGCCAAGTCAGTTTTTTTGCTTATGACCAAAAACCCTTAACGGACACATGGACCCCGTTTCTCAGCCTTACCTCTAACCATCATACCCTATATGCTTTTCCCTCTCGCAATAGTGAACTCCTTGTAGTTCTCTTATCCAAAAAGCACCCTTCCCTACCTCTTAAGAAGCCTGTTGACACACATCTCAGTTCCGGGGCAAGTGCTATCTCCTCTCCAAGGCTATTCTGTCTCCCATACTCCCACCCCCACCACCCATGCACTGGTACACCTTGAACATAACGATTATTTCAATTATAATATTTGGTACATGTCTCCCACGAGACTGTTCCTTGAGACTAGGGACCGTCTTCTTTTTTTTTTTTTAAGATCGATTTATTTATTTGAGAGAGAGAGAGATTGAGGGAGAGAGAGTATGAACGGGGGAGGGACAGAGGAACAAGCAGACTCCCCACTGAGCACAGGGCCCCAATGCAGGACTCAATCCCAGGACCCCCGAGAGCACAACCCAAAGTCAGACGCTTAAGCGACTGAGCCACCCAGGTGCCCCAGGACTGTGTCTTTTTATCTCTGATTCCCCAAACCTACCCAGTGCCTGGATCCAAAAAGGCAGTCCAAAATGTTTGCTAATGAATGCAAAAATGAAGCCTGCTGTGTTGAACACCACAGTTCATATGGGTTTCACAGTGCGGTGTTCAATATTGTAGAGGCAAGTGGGGGTATGAGCTACTCATACATGTAATATTTTCATTCATATTGTACTTCTTTTACATAACTATACCTTCTCAGAAAGAAGGACTGAGGAAGTTTCCTTGCCTCTATCAACATTTGCCATGTTAATGGCTTCTTAAAAAGCAAACTATGGATGGCATCCGGACAAGTTACACAATAACTAAGAGAACTTTTTCCCTGATCTCCCTCATTCCTGGAACTTGCCGCTTTGGCTCTTCCTGAGGAATGTTTTCATTAGAACTTGTTTCCATTACAAAGCTTTTATTTAAAACATTCAGGGTTTAGCCATCAGGTGGCTTTCAAGTTATAAACAATAAGCACTCTGGGGAATTTGAGAACTCCAGAATGTGGAACTTATCTCATCCAAATCAGACAGGCTACTGTTGCAATGTGCAGAGATGAGCAGCATCAGCCTGTTATTGGCCCTTCTGGTTTACATCACAATTAAGTGATCAACTGTTCCACATCTACCAGTTTACATTCTAGTTCATTGGGGAAAAGGGGGTGGGGATTAAAATATTAGAAGTGGATGCCTCTGGGGAAAAGTGCTGAGGCTGGGAAAGGGTGGGGCAGGGGGATATTCATTTTCACTATAAGTTCTTCTGTACTGTTTATAACTATGTGCATATATTACTATTTCTTCTTAAATTTTGTTTTGATTTTATCTGATAATTCTAGCAACATATATTTGCTTCTGTTCATTGACATCATTTAACAGAATGTTATAATCCTAATGATTATTTCCCCCTCTACCCACTAGACCAGTGGCTTCTAAATGTTTTTAAAATAAATTCTTTTTTTTTAAGATTTTTTTATTTATTTGAGAGAGAGAATGAGAGAGAGAGAGAGCACATGAGAGGGGGGAGGGTCAGAGGGAGAAGCAGACTCCCCGCTGAGCTGGGAGCCCGATGCGGGACGCGATCCAGGGACTCCAGGATCATGACCTGAGCCGAAGGCAGTCGCTTAACCAACTGAGCCACCCAGGCGCCCTAAAATAAATTCTTGAGGCACAGTATATGTACAATAATATTAATACATGTACAGCTCAATGGGTTTCAACAAACGTACACGCTGGTGTAACCACCAGTACAATCAAGATACGTAACATTCATTCACCTGAAAAAATACCCTATACCTCTTTGCAATCAATTCTCAACTCCATCTTCTAGTCCCAGGCAACCACTGATCTGCTTTCTGTTACCTTGGATTAGTTTTGTTTTTACTAGTTTCGTATAATGGAATCGTGTAGTATGTATTCTTTTGCATCTGGCTTCTTTTGCTCAGTAAAATTTTTTGAGAGTTGTCCAGGTTATGTGCATTGTAGTTTGTCCCTTTTTATTGCTAAGTACATTTTATTGCTAAGTCCATTGTACGGATGTACCACTATTTTTTTTATATAGTTGCCTGTTGTTGGAACTTTGGATCCCAGTGTAGGGCTAAGAATAAGGCTATCAGGGCACCTCCGTGGTGCCGTGAGTTAAGCATGTGACTCTTGGTTTCAGCTCAAGTCGTGATCTCAGGCTTGTGAGATGGAGGCCCGAGTCTGGCTCCATGCTCAGCACAGACTCAGCTTGAGATTCTCTCCACTTCCCAATCTGCTCCTCCCACTCATGCTTTCTCTCTTCAATCAATCAATCAATCAATCAATCTTTTTAAAAAATCAACTTTATTGATGCATAAATATCTAGGAGCTGAATTTCCAGGTTGTTTGGTAAGTGAGTATTGGACCAGAAAATAGCCAGAACTGGGGCGCCTGAGTGGCTCAGTCGGTTAAGCATCTGCCTTCCGCTCAAGTCATGATCCCGGGGTTTTGGGATCGATCCCCGCATTGGGCTCCCTGCTCAGCAAGGGAGCCCGCTTCTCCCTCTCCCTGCCGCTCCCTCTCTCTCTGTCAAATAAATAAATAAAATCTTAAAAAAAAAAGGGGGGGCGCCTGGGTGGCTCAGTCGTTAAGCGTCTGCTTTCGGCTCAGGTCATGATCCCAGGGTCCTGGGATCGAGCCCCACGTTGGGCTCCCCGCTCTGCGGGAACCCTGCTACTCCCTCTCCCACTCCCCCTGCTTGTGTTCCCTCTCTCGTTGTCTCTCTCTGTCAAATAAATAAATAAAATCTTTTAAGAAAGAAAAAGAAAGAAAGAAAGAAAGAAAGAAAGAAAGAAAGAAAGAAAGAAAGAAAGAAAGAGAACTTTCCCAAAGTGCTTGTACCATTTTACATTCCCACCGGCAGTGCATGAGCTCTCTGGTTGCTCCACATCCTCATCTGTATTTGGTGGTGTTAGGTTTTTTTTCTTTTTAATTTTAGCCACTGCAGTGAGTGTGTAGCTTAATTTGTATTCTCTGATAATGAATGATAATGAGTAATACAGTGCTTACTGGCCATTCTTATTATCTTCTTTCGTGATATTTCTGTTCTTTTGTCCTTTTTTAAATTAGATTGTCTTAATGAATTATAAGATTTCTGTATATATACTGAAGGCAAATCCTTTGTCAGAATACATGTATGACAAATACTTTCTCCCAGTCTGTGGCTTGCTTTTTCTTTTTCTTTGAAGAATCTTTCAAAGAGCAGAACTTTTAGATTTTATATGATATACAACTCATATTTTTTTTTCTTTATGGTTTGTGCATTTTGTATCCTAAGAAATTATTGTCTATCTCAGTGTCATGACAATTCTCTGTGTTTCCTGACATTATGGATAATTTTAGCCTTTATTATTTTTTTAAGTTTATTCATTTTTAAGTAATCTATACACCCAATATGGGGCTTAAACTCATGACCCTGAGATCAAGAGTCACATGCTCTCCCAACTGAGCCAGCCAGGCACCCCCTATAATTTTCGCTTTTACATTTAGGTCTATGATTCATTTTGAGTTAAATTTTTGTATGGTATGAGATAAGGATTGGCTTCTTTTTTTTATATGGATACCTACTTGTTTTGGCAAAGTTCTGTTCAAAAGACAATTCTTTCCCCCATTGAATTTACCATGGCACCTTTGTCAAAAAGAAAAAATAGCCTTATATGTGGGTTCTGTTTCTGGGTTCAATATTCTCTTTCATTGATTTTATGACCACCTTACACCAATACTACACTGTTTTGATTACTGTTGCTTTCAAGTCTTTTATTTTTTTTTAAGATTTTATTTATTTATTTGAGAGAGAGAGAAAGAGAGAGCATGAGCAGGGGGAGGGACAGAGGAAGAGAGAGAAGGAGACTCCCCACTGTGCAGGGAGCCTGATATGGGGCTCCATCCCAGGACCCTGAGATCATGGCCAGAGCCAAAGGCAGCCCTTTAACCAACTGAGCCACCCAGGTGCCCCACCTTCAAGTCTTTTAATCAGTTATGCAAATCTTTCAACTTTACTCTTCCTTTTCTAAATTGTTTTAGCTTATCTAAGTCCTTTGTGTTTCCATATAAATTTTGGAATCACCTTGTCAATTACCACATAAAAACTTGCTGGATTTTTACTGTTATGTTAATAAATCCACAGATCAGGGGCACCTGCGTGGCTCAGTCGGTTAAGCATCTGCCTTCGGCTCAGGTCAAGATCTCAGGGTCCTGGGATTGAGCCCCACATTGGGCTCTCTGCTCAGCAGAGAGCCTGCTTCCCCCTCTCTCTGCCTGCCTCTCTGCCTACTTGTGATCTCTCTCTCTCTGTCAAATAAGTAAATAAAATCTAAAATAAATAAATAAATAAATAAATCCAAAGATCAATATGGAAATAATCGACATCTTTACAATACTGAGTCTTCCACGGTATATTTTCCATTTATTTACATCTTTAATTTCTCTCAGCAACATGTTGTAGTTTTCAATATACACAGGTCTTGCACATATTTTATTAAATACATCTTTAAGGATATTTGTTTTCGGACATTATAATAAATAGTATTGTTTTTTAAATTTTAATTTCTGATTGTTCTTTGCTAGTATCTTTTGTATATTCACATTTTTGTATATTGACAGTCTATCTGTGACATTGCTAAATTCACTAATGGGTTCTAGTAGCTTTTTATAGATTCTGTAGTATTTTACATGCACCTGATCATGTCATGTAAAAATACAATTTTACTGGGGGGCCTGGGTGGCTCAGTTGGTTAAGTGTCTGCCTTCGGCTCAGGTCATGATCCCAGGGTCTTGGAATTGAGTCCTATGTCAGGCTCCCTGCTCCTCAGTGTAAAGTCTGCTTCTTCCTCTCCCTCTGCCCCTCCCCCTGCTTGTACTCTCGAGCACATGCCCTCTCTCTCTCTCTCATGAATAAAAAATCTTTAAAAAAATATAATTTTACTTTTTAAATTTCTAATCTATATGCTTTTATTTTTCTTGCCTTATTTCACTAGTTAGTAACTATAGTATATGTCGAAGTAGTGAGATCATATATTCTTTCTTTGTTCTAAATCATATGAGGAAAACATTCAGGTTTCAACATTGTAAGTATGATGTTAGTAATGGGGTTTTTTTGCCCCAATTTTAAAAATGTGGTAAAATACATATATAATTTACTATCTTGTTCATTTTACATGTTCAGAGGACTGGTGTTAAGTACATTCATATTGTTGTAGACCCATGACTACCATCAATCTCTAAAATTCTTTTCATCTTGCAAAACTGAAACTCTAGAGCCATTAAACAGTAGCTCCCTATCCCTTCCTCTCCCCAGTCCCCAGCAACCACCATCTACTCTCTGACTCTATGATTTTGACTACTCTAGGTAGCACATACTTGTTTTTTGTGACTGGCTTATTGCACTTAACATAATGTCCTCAAGTTTCATCCATGTTGTAGCATATGTTAGAATTTCCTTTCTTTTCTTTTTTTTTTTTTAAAGATTTTATGTATTTACTTGAGAGAGTGAGAGAGAGAGAGCATGAGCTGGGGAGGAGAGAAGGGAGAGGGAGAAGCAGACTTCCCTGCTGAGTGGGGAGCCCGACCTGGGGCTCGATCCCAGGACCCTGGGATCACGACCCAAGCCAAAGGGAGACACTCAACCAACTGGGCCACCCAGGCGCCCCAGGAATTTCCTTTCTTTTGAAAGCTAAATCTTATTCCATTGTAGGTGTATATCACATTTTGCTTATCCATTCATCTGTCAATGGACACTTGGGTTGTTTCCATGTTTTAGCCATTGTGAATAATACTGCTATGAACATGGGGTACAAATATCTATTCAAAACCCTGTTTTCTTTCTTTCTTTTTTTTTTTTTTAAGATTTATCTTAGAGAGAGCGAGCATGCACATGCAGAGGCAAAGTCTGAGAAGTTTGAGAGTCTCAAACAGACTCTGCTGAGCATGGAGCCTGACGTGGGGCTCGACCTCACAACCTGAGATCACGACCTGAGCTGAAATAAAGAGTCAGGCGCTGAACCAACTGTGCCACCCAGGCGCCCCCAAAACCCTGTTTTCAATTCTTTTGGGTATATACCCAGAAGTAGAGCAGAAGGATGATTTGGTAATTCTATTTTCAACTTCTTGAGAAAACACTGTACTGTTTTCCACAGCAACTATACCATTTTACATTCCCATCAATATTGCACAAGGGCTCCAATTCCTGTACATTCTCACCAATACTTGCTATTTTTGTTATTATTTATTATGATTTTAAAAAGTAAACTCGAACTCACAACCCTGAGATCCAGTCACACAGTCTAGCAACTGAGTCAGCCAGGTGCCCTTATTTTCTGCTTTTTGATAGTAGCTGTTCTAATGGAAATGAGGTGGTATCTCATGGTAGTTTTGATTCGCATTTCTCAATAATTAGCAATATTGATCTTCTTTTCATGTACTTACTGGACATTTATATATTTTCTTTGGAGAAGTGTCTATACAAGCCTGTTACCCATTTTTGAATCAGGTTTTTTTTGTTGTTGTTGAATTTTAGGAGTTCTCTATATATTCTGAATATGAATCCCTTATCAGATATATGATTTATAAATATATTCTCCCATTCTGTGGGTTGCCTTTTTACTCTCTTAATAGTGTCTTTTGATGCACAAATTTTTTAAATTATCACAAAGCCCAATTTGTCTATTTTTTTCTTTTGTTGCCTAGACCTTTGTTTGTTTAAGACCTTTGGTTTTTTAAAAGTACCTTATTAGGTAAAGGAGTACTTTCCTAATCCTAGTTTGTTGAAAGTTTTTTTTCTTGCCATGAATTGATGTATAATTTGTCCAAAATATTTTTTAGTAGCTATTGAGATATTAATGTGATCTATCTCTTTTATTCTGTTAATATCATGGATTTAGGGGCGCCTGGATGGCTCAGTCGTTAAGCGTCTGCCTTCAGCTCAGGTCATGATCCCAGGGTCCTGGGATAGAGCCCCGCATCGGGCTCCCTGCTCAGGGGGGAGCCTGCTTCTCACTTTCCCACTCCTCCCTGCTTGTGTTCCCTCTCTCGCTGTGTCTCTGTCAAATAAATAAAATCTTTTAAAAACAATATTATGGATTGTATTTTCATGTTAAACTACACTTGCATTCCTGGGATAAACTCCATCTAGCCATGATGTATTTCCTTTTTATATATTTCTAGATTCTATTTGCTAATATTTTGTTAAGGACTTTTGCATTTATGTTTGCAAGGAATATTGGAGTATAGTTTTCTTTCCTTGCAATATTATTGTCTAGTTTTGGTATCAGAGTAATATCATATTTATGGCCTCATAAAATGAGTTGAGAAGTGACACCTCATTTTTTATTTCCTGTAAGAATTACTAACATTGCTTCCTTGGAAATTCACCAAACTATCTGGGTATGAAGTTTGCTCTAGGGAAAGCTTCAAATTATGAATACAATTTGTTTAATTGATTTAGGGCTATTCAGGTTTTCTGTTTTATTTGTTTATTTTTTTAAAAGACTTTATTTGACAGAGAGAGAAAAAGAGAGAACACAAGCAGGGGGAGCGGGAGAGAGAGAAGCAGGCTCCCCACAGAGCAGGGAGCTGGATGCAGGGCTTGATCCCAGGACCCTGAGATCATAACCTGAGCCGAAGGCAGACATTTAACAGACTGAGCCACCCAGGCACCCCTAGGTTTTCTATTTCTTCTTAAATCAATTTTGGTGATTTGTGTTTTTCAGTGAATTTGTGCTTTTCACCCAAGTTGTTCAATTTGTGGGCACAGAATTGTTCATAGTAGTCCCTTATTATCCTTTTAATATATGCATTATCTGTATTAATAATCTCTTTCTCATTACTGATATTGGTAATTTATGTTGTTTTTATCTTGCTCAGTATAAAGGTTTAGCAATTTTTAAAAAAAGATTATTTATTTGAGAGGGGGAGAGGGAGATAATCTCAAGCAGACTACCCCTGAGTGTGGAGCCCGATGCAGGGCTCAATCCCACAACCCTGAGATCAGGATATGAGCAGAAACCAAGAGTCGGGTGCTCAACCAACTGAGCCACCCAGGCACCCCAAAGGTTTAGCAATTTCTTTTAAAGGTTTTATTTATTTGAGAAAGCGTAAAAGTGAGAGAGAGTGAGAGAGCACAAGTGGGGAAGGGGGGAGGGGAGAGAGGGAAAGGGAGAAGCGGGCTCCCCACTGAGCAGGGAGCCTGATGTGGGGCTCAATCCCAGGACCCTGGGATCATGACCTGAGCCGGGGAAGATGCTTAACCGACTGAGCCATCCAGGCACCCCAGGTTAAGCAATTTTATTGATCTTTTCAGCCAGTCAGGTTTTGGTTTTATTGCTTTTCTCTGTCCACTTTTAATTTTATTGATTTCTACTCTTCACATTATTCATTTTATATTCTATTTACAAGTTTACTATTCCTTTTCTAGCTTTAGAAGCTAAGATCATTGACTTTAGATCTTTGTTTTATTGTATAAGTATTTGAAGATATAAATTTCTTCTATGCTTAACTTTTTTTTTTTTTTAAGATTTTATTTATTTATTTGACACAGAAAGACACAGCGAGAGAGGGAACATAAGCAGGGGGAGTGGGAGAGGGAGAAGCAGGCTTCCTGCTGAGCAGGGAGCCCAATGTGGGGCTCGATCCCAGCACCCTGGGATCATGACCTGAGCCAAAGGCAGACGCTTAACGACTGAGCCACCCAGGCGCCCCATCTTTTTTTTTTTTTTTTTTTTTTACTGCAACCAACAGTAAAATTATACCTACCCCAGGCACACAACCGAGGAAAAGAAAGTTTTACAAAACAAAATTTTCCCTTACTATGTGCAATGCACTCTGATATTTTCTATTCCATCCCATTGTTTAAGAAATGCTGCTCATGATTGACTGAACTGAAGCATAGTCTAGGCTTTTTTTTGCCATGACTTATGTTCAGATTGCTGATTATGCCTTGATTACAGTTTGACAGCTCTTCCTGTTTGAGTAGGTGTATTAAATTGTAGAGTCACAGGCTCAAATCCCAAGAGTATGTGAAACAGAAGGTATCAAACTGTGTCTTAGGGTGAACCTACCAATGCCACTAAGATTCTTGTTTCATGTAACAGTAAACATCACTTTCCATGATATCCCTAAAGAGAGCTCTGAAGACATGTCCAAGATACACTTTATCATGAGTATATAGACTTTCATTTTATTTTAGGGTTTCTATGATTTAAATATTTTACCTATAATGTTGTCCTTACTTAGAGATCGGGCACATTTATTGGGTTTCAAATGTCCCCAATATTTATGTTCTCATTGATCTTCATAATATCCAATGCAGGTAAGTTATAAAATATGACAGGAAATCTTTCAGATGTATAAATGAAGAAGTTAGAATTTTGAAAGTCAAAAGTATGCCATGTCTTTCAAGAAAAAAATCTAATGCTCTCAATGGTACATCATTATTACAAAAATTAGAGGTGGCAATATAATTGGTTAACACTTCTGGAAAGTAACTTAGCAAGAGCTTTAAAAAATATTTTTGTAATAACAAAAACAAGAAAACCTCTATGACCTGCTGTTTCTATTTCTGCAATTTCACTCTAACAGAATGATTCAAAACATGGAAAAAGGTTTGAGGTAGCTTTGAAAAAGCATGAAATAAGGAAATGGAAACAAGCTGAATGTACCACAATATAGTTAAATAAACCATACAGCATTCTCTTAGAAATATTATACAGTCACTGGGGTGCCCAGGTGGCTCAATCAGTTAAGTGTCCAGCTCTTGGTTTTGGCTCAGGTCATGATCTCAGGGTCCTGGGATCGAGCCCCACATTGGGGCTTAATGGGGAGTCTGCTGGAGATTCTCTCTCTCTCTTTCCTTCTGCCCCTCTCCCCACTCGTGCTCACTCTCTAAACAAATAAATCTTTTTTTTAAAAAAAGAAATATTATGCAGTCATTGAAAATCTTTTTTTTTTTTAAGATTTTTTAATTTATTTTTCAACAGAGAGAGAGACAGTGAGAGAGGGAACACAAGCAGGGGGAGTGGGAGAGGGAGAAGCAGGCTTTCCGCTGAGCAGGGAGCCCGATGTGGGACTCGATCCCAGGACCCTGGGATCATGACCTGAGCCGAAGGCAGACGCTTAACGACTGAGCCACCCGGGCGCCCCAGTCATTGAAAATCTTAACAAAGGTTGTGCAACAGCATAGAAGAACACTCATAGGGTAGAATATATTCACATATGTATGATTACAACAATATGGGGGGAACCTATGCATAAACACTGGAATTAACAAAAATGTTACCTTTTTCTGTTGAGTTAGAGAAATAAGAGTAAATTTTTTATTTTCCTGTATTTTCTAAATTCTTTTTAATAGTATATAAATTTTAAAATTAAACACCTACTATAGTAAAATTAAATTCCAAATTAAACACCTACTGTTGTCTGTTAGGATAATGAAAGGGAAAAATACATGATATAAAAAGCACAGTAAGTGTATTTATGTTATGATATGACTGTTTCAAGTGTGGGGGAGCACAGAGAGAAGAGAGAGGGAGGGAGGGAGGAGGGAGAGAGGGAGAGAAAAAAACGAAAGAAGACTGAAAGAAAAATGCCAAAATACTGGGAAGGGTTGTATACTGTGGGATGATAGTTATTTTTTTCTCTTTATTCTCTAAATTTCCTGTAAAGTATTTATTTGTGTTACTATTATAATAAATGCCTTTATGATAAGTATACCTCACTAATCACCCTGAGGCTCCCTACTTTGACCCAGGCCTCATCTCAGCTTGCTACTGGGACTTGCCTTGTGTCAAAACAATGAAAGGTCTGTAGGGCATTGAAATTCTATTGTGTCATGTTAGGATTTATCCAAGCCCACAGCGAGATTGGAGGCAAAGCTGCTGCAGTGACTTTCCATCATAAAGTTGAAAGAACATTGAATGGACCAAAAAACAACACTGGTTCTATTCTCTGCATTTTTGCCCAAGGAAGTCATTTAACTCCATTTCCTAATTCCCAAAGTAAAAGGGTCAGATTACTTGTAAGAAGCTCTAATTGTAGGTCATGTACATAAAGGTGATATCAGAAAAGTCAGACCGGAGTAGAAGAGATGCATGAAATTAGTGTAGACTGAAACAAGACCCCAAGAGCTTGGGAAACGAAGTAGTGTGGTTTATTAACTCTCAACTAGAAAATACAAAGAACTCAGTGGTGTGGGGCGCCTGGGTGTCTCAGTTGGTTAAGTGACTGCCTTTGGCTCATGTCATGATCCCGGAGTCCTGGGATTGAGTCCCACATCCGGCTCCTGGCTCATCGCGGAGCCTGCTTCTCCCTCTGACCCTCTCCCCTCTCATGCTATTTCTCACTCTCTCTCTCTCAAATAAATAAAATCTTAAAAAAAAAAAAGAACTCAGTGGTGGATTGGGACAAGAACCTAGGATTTCCCAAAATTCTGGGCAAAATTTAGACAAGAAGTCTGCGTAATCGCACACAGTACCAGCAACAGGGCTTGAACAATGCACGAATTTTTCACTCTAGCTAAAACAGAACTTCATGGTAGGAGCTGGGTGCATACATAGGGTTTAGGTTGGCACTCCAGGCTAGAATGAGGATATGGAGCCCAGGTATATGAATGTTTCACTGAGAAAATACTGTGAAGAAACCCAAAAGGCTCATTTAGTTCTGCGAGTCAAAGTACCTCTCAACTAGCACTGTCCAAAAGAACTTTCTCAAACAATAGAAATGTTCTTCACCTGTGACATTCAATACTACATAGCCTCTGGGCACATGGGACTATTGAGTACTGGAAATATGGCAAGTGCAAATGAGGAATTGAATTTCTAATTTTATTTTATTTTTTTTTTAAAGATTTTATTTATTTATTTGAGAGAGAGAGAGAGAATGAGAGACAGAGAGCATGAGAGGGGGGAGGATCAGAGGGAGAAGCAGACTCCCTGCCAAGCAGGGAGCCCGATGCGGGACTCGATCCTGGGACTCCAGGATCATGACCTGAGCTGAAAGCAGTCGCTTAACCAACTGAGCCACCCAGGCGCCCTGAATTTCTAATTTTAATTAATTTAATTTTAAATTTAAATAGCTACACATATGACTAGTGCCTACCATATTGAGCAGCACAGCAAAGGCCTAACACAGTCCAGTGGTTTTTATTTTTTTTTGTGTTGTTGTTGTTGTTGTTGTTTAAGTAGGCTCCATGCCCAGCGTGGAGCCCAACGTGGGGCTTGAACTCACAACTGTGAGATCAAGACCTGAGCTGATATCAAGAGTCAGTTGCTTAACCAACTGAGCCACCCAGCACCCTATATTCTCAAATATAGCCAAACATACCTAATGAAACAAGAATTCCTTTTTTGAATATGAAGAATATTTTGTTTTTCTTTCTTTTTTTTTTTTAAAAGATTTTATTTTATTTATTTGACAGAGAGAGACACAGCGAGAGAGGGAACACAAGCAGGGGGAGTGGGAGAGGGAGAAGCAGGCTTCCCGCTGAGCAGGGAGCCCGATGCGGGGCTCGATCCCAGGTCCCTGGGATCATGACCTAAGCCGAAGGCAGACGCTTAATGACTGAGCCACCCAGGTGCCCCTATTTTGTTTTTCTTTGTAGTCTTTATGTATATATGTTGTGTATGATAATTTAATGGTTCCACAGGAAGTTAAATCAACTCTAGGAATTTCACAAGAATTCATGCCCCTTCCAGAGTAAACCAAGATTAACCACATTCTGGGCTCAACCTGAAGATGTATTCACCCAAGATGAACCACAAACCACCTTGGCCCCAAGTGACCTTCTAAACTAAGGACAAAGTGAGACACCACAACTGCAGGGATGAGCTGACTGCACTTGGACCTGCCTTCATCTTTAGTTTAGACTAGATCTGCATCCTGGAGTTTGGAAGGGCACAGCTATTTTTTCAGTGCACTCAGAATCGGCTAGTGCAGACAAGGATGTTCCTAATTGTAGGTTGTCCCAAAGTTTCCCATAAGTACAATAAATAATAGAGTCCTGTATGAGAGTCAACTTATAGATTTTTAGTCTGGGCTCTAGACCTAGAAATCTATACATATTCCACCTTATTCCTACTGTGACCTAATGAAGAAAAGAGAGAATCCAGTAGCACAACAGGTTTATTGGTTATTGTACACAAAAGAATGTGAGCAACTTGCAAGTATTCAATATAAAAAGGGCTTAGTACAAGTTGCCTTCCTTTCACCCTAAGAAAGTATACCAAACTGGGGCACCTGGCTGGTTCCATCAGTAGAAAATGCAACTCTTGATCTCAGGGTCATAGGTTCAAGCCCCACACTGGGTGTGGAGCCTACATAAAATTAAAAAAAAATTTTTTTAATAAAAAAACAAAAGAAAGTATGCCAACTCCAGGAAAATAGAGGGGAATCAAACTTCAAGTTTACATAACAGACGTACTCAAAAGAAGTCCCTGCTTTGTTACAAAAATGGACAAAACCTTCTAAAAGTAAATGGAATCAAAAGAAATTAAAACTGGGATATTGATTCCTGTAATAACATTAATTAGTGTTTGTCTATGACATAAGACAGACAAAACATTAAAATTCAAGACTAAAGTCAGTATTTTTTCAGCTTTTTTGATGTATAATTGACAAATTAGAGTTAGTATTTTAAAAAAAGAAAAAAAGTACTAGTAGTTATCAGGTGCCAATTTTTTTAAACTTACCCATACAAGTTTTACCAATCCCTTTCAAACCAAAAAATACAACAAAAGTTTAAAAGTAGGGGCACCTGGCTGGCTCAGTTGGTAGAGCATGCAACTCTTGAACTTGGGATTGTGAGTTCGAGCCCCACTTAGGGCATAGAGCTTACATTAAAAAAAAAAAAAAAAGTTTAAAAGTATAGATTCTTCCAGATACTAAGCCCAGGAATTTTCCCCTCCTCAAATCCTCTAAACCCAAATTATGAGAAATCATTCACTCTGACCACTCTGACCACTGGGAACATTTCTGCACAGTGACATAATCAAAACATTTACTTCTTCCATTATTTAACTTATTCATTCCCTTCTAATAAAATTCTAGGCATGTAGGAGTAAGCAAAAGGATATAATTTTTGCTGAAGCCTTCCTTTCTTTGTGATTGAGGCAAAACTAAATTTACAACATGACAAACTTAAGCACTGAGGAAGGCCTTATTGGTAGAGGAAATGAGCCACCTTCATGGTCTCAAGAATAAGTCGTGCATCTCTAAGATAAATTTGGAGAGAGATTTATCCAAGAATCCGTTTTCTCCAAGGCTGGACAGGGAGGAAGTGTGGGAAGCACAGCTTTTCTAAGAGGATGAAAGGTGTCACTTGGAGACACTCCAGTTTCCTGAGGAAGGGAAAGAGACACTGAAACTTCTTGTTTTGTGCATTTTAGGTCTTCCTTGTTTTCCACCATCAGTAACTGTTCTATCTCCTCTTTCAAAGATAAATTTGTCTGAAACTCCTGTCTGGGTATCTCTGACTCAGAGCAAATGAGTTTGTTGATACAATCCTCACTGGTTTCTTCCTTCATGGAAGGTAGATGTTGAGGTTCTGTCGGAGTTTGTTTATTTTTAGATTCTTCTTTCAGCAAATTTACATCCGGATGAGATGTAAAACTTGGAGTTTCAACTAGCATAGAGTTTTTACAAAGTAAGGAAACCCCTACTTTCCCCGCGGTCTCTGTCACTGATTTCTTTGGATGTAGCACTGTCCTTATTAGGAGGCCCCGTGCGTTCACCCTATATTCTTTTGCAGCTCTCTCTCTGCGCTGCTTCTGGAAGTCCTTGAGTTGAAGCAGTTCTTCTGGAAGCTCCATACATGTAGGCTAAGAAAAGAACGGGAAAATAAGTCTACTATAACTAAACTTCTGAATATGGTCCTTAAAATCACTTCTGCTATACTTAACAGTATTTAGCAAAGTGAGGATCAATTCAAATGTGTTCTTATGGCTCCCTCTAGCGTATTCAACTATAGTAGTATTATTTTTGATTAAGTTAAATATTTTGAATCCACAGTTTATGTGTGTGTGTTGTGCATTGCGTGTTAAACATGTGTGTATGCATGTGTAAAGATTAACAAGGAAAAGTAAGTGTCCCTTCCAACCTGTTCCCAGTTGTCTTAGCGAGTGCATCTTCTAGAAAGCAGTTTCATACTTAGCCTTCCACAGATAGTCTATGCATCTGTAATCATGTTTGTGTATATACATCCGTTACTAAATGTTTATCTTTTCATTGCATTGCATTTTTCAATTTTAGTTTTCCCCCAACCATTTATTTTTATAACTCTTTCTAAAAATTCTTTTACACAAATGGTAACATAGTATTATATATTCTTCTGCATCTTGAATTTTTAAACTAAAAAATTTGTCTTGGATTTTTCCCTGTTAGCATTCTTACAGGCTGTATGGATATGCAATAATTTATTTAACTAAATCCATATGGATGGATAGTTAGTTGTTTCCAGTATTCTGTCATTACATAAATGCTATAGTAAAGAATATATTAAGAAAATATCCTCTTTGTTACATGAGGCAAATAATTTTTCCCAGGTTGCTTGCCTTTTGACTTTCATCATAGTACTTTCACCACAGAAACATGTTAAGTCAAGTTTATTAATCCTTTATGAGTTCAGAGTATGTCTGCATTGCATAGAAAGGCATTCCCTCATACAACTCCATAGCAAAAACGCAAATGGTCATCTAGTTTAAAAATGAGCAAAGGACCTGAATAGACATTTTTCCAAAGAAGACATTAAAATGGCCAATAGGTATATGAAAAGGTGTTTGGGATCACTAATCATCAGGTAAATGCAAACCCCAAACACAATAAGTTATCACTTCACACATGTTTGGATGGCTATTGTCAAAATAATGGCAAGAATGTGGAGAAAAGGGAACCCTTATTCATGGTTGGCGGGACCAGAAATTGGTACAGCTACTATGGAAAACAGTATGGAAGTTCCTCAAAAAATTAAAAATAGAACTACCATGCAGTCCAGCAATTCCACATCTGGGTATATATACAAAGGAAATGAAATCACTATCTTTAAGAGATATCTGCACTCCCTTTACACTGTAGCATTACTCACAATAGCCAACATATGGAAACAACCTGTTTACATCAATGGATGAATGGATAAAAAAGATGTGAGATAGATAGATAGATAGATGATAGATAGATAGATAGATAGATAGACAGACAGACAGATCTCACACACACACACACATACACATATACCCACAATGGAATATTTAGCCATAAAAAAGAAAATCCTGCCAGAAAATCCTGCCATTTGTGACATGTATGCACTTAAAGGGCATTATGCTAAGTGAAATAAACCAGACAGAGAAAGACAAATACTGTATGGTATCACTTATATGTGGAATCTTTAAAAAAAAAAAAAAGCTGATTTCATACGAACAGTATAGAATGGAGGTTGCCAGCGGCTAGGGGGAGGGGAAAAGGGGGAGATGGAGGTCAAAGGGCACAAACTTTCAATTACAAGAAAAATAAACTGTAAAAAAATAAATAAATAAATTCTGAGGATTGAATGTATTGCATGTTTACTATAATAATTTGGTATTGTATACTTGAAAGTTGCTAAGAGCAGATCTTCAGCATTTTCACCACCCACACAGAGTTAATTATGTGAGATGATGGATACATTAATTACCTTAGTCTTGATAATCATTTCATAATGTATATGTATATCAAATCATCACAATGTACACCCTATACACAATTAATTTTGTCAATTATTCTTCAATGAATGTGGGGGGGTTGGAAGAAAAGCATTCCTTACTGTGAAATAATTTTCTTTTAATTGTTTTTTCTAATAATTTTATAATCCCATTATTTACATAAATACTTGATCTGAGGAATTTATTTTGGTAATCCAACTCTGACTCTTCTCCCGTACAATGGTTAGTCAATTACCTATAGCCATTTATTGATTATCTTTTTCTCATTAATTGGAAATTCTACCTTTATCCCAACGATATTGGCAGATATTTTCTTTTAAAGATTTTATTCATTTATTTGAGAGAGAGATAGCAGGGGAAATCACAAGCAGGGGGAGCGGCAGGCAAAGGGAGAGGGAGAAGCAGACTCCCTGCTGAGTAGGAAGCCCAATGCTTGATACCAGGACCCTGGGATCATGACCTGAGCCGAAGGCAGATGCTGAACTGACTGAGCCACCCAGGTGCCCCCATACTGGCAAATGTATATTGGATCTTTTTTTTAAGATTTTATTTATTTATTTGACAGAGAAAGACACAGAAAGAGAGGGAACACAAGCAGGGGGAGCAGAAGAGGGAGAAGCAGGCCTCCCGTGGAGCAGGGAGCCCAATGAAGGGCTCGATCCCAGGACCCTGGGATCATGCCCTGAGCCGAAGGCAGATGTTCTTCAACGACTGAGCCACCCAGGCGCCCCTATATATTGGATCTTTTGCTGGGTTCTCTACTATGTTCCACTGATCTGCCTACACATGTACCAGTCACAAACTGTTGGGTGTTTTTTTTTTTAACTAATCTCTGCATCCAGCATGGGCCTCAAACTTAGAACCCCAAGATCAAGAGATTCATGATCTACCAACTGAGCCATCCAGGTGCCCCCCAAATGATTTTTATTTAATGTACCACTTATATGACTTAATATCTGACAGGACTATTCTTATTTATATATATTTATCTTTATAAACACTATAATCAGTTTGCCAAAATAATGCTGGTGTTAGTATTTTTCTTGGAATAGAGGTAAATTCAAAAGTAAATTTAGGAGTAATGTATAGCTAAAAATGCTTAGTGTCCCCATTCATTTAAGTCTGCTTTTATACCATTCAGTAATATTTTAATGTTTTCTTTATATCTCACATTTCTTGTAAGATTTATTTCTAGGTAATTTATCTTTTTGTTACAATTATAAACGGATGTTTTCTCCCATTATATTTTCTTGCTGTGTATATGGATGCAAGAAAACTATCAATTTTCATGTTACATTTGTACCCATTTTACTAAATTGTTCTTTTGTTTGTAGTAATCTTTTCCCATTGATTTTCTACAGTTTTCAGTTGTATCATAGGCAAGTCATAATTTTGATTCCTCCTATTCATTTTTTATAGTTTGTCTTTTTTTTTTTTCTTCAAATTTCATTGGCAGGACGCCTGGGTGGCTTAGTCGGTTAAGCATCTGCCTTCGGCTCAGGTCATGATCCCAGGGTTCTGGGATCAAGCCTCACATAGGGATCCCTGCTCAGCGGGGAGCCTACTTCTCCCTCTGCCTGCCACTCGCCCTGCTTGTGCTATCTCTCTCTGACAAATAAATAAATAAAAACTTAAAAAAAAATTCCATTGGCTAATAGCTTCAAAAAATGTTAAAGTGGTGGTGGTAATCACAATTTTTGTATTTTCTTGATACTAATGGGAATGCTTTTAGTGCTTCCAATTAAACTTTATGTAGACTTCTTGCTTGCGATATGTTTTATCATGTATTCCAACTTTAATCAGTAATGTATATAGGATATTATCACATTTTTTTCAGCATTAAACAGTGAGAGCAAAATATAAAAAGTTATAAAACTCCTTGGTTTTACAATGATAAATAAAACACATTTAAATTCTCCAATTGAACAAGGTATGCAAGGATTTTTATGTTGCTCTTTTTTTGCTAAACAGTGAGAGCAACGTACAGAAAGGTTACATTTTTTTCAGCATATATGAGATAATAAGACTTTCTTTGTTCTAGGAAAATGGAGAGTTTCCTAACACTGTACCATGCTTGCAAGTAGAAATCAGCAACACATTAAAAGAAAAGTATAATACATCTAAGTAGGGATCGTATCAAAAATGCTATTATTTTATTTAGGATTTTGCTTCAGTATTCCTAAGTAAGAAGGGCTAATAGCAGCAATAGCAGCAGACTGCAACCTTTTTTTTTTTTTTAAACAATTTTACCTTTAAGCAATCTCTACACCCATCACGGGGCTCAAACTCATGACCCTAAGACCAAGAGTCACATGCTCCACTGACTGAGCCAGCCAGGTGTCCCCAGATGGCAACCTTTTATATAAGGGGCCAAACAGTAACTATTTTAGCTACAAATGATCTCTGTTGCATACTTTTTGTTAAAAAAAAAAAATCCTTTAAAACCATAAAAAGCATTCTTACCTTGTGAGCTGTACAAAAGCAGGCTGCGGGCCAGATGTGGCCTTAAGGCAATAGTTTGCCAACTCCAGGTCTATAGTTCTGTTACATTATGCTGGCTTCTTATAAATTAGTAATGAAATCTTAAATTTATCCATTCTTTGACAGAATATAACTTAATATTGTGAAAAAGTACTCAAGGAGATGAATGAAGCCCAAGCTATAGCCCCTTCAAATATTTATTACCAAGTCAGCCTCGTGATTTGCTGTAGCTGTGAAGAGGGGGTATCACTGTACCCTCCATGAGCAATGGGGCAGGAATGGAAGTCCTAAAAACACAGTCACAGAGAGCCGCACCTACCTCTGTGCCTCCCAGGCGATCTGCAGACCCTTCCCGGTAGGTGTTTAGGTACCCGTCCACAAGTGTGGTTAGGTCAGACATCATCTCATCCAGGAGTGCCAAACGAAGGGGTAGTAGGTAGGTAGATTCCAGGGCCAAAATTTTCAGTAAGGAAGGTGAAAGAGGTCGTGTGAACCACACTTCTGGATTTTCCTAGAGATACCAAAACAATTTTCTCTGAATAATAAGCAAAACTTTAAAGATAACTGTTTATCTAAGAGTTGCTTAACTTAAAACACTATTACCATCATTTTCTTCAATGACAGTATATTCTGAAAACACACACACACACCCCTTATGTATGTATACTTTAAGTGTGCTTATGTGAGAGGAAAAAGACAAGGTGACAGGGAGGGAGGGAGAGAGAGAGAGAGAGAGAAAGCTCAATCCATCGATCAATCGATCAGGGCTTCTCATTCAAAACTGAAGAGAGTAGACTTGATTATAGGACCAAAACTGTAGCCAATATTGTCATGACCTAAGTGTGTAGGTGAGGCTATTAGGAGCTAAGGAAAATTTATCTTACTTTGAGAGAAATAATTGGGATGGTTTTTGTTCCATCACCTTAAACAACGATCCCAACAAAAACCTCCCCTGGAGGATTGTAAATTTACTCCAGAGTACTTTCTGATAACCACTAAATCTGAATCCTGGCTTTTATCCACTTGAAATCACAAACAAACTTCCCATTTGAACCAGCTAAAATTTTGGCAATGCTCATATGCTTACATACCAGCATATGTCTATATAATATGCTGATGATCCTGCTCACAAAACCCTTGGAAAAATTAATGGGACATCTTCACTACTCACCTGAATCAATTTTTGTCTTTCTTCCAGAAAGGAGAGACACTTAGGGGCTACCTTAAGGTGTCTGATTAAACTCTCCTGTAAAGAACTGATGCAGTTTGGAAGAAATCCACCTGTTTCCATGGAAAATTGAAGGACATCTGCTACCTGTGGCATAAAAAACAAAACAAAACAAAATAAAAACCTGTCTGTAGAATACATAGCTATCTCATGGCAGAAATAGCAGAAATATATTTAGAAAAATGTCTTTAAATACCATTCTCCCCAAGGACCCACATGATAGAAAATGCCATCAGAAAAACTGTTCAGTCAACTAATTCTGAAAAATTAGGAAAGAAAAAAAAAAAGGATCACCCAACTTTAATGTATCTTTGTCTATTTTCTTTTCCACTCCTTTTGTTTGCCTGCCTTATGGTTATCTATTACTCTTTGGTGCCTTTAGGCAATGGGAAAAAGGAAGATAAATTTCAAGAATTATTTGTATCACTTATCAGCAACTCTGGCAAAGTTTTGGTAAGGAAAGCTAATACAATTAAGAATTGGAGGGGCACCAGGCTGGCTTAGTTGGTAGAGCATGCAACTCTTGATCTCAGTGTTGTGAGTTTGAGCTCCATGTTGGGTGAAGAAATGACTTAAAAATAATAAAATCTTGGGATGCCTGGGTGGCTCAGTCAGTTAAGCATCTGCCTGTTCGGCTCAGGTTATGATCTCAGGGTCCTGGGATGGAGCTCCACATCGGGCTCCCTGCTCAGAAGTGAGTCTGCTTCTTCCTTTCCCTCTGCCCCTCCCCCATGCTTGTGTGTATGCTCTCTCTCTCTCTCTCTCAAATAAATAAATAAAATCTTTAAAAAAATTAAGAATTGGACTAATTATTTATCTGTGTATGGTAGGCTAAATAATGCCCCCAGAGACATCCACATCCTAACCTCTCAAACATGTCAACGTTGTTTTATATGGCAAAACGGACTTTGCAGGAGTGATTAAGTTAAGGCTCTTGAGATAGGAAGATTATCTTGAATTATCTGGGTGGGTCCTAAATGTAATAACAGGGAGGTTCAGGGAGATTTGGCTACAGTCACTGGAGGTGATGGGGCGATGGAAGCAGAGACTGCAGTGGTGCATTTTTTTTTTTTTAACAAACAAAAGAACAAACTCTTTATTTGAAAACAATTCAGAATCAACTGACCACCTTTTCTAAGACTTAGAGGTTTTTTAAGGGGATTCTTTCCCAGAAAAAAAGAAAATTATGTCATTCCCCAAATACAAATACAATTTTTATCTTACTTTCTTTCTTGCATACACATTCACACTTCTTTATGCCAATATCATAGTACTATTAAAAGACAAATGTGGGGGCGCCTGGGTGGCTCAGTCGTTAAGCATCTGCCTTTGGCTCAGGTCATGGTCCCAGGGTCCTGGGATCGAGCCCCACATCGGGCTCTCTGCTCAGCGGGAAGCCTGCTTCTCCCTCTCCCACTCCCCCTGCTTGTGTTCCCTCTCTCTCTGTGTCTCTCTCTGTCAAATAAATAAAATCTTTAATAAATAAATAAATAAATAAATAAATAAAAGACAAATGTGCTTTCACAACACTTCAGCTTCAGGGCAATCAGTGGGCAGTCCTCTCTTACTGGGACCAATAAAAAGGTTTCAATAAAAAAAGTCAGTACTCTAGGGGCACCTGGGTGGTTCAGATGGTTAAGCATCTGCCTTCAGCTCAGGTCATGATCCTGGGGTCCTGGGATCGAGCCCCACATCGGGCTCCTGGCTCAGCAGGGAGCCTGCTTCTCCTTCTCCCTCTCCCCCTCTCCCCAGTTCATGCTCCTCTTTATATATATCTCTGTCAAATGAATAAATTTTAAAAAAATCTTAAAAAAAAAAAAGTCGATACTCTAGAAAACATTCATGCCAACTCTCCTCATTTCCATGCAAAACTCGAAGTTCTCCAGACTTCTTGATTCCTTTAGCCCTCAATAACCACTCCTTCTTAACCTTCTACCCCACGCCACTGCCACTGAGCAAACACCAACAGGGTCCTAAGCACTTCAGGAAAAATTAGTTTTGCCAAAACTAAACTAAAATAAAAAAGAATTCTATATACTAATATAACTATCTATCTCCCTCTAGTTGCTGGCCAGGGCCAAATGTCACTGGGTTTATGTGTGTTTTCTTGGTCCAGCCCAACAACTGACGACCAGTTTGTGATTGCAAGCAGTGGTACATTTTCAAGTTGGCAGGAGCCACAAGCCAAAGAATGTAGGTAACAGCTGAAAAGGCAGAGAGACAGACTTCCCTCAGAGTCTCCAAAAGAAACAGCCCTGCTGACACCTTGATGTTAGCTCAGTGAAAATGATTTTAGAGCTCTGACCTCCAGAACTGTAAGAGAGTAAATTTATGTTGTTTTAACCTACTAAATTTGTGGTGATTTGTTACAATAGCAATAAGAAACGAATACACTGTGTTAAAGGGAAAAAATTGGAAAAATTCTGAATTCTTGCTTCTTGTAATATGGAAATCTGAAAAGTGAATATGGAAAGATGTGCCAACGTGTTCATATGGGGTCTAATCAAGAAACCTAACGGTCTCAGGGGAACAATGAACAATTCTCTTACATTTTGGAGTAAGCTAGAAATAATATCTATATAGTGAAAAATCCTGAAAGAAGGCCCAAGGAACATGTCAACAAGAGAAGTGGCATAAAGTTCATTATGGGAAGATACATAAAGAGCAAACTTGAACCATATTTAATAACATAAAGTTGAACTTTTAGGAATTTCTGCTCAAAAATATTGGCGAGGGGTATAGAGATCACTTAATAATAATAATAAAAAATAACTGGCTAACTCATTATTTTAACCCCTCTCCAAAGGCTCTAGACTTGTGTATTCAACATGTCCCCTTTGACTGGCATAAACCTAGAAGACTAGAAGAACATAAAGAAGACATAATGAAAGCTAGTGGTTTTACTATTCTCATAGCCAAACCAGAAACTCACATCAGCTCTAAGAGCTAGTTAGTATAGACTAAGGACTTCTCATTTCTCTAGGATTCTCTAGGGCAGAGAAGAATCATAGATAATCAGACTATTTTGGCCCAGAATAGGCTTTGGGGCATATCTAAGACAACCTGCATCTCTGAGGTAGATGCTAACTAGCTCTTAGTCTTAACTGATAAATATGAGCTAAAGGCACAGATTGTGACTGTTCACCTCACACTAACACTAAACACACAGATTGTGACTGTTCACCTCACACTATCTCATGTCAGACTTCTGAATGATCCAAGTTGTTCAAGTTTCTGAATGCTATAGAGTATGGATCTTGCTGCTTCTTTTTTTTTTTAATTTTAAGATTTTTTTTTTTTTTTAAGTAATCTCTATACCCAGTGTGGGGCTTGAACTCACAACCCCAGGATCAAGAGTTGCATGCTCTACTGACTAAGCCAGCCAGGTGCCCCAGAGCTTTCTTCTTATTTGACAAATTCCGGAGCAAAATGAGGGGAAAAATCCCCAATACTTTCTTTTTTTTTAAAGATTTATTTATTTATTTATTTGAGAGAGAAAGAGCATGCAAGCAGGGGAAGCAGCAGAGGGAGAGAGATAGGCAGACTCCTCGCTAACACAGGGCTCCATCCCAGGACCCCGAGGTCATGACCAGAGCCTAAATCAAGAGTCAGATGCTCAACCGACTGAGCCACCCAGGCACCCCCTAAATACTTTTAAGTAACTTTTCTGTAGTGCTTTTAGAGTTCATCAAATGTTCTCACCTATTGTATAGACAACTTACATGAAGAAGAAGGCAGGAATGAGGCACACACACACAAAAAGACTCAATCACTCACCAAATGAGGCCTATTTTCTATAAGAGCCACATATGCTGGACTGAATCCCTGCTTGTACCTGTGTGTCAAAGACATTATTCAGCAAAATTCCATACTGATGAGAGAGGCAATCAGAAAGCCAACGACAATCATGGATAACCTAAGGAATCAGAAGACAGAGTAATTAGATCCTGATTGCTAATCTTACTAGTGGGGGAATCAGCCTACACACTCACCTTCAAAATTCTCTTGTCTTCTAATACCATCTGAAGTCCATTGTTGAAAGCACGACTTCCCAGAAGGAAAATGTCAAATAAGTAAACTCGGCTATTTGTGGCCACCTACAATAGACCATTTAGACACACATATTATAGGATATAAAAGAACTAAGGAAGGGGATCTGAGGATCAAGAAAGATATGTGATAAAATATTTCACACCCTCACTTTTAAAGAAAACAACAGGCATTCAGTGATTCGTAGGGAAAACAAGTTTAAATTGATCTTAAGAAAAGAAATTATCATTTGTGATCTTTTCTTTCTTCTTTTCTCTTTCTTTCTTTCTTTTTCTTTCTTTCTTTCTTTCTCTTTCCTTCCTTCCTTCCTTTCTTTCTTTCTTATGAGAGAGCATGAGCAGGGGGAGTGGGAGAGGGAGAGAGAGAATCTCAAGCAGACTCCATGCCAAGTGCAGAGCCTGACACGGGGCTCATTCCCACGACCCCAAGATCATGACCTGAGCTGAAATCAAGAGTCAAACGCTTAATCAACTGAGCCACCCAGGTGCCCCTCATTGTGATTTTTCAATCACAGAAAGAGACAAGCTGGTGGATATAGCCTTTTGCTTTTTACAGTCCTAAATTTAATGTTTTACATCTCACCCATGACATTTTAATATTCAAAGGATTATAGGTTTAAGAGGAATGAACAGCATTTCATTGTTGATAACACAACATGCTATTTCTCTGAGTCTCATAATATGCAGGGTTGTGTTGGGTGTTACATAAAATTATTCATAAGAGAAGATCCCTGCTCTCTAGCAGTTTTTTTTTTTTTTTAGAAGATTTTATTAATTTATTTGAAAGAGAGAAAGAGAGCATGAGCAGGGGGAGAGGAAGAAACAGACTCCCCTGCTGAGCAGGGAGCCCGACTCAGGGCTCCATCCCAGGACCCTGGGATCATGACCTGAGCCGAAGGCAGATGCTTAACCAACTGAACCACCCAGGCGCCCCTCTCTAGCAGTTTTCAGTAGACAACAAATAAACTGACACAAATGGTAGGATGTGAGACACTGTTTTTTTAGATCAATTTTATACAATCATAAGAATTTTAGATTGTTTCTGATCATAAAATTCACAAAGGCAGTACTATAGCTGGATCATCTACTGAGTCAGGGAATGAAGGCAAAGAGACCCTAATAGGTCTACAGAGCCAGTGACAGGGCAGTCTGATGTCATCTTTGTCATTTTAGGAGCTAAGTATTGATACAGCTACAATTGCCAGGCCTACCTGACACCCATTCTTGGAACTTTCATATTGTTTGCTAGAACAGGATACCTAAAATAGTCACTCCTTGCTCTTTTTCTCTACCTCCTTAATTATAAAAACTGAATTTTTTCAGATTTTCAAAAAGTTTGAAAAATTATTCTCTGCTAGATTGCAAACTCTGTGAGAGGACAGATTATGCTGGATTCACCACTGTACATGCATCAACTAGAACAGAACCAAGCCCATGGATGGCTTAGACATTTCTGCAGCGAGCCAAGGCATGCCATACAATACTCCCTTCCATTTTTCATATGCAAACAATGTATATGGCTCTGATAATATGCATTCCAATCTATATCCTGCTTTCTTCCACTCAGAACTTTGCAAACATTTTTCTACATTGCACTCGTCATCAATTTTTGGCAGCTGCATAAGATCTATCAAATCTACAGTAACGTTTCCTATTGTTAACTACTTAAGTGGTTTCTGATTTTTCGCCAGAAAATGATGCCAAGATCACTAGGTTCTCACATATTTTTTTTTGTATTTTGAATTATTTAGGGTAGATACCTCGATGTAGCCCTGAGAAGTGGGCAGACTGCCAATCATAATAAAATATAGTCTCTCAGTAGGTGGAGGTAGGTCCCGACTCAAAGAACAGAAGACATTGGTTGGGGATTCAGTCTGCTTTCTTGGCTCCCCCACCCCCCTTAAAAACTGATGCTGGTGAGTTTGATCCAAAGGTGGCTGCCCAACCTATAGCTATTTGAGGCTCACTACGAACTTCTTTTGACACAATGGGGACCCTCACCTGACAACTCCCAGGCCCAGGAAAATGAAAATGATGTGGCAGAATCCTGCTGTGGAACGCTACCAACCAGAAAGAAAGATAAAAATTCTTCATATATAAAAAAAAAATCTTTATATATATTTTTTTAAGGTTTTATTTTGGGGGCATCTGGTCATTGGTAGAGTGTGCAACTCTTTTTTTTTTTTAAAGATTGTATTTATTTGACAGAGAGAGACACAGCGAGAGAGGGAACACAAGCAGGAGGAGTGGGAGAGGGAGAAGCAGGCTTCCCACGGAGCAGGGAGCTTGATGTGGGGCTCGATCCCAGGACCCTGGGATCATGACCTGAGCCGAAGGCAGACGCTTAACGACTGAGCCACCCAGGCGCCCCTACAGCATGCAACTCTTGATCTCAGGGTTGTGAGTTCAAGCCCCACGTTGGGTGTAGAGTTTACTTAAAAAAAAAATTAAAGATTTTATTTTTAAGTAATCTCTATACCCAACATGGAAGTTGAACCCACAACCCCGAGATCAAGAGTAGCAAACTCCACTGACTAAGCTAGCTAGCCGCCCCTAAAATTCTTCACATATCTAAGGTGAGAGAAAAGAGCTGGGAAAGACCTCAAGCAGAGCCTGTGAGACAGCAATGATGATTATAAAAGTGAACCTATGAAGAGACAGAAGCTCTTTCCTCTTGAAAAGAATAAACTCAGTACTAGAAGAGTGAAAGACATTCCAAACAAGTTATAGGATAGTGACACTGAGGTGACATAAAGAAGACAATTAAAATCAATTTGTCAGTGAATCCACAATTATTTCAAAATAAAAAGTTGAAAATATCTTTTACCTGAAGCCAACATAGTTTCCCATGACGACACACATTAGCACCTTCGGCTGCCACACTCAGGACACTCTGCTTCTTGATGTGGAGCATCTGGTGAGAAAAAGGAAGGAAATCTCCAGAGAATAAATGTTGCGATTATGACATCAAGAATGGCACAAGTAAAATGGCTAGCAATTAACTAAGTGGTTAATAGGGGCACCTAAGTGGCTCAGTTGGTTAAGCATCTGCCTTCAGCTCAGGTCATGATCCCAGGGTCCTGGGATCGAGCCCCACATCGGGTTCCCTGCTCTGCGGAGAACCTGCTTCTCCCTCTCCCTCTGCCTGCCGCTCTGCCTACTTGTGCTCTCTATCTCTCTGTCAAATAAATAAATAAAATCTTAAAAAAAAAAAAAAAAAAGCCCAAGTGGATAATATGTTTTAAACGTACAAAACTGGACTAATCCAAAACACAAGTCAGCTTCTCTTTTTCACACACACACACACACACAGACACACACAGAGCACACTGAATATTTCTAATTTCTTTTTTGTTTTTGCAAAATTATAACACAACTGGAAAATAAATCATTCATATCCTAAATGCTAATACAAGTTGAAAACTCAGGTACCTTGTGTTACCACTGATGCTACAGCAAAAAATTTCTATCTTTATGACCAGATTTCTATCTTTATGATCAGATTCCTCATGCAAAGAACAGTGCCCTAACACAGGGCAGTTTACTGTACCTGAAGGGAACTCATGTAGTGGCTGATTCCCACAGTTTATACTATTTAGAATGAGAGACACAAGAACTCAACAGGTCCCTTAAAGTCGTAGGTTCATTAAGTTACTCAAAACTGATATAGTGGTATTACAGGAACACATGCTGATCTTTGATTATAATCTTATCCTATTTCAAAACATTGTATCATTCTAAAATCCTTAACCCATAATCTATGAAAATACCTACACGATACAAGATCCTCCCCATTTTACAGGTAGGTAAATTACTTGAGAAAGAAGGGCACGGTAACTTTCACTAGCACGATATCTTCCTTTAGTGAGCACAGAGTGTTTCTACGTTGAGTATTTTCCATCAATGATGAAAAAGGGGGACTGAATTTCAGTTCTACCCTCAACCAACAGCAAGAAGGCTGTGGAACTGGGAGCAAAAGCTGCACTTCTCTACTGACAAGAATTTCCAACTACCTCTTCAAATTTCCGGTTTCTTATCTCATTTTTCGTTGTTGTCGGACCCTTTGAAGAATCTGTTGATATATAAAGAATTCTTACAACACAATTAAAAAATGGGCAAAAGGGGCACCTCGGTGGCTCAGCTGGTCAAGTGTCTGACTCTTGATCTCAGCTCAGGTCTTGAACTCAGGGTCATGAGTTTAAGCCTCATGTTGGGCTCCACGCTGGGTGTGGAGGCTCCTTAAAAAAAAAAAAAAAAAAAAAGGCAAAGGAGGAGCACCTGGCCAGCTCAGTTGGTAAAGCATGTGACTCTTAATCTCAGGGTTGTGAGTTTAAGGCCCACATTGGGAGTAGAGCCTACTTAAAAATGGGCAAAGGAATAGACATTTCTCCAAAGAAGATATATAAACATCCAACAAGCACATGAAAAATGCTCTACATTATTAGCCATCAGGGAAATGTAAATCAAAACCACTGAGATACCACTTCACACCACTAATGTAGCTATAATCAAAATGACAGATAACAAGTGTTAGTGAGAATGTGGAGAAGTTGGAATCCTGCTGGTGGGGATGTAAAACAGTGTAGCAGCTTTGGAAAACAATGGCCAATCCTCAAAATGTTAAACACAGAGTTATTATATGACCCAGCAATTCCACTCCTAAGTATCTATCCCAGAGAAATGAAAACATATGTGCTAACAAAAGCTTGTACCTGAATGTTCATAGCAGCGTTATTCATAATAGCCAGAAAGTAGAAGAACCCAAATGGTGAAAGGATAAAATATGGTATATCCATATAAAAGAATGTTATTTGGCAACAGAAATAAGTGAAATTTACTGATACATGTTATAACTCAGATCAACCATGAAAACATGCTAAGCAAAAGAAATCAGTCACAAATGACCACATATTGTATGATCCCATTTATATGAAATGTCCTAGGGGCCCCTGGGTGGCTCAGTCAGTTAAGTGTCTGACTCTTGGTTTCGGCTCAGGTCATGATCACAGGGTTGTGAGATGGAGCCCCTCCTCAGGCTTTGCACAGGGCATGGAGCCTGCTTAAGATTCTCTCTCTCCCTTGCCTTCTGCCCCTCCCCTGCTCACATGTGCATGCTCTCTCTCTAAATAAAAATAAAAATAATATGTGAAATGTCCTAAGCAGGCAAATCCATAGAGGCAAAAAATAGATTATTGGTTGCCAAGGGCTGGGGGACGGTGGGGGGAGGCATGGAGGTGATAGTTATGAAGTCTAGGGTTTCTTTTGTTGGTATCAAAAATGTTCTAGGGGCACCTGGCTGGCTCCGGCAGTAGAGCGTGTGACTCTTAATCTCAGGGTTGTGAGTTCAAGTTCCACGTTGGGTGTAGAGATTACTTTAAAAACAAAACAAAAATCTTAAAAAAAAAAAAAAAAAGAAAATGTTCTAAAATTCATTGTGATGGATGTACAACTCTGTGAATATGCTAAAATCCAGTGAACTATACATTTTAAATCGGTGAATTTAATAGCATGTGAACTGTATCTTACTTAAGCGGTTAGAGAAAAAAGAATCTGTGGAAAGCTAACTCTCCCTTAAAGAAATGCATAAGCTTTCATCTAGAAGCTTAATGACTCCCCTGTGAACTGTATGCTAGGCTGAATAGTTACTGTCATGTCTGAAATTCATAAATGATTATAGAGAAATTGCCTAAACAGCATGTAGAATGGACTTTTAAAAATATAGTAAAAATATTTCAGACTCTCCTCTAAAACTGCCAATGGCTTTCCTTCTTACTCAAGTCAAACTCAAACTCCTTACCATGTCCAAAAAACCCTACCTGATCTGCCTCCTGACCACTTCCATTTCCTATCACTCTTCTTCACCGTGGTCCTGCCTCCCTGCTGTTCCTCCACACAAGTTAAGTGTGCTTCAGCTCAGGGCCTTTGCACTCGCTAATCATGCTTTTTAAAAGTTCTTTAGCTGAATATCTACATGACTAGCTCTGTTACTTCTTTCAAACATCTGTTCCAATGTCACCTCTTCACAGAGATTTTCTCTGTCCACCCTACATAAAATAGGAACTCCTTGTTCCTCTACTCTTCAAACCACACTTTATTTTTCTTCATAACACCTATCACCAGTTGATAGACATTGTTTGTTTATTTTCTTGCAATAAAATGTCAACTCCTTGGGGTGCCTGGCTGACTCAGTCGGAAGACCATGCAACTCTTGATCTTGGGGTTGTGGGTTCATGCCCCACACTGGGTGTAGTGATTACTTAAATACATAAATAAATCTTGAAAAAAAAATATAAACTCCTTGGTGGTTAGAACTTTGTCCTTATTATTATTTTACCCTAGACTTCAGAACAATACCTGACATTTAGCAGGCACTCAGATATTTTATTGGGAATTTATTAGGGAAAGCACTAATGATCTTATAGTAAGAGAGAAATTTATGAGATACAAACATGATACCCATATGCAGACAATACTCGGAATGATCAAGGGCAATACTTACTGCAGCACCAAACTTCTGCTGGAATTGATCAATGACTGTATATGTCACCTCCTCTTCCTCTGCAGGAGAATGATGGTAATAGACACATTTGTCTTCCTTGGCAATAGAATAACCCTCCCACTCATTTTAGCCATCCTCATAAACTCCTCCTCTATTGCAGCTCAAAGGTCTAGTGTTATTTCATTATGACCTGTGTCAGCCCAACACACAGTGAACACTCTAGCATCCTGTTTCTCAAATGAGAATAAATAAAAGCCCCACCAATGATAATCTTATGAATTAGACTATTTAATCATTTCCTGTGAAAATCCAGTAATGTTTCCTTCCTCATAGATTTATGTCTTAAATATTTCAAGACATGCACTTTTAAAAGGATGTTCATAATAAAAACAAATGGTTTAAAATAAATCAGTCCTGGAGATGGGCCATAGTTCACACTTTTGGAATTCTCTGGGTCCTTAATTATGGTTTTAAATCATGTAATTTAAAAGATTAGAGGTATAGTATACCATATAGTTTCTCTTCATCTCCAACTTCTAAAACTTAGGAGTGGCAGAGGACACAGTCCACGTACCTCTTTTTCTCTCTCCATACTCACTCTCCTAGTGATCTCATCTAGTCTCAAGACTGTAAATATCATCTATTGGCGAATTCTTACATTTGTATCTCCATCTCAGACCTTTCTCCTCCTCTCTAGGCCGACATTCAAACTTCAGTGGACCTAAACTCTTAATCATCTTCCCAAAACCTGTTCTGCCCAGAATTGTTCCCAGGTCAGTTGAATAGCACTCCATACTTCAGGCTACTCAGACCCAAACCCCCAAAGTCACTCTTGATTCTCCTCTTTCACATCCACATCTAATACACGAGTACACTGTGTTGGCTACACCTCAACATACATCCAGAAGTCCACTACTTTTTACCGACCATACTGCTACCACTACGGTCCAAGCTACCATATCAATTTGCCTTAAAATTATTTCAATAGCCTAATAGGTATTCATGCTTTTACCTTCCTCCTCTCTCAGTATCCATACAGTATCTAGAGTAACTTTGTTAAAACAGAAGTCAGATCATGTTACTCTTCTGCTCAAAACCATGCAATAGGAAGTAGAAGTATTTTTTAAAATACCATTGATAATAGTATAAAATATGAAATACTTAGGGATAAACACAGCAAAAGATGTATAAGACTTATACACCGAGAAGTACAAAACACTGTTGGGAAATTAAAGATCTCATAGAGGGATATACTGGTTAATAGATTGGAATACTCAATATTGTTAAGATGCCAATATTCCCCAAACTGATGTATCGAGTCATTGCAATCCCAGTAAAAATTCCAGTGGATTTTTTTTTTTGGTAGAAATTGGCAACCTGATTCTAAAACTCATAGGGAAATGAATAGGGAAAAAATACCAAATAGCCAAAACAACTCTGAAAAAGAACAAAGTTGGAGAACTAACACTACCAGATTTTAAGATCTATCATCAATCAACAGTAAACAAAAACAGTCTAAAAAAACAAAAGAAATAGTAAACAGACAGTCTAGTATTAGACATCTACAATGACCTCCATGGTATGCCTACCCCACTTCATCTCCAACTACCTCTTCTTGCTCCAACTGCACTGATCACACTGATCTGGCTGTTCCTTCAAGATCCTGGCATGTTCCTATCTCAGGGCCTTTATATTCATTCTTCTTTCTGCCTAAAAAACATTTCCCCCAGATATCCACACAGCTCGATCCCTCATCTCCTTCAGGCTTTTGGTCAAACATCACCATTTTTGTGAGGCCTGTCCGGAACACCCTAAAATTGTAAAACCACCCTCTTCACAGACTTCTCTTCCTTCTATTTTTTTCTCCTTAGCATTTGGCACTAGCATATTATATATTATTCTCCTTTATCTTATTTAGTGTCTGTTTCCTGCACCAGAACTCAATGAGGGCAGAGATACCATATTTTGGTATCTCCAATGTCTGGCATATAGTGTGCCCTCAATTATTAAATAAATAAATGGATCACAATATTTTAACTTAATTCAGAGCCTAGAAGCAATGGCCTAGCTGAGTATTCCATATAGAACCTTAACTCAGAGTTATGCCAACTCTAAAGAGTTGTGAACCACAATGAAGAGAGCCTAGACAATTCAGAGCCCCAGTACTCACCTGATGGGCTGTACTTGAGGTCACTCAGCAGAGAGGTGGTTAGTGCCTCAGAGGCAGGAGAAAGAGGCTCACGTACGTTCAGGTCTTCACCTTTACCCATCCTGGTTCTTTCTGTATTTAGACTACGCTTACAAAAAACAACACTCAGATGAACTTGTTCTTTGTTGCTGATGCTTACACAGATTTTGCCACACATCGGTGGTAAAGAATCTGGACCTCCATTTCCTAGAGGACCCACTCATCCACTGCTTTTACACTGATTTGAAGATAACATCTAAAGATGGAAGCAAATATCCATCTATTTCTTCTCATTTCTATTACCTCAGGCCATTTGAGGCATTACACAGCTAATGAATTAGAGGTAAGTCTTTCTACCCTGATGTGTACACTTGAGTAAAATCATCATTAAGGAAATTATTCCACCATACCTGACAGAAGATGCCTTTTCTCTCATCACACCTTGTTCTACTTCATCCAGTAATTCCACTGTAAAATAACCAAATGGCTTCCAACAGTTTCCAATCTGAACCCAATTAACCACTCCCCTGTCTCCCTCTACCACAGTCTGACTAGGTACCACACACAGTAATTGGAAATGAAATGTTAGTCCATGGAGGCCTTCACTGGCCAGCAATAAAGAGCAGAAGAGCCTATCCAAAGTACTGAAGATGCCTAACATTATGTTCCTACCTAGCTTCGCTGGTCATTCAGGGGGATTAGAAAGCTCTCTACATGTTCCAAGGCACCTCGTAGTCATACAGATTGGTTCTAGAGATAGATTTTCTTTCCTATTCATTCCCACCCTGATGCATCTTCCCTCACACCTGTACTGTTTGGGGGTTTCCTCTCAGATCCTTCCCAGATCAGTCCCTTTCACTCTCACAGGCTGGTGCAGTAACAGCTCAGTGATGTGAGTTTTGCACAGTGGCAGTACCCTAGCCAATGAGGTTTATCCGAGGCGCCATGGTTGCAAATTGAAACAGTTCAGCAACATGAAAGGCAATAGAAGCTAGACTAGAAGTCACCAAAGAAATACGAAACATTCCACAGATTCTGAAAAATTTTATTTTTAACCTAACAGTGCAGGGAATGTAGGGCAATATTGCGTATCATTGATTCTAAGATGCACATTTTAAACAACTCTGAAATCAGATATGATTTACAGTAAGTGCACATGACAGTTTAATTGGCAGCTACTTTTTCTTTCTTGGGATGTGAAAGGTAATAGTATAATTTATAATTAACAGCATTTTAGAGTCAATTAAGTATACTTAGGTACTACCCAGAGAAGATCCACTCAGGGGCCACTATATTTCCAAATGTCTCTTTCCCCTGCATTATCGGGGTGTTGAATCTGGGGCAGAGAAAGTGAAAGTCACTAAAAATACTGACTAGTCAATTATTATTCTTCATTTTATTTATTTATTTTTGTTTCAAGGTTTTATTTAAATTCCAGTTAATATTCTTCTTCATTTTAATAATTCTTATTCAAAGTGCTTTTCAGGGAGAGTGGAAAAAGTCTCAATCCATGGCTGATTGAACCACAGGGCAAAGAAGGAGAAGGCTGTCCTTTGAACTAAAAATTATGAACAAAGGCCAAGTCTTGAGAATCTAGAAAGAGATGAAATCCATGTATACAGTTCACAAAGCTGGCCTTCTTTGAAGTTAGGGAGATGGTAGTAGTGATTCCTTTGCTTCTCTTTACAAACCCATCCACAGCCTAGCTCTGATCCAGTGCAAAGGCTAATAGCTAAAGCACAATAAGAATTCCACTATGGGGAGGGGGTGCCAGGTTAGCTTAGTTGGTAGAGCATGGGACTCCTGATCTCAGGGTTGAGTTTGAACCCCATGTCAGGGGTAGAGGTTACTTAAAAACTCTTAAAAAAAAAAAAAAAAAAAGAATCCCACTACTACCACCACCCTCAAAGCCATTATAAAAAGGTGTTAAGGGACAAAGAGTGTTTATAGTAGCATACTCTGTGAGAAGGGACCCTTGGATAGCTGTCTGGAACTGTCTGCCTTGAAATAAGTCTGGATTGGCAGTCATTAATTTGGTGAGACTTTCATCTCTCTCTCAATTCTACCTCCCTCACAAAACAAAGTAATCTTTCAAGCAGCAGTAGTCTCTGGTCTACAGGAGTCCTTTCCTTTCCTCTCTATCTGCCCCACTGGTAAGAAATGAACAGCTCTAGAAGGTCCCAGATCTCCCGCTCTCCCCACTCCTCCACCCCACACTGATCTTTACTCCTCCTTGGAGGGCTTTCTGCTTTTGAGTTCTTCAAAGTAAGAACAGTTCTTGCTCCCCTTTTCTTTTATCCTATTTGGCTTGGCTGAAGCACGCTGACCAAAAAGCTTCCATATCTACTCTTCTTGGCAAACAGTTGGACCTACTCTTGTTAAATGGTTTTTGCTGGCAGAAATGAAGAAGAGAGCTGCATCTTGCAATTCCAAAATCCAAAAATCTCTGAAAACTAAAAATTGTCTGTACCTCTTTTGGCAGCAAAACTGACATACTATTTATAGTCCTATTTTATTCCATTTAGAATGATTATCCATGTTTCCCTGTAGAAATGTGTTTTATTAGAGTGTTTCCCAGATCTGCTTGAGATGTTATATAATATAAAGAGTATACGTTGTGTTAGATTTTCCAAAAATCCAGATTTCTGAATTCTGAAACATTTGGCCCCCAGGGTTCAGATAAGGGACAGTGAATGTACTGTGACTCCATAGTGTCAAATTCAAAAGACAATTCCTTGCTGTTCAGATTCCTAACTACCCACTGGCTGAGTTTCTAGTAACGAGTACCAGCAGTCCTCACACTGTAAAACAAAGATGATTAAAATTCTCTATGACTATTCTGCTCATAGTACCCACTGAAAAAGTAAGATAAAGGTCAATTCTCAAATACCAACTTAAAGAGTTTGTAAGTGCAATATTAAAGGCAATACAACATCTCATATTTTTGCAAATACTGGAATGAGGCAGAGCAGTGAGTTTACTATTACTGTAAATCCCAATACCCACAGTCATGGAACATGCAGCTCTCACCGTTCAGAATCTCATGCCCAAAAAACATCTTCACTCCTGGAACACTTCGACCAGTCTCCACATTCTTCACTGTTACAGAAAACGATTCATTCAGTTAATAAAAAATAGTATTTCCCTAAAATTGTAAGAAAATAATGCCTCTCAAAAGTGCCATATCTAGGGGTGCCAGGGTGGCTCAGTTGGTTAAGCGTCCAACTCTTGGTTTCGGCTCTGGTCATGATTTTAGGGTCCTGAGATCAAGCCCTGTGTTGGGCTCTGCACTCAGTGCAGAGTCTGCTTGAGGATTCTCTCCCTTTCCCTCTTCCTCTGCCCCTCCCTCCACTCACTGACTCTCTCTCTCAAATAAATAAATAAATCTTTGTTTAAAAGTGCCATATCTGAGTTTTACAAAAAATCCCCAAATTATTTTCCCCAAGAAATGAAGAGTCAATAATAAATTACAAAGCTATAGCCTTGAAACAAGTAGCATAAAGAACAGAGAGAACCTCCTAATGGTCCGAGATGAACTTAAAGGGCAGGAGTATGAATTTAAACTTATCCCAAGACTATACTAAGGCCCTTGAGGCTCAGGACTACCTATTACATTTCTATTGATTTTTACTCAACCTAATTCCAGATAAAATTTTAAGGCAGCTGACTACTTCTAGAGTCCATACCCTGTTTCATGCCATGCTACATGCTCAAAAATACTGTCAAGGATAATAACCCAACTCCTGGCCCAAATATAGAGGCTCTTCTGTGAACAGGTAAGAGGTTAGGAGAAGTTTAGATGTCATAACTACAATATGGTGTCATTTCTCTAGATGTAAGTGCTCCCAGGGCTGTATATTTCCGTATCACTCAGCAATCCAAAATAATTCAGTTTCACCCTCACTGTTCCACTGAATATATTCTTACTGAGGTCAAAAATCACAACCGCCTAGTTTTCTTTTCTTTTCTTTTTTTTTTAAAAGATTTTATTTATTTATATGACAGAGAGAGAGGAAGAGAGAGAGCATGAGCAGGGGGAGGGGCAGAGGGAGAAGGAAAAACAGGCTCACCGATGAGCAGGGAGCCGGAGGTGGGGCTTGATCCCAGGACCCCAGGATCATAACCTGAGCCTACGGCAGAGGCTTAACTGACTAAGCCACCCAGGTACCCCACAACTGCCTATTTTTCAAATCCAAAAAGAAGTTTATAGTCTTATCATCCTTGGCTCCCATGTATCCTTTGACAATACAGTTCTTTCCTTTCTTCTTTAGCTTATAGGACATATCTCAAGTTTAGTTCTTTTCCTACTAATTTCCTAGAGCTACCATACTGAGCACCGACTCAGAGCTAGGCACCATGCTAATTATTTGCCTACATTTAATTATCCAGTAACATAACGAGAGAGGCATTTCATTATCTCTGTTATGTAGGAATCTGAGACTCACAAAGGTTGAATAACTTGGTCAAGGTCACACTGCTAATAAAAGACGGAGTTAGGATTCAAACCCAGGCCTCAGGTATTTTAATACGCAACTGTGAACCAATGTTACATTGTCTCCCTCATTTGCTCCTTCCTGTCTCTTCAACTGCCTCTACCACCTCTGACATCCTGATCTCCCCATTTCTCCTTCCCTTTTCCTTTTCCTTCCTTCCTTCATGTAAGTAATCTCTACACCCAATGTAGGGCTCAAACTCACCACCCTGAGATCAAGAGTCACATGCTCTTCGGACTGAATCAACCAGGCACCCCCACATCCACTATTTTTACAGCACAGATTATTTCTCTGAGCTCCACTCATATTTCCAACTAATAGCAGACTTACTCTAAGATTCTCAAATTGAAATCATTATCTTCTCCCAGTAACCAACAAATTTCCTCTTCCCATTTCTATCAACTAATAACTAATATATACCTAATCTTCTGAGTCATAAATGTAGTAATCATTTTCCATTGCTATTTATTTATTTAAGAGCGCATGTTGTGGGGTCGGGGGGAGGGAGAGGGAGAGAGAGAATCTTAAACAGGCTCCACATTCAGTGTAGAACCTGATGGCAGGGTTCAATCTTATGACCCTGAGATCATGACCTGAGCCAAAATTAAGAGTTGGATGCTTAACTGACTGAGCCACCCAGGCACCCTTCCATTGCTCTTTAATTATCTAATTGATTACCAGGTTACTTATCCCATCTCTTACGTATTTCTAAAATCTGCCTTCTCTTTTCCGTTCCTTGCTGAGCCTTAGCTCTGACCCCCATCATGTTCCCTTTATTGGATCCCTTGATTGTCAAAATAGTTCCATCTATGCTCTTTGCCTCTAGTTTCTCCCTACTTCAGTCCTTCTTTCACATTGCTGTCATAGTGAAAATACTTCCTGCCTTGTCCAAATAGTACCTAAAATTCGTAAACAAGTGTAAAGAAATATTTTCAACTTCTTTACAAATATTTTTTAAACATGCCAAGATGAAATATCATTTTTTACCTATACAACTAGCAAAAATTTAAGAAAGATACACATCAGCATTTTTTTTTTTTAAATCCAATGTTAGGGGCACCTGGATGGCTCAGCTGGTTAAGCGTCTGCCTTCGGCTCAGATCATGATCTCAAGGTCCTGGGATAGAGCCCCACCTCAGCTCTGCACAAGCATGGAGCCTGCTTAAGATTCTTTCTCCCTCTGCCCCTCCCCCTCTGCTCACGTGTACTTTCTCTAAAAAAAAGAAAAAAATTAAAAACATAAAAAGTTTAGCCATTAAATTGGAGTTTCAAGTAACATGAGAAAATGCTTTTTATCATGTTAAGTAAAAAAATATATACCTAACTTAATATGTCAACTATAAAAAATCTATGTAATTAAAGACTAGAGAGAAATATACCAAAATATTTCATTTAGACTGAATGCTTTGTTGAACAAGCATGTGGCATATCTTGTTTTCAACTCAATGCCATTTATTCAGGCTAGCAACGAGCTTAGTCTCCCCACAGACAGTGGTGGTTTCTTGGACCTCCAGGGCATCTCTTTAAGGGGACTGACTCAGCTGGGGGGAACACCCTCTTACCCCTCTTTCCTCTTCCTCCTATCCGTAACATGATCTTTAGGTTTGAAGCCATGAAGATGGTAGAGCAGAAAGATGGATAATCCTGAATCTCTGCCAACTCTGGGGAGACTCACAGCAGCCCTGGGACGCCTGCCTTCTTTTATATAAGAGAATAAACTCCTACTTTGTTTAAGCCACTGGACATAATCTGTTTCCAGCAGCTGAGCATGGTTCCTAAATAACACAGCATTAACAATTTCAGGCAACAAGTTTTAAAACTTAGAAGCCTCCCACTGAAAAATCTTTCAAATTGTGGGGTGTCTTGCTGGCTTGGTCAGTAGAGCAAGCAACTCTTGATCTCATGGTCATGAGTTCAGGCCCCACACTAGGCCTAGAGCCTACTTTAAAAAAAAAAAATCTTTCGGGACGCCTGGGTGGCTCAGTCCTTAAGCATCTGCCTTCGGCTCAGGTCATGATCCCAGGGTCCTGGGATCGAGTCCCACATTGGGCTCCTTGCTCAGTGAGGAGCCTGCTTCTCCCTCTCCCTCTGCTGCTCCCCCTGCTTGTGCTCTCTCTCTCTGACAAATAAATAAATAAAAATCTTTAAAAAAAATAAATCTTTCAAATTGTTCCTCATTGCTTTCAGAAGTGTCCAAATGCTACAATATGTTCAGGCCTTCTCATCAGTCCCATACCTACTTCTCCAGCCTTAAGTCTCACCACATCCCCAGAAGGAAATTTACTTAGGTTTTCTGAATGAACCAAGTTTTCACGTCTCTACATTTTTTGTACATGGTGCTACTTCTGCGTAAAACTATGGTTCTCTCAAAGTGCGGTTCTCCAGCTGAGCGTCAGCATCACCAGGAAACTTGTTAGAAATATAAGTTCTTGGGCCCCACCCCAGACCTTAAGAATCAGAAACTCTTAGAGAGTGGCCCAGCAAACTGTTTTAACAAGTCCCCCAGGTGATTCTGATACACAGATAAAGTTTGAGAACCACTGGCTTAAAACACTTTCTACTCTTTTTCCATCCAGTTAAATCTTACTCACCTTTGGGACACCTTCCCCACTATCCTAACCCTACCACTCCCAGATCTAAATTAACTGAAATTTTGTGTTTCCATAGCATCTTGTGCATCACTCTATCAGAGAGGATATCACACTGCATTATACCTTTCTACTTGCTTATCTGTCTCTTTACCAGACTAAGTTTTTTTAAGGACAGGGACCATGTTATTCTTATCTATATCCCTGGTATCTATCACAGTGCCTGTGATACAAAACTATCAATAAATGATTACTGAACGAATTAATATTTCAAAAGTCTGATGTAGTCCCACCCTGGCCCACAAAGGTCTATTTTAACCTATAATATGGCTTAACAATAACACTAATCTCTCAAATGCCATTTATACATGTTTCAATTGTGAACTTGAAACTTATGCCAGGTAAACAACTACCCTAGTAAGTCAATATTCTAGATAAATAAAAACTATATATTGGATCTTAAAGGTGAACACATGTAGGAACTAGGAGGGTGGTACACCCAGAAGAGGCATGGAAACTCTGAGCTCCTTCCCATAGACCTTGACCTATGCATCTCTTCCACTTGGCTGTTCCTGAGTTGCGTCCCTTACAATGAACAGAACTGAAGCTGGGAGGTGTAGAGGTTACCTTGTGACCATGAAGATAATACATGATCCCTGAAGTGGCAAAAACCACAAGACACCTGGTCCCTCCTGGCATCTTTGAGCCACTGCACTATTCCTTAGCAGCCTACCTCTGGACTTCTTTTTGCATGACAAAAATTAACCCCTGTCTTTGTGAATCTGTCTGTTGAAGCCAAAAGTAATTCTATCTAGTAGAGTGGTTATTTCTAATTTCAATATGCATATAGTAAGAAATTATAAGAAGCACCCAATGAAAAAGAATCTATACACCGAAAATTTCCACTATCATGTCAATAAAAGTATAAAAGTGGGGACAAGCCCACAGATGCAGCTATGTTTTCTGTTAGGGAAAACAGTATTCTAATCTTCCTCTTAACTCTTCCTTAGAATAGGAATGTCTCCCTCCCAGTTGCTAATGAAGCCCCCAGAGCCCTCACCCAAACTTAACTATTAATTTCTTAAAGGCAGAAGATAATGACAAATAAAATTAGACCTTTCTTCAGGACAACAATCTTGTTAGGGTCCACATGCTGGAGTACTCCCTCAAATATGCCACAAACCAACGTGAGTTTCACCCTTCTCCACAAAATCTGATTGAGGAAATGGTAGTCACTGCTGGGATCCATGCTATTTGATTCCAAAAGCAGTCTTCAAATAATCTTCTTTAAGTATCCAAACACTTGAAAATAAAAGAGATCTAGGATTTAAAAAATATTTTGGGGGAATGAGGTTATTTTCCCTTTCCCCATACCTGGAAGGGACAAGAAAAAGAAAAATATGAGAGTAATTCAGTTTTGCTCATCTTTTCAGAACAATAATGAGAAAAGGACTATTGCAAGCATCAACTCTAATTTATACATGGGAAACTGAAAGCCGTAAAACTTCAGGCACTGTAGGTTTGACTTCTTTGTCTATAAAATGGGGTAATACTACCTTTCATACCTTAGCTAAATGGAACAAGCAGAACATTTTAGAGGCCTTTAAATGGCACATTCATATATCTTTTTAACACCAACCAACAAAAAAAAAAAAAAAAAGAGAGAGAGAAAGAAAGAAACTCTAAAATAACAAGTGGAAAAAAAAAAAAACCTGATGCTGGCAAAATATTTGCCAATACTTGCTACCATAAGCTGCTCACCCAGAAATATCTACCATCTAAATTCTTCTGGCGTCTTCTACATTAGTAACATTTCCAGAATTTGACACTGTTACCAACCAAAGCATAAGTGACTTAGAACTATCACAATTTATGCATGACCAATCCGGCTGCCATGTCAGTGCCTTTGAAGGGGGACAACACTAGATCAGACAAGAGTCGGTCAATCATGAAAACAACTTAGTGAGACTAGAACCTTGGCCTCGTGCTAAGTCGTCAAAACCGTAGGTAAAGCTTAAAAGTAGTTTAGGCACAAAATGACAGTTGTTAGAATTTGATTCTTCCCTATCTCAAACCCGTTATGCATAAAGCAACACTCAGAAGGGTGGGAGGGGGTGAAAAGGCATTGAAGCCACAGGAAAAGAACTGGTTCACGGAGAGGGCTAAATTAGTTAACGGGTGGTGTTTTTAACATTTTCAAGAAAACAAAAATATCATAAAAATAAAATGCAAAATTCCTCATTTTTAAGACAAAATAAGAAACTCCAAATAAACGGTGGGCCATACGCTAGGAATTCAATCTCGTCCCCCGTCAGGTTATTTTTTCCCGAAGGAAGTTTGGGAAATCCTGTCCCAGTTTCAGCCAAATGGTGACTTCCTCGAGCTTCAGTACTGAACTAAAAAAGGAGGTACTGCTGTTAAGGAAGAACTCTCTGGTAGCTCCAAGCCAGCATTGGCGGTTATCAAAGGACAGAGACGAAAAAACAGGAGAAAAGTACACGGGACTGAAAACCCACACCGAGGAGCTGACGCCAGCCTGGCGCAACCAGAGGTCCCGGCTGTTTCCCGAGGAGCCAATCGGCGCGCGCCCCGGAGGCTGGCTCCCGAGCGCCCCCAGCGGCCAGGAGGACGGAGGACCTCCAGAAAAAAGGAGGAGGTGGAACTCCCGGCATGCAGTTCCCAAGAGACACACCCTAGAGTTGCCCCAAGAGACATTTGCTCTATTTTTATGGCTTCTCTCCGCAATCCCTGCCACCTGTGGGTGGGGTTTCCACTTTTAGAGTTCTGTGAGAAACGGGTTGGCTATGCTGCCTGCCTCAGGTTAGTTCGTTATAAAACTGTGGGTCGATGGCGTTTCCCTTTTAATTGCGGTCGCTAGAGCCAGAGTGGCATTGCCTTTTTAAGGCCGGTGGCATCACGCTTCCGGGGGCGTGGTCTGTCCTTAGGAATACCCGGCCCTGCGCTGGGCTGATTCATTCGGGGGCTGGAGCTGGAAGCGCCGACGTCGGCTCCTGCGCCGGGCAAAGCCTCGCTCCTCATTGGCTGGTTCTTGGGGACCGCCCTCCCCCTCTTGCCACCCCTGGGTTCCCTCCCGGGTCCGCAGTAGAAACACTGCCCTCTTGCATCTTGACCCCTGGGCCTTTTTCCCTTGCCTCCCGCCGCCGCCGTCGCTTCAGACGCCCCTGCTCCCGAAGGAGCTCCCGGTTCGGTGATGGGGTCTCGGGCTTCCACGTTACTGCGGGACGAAGAGCTCGAGGAGATCAAGAAGGAGACCGGCTGTGAGTTCGGGTAGGGGGTGGGAAAGCGGCCGGGTGCCTCTGGCTGGCCTCAGAACCGACGGCGGCTGTCGTTGAGGTCCGGAGTTGGGGTGCCCGGCGGTTGTCGGGTACTGGGCAGCCTCCAGCGCTGGAGCTTCGTGGCCGAGGGCTGGAGGACCTGTTCTTACGGCTACTTGGAGCGGGGCTCTGGCTCCTGTGGGGCTGTCCTTCCCCTCAGAGGCAGGAGTCGCGATCACCCTTAGAGCACAGGCACCGCTCTTTTCTCTTCCCCCTGCTCATGAAAGTCCCCGAACTCCTTTCTTTTATTTTCCTTCTCACTAACCTTGAATTCAGGAGCTCTGGATGGATCCTGTAGAAAACATAATCCGTTCCTGTGACGTTTCTGGGCAAGCACTTAAAATCACTGTCAACTGCGGGAAATCACAAATAAATTCTTTCCGCAACTGGAAAAATAAATCCAGAAAACAAGATCCTATAGTAAGGCTTTGGAAGACGTGACCTGGTAACAGGAGACCTTTAAAGAATGAGGGATCTGAGAATATGAGACTTCTTTCATTCTGAACCTGTGGAGAAAAAAAAGCACGGATACTATGACCACCAGTTTTTTACTTACACTGAGGATGCTTGCTGTCCTAATTTCAGATCTATTGATTTCTACTATGCTGGCGTACTTTATGCAGTCGCTATGGAAATTGGATGTGCTCCAAAATCTCAGTGCAAATTTGTACTAGGAACTGATTTTTTATAGTCCAGTCTCTTCCTCATTAACCTGAACATAGGGGCCACAGGGCTTTGGGAATTCAGAAGCTCTGTGTAACATCATCACACAATTTTGTATAGCCCTTGATAATGAATACACTATTTTCTCAGTAATCCATTATGACTCTTGTATTTTACATAAGTTATGTAACTGTCTGAGCTCTGTCTCTTCGTGATAACCTGTCTTTAATGTGATGAGGTGACCAGTAAGTAACTCAGTGGCCCACATGCAGGTAATGTTGAAGGGTGCTGGGGGAACTACAGAATTACACAGGCAGTGGTGGCCTGAGAGAAACTGAATGCTGTCCTGTGCTTTTGGACAAATTTAACTTTCTAGAATCTTCAATTTGGAAGGAATGTTAATCTAGCCCCACCCTTGTCAGATTGGTTTACTGCTTTTAGCATCCCCTAACAGATGGCCAGTAGCCTCTCCATAAATACCTTTAAGGATGATAAGCGCACCACCTACTGATTTTGGATGAAAGACAGAAAGTAGTTAGCTGGTTATAATGTATAATACTTGTTTGGCCACTTGACCTTATGGTCAATTGATGACTCATTCTGACTCTTTAAGAGTAGAAATATAGGCAGTTTGGAGTCAGCAAGCATTTTGTTAAATTTTGTGGTCATGACCTCTGGCCACACTTGTAAATATAAGAACTACTTTAGGTCTAAGGTGACACCAGAGTTAAAGCATTCATACTTAAAACAGAAAGTCACATAATGAAGTGCAAGCCATAGTGAGGATGGGAAAAAGCTATTTTTGCCTCAAGATGAAGGGAGCACCAATCCCATTTGGGCTTATTTACATTTGACAAAATGGAAAGACCCTGGACTCTATAGGACTGGAGTTATTTTACTGTGTGGCTTGTGAAGGAACAGACCTATATACTCCTGGAAGACCTGTTTTCCTAGTTGCCAAAAAGTGCATCAAGCCTGAAGAAGATTCTCAACCACAACCAGTGCAAATGGATGTTAAGCCAGAAAGCCAAATGAGCAAGTAGTTACTGAATTTTTGCATTGTCTGTATTTAGTACTATGCTAGGTACTCAAAGCAGATGGTGACAAAAGATGCCCGTAGGAATTAGGATTAGCATTATGACATAAGGTAGCTGAAATGGTGTGCCATGTACCTTCAGACTCTGGGAAGACTGAGTCTGTGGGCTGGTCTTGGAGAGGATAGGAATTGGGCTCTGATACAGGCATGGATGAATTAGATTCAGATAAGTTAACCTAGGGCATTTTGGGTGGCTTCCAGGAGCATTCTCCCCCAGCCTGCTACACAGTCATTCCTCTGCCCTGGGAGTTGAGCCATCCCTTTATCTGGTCAGTGTCCATCAGCAGAGTTGATTTTTTTTTTTTAAGATATTTATTTATTTATTTGACAGAGAGACAGCGAGAGAGGGAACACAAGCAGGGGGAGTGGGAGAGGGAGAAGCAGGCTTCCCGCTGAGCAGGGAGCCCTTTGTGGGGCTCGATCCCAGGACCCTGGGATCATGACCTGAGCCAAAGGCAGACGCTTAATGACTGAGCCACCCAGGCACCCCAGCAGAGTTGATTTTTAAAGCAGTAATTTTAACATGATGCAAAAGGTTTAGAAGACTAAAAACAGATACCTGAGGGGGAGGTGGAGAAGTGGAATTTGTCCAATTTTCATCTGCTTCTTGTTCCATTAAGAGTTTAGGGAACTATCAATCAGAAACACTTCAAGTTAAGAACAAGTAATATGACATCTCATTACTCCCTTTGCCAGTAAGAAAATGTGGCATAATTGAGGAAAACTGACTTCATAGTCAATATGAAAGCTTTGCATTGGAATTGATTATATTTAAACATATTTTCCGTAAGTCTAAATTGATTAGAATTCTTGCATGACTGGTTTAGCCAGTATTTGAAATGTAATCTCTCAAGTATTTGGCAGACTAATTCTAGGTAAGAATTACCTGTAAGCCTCAGTTTTGTCATCTGTAAATGGGAATAATAATAGTACCTACTTCATAGGATTCTTATGAGGATTAAATGAGATAAATTATTTAAACTACTTAGAATAGTGCCTGATAATATAAGTATCAGGTAAGTGTCAGCTATTATTTTGAACCATAGATAAGACTCATCTTACTGGGAAAATATTTGTATGTGCTAGTTATAAAACTATGTCTAGGGCTATATAAGTGGAGAGGTGACAGCATTTTATGCTTTTCCTATTTTCAGGGAGCATTGGACTAGAAATCCAGTCGTTTTCCCAACTCTATAGAAATAAAGCTTTTAAAGGAGTAGACATCTTAATGTTTTTAACAGTTTAAAAAACATTGTCTAAAAAAATTAAAACATTTTTCTTTTTTTTTGAGAGAGAGAGACTGGCAGCGTGGGGGAGGGGGAGGGGCAGACGGAAAGGGAGATAGAGAATCTTAAGAAGGCTCCATGCCCAGCTCGGAGCCCAATGCAGGGCTTGATCTCACAACCCTGAGATCACTTGATCTGAGCCAAAATCAAGAGTCTGATGCTTAACCACCTGAGCCATCCAGGCGCTCCTTAAAACATTTTGTGTTGCATAAAACATTTGCTATATTGTCTTTGTTCTGTTACTTTCTTTCACACATCAGCATTTTCATATATTAAAGCCCAGCTGAATAAGTTATCATTGGGGGAAAATCACAACGATCTTGGGAGTTTCTGTAATCTCCACTCTTAGTTCACTTAACTGTAGCAATAAACTGGCTGTGAATTACTTAAAACCATCTTTTAAAAACAGCCGCTTAATCTGTGAGAAACAATTCAAACCAATGGAGTAGTAATGAATGCCCATTAATTTAATTTAATTATTATTATTATTTTTTTACATTCATTTAATTTTAGTCTCTAGTTCTGGTGTGTGTCATGTGTTACAGGGATGGTGTTGAACAGGTTTAGAAAGTAAGTTTTACAGGCTGGTGAGGTTTTGTTTGTTTGAGAAGGTATAGTGATGATAGAACTAGTGTGGATTTTTCTAGTTTCGACAAAGAGCACAAGCCTGGCAAAGGCAATTGCTTGAGAATAATTTCCTGGACTAGAATGTACCCGGAAGTTCAGCTTCAGGCTCCTGCTATCTCAAAATGCAAGAACCCCTTCATGGCCCTCACCTGCCAAGCCGTGTTGCCTGAAGGTGCTATCTTCTGGCTCCTCTTGAAATGGAAATGTACTTACAACTAACACCTTTAGCTGGTTTGGGGTTAAGTGATTTGTAAAGCTATGTACTTTTTCCCCCAAATTACTATGAAAAATTTGAAATATATAGAAAAGTTAAAGTAGTGTCCATATACCTTCCACCACAATTCAACAGTTAACATTTTGCTTTATCTACATATAGATAAATATATATAGCTTTAGCTGTGTATTTGCTTTATCTATTTATATGTGTATATATATTTTTTGGTGAACCATTTAAATGGCAAATAACAGAACTCTTCACCTAAATATATCTGCATGTATCTCCTGAGAATAGGGATTTTTCTTCCTACATAACCTCAGTATTATATTACACCTAAGAAAATTGACAGTAATTTAAAAATATTATCTACCATTTAGTCCATATTCAAATTTCCCAAATTATAAGAAGGTGGTTTGTTCTTGTTGTTTTAATGTCTTTTAAGTCTCTTTTAATCTATAGCTTCCCTTAGAGAATAGGCCAGCTCTTGAAGCCCTATGCCAGGGGAAACAGGAAGTGTTGGAGTGTGGAATGGTTGGGATTCAAGACTTCAACTTCTCAATCTTTTATCTGGAGTTACCTTTGGTTGTAGTAGTATGCTTTACCTAGGTTATCAGTCTGTTCTTCTGTATTAAGATGTAGGATAAAGGCAAGGGAAAAATAACTTTTTTCTTACCCCTTTTCATTTTATTCTTCCCTCTGTCATTCCTGCCTAGTGCTTGGTACTTCTCTGAAATGCCTTTGTCCTCTGAGCATGAGGCAGTGATACAGAGAGTTTTGTGGTCAGATTGGCAGGGTCTTTCAAGTAATCTTTCAACAGTATAAAATAATTATTTGCCCATTAGTGGAGAGAAATATAGCTTCATTCAAGACATGACCATGTCCACAGCCTTTTCTGGGAGGTCAACTCCAGAGACTTCCTTTGGGTTACGGAGAATTGGTGCAGGCTTGGGGCACCTGTCCTGTTAGCCTAGTACCTTCTGGTGAGAAGAGTTTACTGGAAATTTTCTTGCCTTCATTTGTGGCAGTTCCAATATCTTTCTGCTCCTTGAAGTTGCTCTGAGCCCTACACCTTGGAGATTGCTTTATATTCTCTGTCATGGTGGATTTAGCACCTAGATTAAAGCTTGCTTTCCTCCTCCTCCTCTTTCTCCTTTTCTTTCTTCTTTCTTCTTTTTTTTATTTTTTATTTTTTTAAAAATGTTTTATTTATTTATTCATGAAAGTCAGAGAGAGAGAGAGAGAGAGGCAGAGGGAGAAGCAGGCTCCGCGCCAAGCAGGGAGCCCGATGCGGGAACTCGACCCCAGAATCCTGGGATCGTGACCCGAGCCGAAGGCAAACGCTTAACCATCTGAGCCCCCCAGGCGCCCCTCCTTTTCTTTCTTCTTAATAAACATTAGTTCTGGGGACGCCTTGGTGGCTCAGTCGGTTAAGAGTCTGCCTTCGGCTCGGGTCACGATCCCAGGATTCTGGGGTCGAGTTCCCGCATCGGGCTCCCTGCTTGGCGCGGAGCCTGCTTCTCCCTCTGCCTGCCGCTCCTCCTGCTTGTGGGCGCCTGCGTGCTCTCTCTCTCTGACAAATAAATAAATAAAATCTTTAAAAAAATAAACATTAATTCTGAAGTTTAGGACATAGATTGAGATTTGACCATATTGAGTTCTATTAAAAGTTGACATTTATTTGTACATTTGTCTACTGATTTCCATATAGCCTCCTTCCTCCTGGAAGATACCAGGTTTATGGTTCACGAAAATTTGTGAAGCATTCCATATGTTTTTTAAAAGATTTATTTATTTATTTATCTATTTATTTATTTGAGAGAGAGCACGTGTGTGGTGCAGAGGGAGAGAAACTTCAAGCAGATGCCCCACCCCCCAGCTTGCAGTCTGATGCTGGGCTCTATCCCACAACCTGGGAGGTTATTACCTGAGCTGAAACCAAGAGACCCTTAACGGATGGAGCCATCCAGGTGCCCCAGGCATTCCATATTTTTAAGGAAACCAGCCATAAGCTGATCTTTTTTCTGAAATATGGGATGTAATACCATACCAGTACTTAGGGAATTTTTAGAATCATACTTTAAGAGGTTCTTTGAGATGATCTAGATTAGAAAGAGGTCTGATGGCTCATTTGTTGGTTGAATGGGTTGGACTAGATGACAACATCCCTGCCAGTTTTAAAATTGTATCAATAGCTATACATACTTATATATACATATATGGAATTTCTAGAAGGATTCACAAAAAGCTTGTAACAGTGTTTGCTTTTGGCAAGGGAGACTAGGGAACTTGGTTGTTAGGGAGACTTTTTATTGTGTACACTTTTGTACTATCTGCATTTTTACAATGTGCATGGATTATTTTCTCAAAAAAAGGGGCGCCTGGCTGGCTCACTCCATAGAGCATGCAACTCTTGCAGGGTTGTGAATTTGAGTCCCATGTTGGGTGTAAAGATTCCTTAAAAATAAAATCTTAAAAAAAAAAAACACCTGGTATAAAAAGAAATACAATTCAATGTTTTCCTTGTTAAAAGGAGAGTAATCTGAATATATAATAGTCTAAGTACTAAAAACTGAACTAGTGGACTAAATATCCTGCAATTATTAAAAAGGACTCCAAAGCAACACAGAATAATTATGAGTGAATAAATGAGAAGCTGTTCCAGCTATGGAAAGTGTACAAGTGGCTGATATTAGATGGTATATAAAGAAATGAAAACAGTGGTGTTGAGACTGTGAACAAGTTTTGTTCTTTCAAAAAATCTTTTGGGAAAGTTAGTCATTCTTTAACTGACTTATTTTTGTTAAACTAAAGGGAACTTTAGTTCTAGAGCATCCTTTGAGGCCAGAGGCCAGAGCCAGGGTAAACAGGTCAGGTTCCTGAAGAAAACGGCTGTAGCTGCCAGAGTCAGGAGAAAGGGAGAGATTAATTATAAGTGCAGCAGTGAAGCTGCACCTTCCGGCTCACAGTGTGAGCATGATGACGCTAGTGGCTAACCTGGAGTGCTTCCCCGGTACGAGACGCTCTGTCAAGTGCTTTCTTCTCCTGGACTCCCGTAGTTCTCTCCGCAGCGCTTTGTGTTCATCCCTCACTAGGTAGGCGGTGCTGCCATGAATGGGATCAGCCTGTTACCTGACCCCCACCAGAGAGCACTGGCTGGCACTGAGTGGGTCCACAGCTGCCTCCTCAGCACCTGGCACCTGCCGGCTCTAGGCTGACTCTGGGCTGGCTCTGGGCTGGCTGGGATTGATTCTTCTTCTCTGCTCTTTTTGGAGAGCTAGTACCCAACAGCCCAGCTTGGGGTGAAATCTGATGCTGAAGAATTCACTGCTGCCCCTAGTGTGTCCTCTCATCCTAGCTCCAGGCCATTCACTTCCTGCTTCTCCTGCTGTGCCCCGGTTTACTTTGTCCCATTGTTTGTAAAACTGCAAGTAGATTTGGTTGAGCTGGGGGAGGAGGCTACTATCAGAAAGCCTTCAGCCACCCCTTTAAACCCCTGAAGGTACAGCCTAGGACAAAGTCCACACTTACCACACCCTTTTTGGCTCTTGTCTTTTACCCTTTGATAACTCCTTTTTCTCCCTTCCTACTTCCCATCAGCCGGGAAACTAAACTATTTCCCAGAAATTCCTTTATGCATTTTCAAATTCTTACCGTGTACCTGCGGTTATTACCTCATTTTAATTGCCAGCTTGTGCTTGAGTTAAAAAATTAGGAGGAAAATAGCTTCCTTGTAGATATCATCTCTTGACAACCTGATCTTTTTACAGATTGCCTAATTTGCTTTCTGGGAGCCCATTCCTTTACTGGGAGCTCAGTGGAGCTCATGCAATCACAGAAAAGAGGCTGACCTGACCCTGTGATCTTTTACCTAAATGTCAGTCCTGAGGGAAAAGAAAGCCACGAAAGCTTGGTGCAGGAGCAAGCCAGATTTTAAAAATAGAATCTGTCCCAGGGCACCTGGCTGGCTCAGTTGGTGGATCTTGCGACTCTTGATCTCAGGGTTGTGAGTTCAAGCCCCATGATGAGTATAGAGATTACTTAAAAATAAAATCTTTAAAAAGATAAGATAAAAATAGAATCTGCCCTAATCTGTACAAGTTAACCAGCCTGGCATTGCCAACCTGAAACATCAAACTAATTAATAGGTATGTGTTTTTAATCAAAGCATACATTTAATAACCTCTAAGTCAGGTGAAAAGGTGAGAAAAGTAAAAAAGGTTAGTTTTACAATTTCCTTTTAAACTAAATTTGGCTTTGTTTTGGTAAATCTTAACCACTTGACATTTAATACATAGTCCTAATGAAGCCTAGACTTCATTCCTGAGAGTCAATTTTGATTGCTTTCAGTTTATTTATTTTCTAATTCCTTTCTTTCTTTAGCTTTTAAAATTTCTGTTTTGACACTCTAGAAATGAGTTAGAGTTGAGACATCTCCCCATTTTACTCTCTTTGAAGTGTATGGTGGGCTGGGGACCAGAAAGGCAGTTGACTTCTGAAGGGCCGTTTGAGTGGAGGGTGACTTCGCCAGCTGGGACTAATTTTGTGTTCTTTAGTTTCCCACAGTCAGATCACCCGCCTCTACAGCCGGTTCACCAGCCTGGACAAAGGAGAGAACGGGACTCTCAGGTAGGCAGTTCCCATCTTTATTTTCGGGCAATATCTGAACAGGTGCCTTTATCCCCAGGGCAGAGGTGATAGGCACCTAGAGTGCAGAGAGCAGGGACCAGTTCTTCACTGTCTTTGAACATCATGGATTCACAAGGAAGTTAAATAAGCGGAAGAATGGCATTACATTTATCACTAGGTACTTTCTGCCTTTACTCTTAACTCCGCTAAGTTTGGGTGGCCATTGTTCTGGTCCTTTTGAAAATCTCAGCTCTCTCTACTTGAGTTTTCCCATGGCCCTTTCCCAAACACGTTAGCTTTCAGGAAGTCGACCCATGGCAATCCAGGGTGGTCTAGATTGTTTTGCCCTCTCCTCTCATTTTCCAGTCCAGCCCCATAACCCTAAGGTACACCACTTTGTATGTATTAATGTTAGATAAGATGTTCAATGTTTTAGTCTACTTCTCAATTGAGGACTCTTCTGCTCCTAGACAACAAAATATCTGGAGACGTTTTTGATTGTCATGACTGGGGCGTGCGTTGATGTCTGGTGTGTAGAGGCCAGGAATGCGGCTACATGTCCTATAATAGACAGGACAGCCCCCCCACAACAAAGAATTATTCTTCCCTAAATATCAAACATGCCAAAGTTGAGAAACTCTTGTCTAGAGTTAATTATATGACTTCAGAGTAATGTGATATTGTACCACTTCATATTTGTAATTGTCTTATCATAGTCCAATGAAATCTCTCCTTACCATTACCTCCCACCCTAACTCTCAGTAGCAAGCTCAGCTTTAACTAACTAATATAGAATGAAGCTGTTAGCTTTTCTAGTGGCTGGCAGGAAAGCAAGAAGTAGTTTGGGAATTATTTAGAAGACTTTTAGCACAGTTGTGGGATGTGGTATAAAGGGGGAAGGAATATAGTTGCTATGCCTTTGTACATAATCCTCAGACAGAATAGCTAGAGAATGCTGATAAATCCATAGGGCCATGTTTGTACAGGGCAAAATCTGCTGTCACTGGAAGCTGGGATGGACTCAAACCATGCTGTATAGTCATTAATGTCAACAACTATGGAATACCTACCATGTGCAAAGACCACACTGGGTGCTTTTTCTTCTTTTTTATATTGAGGCAAATATACATAATATAAAATTTACCATTTTAAAGTATACAATTCATTGGCATTAAGTGCATTCACAATGTTATATAACCATTACTACTATCTAGTTAGAGAACATTTTCATCACCCCGGATGGAAACCTTGTACCCAGTAAGCAGTCACTTCCTATTTCAGGGGCAGGGGCAACCACTAATCTACTTCTTTCTCTCTCTGGACATTTCATATAAATGCAATCATACAGTAGGTGGCCTTCTGTGACTGGCGTCTTTCATTTAACATGGTGTTTTCAAGGTTCTTCAACAATATAGCATGTATCAATACTTCATTCCTTTTTATGGCTGAATAATATTTCATTGTATGCATATACCATATTTTGTTTATCTGCTGATAACTTGATGGGCATTTGGGTTTTTTACACCTTTTGGCTATTATGAATAGTATTTCTATGAACATTTTTGTGTGGACATATGTTTTAATTCTCATTGGACTTACACTTAGGAGTAATATTGTGGGTCATATGGTAATTTTATGCTTAATTTATTGAAGAACACCAAATTGTTTTCCACAGAGGCTGCACTGTTTTACATTCCCATCTTCAGTGTATTGAGGGTTCAAACTTCTCTACATCCTCACCAACACTTACTGTCTTTTGATGCTAGCTATCCTGGTAGGTGTGAATGGTGTATCATTGTGGTTTTGCTTTGCAGTTCCCTGCTGGCTGTTGATAGTGAGCATCTTTTCATGGTTGACCATTTGTATATCTTTAGAGAAATTCCTATTCGAATCCTTTGCCTATTTTTTAACTGGTTTGTCTTTTTGTTGTTGAATTGTAAGAGTTCTTCCTATATTCTAGAAACTAGATCCTTATGAAATACATGATTTGCAAATATTTTCTCCTATTCTGTGGATTGTTTTTGTACTCTCTTTGTAGTATTCTTTGAAGCACAAAAGTTTTAAATTTTGATGAAGTCTAATTTATCTAATTTATTTTTTGGTCCATGTGCTTTTGGTATCATAGCTAAGAAACCATTGCCAAATCCAAGGTCATGAAGATTTACTCCTATATTTTCTTCCACGAGTTGTATAGTTTTAGCTCTTCTATTTAGGTCTTTGATTCATTTTGAGTTATTTTGTATGTGTATATATGTAATATGTATATATGTATATCTATATCGTGTGAGGTTAAAGTCAAACTTTATTTTTTTTGCATGTGGATATCTACCTGTCCCTGTACCATTTGTTGAAGAGACAATGTAGATTTGCACTTGAAAAATTAAAACAGGGGTGCCCGGGTGGCTTATTTGGTTGAGCGTCCGACTCTTAATTTCGGCTCAGGTCATCATCTCTGGGTCATGGGATCAAGCCCTGCGTCTGGCTCTGGGCTCAGTGTGGAATCTGCTTGTCCCTCCCCCTCTGCTTCTCCCTCTACTTGCGCTCTCTCTCTCTCAAATAAATAAATAAAATCTTTAAAAAAAGAAAAGAAAAAATAGACTAGAAATCTTTTGTTTGTTTGTTTTGTTTTTAAGTAATCTCTGTACCCAATGTGGGGCTTGAACTCACAACCTCGAGGTCGAGAGTCGCTTACTCTATGGACTGATTGAGCCAGGTGCCCCAGAAATCTTTTTTTTTTTTTCTTTCAGCCCTAATACTTGAATAATTTACTTGAGTTTGGGGTTACATCTTCCTCATAAATTCAGATTTAACCATTGAGTAAAGATACAGAATTCACATTCATTTTGAGTCCTTTTCTTTGTGGAAATTGAGTGGTATGTAAGTGTGTGTGTGTGTGTGTGTGTGTGTGTGTGTGTGTGTGTGTGTTTAATCACTTTCATTATGTGCTGAAAAACAATGGAAAGACTCTTATAAAAGGAGCTGTCTCTTAGAAAGGATGAAAACTTTGCAGGTGTCAGCTAGTATTTACCTGTTCATTAAAATCTAGCTAAGGGGGCGCCTGGGTGGCTCAGTCGTTAAGCGTCTGCCTTCGGCTCAGTTCATGATCCCAGGGTCCTGGGATCGAGCCCCACATCGGGCTCCCTGCTCAGCGGGAAGCCTGCTTCTCCCTCTCTCACTCCCCCCTGCTTGTGTTGCCTCTCTCGCTGTGTCTCTCTCTGTCAAATAAATAAAATAAAATCTTTAAATAAATAAATAAATAAATAAAATCTAGCTAAGATTTGCTCAATTCCTAAAATACTGTTTCATACTCTGGAATGCCAGTGAGCTAATTCACTCATTTGATAGGTATTTATTGACTGTCTGATGTGTGAGGCACTGTTCTCAGTGCTTATTTCTACATATTCTTGGAGAAGAGGTGGTAGAAACTGATAAGATATTTTTTTATTTCATAGCTACCTGGATCTAACTGATTTTTTTGTACTCAGCTTTACAAAGCACTAGGTCCTAAATTTGTGCTTTGATCTCCATGTGGTGTGGATTCAAATATGGGAGAAGCCCCAGGCCACCTTGAGTACAAGAAGAAATTACATAGTAAACAACGAGCATATTAGATGTAAATCATTTTGTTGGACCACCCACTATCAGGGATTTCACTCTGGCTGTGCTTCCTGGCGACAGCCATGTCTGCCTCTGGCCATCTGTTAGATTGTCTTACCCTCTTCCTCAGCCGCATCTTCTCTTCTACTCCCTCCAGCTTTAGAGAATACGTGATGGACTCTTAAAATCTTCTATACTACAGTATGATAATGGCTCTTTCTAGCCTTTACTGCCAAACCCAGCTCAAGTCCTGTCTTGATCTTTCTAGAACCCATCAGGGTGCTTAGCCAAACGCAAGTGACCAATCTTTTGTTACCTGTAACAGGCCCCACTTTCTTAAGAAGGCTTTTAGCAGAAATAATTTCCTTTTTACATTTTCTTCACTTTCCTCTTCCATGATGCTCCATGCCTGGGCCTGAAGCCAGATCTACAGAGCAAGAGGCATGTACCATCCATAGCATTTGTATTGCTTTGTAGTGTCAGTCCCAGTGGGAACATAATGCAGAAACTATGGAAGGCTTAGGTTAGAAATGGAGCTTCTCCAAGGTGCTTTCAGAGATTTGCCCCAAACTATGTTTAATAGGACACTAGTTTTTTGGTCTACCAATAGGTGTTGTATACAAAGAAGAAAAAAAATTATCGACTAAACTTTATGCAGAACTTCGTGAGCATGGTTTAACAGGATTCTTTTTTATGGGATTTCCTGGCATCTTTAATATGCTCAAGTGAATTGGGCCTCTTCAAGAAGGGAATATTGTAAACAGTATTTGTCAAATGATTTGCAGTTTTCCTATAGACTTCCTTTTTACATGGATCATCTTTCAGATTTGTATTTCATAGAATATAAAAATATATTGTAACCTCACAAATCTTATTTTCTTCAGATGCTATTATTTTGGGTAAAATGTTTCTACCACTGCTGTTGAAATTGATCTTCCTGAAATGGGCATCTGTCTTTTTTTTTTTTTTTTTTAAGACTTTATTTATTTATTTGAGAGAAAGAGAGCACACAGAGGGAGAAGAAGAAGCAGACTCCCCACTGAGCAGGGTGCTCCATGCGGTACTCGATCCCAGGACCCTGAGATCGTGACCCCAGCCGAAGGCAGACACTTAACCAACTGAGCCACCCAGGCACCCTGAGCATCTGTCTTGTAAAGGGTCTTGCAGTGGTCCTTTGCAGGTCAGGTCAAGATGAGAATCTCATCAGCATCTGAATACAAAGATGATTTCTTTTGTTTAAATATCTTCTGTACTGGGGCACCTGAGTGTCTCAGTCAGTTAAGTGTCTGCCTTGGCTTAGGTCGTGATGCCAGGTTGCTTGGGATCAAGCCTCACATAGGGAAAGGGAGTCTGCTTCTCCCTCCGCCCCTTCTCCCTCTGCCCCTCTAGTGTTTGCTAGCGCGTTCTCTCTCTCTCTCAAATATAAACCTTTAAAGAAAAACAAATATCTTCTGTACTGATCTAATGTATGATGTTAGAAGTCAGCATAATGATTACCCTTTGTGGAGGGGAGCAGGTAGAGAAAAAAGTATCCCCACGTTGGGTGTAGAGATTACTAAAAAATATAAATAAACTAAAATATTAATTAAATGCTGGGGTGCCCGGGTGGCTCAGTCTTTAAGCATCTGCCTTCGGCTCAGGTCATGATCCCAGGGTCCTGGGATCGAGCCCCACATCGGGCTCCCTGCTCCGCGGGAAGCCTGCTTCTCCCTCTCCCACTCCCCCTGCTTGTGTTCCCTCTCTGGCTGTGTCTCTCTGTCAAATAAATAAATAAAATCTTTAAAAAATAAATAAAATATTAATTAAATGCTTCAAATAATGGAAATAATTTCCATGTTAAATCTAAATAATAAGTTATTTATTTCTATTATATCACTTAAATAGGGAACACTTTTCTTAGAGAGAGAGAGAGAAAGCACAAGCAAGGGGAGCGGCAGGCAGAGGGAGAAGCAGGCTCCCCGTTGAGCAAGGAGCCGGATATGGGACTTGATCCCAGGACTCTGGGATCATGACCTGAGCTGAAGGCAGACGCTTAACTGACTAAGCCACCCAGGCGGCCCTGGAACACTTTTCTTAATTGAATATGTTCCCACAAGTATGTCCTTTTAACAGATTTTAATGTCCTCATTATGCATAAGTCATCTCACCATCGACCCTGGGGCCTGAAATATGAACAGTTAACTGAGGCTGATTTTCCAGGTACGAGAAGGAACCTGCATAGTGAAGATCAGTGTAGACGGCTGACACTTCTGGTTACTATAGGTCTCTCAAACATCCCTGTGCTTGTGAAGGTCTGGAAAACCACTCTTCACTGGGAATTTCTTGGCCACAAAGAATGCTGTTATATATGATTCTATTCTTAGACTTGCCTACTTCTAGGTGTAATATCTTTTCTTAAAATATCTTTGAGGGGAAAAAAATATCTTTGAGAAGATTTTCCTAGGTATACTATAAGGTAAAATATAATATTGGCATGCTTTTTTATGAGTACACACAAATTTTGAACAAATCTTACTTGTGTGTAGACTGCTTAGAGTCTATATTTTTTCTCTATTAGGTTCGTGTTAGTGGACAAGTTAGTTAAGAAGCTATGTTTTAGAAAAATTGCCCAGATGATCTCCATTCTACTATAGAACAACTAATAATAACAAACTGTATTGTTTAGCAGTTTACAAACTATTGTTTTGTACTCTTTCATTTTAATTTTGATACCATCAACAGTATTCCTCTTGGTCTTATAGAACTGCATTGTATATACAATCTAAATTCCAAGAGTAGAGTTAAGAAAAAAAGTGTCAAAGGACAAGTTTAGGTCTTACTGACATTGGAATTCCAAGACTAGATCCCTTTTGAGACTGAAGTTCAGGCTAGGTTGTGTACTCACCACTTGATATTAGACCTGGTATTTAAACTGTGCCTTTTCTCAGCTAAAATTACTCCAGCTTGTTAGACATTAAGCTGAGGTATGTGGCTATGCAATTCAAATGAGCCTTAATCTTCATTTAAAAGGGAGTAGTTACTGTTTCTTAACCTCTGTCAAAGAAGAGGAACCACTTTGGGTGATAATGCGGACTTTGTATTACAGAACGAATTATGTAATAAGAGCTTAGTACATGTTTGTGGAATCAAATAATCAGGACCTCCGTAATTTCCTTTATCTTTTATCATCTTAAGCAATGGCTTCTTCTGGTTCATTCACTGATGTAAAAATTACTACCCGAAGTGATCAAGGAAGATTAGAATTCAGAGTTATTGTTCCAGAGCTTTACATTTAGTCCCCAGGTCAGTTTTTTTTAAGATTTTATTTATTTGACAGAGAGAGACAGCAAGAGAGGAAACACAAGAGAGGAGCGGGAGAGGGAGAAGCAGGCTTCCCGCAGAGCAGGGAGCCCGATGCGGGACTCGATCCCAGGACCCTGGGATCATGACCTGAGCTGAAGGCAGATGCTTAACGACTGAGCCACCCAGGCGCCCACCCAGGTCAGTTTTGACCTGTGTCACCACCAGATGTGTTGAAGATGAGCTTCTTGAATTAATTCAGCACCATCTAAATGTTAAACCGTTCTAAGAGAAACAGAGTATTGAAGGCTTCTGGATAAAATAGGGATATTGGGATGCCTGGGTGGTGCAGTCGGATAAGCATCTGCCCTTGGCTCAGGTCATGATCCCAGTGTCCTGGGATTGAGTCCCGCATCGGGCTCCTGGTGTAGCGGGGAGCCTGCTTCTCTCTCTGCCTGCCGCTCCCCCCTGCTTGTGCTCTCTCTCTGACGAATAAGTAAATAAATCTAAAAAAAAAAAGATTAAAAAAATAAATTAATTAAAATAAGGATATTTCATTAGCACTTGGTAAAAGGGGGTAGAGGAATAAGTTTTATCTCTTCTGTTAGTAAACGTCTTGAAGGCAAGAATCAGGTTCATTTGAGTTTTATTTTTCTTCTTTTTTTACTTCTTACCTGGAAATAATTTCAAACTTACAGAAAAGTTCCAAGAATAATACAAAGAACTTCCACATACCTGATACCCAGATTTATCAATTGTTAGTATTTTGCCACATACCTTAGTGTGACATTCTTGTGTCAAAGTCAAGAAATTTCGTTTTGATATAGTACTATTATATAATTCCATATTCTGTATGGCCTGTGTTCCATTTTTACCTATTGGCTCAGTAATGTCCTTTGTAGCAATGTCATTCCTAGCCTAGATCATTATTGAGTTCAGTTGTATGTCTTTTAGTCTCCTATGATCTGGAACAATCCTCTGCCTTCCTCTGTCCTTCATGACATTCATATTTTTGAGGAGTACAGCACAGATATGTTATAGACAGCTTTATATTCTTGGCACAGAATATAAACTAAGAAGTTTTTAGAAAACACTTTTTGAATATTTTTTGGGAGAGCACCTTTCTTTCAGAATGTTTAATATGGGAAAGAAGTGTGTGTGTGTGTGTGTGTGTGTGTGTGTGTGTGTGTGTGTGTTTATTTATTTATTGGGGCACCTGGGTGGCTCAGTTGGCTGAGCGTCTGCCTTCAGCTCAGGGTGTGATCCCAGGGTCCTGGGATTGAGCCCATAGTTGAGCTCCCTGCTTAGTGGGGAGTCTCCTTCTTCCTCGGCCCCTCCCCCTGCTCGTGTTCTTGCTCTCTTTCTAAAATAAATGAATAATTTTTAAAAAAGATTTTATCTATTTATTTATTTGAGAGAGTGAAAGAGAGAGAGCAAGGGAGGTTGGCGAGGGAGAGGGATCGAACCTGGAGGAGACTCCCTGCTGAGTACAGAGCCTGGTGCAGCTGGATCCCTCAACCCTGGGATCACAGCCTGACCTGAAGTTCGAGGCTTAACCAACTCGGCCACCCAGGCACCCCAAGAAGTGTGTGGATTTTTTTTTTTATGATTTTATTTATTTATTCATGAAAGACAGAGAGAGAGAGGCAGAGGCAGAGGGAGAAGCAGGCTCCCTGTGGAGCAGGGAGCCCAATGTGGGACTCAATCCCAGGACCCTGGGATCATGACCCGAGCCGAAGGCAGATGCTTAACCGACTGAGCCACCCAGGCGCCCTGTGTTTTTTAATCATTCTATTCTATTCTATTTCATTCCATTTTATTTTATTTATTAAGATTTTCTTTTTAAGTAATCTCTACACCCAACATGGGCCTCAAACTCAAGACTCACGCTCTCCACCGACTGGGCCAGCCAGGCGCCCCAGAAATGTGGGGTTTTTTTGGTTTTTTTTTTAGAAAAAAGAACATGTGCTGTGACTTAAATTTAAATTTAGATTTAAATCCGAGTTGTGCCACTTACTAGCTCATAGCCCTGGGCAAGTTACTTTATCTCACTGACTCTCAGTTTCCTCAACTTGAAAAGGGTACAGATAAAATGTTGGCCTGAAGAAATGAGATAATGTGTATACCCAGAGCGGCACATGATGTGTGTACGATGAATGGTGGCTAATAATATTCATTTCAGCATAGCTTCCAAGTTGTGAGAGGATGACTGCTCTTGCCACGTTCAAGGCTTAAATACTTCTGTGGTCTGAGTCTATGGAAGGCAAATGGAGAAAAGGCCAGAATCAGAGCAAGGAAGGATGGAAATCAATTAGTTGTCACACTTTTATTCTTTCCTTGGACATTGCCTTAAGAATTGCTTGCATTTCATAGGTGTTGTAGATCTTACCAAGGGTACAGGATTTTTGCTACTATATACAAGCTCTGTGGTGTTGATAGTTTGCATTGCTGTTCACTCTCCAAACTTAATAACTAAGTACAAAATGGTAATGTTCAAAGAATGATTTACAGGGACAGCTCAGTATTTGCTTGTTAGTTGTTTTATTGACGTAACTTGTGTGCTGAATTCACTGGAATGTGGCATAGTCAAATCTGGCTTCTTCCACTCCTGAGTTGGTGCAAGAAACACTTGGCAGCTGCTAAAGTGCTATTCTTTGCAGTTATTTGGTATAATTTGCCACAGAAGTAAATTCCACGAGGTAATATTCTGGCTAGGTTGTACTCTTGCATGACTGAATGAGTTTCTGCTAAGGGCCAGTAGTCTCTAACCCAAGGTGATTCTCTTGGCAGCCGGGAAGATTTCCAGCGAATTCCAGAACTTGCCATCAACCCATTGGGGGACCGGATTATCAATGCCTTCTTTCCAGAGGGGTGAGTCCCTGCAGTTGTTGGCTTCCTTTCTGAGGCAAATCTGGAATGTTATTGGTTGGGTCATTTTAAACCATGATCCTCCTGATTATATTGGGCATCCTTAACTTGGTCGTATCTAGAATATCTCTTCAAATAGGTATATGAGCCTATTTTCAAAATTCTGTCTTTAATCTCTGTTTAGCTTTAATGTAAAACTAAAATTTTTTAAAACTTTTATTTGGAAATAATTTCAAGTTTATAGAAAAGTTGCTAAAATTGAAAATAATACAAAGAACTCCTGTATTTCTTTCACCCGGACGCATCTGTTGTTACATCGTTAACCTTTTGCCTCATTGGCATGTGCTCTCTGTCTCCTTGTGTTCCAGCCAATGAAATTTAATCAAATCATATACAGGATTATAAATTTTCTAGTACCCACATAAAAAAAGTAAAAAACAAGTTAACCCTGTCAATATATATATTTTATTTATCCAATGTATTTAAAATATTATCATTTAATATATAATCAATATATTTAAATTACTAATATATTACATTCTTTTTAATATTAAGTCTTTGAAATTTTTGTGTAATTTACACCTACAACACCTATCAGCTGCTGTAATACTAATGTAAAATATTACGTATTTTATTCTTTTTTCCAGCTTTATTGAGAAATAATTGTCATATTGTGTAAGTTTAAGGTATACAGCACAGTGGTTTTATATATGTACATATTGTGATTATCACAGTAAGGTTAATGCATTTATCACCTTACATAGTTACTGTTTTTGTATGATGAGAACTTTTATAATCCATTCTCTTAGCAACTTTGAAATATACAACACAGTATTGTTGCCTATAGTCTGTCATGCTGTACATGACATCCCCAGAACTTAACTCATCTTATAACTGGAAGTTTGTACCCTTTGACCACCTTCACCTGTTTCTCCCATTGTCTATTTTATTCTAATATATCAATCATATTCCTGTTTTAATCTCCTTTATAGCACTTTCCCCCTGTCCAGTACAGGATCCAGGCTGGGTCAGTTGTCATGTTTCTTTGGCCTCCTTTAATGTGGAACATTTCCACAGCCTTTATTTTTCTTTTACAACATTGGCTAAGGATACAGTCCCCTCCACCACACACACAGTTTGTCAATAGACTTGGGTTTGTCTAATGTAGAACTAGGCTTTTGATATGCTTCACTACCTAATACACTGACTTCAGAGTACTGAGTAAATATTTATCAATTTGATTAGGTACCTTTTTCTGAATAAAGCTTTATTATGTTATATTATTTTAAGTAATCTCTTCAACAGTTTCTTCCTGGTTCCTTGTGACTTATCTGTATGACCCAAAGGACTTTAAAAAGTTCAGTGGTTGCCAATTTCTTAATAATGAGACTAAATGTCAGTGAAGATATTATCAGATAAAATGGAGAGGAAATTTTAGAACTCTAAACTGAGAGCAAAAGAATTTGCAAGTTGAGAATTTGGGCATTCAGTAAAGCTGAGTGACAGGGGGAAGACTAGCAGCTAGTTTGTGTGAAGATAGGCATTGAATCAAACAGACCTGCTCTCTTCAGATTCGTGTTGACCATGAGGAATCTCCTGCCCCCCATCTTCATTTTCTCCTTTTTCTCTCCGTGAACTGCCCTGTTTGTTTCAGGTGTGGTTTTTGTGCTGAAATCTTGGCGTTTTTTTCCTACTTCCTCCTTAGCCCATGCAGAGCATTGACCCTGTTCGGAGATAACTTACACATCTATGCTTTGTATCCAAACCTTTGCAATGAAAAGTAAACCCAGTAGAGTCATTTTGCCAACATTTTTTTCAGAATTCCGTAGCAACCATTGGTTATTAGAAAAAGCAGTTTGTGGGAAGCGGTTTTGACTGCAGTGTCGCCCGCTGTCCTATGCAATGTTCTGCTGAGGACCCTAGGCAGGTGTACAGGAGGAAGCTGAGGCCTGCACTGGGCTACACTACTAAGCTCTCAGCAAGCTGCACTTCTGCTTCTTACTCTAATAAGATACAGATATTCAGTTTCTGGGTTTTTTGTTTCTTCTCTATCTAGTCTTATGCAAGTGGAATTTTTTTTTAATGAGATTTGAAAGTGGAGCATTGATATTTAGTTTCCTTTTACTCAGACCAATGGCAATAATATTTGTACTCATTAATCTGTTGTTCTGGCATATGACTCAAATCTTATTCCACATTACTTGATTCCTCAGATCTACTGCTCCATTAGCAACCTAGCTAACTTGAAAAACTAACAGTCATTCTTTTGAGTACAGTGGGCTCATGAGCTAGCTTTTGAAATCCACGCTTAGGAAGTCTGATGTGTGTGTCTGCCTGGCATTAAGAGACCTGACATAGCACAACGATTCAGTGGTGCAATAAAAGACTGGAATTTACTTTTAGGTAGTCACAGGAACCACGCAACTTGTTCTTTCCATGATTGCCATCGATAAATAACTATGTCACATTGGTTATTCTTCTTTGAAGTATGTTGTTCATTCAAGTTTTAGAATTATTTCTCACAGGGTTACTGATTTGCCTGTGGCACAATAGAAAGATTTTTTCTAGTCTTAAGTACCAGAAAAGCTTTATACAAGAGTCTTCCCAACATTATGATCATGAGAAATCTATCCAATTGTGAGGGGATAATAAAATCATAATAAGTAACACAATTATTTTGCAGACGTTTAAAATGTTTCAAAGTGTTTATATTGATTGAAGACATGCTTAAAAGTTTAAAAAAGCAGGATAGGAAATTGTATATGCAGTATGTTCACAATTATCCAAAAAGCATAGAAAAATGAATAAAAGAAAAGATATTAACAATAATAGTAATTGCTAGAGCTAGGAGTGGTATTTTCTTTCTACTTTCCCCCCCAAATTTCCAAAAATGTATTTATTGCTTTTATAGCAAAATATTTATTTTAAAAGCTGCATTTCCATAGTATAATTCAACCTTAAAATATCACTAGGTGTATGTGAGTGCAGGCGAAACATGCGAGGTGGCTGGGAAGTCATTGGGTTGACAGCTAATTTTTACTGCTTGCTATAGAGTTTGAAGCAGTGAGTTCAAGTGCTGGCTTGCCTGATAGTGTAGCCCTAGTGCTACTTGAAATCCCTTTTGGGAAAAGAGCTACAAGGAACTTGAGTAGGTAACTCTGCTGAGTTCTGTTACCTCTCTACGTCTGATTAATCATTTATAATGTGGGAAAAATAATACCTACCTCACAAGGTGGGGGTGATGCTTAATGAAGGTATTTTATGAGTCCTAAAGAATCGTGCATATGGGGAAAGACCTCATTAAATGGACTTTCAGGCCACTCTAGCTAAAACTATTGCCAATATATTGGATTCATAAGAAAGAATCACCCTGATTGAGATGGTGTTCTGTTTATTCTGTTTCCCAATCAGAGAGGACCAGGTAAACTTCCGTGGATTCATGAGAACTTTGGCTCATTTTCGACCTATTGAGGATAACGAAAAGAGCAAAGATGTGAATGGACCAGAACCACTCAATAGCCGAAGCAACAAACTGCACTGTAAGGAGATCAAGTTTTCTGGCTTAAAATATTTGCTTTTATTTGCATTTACAAATCATTTATTTACTCATTCATTCATTGAGCAAGTATTTACAAGAGCATAGTGATTAATTACACAGACTGGGTTCGGATCCCAGCTCTGCTGCTTTTTAGCCATGTGACTTTGGGCAAATTATTTAAAATCTTTGGGCCTTGGTTTCCTCTTGTGTAAAATGGGATGTTAAGGGGTTTCGCATAAGGATGTTGTGATGATTAAATGAGTTAAAGTATGTGAAGTACCCGGCAATAAGAACTTAGCTGCTAATATTATCCTTAAAATTCATAGAATGCTTACCGCGCACCAGGCAGTGCGGTGAATGCTAGAGCAACAACAGTGAATAAGACCTAGCCCCACGTGCAAGGAAGAATGGCAGTCTCAGCTGATCTTAGAATTTGATGGATACTGGATGTGACTCAAGTAGGCTTAGACAGCTGGCTTAGTGCAAGATTTAACTTTTGTCCCCATGCCTCTTGCCTCCTTTCCTTGGCTGTTTGTTAGATTTCCCTCTGCCCTTGTTGATTCATGTATGGGATTGCCCAATCCCTTACAACGCTTCTCCAGAAATTGAAATTGAATTTCTCTTTTCATTCCAACACAAGTTGAAATGGAAATGGAAATTGTATTGCATTGATTGAGCCCAGGCTTCTGTTGCAAGAGTGCACAGTGGTATACAGAGAGGTCTTCGAAGCCACAGAATAAATGGGGCCCATCAAGTTTTTATTGGATGATTTAAAGAAAAATAAAAGGCCTTTAAATAGTGAAACAAATATAGATAACTCATAGAAAATAATGCCAGATTTACACACATTTGAAAGATGCAAGCCACCTGGCTGGCTCAGTCAGTAGAGCATGTGACTCTTGGTCTCAGAATTGTGAGTTCCAGCCCCATGTTAGGCAGAGAGATTACTTTAAAAACAAAAAAAAAAAGAAGAAGAAAGTGGCTCAGTCGTTAAGTGTCTGCCTTCGGCTCAGGTCATGATCCCAGGGTCCTGGAATCGAGCCCCACATCGGGCTCCCTGCTCAGCAGGAAGCCTGCTTCTCCTTCTCCCACTCCCCCTGCTTGTGTTCCCTCTCTCGCTGTCTCTCTCTGTCTGTCAAATAAATGAAATCTTTAAAAAAATAAAAAATAATAGAAGAAGAAGAAAGATGGGTATGTGAGACTTAAACTTTTAACTTGTAGCCTTTGGGCCACATCGTCAGATCTCCCTAGCTATGGGACTATGATTTTACTCTCTTGATATTTCGGGTAAAGAGTTTCAGAAGCACTGAAATAAGTTTTGTTATATAGGACGGGGAAGATTTTTGAACCAAAATAGTAAAATACTGCTCTTCTTTAACACGGTATCATGTACCTTAATGAAGACCAGAAAACTTAAGTACAAACAAAACAATGTAGAAGAAAATAGAACTCCAATGAATTGTTCTCAAATGTATTGAATACTTTATGTTTGTTAGTGAATTCTAATTTCTTCTTTCAAGACTAAATACGACTTGAGACCAAGCCTGTTTCTCCACATGTTAAGAGTTTCAGCATATGTTTAGTACAGGTTTGCCTGATTCTGACATTAGCATAATAGAAATTTTCTTACTCAATGTTGTCAGACCAGGGCTTAAATAATAATTGAAAAAGCCAGGTATAGCATAGAATCACAGAAGAGGATACATGGTTTAATATTTTATTTTACCTTAAAATATTTATTTAAATTCAATTAATTAACATATAATGTATTATTGGTTTCAGAGGTAGAGGTCAGTGATTCATCAGTCTTATAACACCCAGTGCTCATTATATCACATTAAGTGCCCTCCTTAATGTCCAGTTACCCCATCCTCCCCTCCAGGAACCCTCAGTTTGTTTCCTATGATTAAGAATCTCTTAAGGTTTGTCTCCCTCTCTGATTTCATCTTGTTTTATTTTTTTTTCCTCTCTTCCCCTATGATCCTCTGTTTTGTTTCTTAAATTCTGCATATGAGTGAGATCATATGATAATTGTCTTTCTCTGATTGACTTATTTCACTTAGCTTGACACCCTCTAGTTCCATACACATCGTTGCAGACGGCAAGATTTCATTTTTTTAAATTTACCTTAAAATGTTTAAAAACACATTCACTGTCCAATCTTTTGGTGTGGGACTAAGAGTTTTTGGGTTTTATTTGTTTTCATAAAAGTCTGCTGATGGGAGTCGTGTAACTTTTTATACAGAGCACATTTATAATGTATAATCTGAGGTTTCTGGTTGCAGTTTCTTTTAAGTGGAAAAAGAGCTTAAAGATACTCGTAAAGCATTCCAAAAATAGAATCTTTCTGTTGTTTACATTTTTCCTCAATCTCTTACACTTATTCTGCCACACTTTATGTTAGCAGCAGGTGTTTGTTTTCTTTTTCCAGTAACTTAATTTTGAGTCTTTCAGAAGTAATCAATCTAAATTTCACGAAACAATAACTTTGTTTTCACATACATGTTTCACTGTTTATTAATTATATATAGTTCTTATTAACAATACAAATAGCTTGTAGGGCAGTGTATACACCTGACTCTTGGTGAACATCCAACGCAGCTGATGGAGTAGACACTTAGGTGTTGCCCATTAGCTAAGAGTATGCAGTGTGCCACCACATCAGTTGGAATGATTTGCAAAGGGAGGGAGAGAATCGGTGAATCAAGTGAGTTGGTTAAGGAGAAGACAGTTAAGAGACGTTCTGTGCTGTTATGAAAGCACAGAATGAAACTATGCTTGCTTTTCTAATCCAGGATTAGAGGAGACTTTAAAGGTCATCAGACCAAATCATACCTGTTACCTGAATTCCCTCTCTAGCATGGGCTCTACTTTTGAGGGTAGGGGGGACTCTACTTGTTTTAAGTCATGAATTCCTTTGGCAGTCTAGTGAATCCTACTGACCCCATCTCAGAATCCTTTTTTTTTTTTTTTTTTTTAATTTATTTATTTGACAGAGAGCGAGAGAGGGAACACAAGCAGGGGGAGAGGGAGAGGGAGAAGCAGGCCTCCCACCGAGCAGGGAGCCCGATGCGGGGCTCGATCCCAGGACCCTGGGACCATGACCTGAGCTGAAGGCAGACGCTTAACGACAGCCACCCAGGCGCCCCTCAGAATACTTTAAAAGCATAAAATCAAATACATAGGATTATAAAGGAAGCCAATTATATCAAAATACAATTGCCAAAGTATTTTTTTTTAAGATTTTATTTATTTATTTATTTATTTGAGAGTGTGAGAGAGAGCATGAGAGGGGAATGGGTCAGAGGGAGAAGCAGACTCCCCACCGAGCAGAGAGCCCGATGCAGGACTTGATCCTGGGACTCGGGGATCATGACCTGAGCCGAAGGCAGCCGCTTAACCAACTGAGCCACCCAGGTGCCCCAATTGCCAAAGTATTAATGCAACTTTGTGAGAGTAATAGATGTGCTTCTTTGTTATTTATTTTATTTAAAGATTTATTTATTTGAGAGAGAGAGAGAGAGCGTGTGCACGCATGCATGTGCCCACAAGCAGGGGGAGGGGCAGAGGGAGAGAATCCCCAAACAGGCTCCCTACTAAGTGCAGAACCTGATGCGGGGTCCCATCTCAGGACCCAGAGTCATCACCTGAGCCAAAACCAAGAGTTGGACGCTTAACCAACTGAGCCACCCAGGCATCCCAATTATTTATTAAATAACAGGATGTAACATTGGAGGCTGTGGAACAGCTCTGTATCTTTTTTTAATTATTATCATTATTATTATTATTATTATTATTATTATTGAAGTATAGTTGACATCAATATAGTAGTTTTAGGTGTACTACATAGCTATTTGACATTTATATACATTATGAAAGGCTCACCATGGTAAGTGTAGTTACCATCCATCACCATACAAAGTTATTACAGTTACTACTGATCATTTTCCCTGTGCTGTACTTTACATCCTTACATCCCTGTGAATAATTTATTTTATAACTAGAAGTTCTTCTTGATCCCCTTCACCTGTTTTGCTCATTTCACCCATCTCCCTTCTGACAGCCACGATTTTGTTCTCTGTATTTATGAGTCTGTTTCAAACAGCTCTGTATCTTGAACGTGGTGGTGGTGACACAAAACTACATAGGTGGTAAAATTGCTTAGAACTATACACACACGTGTGTGCTTACACAGAAACACACAGTGAAATCTGAATAAGCTTTGAATTGTACCACTGTCGATATTACAGTTATGCAAGATATTAACCACCAGGGAAGACTGGTGAGGGGTATATGGGGACCTTCCTATGTATTTTTTTTGTAACTTCCTGTGAATCTCTACTCCAGAATAAAAAGTAAACCAAAAAATGGCCAACAGTACATTGGAGAAAGCAATAGAGAAATACATTCATGTGCTTCTCTTTGCATATTTCTTTCATGGCATTTGTTGACATAAAATAGTTTTCAGAAAAACATTTAATAAAGTCTTTCTCAGTATCTTGTTGTATACAATGGAGCAGTAGGTTAGAACACCCAAAAGGTATGAATTTGTGTTAGACCAGACAGAGGTTCCCAGTGGTATGTTGCGGGGCTCCTTTAGCTTTTTGTTTTTCTTTTCATCAGTGGCTTTCGTTGAAGCTGTAATAAGTAAATATATCAAGTTTCTGGTTGACTGTAAACTTGGAGGCATAGTGAATACAAGACACCACAGAATCAGAACCAAAAGAGATAATGATAGGCTGCAAAGAGTTGGACTAAATCTAATAAAATGAATGCTGTAAGGGATATACTAGAGTGCTGCATTTGGGTCCATGTTTGAACAAGACCTAAGGGATAAATCTAAGATGCACCCACTGTACACCATGACTGCCTGGCTTGCAGCACCTTTACCCTCACCTCAGGGTCATGTAATACATTTCTGTATCCTTTAGAAATGTATCCTTTAGAATGAGAATAATGGAATCCCACTCTATGCTAAAGAGAATACATTTTAGGAACCATATTTGATTTTGGATCCCAGAGATAGACAAAAGCACATTTATAAGAAAGTACCTGGAAGTTTGAGGCACTGAAAACCATAAATCATTATCATAAGGAAGATTTTTTTTTTATTATAGTAAAAAACACATAACATAAAACTTATCTTTTTTTAAAAAATTTTTGGTGGGCAGCAAAGCAAAGTTTATGGAGTGATAGTACAAAGCTCCCAAAGAGGGAGGGGACCCAAGAGAGTTGCCCTAAAATTTTTCATCTTAACCATTTTCTTTAAAGATTTTATTTAGTTATTTTAGAGAGAGCGCACGCATGTACACGAGTTGGAGGGAGGGGCAGAGGGAGAGGGAGAGAAGCAGACTACCCGAGACGCGCACAGCTCTACTCAGGGCTCCATCTCACGACCCTGAGATCATGACCTGAGCCAAAATCAGGAGTCGGGTGCTTAATGGACTGAGTCCCCCAGGTGCCCCAGAAGGAAGATTTTTTTTTTAAGATTTTAATTAGTTTATTTTAAAGATTTTATTTATTTGTCAGAGAGCGAGAGACTGAGCAAGCAGGGGGAGCAGCAGGCCTAGAGGGAGAAGCAGGCTCCCCGCTGAGCAAGGAGCCTGATGCAGGACTCGATTCCAGAACCTTGGAATCATGACCTGAGCCGAAGGCAGTGGCTTAACTGACTGAGCCACCCAGACGTCCCAGATTTTAATTATTTTAGAGAGAGAGAGTTAGCACACGCGCAAGCAGGGGGAAGAGCAAAGGGAAAAGGACAAACAGACTCCATACTCAGCTCTGTGGAGCCTGGAAAGGGGCTCAATCCCACGACCCCGAGATCATGACCTGAGCCAAAATCAAGAGTCAGATGCTGTTCCACTGAGCCACCCAGGGGCCCCTGGAAGAATTTTTTTAATGAGATATTTACATGTGAATTACAGGTAATTCCTGGTCAAGAAGAAAAGGACATGTAGTAGAATGCTTTTTTTTTTTTAAGATTTTATTTATTTTTTATTTATTTGAGACAGAACACAAGCGGGGGTGGGGGTTAGGGCAGACAGAGAGGGAGAAGCAGACTCCCCACTGAGCAGGGAACCCTATACAGGGCTTGATCCTAGGACCCTGCGGTCATGAGCTGAGCTGAAGGCAGACACTTAACCAACTGATCCACCCAAGCGTCCCGGGTCAATTGATTTTTGACAAGAGTGCCAAGACTATTCAATAGAAAGAGAACAGACAGCCTTTTTAACAAATGGTGCTGAGAAAACTGGATATCCAGATGCAAAAGAATGAATTCGGACCATTACCTAACACTATAGACACAGACTAATTCAAAATGGATCAAGGACCTAAATGTAAGGCCTAAAACAATAATACTCTTAGAACAAAACATAGGACAAAACCTTCGTGACATTGCATTTGGCAGTGATTTCTTAGCTGTGACACCAAAGGCACAGGTGACATAATTAAAAATCAAGCAATTGGACTTCATGAAAATAAAATGTGTTCTTGTTTCAAAAGACAATACAAAGTACAAAGACAACCCACAGAATGGGAGAAAATATTGGCGGATCATATATCTGATAAGGGCTTAATACCCAGAATATATAGAGAACTCCTAAAACAACAAAAACAACCCAATTCAGAAATGGGCAAGGGACTTGAATAGACATTTTTCCAGAGAAAACATACAAATGGCCCACAAGCACATGAAAAGGTGCTGAACGTCAGTAATTATTAGGGAAATGCAAATCAAAACTACAACGAGATACTACCCTACACCCATTATGATGGCTACTATAAAAAAACAAACAGAAAATAAGGGCGCCTGGGTGGCTCAGTCGGTTGGGCATCTGTCTGGCTGGAGTCATGACCTCAGGGTTCTGGGATCGAGCCTGTGTCGGGCCCCCTGCTGAGTAGGAAGTCTGCTTCTCCCTTTCCCTTGGCCCCTCTCCCTCTGCTTTTGCTCTGTCTCTCACTTTCTCTCTCTCAAGTAAATAAATAAAATCTTTAAAAAAACAAAAACAAAATAACAAGTGTTGTTAAGGATGTAGGGAAATTGGAACCCTCGTGCATTGTTGGTGGGAATGCAAAGTGGTATAACCACTGTGGAAAACAGTATGGTGGTTCCTCAAAAAATTAAAAATGGAACTACCATGACTCAGACTTCCAATTCTCTGTATGTTTCCAAAAGAATTGAAAGCAGGGTCTTGAAGAGATATTGCTATAGCTACATTCTTAGCAGTGTTATTCATAATAGCTAAAATGAGAAAGCAATTCAAGTGTCCATCCATAAATGAGTGGATAAGCAAAAATGTGCTATATACATTGAATGGAATATTATTTAGCCTTAAAAAGGAAGGAAATTGCAATATTCTACAATACGGATGAACCTTGAGGACATGATGCCAGTCACAAAAAGACAAATAGTGTATGATTCCACTGATATGGGTACTTAGAGGTAGTCAAAATCAACAGAATATATAATGGTGATTGCCAGGGATGGGGGAGAGGAGAATGGGGAGTTATTATTTAATAGGTATAGAGATTCAGTTTTACAAGATGAAGAGAGTTCTAGGGATGGATGGTGGTGATGATGGTATAACAATGTCAATGTATTTATTGCCACTGAACTATACACTTAAAAATGGTTAAGAAGGGGGGCGCCTGGGTGGCTCAGTTGTCAAGCATCTGCCTTCGGCTCAGGTCATGATCCCAGGGTCCTGGGATCGAGCCCCACATCGGGCTCCCTGTTCCGCGGGAAGCCTGCTTCTCCCTCTCCCACTTCCCCTGCTTGTGTTCCTCTCTCGCTCTGTCTCTGTCAAATAAATAAATAAAATCTTAAAAAAAAAAAAATGGTTAAGATGGTAAATTCTATGTGTATTTTACCCCAATAGAAAAAAAGGAAAACTAGTAGGTAAAACAAATTGAACCCCTTGTGGTTTTTTAAAATTTCTGCATTATAGACCTTTCAAATCAGCAAGCAGTTAATACTAAGAAAAGAAAAAAAAATTACACTTCTTTAGCTTTGTATTCCCATGGCTTGATCCAGATATTTTATGCAACACATGGATTAGTCTTTTCTTTGTAGTTCATTTCCTTTGTAAATTGCTATGGTCTAAGTACATTAATTCACACTGACCTTGACGAAAACATTCCAAACAGATTTGGTAGTTACTTAGTGTATCAGTTAGGATTCCTTTAGCTGACTCATCTGGATTCAACAATAAGAAAGTATTTTATTTCACTTTACAAAACAGGTGAGGCAAGTGTCAGAGTTAATTTTGGTTTTTTCTATTGCTCTGCTCTGCCATCCTTAGGATGTGCTTCATCCAAAGGCCTGACTCCTTGTGGTCACATGATGGCTTTCATCAGCAACTAGGCTGTGTTGTTTCCCTGTTCACATCTGATGGGACAGAGACAGACAGCTGTGGATGAGAGTCTGTTAGGAAGGAAGAAGGTTTGAATGCCACAGAAATGGTGAACTAACTTTCCTTCCTTCTTCCCTTTCCCTTTCCTTTCCCTTCCCTTTCTTTTCTTTTCTTTTCTTTAGTAGGCTCTACACCCAATGTGGGGCTTGAACTCATAACCCTGAGATCAAGAGTTACATGCTCTATCAAATGAGCCAGCCAGGCATCCCCAGAAATGGCAAACTTTAGAATGAGATAGAATAATAGCAAAGTACTGTGCACGTTATACATAGTTTTTCCATTACTTTAGTCTTGGCTTTCAGACCAACTTTTACAGAGAGCTGAAAACCAATTAGAATTCTGTTGCAGTCTATCTGTTGGGATCACATTCGTGTGATTAGATCGATGAAACCAAAGCTACAGGAGGAGTCTTGTATGTCTACTTCTGTTTATATGTTGGTTTTCTCTGAATTTCCCACAGAGCTAAAGAAGCAGCAAGACAGCACCTTTTGGTGTAGACTAAGCAATTGAACATTGTACATCTAACAGCATATTTGCCACTAAAATACATTTACCTTCCACATTTATCTGCTTAAAAATATGAGTTTCTAGGGGCGCCTGGGTGGCTCAGTTGCTTAAGCGACTGCCTTTGGCTCAGGTCATGATCCCAGGGTCCTGGGATCGAGCCCCACATCGGGTTACCCGCTCGGCGGGAAGCCTGCTTCTCCCTCTCCCACTCCCCCTGCTTGTGTTCCCTCTCTCACTGTGTGTCTCTCTCTCTGTCAATTAAATAAATAAATAAAATCTTAAAAAAAAAAATATGAGTTTCTAGAACCAAATTTGATTATGAACCATCTTTTGCATAGAATAGGAACTCTGAGAGCACACTTGGTCCTATTTCTTTTTCATGCTGCAGTGAAAGTGTTAAGGGCAGCCACCAGGGCTGAACTGTACCTCTGTAGGCACAGGCCCAAGCACACATGGTACTACTGATCTGTTTGTCTCCGAGGAATGGTTCCTAATTGCTCTCCGCTTCGGATCAGTGAGGTTATGATGTCTTATATGAAAGGTACCACCCACCTTACGGTGGTTCAAGGTGTGGTAAGGGAGAGGTCTATAAGCTTCCCTGTTGATGTTCTAATTGTCTTCTTAAATGATCGAAGTTTTTTTTTAAGGTTTTTTATTTATTTGAGGGGCGCCTGGGTGGCTCAGTCATTAAGCATCTGCCTTCAGCTCAGGTCATGATCCCAGGGTCCTGGGATTGAGCCCTGCATCGGGCTCCCTGCTCTGCGGAGAGCCTGCTTCTCCCTCTCCCACTCCCCCTGCTTGTGTTCCCTCTCTCACTGTCTCTGTCGCTGTCAAATAAAATCTTTAAAAAAAAAAACAAACCCTCTTCATTATTAAAAAAAAAATTTTTTTTTTTTAAATTTATTTGAGAGAGAGAGCGAGAGCATGAGCAGGAAGAGGAGAGAGGGGCAGAGGGAGAAGTAGACTCCGTGCTGAGCAGGGACTACCCACCCCCACCCCCACGCGCGCCAGGATGCCACGACCACGACCTGAGCCGAAGGCAGATCCTTAACCAGCTGAGCCACCCAGGCGCCCCTGAAGTTTTTTATAACACATAATGAGTGATGCGGGAAATAAGGGGTCTGCATGAAGCTCTTTTATTTGGAGGATGAGGAATATTGTAAAGTGGAGTTAGGGAGAGTAGCCAAGAAGAAACAGTGAACAGCATATTCACAACAGCGAAGAGGTAGAGGCAACCCAAATGTCCATTGAAAGATGAAAGGATACACAAAATGCGTTATATACATACAGTGTAGAACATTATTTGACCTCGGGGCGCCTGGGTGGCTCAGTTGGTTAAGCGACTGCCTTCGGCTCAGGTCATGATCCTGGAGTCCCGGGATCGAGTCCCACATCGGGCTCCCTGCTCGGCAGGGAGTCTGCTTCTCCCTCTGACCCTCCTCCCTCTCATGCTCTCTGTCTCTCATTCTCTCTCTCGCAAATAAATAAAATCTTAAAAAAAAAAAAAAAAAAAGAACATTATTTGACCTCAAAGAAGGAGATTCTGCTACATGCACATGGATGATACTAAAAAAAATAGTAAGTCAGACAAAAGGATAAATATTGTTTGATTCTTCTTATATGAGGTTCCTAGAGTAGCCCAAATTCATAGAAAGTTGTCCGGGATAGGGGGAAAGGGGGAATTACTGTTTAGTGGGTCAGAGTTTCATGGGGAAGATGAAAAAGTTCTGGAGATGGTTGGTGGTGGTGGTTACACAACCATGTGAAAGTACTTTGTACATTGTAAAAGAGTCAAAATGGTAAATTTTACGTATATTTTACCCCCCCTCCTTTTTTTAAAGAAGAATCAGTGATCAAAAGGTAAAGATTTGACTGAGATCATTCATTTGGTCTTTCATTAAGCAAATGTTTGAGCAACTACTGTATGCCAGGCACTAATTTAGTCCCATGATACAATGATGCATAAATCAGATAAGGTCTTTGCTTTCATAGAGCTTATGATCTAATAAGAGAAACAGACTACATGGAAAATGACAGATGGGGGTGCCTGGGTGGCTCAGTCAGTTAAGTGTCCAACTCTTGATCTCAGCTCAGGTCTAGATCTCAGGGTCATGAGTTCAGGCCCCGTGTTGGGCTCCACTCTGGGCGTGGAGCCTACTTAAAAAAAAAACAAGAAGAAAAAGAAATGACAGTTGAAGAAAAACTTTATGGTTGTGGCAAGTCTTGTGAAGGAAAAGGATAAGGTGAGGTGAGAAAGTGGTTAGGGGTGCCACTGCATTAGAAGGAGTTGTGAGTGAAAGAAAGCCTCTCTGAGCTAAGAATGAGCCAGCCACGCAAAGAACAGAAGAGAGCTCTGGGCACAGGAACAACCAGGGTAAATGAGTACTTGGAATGTTCAGAGAACAAAGCATTACCAAGAAAGAGGTGAGTGGTGTGAAAAGAGGGGAGGGAGGTAACGGAAGGTAAGTGATATTTATTGAGCTCCTACTGTGTGCGCAGCACTCTTTAAAGTGCCCTTTGTGGGCACATGGGTGGCTCAGTTGGTTAAATGACTGCCCTCAGCTCAGGTCATGATCATGGAGTGCCAGGATCAAGTCCCACATCAGGCTCCCTGCTCAGCAGGGAGTCTGCTTCTCCCTCTGACCCTCCCCCCCTTCATGCTCTCTCTCTCTCATTCTCTCTCTCTCAAATAAATAAATAAAATCTTAAAAAAAAAAAATAAAGTGCCCTTTGTGTGTAATTCCTTCAGTCCTTACAACCCTGTGAGGTGGATTCTGTTACCCTCATTTTGCTTACCCCTTTTGGGCCACTGAGGCACCGAGAGTTCAAGTAACTTGTTCACGTTCACATAGCCCGTAACCCCCAGAGCCAGAATTCAGCAGAGCCAGAGTCTTAACCAGTGTACCATATCGCTTTGACATCAGTGTCAGGAGCTCAGAGCAGAGGGAATCACAAGCAGATCACATTTGGGAATCACAAGCACTGGAAAGCGTTTAATTAAAGCCATGGAACCAGAGATGCAAGAAGATAGCTCTGGATTGGGAGAGTCCAAATCATAGGACCAAGAATGGGGAGATAAAAGAGAGATGAGAAGAGTAAAGAGAGAAATGTTAACAAAATGGCTCAGTCATTTACGCGTTTGACCATTCGTTTATCTTGGGGAAAATGTTTTTGCTGGTTCAGGGCCAGAACTGCCTGATAGGAATCCAGGTCAGTTAAGAAACAACTACTAATGCTGCGGTTTTTCTTCAAAGGTCCTATCGGGTAATCTCTGTATTTACCTCTCTGCTGATATCTTCCTCTGCTCACCATAGACTGGGTGGCTTAAACAACAGATGTTTCTCAAATTTCTGGAGCCTGGAAGTCTGAGAACAGGGTGCCAGCACAGTCAGGTTCTTGGTGAGGGTCCTCCTGCTGCACCCAGAAGAGCCCCCTTTTTCTTACTGTATCCTCATATGGGGAGGGAGGTAGAGACAGAGAGGAGGAGAAATTTCCTGTCTCCTCTTTTTATAAGGGCATTAATTCTATCATGAGGACCCCACCCTCAGGACCTGATCCAAACCTAATTACCTCCCAAAGGCCTCACCTCCTAAGAGCATCACATTGGGGATTGAGAGTTCCAAAATAAGAATTTTGGCGGGAATACAAACATTCAGTCCTTGGCAGCTGAGTTTTAAGAATTAGCTGTTTCAGGGGCCCCTAGGTGGCTCAGTCGGTTAAGCATCTGACTTAATTTCACCTCAGGTCATGATCTCAGGGTCCTGGGATCAAGCCCTGTGTCAGGCTCTACGCTTAGCAGGGAGTCTGCTTAAGGATTTCTCTCTGTCTCCCTAAAATAAATACATGAATCTTAAAAAAAAAAATTAGCAGTTCAGGCTTCTGTAAATACCTTGGCAGAAGGAGATGTGTTTATAATAGTTACCTGATTAAAAAATTCAGAAACAGGGGCGCCTGGCTGGCTCAGTCAGTAGAGCGTGTGACTCTTGATCTGGGGGCCATGAGTTCGAGCCCCACATTGGGCGTGGAGGTTACTTTAAAAAAAATGAAAATAAATGGTTGTTTAAATAAAAAAATTCAGAAACAGATGTTTATGGGTTATATAGCAAACAGATTTCCATTCCGAAATCATCCTGAAGAGTGCTTAGTAAATAACACATTTTATGTATTTTAAACTTGACAACATATATAGGTATGTGTGTGTCTGTGTGTTCACTCTAGGTATTACTAGGGTGCCTGGGTGGCTCAGTCGGTTAAGCATCTGCCTTTGGCTTAGGTCATGATCTCCAGGTCCTGGAATCGAGCCCCACATTGGGCTCCCTGCTCAGCGGGGAATCTGCTTCTCCCTCTCCCTCTGCCCGTCTTCCCTGCTTGGGCTCGCTCTCTCTCTCTTTCAAGTAAATAAATAAAATCTTAAAATAAAATAAACATATATTCCTTTAGGAATAGTAATGATCCTTATCTTCTTTCCTTTGCAATCTAAACCTCCTAAGCATGTAAATTCTCAAATTTGATAAAGTTAATCAACTAACCAAATTGAAGAAAACAAACATTAGAGAAAGTCTCCCAGTCATTCCCCCCTCTAGAATTTTTTTAAGTTTATTTATTTAAATAATCTCTGCACCCAATGTGGGACTTGAACTCACAACCCCAAGATCAAGGGTCACATGCTATACCAACTAAGCCAGCCAGGTGCCCCTCCCCCTCTAGAATTCTAATATGTACCTTACAACAAGTAAGTTAAATTTTTCTAAAATTTTTACTTCAACTTTTAGTGGACTCCTTTTTGGCACGGGAAGGGGTGGTTTCAACACTGAGATATTCATCCATGTTCTAATGCCTTTGTGCCTAGTATGAGCTCTGCCTAGAATCCCACCCGTCATCAGATTTGTCTTTCAGGACCATGTTTAAATGTTACTTGAACCAGAAAGGCATAACTGCCATACTTTTTGTTCCCTAGCATTTCATACGTATGATAACATTGCATATGTATTAAAGTGAGAGGTATGTTGCTCTCCTCTACTAGATCATGACCTGCAGAGGACAAGATCTAAATCTGTATCTTAATAGCTAGAACAGTGGATTTTGGCCTTTTAGTATTCACAGCACCATACCAAAACCCAAAAACCTTAATAGCATACTGTGATTCAGAGCCTCAAAACCACACTTCATTCAACTATAATTACAAGGCAGTCAGTTCCTCAGTGTGACGATTTCTCACAGTTGCCAGTAAAATCATCCAATGGTATGACACCTCACCTGGTAGCTCTTCAGCAATGTGGCCCTGTCTGAATGATTTTTGCTCTTCTGAATTCTCTCATTTATCCTAGGTTCCGGAAGACTTACATATATATTTAAGGGAGAGGAACATGGTAAGGCCAGGAGACCATCAAATTCTTGGCATTTTTATTTAAAAGTGAAGTTCTTAAAAAATAAAATCTTTAAAAAAAAAAAAAAGTAAAGTTCTTTACTTTCAGAGTTCCAAGATGAAAGACAATTACTTGAAATTTGGCAGAAATTTGCCAAAATGCCATTTTCCCCAAGCAATACTTTGTGTAGTCAGCTCCTTCGCCTGCACGGCTCCTGTTCCTGGCTCCCTCTGAGTGGTGCACAGTAGACTTGGTGGGTTTTGTGAGATGACCTCATGTCCAGAACCACTTACAGATTTGTTTTTTTGTTTTTTTGTTTTTAAACATTCTAAGGTAAGAAAAAGAACATCCAGTTGTTTCTTTTTATTAAGTTTTCTGATTTGCCTGAAGAGGGGCCCTATTTTATCAGGGTTAAGATGTCATCAATTATGAGATGCATTTCAGTTTCTTAAATGTTATAATGTCTAAAAGCTCTAGAGGTCATGTCAGTTACTCTTGAGAAACTACTTGTTGTCAGTTTCCTGTCTAGTGTTCTTTATGTATTACTTCCTTGAGAAGGGGCAAAACACTGCTAATTTCCAGTAACTTCTCGTTTTCCCCTACCAGTTGCTTTTCGACTCTATGACTTGGATAAAGATGACAAGATTTCCCGTGATGAGCTGTTACAGGTATGTGTGACAGCTGCCGTGCATGTGGACAACTTCTTTGGGCTCTGTCTGCTTGTCCTTTTGGGCGGGAATTGTTCTTTCAGCAAGTGTTTATTTAACACCTGCCTGTGCAGAGTACTGTTTTAGATATAAGGCAGAGCCGGATGACCCTGCAGGAACGTGAAATGGCTCATTGAGTTCTCAAAGACAGATGTCTCTGCTATTTAAAAGCCAGTTTAATGTCTTTTAGGTGCTGACTGGCAGAGCTAAACTATGCAAGATGGTCTAAGTCAGATAGTTCCATTATTGTTATATCAGCTTATTGATATCCAGGTATATTCTGATGACACTTAGGTGAATGCTGCTGTCCCGCCTGTCCTTGGGCTTGATGTAGGAGTCAAGGAGCTCTTGCTGGGCCAGTGTACAGAGCCAAGTGCTCACTGTCCTTTGTTGCTCCTGAGGACAATTCCCTGTCCTCCTACTAGCAGTGACTAGCATTTCATCCTCTTAGCATTGCCTTCCTCTTGTCTTCCCCACTTCCTTAAATACAAGTTCAGAGGGGAGAAAGTTCTCCTTTTTTCTTTTCTTTAATATTTATGATTCTGGAGGACTCTAGGAAGCTAATACATTCAGGACTTTCTGGGGGAGATTTGTCTATTTCAAGATAACACCTAAAAAGTAAAGTAGGGGGGCACCTGTGTGGCTCAGTCGTTAAGCGTCTGCCTTTGGCTCAGTTCATGATTCCAGGGTCCTGGGATCGAGCCCCGCGTGGGGCTCCCTGCTCCACGGGAAGCCTGCTTCTCCCTCTCTCACTCCCCCTACTTGTGCTCCCTCTCTCTCTTTTTCTCTCTCAAATAAATAAATCTTAAAAAAAAAAAAGGTAGTAATAATAAAAGTCCTATTTGCTAATGAACTTCCAACTGGAACCCTGAGTGGCTCTGTGGAGTGCTGACTGGGCACAGAGGCGTGGCAGACAGCGAGGGCCACTGGTTGCTGGGACCTGGATCAAGCCACTTCTAGACCCTCTTGTCCTCGTTAACAGACTGGATGAGTGATTCTTCAGACAACACCACTCCTCTCCCCACAGAGCACACGTGCTCAATACGGTTCTCTAATTCTAAAAATAAAACACTTCAGAGAATAATTGGACTGAGATCAGAAGCTGCTATTTGAGGATGGACTTGTCTAGTCAGCCACACACAATCAAGGAAGATGGCAAATGGCTTGGCCATTCAGTATTTTTGCCAGGATTGCCTCTTTTTAAATTTTTCTTGTTTTGAGAGAGAGAGAGTGGGGGGGAGGGGCAGAAGGAGAGGGAGAGAGAGAATCTCAAGCAGACTCCATGCTGATCACAGAGCCCGAGGTGGGTCTCCATCTCACAACCTTGAGATCATGACCTGAGCCGAAACCAAGAGTCAGACGCTTAACCGACTGTGCCATCCAGGCACCCCAAGATTGTCTCTTTTTATTAATCCTTCCATTTGCCTATCTTTGTACCCCTAAATGTACAACTTTCAATTTTCAAGAATCAATTTGTAAAAAGAAATAACCAGTATTGATGCAAATCAGTATTTCAGCTCTTTTTTTCTTTTCAGAAAATCCTGTAATTTACTTTTTAAAAATCTATGTCAAGAGATTGGAGAAGGATGTAAAGGAGTGGGGCCTGTGAGCTGCTGGGCCAGAAGGTCTTTCTCTCCTATGGAAGAGCTCAGCTCTTACCTCTGAAGACAGAGGTGGCTGACTACAGTGATGTGAGGCATCACAAAAGCACCCTGGCCCCCATTTCATACTAACAGTCATATCACTACAGTTGCTTATTTTGCTTAAAGTAATAATTTTCAAAATATATTTATACCCTAAAGATGTTAGCAGAATTGGGGGGAGGAGTTTTTTGTTATGTGTGAAGCAAATTTGGTGAAACAGTGTTAAATTCTCTTGACTACAGTCCCTTAAATGTGCTTATTTTTCTAAAAAGAAGGGTTTAGTATTTAAACCTTCAAAGATCTTTATGTTTCTTGGCTGTCCTTTAGGAATAGCTGGGTTAATGCACTGCTTCAGAGAGGACTGCATTCATGTGGGATTCCTAGAAAGCCCTACCAAACTGACTTAAACCAATAAGGAACTAGTTTGCCTCATGCAACAAGAAGTCTGGGGATAGATTATCTGGGTTGATACAGAACCTACGTGATGTCCAGGAACCAGGCTTCTGTATTCTTGCTCTGGCATGCATAACACAGAGGACTTTCGTCTCACAGTCCCTGGGATGGCTGCTCTACCACCAAAGCATCATATCTATGTTCCAGACAAAAAGAATGGGAAGAGCATTAATCTCAGGAAACAAACTGAGGGTTGCTGGAGTGGTGGGGGGTGGGTGGGATGGGGTGGCTGGGTGATAGACCTTGCGGAGGGTATGTGCTATGGTAAGCACTGTGAATTGTGTAAGACTGTTGAATCACAGACCTGTACCTCTGAAACAAATAATACATTATATGTTAAAAAAAAAGAAGAAGAAGAAGAAGATAGCAGGAAGGGAAGAATGAAGGGGGGGAAATCGGAGGGGGAGATGAACCATGAGAGACTATGGACTCTGAGAAACAAACTGAGGGTTCTAGAGGGGAGAGGGGTGGGGGGATGGGTTAGCCTGGTGATGGGTATTAAAGAGGGCACGTTCTGCATGGAGCACTGGGTGTTATATGCAAACAATGAATCATGGAACACTACATCATAAACTAATGATGTAACATATGGTGATTAACATAACATAAAAAGGGGTGCCTGGGTGGCTCAGTCGTTAAGCATCTGCCCTCGGCTCAGGTCATGATCTCAGGGTCCTGGGATCAAGCCCCGCATCAGGCTCCCTGCTCCGCGGGAAGCCTGCTTCTCCCTCTCCCACTCCCCCTGTTTGTGTTCACTCTCTTGCTGTCTCTCTGTCAAATAAATAAATAAAATCTTTAAAAAAAAAAACATAATAAAAAAAATTTACAAAAAAAAAAATGGAAAGAGCAAAATGCAAAGGACTCTCCCCCAGTGAAGCTTTGCCTTCTATCCAGTGACCTTGCCAGAGAGTTCTGCTCATATCATTGTCTAGAATGGCCTAGATGAGAAGACAAGGGTTTCCACTTTCTGTCTGTACATTTGAGGACATCAAAGGAAAAGAGGGTGGAGGTGGCTTTTTCTTTAAAAGAGTCCTGCTGACCCCCAAGTCTCCTGTAATTCCTGGCTTTTGGTCCTGTAGGTGCTACGCATGATGGTTGGAGTAAATATCTCAGATGAGCAGCTGGGCAGCATTGCAGACAGGACCATCCAGGAGGCTGATCAGGATGGGGACAGTGCCATATCTTTCACAGAATTTGTTAAGGTCAGTCCATCACCTCTTGGTTTGAAAAAGTCTGAAAAAGTTTGAAAATTCTGTCACGTAGGAGGGAGGGAGAAAAACATTCCAATAAGAACTTGGGGCAGTATCTCCTCTTTTGACCTTCATAACCATAATTGGGTTTTGGGGGGTTTTTTCCCGCCAGGTTTTGGAGAAGGTGGACGTAGAACAGAAAATGAGCATCCGATTTCTTCACTGAAGGACTGAGACCAGACTGTTCCCTGCTTTCTAGTATTTACGAACTGGAACTTGAGAGTCCGCCTGTCCACCAGCCCCACCTCCACCCCATCATTCCCCTTCTCCCAAAGTACTACTGCTGTTGCATGACAACCCCAAATATGTTCTGTCAACGTAAACTTGCCTTTGGTGTATAAACAGGGCATTACAGAATGGTACCCCAGTCTATTTCTGTTCAGTATCATTCACCAGTTATCTCCATTTCTAAATATCATCTCCCCTGGTTCGCTGCTGAAGGCCACATGTCCATCCCATCTGAAAAAGTGAGAGAGGCAATCCATGCCAAGAACCAACCAGCAAAGCTCTTTCACTGGATGTAGAAGACAGCCTTGCTGCCTTCCCTCCAGCCAGCCAGGCTTCGGCATGCTCCTTCGTCCTTTTTTTATATGTCCTTTCCTTCCTACTTCTCTGTCACTTAGTTCTTCAGTCTCCCTGCTCTTCATTAAGCTTCAGCCCCTCTCTTCTACTTGGCCCCCCAAGCTATGCCTGTTAAGCGTATTTCTGACTTGGCAGGATAGTGGGCGGTCTGGCGGTTTTTGTCTACCTTTATTCTTAAATGGGTCTCTGGGATGTTGCCTCTACAGGAGATTTTCCATAACCAACACTTCTCGCAAAAGAATGGTCATCTCTTGGTCCCCTGCACTCTGCTCTGTCATCAAAGGGCTGTTGGTTAGATGTTCTTGTTGAAAGGTGGTGGCCTTGGTGAGAGGTGTAGAGCCAAGGCTTCCACGTGGCTTGCTCAGGTCGCTCTACCTCTGGCCTCTGATTCTCAACTTACATAACTACGTGGCTACTCTTGTTAGTACAGTGGTGACTCTTCAGGAAAGGGCCATATGCCGGCAGGTTTGCTTAGTTTTCAGAAACCATCACCACCACAATGGCTGCCCTGACATTGTGCTTGGGGCCTTTCTCGTGGCTTTTTGGTCAAGGAGCCCGGGCACTCTGAAAGCCTGGTGTATCCCCAAACTTCTGCAGCATGGCTTATGCCTCAGTGTTACGTGCCCTAGAATGTGTTTCACGTCACATTTCCCAATTGGATGAGCAGTGTTAACGGAAGTGCCTAACTTATCCCAGTCCGAGAGATTTAAAGATTGTCCTCAGTGTCTTGAAGTTTTGCACAAAATTCTCAACGAATTTTACACTTGGCAAATGTTAATGCTGGAAGCCATAGTCCGCTCCTAGAAGAGGTCCCGAGCATTGAATGTATTATTATCGTAAGCTGCCTGGTTACATTGACTTCCCAGCTCCTCTTGCAAACCACTACTCATCTCTTAGAAACAAGGAGTCTGGCACCAGTGGCACAAACTGAGGTGGCATTTACAGGCCTTTGCATGAGCCAGAGCAACTTCTCTGCCTATACGGCTTAGTATAGACCTCAGTGAATCAGGCTGTTGTCCTCCTGTCTTTATGAGTCTCTTTGTCTATATATCTGCCCTTGGCTGATTTTCTCTGACTCCTTGCTTGCTCGCTTGGTTGTTTCCTTGCTTTGGAAGGCCTTGTTTCCTTGCTTTGGAATACTTTTGGCAGGGAATTGCTTAAAAACAAAAACAAGATGCTGCAAAGGGATTGGGAAGAGTGGGAAACAGGAGTGGCCAGGCCGGATGACTCAAGTATAAATGACTGAGGAATTCTGGATGAAGTATCAGTCTGACTTTGTGATCAAGTGATGTAATATAGGAAATGGATAAAAGGGAAGAATTTTCTGACACTCGTCTGTTAGAGAGGTACTTCAGAGGCTCCTTGACTTCCATATGTAAAGTTCCTAAGATATGGCTTTTTCCTCCTTTTGGCTGTATAGCAAACTGTTTTAATCCACGGTTGTGCCTTATTGTTCCATTAATATTGTATTCTTCGATCCATCAATAAATACTTGTGGTTAAAACAAAATAACTTGGGTCAGTTTTGTCTAAGTTTTCTTTTGTTTTTTTTTTAAAGATTTTATTTATTTATTTGACAGAGACAGTGAGAGAGAGAACACAAGCAGGGGGAGTGGGAGAGGGAGAAGCAGGCTTCCCACGGAGCAGGGAGCCGATGCAGGGCTCGATCCCGGAATCATGACCTGAGCCGAAGGCAGACGCTTAACGACTGAGCCACCCAGGCGCCCGTTGTCTGTTTTTTAAGAATTTTATAAAGCTCAGTCCCCTCCTTCAAGTTTGAAATCCCAAACCGTGTTTCCCTTACTCAGGTTTATGTCTGTGCTGTCAAATGCATGTTTGCTCTGCTGCTGCCTGGACCTGTGATGTGGGGGTGTTCGTCTAGGGGCCAGCACTGAGTGCCCCTGGGCACAGGTTTCTTACCTTGGCCACTTCCCGCTCACTCCAGGTAGGATTCCATTTCTGTTCTTGACTCCTGGGCTTTTTAAATGTAGAAAAGGCCTAAAAATGGGGTATGTGTTTATTGCTTGTTATTAAGTCATCCACCCCCTCAAGCATGTGCAGCCTCAATGACACATTATACCCAGCTATCATTACATGGCTTTTCACATCTTCAAGACTCAGTGACTTGGGGAGTCTTGATCTCAGCTTGGGTCTTGATTTCAGGGTCATGAGTTTGAGCTCCACAGTGGGCTCCATGCTGTGTGTGGAGTCTACTTAAGGAAAAAAAAAAAAAAAGACTCCGTGACTACTTCGTCTGTAAGGTGCAAATATCTCTCTTTAGGTTTACGGGCATGCCACTGAACTCAAAGCAGTAATAATAGCTGGAATCAGCTATACAAATTCTAACATGATACCCTCTTCTTTTCCCATCCATCTGCCTGAAAAGTCCATTCCAAATGACTTGCTATGGTGTTTAAGCTTTGTTTCACTTTGAGTCTGTTAGGATTCAGTGAAAGTGGCAACTAGATGAAGGACCAAGCAGTCCATTTTGGGAAAAACTGAATGTTACTGGCCATGGCCAAAGGAACAGCAGTCTTGTGACTAAAGTGGAACATAATCAATACTGTAAAAATGTTATAAACATATTACAGCATTAAATACAGTTTGAGGAAAATCCCCTTAACCAACTTGATTTCTCTTGTTCCTTTCTGGTCTATCCATGCATTACATATTTGAACATAAATGGAACATAACACAAGATTATATCAGCTTTAAAAAATTAATGTATTAGCAGAGAAAGTCAATTATCATATGGTTTCACTTATTTGTGGAACATAAGGAATAGCATGGAGGACATTAGGAGAAGGACGGGAAAAATGAAGGGGGGGAAATCAGAGAGGGAGACGAACCATGAGAGACTATGGACTCCGAGAAACAAACAGGGTTCTAGAGGGGAGGAGAGAGGGGGATGGGTTAGCCCGGTGATGGGTATTAAGGAGGGCACGTACTGCATGGAGCACTGGGTGTTATACACAAACAATGAATCATGGAACACTACATCAAAAACTAATGATGTACTGTATGGTGACTAACATAACATAATAAAAAAATAACAAAATTAATGTATTATTTCCCTATGTTACCTGTTCTTCCTAGCTTATATTAATGGTTACATTTTATAGACTTGATATAGTATTTCATTATTACCTTGTTTATTGTTTCCAATTTTATCTGTTCTAATGATACAATGAATACCTTTCTCCACATAGCTCTTTTCTTTGAAAAGATTTTACAGGAGTGGGATTACTAGGTCAAGGTTTGGACATGTACTTAAAGCTTTTGATATGTCTCCAAAGAAATGAATGCCAAACTGCCACAAGTAATTGAATTACTTTCTTTTACCTTCATTCTTCTTTTCAGAATAGTCTTTACGTCATCTATTTTTTTCAAATTGCTTTTAGAATCATGTTATCAAGTTCTGTGTTTAAAATACTAGAATATGGGGCACCTGGGTGGCTCAGTCGGTTAAGCAACCCACTCTTGATTTTGGCTCAGGTCATGATCTTAGGGTCGTGAGATCAAATCCTGTGTCAGGCTCCACACTCAGTGGAGTCTGAGATTCTCTCTCTCCCGATCCCTCTATCCCTCCCCCACTCTCTCGTGCTCTCTCTCTAAAATAAGTAAATCTTTAAAAATAAAATACTAGAATAGATTGTGTTGATTAGGATTTAGAGCAAACATTCATTGCAGAGATGCCTCAGGACTATCTTTACAAACTGGGTTTCTTATACTATAAACCAGGTATTTATCCTATTTCCCAAACACTGAGAGCAGAACTGCTTGGAAGGAAGTCATTACTGGACTGAAATTCCCTAAATTCACATTTTTTAAAAAAAGATTTTATTTATTTATTCATGAAAGACAAGAGAGAGGGAGAGGCAGAGGGAGAAACAGGCTCCCAACGAGCAGGGATCCCTATGTGGGACTCGATCCCAGCACCCTGGGATCACGACCTGAGCCGAAGGCAGACACTTAATGACTGAGCCACCCAGGCGCCCCTAAATTCACATTTTGACTGAGCTTTGAGTCAACAAACGATTCAAACTAAAGATGGCTGGTATTTTCTAATACAGATCTGTGATCTGTTTAACATCTAGCTTAGTAGAAACTTCAATTTAGAGATTCTTTTCCTCTACACCAAGGAGTGATGGGAGATTTACCTGTAAGTTTGTGAGGTACTGCAGGCAGTTTCTTCCCAGCTCTGGGATGGAGCAGACCGCAATGAGGAGCCTCATGTCTTTTAAGATGGAGTAAGCAACTAGCCTGACATCTTAACCCGAGGTAGAAGCTGATCAAGGATTTGGTCTTGAGATGCCAAGACTCAGTTTTCTTCTCTATTCTCTTCAGTCTTCTAAGCACTAGATTCTGACCTCTTCTCAAAACTAGAAAGACTTTGGAGACATGGTCTTGACACTTCTCACCACCCTTTGCAGTCTTAAATTATTTAAGAACTGAACCAGGTAGGTGAATTGTTATATCCTATACCTGAATGTGGTTGCAGAAATAAGAATTAATCAAATAAGTTCACTTGGCTGCTATAATAGATATCAAGCACCATTAAACAGATTTTTAGTGTTTTATTCTGAAAATCTTACTCCCTAAAAAACACACACAATTACTTTTTTTTTTTTTTAAAGATTTTATTTTTAAGTAATCTCTACACCCAACATGGGGCTTGAACCCAAAACCCCCCGAGATCAAGAGTTACATGCTCTACCAATGAGCCAGCCAGGACAGCCTCTTCAGAAACAGGTTTTATTTTGTGTGTGTGTGTGTGTGTGTTTTAAGGTGGGGGTAGGGGCAGAGGGAGAGGGAGAGAATCTTAAGCCAGACCCCACACCCAGTGTGGAGCCCAATGTGGGATGCAATATCACAATGGTGAGATCATGACCTGAGTTGAAATCAAGAGTCAGACACTTAACCAACTGAACCACCCAGGCACCCCAGAATTTTTAATTAAATTGATTTTTTAAAAAAGTTTTAAGTAATCTCTATCTCCAACGTGGGGCTTGAACTCACTACCCCAAGATCAAGAATCTCATACTCCCATCAACTGAGCCAGCCAGGCACTCCCAAGGAAGAATTTCTTAATAATTATTATTCAAATGAAGAACAGGATATTGCCAAAACTAGTGCATTCCCTAGCCCTTAGTTGCTAGAATTGCTTAAGCAAAATCTTGAATGACATTTTTGTCAGGAATCTTGCAGAATTCCTAAATTACAAGAGGTTTACCTAGATCTAGAATTGCTGCCTATTGGTTCATAACATAATAACTAGGTTCTCCCTGTATATATAACACTATTTTACAAAAATATTTTTTAGGGGCGCCTGGGTGGCTCAGTCATTAAGCGTCTGCCTTTGGCTCAGGTCATGGTCCCAGGGTCCTGGGATCGAGCCCCACATTGGGCTCCCTGCTCAGCGGGAAGCCTGCTTCTCCCTCTCATGCTCCCCGCTTGTGTTCCCTCTCTTGCAGTGTCTCTCTCAAATAAATAAAATCTTAAAAATGTATATTTTTATTTTGGGGGGCGCCTGGGTGGCTCAGTCAGTTCAGCGTCTGCTTTCGGCTCAGGTCATGATCTCAGGGTCCTGGGATCGAGCCCCACGTCTGCTCAGCGGGAGCCTGCTTCTCCCTCTCCCTCTGCCTGTTGCTCCCCCTGCTTGTGTGCTCGCTCTCTCTCTGTCAAACAAACAAATAAATAAAATCTTTAAAAAATATTTTTTTATTTTTTGTTTTTGTGTGTGCGTGTGTTTGTTTTGTATTTGTTTTTGTTTTAAGGAACACACAGGTACATCTGCAAACTTTTTTAACATGAAGGGCATGATTGTTAAGAAGGAGGAAATAAATGAGAGATAAATGAGAAACAGTCTGTATTATCCCAGTTGACACTGTTTTATGGTTTTGTTTTTGGTTCTTTCCTAGTTGCCTGTGCCCTAGGAAGAAAAACATCTATAATGGGAAGTTATTTTTAGCTAGTGTTGCACTGATCTATCAGAATGTATGGCTGGAGCTGAGTCCTAGAGATAGATCCTCTGCTATGCTAGGCAGTAAACCCTTCAGTTGCTGGATAGGGGGTAAGTATGGGGGGGGGGTCCTGAGTATAAGAGGAGGCAGAGAAGGGAAACGGGAAATGCGAAGTGTGTAAGTATTTTAATATTTTAATAACTGAACTAAATATCAGTTGACTCTGCCAATATCCTGGATTGAAGACACTATCCTTTTCCCATTGAATTATCTTGGCATCTTGGTCAAAAATTGATCCTAAATGTAAGGGTTTGTTCCTGGACTCTCAATTCTGTTTTGCTGATTCTGTAGGCCTATCCTCGTGAATACTACACTGTCTCAATTACTGTAGCTTTGTAGTCAGTTATGAATCGGGTAGTGTAATTCAGACTTTTTTTTTTTCCAAAATTGGCTTAGCTATTCTGTGTCCTTTGTATTTCCTTATACATTTCAGGATCGGCTTGTCAATTTCTACCACACACCGTGCTAGGATTTTGTTAGGTATTGCATTGACTCTAATCAATTTGAGAATTGCAATCTTAATATTGAGTCTAACAAACCATGAACATGGAACATCTCTTTACTTTAGATCTTCATTTCTCTCAGTATGTTTTATATTTTTGGTGTATAAATCTTGGATTTGTTTTATTAAACTTTTTCCTAAGTATTTTATTCTTTTTGATGCTATTATGAATGCAGTTGTTAATTTCATTTTTTATATTAGTGTAGAGAAATAGTTGATTTTTGTATACTTATCTTGTATTCTGCAACCTCACTAAACATAGAAATTCCAGTACTTTTGTTTTTGCTCTGTGCGTGCTCCTTATGATTTCCAACAGAGGATCGTGTCACCTGCAAATAAAGGCAGTTTTGTTTCTTCCAATCTGGATGCCTTTTGTTTGCCTTTTTGCACTGACTACACCCTCCAGTACAATGTTGAATAGAGGTGAAGAGAGCCTGTGTCCTTGCTTGGTTTCTGATCTTAAAGGGAAAGTATGAAGGCTCACCATTAAGTATGATTTTTTTTTTTTAAGTAGGTTCCATGCCCAAAGTGGGACTTGAATCACGACCCTGAGATAAAGAGTAGTATGTATGCTCTTCTGACTGAGCAAGGCAGGCTCCCCCATTTTAAGTGAAGGTTTTCCCTTAGTTGCCCTTTATCATTAGCTTCTGTAAAAATAAAACTCCTTAGCTTCATCTGAGGACTTTGGGAATTGGATCTCAGGGAGGTGCAGCCTTAGGAATCCATATTTCTAGGAAGCAGCCCATTTGAGAGCCTTACTGGTGTTTGAGGACCTACATCTCATACCTAGGAGCCACCATTGGCACCGTGTAATAGCAACTTCTAATTACCCTACTTGCCTCTCCTGGAACAATACCTTTATTTTTTTTTTTAAAGATTTTATTTATTTATTTGACAGATAGAGCCAGAGAGCACAAGTGGAGAGAATGGCAGAGGGAGAGGGAGAAGCAGGCTTCCTGCGGAGCAGGGAGCCTGATGCGGGGCTCGATCCCAGGATCCCGGGATCATGACCTGAGCCAAAGGCAGACGCTTAACCATCTGAGCCACCCAGGCGCCCCTGAAACAATCCCTTTAGATAGGATCCCAAGAGCCCTACAGCTGAGTGTAGGAAGCAACAAAATTGTCAGTTATAACGGTCTGACATTTTCCAGAAGAATCCTTAAACGAAAGAAACGAATTTGCTCTCCTGTATTGACCAGAGCTGGAAACAGCGGTCTGACGTTTGGGCCCCTTACGAATGGAAACGAATCAGAGAGAATGAGATACAAATTGGAGCTATTAAATTGTCTGCCTAGGTGTGGTATTATGTCCGGGGTTAAAAGCTCCCGGTCCGAGAATGAAATTATCAGCAGTATAGTTGAACCTAACGGTGTCTTATAAAACTGTCATGCGGCCTAGCCAGACTACCTTTCCACGAAGTGACACAAGTTCTACGCGGAAATAATTTTACATTCCTAACAAGTGAATTACAAAAACGTTTTTCCCCCGTTACCTCAACCCTGGGACCCAATCCCACAAAAAATGATCGAAAAGAGTGGGGTCAGCACTATTGACAGACGTACATTCCAACCAGCCGACAGCGGGAAGACAATGCGCTTGCGCAAGTCGTTAACCAGTCAGGACTCCGCGGCAGAAGCGGAGGCGGGGCTTGTGGAAACGGCTGCCGCAGGGTTGGCGGACTTGGGAAGGAGCGAAGATGGCGGAGTGAGGCGTGCGGGTGGGAGCCGGCCGTTGGGCCGGGGGCGAGAAGGCCCCCGGAGTGTCCAGTGCTTCTCCTGGTCGGTGCGAGGTAAGCCGAGAAGGCGGGCGACGGGGAACTAGCAGGAGGTGGCGCGGCCCAGCCCGGCCGGGGGACGGGAGCGCGCGGAGCCCTGCCTGCGGCGGGCGCGGGCCTCGGCCTGGCGCGGGCTTCCTTCCGAGCAGCCTCGGGCGGCCGTACAAACCTTGCGGGGTGTGTCGCACCAACACTTCGTCTTCTACCCGCCTCTGTCCTTCTCAGTGCCTTTTTTTGCTGCCTTTGTGCTTTCGGCTTGTTCCCCGGTGATTGCACCCACGCGGGTGTGTATCTGCCAGCCGCTGCGTCGTCCAGCGGTTTATTTTTTAAAGAATACCTTTATTTTATTGATTTATTTATATTCCTCACCTCACGGCTTCGTGTTCGCTGTTTTGCCTGAGTCTCCGGTATCAATCGAGGCCTACTGGGGCCCTGAATAATTTGTGTCCCTGGTCCGTTGACCTTGAGATTTGGTTTAATAGGTTCTCCCCCCGGGATTTTAATTTGTATCGTTCACGTTCTCTTGCTACCTATTCATTCATTTCCCCCTCCCACCCCTCAAACATTTAAGGTCCGAGTAAGCATCTTTGTCCTTGTATGACTTGGTAATTGCTTAATGGCGCATTAATTTCGACTGACTGTAGGTCCCGGTAGAATTCACCGTTGTTGTTTTCCAGAATTAAAAGAGCCAGTGTACAATTTTTATTTATCATTTATAGAGATAATGAGAAAGAGTTTGGGGAAATATTATTAGAACGTAATTTGTATAATGTGGTGGGGTTGTCAAGTATAATACTGTCAAGTCATTTGTATTCGGTTCTTGTATATGGGGTTTCTTTTTATAAATTGGATTTTTATAACCCCTGATTCGGTGTTTCAGTTAAATTCTTGGAAAGTTTCCTGTTACTAGGTTTCTGAATTAGTGAAGCCTGTTTAGAATTGGCATGTTAGTTGGGTGCAGTTCCACTGATATGTCATAATAGGAATGAATATTTCTGGTGTGCTCTTTGCTGGTCCTTGATTTAGCAAAGCTGGAAATACCGCGTAAAGAATAGCTTCCTTATAAATAAGACCTTTCTCTTTTGTCAGGAGTATTTTTTTCAGTTTCATCTAGAAGAAGAAACAAGATATGTAGGGCAGAGGAAAGAAACAGAATATTATTCCTACCTTACAACAGAGGGGTGTGGTCATCTATATTAAAGCAAAGGTCTTTTGTGAGAAGAGGGACCACAGCATCATCAGGTTCTTAGTGGGAAGAGAGTACCATAAAAACTTGAGAACCACTTATTCAAGAGTTTTGATATCTTTATAAAATTAGTGCCAGTGCAGGTAGAGAGTAACTTCTTTCTGACTATTCCTTTTGAATAGTTTTTGATAATGATTTTTTTAAAGATTATTTTAGAGAGGGAGAGAGTCAGAGAGATTGCGGGTGGGGGCAGGGGCAGAGGGAAAGAATCTTGCAAGCAGAGACACACACACACACACCTACCTCTGACTGAGGTTGGAGCCCTACCTGGGACTAGATCCCAAGACCCATGAGATCATGACCTGAGTGGAAACCAAGAGTTGGACACTTAAATGACAGAGCCATCCAGGCGCCCCATCGTGATGTTTTTAAAAATAGCTTGGTTCATTTGAATAGTTTTGCACAAAGAAGCACATAGCACAAGTGAGGGCTGTATCCTTACTATAATGTTGTTTTTATTTTTCCTTATCACAGGAAGAACATTTTCTTTGGCTTCCAGGTGCTTTTATATTCATCTTGAGAAGAAAGCAAAAATCAGAACTCAGGATTTGGCAAGTGAGTAATAGTCGCTAATGCTTCCAGATACTGTTTAAGCAGCTTGAAAAATAGCTAGATAGAAGTAGAACAATAAGCTTCAACAGAAAATGAACATCAAAAATGACTAGAAATTTTTAAGATTTTATTTGTTTGAGAGAGAGAGCAAGCACTAGAGAGAGAGAGCAAGCATGAGTAGGGGGCAAAGGGAGAGGGAGAAGAAGGCTCCCCGCTGAGCAGGGAGCCCAACGTGGGACTAGATCCCAGGACCCTGGGGTCATGACCTGAGCCAAAGGCAGACGCTTAACCGACTGAGCCACCCAGGCGCCCCATTGACTAGAAATTACTTATATTTAAGCTAAATCTTGTATTTTCAACAAAAGCAGTGTATCAAGTATAAAAAAGAAAAACTTGATCATTTGCCCAAACCAGTAATTTTTATTGGATAAAGAAGAAAGATACAGCTTTAATTAGATTGAAGATCAAATGATAAAATATAAGTGCTACTAGGCAAATTTTAGGATATATTCACTTGTTTTAATTATAGATAAATACTGATATTTTAATCTTTAATTTCTTTTGTTGTTTTTTTTTTTTTTTTTTTACCCCCACCCTCGTTTGTTTAAGATTTTATTTATTTGCGAGAGAGAATGAGAGACACAGAGAATGAGAGACAGAGAGCATGAGAGGGAGGAGGATCAGAGGGAAAAGCAGACTCCCTGCTGAGCAGGGAGCCCGATGGCGGGACTCGATCCTGGGACTCCAGGATCATGACCTGAGCCGAAGGCAGTCGCTTAACCAACTGAGCCACCCAGGCGCCCTAATCTTTAATTTCTAAAGCTTTTCACTACACCATTAATATTTCTAGGTATGAGTCTAGCCATAGTGTTGCTATCTTCTGAATTTACCACAGATGTAAGTATGTTCTATTGCTCAAAGAGCAAAAAGTGATATGTGCTTTAATAATTGACAACTTTATCTGTAAAACAGGGTTTCCTAGGGCTGCTGTAACAAACTAGGTGACTTAGAACAACAGAAATATATTGTCTCACAGCTTTGGAGATCAAACATCCAAAATCAACCTTGAAGGTACTAGGGAAGGATGTGTTTCAGGCCTTTCTTCTAACTTTTGGTAGTTCCTTGGCTCGTGGCAGCATGACTCCAGTCTTCACATGGCATTCTCCCTGTGTCTGTGTCCTAAGTTCTATGGGGACACCAGTCATGTTAGATTAGGGGCCCACCCTACTCCAGTATGACCTCATTTTAACTAATTATATCTGCAATGACTGTATTGACTATTTTCAAATAAGGTCACATTTTGAGGTACTAGGGAATAGACTTCCAATTTATGAATTTGGGGAGGACACAGTTCAACTCATAACATCTACTTAGTCATATACATTGATTGTATTACATGGAAATCATTCAATTACAGCTGCTTTAAGGATTAAAATATTGTATACCACTTATAAAGGTACTTAAGAATAGTGAAGGGGCGCCTGGGTGGCTCAGTCGTTAAGCGTCTGCCTTCGGCTCAGGTCATGATCCCAGGGTCCTGGGATCAAGCCCCGCATCAGGCTCCCTGCTCCGCAGGAAGCCTGCTTCTCCCTCTCCCACTCCCCCTGCTTGTGTTCCCTCTGTTGCTGTGTCTCTCCCTGTCAAATAAATAAAATCTTTAAAAAAAAAAAAAAAAATAGTGAAAATCATAGAGACAGAAAGTAGGATGGTGGTTGCCAGGGGCTTCAGGAAGGGAAAATTGGGAGTTATTATTTAATGGGGGCAGAGTTTCAGTTTTGTAAATGAAAAAAGTTCTGGAGGTGGAAGGTGGTGATGCTTGCACAACAATATGAATGTACTTAATACCACTGAACCGAACACTTAAAAAGGGTGAAGATGATAAATTTTATATTATGTGTATTTTACCACAATAAAAACAAATTTTAAAAAAAGGTAAGTAAAAAAATTCCAGCTATACAGACAGTCCCTGACTTAATGATTGTTCGCCTGAAGGATTTTTTGCCTTTTTGATGGTGTGACAGCAGTACACATTCAGTAGAAACCATACTTTGGTTTTTAATTTTTTTTTTTTTTATGATTTTATTTATTTATTTGACAGAGAGAGACACAGCAAGAGAGGGAACACAAGCAGGGGGAGTGGGAGAGGGAGAAGCAGGCTTCCCGCGGAGCACGGAGCCCAGTGTGGGGCTCGAAACCAGGACCCTGCATGACCTGGGCCAAAGGCAGACGCTTAACGACTGAGCCACCCAGGCGCCCCCAGTTTTTAAATTTTGATCTTTTCCCTGGATAGTAATATGTGGTGTGATGCTTTTATGGTGCTGGACACTGGCAGCAAACCACAGCTGTAAATCAGCCACGTGATCCACAAGGGTAAACACATACAACTGTTTTTCATTTTCAGTACAGTATTCAATAAATTATATGAGATATGAGATATTCAATAATTTATTATAAAATAGGCTTTGGGTTAGATGATTTTGCTCAACTGTAGGCTAATATAACTATTCGAAACACATTTAAGGTAGGCTAGGCTAAGCTATGAGGTTTGGTAAGTTAGGTGTATTAAATGCATTTTTGACTTAGGATATTTTCAGCTTAGGTTGGGTTTATCAGATCATAAGGAAGATCTGTATTACAATGTACAAAAGGAAAGGAATAGGGCGCCTGGGTGGCTCAGTTGGTTAAGCAGCTGCCTTCGGCTCAGGTCATGATCCTGGAGTTCCTGGATCGAGTCCCGCAGTCTGTTTCTCCCTCTGACCCTCCCCCCCTCTCTCTCATGCTCTGTCTCTCAAATAAATAAATAAAATCTTTAAAAAAAAAAAAAAAGGAAAGGAATAAAAGAAAAAGAAAAGAAATAAAAACAGCTGGGACAAATTTAGGTGATAGAGTGTTTATCATATGCTTTTAGAACAGAGGCTTTGTTGCTTGAATTTAGAACCTTAATTAAATCCAGGTAGATAGAGGGCGCCTGGGTGGTGCAGTTGGTTAAGTGTCCAACTCTTGGTTTCAGTTTTGGCTCAGGTCCTGATCTCAGGTCCTGAGATTGAACCCCACTTTGGGCACTGTGCTGATTGGGATTCTCCCTCTCCCCCGTTTGTGCGTGCTGTGTGCACACACACACACTCTCTCTCAAATAAATAAATCTTTTTAAAAAAATAAATAAATCCAGGTAGATAGTAATAGAAACTTGACATTGGTATAGCCCAATATTAGTAACATCTAAATATCTATCTGCAGGGAATTGATGTAAATAAATGTAGGTGCTTCTGTACTTAAAGGGTAGCTTTGGGGCACCTGGGTGGCTCAGTCGGTTAAGATCTGCCTTCGGAAAAAAAAAAAAAAAAAAAAGATCTGCCTTCGGCTCAGGTCATGATCCCGGGGTCCTGGGATTGAGCCTCACGTTGGGCTCCCTGCTCAGTGGGGAGTCTGCTTCTCCCTCTCGCTCTGCCCCTCCCCCACTCATACTTTCTCACATGCTCTCTCTCAAATAAATAAAATCTTTAAAAAAAAAAAAAGGTAGCTTTAATTCTGATATGGAATGATCACTAATATACATTAAAGGGAAAAGCAAGGTGCAGAACATGGTATATAGTATACTTTCATTTGTGGGGAGAAAATAAATCTACTTACACAGATGTTATGTAGCCATAGGATATCTAAAAGGATATGGAATTGGGTGATGGGCATTAAGGAGGGCAGGTGATGTGATGAGCATTGGATGTTATAAGCAACTGATGAATCACTGAACTCTACATCTGAAATGTTACGATGTACATATGTACATCTGTTAATGATGTACTATATGTTGGCTAATTTAATTTAAATAAAAATAGATAAATAAATGGATATGGAAGAAACATTGGATATCCTATTGTACCTTTTCCTGTTAGTGCTTTTGTTACCTATTCAAGTAAATAATTTAAAATTTTCAAAGAAAGGAAGCACTCAGTAATGTTGAATGACTGAGAAGTTAAATTTTTGCTCAGGCAGTGATTTTACATTAGTAGAGCCTATCCATATCTGGGGGCAGAAACTGTCCATCAGACCCAGCACTATTTTTTTTTTTCTTTCAAGATTTTGTTTATTTATTTGAGAGAGAGCATGAGCGGTGGGGAGGGGCAGAGGGAGAGGAAGAAGCAGGCTCCCCACTAAGCAGGGAGCCCCACGTGGGACTCGATCCCCAGGACCCTGGGATCACGACCCGAGCCAAAGGCAGCCACTTAACTGACTGAGTCACCCAGGTGCCCTGACCCAGCACTATTTTAATAAGACACTTAAAAACTTAACTGGAATGATAAGGATAGCCATTGTGTTTTGTAAAATGTGTTCTGAATTTACATAGCAAAGTAAGAAAGGAGATTTTTTTTTTTTTTTGATGCTGAAACCCGGTAGCAAACCGAATTTTTATTATTTTTATTTTATTTTCTAAAGTTTTTATTTATTTATTTATTTGACAGAGAGAGAGAGACAGCGAGAGAGGGAACACAAGCAGGGGGAGTGGGAGAGGGAGAGGGAGAAGCAGGCTTCCCGCTGAGCAGGGAGCCTGATGCTGGTCTCAGTTCCAGGACCCTGGGATCATGACCCGAGTTGAAGGCAGACACTTAACGACTGAGCCACCCAGGTGCCCCCGAATTTTTATTTTTTAAGAAAGGAGTAATTAACTCCCATGATATATCATTCTTTCTGTCCTTCAAGGAAGCAAAGTGTATTACTTATTCAGTGATGCATAACAGATTATCCAAAATTTAGTGGATTAAAACAACAGTAAACATGTATTATCTCTTACAGTTTATGTGGGTCAGGAGTTACAGAGCAGTTTAACACTGGGGCTTTCTGGCTTGGATTCTCTTCTAAGGTTGCAGTCAAGATTGGCTGGGGTGGCAGTTACCTAATTCCATGGTGCCTCCTTCACGTGGCTGATAAATTCATGCTGGTGGTGGAAAGCCTTTGTTCCTTCCAGTGTCGGCCTCTTCCAAGGCTGCTTGAATGTCTTCATGTACAACATCTGGCTTCTCCCAGAATAAGCAGTCCAAGAGAACAGTGCAGAAGTCACAGCTCCATCTATTGTCTCAGAAGTCACTCATCATCACTTTCTCCTCATTCACTTGGTCACTCTTTTGAGACCAACTAGTGTACTGCAATATAGTTCTGACACTAACCATCCAGAGTTAATGCAGACCCTACAAGTCAGAGGCCCTGTTCCCAACAAGACTGCCCTCACTTTAATCTTTGTGGGTTTTGTGGTGGTGGTGGTGGTGGTTTTTTGGGTTTTTTTAAGTAGGCTCCATGCCCAGCATAATGCTTGAACTCATGACCCTGAGATTAAGAGTCGCATGCTGTATGTACTGAGCCAGCCAGGTACCCCAAGATTGCCCTCACTTTAAAAGGCAGCCACACTTAGGAGGATTCCCAGGCAACCTGCACTTCTGATCAATTGGCTGCAAATTCAGGGATTCTCACAACCCTGTCAGAACCGAATTTTGGTTTCGTTGGTTTTCTCTGTTTTTCTATTCCCTCTTTTATTTATCTCTGCTCTGATATTTATTTTTTCCTTCGTTCTTGCTAGCTTTGGGTTTAGTTTATTCTTTCTCTAGTTCCTTAAGGTGTAAAGTTAGGTTGCTGATTTGAGTTTTTTGTTTTTTGTTTTTTTTAAGATTTTATTTATTTATTTGACAGAGAGAGACACAGCGAGAGAGGGAACACAAGCAGGGGGAATTGGAGAGGGAGAAGCAGGCTTCCCACGAAGCAGGGAGCCCAATGCAGGGCTCGATCCCAGGACCCTGGGATCATGACCTGAGCCGAAGGCAGACGCTTAACGACTGAGCCACCCAGGCGCCCCATGAGATCTTTCTTTTTTAATGTAAGCATTTAGATCTATAAATTTCCCTCTTAGCACTGCTTTACTGCATCCCATAATTTTTGGTTTGTTGTTGTTTTCATTTATCTCAAGGTATTTCCTAATTTCCCTTGTCATTTTTTCTTTGACCCATTAATTATTTAGGACTCTGTTGTGTAATTTCTTCTGGCTCATTTACTGTAAATTCCAAGGATTTAGAGTTTCTCTCCCAGGACAAAGGCCAAATTCTTTATCATACCCTCATTCATTGTTAGAGGAGACTGTAGGAGGGTGTGAATACCGGGAGGCAACGATAACTGGGGCCCATCTTAGAAGCTGACTGCACCGAGAGTCATTTGAGGCAGGTCTGGCTAGCCCAAGTACTACATTAAAAATTCTGATTTCCCCTTCTGTCCTCCCAGAAAGTCAAATACAAAGTTACTTTATTTGTATAATCAATAGCACTAAACGAGTGACCTCAAAGACCTAGAAGTGCCTAGTAAGTCATCAACTTTATAGGGATGTATTTGAAGATTTTGTAGATCAGTGTGTATAGTTTTGGTTTCCTCACTTAACTCTAGAACCTATTTACATTTTAACTCATGTTGGCTAAATGTATTTAACAGCCCTGCTCTTCATTCATTCAGCAAATTTTTATCAAGTGGTTACCTGGGTCACATGCTAGTCTGGGTGTTTGGGATTCATTGGTAAACAAAACAGTTTCCTTCCTGATGGAGCTTACGTGTTATGTTATGTTATGTTATGTATTAAATATTTTATTTTTAAGTAATCTCTACACCCAGTGTGGGGCTCAAACTTACAACCCTGAGATCAAGAGTTGCATGCTCCACTGACCATGCCAGACAGGCACCCCTGGAGCTTATTATTTTATTTTATTTATTTTCATTTTTTTTTTAAGATTTTATTTATTTATTTGACAGAGAAAGAGGGAACACAAGCAGGGGGAGCGGGAGAAGGAGAAGCAGACTCCCCGCTGAGCAGGGAGCCCAATGCAGGGCTCGACATGACCTGAGCCGAAGGCAGACACTTAACGACTGAGCCACCCAGGCACCCCTGGAGCTTACATTTTAGACAGGACAGTAAATGAAGAAACATAATAAATACCTTATGAAGTAACTTAGATAGTGTTACAGGCTTTGGATAAAAGGAAAAGTAGATAGGGTAAAGGGGAATGGTAGAAGTGTGTCTGTGGATGGGATGGAGGGATAGTATAATCTTAAACTGGCTCAAAGTAGGCCTCATTGAGAAAATGACATGTAAGTAAAGAGGTGAGAGGACTAGCTATGTGGATACCTGGGGAAGGGTCCTCTCACAAAGGGAATAGCCAGTACAAAGGCTATGAGGTTGGAGTATGCCTGACATTCCAGGAAGAGCAAGGAGTCCAGTGTGGTTGGAGCACATGATGGAGGAGGAGATAGAGTTGGGGGGCACCTGGGTGGCTCAGTCATTAAGCGTCTGCCTTTGGCTCAGGTCATGGTCCCAGGGTCCTGGGATGGAGCTCTGCGTCAGGCTCCCTGCTCCGTGGGAAGCCTGCTTCTCCCTCTCCCACTACCCCTGCTTGTGTTTCCTCTCTCGCTGTGTCTCTCTATGTCAAATAAATAAATAAAATCTTAAAAGAAAAAAAAAAGAAAGAAATAGAGTTGGGGTCAGAAGAGATATGGTGGAAGGTGGTGTAGACCTTAGGGGGAATTGTAGGTCATGGTCAGAACTATGGCTTTCATACTAAGCTACTACTAATTCACTTTTTAGTAGGTCCTACAGTTTGTGATCCATATTTGTGTTTAGAGTGAATAAAATGAATGGTGACTGAGTGAATGTGAAATTGGGTATTATGGGTTTTTTGTTTGTTTTTTAAAGATTTTATTTATTTATTTGGGGGGGGGGGGATGAGCAGGGGAAGTGGAAGAGGGAGAGGGAGAAGCAGGCTCCTTGCTGAGCAGGGAGCCTGATGCGGGACTTGATCCCAGGACCCTGAGATCATGAGCTGAGCCAAAGGCAGATGCTTAACCAACTGAGTCATCCAGGAGCCCGAAATTGGGTCTTTTGAAGAGAGAACAGGCTTATGATATTCTAGCATTATTGCCTGATATAAAGATATAGATGGGGGGGGAGGTGGAGTTTATATATGATGAATGTATGTATTTTTATTAGTAAGTATTGCTGAAGGAATTTGTTTATAAGACAGTCTAGATAGGTTCCCTGTTAGGAAAAGGTGCTCATCTTTGATGCTTATTTGGTTTACATAGAATTCTTTTAGCATAGTTCCTCCTGGAAGGAACTAGCTTGTATCTTCTTTCCCCCTCAACATTACTACCAGTTATCTTGCCATTAGAATTGAACTGCAGGTGGTGCTTGGGTGGCTCAGTCAGTTAAGCGTCTGCCTTCAGCTCAGGTCATGATCCCAGGGTCCTAGGCTCTAGTCTCAGCAAGGAGCCTGCTTCTCCCTTTCCCTCTGCTGCTCCCCCCTGCTTATCCTCTCTTGCTCTCTCTGTCTCTCTCTCAAATAAATAAGTAAAATCCTAAAAAATAATAATAATAATTGAACTACAGAACAGTCTAATGGCTGGTGTAAGCTTTGAATTGGCCTGAGTAAGCTTATATAATGAAACAGCTCTGTTGCCCATGGTGTTCTAAAGGCCCTTCTGTGATATTCTCTATTTTTTTACTCTTACTTTTGCTGCTTTTGCAACAAATGCAAATTCTATAATTCTCTTCCTCCTGATTTGATTCTGAATTAATTTACATTTGCCTTTAATTCCAGTATAGTTAACATGCAGTGTTATATTAGTTTCAGATGCACAATACAGTGATTCAGCAATTCCATACCTCACCCAGTGCTCATCACAGCAGATGTCCTCCTTAATCCCCATCACCTATTTCACCCATCCTGCCACCCACCTCCCCTCTGGTAAGCATCAGTTTGTTCTCTATAGTTAATAATCTGTTTCTTGGCGCCCCTGGGTGGCTCAGTCGTTAAGCGTCTGCCTTTGGCTCAGGTCATGATCTCGGGGTCCTGGGATGGAGCCTCGCATCGGGCTCCCTGCTCCACGGGAAGCCTGCTTCTCCCTCTCCTACTCCCCCTGCTTGTGTTCCCTCTCTCGCTGTCTGTCTGTCGAATAAATAAATAAAATCTTAAAAAAAAAGAATCTTGTTTCTTGGTTTCTTTCTTTTTCCTTTGCTCATTTGTTTTGTTTAAATTCCACATGTGAGTGAAATAATAAGGTATTTCTCTTTCTCTGATTTATTTCACTTAGCATTGTACTCTTTTGCTCCATCCATGTTGTTGCAGATGGCAAGATTTCATTCTTTTTGGCTTGTTCAGCTTTTTGGCCTTTCGACTTTCATTCAGCTTATAGCCGAATAATACTCCATTGTGTATGTATATATACCACATCTTCTTTATCCATTCACCTATCAGTGAACACTTAAGCTGCTTCCTAATTTGGCTCTTGTATGTAATGTTGTTATAAACATAGGGGTGCATGTGTCCCTTTGAATTAGTGTGTTTGTATTTTTTTTTTTGTAGATAATCCAGTAGTGCAATTACTGGATTGTAGGGTAGTTTCATTTTTAACTTTTTTTTTTTTTTTAAGATTTTATTTATTTATTTGACAGAGAGAGATACAGCGAGAGAGGGAACACAAGCAGGGGGAGTGGGAGAGGGAGAAGCAGGCTTCCCGCCGAGCAGGGAGCTCCACGCAGGGCTCGATCCCAGGACCCCGGGATCATGACCTGAGCCGAAGGCAGATGCTTAACGACTGAGCCACTCAGGTGCCCCTCATTTTTAACTTTTGAGGAACCTTCATACTGTTTTGCACAGTGGCTGCACCCGTTCGCATTCCCACCAGTAATGCAAGAGGGTTCCTTTTTCTCCACATCCTCGCCAACACTTGTTTTTTATTTTAGCCATTCTGACAGGTGTGAGGTGATACCTCATTGTAGTTTTGATTTGCATTTCTCTGATGATGAGTGATGTTGAGCATCTTTTCATGTGTCTTTTGGCCATCTGTCGTCTTGGCGAAATGTCTGTTCATGTCTTCTGCCCATTTTTTAATTGGATTTTGGGGGTTTTTTGGTGTTGAATTGTATCAGTTCTTTATATATTTTGGATACTAACCCTTTATTGGGTATGTCATTTGTAAATATATTCTCCCATTCAGTAGGTTGCCTTTTAGTTTTGTTGATTGTTTCCTTCACTGTACAGAAGCTTTTTATATGGATGTAGTCCCAATAATTTATTTTTGCTTTTATTTCCCTTGCTGTAGGAGACCTATCTAGAAAAATGTTACTGTGGCTGATGTCAGAGACACTACTGTCTGTGATCTCTTCTAGGATTTTTATGGTTTCAGTTCTCATATTTAGGTCTTTAATACATTTTGAGTTTATTTTTGTTAATACTGTAAGAAAGTGGTCCAGTTCCATTCTTTTGCACATAGCTGTCCAGTTTTCCCAACACCATTTATTGAAGAGACCATCTTTTCCCCATTGGACATTCTTTCCTGCTTTTTTTTTTTTTTTTTTTTTAAAGATTTTATTTATTTATTCATGAGAGACAGAGAGAGAGAGAGAGAAGCAGAGGGAGAAGCAGGCTCCCAAGGAGCAGGGAGCCCGATGCGGGACTCGATCCCAGGACCCTGGGATCATGACCTGAGCCGAAGGCAGATGCTTAACCATCTGAGCCACCCAGGCACCCCTTTCCTGCTTTTTTGAAGATTAATTGACTATATAATTGTGGGTTTATTTCTGGATTTTCTATTCTATTCTCTTGATCTATGTGTCTGGTTTTGTGCCAGTACCATACTGTTTTGATTACCTACAGCTTTGTAGTATTTTTTTTTTTAAAGATTTATATATTTGAGAGAGAGAGAGCACCTGCGAGCAGGTGAGGGGGAGAGGGAGAGAGAGAATCTCAAGCAGACTCAGTGCTGAGCCTGACACAGGGCTGTATCTCACGATCCTGAGATCATGACTGGAGCTGTAATCAAGAGTCAGATGCCCTAACCGACTGAGGAACCAGGAACCCTTGGACATGTCTATCTCTTTTTTTTTTTTTTTTTAGTTTTTTTTTTTAGTTTTTACATAAATCTAACTTTTTTGTATTATGCTTATATATTTTTTTGACTTGCTGCTTTTCTGATGACAATACTGAATTTGGTGTTATCGTTGGACATTTTCTTTTAGACAGTGTGTAATCTAAAATGTATTTTCTTTCTATGTGTTTTTAAATATCATTTTTAAACATGAGCTCATGCAGAAGTACCTGCCTTAACCTCCCTGTTTTTAATTTATTTTTTATTTCCAGGTATTCTGTGTTGTCTCCTGGAGTAGGTAGTCCTTTTATCCAGCCACTTTCCCTATTCCTGAAATGTGGATATCTCTTCTCTACACATTTTACCTCCATGATTTGGATCGGAAAAGGCTGCTTTTCTTTTTGTTCCACTTCTCAGATTCAACATTGAGAAGCTCCTAGGATGCAGTTGTCTTGCCAACTTCTCCAGGAAGAAAGAAGCAACTGACATGCATGTTCTGCTTTTTGCTTAATTATAAAGAAGTTATTTTGGAAGCTGAGGCTGATGTTTAATTTGAAACAGGTGCTTAGATGTTGGTGTTTGTGAATTCTTTACCTTTTGTTCCAAACAAGAAGACTAAATAAATAGCAAGTATGGATGACATCAGGTTTTTTTTTTTTTTAAATGTCTTCCAGTTTCAGCCACTGTCATAAGCACAGTTGAATCTGCAAGGAGTAAATTCCAAATATGTGTTCTAATATGAAATGAAAGATATGCTTAAAAACTACAGATATTAAATATCTAAATCCTGACTCATCCTTTGAAGTACATTTGCTGGAAAAGAACAAAGATCCAATTTTGCAATAAAACCTTTGATGTGATAAAGAAGCATGAAGACAAGAGGATGCAAGGTTAACAAAGTCTCTGTAAAATACACATCTTTACATGTGTAAATCTACAGTTTGGATGTGAAGAGGGATTTTTCTCCTAGAGCAGGAAGTTTTTGTTGGCTTCTGTCTCAGAAGTCTTTGGACATTTCGTATTTTTAAATGATTTTTCATTTTTCTAAGGAAAGACCACATTGTACATTTGCTAACCCTATGAATGCATGCTTGAGTTTACTGAAAGGTTGGAAAAGGAAACAAAATAGCTTCAAGTCCACTGGTGGAACCCTTTTCACCTCCCTCAGATGAGAGGCTCCTATATTGCAAATTACTTCATTCTTTTTTGTGGACTCTTAACATAGCACTTGAGACTTGGTTTTCCATGCTGCTAAGGCAGGAACAAGTGGCTTAAGTGGTTTTTCTGTTCAGAAGATATGGCAGATCCTCTAGTATGACCTGCCTTCAACTTTGGGCATGAAGGAATGGGGAAAACAAAAGAGTTTGCAGATAATTCCTTTCTCCTGCGAAAAGGAAGCAAAAATGCCTTATGCAGCTCCATCTAACTTTATGGAATCTTACGTTCTGTAGCTCCAGTTTTCTAAAAACATAAATAACTTTGTTCCTTTGATCCAAGATGGGTATTCAGATGTTTGGTTTATTTTTTTAGGTGAGGTGTAATGTTAGGCTGTAAAGGCTGGGGCTCAGGTAACTTTCCCTGGTTGTAACCAAACTGTGATCAGAGAATGGACTTCAGTAGCAATGTTCCCAAATTTGTGGTTGATTTAGAAGAAATTCGGGGTCTGGAAAAAAACTCAAACAAGAAAAATAGTTCAACAAAAATATGGATCTTTCTTCTTCTCCTTAAAACTTATACCATGTGATGAACAGACTATAATGTAAAGCTATTCTTGCTTCCAAATCTACAGAGGACCACTGTATGAATTGTCAGGTCTTTATATAAGAAGAAGGAAGCTATGAGTCTTTGTGAGAAAGAATTTGAAACTTCTTAGATGCAATTAAGAACAAATTGTCCTAGATCATATCTGTGATTTAGGGAATTTGCCTAGGGTCATACATGCTGTGATGCTAAAAACTTAGGGCAGATTTACCAAAATTTAGCAGTGATAGAAATGGCCAAAAATGGGAATTGTTGAGCACTCTTAATGATTAGTTAAATTGGTCAACGTCTTTGAATTGACATAAGAAAGCTTTTTAGTAAAATAATTACGTAATATAGATAAAATATAATTTCCTTTGAGGGCAAATACTGAGTGGTGAAACATAGAAGTAACTTTGGATAAAGGTAACTTAAATGTTTCTCTAAGTAACTTCTCAGCCAACTTCCTGATATTTTCTTTAATTATTTTGGAATTGTTAAAGACAGAACTGAGTTCCATTGGTATGTTGAGAATTTATATCTTTAGTTGTCTGTTACCCATCTTCCCCATGTCCTTTTTGCAGTGTTTTGGGTAGGACCATTTGGCAGGGGATAGGGACTTTATACCATCAGCACCAGTGAAACCATCTCTGGCCCATTTGTTTGAGTATGTATCAGACTCATCTTCTCCAGTTGCTTTGTATTTATTTCATAGCTAAAGGAACCACTGTTGAATGCTCTCGTTCAAGTTGTTCTTTGCATCTTTAGTGGTTGTCACCAGATAGTATCTAACAAAATGGGTCTATGCCAGTGTACTAGCCCAGTGTTTGCTTAATATGCTTACATTTTTCCCCCTGGGCTATTTTGTCCCCTTCTTGATGGGAAAAGCTGTAATTTTAGGCAGGACTACACCTTGATCAGTAGCTGTGCCTACTTCCTTCTCTGCTCATCATGTCAGCTGGCAGTTTTTCTTTTAAAAAGTTAAACAAAAACGGGATATGTGCAATAGAAATATATATATATGTATATTTTAATACTTGTGGACAAATGTTACAAGTTGTTTAAGAACAACAAAATCACCAATGTCTTCCATTTTGAGATGTGTATAGTTTTGTAAGCATTAGTGCTTGGTAGCATATTGTAGTGCCATGTTAGGGGTTAGTGCATGAGCCTAGTAATAATTTAAACTTCAGGATGAATTATTGATAATAACCAATAGTGTAAAATGAGTGGAAAATCGAGACCTTTTCTTTTTTCATAAATATCGGAATCATGATATTCTCCCTGGGGAAAGGAGATTAAGGCCAAAAAGACTCATTTATGAATAGAACTGTGGGATTACAGTGTGAAATACTGTGTTTGAGGATATTTAAGCTTTTCCTGAGGTAGCTGGAAACCAGCTGCCTTTGTGTCTTATGAAATCTCAAATCAAAATGAGGCCCCATTTCATGATTCTGCTTTGTTCTCTTAGTTTGAGATGAGATTGTTCTTATGCTGTTTTCACACAGTGTGTCTTGTAGGTTTATTATTTAATCCACTCCTTTGCATCAAGAAATTACTTTTTTATTTTGCATGTCTTACTGAAATGCTATGTTAGTCAAGTGCTTTTCTAATCTGCAGACCATTTACATTTCCTGTCTGCAGCATGCTAATTGTTATGGAAGAACACTGGTCAGTAGTTCAGTGTCCTACATTAATTTGTCACAGGCTTTTCCTATTTCACAGTCTGAATTGCGTGTTGATGGCATTCCAGACCTTTCCACAAGAATTGGAGTGTAGCTAGATGGAGCCTAAGCAGGTTGCCATGTAATAACTATCTCTTTTGCTTGGTTATAGTAAGCCACCTCAGACAGCTTTCACTTTTTTCTGCTTGTAAAAATAAATGATTTTGTTCTGAAAGCATAAGATAGCTTTCTGTGGAAAAGAAACTCCTACCTCTAAAAGCTGCCTTGAGAACTTGGAAAGGGCAGTTTTCGGAGGTGATTTTTAAGTCTCAGTATTAGGAGAGTTCAGGACTTTTTGACACAGATTTTACAGTTACCATGATATGAAATGCAAAAGGAATGTGGTGTGTCTCCAGTACACAAGCAAGCTTAAACAAATAGATTCTGTAGCAGCAGATATCCAGGGACCCAGGTTTAGATTCTCAGAGTGTACTTTTTAAAGCAGTTGTACTCTTGGCTCTAGTAGTTTAGTGCCTGGGAGAATCTATTTCCAAAAAGCATTTAAATATTTTTAAAAATACCTCTGAAAAGGTAATGAATGAATGCAAAATAGCACAGTACATAGGAAAGGATATTTCCTATTGCAAAAATAAATAAATAAAAGCCATAAAACAAATAATAATTTTCAAGAGGTAGAATCTTTGTAGCAATAACAGTTTTACATGTATAGTAAATTGTATTAGCAAAGTTGTACAATAGAATAAATATTACTACTTGAGTTGGTGAAGCTCTGGTGATGAACAGAGTTGCACCAAAGGAAGATGTTTTAGGCAAAGAACATATAAAAGGTACTTTAAAAGCTGAATGTATATGAATAAATCATGTGTGAGAAATAGCAACTTTTGTGTAGGTGTAAAGGTTAGAGACCCTATTTGTTTCCTAAAGCAGAGGGGTAGAGCCAATGAATGAAATTTTTCTAGTGGTTAACCAGGAAACAAATGTACTCCTACCGAGGTAGCCCCACTGAAGCCATCAGGTGGGGATTTTGCTTCTGATGTTCTTTTCAGCAACAGGCATTTATAGAATAGGCGACTTTGTGCTCTGTCACCTTTTCTTTTCTCCTTTCATTCTCTGGGTGCATTTTAAGAATGGAAAAGTGTGTGTGTGTGTGTGTGTGTGTGTGTGTGTGTGTTTGGGTTAAAAACAAACCAAGAACTTGGATAGCTGGCTTTTCGTTATGCCTCTGGTTAGTTTAGGGGAGTTAGAATTTAAAGATGTAAAGCAAAGGATTGAAGGGAATAGCCAAAGACAGCATGTTGGTTTTATAAACCTTGTCTGATGTACATGTGTTGAGGACTTTGGCATGTGACTCTTTAATAAGAGCCCAGCAAACTAGTTTCTTGATCTGAGGGATCTCACACCTCACATCAGGATATAATAGAGGAATGGAAGCTGACTTCTTACTCCCTTTTACCTTGTGTTCATTTTGGCCATTTAGCACCTTGAAGGTCCCTGAAAAGATTGGGTCTATGTTCCCTTGTTTTCCCAGGGAAAAAACTAAAAGTGGAGCGGATTTAAGAAAATAGTGCCTCTTGAATATTTCTTATATGGTAACTCCAGAGGATAGGGAGAAGGCTATTATATTAAATTGATTATAGCTCCTCTTTAAATGTCCTACGCCGTCATTTGGTGCTAGAGACATTGGAATAACCAAGCAATATTTAGTCATCTGCACGATCATGAGGACACCGCTGTGTATTATAGTGATGTCAACAATTTAGTTACTTAAAACAAAGACTACCCTTAACAGCCACGTTAATAGTTGTAAATGCTAAAATGTGCTACAAGTTTTTGTAGTCTCTAGGTATGTGGTTATTACTTTTCAATGTTGTTGTGGTCTCATGTTTACTCTGTGTACCTGTGATATGCAAAATATGAAGAGACCCTTGGCCTCCAGGAGTTTACATTCTCATGGTGCTGCTGGTGCAAGCAAATTGCTTCTAGTTTATTCAGAACATTGCTTGGCTATTAACCATACCCTATTTGGAAGAATTCCTTGGCTGATAGTTTTCAAAGTACAAATCTATGCTAAATTTCAGGGCATTGATTTTGAGTTTACATTATATCAGCTCTGCTGTTCATAAACTCCTTTTCCCCAGGGGGCTGTGCAGATAAAGTTCATTAATGTGAATCCAACCATTCTGCCTAAGAGCATCTTCACCATCTCTATACACGTATGCTCTTCTATGCTATAGCTGTCAATAAATGGCCAAGAAAACTTAACTGCTCCAAAAGACTGTACATCTTTCAATTCTCTTTCTTTTCCCAGAGTTTTCACATCATTCTCTACCCAAAAGGGCCAGGATTCGCAATTAAGCCTTTTGTAACTAAGTAGTGGTCCTGATTTTCACCTTTTTGTGTGTGACTTTCTGAAGCAGCATTGTGATGTGGAGCACCTGCCCTGCCTGCATTTCTAAGCAATCACTTTATTAACCCACATTTTCAGTTGAAACTGTATGCATCCTTGTTATTTCCCCTAATTCCTCTGAATCAGGGGGTCTTTTCTGCACGTTTATTAAAACTGGGTCTGAATGAAAGTGCAAGAAATAGTGGCAGGCCCAGAATTCTGATTTTAGAGTACTAATATTCTAATGCATGATTGAAAATGTCCAGTGTTATGTGGTGACTAGTAGATAGATATTATATATGCATTTATTAATGAAGCAATAGAGACTTAAACCAATAGCCTGAATTTACTTTTTGGATTATTAGTTTTCATTTTCTAATTAAAGATTATCTTAACTTCCATTGAAAATGGGAGCTAGAAGATAAACAGGGGCAACCACAAGACATTCAAACTGTCAGGAATAGAGAGCATGACAGTGCTCACCCTCTAACCTCTTGCCTGGTTCCCTTAGTCCCCAAGCATGTTTAAAAACAAAACAAAGGCACAAACTAAGCATGTTGAATAAATAAGCTGCTATGGCTATAATAATCAGAAAGGTGCAGAGTTTCAGAAAGGGTAGGAAAGTAGGGAATTGCCAGTGTAGAGTATATAAAATAAAAGTATGGGGTTTGTCTGATAAAATTTATGTGGCTTAAGTTAGGATATTTTAAAACTAGTATCTTGGAAGTGAATGGAAGCAATATGCCCGTATTTCAGATGTTCAGGATTTTCAGATAACCAGCCAACTCTTCTGGATGCTACTGGTACCGACCAGCCATAAAGGTTCCCTGCAGCCAAGGAGACTGCTCCATTTTGTGGAAACAGTGCTAAAAGTATTGACAAATCTGTGGTTTGGGTTCTTTTTTGTTACTGTATTACATAAATGTTTTGTTTTTAAAATTTTATAGCCAGAGCTTTAGCCATTTTATTTTGCTCAGACTGCATAATTTGTTGCCTAAAGCTTCTGATGCCAGGTAAACAGGAGCAGGTTTTCCCACTTTTGGAGAAAAAAAGAACACTTGACATATATTTCCTTACTTGATGAAGAAAATAGATCAGTTTATTGTGGTAGCTTAAAATTTTTGAGAAGATTCCTGACTTTGAAATAAACCCTGTTAAGTGCAAATGATCATGACAAGTAATAATACAAATGGAATTCATAGCTGAGTGGCGTAAACAGAAGAGAATTCAGAGTTAGACTAGATGATTCTCATAGGCCCCTCCCAGGTTTCATGTTCTATGATTGAAAATTTTTCTTAAGTCATTTTAACCTGTTTGCTCTGGGATTTCACTCCAAATGCCTCTGGGAATGTTTAAGTGTAAGTGGTAACTTTCCAGGAGTTCAGAACTGAATTAGACTTACAATCATTGCAGTGTTTAGTCTCCACTTAAGTACAGGAAGTGAGATATCATTTCCCATTTGTAAATTTTCTCCTTGCCACTTACTGATTACATCTGCCAACCAATGAAACCAGTAAAGATACAAGGAAGGAGTTTCTCTCAACTCTGTTCCCATTATTCCACAAAGACACATAGATAAAAAACCAAGTGTCACAGATTTCTCTAGGAACGTTTACTCCTAAACCTCCTTTAAAATTAAAATAGATACCGGAAGGTTACTGACAATTTTCAAAAGGTTTTGTCTCCCTTGGTGATAGTATGCCATGCCATCAATTTTCCTCCCAGAGATAAGAACAGTATTCTGGCAATACATTATCATCAGTCCTTAAATAACAGTAATAGTCTTGGCACTTACTTTAAACCCACCCATCACAGAGTCATATTATATTAGAGTATCATTAACATATTTTGATTTACTCTCCTATAAGTACGGTTGTTGCTCACTGTTTTTACTTGCTGTTCTGTATTTTCTTCATTGCACCATTATTATATAATGTTAAAAAGAATTTCATTGAATATAAAGTATTACAAAAGGCAGCTTTTTAATCTATGCATCCTTGGGATTTCAGAAATTTTATTCTTTGATGTAAAAGGGAACTGCTATATGAGTTGGAAACTCTGCACCTGTGTGTGTGTGTGTGTGTGTGTGTGTATGTATATATATATATTTTGGCAATAAAGCAGCATGGGCTGAGAATGCACTGAAACTTCACTGTGTTACTCATTACTTGGAATGGGTAGTTTTTTTTAGACTACTTTTTTTAAAGAGAGGGAGAGAGAGCATAAGCAGGGGAAGAGGCAGGCAGAGGGAGAAGCAGGCTCCCCGCTGAGCAGGGAGCCCGATGTGGGACTCGACTCAGGACTCGATCCCAGGACCCTGGGATCATGACTTGAGCCGAAGGCAGACACTTAACTGAATGAGACACCCAGGTGTCCCGGAACGGGTAATTTCTAATAATGCAGTAGATTACTGAGATGGGAGGAGCCGAGCCAGAGACCTGGGCTGAGGTAGGCTCCAGATGTCAGAAAAGACCAAAGATCTGGGTGGTGGTACCAAGTCGTAGCAGTTTCTGCTGTAGTCCAAGGGACGTGGCAGCCATGTGAACAAAGAGGCATTCCATTTAAACTTAACGTCATTCCCACCTTTAGGGCCAACCTTATGCTAGGTATTGGCAAATGTTTTTTTGTTGTTGTTTTTTTAAGATTTTACGAGTGAGCACAAGTGGGTGGAGAGGCAGAGGGAGAAACAAGACTTCCCGTTGAGCAGGGAGCCTGATGTGGGGCTCGATCCCAGGATCCTGAGGTCATCATGACCTGAGCCGAAGGCAGACACTTAACTGAGCCACCCAGGCGCCCCAAATGTTCAGTTTCTGATAAGGAAATAGTGAGCTAAGTACAATAGTGTTTAAACTATTGCAGGGAATCCTTCCTATCTGAAATAAAGCATTTTAAATGTTTTTACATTGAATATTTATTAGCTAGCTTAACTAAAGAGGCTTAACACTATAATTGAGAAGAGAGGGACATGTGGGTGGCTCAGTCGGTTGGTTAAGCGGCTGCCTTTGGCCCAGGTCATCATCCCGGGATCCTGGGATTGAGTCCTGCATTGGGCTCTCTGCTAAGCAGAAAGCCTGCTTCTCCCTCTGTGCTGGCTCTCTCTCTCTGACAAATAAATCTTAAAAAAAAAAAGATCCTTCTCGATTCAGGGGAAAGTTTAAGTTTAAAGGAAAGTGGATGTTACAAACTTCCTTGGGATTGGCTATTGTCAAGTGGACAGGAACACAAGCTACGTGGTTTTTGTGGTATGATTACTAATGTAATAGTTCCTTCCTGTGATTTATGACTAATCATTTAGCACACGCTGATATACTCCACTCCCAGGTACTGTGCTAGATGTTAGGGTTACAAAAATAGAGATAGTTTCTGCTGTTAACTCAGGAGCTTAATAGTTTACAACTCAGAACTTTAGTATGCAGTTTTATTGTTCTTATGACTGGAATTTTTGAAAATAAGTTTTATTCAACATACAGTGCTAAATGATATCAAACTATAGCAAAGTAGACTTAGTATCTGTTAATATCAGACAATCATTGATGTTTGCTAGACTTTACTCTTACACCACCTAAAGGTGTCCTTTAAAAGGGTTGTTTAAAAAGTCAATATGCGTGAGACGATCAATTAGTGTAACATTTATGGAAGGCATAATATCAAAATTGTAAATGGACATGCCCTTTGACTTTCCCACTTTAATAATCACTCCTACCAGTACAGATCTGCAAAGATAGGTATAAGGATCCAATACAAGAATGGTCAGATTCTGATATATTCACATCACTGAATCATGTAGGTGTTAAAACAAATGAGGTAGTTTGCGTATGGGCTGGTATGGAAAGTTGTGACATTTATTGTGTGAAAAGCAGGTTGCAGAATAATGTGAAAGATAAAACTGCCTTTGTTTTAGGTCTATACGTGTACATCTACATGCATAAAGATTATATTTATTGAGCACCTAGTATGTGCTGAGCACTGCTGTAATTACATTAGATGTATTCATTAACTCAATCTTCACTACAGCCCTGTTTGTTTGGGGTTTTTTTTTAAAGATTTATTTATTTATCTCTACACTCAATGTGGGGCTTGAACCCACAACCCCGAGATCAAGAGTTGCATGCTCTTCTGACTGAACCAGCCGGGTACCCCTTGCTTTTTTTTTTTTTTTTTTTTTAACAGAACAAGCCTTTTGAATTGTTTGTTACTCCAAAAAGCTTCATTTTTAAATTTAGCTTTCTGACTCTGTTCTTGTGCCTTCAACACTTTCACAAATGATTTTCTGCTCCTCAGTAAGGAAAGCACGCTTGATCCTGTTGTGAACACACGTAGCACACCTGGAACCACCCTAGGCCCTGCTGACGTGTTTCCTCATTTTAGACCACCTCAGTAAGAACTACAGGTTTTCACAGCATGGACTTCTTGAAGTCAGCCTGGGCACACGCCACATGCAGATTTTGGGGCTTTCCCAATCTTCTCGGTATAAAGGTAAACGATTCTATTACCAGGGATCTGGGACAGCCTAGTTTTGTTAGAGGCTGTATTGTAGGACAGCCTTCAGTGGTATGTCAAACGCTGGACCATTCTGAATGCCTATGGATGCTGTCCCCAGAAAAGGAAAAACCAACCCTAATTGTTAATCCCCATTTTACAAGAAGAGTTGAAATAAATTCTTCATGTTCATGGCTAATAAGTATCCAAACCACAATGTGAATCCAAATAGTTTGGCTCCAGAGCCTGCTCACTTCCCAGCATGCTATGCTATGCCTCTCAAAGATGGAAAGGAAGTGTACTTTGCACCCTTTATTTTTGTCTTACATCTATGTCTGAATTTTTTTTCCTAGAGTAAGCATGTAATTTGTATTTGGGGAAAAAACTTTTTTTTTTTTTTTTTAAAGATTTTATTTATTTGACAGAGACACAGCGAGAGAGGGAACACAAGCAGGGGGAGTGGGAGAGGAAGAAGCAGGCTTCCCGCAGAGCAGGGAGCCCGATGCGGGGCTCGATCCCAAGACCCTGGGATCATGACCTGAGCCGAAGGCAGACGCTTAACGACTGAGCCACCCAGAAGGCCCTAAAAAAAAACCTATTTAAAACAGCCAGCTTAATTTGATGTTAAGTTCAAGCATTTAACTTTCCATTTAATTTCCTGCCAAATCAGCAAATCCAGAATTTAAGGAGAATAGCTACATAAGAACATACCCACAGACAATAAAAACCCCAGGATGATTCAATATAGTATTAATTTATTAGGTCCATTCTTTAGGAGTAGAAAGTAAGTTTTTCTGGTACTATTTGTTGCCAGAGGCTTCACCCTTATTTATGCAACTCAAAAGCATAAAGCAAATCAGAATTTTCTTGTTTAAAATATTTTCAAAGGGAAATGGCCTTTCTGCAGTATAAAGTGGAAAGAATAAGAAAACGGCTGCTAGCTACATCTGAACCGAGTCCACTTTTCTATGCCCCACCACTTGGCTAGATCATGTCTGGATTGTGCTCTTGCCAGCCCCTCAGTGGTCTGCCTGCTGCCCCTGTAAACCCATTCTCCACGACAACCATAACGAAGTTCTACAAAAGTGACACCAAGCCTGCCGTGGGCTACCTCTGCAAATTCTTCAAGGGCTTCCATTGTTCTTGGGATAAAAACATCCTTCAGGAGGCCAGTAAGTCCTTGCACCCTCTGGTTTCTGGCCACTGGTGCACCTCCTGCACGTCTTCTTTTAAGGGCCTCTGCACAGGTTTCCCCCTCCATTCCCTAAATAACCCCTACTCTTTCAGACCAAGGCTGAAATGTCACTTCCTCAGAGCGGCCATTCCTGACCCCCAGACCAGGTCCGTTACCTGCTCTATGTGCTGGTAGCTCTATGTCCCTTTTCTTCAAGACAGAGTAGTAATTTCACATGTATTCATCTGGTTATTTGAATGTCCACCTCTAATGAGATATAAACTCTGTGCAGGTAGAGAGTGGCTTTTTGCTTTCTGCTTACCTTTTATCCTCAGAAGTTAGTATACTTTTATTAAATGAATAATATGATAAGGTACTGAGCCTAAGTGGTACATAAAGCAAAACATGAAAAAACAGCATTTTGGTGAATGTTTGATGTTTATCATTCCTCTCATTATTACCCGGTTACCTCTCATTATTATTCCTCTCATTATTACCCAGTTTAGAAATGAAAAGAGAAAGACAAATTGTATATTATCCAATTAATTTATTGAGTATCACCTACAGAATATATATATATACACCGATATTTTACGTAAGAAAAAAAATGGTTTCTCGGTCTTCACCATAACTGCTCCATGTAGAAATAACAGTAGTCAACATTACATGCAACTCTATTTTCATAACAACCGTGCATCTTTATATCAGACCACTCACAGGACATTGCCTCCTAATCAACCTAAATTTGCAGTAAAATATGTTTTCAGAAATAAATAATTGATAAGCTAAAATAAGTTCTTAAGGCAAATAGCTATAAAACCTGGACAGAAGCTTCCTTAGTTTCTCATCTTCTAGAAACAGCTTCACAAATCGTTTGGAAAATCAGCCTAGAGGTAAGCATAATAAACCACAGTTCCCATCCCTTCTTGAAGCTGATCTTTCTCAAGAATTGATCAAATAGCACCTGTTGATAGAAGATAGCAATAAGGCCTGAACCTGATACTTAGGCTTTAATTCTGGATCAGTTTTCTGGCTTGGGCTGGTCGGGAGTTACTTCCTTCAGAATCTTCATCAGTGAATGTAAGTGAGTATGTGTTAACATTATCTTCTCTTTCAGCTGGGAAGAAAAATGAGTAGGTATCAGGGTTTTTTTTTTTTTTTTTTTTTTTAAAGATTTTATTATTTATTCATTTGACAGAGAGAGAGCAAGCACAAGGAGGCAGAGCTGCAGGGCAGGCTCCCTGCTGAGCAGAGGACCCTGGTTCATGACCTGAGCCACTCAGGTGCCCTGGTATCAGGGCATCTTAAGCTTAACACTCAATTTGATGATTCTAGAAGCCACTTCAAATTTAAACTAGTGATTGAGAGATGACAATGTCTCAACACACTACATAAATATGCTTGTTCTATTTCTGAAAGAACTTTATGCAACAAACCCAGAGCACAGTAAGATCCTCAGATACAAAGTTTCATATGAAAAAAGACCAGCCACTGCTGAGCATCACTCTTCTCTGTCTCCCTCCTTCCTACCCCTTTTCACCAGGTTTAAACGCCCAAGTATTGGGAAGGAAGACAAGAATACGGTGGGGTAAGAAAGTTTGTGGAGAGCAGCATCAGTGAGTCTTCCCCTCCTTCTCCAGTGGCAAGAATCTTTTTTCCCCTCTTTGTTCACAGTAACAAATGCCTTTCTTCAATATTCTAATGGCCTTCAAAAGTAGCCCTGGTTGTTGGGTTAAGAACCTGTGTTTGTGGTAATTAGGGAATTTTCAATAGTTCTTTCACCTAAGAATAGCTAAATCAAGAACCAAACTTAATGGTATTATTTAGCATACAACATGTGCTTAGTAAATAAAGTTATCAATGAATACAGAATTATGGATAACAATCTTCTGTTGAAGTCAACAAAAATCTTATTTCTGACATAATTTGCACCATACACTAAATCTTTTTATTATCATCCAAGATAGAAGAATAATAAAAATTCATCAGGAAATGCTGCTTAAATAGGTAACTCTAGAGCCTCTTAATCTTCTTGGAGTACCCCTGGATGTGGCGAATCATTTCTCTGTTGCCTTCAAGATTTTGTTCACTCCTCATTTTTACTATGATGTGTTGGGGTATGTATCTCTTCTGTGTTTATCCTACGGGGGCTTGTTGAGGTTTTGGATATGTAAATTAATGTTTTTCATCAAATTTGGGAATTTTTCTACTATTTTTTCTTTGAATATCTTTTCTACTTCTCTACTCCTTTGGTATGTATCCCTTTTACCAAAGAATATTTAGGTATGCTTGATGGTGCCCAAGAGATGTCTTAAGCTCAGTTCACTTTCCTTCACTCTTTTTTCTTCAGATTCCATAACCTCATCAATCTGTCTCCAATTTGCTGATTCTTTCTTTGGGCAGCTCAAATCTGTTGCTGAGCCCCTCTAGTGAATTTGCCATTTCAGTTATTGTACTTTTCAACTCCAGGATTTCCAAGTGGTTCTTTTTTATAATTTCTAACTCTTTAAGGATATCCTCTGTTTGATGAGATATTGTCATCATACCTTCCTTGACTTCTTTAAGCAGTTTCCTTTAGTTTTTTGGATCTATTTATAATAGCTGCTTCGAAGGCTTTGTCTGCTAAGTCCAACATCTGGACCCTTTCGTAGGCAGTTATAGATGCCTGCTTTTTATCCCATGTATGGGTCATACTTTCCTCTTTGAGTGTTTTCTAATTTTTTGTTGCAAACTAGACATTTGTAAAAAAAATTTTTTTTTACGATTTTAAGTAACCAACATGGGGCTCGAGCCCACAAGCCCAAGATCAAGAGTCACACAACCACCAATGGAGCCAGCCAGGCACCCCACAAATTGGACATTTTAAATAATATATTATAGTAACTCTGGATACTAAACACCCACTCCTCAGCTTGTTGTCTACTTATCTGTTTTAGTGAGCTGGAGAGAGTATTTCACTGATATCTGTTTTCCCCACCATATGAGAGTCTGCTGTCAGTCCTCAGAGAACCCAGCCTTGAGTATGTGCAGTCACCTGGAAGGACAGTGGTTTCAGCAGGTTCTCTTTCAGTGTTTCCCTGATCTTCGTGTCAAGTGTCAAGCTGTTCAAGCTGTTCGCCTTCACTAATTGCTGGGCTGAGTGCTCTACAGGTTTGGACAATGCCCTGGGACATAAATTGCTCAACAGTCTAATCCAGTTAAATTCAGGACCCCTCCCCCTATTTGTAGGGGTAGTCTTTAAAAGACTGGTAGCCAGTCTTTTTGTTGTTCTTCTGACGCCAGGAGGGCTCTTCTTAGCTGTCTATTCCCTGATTCTGTCTGGTAACCTTCAAATGAATCTATGGCTTAGCTTGTTGCTCTCATGGAACTACCAGCTTCCTCTTGATTGCTTTCCTCAAAATCTCTACAGTTTTGGGCAGCAGTTCCCTTGTGCGGCGGGGGGAGAGGGGCAGTTTTTACAGTCTGCCTCTTAGCCGGGCCCCTCCCAACCTAGGGGCCAGTGTCTCTCGGAATGACACCCTCGCTTTACAAGCAGAGTGCTGGGTATGGGTGCCAGCTTCTGTTCTTCTTGGCTTACCTCTGCCGTGTGAGACCTCTGGCCTACATGCAAGCTGGGGAAGGGTGAATGGGCTCCTAGTACTTACCCTGCTGTGCCCGTGGTAGAACTTGCACCTACAAGTGGCCGTTTTTGACTGGAATAGAGCTTCTGATGAGAATTCCTGATAGCCTGCCCCTCCTGGGAAGATACCACAGCCCTCAACTGGGAGCTAGGGCAAAAAATGATCCCTGTGTTCTTGGCTACAGCTGCCCAGAGCCTCCCTTCCTCTGAGGTAGAGAGGCATGAGACAGAGGGAGCAGGCTCAAATGCCACCGGGCTTCACTGTTCTTACAGAAGTTTTGTACGTTTTCTTAAATAAATGTCTCCTCATTTGCTTTATGCCTTGAGGAAAATTTCTTACTGATTTAAAATGGTTGTTTCCTTTGTAATTTTATTCAGTTATGGCAGTTTTCCTGGGGGGAGGGGGGGTTGGTCCATGGAGTTCCTCAGGCTGCCATTCTAGAAGTTATCTCCCATACCAATGAAAATAGTTACTGACCCCTCTCATCAACTTGGTTGCTTAGAGCCAAGGTTGGCTCCCTGTGACTGCAGGATACCCTGCTGCCCATTTATGTAAATTAAGTTTTACTGCAACACAGCCACACCCGTTTGTTTATATATTTGTCCAAGGCAGCTTTTGTGCTACAATGGCAGAGTTGAGTACTTGAGAATGAATGGTCACAAAGCTTAAAATATTTGTCATCTGGTCCTTTATAGAAAAAGTTTGCCAACACCTGGCTTAGAACATGGTTTCATGAGCTTAGTTAGCTATGCAAAACAACACCCCCTAAAATCACTCTTCCCCTGTCCTAAAAGATACTTAAACTTTGGAAAATAAATGCCATTGGTTATAAAATGTATAATGAGCAGGGAATAAACTATTAACAATACTAAAAACAAAATGAACAATAAATTCTAAGGTTGTTCTTCTGCGGGTAGTGACGTTTTAGCCAAATTTCCACTCAGAAAGAGTCAGTAAGCTACCAAAACAAATTTGCTTTCTTCAACTCGAAAACTATCAACCACTAGATTCTTATCAAATGGATAAGATGATCATTTCACCGCTTTCCTGAGACATCTAAACATGAAGTGCTTACAGAAAGGACAGATCTGGGGCACCTGGCTGGCTCATTCGGAGGAGCCTATGACTCTCGATTCGGAGTTGTAGGTTCAAGCCCCACGTTGGGTGTAGAGATTATTTAAAAATAAAATCTTTAAAAAAGAGAAAAAAAGAAAGGATGGACAGATCTAAGAAAGATGATGGTGTCCATTCCCAGCACAGAGGGGAGAGTAGAGGAAATCCAGGAGCTAAACAGCTTTCTTCCTCCTCTTGAACTGGACCTTACACTATCTGGCTTTGTGTCACAAATTCAGTAAGGAATGCCAAACCAGGAATACAGGATTATTGGAGTATTACACCATTTTATCACCACCGAATTCATTGGAATAAACTGCCAGGAGTTGTCTATACAGGCATACTTCATTTTATTGTGCTTTGCTTCATTGCACTTCAAAGATACTGTATTTTCTACAAAGTGAAGGTTTGTGGCAACCCTGGGTGAGAAAGTCTGTTGGCATCATTTTTCCAACAGCATTTGCTCACTCCATGGCTCTGTCTCATTTTGGTAACTCTCAGAATATTTTAAACTTTTCATTATTATTATATTTATTAGGGTTATCTGTGATCAACAGTTACAACTCCCTGAAAGTTCAGATGATGGTTAGCATTTTTAGCAATAAAGTACTTTTTAATTAAGGTGTGTACATTGTTTTTTTTAAGACATAATGCTATTTCACACTTAGTAGACTACAGTATAACGTGAACATAACTTTTATATGCACTGGGAAACCAAAATAATAAGTTGACTTGCTTTTTATTATGGTATTTGTTTTACTGTGGTGGTCTGGAACTGAACCCACAATATCTCTGAGGTATGCCTGTATTACAGGAAACATACAACCATCATGAAATTTTACCTCTGCAACTTTTTCTGGTAGAGACAAGTTGTGAATATCCATCTCAGAGGCATTTACTATGGCTTTTGTTTTTAACAGATAGCTGGATAGAAAATATAGAGAAAATATTAGTATCATCCTACAGATAAGATTATCAATGAACGAAATTTGACCTCTAAAGCAATGTCAGGCAAAGACAGCCTCCTTACAGATTTTCATTTCAACATTCATATTGTATTTTGTAGGAAAAACACATTCTCAATTAAGAAATCATCAGAGACTCTGTGTCTCATCTCACCCCTTACCAGCCAGGAATACAGGAGACAAAATTATCCCATGACAAATTAAAACACATAAACCAGGTCGTATGAATAACTAAATCACATAGCAGTTAGAAGAAAAGTTATCATATGGTGACAAATGCGGTTGGTTACCTACCAAGTAGTCATTCCTAACTTCTTTCTTGTTAACAGAACCCAGATTTTGCTTTGTTTTGTTTTAAAAGATTTTATTTATTCATGAGAGACAGAGAGAAAGAGAGGCAGAGGCAGAGGGAGAAGCAGGCTCCCCACAGAGCAGGGAGCTCGACACAGGGCTCAATCCCAGGACCCGGGGATCATGACCTGAGCCTAAGGCAGACGCTTAACTGACTGAGCCACCCAGGCGCCCAAGAATCCAGATTTTGTTTAGGACAGGAGTATGCTCAATCCTAGGAGATGAATCAGAACTGTGCTAAGCCAAGTGTGGCAATCTTATTCCCTCCTCTCACATATTTGCTTTCCCACCTTAAGGCAATCATGTGACATAGTTCTGGCCAATAATAAGGACACTTTTGATGATAAAATGAGACCATTCCCTGTGTTCCCACTTCCCATATCCTTCTCCTGGTTGGGGATGCTATTGCCTATATATGTAATGCTTATAATTGCAGTAGATTCCAAGAGGAAAAGGCCAAGAGAAACAGAGATGCTGATCCAGAGCCCTATTGTGGCTGAACCACTGAAGGACTCCTGGAGCAGCCAATTACCCCACTCCTTACTTGTTAAAGCCACTGTCAATCAGGTTTTCTTTTACTCACAACCAAATTCATTCTGATACACACAGACATAGATTATTATCTTCCCAGACTCATGCTACCTATACTTGCCTAATTTCTACTTAATCAGAAAGAATATACTGACCTTTGAGTCCCAACTCCTCATTTTAAAGATTAAGAAATTACTTAAAATCTTATACTTTAAAAATTTATATCAATTTTTTGTTACAAAAAACTTAACTTCCCTAAGCAAAAATTCAATTACAGCTCAGCTGGAACAACTACTTTTAACTGTTTTTAAAGAAGATTTGAGGTTACTAATAGCACACATTTACAAACACTTTTCCCCCTCTTTAAACTTAATTCTAGATAGAAATTATTTAAGAAGCGGGGCACCTGGGTGGCTCAGTCAGTTAAGCGTCCTTCTTCAGCTCAGGTCATGATCCCAGGGTCCTGGTACCAAGCCCCAAATTGGGCTCCCTGCTTCTCCCTCTCCCTGCTGCTCTGCCTACTTGTGTTCTCTCTATCAAATAAATAAATAAACTCTTAAAAAAAAAATATTTAGGAAGAAATTAAAAATTGGAAGTAAATTATCAATCCATCTCAAGTATATATTTCCTGTTGAAAATCTGCAATGAAGAAAGAAAAAAAGAAAATTTGCAGTGAAGAACAAATAGTATACCTAATGTATTTTGAACAACCTCCTGAATGAAGGACGAGCTTTACTTAGGAGTTGTATTATTTTGTCAGATATAGCTCAGCTAGAGACCCCGATCTAAGCACACTGAATGAGAAAAAGGAAACTTTGTTCAATGAAACAAAAATAAGCTTTGGAGTTAAGACAGATTAAAATCTCAGCTCCTCCAACCTCTCTGAGTCCCAGTTTTCTTCTATTAAGAACTCAGTGAGGTAAGCGTAATGCCTGGCACAAACTAGGTCATCAATGGCTGTTTTTGTTTTTTTGTTTTTAATGGTCAAGAAAAGACTATGATAGATGTTTCAGTTTGTTATAATAAACAAAAAAAGCTTAAGTGATAGTAGTATTAGGAAGATAAGTATTCAAAGTACTACGTAAGAAGGAACAAGTATGGTACTTTATCTGATTCTATGAGGCCACAAGGTCATTATTTTTTACTTTTCTTTGGGTATCTATCTGCTTCGTTCTTTTTTGCAGACAAGATTTCACCACATCTACATGCATAACAGAAAATAGCTACCTTAAACCTAGATCTTTCATTTCCCAACTTTGGCACCAGTACCATCTACAAATGACTAGTGTCTCTGGGTCCTTATTTCAAATTCCTAGAATAGGAATTTGGCTTAGCTTAGGTCAGGTATTCACTCTTGATCCTATCACCTGGGAGTGGTATCACATATGATAAAAAAACATGGCCACAAGGTCCCACTCTAAAGGGAAAGAAAAAGGGGCTGGGCACAAACCCAATAAGTGCCTATTACCACATTATTTTGCAAAAAGCTTATCTTCCAGAAGTTTCTGTAAAAAAGAATATCCTCTCATCTATTCCATGGTAAGCTTATTAAGACATAGTATGATCATAAGACTTCTAAAATGAGCATAATGTTATGAAACTATATTTTGGTCCCACTGCCCATCTTTTTGTGTAAGAGACAGCGCCTTGCTGTAGCATTTTCTTTGGTACAAACATTCTGCCTTTTCTGGAAACTCTTTTAAAATGTATTTGATAAAGAATATCTTAAGTCTACTCACCACACCATTTTGTCACTGGAAAGGCAAAAGTGACCTCTCAAGGCAGCCAGGGCAGCATGGGTAGAATACAAATGGAAACCAATGGGAATCCCACAGGAAGTACAGAATAAAAGGTTGTAAGTGCTGGCATGAAAAATAGAATATGGGTAAGAAAATCAGAGAAGAAATATAAAATAACCAGTCTCTGGAACCAGTTCTCCTAAAAACTGTGCTATAATAGGACTGAGACTAAAGAAATGACATATTCAAGAAAGGTTAACTCAGCTTTTAATATAATTACATCCTAGATTATTATGGATGTACAACTGTCACTTATAGAATAATTTACATTTGAAAAGCAGAAAAATCATACTAAAATCAGATTAACATTTTAACATATAAAACGACACATGACCTGGGACGCCTGGGTGGCTCAGTCGTTAAGCGTCTGCCTTCGGCTCAGGTCATGATCCCAGGCTCCTGGGATCGAGCCCCGCATCGGGCTCCCTGTTCTGTGGGAGGCCTGCTTCTCCCCCTCCCACTCCCCCTGCTTGTGTTCCCTCTCCCGCTGTCTCTCCCTCTGTGTCAAATAAATAAATAAAATCTTAAAAAAAAAAAAAAAACTACACATGACCATATAAATTAGCTACCATTAAACCAATTTCTAGCTTAAGAAAAATAATCAAGTTGATTGGGGTTTACCAAGCAATTTATTAATAGAACTCAAATCAGGATTTTTCTTTTGCAAATGTAATAAAAAATTAACTTAAAAAAATACCCAGACAAAATGCCAAAAGAGAAAAAAGAAAAGAAATCCTATTACCCTAGCAAGCCATCTATTTTCTTTTCTTTTATCCTCTGAAAGATTACTGGATGAGGAAACAGGTAATGATTCTAGTTATACCACTTGGGTAAGTCACTCACCATATCTGCTGATACATAAGACATATCCAAATACTACAAAGAAATATTTTTTGTTTTTTTAAGATTTTATTTATTTATCAAAGAGAGAGAGAAAGAGCGCACAAACAGGGGTAGCGGCAGGCAAAGGCAGAGGGAGAAGCAGGCTCCCTGCTGAGCAGGGAGCCCAGGACTCTGAGATCATGACCTGAGCCAAAGGCATCTGCTTAACTGACTGAGCCACCCAGGCATCCTAAATACTACAAAGAAATTTTTTTTTTTTAAGATTTTATTTATTTATTTGACAGAGAGAGACACAGCGCGAGAGGGAACACAAGCAGGGGGAGTGGGAGAGGGAGAAGCAGGCCTCCCGCCGAGCAGGGAGCCCGATGCGGGGCTCGATCCCAGCACCCTGGGATCATGACCTGAGCCGAAGCCAGATGCTTAACGACTGAGCCACCCAGGAGCCCCTATGAAGAAATGTTTTAAGAAAAAAATTAACTATGTTCCATCAGGCATGTACTGAAAACTTTATTTATTTATTTATTTACTCACTCTCTCACTCACTCACTCTGTACACGCACCATGAGGCTCAAACCGACGACCCCGAGATCAAGAGTTGTATGCCCTTCCAACTGTGCCAGCGAGGCACCTCCTAAAAACAATTTTAAAGTGGTTTGGTAAGGGAAAAAAGTATTTGTATAAATATACTATGCAGTAAAACTGCATCAATAGAGTATAAAAATCATGACTACAGAGAAAAAGATTCATGTCAGTGTATACTAAAAAAGACCAAGCAATACAGTATCCCAATTCATTGGTAAATTAAGTCCCACACCACACATGTAGTACTGTATTTTTGTGAATACAGTAACCAAAAAGCAAGCCATGAAATAAATTGCATTAATTTGAATTAATTCCTCTGTAGGAATTAATGGTATCAGACAAAGCACAGTACCTATAGAAAAATGTCTGATAGATACTAATTTATGGCACAGGGCAAAAATGTGAAAAAATCCCAAAATTATGCTTATGTGTGCAATATAAAATATTTCATTGAGTATCAGTCCGCTAATGGCTCAAGTCCTTCAAAAATGAAGGTTTGCATTACCACACCAGGAAAAGAACTATGACCAGCTGAGTGCTTGCTGAAGGCAAAAGGGGATACAGATGGGTAGGGGAAGAAGGTAGTTACAAATACAGCTATGACCAAGGGACCAGTTACAGAAATGAGGACTGTAATTGTCATGAGTATTTCCTCTGTACTTTGTTATGAGTAAGTTTGTGTGTCTGAGTGTTTATCTCTGTTCTTCTCTTATTCCATTATATAAGATCATACTTTATATCATACTACTATATCAAACTATACATTCAATTTAAGTATTACTAGTTTTATATCACAGTATTTAAATTACAAGAGATCAAAGAGAAATGTAAACGTCATTTAAGGACTTTAACTTCCTTTTCCAGAGAAGGGGTTAGTGTGTTTTCAGTTGTATGCATGATAGTTGTAACATGTTAGACAGAATTATGACTTTGTTATTGTCTTTATTTGGAGATTAAGTATGGTTTTAGGAGATGCGTGTGGGTGCCAAGTTAACAAGTGATGGTTAAATTTTATGGTCCACTTGACTAGGCCACATGGCACCCAGTTATTAGGTCAAACATTATTCTGAATGTGTTTTTGAATGAGATTAACACTTGAATCAGTAGACTGAGTAAAGCAGATTGTCCTCCCCATTTGGGGACCCGCATCTAATCAGTTGAAGGTCTTAACAGAACAAAAGGCTGACCCTGTCAGGAATAAAGGGAAACTCCTCTTGCCTGACTGCTTTAAGCTGAGACATTGTTGTTTACCCCCTGCCTTTGAACTTGAACTGAAATGTAGGCTCTTCTTTGGTCTAGAGCCTTCTGGCTTTTGGACTGGAACTTACACTTTGGCTCTCCTGGTTCTAGGCTTGTGGCCTTGGACTAGATCTAAACCACTGGCTCTGCTGTGTCTCCAGCTTGCCAACTACAGCTCTTGGGACTTCTCACCCTCTATAAGCCCATGAACCATTTCCTGACAAATCTCTTCCTGCCAAGTCCCATGGCTCCCCTAATTCTAAAAGTACACAAATACTTGGGAATTTCCCTCCAGTGTTTTAGAAACCATCTAGATCAGTACTATCCAGTTGAGATGTAATGTGAGCTACATAAGTAATTTAAAGTTTTCTGTCATGTTAAAAATAAATTCAAGGGGCGCCTGGGTGGCTCAGTCGTTAAGCGTCTGCCTTCGGCTCGGGTCACGATCCCAGGGTCCTGGGATCGAGCCCCACATCGGGCCTTCCTGCTCTGTGGGAAGCCTGCTTCTCCCTCTACCAGTCCCCCTGCTTATGTTCCCTCCCTTGCTATGTCTCTCTGTCAAATAAATAAATAAAATCTTTAAAAAAATAAATAAAAAATAAATTCAAAATGAACAGGTGAAATTAGTTTTAATACATTTTATCCTACCCAATATATCAAAAATATCATTTCAGCATGTAATCAATATTTTTAAACTATTAATTTTTTTGTATCAAGTCTCCAAAATCCAGTGTGTATTTTGCACTCACAGTATTTCCCAGTTCAGGATGGCCACATTTTAAGTGCTCAACAGCTACACGTGGCTAATGGTTACAGTATTGGACAGCATGTGTCTAGATGTCTTATCCTATTCTAAGAAAGACATTTGGAGAGCTTCTGCTTCTGGCCCCAAATAACCCAATTCCAAGCAAATCACTATTCTCTTCTTCCCTGTTGCCTTTGGGTGGAAAGAGGACACTCTGGTAAGGATAGCTAGGCTCTTTCAGTTGGGAAAGAGGAACTGCAAAACTCTTTCTGGTTACTGAGTAAAGCAACTAAGAATTCCTATACCTTATTTAACCCTAAAACTGTGGTCAGAATGAATTGTTTTGCTGTAAAAGCCAACGCTCAAAATTAAGGAGCCTTCTAATACTAAAATCACTGAGCACTTCGTTGTCACTTGTAGATCACAGCACAGAAAGATGCAGTTTACCCGCGGTATTCAAGTCCTTAACATTCAACTTGTGTTCTTCCCCAGGTTCCCTAGATTACAGAAGAAATAGTCCTACCATGGCTTATTACAAACTCCAAATTTAAAAGTCCTAGTTATCTCAAAGGACTGTAGTTTATGATTCTCACTATACACCAAAAGGTACTTTTCTCCCTTTTCCCACACCAGACATAACCGTCGTAGCCTCACTTCACTTGCACAAGCCACTAGAGATGTGGCCCTCAGAATGATCTTAAAATCTACACACAAATACAACCTTTCCATTTCATTAATACATCAAGTTCCTACAAGTCGCAAACAGGTAAAAGAAACATCCTTCAAGGGGCGCCTGGGTGGCTCAGTCGGTTAAGCGGCTGCCTTCGGCTCAGGTCATGATCCCAGGGTCCTGGGATCGAGCCCCGCATCGGGCTCCCTGCTCTGGGGGAAGCCTGCTTCTCCCTCTCCCTCTGCCTGCCTCTCTGCCTACCTGTACTCTCTCTCTCTGTCAAATAAATAAATAAAAATCTTAAAAAAAAAAAAGAAACATCCTTCAAATACACTGTAAGGACTGAATAAGCTTCTAGCGCAAATAAGAACAAACCATTTTCACCTTGTGCATGTCGGTTCTACGCTCCTCAGTCTTACTAAGTGAGGGACTAGAAACCAGTCGAGAACTCCCAGTACATACCTGCCTTTGAGCGAACCATCAATGCCAACTAGGAAGGGAGCTTCCAAAACCACGTTATTGGTGACTCCTAGGAAGACAAACACGGGTCAGAAGGAGTAGCTGTGAAGCTTGGAAAGGGAAAACCTACCCGCTACAGATAGACTCATCATAGCCACAAAAATCTATGAAAAGTTGCCCCCACCCCTGGCAGAGGGGTTAATTTCCTTCTAAATCTTCACCCCGTCTTTTTCACCACCCGCTCTCGACCATCCCGTGAGAAAGCTGGAACCCCCTCTCTGGCCCTCCTCCGCCTTCCTCAGACTCCGCCCCCACTCACTGGAGAAGACCACGGCTCCGAGGGACCGCGACAGGTCCCAGGCGAGGTGCACAGAGTCAGCGAGCACGGCGTAGCACTGTGCGCATTGGAACACTGCGCACCTCTCGGGCTGCAGCCACGACGGCAACCGCGGGCTGGATGGCAGCTCCTCCGTCCCCAGGCCTGTGGGGCCAAGCGGCGAGGACCCGTTCACTACCTGCGTGTCCCACTCCATAGAAGTCGTACAAGAGTGTTTGTCAGTTGTCTTCTTAGCGCCATCACAAAAATCACCCCGTGGAAGCTTTGCATATCGCGAACGATGCCGCCTCGGCCGAGCCGCCATCTTCCCGCAGCCCGCGCCTCTGTTTCGAAGACGCACCTGGCCCCGCCCAAGCACGGTTCCTGCATCCTCATTGGACATCGTGAGCGGGGAGGGGGGGCTCTGCCTCACGCACTCTGCCTGGATACGCCCTTCGGCGCCAAAGTGGTGTGGAGGGGTGAGGGGGATGGGTGGAGAATCTTCGTTTCTATTGGTCAACGCCAGGAAACCCCGCCTTCAGGGCATTTTTAACCAATAGAAGTGGAGCATTTTCAATTTAAACTCCCTATAAAATTCGGTTTAACCAACGCTTACAGTGGCGCCAGAGTTTTGAACTCGACTGCGGAGGCTGGAGTACGCGTCCTCTTCGTGGTCGCCTGAATGCAGCTTGCCATGGCCGTACCCTCCCTTGAGGAGCTGGACTCCTTCAAGTACAGCGACCTGCAGAACTTAGCCAAGAATCTGGGCCTCCGGGCTAACCTGAGGGTACGGAGCCGGTAGCGGGCAGGGCAGGGTGAGCGGCCTGCGGTAGACTTGGTGGGAAGGGACAGAACGGGAATCCCGGGGACTGAGCCACCTGTCCCTACAACTATGCAAAAAACGGAAAGGGGGCCATAGCATTCACCTTATTTGGGGGCTGATTTCTGGGGGGGCTCACACAGGCCTTGACTTCAAAAAGGTTTGTTCGGCTTGATGTTATTGGAAGTACTCTGGAATTAATTTAGGAAATGCAGGCCCAGAAAACTCAGGGATGCTGTGTCTAATTCAGGTTGTTAGGCCGTCGCGGAAATAATTGCCTTGGCTTCTGGAAAATTCGAAACTAACAATTCTGTGAATTGTAAATGAATCCCAAATCTCTTAATACTTTATTGGAGGACCTGGAAAAAAAGGATGACTTTCAGAGGACCACCCCATGGACAAATTTTTATAACTCAGCCCTGACCTAGAATGATTGTTCATTTATAATTACCATTGTGGTAGTGTTCTGTTTCAAAACCCGTAAGGTCTTTGACTCCGAGGCGTAAAACGATGAGGGGAAAATGTGGGGATTCAACTTGGGACTGGGGTTTATATATTCTTTAGTGGACTTTTCCCACAAAATATTTACTGGTACTCTGTAGGGTGTGGTATTTACACAGTGAATGCCTAAATCAGGCATTACAAGTGTTTTTAAGTGAGTTAAAATTATCAGTGCCCAGGTACCTGTTAAGGCTTAATAGTAAAGGAGTGTATTTGGAGATACTTCTGAGCTACTACTTCATAAAGCTTTAATTCCTTAGCTTAAATCCCGTAAGCTTTTTGCAGTCTGGTTGGAATCTTATCCCAGACAGCATAGCATCCGGCCTGTGCTTGTCCCTGTACACCTGGCACCTTAGTCCATCTTTCTGCCTTCGCTAATTTTGACTCTTTGGCCTCAGATTCCCTTCTCTCTCCCTCTTCTTTATTTGCATTAATAATTCCCACCTGCTCTTCAGAGTCCAATAGAATTATCACTGACTTAGCTCTTCATCTCCTCCTCTTCGGTCCCTTGGCCCCGGGTCTGCCACCCCCGTAATCCCAGGAGCCCTATGTGCTTTTGAAAACAGTTTAATTTCAGGTACTCTCTTTGAGCACTTGCAGGCTTTTACCTTGCACTCTGGTTATTTGTGTATTACATTATCCTCTCCCCTACAAGTTAAGTTCCTTGAACAAGAATCTCATCCATGCTCCTTGGAAGGTCTTTACAACACTAAGTGCAATACATTTTATTGGGAGATACTGAATAATTATTCTCAACCACTTGTTGGCAGTGCTAGAATAATGCTCCAGACCGTGGCAAGACAGTTACAGCGGAGGCTTCCTGATTTCAGTGCTCTGGATAACATTAACGCCCTACAATCATTTGGGTCTCTGAAGAGCTACTGCAACGGAGATCTTTTTCTAAAAGCCCCACCTGTTGTTCTCTTGAGGCACCTGATCTAGGTTAGCCGATTTATCCCCCGTTTTCATAGAGTAGAATAGTGCAGTGTTTCTGGGCACTACAGACCCCCTTACCTATCTGGCACACGGTAGGTGTCAATACTTATTGAGAGGTACTATTTTCCAGACAAAGTGGACCGCATAAGGCTTTGTTATAAGCAACTGTAGAAAGACAGTTTGAGACAAAGAAAATTAAACTTGAACTAGTTACTAAATTAAGGTATTGTTAATTTTGTTGGGTATAAGAATGGTGTTGCTGTTATGCCCCGACCCCACCCCCCACCTTTTTTCTGTACCCAACCAGCTGACCCTGCCTGGAGAAAATGACCTAACCTTGTTGACTGAACTTATATTTATGACCATAAATTGTAAAATGAGCATTTGATCCCCAGATGCTTCCTTGGTAGTCATTAACTTTCCCATTTTTGAGGACACTTATTTCCTATGTTACCTCAAATTAGCTCCCTTCCCTCACTTGATGACTTTTGCTCATAGGTCATTGGAAAAATAGATGGAGTCAGCAGAGCATTACCTCATCTTTCCACCATCAAACCCTCAGGCCATCTCACATCTGTCCCCTTATACTTTACCTTCTCCTACGGGCAGCCTTGCCGGTTGCGCCGGGGATCCTTGTTCCCGCCTCCAGGGCTACACACCTGCAATTAGCTCCACTCCTCCATCAGTTTCTCCCACTCAGCTGGCTCATTTCCATAATGGATGCAATCAAGTCTTAATATTCCCCATCTTAAAAAACAACAACAAAAACCTCTCCTGACCACTTGTTCTTCATCTTCTGCTCAATTTCTCTGTTCTTTTCCACTGAAATTGCGCTTACCAAGACCACCAGGCTCTGCATCTTCCAAAGCTTGTAGTACATCTCTATCCAACCCTGCTATTCGGCAGGATTGAATCCTTTTTGCTCAAACCACTTTCACCGCTTTTCACTCCTGAAATCTGACCTCTGTTTACCATCACCAGTGCTGAGGACCTGGGCCACAGCCTGTCCGCTGCTCTCCCGCCTTCACTCTGGCCTCACGGTAGTTATTCTCTTGTAATCGAGGCAATATTTGAAACTTAGAAGGCGCCACTTTTTCTGCTCAGTGCCCTCCATTGACTTGCCTCACACCTAAAATAAAATCCAGACTCCTGCAAATGTAATGTGAGGAACTTGGTTTGATCCTGATTTGGAGGGAATTTTTTTAAAAAGAAAACAGCTAAAAATCGAGGCAATTGAGGAAATTTGATTGTGGGCTACATATCAAAGGATATTAGGAAATTAATATTTTTCCTAGGTATGATAATGCATTAGAGGTTATGTAGAATAGCTCCTTATTTTTAGAAGATGTGGCTGATGTATTAAGTTCTAGCCAACACGATACTTTCCCACTAATCTTCAAATAGGTTGGCAAGAAACATTACTATAGAGCAAATATGAGACTGTATTAATGATTGCTGAATCTAGGTAGGGAGGATAAGAGTGTTTATTATACTATTTCAACTTTTCTATGGACATGACTTTTTTTTATTTGGGGCGCCTGGGTGGCTCAGTCGGTTAAGCGTCTGCCTTCAGCTCAAGTCATGATCCCAGGGTCCTGGGATGGAGCCCCGAGTCAGACTCCCTGCTCAGTGGGGAGTCTGCTTCTCCCTCTCTCTCTGCTGTTGCTCGGGCACTCTTGTGCTCTCTCTTATCTCTCTCTCACTCTCTGAAATAAATAAAATCTTAAAAAAAATTTTTCTTTTAATTTATTCATTTGAGACAGAGACAGAGCATGAACAGGGGAGAGGGGCAGAGGGGGAGAGAGAATCAGGCTCCCTGATGAGCAGAGAGCCTGATGCAGGGCTCAATCCCAGGACTCTGGGATCATGACCTGAGCCACCCATGCGCCCCTGGACTTGACATTTTATTAATAAAAAGTTATAAGCAAGAACGCCGGGGTGGCTCAATCAGTTAAGCATGCACCTCTTGGTTTCGGCTCAGGTCATGGTCTCAGGGTCAGGAGATCGAGCCCTGCATCAGGCTCCAAGCTCAGCAAAGATTCTGCCTAAGTTTCTCTCTCCCTCTCCCTCTGCCTCTTGCCACCACCACCCCTGCCCCACCCCCATCCCAGACCCTCTCCCTCTTTCTCTAAGATAAATAAATCCTTAAAAAATTAAAAAGGTACAAGGAAGAAATCCACACCTTGCCGTGGCCTATACCCCTCTACTTGACCCGGCCTCTGGCTCCATCTTTGATCTCCTGGCCCCCAGTCACCCCAGTGTTCACATGCTCCCCGGCACTGGTGTCTTTCTGTCCTTCCAATTCACCAGCCCACCTCCGGCCTTGGTGCACCCTCTACTTGGGATGCTCTTCCCCGCATCTTCACCTGCTGCCCCTTCTTATTCACATCTCGGCTTAAAAGTCACCACCTCTGAGAGGCCTTTCCTGACCCTCCCAACTCAGGTAGCACCCTACCCCAGTCCCCAGTTTAATTTTCTGGTAGCCTCTGATGTCGTATCATTTATTTTGAGCTTCATTAATAGACTGCCCAGTAGTCTACCACTGGAGGTTCCTAGAGAGTGGAGACCTTGTCCCTCTGGTTCAGCACTGTCTGTCCAGCGCCTGGAACAGTGTGCAGCATGGTACATGCTAGCCGAGGGGGTGAGGGAACACGTGCGGCTGCTAACACGTGCACTTCCGCTCGGCGCTCTTGAGCACCCCTGTAGCATTCAGCCGGCTTGATGCCCTGCCTCGGCTCTGCCTCAGGCACCTTGTTTCGTCATTGTTGCGTGTTTGAGGAGGTTTTTGTGGTATTTTAAGTCTGGAAACCTGTACAATACAGAGCCTATGATTAACATTACTGTATGGTGTATGGTATACTTACAAATGTGCTAAGGTCTTATGTGAAGTGTTTTTAAAACCAAAAAAAAAAAAAAAAAAAGACAAAACCCAAAAGGGGTGTAGGAAACTATTGGTGACAGATAAGTGTATGACAGTGATAAAGGTTTCACGGGTATGTATTTATCACCAAACACACGACATTGTGTATATGAGCTATCTATAGCTTTTTGTATGTCGATCATACCTCAATGAAGTGGTTGGGGGAAGAAATGATCGAAGAACCAAGAATGCCTGAATTCTGCCCTGCCAATCACCCCCTTCACAGAGAAGACCCCAAGAGAGATTCAAGGAACAACAGTGGTAGAAAATACGCACCACCTTATTACGAGCTGGTACGGTGCCTGGGAACTCGATGCAGGGCACACTGGGAAACCAGCTGGGGGATGTGCTGCACACCCTACAGCCTCTCCTGTCCCCTGAAGCCCAAACCAAATCCGGATCTCTGCCGTTCTGTCCTGGACACACGCCCAGTGATAAATGGTATGAGATGTGGTGGCTGGGCCCACAGTGAGAAGGAAATCTCTGGTTCTCAGCTGCCTGGCTGAATGGAAGAAGAGGAAAAGACCCAGCCAATATGCTTGACCTTTTAAAAGCACAAGAAAATATAACCAATCAGATTAGTATTTCTCATTCAGGAAGGGAAGGTTTCTCGGGGTGAGAAGAGAAACTAAGAGTCCTTTTCCCCCAGGGACCTGTAACCATCCTCCCCCCGAAGCCTGCCTGTTTGGCATTCCTGATCTGAGAGACCCCCACCATGTTCCATCAGCTGCCCAAGCCAGAAACCTGGGTGTAATACAGTTTCACTATTCCTCAACCCCTGTGTTCATACTGCTTTTACTTCCTAAAAAGATTTTGAATCTGTCCCTATTGCCTTAGTCCTGCTCTAGCTCAGGCCACAGACCTTCCTGCTTTCCTCTACCAGCTTCCCAGCCGCTTTGCTGGCTTCCGCCTTTCTGCCATCCAGTGCATCCTGCACATCGTCCTGCTAGAGTGGTCATTCTGAGCAGTGGAGAACTGGTCACCTCCTGCCCTGCTACAGACTCCTCAGACGCTGCCCTTTGCTCTGAGGGTGAAGTTGCTACTCTTAACAGCCTTACAAAGCCTGGCGGGATCGGCCCCTGCCCACTCTCCCAGTGTCTTCTCTCCCCTTCCCTGAACAGCTCCATGCTCCAGCCACACTGAACTTGAGTTCCCCAAACTCCATTCTTGCCTTCCCGTGCATTTTCTTTACCCCTTCCCTGTGGCCACCGCTGTCCCGTTCATCTTTCAGACCTCAGCAGCTGCAGACATCATGTCTTTGCTTAGAACTGGTGTGGCCAGTTACCAGCTCAAGTCCATCCCGGCAGTCCAGACCTTGGCCGAGCCCACCTGTGTTCTGCACAGCAGCCTGGGCATCCTCATGCTGGCGCTTAGCCCAGTGTGTCTGTCGTCATTGCCTCTTCCCTGTCTGACTTCCCCGTTGTGTGAAATTGGGGTGGCAGGCGGGAGGGGAGGGCAGCAATTCTGTCTTGGTAATCCGGAGCCTGCCCGGAGGACATTTGAGGAGTACAAGGACAGGAGAATAATTATCCTCAAAAAAGGGAAAGTTACTAACCTTTCTTTTTTGCTTACTTGATTTTTGGCCCTACTGATAAACTCTTTAACTCTCCTACAGGCAGACAAGTTGTTAAAAGCCTTGAAAGCCCACCTTAAACACGAGGTAAAAAAAGAAAATGATAATCGGGTAAGTAATATTTTTTAACACCTGTTAAATACTAAAACAATTATATTTAATGAGTGGTAAACACAGCTAGTGTTGACTTAAGACATGCTATTTATCCCTGAAGAGATCATTATTGGTAATAATAAATCCTTTGATAATAGTATTTGTTATAAAGAAACTGCCTAGTAGCGAGTAACCTGTTGAATAAGATGTTCACATAAAAATGCAAAGGTTAATTAATTACTAGTTGCCAAACCTTACAAGAGCTAGCTTGGTATCAGCAAGGAAGGAACAGGATTCGAAGCCCCAAAAATCCAGGTTAAGTAGCATTCTGTCATTTCTTTTTATGTGATCTTGCAAAACTCAAATGCCTTAATTCTCAGTTTCCTATTCTTTAAATGGAAATAACATCTGCTCTGCTGAATTGAATGTTATGGGGCCTGTGAGAGTGGCTTGTGGTGAACTGGAAACCAGAGTGATGGGGGAGGGGCTGTCGTGGCTGCCTTAGACCGAAGGTTTTCACAGGGCCTGACATAGTCCGTGGATGCTGCGTTAGGGCCAGGATTCTAAACTCGAAATAGAGGAAAATCCAGAAAGGCCTTAAGGCCCTGGGCTTTGAAGAGCATCCATTATCTATCTGGAAATGAAGGTAAATGTAAACATGAATTCAAAATCTAGCCCCACCCCCGTCTTTATCATCTCTATAACTATATTCCAAGTTATAAACATTTAAAACTGTTAGTTAATATTCAAAATTCTTTTGGGGTCCCTGGGTGGCTCAGTCAGTTAAGCATCCAACTCTTGATCTCAGTTTAGGTCTTGATCTCAGGATCGTGTTTTCTAGCCCTGCACTGGGCTTCATGCTGAGTGTGGAGCCTACTTAAAAAATAAACATGAATAAAAATTAAAAATGTAGGCAAAATCCTTTTGATTCCAGGTTTGATTAACTTAAACAAAAAAGGATTAATTCTGAATTCTAGCTTTAAGATTTTACATCAACTAAGTCTCGGTCTCTCTATATAATTCTTTTAATGATTAAGGATACATGATTAGTGCCATTTGAAATCAAGATTTTAGTTTGGATGGTAGTTAATAGAGTAAAATCATCTACCATATTCCAAATTCAACATCTCAGGGGCCATTCCATTTTGAAAAAATTTCACAAAAGCATGACGATAGTCCAAATTCAGTCAGATAAAGAATTCCTGGGGCGCCTGGGCGGCTCAGTCGTTAAGCGTCTGCCTTCGGCTCAGGTCATGATCCCAGGGTCCTGGGATCGAGCCCTGCATCGGGCTCCCTGCTCCGCGGGAAGTCTGCTTCTCCCTCTCCCACTCCCCCTGCTTGTGTTCCCTCTCTCGCTGTGTCTCTCTCTGTCAAATAAATAAATAAAATCTTAAAAAAAAAAAAATTCCTAAGTGTTGAATCTATAAATAGTGAGCTTAGGGCGCCTGGGTGGCTCAGCTGGTTAAGCGTCTGCCTTTGGCTCAGGTCATGATCCCAGGGTCCCAGGATCGAGCCCCAGGTCGGGCTCCCCGCTCAGTGGGGAGTCTGCTTCTCCCTCTCCTTCTGCCCCTCCCCCACCATTGGCTTGTGCTGTCTCACTCGTGCTCGCTCGCTCTCTTTCAAATCTTTTTTTTTAAGATTTTATTTATTTATTTGACAGAGAGAGACAGCGAGAGAGGGAACACAAGCAGGGGGAGTGGGAGAGGGAGAAGCAGGCTTCCCGCGAAGCAGGGAGCCCGATGCGGGACTCGATCCCAGGACCCCGGGATCATGACCCGAGCCGAAGGCAGCCGCCCAACGACTGAGCCACCGGGCGCCCTAAATAAGTACTTTAAAGGTGTCTGCGATCCAACGATACATGTACCACAACGGCGTCACGTGTATAGTGGAAGCAGTTTGTGTTTCTTGCCCATGACTCTCCAGGGAGTTGGGAAATGTGCTCCAGATAGCCTCTTTCTACTCTCCTGTATCCCCACCTTTGGATTTGTTTACCTGTTTTCACCTGTCATTTGCTGACCACCTTTGGGGTGAGCTCACAGGTGCATCTGGATGTCCTTTACCACGCTTGTCTCCTTGTTCCTTAGCTCCTGTAACTTTGCTTGCCACTCTTCATCCTGGACCTTACATCATTTGCAAGTGTTTCACTTTTGTTCTATTTTACCTCTGTCTAAAACCTGCCATTCTCTAAGCCTCCTTATTCTTGGACTTCCAACACATTTACATTGTGGTTCTCATTGCAGGATATATGGGAGAATATATGAGGAGCTTTTTACAAATGGTGGTATATAGGCCTCACTAAATCAGCTCTCAGGGGGTGGGGTCCAGGCAGCGTCATGAGATGGAGTGAAAAATCAGGATACAAAGCACTCTAGCCACCACTCCCACATGCAGAGCGCCAGGTGTCAGGGCCTTGTAAAATATTGGAAGGCTTCTCTGTAAGGAAATTGGATGGCATCAAGCTAAGGCCTCTGTCTTCTGGCATTCAAGGATTCCCTTGCCTAACAGCCTCCTCCCCACCTAAGGATCCTAGTAGATCAGATCCTGCCAGATGAGACCCTGCCACACATCCAAGCCCCTGATGAGGTCTTTCTTGTTTTCTGAAATAGGATAGATAGCCTACAGTCACCAGACATTTGAGGGGAAGCCTGCAGTGTGAGAGAGCTGAAGATAAAAAGATGACCCTAAAGGAGACCCAGAAAACAAATAAAAGCTTTAAGGGGGGGAAAGAAAAAAAAACCTTACAAAAAACTTAATGATTTATCAACTAGAATTCAGCTACACAGACACGGCACAGATGATTCAATTAAGGTTATATAACAAGCTATAAATGTTAACAACTTAGAGAATAGATGACAGACATTGAGCAAGAAAAGGAGGACAACAGGTGAAGAGAAGTATAAGGATTCTGTACTTGGATTTTACAGGAGGTTTTGTGTAGGTGTGGGACAAGATGTAAAGGTTTCAGAATCGTTAGAGCAGCAAAGGTAACTAATAGAATGAAGGGGTACAGTGCTCTCAGGAAGAAGATGGGAGAAGAGAGTGGGACCAGTGAGCTAAACTGCAGCCCGTGCTAGGCTCTGAAAACAGCTGCTGCAGATACAAACGCGTGGCCCACCAACAAACCGCACGTAAGGAACTACCTGAAGCGAAGCCCCAGAAATGGGAGGGCCGGCTTTCCATTAGAATCTCTTCAGTACCTCCTAATTTTTTTAGCCACAGGTGTGTAATATTAGTTGATTTCTCGATTAGAATTTATGTGTAAAAACAACACCAAAAGCAAATCTCCTTTATAGTGAAGACAGGCCTTCCTCATACTCATGATCATTTCTCACTTATTTTTTTTTTTCCTAGTGCTTCCATAGTTTCATTTTTACATTCAAATCTTTGACCCATCCAGATTGTGTTTTGGTGTGGAAAAAAAATCAGGCTTCATTTTCCTCCCCCCACTAAAGAGATAAAAAAGCATAGTTAGTTTTCTCTGCATCACGTGTTGAATCATGACTCTAGTCTTTCCCCATTAGTATGAAGTGCAACTATTACCAAACAGTGAGTTCTTACGTAAGCAAATCTGTTGGGGATATTCTGATACTTGTACCACACTGTTCTGATAACGGAGCTCTTTACTTTTAGTTTATGGTAGTACAGGTGTCATTCTTACCTTACTCCCTTATTTTGGCCTTGGACAAGTTACTTTAGATTCTCTAAGCCTCAGTTCCCCCTCCGAACTGGGGATAATGTTAATACCTTTCTCATAGGCTTTGAGGAATAAATGAGATAACCCATGTAAATACTTAGCCCAAAAAATTTTTTATATTAGCTATAGTTATTAGAGCATACTGCCTAGTACTATGCTTTGTGTATATTCAAAAAATTAATGCTAATTTGCTTATTTACTCACATTAAGAAAACTTGGAATGCTTTCCTAGCCTAGTTTTTAAGCTGGGGTTGTTAAATGTGATTCTTTTCTTTCTTTTTTTTAGATTTTATTTATTTGTCAGAGAGAGCACAAGCAAGGAGAGTGGGAGAGGGAGAAGCAGGCTTCCTGCAGAGCAGGGAGCCCGATGCGGGGCTCGATCCCAGGACCCTGGAATCATGACCCGAGCCAAAGGCAGATGCTTAACCAACTGAGTCACCCAGGCACCCCTGATTGTTTCTTTTCAAATGCTCTGAAATTCTTGTCCTGGCCTATACCTTTAGTATAAGAGAGTTTTAAAATTACCTTTTGTAAAATGTTTTTTATTCAGTTTAAATTCTGATTCTTCCTGAACATTATAACTCTAAAAATAGGAAAAGGCAGATGAATGCCTTTCTTTTCAGGATGGAAGTCAAACTTCTGCATCGTCTTGTGACGAGGCTGAGATGCAGAGTGGCAGCCAAGCTGAGAGAGAGCCGGTTGGCCATGGCACCAAAACCAGGAGAAGGCGCAGGACGCTCCACAGGAACCCTGACTCCCAGGTGAATGGATGTGTGCAAATTTTGACCACCACCTGTGCCAAAATGGGTATATTCTTAGGGAACTTTCTCTTTGAATTTCCTTCTGACATCCAGTGGTTGTAAACTGTGTGTGCTGTCAGCTCCATGAAAGCAGAGACCCAAGTCTAGACTGGTCATCACACAGAGTGAGAAGCACTCACTGAGGATTGAGCACAAATTAAATATTGGTTGAGTAAATATGAAAGAATTAAGTGCTCATTTAAGTGAGGGATAGTAAGAAGGAAAGAGAAACTAACATTAGTAAGATTTTTTTTTTTTCTTTTCAACTAGCCTCAGACCTAGTGATCACTCTTCGGTTGGTCATTCAGCATAATGGTCAGGTGATTAGCCAGGGGCTTCCCTCAGTTACTTTGAGAGGACTCTGATTTTATTCTTTTTTATCCTCTCATTCAAATGTAACTTTACAAGACACAGTCCTAATTTTTATTTTCTAATTCCATATAGTCCCTAGGAGAGCTAATCTTGCCATTTAAGCTTTTCAGTGGCCCCCTAGTATGTCCTATTCCCAACTCTGCCACCCAGAAATCTAATTCTCCTAGTTTTCTTCCTTTAGCCCCTTTTCAGTGTGGGTGTCTGTCTTTGGAAGGCAGTGGTGACTTTTTATCATTTAAATCCTTTATTCCCTTTTAACATTTGTAGCAGGATGATTCAGAGATAAAAATAAATGATCACGCTGAATTGCAGAATCAAGAGAAGCAGGAAAACCAGGATCTCAGAACAGTTGCAGAAGTTCCTTCACCACCAGATGAGAGCCAAGGAGAGGAGAATGCCGTTTCCTCAGGAAAAAGAAGAATAAATGGTATGCCAAAATAAGAACAAAACGAAACCCTGAAATTCCTAGGGGTATCCCTGTGCGTTCATTTCCTAGGACTGCCATAACAAAGTACCACAAACTAGACGCATTGTCCTCAGGTCCCATCAGGGTTACTAAAGGCTAAGGCTTCCACCTACCTTTCTGAGGAACACCATTCAACCCAGACACCATGCTGTAGAACTAAGTGTTCTATAATTACAGCAGAAGTTAAGACCAAATACACTAGCCCATCAAGTCCTCTCCAGTACTGTTGTGGAGAAACCAGCAGAAGAGTGGTAGCTGGGAAGTTGAGGGAAGCTGATCTCCATGTGGATAAAACCTGGCCTCTCCTCCTCCCCATCAGCTCCTTCTGACCCGCTCCAGACACCGGGGCACAGAGCTGTGTACCCGCTCCTTCACGACCGCAGAAAGGGGGCCGCAAAGTCTCCCTTCCTGGGGGGGTTCTTAGTCTCTAACCTTCTAAAATCCTCTTCCCTAAACTGTGTCAACTAAAAGTCTGTTTCGGTGAGACCAGAAACCTTCAGTTCCCCCAGACCTAACAGGACTGGGTGCTTTATGATTTCATTCCCCGGGAAGCGCGCCCACTGCCGCGGTGTCTCGTGTTCGCGTCCCCGCTGCAGCCCGGTCTGCGCCCCGGAGGCGGCGCCTGATGGGGGGAGAGAGAGGGGGACCCACTCCCGTGGCCTCTCCGCAGTTACGCGCAGAACTTCTAACGCTGAGCCTTCCCTCCTTCCCCAGAATTTGGAATGTCTTACCAAATGTACAAAGTTGCTGGAGGTACAGTTTCTGATTCTGACTGAGCCTGCAATTTTTGATCAACACCCTGGGGGATTAAGATGCATATGCCTCATAAGCCCACTTTAAAATCATGATTTAGAGCAAGATAGAAATGTGACGAAGAGTCAGAAGTGGGGGTGGGATTACCGGTGTCTGCTGTTGCACCCATCATTTTGTCAGGGAGACTTAGCTGCAGGACCCGGTTTCAAGGGCGTGGAGAAACAAGGGTGGCCGCATTAAGTTCCCCTGATGAAACACAAGCTATTGGAAGAACAAAAATAGGATCACGTAGTTTCTGGTAAGAGGTGGTTTTTTTGTTTGTTTTAACTTTTTATTTTGACATAATTTCAGACTTAAAGTTGCAAGAACAGTACCAAGTGTTGCTCTGTTCTTGATTTCCGAAATGTTAACATTTTGCCACATTTACTTTGGTCCTTCTCTGTTTATATACACATATGCATCTGTATAGGTGTGTCTACATTTTGTTCCCGGAGAGTAATTTGCAGAAATGTGCTCCTTGCCCCCTAAATACTTCAGCGTGTGTTTCTTAAAACGCAGGTTTTAGGGGCACCTGCCTGGCTGACTGAGTTGGTAGAGCATGCGACTTTTTTTTTTTTTTTTTTTTTTTTTTTAAGATTTTATTTATTTGACAGAGCACAAAGCAGAGGGAGGGAGAGGGAGAAGCAGGCTCCCTGCCGAGCAAGGAGCCCGATGTGGGACTCGATCCCAGGGCCCTGGGATCATGACCCAGGCCGAAGGCAGCCACTCAACGGACTGAGCCACCCAGGCGTCCCAAGCATGCGATTCTTGATCTCAGGGTCGTGAGTTCAAGCCCCATCTTGGGCCTAGAGCTTAAAATAAAACAAAAAAACACAGGACTTTCTCTCACAAATGTATGGAGTACAAAAAGCTCATTGGTAAGGATTCATAGTCCACATTGCAACTAACCTTTGAGAAACTACCATTTGTCGGGGCACCTGGGTGGTTTAGTCGGTTAAACGTCTCCCTTCAGCTCAGGTCAGGATTCCGGGGTCCTGGGATCGAGCCCTGCATCGGGCTCCCTGCTCGGCGGGAGGCCTGCTTCTCCCTCTCCCACTCCCCCTGCTTGTGTTCCCTCTCTGGCTGTCTCTCTCTCTGTCAAATAAAATCTTTAAAAAAAAAAAAAAAGAAAAGAAACTACCATTTGTCAAGAGGTACTTAGCATAGTATCAGAAAAGAATATCCACAGTTCTCTGAAAAGGCTTAATATTACAATACTCTCCCCTTTCAACCACCTGTTTGTGGCAAGATTTGTTTTCATATATACTTAAAACAGTATATCATAATATACTGTATGCAAAAGCAGATAAGAGAATCCAGCTGTCTTTAAGTCAGACATTAAGTAATCAGTGAAAATATGCCATCTTCTCACTATTTTTGTTTTAGAAATTTTAGCCATTTTTCATAAATGTTCTTGTTAACATACACTAAAAAACAATGTACTTGTTTATCAAACATTTTTTAATGTTTTAATTGTAATATCTACTGGCACATACTGATAGAATGTAAACAAAAACAGGGGGGTCCTCCATAATTTCTAAGAGTATAACATGATCTGAGACTAGAAGTGTGAGAATTGCTAATCTGTTCTATAGATGACCTTATTTGTTTCATGAGTTACTCTTTTTTTTGTTAAAGAAAACTTTTTTTTTTTTTAATTTTATTTATTTGTCAGCAAGAGAGAGCACAAGCAGGGAGAGCGGCAGGCAGAGGAAGAAGCAGGCTCCTTGCTGAGCAAGGAACCTCATGCAGGACTCAATCCGAGGACCCTGGGATCATGACCTGAGCCAAAGGCAGACACTTAACTGACTGAGCCACCCAGACATCCCTTCATGAGTTATTCTATTCATATCCATTAAAGCAAAGGAAAATCTTGGCTCTTGGATTTCATTGTCATGTGTCTTTAGTCTACATTAATATGGAACATTCTTCAGTCTTCCTTGAAGTCTTTGAGGATTTTTTTTTAATGTTTACATTTTTTAATACAGGCCAATTTTGGGGGTCCTCAGCCTTGATTTGTCTAATATGTGCGGAGGGTTAGATTTAGATCCAGCACCTGTGGCAGGGATCCCACAGAGTAATCCTCGGTGCCCCCGCAGAAGGCACAGGTGGTGGCTTGTTAACAGGTGATCACCCTGCTAAGTTACTCCTTTGGGAAGTTGCTTTTTTTCTTTTTTTTCCATTTATAGTAAGTATCTGGTGAGGCGTGACTCTGACTCCATCAGTATCCTGTTTTGCATGGAACTTTACGTTTCTGGTTTTAGAGGCAAGTTCCAAGCAGAAGCTCCTGCAGCCCCTCCTGCTCTACCCAGTAATTCTTTGATGTCTTATGGATGCATTGGGAAACCTTTAGTATGAGTGACATGATTATAAATAGTAATTCTTGAAAACCCACTTGGATTTTTTTTTTTTTTAAAGATTTTATTTATTTATTTGACAGAGATACCGAGAGCAGGAACACAGCAGGGCGAGTGGGAGAAGGAGAAGCAGGCTTCCCACCGAGCAGGGAGCCTGATGCGGGGCTCGATCCCAGGACCCTGGGATCATGACCTGAGCCGAAAGCAGACGCTTAACGACTGAGCCACCCAGGCACCCCCCACTTGGATATTTTTAAGTAGATTGCCTCAAGTTGAAAAAGATAACAGAATGTTGTTGTAAGTGAGGGAAAATGGCTAGTACATACACCATGATTACAGCTAGATTTAAAGAATAAAAACCAGTATGGAAGCGGAGGACCTGAGGAAATATGCCAAAATGCTCATGGTAAGGATGTTTCTTAGGTTGGTGGGATTGTGTAATTTTTTTTTAAGATTTTATTTTTAATCTCTACACCTAATTTGGGGATCGAACTTACAACCCTGAGATCAAGAGTCACATGCTCTACCAACTGAACCAGCCAGCCATCCCAGGATTGTGTGATTTGTATCATTCTAGTTACAATAACCTGTTCATAGCAAAAGTTTTGAAAAAGTGTTCTTAAATTTCTTTTATTATTTATTTATTTATTTATTCATTTGCGAGCATGAGCCAGGGGCGGGGCGTGGAGAGGGAGAAGCAGACTCCCCACTGAGTAGGGAGCCCAATCGGGGCTTGATCCCAGGACTCTGGTATCATGACCTGAGCTGAAGGCAGACGCTTAACCGACTGAGCTACCCAGGCACCCCTTAAATTTTGATATATTTATGTAACTTCTATACAGGAAACATAAAATTTCTTCCTGCTTGAAGCATATGAGCTAAAATTGTAGTGATGCTATAACTCATTCTTTGTGCTCATTTTTCCCACCACCTTGCAGACCTCATCACATGAAAATACCTTCATGTTAACTTCTAGAAATTTGGGGCGCCTGGGTGGCTCAGTCGTTAGGCATCTGCCTTCGGCTCAGGTCATGATCCCAGGGTCCTGGGATCGAGCCCCACATCGGGCTCCCTGCTCCACGGGAAGCCTGCTTCTCCCTCTCCCACTCCCCCTGCTTGTGTTCCCTCTCTCGCTGTCTCTCTCTGTCAAGTAAATAAATAAAATCTTTTTAAAAAAAACCCAAAACTTCTAGACCTTTTTTTTCTTTTAAGTTTCATTTATTTTAGTAATCTCTACACCGAATGTGGGACTCAAACTCACAATCCTGAATTCAGGAGTCGTACATTCTGACTGAGCCAGCCAGGCACCCCCAACTACTAGACGTTTCTTAATAGGAAGAACTTGTTTTGAGATCTTTGATTAGTTCTGTATCTTTCGATTCAGGTAATGAAGATTCAAAGGTACCTTCAGAAAGAAAGAAGCCTCTCTACACAGATGGGTTTTCCAAACTTGGAAAAAGCAAAAGAAATACAAGCACTACTCCAAGTAAGTTTTACACACACAGAAACAAAGTAATAGTTGGCGCTTGCAGGCTAATGCCGAATAGGCAGGGCGCAAGGACAGCTAAAAGCTTGAATGCTGGACCTGGGCCCTGCATCCTCCTCCTCACTTTCTAGCTCTGAGACCAGGGGCCTCTTATCCTCAATAAACCCACTTCCTCAGCTGACAGTGGGAGTGAGTAGACGACTGATTTCATCAGGCCGATACCGACAGACCTGATGTTGCCCCTCCAGTTCCAGATCACTGCCTGAAGCGATGACTGCAGTAAAGTGAATCAAATGAGTTTGTGTCCTCAGCATGGAAAAGTTACGTTTACGCTGTACTGTTAGTCTGTTAGGTGTGTCATGGTGTTATGTCTCAAAAAACAATGCACATATCTGAATTAAATAATTTATTGCTAAAAAATGCTAACCATCATCTGAGCTTTCAGCGAAGTGGTCATCTTTTTGCTGCTGGGGGGTCTTGCCTCGGTGTTGATGGCCTCTGAGGGATGGGGGATGGTGGTTGCTGAAGGTTGGGGTGTCTACAGCAATTTCTTAAAATAAGACCACAGTGAAGTTTGCCCCAACCGTTGACTTCCTTTCACAAATGATTTCTCCGTAGCGTGCAGTGCTATTGATAGCATTCTACCCCAGTAGACCTTCTTTCAAAACTGGAGTCCATCCTCTCAAACCTTGCTGCTGCTTTATCAACTAAGTTTATGGAATATTCTAAACCCTTTGTTGTCATTTCAACAGTCCTCACAGCATCTTTACCAGGAGTAGATTCCATCTCAAGAAACCACTTTCTTTGCTCTTCCGTAAGAAGCAACTCATTATCCAGTACAGTTTTATCCTGAGATTGCAGCAAGTCAGTCACGTCTTCACTTCTCATTCTAGTTCTCTTGCTATTCCCACCACATCTGCAGTGACTTCCTCCACTGAAGCCTTGCACCCCTCAAAGTCATCCTTGAGGGCTGGAATCAGCTTCTTCCAAACTTCTGTTCGTGCTGATATTTTGGTTTCTTGACATGAATCACAAATGTTCTTAATGGCATCTGGAATGGTATATCTTTTCCAGAAGGTTTTCACGTTTGCCCAGGTCCATCAGAGGAATTACTACTGTCCATGGCAGCTGTAGCTTACAAAATGTATTTCGTAAATAGGACTTGAAAGTCTAAATGACTCTTTGATTCATGGGCTACAGAATGGCTCCTGTGTTAGCATGAAAACAACATTAATCTTGTACATCTCCCTCAGAGCCCTTGGGTGACCAGGTGCATGGTCAATGAGCAGTCATATTTTGAAAAGAATCTTTTTTTTCTGAGCAGTAGATCTCAACAGTGGGCTTAAAATATTCAGTAAATTATGTTGTAAACATGTGCTATCCAAGTTTTGTTGTTTGATTTATAGAGCACAGGCAGAGTAAGTGGTATAATTCTTAAGGCCCTAGGATTTTCAGATGGTAAATGAGCATTGGCTTCAACTTTAAGTCACCACCTGCATTAACCCCTAACAAGAATCAGCCTGTCCTTTGCAGCCAGGCATTGACTTCTCTGTAGCTATGAAAGTCCTAGATGGCATCTTGAAATAGAAGCTGTCTCATCTACAGTGAAAATCTATTGTTTAGTATAGTAACCACCTTCATTAAAGATCTAGCTCTTCTGGGTAACTTGCTGCAGCTTCTACATCAGCACTTGCTGCTTCACTTTGTACTTTTATGTCCTGGAATAAACATGAACCTCATGAACCAACTTCTAGCTTCCAACTTTTCTTCTGCAGCTTCCCGAACTTCTTCAGCCTTCATAGAATTGAACAGCATTAGGGCCTTGCTCTGGATTAGGCTTTGGTTTAAGGGAATGCTGTGGCTGGTTTAGTCTATCCAGACCACTCACGCTTTCTCCGTATCAGCAATAAGGCTGTTTTGCTTTCTTGCCATTCATGTGTTCACTGGAGTAGCACTTGTCCTCTCCTTCATGAACTTTTCCTTTGTGTTTATAACTTAGCTAACGTGTCCTAGTTTTCAGCCTATCTTGGCCGTTACCATGCCTTCTTCACCAAGCTTAATCATTTCTAGCTTTTGATTTAAAGTGAGGGATGTGCAACTCTTCATTTCACCTGAAGACTTAAAGGCCACTGTAGGAGCAGTCGACCACACAACACTTACTAACTTTGCCATCTTATCTGGGCACTGCTTGTGGTGCCCCCAAACCATTTCAGTAGTCAAATCAAAGATCGCTGATCATAGATCACCATAGCAAATATGTAACAATAAGGAAAAAGTTGGAAATATTGCAGTAATTACCAAAATGTGATACAGAGACATGAAGTGAGCCAATGCAGTTAGAAAGATGGCTCTTGATAGGGTTGCAAGAAACCTTCAATTTATAAAAAGGAACAAAAAGAAACAAAAAAAACCAGTATCTCAAAGTGCAGTAAAAGAAGGTATGCTTGAGACTATTTTTCTACCTCTGATCACCTAACATAGCAACCAGGACATGGCACAGTAAATCTCTGAGAATGGATGTCTTAAAGTACTTGGTACAATGTCCACCTTGTAATTTTTTTTCTTAAGTACTCTCTATCCCCAATACAGGGCTTGAACTCACGATCCCGAGATCAAGAGTCACATGCTCTACTGACTGAGCCAACGAGCCCCTAAATTTTTTTTTCAGTAATGAGTTTAAGGGATTCCATATCTAAACATGTAATTAATTGTTCTATATTGCCTGGTACATAGAATGTTGAGTGTTATATATTTATAGTACTTAGAATGCTGCTCAGCATATATTAGAAATACATATATTTAATAGTTCATTAGAATTTTAATTTTTAAAAATTCAGCTTCAATTATTTATTTATTTTTTAAAGATTTTATTTATTTGACAGAGACACAGCAAGAGAGGGAACACAAGCAGGGGCAGTGGGAGAGGGAGAAGCAGGCTTCCTGCAGAGCAGGGAGCCCGATGCGGGGCTCGATCCCAGGACCCCAGGATCCTGACCTGAGCCGAAGGCAGACGCTTAACAACTGAGTCACCCAGGCGCCCCTCAATTTTTTTTTTTTTTAAAGACACATTTATTCAGCATCATGATCAGACTATTACATTTAGCAATCAACCACATGGGTACAAAAAAAAAATCTACATTAAAACCCTTTGTTGGAATGCTTTACACTTTCCACAGAACAGAAACTAAAATAACCTGTTATACAATTAGTCCTCAGTTTTTTGCCCATACACATGAGCATTGTCTAAAACATGTCTTCTTTGCAGCAGGTGGGCCCTGCCGCCGCTGTGCTTGGCTGAGTTCACAAGTCTGTTGTAACCTGTAGCTTCCCTCTCGCTTCTCTGGCTCTGCTCTCCTGCTAAGCTTTGTTTCCTGGCAGTGATTAGAACCTCCTGCCACTGCCGTAGCTCCTGCTGCTGCTGGAACCACCACAGCCACCTTGGTTTCCTGGTTTGGCAAAGTACTGGCCTCCACCACCATGGGGGCCAGAGCTTCTGCCTCCAAAATTTCCTCCAAATCCAAAATCTGAGGATTGATTGTTGTAATTGCCAGAATCATCATAACTTCCGCCACCTCCAAAGTTGCTTCTTTCATTACCAAATTTGTTATGGCCATCCCCACTGCCACCATATCCACCACCACCTCGACTGCCACCAAAGCCACCTCGACCACTGAAGTGTCCTCCATGACCAAAGTTATCATTCCCACCAAAACCACCTCCACGACCACCACCAAAGTTTCCAGAACCACTTTGACCTCTTTGGCTGGATTAAGCACTAGCCATCTCTTGCTTAGATAGGGCTTTCCTTACTTCACAGTTGTGGCCATTCACAGTATGGTATTTTTGAATGACAGTCTTGTCTACAGAGTCCTGGTCATCAAATGTTACAAAAGCAAAACCTCTTTTTTTGCCACTGCCCCGGTCAGTCATGATCTCGATCACTTCAATTTTCCCATACTGTCGATCACTTCAGTTTTCCCATACTGTTCAAAATAATCCCTTAGATGATGTTCTTCAGTGTCGTCTTTAACGCCACCAACAAAAATCTTTCTCACAGTTAAGTGGGCACCATGTCTTTGAGAATCTTCTCTTGAGACAGCCTTCTTTGGTTCCACAACTCTTCCATCCACGTTGTGTGGCCTTGTATTCATGGCTGCATCCATCTCCTCCACAGTGGCATTGTGACAAACCCAAAACCTCTGGAGCACTTGGTGTTTGGATCTGTCATTACCACACAGTCCGTAAGCATTCCCCATTGCTCAAAATAGCTTCTCAGACTCTCATCGGTTGTTTCAAATCTCAAACCTCCAATGAAGAGCTTCTGCACCTGCTCAGGCTCTTTGGGAGACTCTGACTTAGACATGACGGTGGTGGGAGGGGAGACTTTAACGATGCTTACTCGGCGGCATCCACGGGCAGAAAGGACTCAATTATTTTTTTAAAGTAATCTCTACACCCGACATGGACTTGAACCCACAAACCCAAGATCAAGAGTCACACACTCCTCCGACTGACCAGCTAGGCCCCCCAAAAATATTCTTAATCAGAATAGCACAGAGCAGGGAGCAGCAAACTCCTGCCAACCCTAGCCTGTCTTAAAACCCTTAAGCTAAGAATGGTTTTTACAGTTTTAAAGGATTGTCTAAAAAAAAAAGATTATACCATATGTGGCCACAAAGATGAAATAAAATATTTACTGTCTGACCCTTAACAGGAAAGGTTTGCCAATCCTTGGTATAAAGCTTTCTAAGCATTATAAAATGTCAAATTTATGATTAAGTAAAGGCCATTTGATTAATTGGTGAGGGGAAAGGACAAATCTGTTAATTCTCTTATTCTGTGGACTAAACCACAGTTAGCAGTGAAATGGACAGAGGAGAGATGGTAAATGTTTGATAGTTGATAAGATGAATATACTTTGTCCCTGAGTTTCCAAAAACTGAAAGATACAAAATTGAAGTTTTAGCAAAGATGATGTTTGATCCCTGAATGTCAGGGATGCAGAGAGGAGAATAAGTATTAACAGAAAGACAAAGGGAAGGTGAATAAATGGATTTGTCTTGCTATTAATTGTCATATTTTGGGGAACATTCCAGACTTTAAGAAGCTTCATGAGGCTCGTTTTAAGGAAATGGAGTCCATTGATCAATATATTGAGAGAAAAAAGAAACATTTTGAAGAACACAATTCATTTAATGAACTGAAGGTATGCTGATAAAATTATGTGTTTTGGGTTTTTTCCTTTGTTTTTTTTAAAGATTTGTTTATTAGAGCAAGCACGAGCAGGAGGGGCAGAGGGAGAGGGAAAGAGAATCCCAAGCAGACTCTGAGCTGGGCGTGGAGTCCAACTCCGGGCCTGATCTCAAGACACTGATCACAACTTGAGCCAAAACCAAGAGTCAGATGCTCAGATGTGCCACCCAGGTGCCCCTAAAATTATGTTCTTACTGGGACTGAACTATTTGATTTTATGTTTTGTTTTGTTTTTTAAGATTTTATTTGAGGGATGCCTGGGTGGCCCAGTCGTTAAGCGTCTGCCTTTGGCTCAGGTCACGATCCCAGGGTCCTGGGATCAAGCCCCTCATCAGGCTCCCTGCTCAGTGGGAGGCCTGCTTTTCCCTCTCCCACTCCCCCTGCTTGTGTTCCCTCTCTCGCTTTGTCTCTCTCTGTCAAATAAATAAATAAAATCTTAAAAAAAAAAAAAAAGATTTTATTTATTTGAGAGAGAAAATGAGATGGCACTAGCAGGGGGAGCGGTAAAGGGGGAAGTAGGCTCCCCGCTGAACAGGGAGCCTGATGCAGGGCTCGATCCTGGGACCCCGGGATCATGACCTGAGCCAAAGGCAGATGTTTAACCAACTGAGCCACCCTGTTGCCCCGAATTATTTGATTTTAATGTCAATACCTTAGCTAATATAGCCAGCTTTCTATTCTACCAGTGGAATGGATTTGAGTTTAATATATCTTTATTATCTGAAATTGCTTCCCCCACCATAAGAATTTTGAGAACCCTCAGAATAAAACCGGGAGTCCTCACTATAAAGAACTAATTCCAAAATGCCAGTAAGTTGTTCTTTTCTCAGCCTTCACACATTGTGCTTATTACTTTTGTTGAGGCTAGACTGATTTATGGGTGAAGCCATTTTCTTTCTCTCACCTAAAGGAAAAAGGAACGAGTTGCACTGGGCAACTTAGGGGCTTCCTGCTAACTGAGCTCCTGGGGGCCCTTCAGTCCAGGTCCTGCCAGACTCAAGGTCCCTTCGAATAAGAAAAGGGGAGGAAATCAACCCCAAGGTTGAATTAGAGCACTGAGTTGACAACATCCTGTTATTACCTTACTTGGTCTCTGGTGTTCAAGAGGTGCCACATAGAGGACTGGGGAATATTTATTTTAGAATTTCATAATACATGCCATGTGCTTATTTTTCAAAAAGACTTGGAGGCAGTGTTTGGTATTATAACACAAAACAGTATAAAGTTGGTTTGAAAGGGGCAGAATATGAGTACTGTTAGCAGGGACGGTATCTGCTGTGTCAGTTGAGTTTCACATTTTCTGATACAAATCCCAACACAGAAACACACTAGGTGACAAGTTCTAAATATATTTTTTTTAAAAAACATACACCATAAGCTTCTTAGCAAGAAGCTGAATCTAGAGTAGTAACATTCACTTGAACTCTTTATAAAACCACTGCTAACCTCCTTGAAGACACCGTTTATCAACCAGCTGACAGCGACAAAGCCAAGCCGTGGCATTTGAAGGCTGCAGGCTGGTCCGACAGCTCAGGTGGAGAATCAGAAAAGACATACTCAGTATGCCCATAATAATGCTTGCTTAAGTATTAGCAAGGGCTGGGCATCACTCTGCTGACAGCTGAATACCTGGACAAGAGGCCCATGCTGATGATTTACAGGAAGTAGACCTCTAGTTTCTTTTTGTCTTCTTCTTTTTCGCATGAAAATGAGCTAGGGGCAAATATGCCTGCAAGCAGGGCCACTCATTTTCCTTACCATGAAACTGAGTCTACTTAAATACATGATTGAAAGTCAAGTTTTCTATACTACATAATACAGGTGAGTTAATTTTCTAGGCAAAAATTAGGGCAGAACAAGTGCCTCAACCATAAACTTGACTGTAGCTCTGAAGATGTGTTAAATAATGATTAGGTTATCTTATTTTTCCCGATACCCCACCTGAATGAATTTAGTTCTAAAATCACCCCACTCCCCACTAAGGATGGGTTATTGGTATGATCTATTTGGAAATTGAAGAATAAAAAAATAAAAAATTACAGTGACTTCACCATAGCTAATAGGAAGTTTTTCTTGACAGCTGACATGTTTTGGGATTAGTCATTGGACAGTGTTAGATCATAATAAATAAGCAGAGATCTTAGAATCATCTGGGCCACGACCTGTCTCTCCTTGACTTTCATTAGAACAGGGAGACCGATTTGATTTAGTTGCCAAATGGTCCTCTACAAGCATCAGAAATACAGCGCCCCAAGATGCCGGTTTATCTTGCCAACAGTGGGAATGATGAATTTTTTAAATCTTTATTAATATAATATGAAAAAATCCCAATTGAGTTGGCATTTCTTTGATCACTATATGTTTATGTGTTGTTATTGGCTGGGGTTTTTTGTGAATTTGTTTTTTCTTAATTTTTACTCACCTATTAGCCATTTATGTTAATGCTATATATTCTATATTATAAATACTTTCCTTCAGTTTATCTTTTAACTATATTAATGGTGTCTTTTGTCTTATGAAAGATTTTTTTCTTAATTTTATCCAGCTTTTCCTTTTAAGGGTCTGCGTGGTTTTTTGGGTTTTTTGTCACACCCTGCCTGTTTCAAGGTCATAAAAATAAGCTCTTATTTATTTGTACTGCTCTTATTATTTTCACCTATATTTAATCCTTAACCCACTTTTTGTATATGGTATGATTGAGCTCTTTGTTAGGACTGAACAGATTTTTATTGCTAAAAGAGAGGAATTGTTTACATACATTGCTAACAAAACAAGTTAGTACGGCTTACCTGAAAAAAAGTCAGATGGGTAAGAGCTAGTAGACTCATTTCTGCATTGTAAATGGTTCAGAACAAAGACGCAGAGTTGGTCCTGACACCAGGTGAACTGTGAGGAGACACAGCATGGAAAGTGGGAATCTTGGGGGAAAGACAGAAGGCAGCATAAAGTGTGATTAAATAGAACAGTGTGCTTAAATACATATAACCTGGGCTCCCACCTCATGGTATAGATGTGCATTTACTAACTATTTTAGTAAGTTTTAACTTTGTGTCACAGTAGAATCTCTTCTGCTTGTATGTTGAGAAGTTGATATAATTCTCTGAGTGCTTGTATTTCCTATGATATAATCAGAATTTTTCTGTCTTTTGGCTTAGCCTTGTCAATTTCAGTAATCCCACCACTGTTGTACTTTTAACAAAGTTGTGTTTCTTTTACTTACAAGAGCTTAAACCAGTGATAGGAAGACATTGTTATTCTTTGTGCCCTGACAATATCTAAAAAATGATAACCTAAGTGGACCCTCCCCAGCCATTTCAAAGGGAGGGTTTCCCTCCCTCCCTCTTGTTTTTTTTTGTTTGTTTTTGTTTTTAAAGAAACTTTAAGAATCCATGGGGGGGGTTGTAGGGGCAGGGGTGGAATTATTTGTAGATTCCATGTGCTAATTACATAATAGGTGGTTCTTTGAGTTTGTATTTAATAAATAGCTTATCACGGGACGCCTGGGTGGCTCAGTCAGTTAAGCGGCTGCCTTCGGCCCAGGTCATGATCCCAGGGTCCTGGGATCGAGTCCCACATCAGGCTCCTTGCTCAGCAGGGAAACTGCTTCTCCATCTCTCTCCCTCTGCTTGTGCTCTCTCTGTCAAATAAATAAAATCTTTAAAAAAAAAAAAAAAAATAAATAGCTTATCACGTTCTCAAAGATACTATATATATGTCCAAGAGAAGCTATTGATCCTCCCTTTCTGGCCACAGGGGACTTTTAAGCCATATTCTTTTTTTTTTTTTTTTTTAAGATTTTTATTTATTTATTTGTCAGAGAGAGAGCACAAGCAGGGGGAGCAGCAGAGGGAGAGGGAGAAGCAGGCTCCTCACTGAGCAAGAAGCCAGATGCGGGACTCGATCCCATGACCCTGTGATCATGACCTGAGCCGAAGGCAGATGCTTAACGACTGAGCCACCCAGGCACCCCTTAAGCTACATCCTTTAGTCAGAAAATACCTGGGTTCATGGCAAGCTGGGAAAGGCTCTCTGTAACACAGGACTCAGCACAACCAGAAGTTACTCCTAACTCGGTCACCATAGCAATACAGGTGCCAGGAACTGCCCTGCCCACCTGGCAGGTAGGAAGAGGATGAGGCACTGAGAAGGAAAGGTAACAGGTGGGGTTAAAAGTGGGGATGGAACAAGGGGATGAACGGGGCTGCTGTGGAGACAGTGCTAAGAAGCCCAGCTTGAACATGGTGCCGTGTCTTTCTGCAGAAGCAGCTGGTCACCAAGGGAGCGGTGGTGACTCCAGTTCCTCTCCGGGGAAGGCTCCCCGCGGCTTGCACTCCCACCAGCCAGCGCCGCTCGCAGGGCCGGCCCCTGGGCACTGCAGGCCGGAGCACCTTGTGTGGGAAGGGCTCCGCCAAGCGATCCGTTCTCTCGGCTACTAAAATGAACGTCAGGTAAGAAGAGCTCCAAAATGTAATCAAGTACAAGGTCTCAAAGCTTTACTGCTTCCTGTACATTTCAGGTGGGCGACATCAAATATGTTTTAATGTTGATGAAAAAGAAGGCAAAAGAGGATCAGAATGGAGAGAAAATAAGTGGATGGTTTTTATAAGCTGTAATCTTTTTTCTTTAAATTTGCGTTGAGTTTTTTTATCAAACTTCTCTAAGCTCACATTTGGTTCATAAGTAAAGATAGAAGGCACATACGGATATTCATTTTATTAGTTTAATGTATGCCTATAAAGACATGTAAAGAGAAATTTTTCCATTGACTTAAATGTAAAGTTGAGCTAAATTCCTACAGAAAATACCTCGATGCAGTGAACTTAACTGACTCGTCCTGAAGTGTAACTTTTGTAACGCACTGGGTACAGTTATCCCAGGCCCCACTGACCCCTCTATTTTCTTTGCTTGTACTTCTCCTGACACAGGGTAGCCCCCAATTATGACTATCCCAGAGGTGAAGATCTTCAGGCCCCTTTTCTTTAATATAGAAAAAAAAAAATTTTTTTTTTAAAGATTTTATTTATTTGACAGAGAAAGACACAGCAAGAGAGAGAACACAAGCAGGGAGAGTGGGAGAGGGAGAAGCAGGCTTCCTGCAGAGCAGGGAGCCCGATGCAGGGCTCGATCCCAGGACCCTGGGATCATGACCTCAGCCGAAGGCAGCCACTTAACTGACTGAGCCACCCAGGTGCCCCTTAAGATTTTATTTATTTTTTTTTTTTAAAAGATTTTATTTATTTGACAGAGGGAGAAACAGCGAGAGAGGGAACACAAGCAGGGGGAGTGGGAGAGGGAGAAGCAGGGAGCCCGATGCAGGGCTTGATCCCAGGACCAACCCTGGGGTCATGACCTGAGCCGAAGGCAGACGCTTAATGACTGAGCCACCCAGGCACCACTAAGATTTTTTTAAGTAACCTCCACACCCAGTGTGGGGCTTGAACCCACAACCCTGAGGTCAGGAGTCGCATGTTTACCAACTGAGCCAGCCAGGCACCCCTCTTCTCTTTTTAAAGGGCGTTTGCAGCATCTAATAGTGTTGGTGCCTGGTAACACTTCCCCAACACATGTAATTATCTGATGTAGTTTTTAGAGCTTAAAAATGCCCTTAAGTTTGGAACTCTATTTATTGAGTTAGCATGGAGTCTGAGGTACCTCTCCATGGCAGTTCGGACTGTATGTAAGAGTATTGAGGAACACCATGGGGCACCTGGGTGGCTCAGTCGTTAAGCGTCTGCCTTCGGCTCAGGTCGTGATCCCAGGGTCCTGGGATCGAGCCCCACATCGGGCTCCCTGCTAGGCAGGAAGCCTGCTTCTCCCTCTCCCCCTGCTTGTATTCCCTCTCTCACGGTGTCTCTCTCTGTCAAATAAATAAATAAAAAATCTTTAAAAAAAGAAAAGAAAAAGAGTATTGAGGAACACCATGGTCGGGGCGACTCCTCGCCCCACTGCAGTGTTCACAGCAGCCTGGACTTCACCTAACATGCAGTTGTCTTAACCGGGTTGTATGGTATTCCATAATAATTTTGGGTCCTGATACAGGATCCCTACCACATTTTAGTTTTAAGTCCAGAAGTTCTCTTCTGTTAACACCATCACCACCACCATCATGTACATTTATGACTGTCCTTCCTGAATTTCACTGAATCTAAGACACCATCAATTGGACACTCACCATTATTTTATGAACCACCAAGAAAAATCATTGCCAACTATGATGTGTTACTAATTATGAAACCTATTCCAATTTCAGACGTTAAAATGCATAAAAAATATGCATCATAATCAGTGGAATAAATATATGGCAATTTGCTAGGAGAATGGGCTTATGTACCATTTAAATGAATGACCATCTACTAGGAAGACGTAAGATCCGTTCCCATATTTAGCATAGCAGTCTCCTGTTCCCTGATTGGCCATCACCAGGAGGAGAAAGAGGGGAGTGCTTAGAGTACCTCCTAAACTGTAATTTGAGCCCCAAAGGCATTTCCTTGGAGCTCTACCTTGTTCTGCCATTGGCCAAGGCAAGGAAAGCAGAGAAGACAAAACCATATTTTACAAATCAAGTGCCATAAAATGTTTATTCTGCAAGAAGGGTTCCTTCACATAACAAGTACATATCGAGCCCTTTCACTGCTCGGGGATGGGCAGGTGGTTTTGCTTGTATGCTTGATATAAGTTACTCTTCACACAAACACTCATGTTTGGTACTCCACTGTCCTGTTCAGGTTTTCAGCTGCTACCAAAGATAATGAGCATAAGCGTTCACTGACCAAGACTCCAGCCAGAAAGTCTCCACATGTGACCATACCTGGGAATACCCCAGAAGGCCAGGCTGTGCTCGGGACAGACAAGTTAAAGACCACAAATGGAAATTCTGCCTCTGGTAAAACAAAAGAAAAAACTCCGGTTCATCTTTAAGCCATCTAACCTCCTGAAATTATTAAGTGTATTTGTTTACTTAAAACCTCTCCATAACTATAAAAGCAAAAGCAAAAATTTCACCATAGCATATTTTTCATTTTATATTGGTGAGGAAAATGCCAGAGACACAAAAAACTGGTATCTGCCTGAGGACTCCATCTTGTCTGTAAGGAGTCCTAAGATGGTGACCCTCCCTGAAGATCATTCAGTCCTTCTTGGACTCAAGGATTAGGAGGAGGATCACAGTATTCATTACAGCCTCTGATTGGTCCTCCAGGACTGTGAAACTAATAGGATCCCAGAGTTTGTGGGATAAAGGCCACACTATGGACTAGATTTAGGATCCCAGAGTTTGTGGGATAAAGGCCACACTATGGACTAGATTATGTAAGCCAGAATAAGCCATATGGATACTCTGCTACACATGGCCTACTTAATCATCACCTACAATCATTAGGTGGTTTTCAAAAGAATACTGCAGTAGCAGTACAAAGTTTAAAAAATATATATATATAACGAGCAGATTGAGGCCTATATTAGAACTGAGTATGTCACAATTCTCCTGAGAGTCCTATCGAATACATGAGGCAAGAGCCTTGATCACATAGAAAGGCTCACCAACTCCTGAGACTAGAGCAATCCAGCAGGGGCTTCAGAACAGTGTCGGTAATAATCTGCGTGGAGAGTCGATGAAGGTTTCTTCATACCTTAAAGACAGAAGAGTGAGGCTGACAGCTACATTTTAAGCGAGTCCAGATGTGGGAATAGTAAATTTATGTGATTCTTCCTCTAAATGAGCTCTCTCATTCCCAGCTTAGCCCTTAATCTTAACACCACAAGCAAACATTCCATGTAACCTTCTAAATCTTCCTATAGTAAGGGAAGAAAGGGGCCTGGACAGAGGGCAGTGCTACAAATGGAGTGGACTTGCCTAAGATAGGACGGTGTTATTTTACAGAGAGCTGGGGTCACTGAGTAGACCACTTACCTCATAATGAGGAAGGACTCACAAATGCTCACAGATAACAACATGAGGCAGAAACTAAATGCTTACCATATTGTGAGCTTTCTCACAGTAATTCAGGGGTGTGCCCAGTTGGGATGGGATAGTTTTTTCCCCCAACTATCAGATATGAATCTTATGTAAAGGAAATCGTATGATTTTTTTTTTCCCTATGATTTGCTTTGTTCACTCAGTTTAATGTTTCAAGAATCACCCATATTGATAAATGAGCTATAAAATTTGTTCATTTTCACTGGTATGGATATACTTCAATTTGTGTTTTACTGGTCATTGACTACGTGAGTATTTCCAGCTTTTGTTGTTACAGTGTCATGACCATTCTTAACCACGTCTCCTGTACACGTGTGAGAGCTTCTCTAGAGCTCGGAGGGACTGGGGTGTAGCGGGGCTGCAGTTACTGGACAGGCTGAATTGTACCTATTGAAACTCTGCTCGGCATAGTGGACAGCCCGTGTTCCCCTCCCTGCCAGCACCAGATAGCCACACAATGGGATCACTTTCAAACAGGGGTTTTGTGCTTTTCTCATTGAACCAAGTGGCCCTAGATTTTGGTTGCTTATTCATACATACACACGCAAGTGCTGACATTCGACAATAGCCTGAGTACAGCTGTGATGGGAAAGAATTAATAAAATGTGCCCAATATATGGTGCCAACTGGCAAAAATTTGGCTGAGTCCTGTCACTCTGGTATATTTATGGTACAAAAATTCACATTTTTAAATAACTGCTTTTATAAATAACAACCAGAGCCACAAATCTTTTCATTTATATGTGATGAGGTTCCTTGCAGGCTTTATATCTGTATGATTGAAAATGTTACTACTAACATATTATTAAAGGGTAAATATCAGGGACATGGCCTGAACATTTACCCATCAATTATTTAAACAGGATTTTCAACTCCCAGGTGACTCTAGGAAATATCCTAATACTGAGACTATTTGGGGAACTACTCACAAGGGAAGCAAGTCTTGGTGGTTAGCTTTCCTTAGTTATTCTTTTCTCCCTTTTCCTTTTTAAACCTTCATGTTTGAGACTGTCCATAGAGATCATATTTTTAAGACTGAGAAATGGTACTTCAACAAAAAACTGTATAGGCCTTTTTTTTTTTTTTCCTAATTAAGCCCTGGGGTTTTGTTTCTCGGTTTCATAGTTGTTACCCCATTCAAATTGACAACTCAGGCAGCACAGACTCCAGTCTCCAACAAGAAGCCAGTGTTTGATCTCAAAGCAAGTCTGTCTCGTCCCCTCAACTATGAGCCACACAAAGGTACGTGCAGATGTTCTGAGATACAAGACGTGCCAAAGATTTAGGATTAAATAGTTCTACATCTGAGGATGTGAAAAATTCTAGTGCCTCAATGGAAAGCCATACTTGGCCACCTAGAATTTCTTCCCCCTGGGTCCACATGACCCATGATTTAAAAGACTGTCCACTAAGCAAATACTAAATAATCAATTCACTTACATTTTTGTTAATCAAAGACATAACTTCTAATCAGTGTTACAGCAAAGAAATAATAAAATTTCAGGCAAAATCAAGAAACTTGGAAATTGGTCTGTGGGCAAATGAATATTTTCTTTACTACTTTCAAAGGATCCCAGGCTGGAATCCACCTGTCCAACAACCTGGGACATTTATTGGCTATATAAATGCCCATATAAATTGGGCCTATATTAAAGTATCTGTATATCCATTTAAAATACCAATTCTAAAAACAAAAACAACCAATACTTCATGTGATCTTTCAGTAATTCTAGAATTGTTTGTTTTTTTTTTTTAAAGATTTGTCAGCACAAGCAGGGGCAGCGGCAGGCATATGGAGAAGCAAACTCCCCACTGAGCCGGGAGCCCGACGTGGGACTTAATCCCAGGACCCCGGGATCATGACCTGAACCTAAGGCAGATGCTTAAGGGACTGAGCCACCCAGGTGCCCCTAAAATTGCTTTAAAATAGTAAGAATTCCTGGGGTGCCTGGGTAGCTCAGTTGGTTAAGCATCCGACTCTTGATTTCAGTTCACGACATGATTTCAGGGTCATGAGACTGAGCCCGCACCGGGCTCTGTGCTCAGCGCAGAGTCTGCTTGAGATTCTTTCTCCCTCTCCCTCTGCCCCTCCAGGACGTGTGTGCACACATGCTCTCTTTCTCTTAATAAATCTTAAAAAAAAAAAAAAAACAACTTATTTTTAGAGGGAAAAAAATACGATTTATATCATTTATATTTGTGGAATAGGAATTAAACTAATAGAAATATAGTGGCAAATGTCTATAAAGTATAAATATTGATAGCAAGCAAATAGCCTCAGATGAAGAGAATAAAATTGGGAATAAAAGTAGAAGAATCTTCTTAAATCTTTGTCTCTCCTAAACTAGGCAAGCTGAAACCATGGGGTCAATCTAAAGAAAATAATTCTCTGAAGGAGCATGTAAACAGAGTTAGCTTCCACAAGAAAACTTACAAACAACCTCCTCTCCAGACTAGGTGAGTACATAATTATCCAGTTCTATAGTAATTTTAATTTTGAAAGACTATAAAAGCAAAGCCTCTGAGGTAGAGAGGTTCAGTAATAGCGGTGTTTAAGGAAAGGGTAGTCGGGGAATCACATAAAACTTCCTGAAGATACATGTGCCTAGGCCCCTCCCCCCCCAGTGGTTTTTAATTCAGAAATTGGGAGGCGAGGCCCAAGCAGCTGCACAGTTTCCGAAGCTCCATAGGTGACACAGAAGGGTACCATGTTCTCACAGGACCTACCAGCCCAAACAGTGTACCTGGATATCCCTCCAGACGCCAATCCAAGGGCCCAGGTGTAAATTCTTCAGCCCCAGGGAAACCAGGCTTATTAGGCTTCAAGGACCTACCCAGAAGAAATCCCCAGATGATCCTTACAGGCTTCCTTCTGTGTGAAAACCAAAGCCAGAGCTTGCTGTGGGCTGTAGCTGGTCCTGGTTGAGTTGATTCCCTGCATGAAACCATCCTGATACAGGATTACCCATCATGTGACTTGCCTATATCCAGCTGCCACCAAGACATTTACTAACTATATTTGCTATTAAGATTGTTAACATAGGGGCACATGGCTGGCTCAGTCAGAAGAGCATGGGACTCTTGATCTTGGGGTTATGAGTTTGAGCCCCACATTGGGTGTAGAGATTACTTAAAATCTTTAAAAAAAAAAAAAAATCATTTGACAGAGACACAGCAAGACAGAGGGAACACAAGCAGGGGGAGTGGGAGAGGGAGAAGCAGGCCTCCCGCGGAGCAGGGAGCCTGATGCGGGGCTCGATCCCAGGACCCTGGGATCATGACCTGAGCTGAAGGCAGACTGAGCCTTCAACTGCGCCACCCAGGCGCCCCCCCTTTTTTTTTTTTTTTAACATAAACCTAGCCTTCCCGCACCCCTCCTACCAATCCCCAATCCCTTCCAGAAACATACAGTGGCTTAGGTCAGCAGACCCTAGTTCTAGCACTTCACCAGACTATAGGATTTTTAAGCTTGACATCTGATTTCCAAAGGTAGAGATTTCTCATTTAAAACAAATTAAGGAGGGCACTTGGGTGGCTCAGCTGTTAGGCATCTGCTTTCGGCTCAGGTCATGATCCCAGGGTCCTGGGATCGAGCCCCGCATTGGGCTCCCTGCTCCACGGGGAGTCTGCTTCTCCCTCTCCCCCTGCTTGTGTTCCTTCTCTTGCTGTGTCTCTGTCAAATAAATAATAAAATCTTTTAAATATATATATATATATATATATAAACAAATTAAGGTACCGAGGTGCCTTTTGTTCCAGTTCCATGCTTAATTTTAGAATGCTACATTAACATTAAAAGGAAAATACCACTTTCTAGCCCTTTAACACAAGTGACTTAGAGATGTGGCTTCCATAGACCGCCCACTAGCTAGAGCACAGTATCCTATAAGAGTGTGTTTTGTACAAGTATACTGGATGTCGGTTTAAGCTTGGACATTAGTCTGACAGGTACTTAAAGTGGACTTTTGTGGAGCTTCACTAGACCCTAATGTGTACCTGTCCCCCTCTTTAGGGAGGAACAACGGAAACAACATGAGCAAAGACGGAAGGAGAAGAAAGCAAAGGTTTTAGGAGCTCGAAGAGGCCTCATTATGGCTGAAGATTAATTTTTTAACATCCTGTAAATAGTATTTTATTCTGAACCCTTTCTTTATTGTAAATATTTTTCTACTGTCTTTCCCACTTTAGTCAAAAGACTTTTTTCTGCTCTTTGTGTTCACTATCTACGTAGTGTTGGTGGTTCTCTTCACATACTACATCCCTGGAAAGTTGTTATTGACCGTAAAGCTCACAAATTCTTTGAAATGGTTTTTATCTAAGTCTCTGTACAATTCAGTTTTCTAATGAGACTCATCCTATAGATTCTTGACCTAGATTTTTAATGTCAAGTTCCCTCTGCTGACAGAACTGGAATCCTCTTCCAGACAGAAGCATTAACCTGATGGTAGGTAGTTCTACCACAACCTTTAGTAGAACCTAAACCACTAACAAGCTGAGAAAGCCACCTCATCCTCCTCCAGAGGATCGAGTCGTCTTAATGAAACAGGGAACCAAATGGGTTGGTAATGGCATAAATATTCTACCTATGTGAAGTGTTTTGTTACCTATGCACGTTTGTTCCAATCACTTGATGGAATTGCCCTCTGTCACTCAATATATTCTTAAAAACTCTATAGCTCATTCTAGCCTTAAAAATATACAGGGCCATACTGAAATCTGAGGATTGCTGCTTCAAGGATTAATATGCTCTGTCAGAGTTACATCTTACTTTATGGAAAAGACTAGAGTTGCTTAGCCTCATAGCCATGTTTGTTGCACCTCAGTGGAGCTTCAGAGCTTTATACTGTTTAAGATTTTCATAAATGTTTTCTCATGGTGGTAGATTCTTTGTAAATAAATTCATGATTGAGTTGACCAGCTAAGATTAAGAAGTTTACTTATACTCTGTGCATCCTGTCCTGACCACCTCTTCTCACCCTAAGAAATGACCATGTTTTCCTCTTGTATTTTTCACAGCACATGTCCAACTCTGTTATACTTACTGTTAAACATACACGAGCCCACAGAACATTGGCATACTCCCGGGTGCTGAATAAACTCACATTTTGCTATTGAGAAGCAGAGATCACATCAATTAAACCACCGTCAAATAAACTGCAGCTAGGAAGGTAAAATGATCTAATCATTTTGGAAAACAGGTTGATGGCTTCTTAAATATGTCTACCACATTACCCAACAATGGCATGGGTCACATTGACGCACATGACCTTCTACTCCTAGGTATATACCCAAGAGAAAGAGAAGCACATGTCCACATAAGAACTTCTAGGCAGATATTTACAGGAATATTATTCATTGTAGCCAAAAAGTAGAGAACATCCAGCTGTCCATTAATAAATTAAAAATGATGATGCACTAAAAAGGAATAAAGTATTAATAAAATGTTACAAGATGGATGAATCTCACAGATATTATGCTAAGTGAAAAGAACCAGACATAAAAGGTCACATATGATTCTCTTTGTACAACATATCCAGATAAGCTAAACCTATGGAGAAAGTAGAGCAGTAGATACCTGGGGGTGGGGGGTGTTAAGGTTACTTCTAGGACAGATAGATAGATAGAAATTTTCTAAAATTAGCTTGTGGTAAAGCTGACAAGTCTGAATATACTAAAAATCACTGAATTGCATAGCAATCTTTAGCAATCTCCTTTCCTTAAATGATGGATTAGAAAACACAAGAAACCTACAAGGAATAGAGTAGGAGAAAGACATCAACAGTCATCTTGAGGACTCCTTGCTTTGGCAATGCCTATGTGTGTAGGGGAATTGTTCCTAATGAATCATTTTAACCCAAACCAGTTAAGTTCTTTACATGATACCTCCGCATCAGGACTTGTATTAAGTTACAGCTTAGAACCTAGGTTCATGCTATGTCTCCCTCTGTGTGGCCCCTCTTGACAATAGCATTTAGATTTGTCCCAGGGAATACATACCAGCCATTGGTTGGAAGCCATTAAAGAAGTACTTTATTTTGTCTCTGTCATCATGGATAATACTACTACTTAGTTTGGTAGTACAAAATTACCATTTCTATTTAAAAAGTCTTGGGTTAAGCTCTGGAGAATTTTCATAGGCGAATTCTTCTGTGTGGGCTGGATCCGTAAACACTCCAATAAAATCTATTTCTAGGAAGAATGGACCATCCACTTTATCAGCCAGAGTGAATCCAATAGAAGAGATCTACATTTAAAATAGAGAAACTGATCAAAATCTCATATACTGACATTGTTCCTGGAGTTTTCAAGTTCCATGAGGTGATTCATATAACTGGGTCTTTATACTATCAGCCCTGAGCAAGTATGCCATAGTTCTCCTATGCCATATAGCAAATCATAAGAGGAAGTGCAGGGATGATTTTCTTTCTACTTTCTCTTCCTCTCTTTAAAGTAGTGCCACTTGGGGCGCCTGGGTGGCTCAGTTGTTAGGTGTCTGCCTGCGGCTCAGGTCATGATCCCAGGGTCCTGGGATCAAGCCCCACATCGGGCTCCCTGCTCAGCGGGAAGCCTGCTTCTGCCTCTCCCACTCCCCCTGCTTGTGTTCCCTCTCTCACTGTCTCTCTCTCTGTCAAATAAATAAAACCTTAAAAAAAAAAAAGAAAAAGTAGTGCCACTTAAGACTGGTTAGGACAGCATGGATGTCTAATGGAGGTTCCTTGAAGCCCTCCTGAACTGGAATACTGTTCTTTTATTTTAGAGCTAAAATAAAATGTAGGCAGGCTGAAAAGATGACCATAGTGAAAGCTCTCCCAGCGGGGGGTTTGGCTCACAGAAGAGGTCTGAGTCAACCTCTGCGTGGAATAACAGGGGAGGCCTTGATAAGAATTTTCATCTTTCATTTGCCAACCCTCAAAAATGGACTGAAATCATCCTCACGGGAGTTTTGTTTTACTGAAGTTAACAGTTCTGAGTCAAAGTACAGGAAAATGTTACCTTGTCAAGCAGAAGCTGGTACTGGGCATCCCGGATTCTTCCTTGATTAGAGAAGAAAAATTTGGAGAAAGGAATCTGAAAAGAGAAACCATTTACTTCAGAGCTAAAATATAAGCAGCTGAGGCATTTGTATGGAATTGCAATGATAATAGTTTAATTCTAACAATTGTAATATATGCAGTTATGACAAGTGGCTAGGCATTTGGATCATAGATATATTTTTTAAAAAATAATAAGTATTAGAAGAAAACAGATGAAAACCTTTCTAAGCCAGAAATCCCAAAGGAAAAACGATAAGAGTACAATTTAACTTCTGACAGCAAAGACAAAGGATAAATTAGGAAAAAAGTATTTGTAATATTTATGGACAAAAACTAGTATCCACAAAGCTTTCACAGGTAACTAAGATTTAACAACCAATGGAAACATGGGGAAGGGGAGAAACGGGCACACTTGTATACTACTGGTAGGTGTGTAGATTGATACAACTCTTAGAGGGTGACCCGCAACTGGGAGGCAGGAGTCCACCATGGCCCCAAGATTTCCACCTTCTGTGTCCACACACCTTCCAGGTATCCACCCTAACCTCTGCCGCTGAGAAGGGACTCTGCAAATGGAAGGTCCCAAAGCACCTGACCTTAATATAGGGAAGATTATCCTCTGTAGGCCCAACTTAATCACTTGGGCCCATAGGTTGACTGGCAAAAGAGGTTAAAAGCATCTCCTTGGGGGCAGATTATCCACTGCTGGCTCTGAAGACAGAAGAAGTGAAATGGCAAAGACTGCAGGCAGCTTCTAGGAGCTGAGAGGGGCGCTCAGCTGACAACCAGTACAGAAACCAGGATGTTAGTCCTACAATCATAGGAATTGAATCTGGCCAATAACTACAACGAACTTGTAAGTGGATCCTATCCCCAGAGCCTCTAGAAAGGAATGCAGCCCAGGTGACACCTTGATTTCAGCCTTCTAAGGCCCTGAGCATTGGACCCAGGTATACTGAGCCCCAACTCATGACCTATTGAACTTTTGAACTATGAGCTAATGAACATGGGCCGTTTGAAGCTGCTAACTTTATGGTAATGTTTTATGTAGAAAACTAATGGCAATATTTAGCAGATTATGAAATGCCATAACTTTGACCTACCAATTTCACTTATATGTTATTTCACTTATATGTTATAAACTCTGACAAATACATAAAGATGTAGCTTTTTCTAAAAAAAAAAAAAAAAGGAAAAATAGGAGTATGGTTAAATTATGGTGCATGCATACAACTGAATACTATGCAGCTATTTTCTTAATGCAGATCTACACAGGATACAATGGGAAGGAAGACCTCTACAATATATTAGTGAAGGGGATCTAGACAAGAATCCACAATATAAACACAAATTTTAAAAACCCCTCAAAAAAAAAAACTAATAAACTTTTAGCAATTGGGAACAACCCAGTATCTATTATTAGAGGAATCAACTACAGGATTTCCATATAATAACAAAAAAATAGAGAATAACTCCACATAGTGATATGGAAGCTATGTAGGATTTCAATTTTATTTTATTTTATATATTTTTAGAGGGGTGGGGGGCAGAGGGATAGAATCCTATGAAGGCTCCATGCCCAGCACAGAGCCTGATGCTGGACTCAATCTCATGACCCTGATATCATGACCTGAGCCAAAATCAAGAGTCGGGCGCTTAACCATTGAGCCACATAGGCACCCCTAGGATTTAAATTTTAAAAATAAGCACAGAAGATGCATAAAGTATGCTATTTTTATTTTTGAGTAAAAAAAAACTGGAGAAAATAAGAGTATGTACTTACATTTGCTCATCTGTACATAATGAAACTGCCAAGCTACAAAAGAAAATACTGAAAGTGGCTACTAGAGGGTGGGCAGGAAAAGGGTGGACAGGGACATGGGTGGGAGTGAGACTTCTCACTGTACATCATTTTAGATTTTGATTTTTGAACCATAAAATAAAAATGTTTAAAAAAAAATTGTGGGGGCTCCTGGGTGGCTCAGTTGGTTGAGTGTCTGCCTTCGGCTCGGGTCATGATCCCAGGGTCCTGGGATGGAGCCCCGCGTCAGGCTCCCTGCTCAGCAGGGAGCCTGCTTCTCCCTCTCTCTCTGCCTGCCGCTCTGCCTACTTGTGTTCTCTTTCTCTGTCAAATAAATAAATAAAATCTTTAAAAAAAAAAATTGTGCTGTTCAGATTATTTATCACCAAAAGCACTTAACACAAAAACAAACTCGATTCAAAACTCAGATTCCAACCCACCACTATACAAGATCACATTGCTTCCACAGCAGATTAAAATACAGTCATATCCAGGGTCACCTGGGTGGCTCAGTCAGTTAAGCGCTGGACTCTTGGTTTCTGCTCAGGTCATGATCTCAGGGTGGTACGCTGCGTGGAGCCCTGCATCAGGCTCCCCGCTCAGCATGGAGTCTGTTTGAGATTCTCTCTCCCTCTACACTCCCACTCATGCTCACTCACTCTAAAATAAATAAATCTAAATAAATCATAAATACATACATATATACGGTCACATCCTATTTCACCTACTCTCTGCATTCCTGTCAAACAAACCTGGAGGGGACCCCCCGCAATCAGTTTCTCATTTTGCATCCTAGTTTGGCACTTCATCTACCTCATTATTCAAAACATATTTTGGAGGGGCCTCTGGGTGGCTCAGATGGTTAGGCGTCTGCCTTCGGCTCGGGTCGTGATCCCAGGGTCCTGGGGTCGAGCCCCGTGTCGGGCTCCCTGCTCAGCAGGAGGCCTGCTTCTCCCTCTCCCTCTGCCTGCTGCTTCCCCTGCTTATACACACTCTCTGTCAAAAATAAATAAAATCTTTAAAAAAAAAGAAAACAAAACATATTTTGGAAATGGGATCAAGGCTACCTACTTGTCATGTGTCACATACTGCACCATCCCCTCAAACTAATCTCTTCTTTTTGACACATGATTCTCTAAGACTGCTGTCTACACCAAGGTAGTTACCTGGATTTTTTTAAGCTGGATAAAAAAAGCTAAGAAGGAACATTAAATCTTGTATAAAAGAAAAGGAAGCACAATTGCTCTTTCTCTACAAGTGACAGTAAACTATGTAATTTTCCCATCATTTTTGTTTTCTCTCTATAATCAGAGTAAATATTTGAGCATCTCACTTCTATTTACTACAGGAGAATTATTCATGAACAAGTAAACACCGATTAGTAACTCTTAATTAAAAACCTCTTGGGCGCCTGGGTGGCTCAGTCGGTTAAGTGTCTGCCTTGGCTCAGGTCATGATCTCAGAGTCCTGGGATCGAGCCCAGCATTGGGCTCCCCACTCAGTGGGGAGTCTGCTTCTCCCTCTCCCTCTGCCCCTTCCCCCTGCTCATGTACGCGCTCTCTCTCAAATTAATAAAATCTTAAAAATAAAACCTCTTGTGACCACACTTAATGGTGGTGAGCACTGAGTAACGTATATAAATGTTGAATCACTATGTTGTACACCTGACACTAATATAACACTGTACCTCAATAATACTTCAATTAAAGAAAAAATCTCTTCCCCAACACTTTTCCTCAATAATTTATTTATTTATTTATTTTTAAAGATTTTATTTATTTATTTGACAGAGCAAGATACAGTGGGAGAGAGAGCACAAGCAGGAGGAGCAGGAGAGGGAGGAGAAGCAGACTCCCCGCTGAGCAGGGAGCCCGATGCGGGGCTCGATCCCAGGACCCCGGGATCATGACCTGAGCCGAAGGCAGACGCTTAACGACTGAGCCACCCAGGCGCGCATTCCTCAATAATTTAAAGAGAGCTGTTGCAAACAACTATTTTTTCCAGACAAAGATTAGGACTGTATGTATTTTCAGGGAAGAAAGTAATTGTTAACAATGAAATGGTAATACTACAGAATAATTTGGCAATGTGCAAAGGCCTTAAAAATATATCATTTATTCTAGGAATGTTCTTTGTAAGAATATATCCTAAGAAAATAAGGATATTTACTTCAGAGTTTGGTACAACAGTGAAAAATTCTGAAAACAATTTAAATGTACAATAATAGAGAATGAACTAGGTAAATTCTCATCTACTTATACAGTAAAATATGCAGAAATTAAAAATGATGTAAAAATATATTTCAGCAGAAAGTTATATATAAAATTCAGTAAACAATATATGTTATAAAACAGCACTGACACAATACCATTTTTGTTAAGAAATTTTTTAAAAAGTATAAACAGGGGCGCCTGGGTGGCTCAGTCGTTAAGCGTCTGCCTTCGGCTCAGGTCATGATCCCAGGGTCCTGGGATCGAGCCCCGCATCGGGCTCCCTGCTCCGCGGGAAGCCTGCTTCTCCCTCTCCCACTCCCTCTGCTTGTGTTCCTGCTCTCGCTGTCTCTCTCTCTGTCAAATAAATAAATAAAATCTTTAAAAAAAAAAAAGTATAAACAAAAATCTAAAGGTACACATGAGAAGTAGTTTGCCTCTGGGTAGTGGTACTACATTTTTTTTCCTTTTTGCTGTTTTCCAAATTTTCTATATGAAATCCTTGTTTTCATAATTCAGTATATATATTATTTGTATACAAGTGTTACATAAATAATATTTTTTTATGTTTCTTTATTAGTGCACAAATATGTATCAAGTGCCTATTATATGCTAGGCACTGTTCCAGGTGCAGGACAAATAGCCATGAATAATACAGACAAGGTCCTTGCTCTCAGAATTTATGTTCCAGGGCAGAAGGGTAGAAAGTGACAATAAACAAAGAGACAAGTGAATGAACAAAGTAATTTTACCTAGTAATTAGTTCTATGAAAAAATTAAACAGAGGGGCACGTGGGTAGCTCAGCTGGTTAGGTGTCTGACTCTTGATTTCAGCTCAGGTCAGGATCTGAGGATCGTAGATCAAGACCCATTTCAGGCTCTGAGCTCAGCAGGGAGTCTGCTAGAGAGATTCTCTCTCTCTCTCTCTCTCTCTGCCCCTCCCCACTCCTCTCTCAAATAAATCTTAAAAGCAAACCAAAAAAACAAAAAACAGGGTAGTGTTACTCAAAGTGACTGGGTTAGAGGGTGCAACTGCAGCTGCAGGTCAGGCATCTCAGAGGTGAATTTTGAGCTGAGAGATGAATGACAGGAAAGAGGAAGGTGAAGATATGGGGGAAGAGCATATCAGCAGAAGTACAAAGGCTCTGAGATGGAGGTGAGCTTGTTGGGTCTGACCCACAGAAAAGGGGCTAGTATGGAGGAGGGAGGTAGGCGGGAGACTGAGGATAAAGACAGGGTCCAATACTATAGGCCCAGTAGGCCATGTTAAGGAGTCTGGGCTTTATTCTAAATGTAAGGGGAAGCCACTGGAGGGTTTTAAGCATGTGAGTGATGTAATGTGCATTATGCCTTAGATCACTCTGGCTGCTGTGTGGAGAGTGGATTTTAGGGGGCAAGAGAACAAAGGACATCAATAAAGAAGCTGCTGTAGTAATCTAAGGGCCTGGACTGGGGTGACAGTGGGAGAGATGGCCAGAAATGGTCAGACTCTGGGTGTATTTCAGAAGAATAGGTGACAAGATTTGCTAACAGACTGTATGTGGGATGAGGGAGAAAGGAATCCAGAATGACCCTTAGGTTTAAGTCTAAGCAGAATGAGGACTTTCTTTTGAGTTTATGGATTAAAAACCTTTCAGTAAGTGTAAAAAAAAGACTAGGCAGTTGAAATTCATTCCCTGAATTTCTACTTATTTTCCTCCAAGTTAACATTTTTTAACTTCTCAAAGCTTCTTCTGACAAAGTACTTTATTACCAAGGAATAAAAATTTCATGATTGTGAAATATGAAGCATTTATTGTTCTTAAGGGAGCCTTTTTAGTAGAGTTGCCTGGAAGAGGGGATATGGCAGAAACTTAAGCATCTACTTGAGCCCAGAGCAGAGATGTACCCATGACTTAGCATGGAACTGGCCACATCTTTATAAAAAACATTTACTGGTTAGGAAACTAACATTTATATTAATGAAAGAAAAAAATCAATTATATAAATCTCACCCCTAGGTCATCTTCCTTCTTTCCCTTTCCACACCTTCCAAGAGGGATTAATAAGGAAAACAAGTGAAACAAACAAACTACAGTGTAACCATGATCTCAAGACTTCATTTTCATACACAGTAAAGACTTGTGCTGTTACCTTGACCTCCTGCCAGTAGGGCCCCCCGCGGGTGAACATGAAGTAACTGTACATCTGATTCTTCCTCTGGATTATATCCGTGTCCTCTCGGATATTCACCATCCAAGGCCGACCATCTCCACGTACACGGAGATACAGAGTGTTGAACTGGGACCAATCATAAGCCCTCTTTCTCTCAAAAGGGCCCTACGGTACAGAAACGAAAATTAATTTCATCTCATTTTCCACTATTAGCAAAATGTGAGTCATCATCTTTTGCAGCATCAAAAGGATCCACTAGGCATTTTTCTGTCTTTTTTGGCTTTCCACCACCATAAGGAGGCAGATAAATCTGGTGATTCTTATTTTAGTACAAAATACTGACAGAGGGGGCGCCTGAGTGGCTCAGTCAGTTAAGCGTCTGCCTTGGGCTCAGGTCGTGATCCCAGGGTCCTGGGATCGAGTCTCACATCAGGCTCCCTGCTCTGCGGGAAGCCTGCTTCTCCCTCTCCCACTCCCCCCTGCTTGTGTTCCCTGTCTCGCGGTCTCTCTCTCTGTCAAATAAATAAATAAAATCTTAAAAATATATATATACTGACACAGTTTTATGTTTCTAAGGTAATATCCCAGACGTGATTGGCCCAGGACAGTGTTGACGTGTGGTAGGTACTCACTTGTATCAATGAATGGAAACAAATTACTGTATGTACCTTTCCCCCGCCCAGTCCTATGGAGCAATGGATTCTGAGTGGGCATGACAACTGCCTTCCCATAAATCAGAAAACTATGAAAGAACTCAAGTTTTAAAACTGCTGTTTTATAACAATAGCTAACATCCACTGAAAACTTATCTTAAGCACTGTGCAGGCATAATTTCATCCTCACAGCCCTGTGAGATAGGTACTATCATATCATTGTGCTCCATCTTACAGATGAAGAAAATGAGCACTCAACTAGGAAGTGGTAGATCCAGTGCCCTTTAACTCCAAAATCTGTATTCTTAACTAACTAAAAACTGTCTCTCTCAGGGAAAGTGGAATTTAGTGTTAATTAACAAAGGTGTTTATTTATACCAGTCTCAAAGATAATCTGATTTCAAGAATAGCAGGGCTCACATATGAACTATTATTTACTAGCTGTATAATTTTTTTTCCAAAGATTTAATTTTTTTTTAATGTTTTTTTATTTATTTATTCATGAAAGTCAGAGAGAGAGAGAGAGAGGCAGAGGCAGAGGGAGAAGATGCGGGACTCGATCCCAGGACCCTGGGATCATGACCTGAGCCGAAGGCAGACGCTTAACCGTCTGAGCCACCCAGGTGCCCGCAAAGATTTAATTTTTTTATTTTAAAGAGAAAGAGTGGGATACCTGGGTGGCTCAGTCAGTTAGGCAGGTCGTGATCCCAGTGTCCTGGGATTGAGTCCAGCATTGGGCTCCTTGCGCAGCAGGGAGCCTGCTTCTCCCTCTGCCCCTGCCTGCCACTCCCCCTGCTTGTGCATGCACGCTCTGACAAATAAATAAAATCTTAAAAAATAAATAAATAGAGTGTATGCACACACCGGGAACAGGAGTGGGGGGTGAGGAAGAAGAGCAGAGGGGGAGGGAGAAGGACAAGCGGACTCCACATGAGCTCGGAGGCCCACGCAGGTCTCAACCTCAGATCACGATCTGAGCCAAAACCAAGAGTCCGTCGCTTTACCGAGCCACCCAGGTGCCCCAACTAGCTGTACAACCTTAGACAAGTTACTAAATCTCCCAAAGCCTCAGTTTCCTCATCTGTAAAATGAGGATGACCACACCTTAGAGTTTTATATATATATATATATGTGTGTGTATATATATACACACACACACACACACACACACATATATAAAGTAGCACAAGGACTGGCAGGGCACACTTAATAAATTTTATCACCTATTTTCAATACCCCACAGTGTGTATCTAGCTGTAGAATTATTTTCTACTGCAGAATGACCAAATCCATTCTGTGGATTTCAGGCACTGAAAAAAAAAAAAATCTTTGTAAGCAGAGGTCTCTCCAAGAACACATACCTTTCTTTCTCATCATTATCTGGAGAGAGGGAGCCTAAGACTATTCCTAACATTTGCCTTTCTCCTTAGAGCACAATATCCAAGCAAACATCCAGAGGCTGTGGCCAAGGCCAAGGCATGGGGGCCTGTCCAGGCAGCCCTGGAACAACAGCTGGTCAGCAAATTTGCAAAAAGCCATAGGTTGGCGGTAAGACAAAGGAGGCAACCAAAGTGACTGTGGAAATCAGTGTTCTGATTGGAAACTCTAAGGCTAAAGACAAAAGAAACTATATACCGACATTGTATTCTGGCTGGTAAACTTGTTTCTCACAGGGTTACAGGTTAAAAGTTCTGAAACTGCTTTGTATGTACACTGGAGTCAAATTAATAGGTAAGCTGATGGTAAATGATGGGAGTCAGGTTTCTCCCTATTACAGAGGGAAATTATAGATAAGCAAGAGGGAGAGGCCCAGAATGAACCACATGGCACTAGATTAGAGTCAGAGCACAGTATGAACTCATATTTAGTTTACTACAGATATAGAAATAATTGCAGACGTGTTTCCACTGGGTTGGTACACATCCCTGTATTTCCTGCTGTGTCCACTGAGAGGTCCTGGAAGTAATGTCTACCCAGTAGCAACAAGCATACCCAGCGCCCAGATCTCCAAAAAAGGGAACCAGGGCTCCTTCAAGAAATGGCTAATTCTAGGGTTGGGACAGAGAAAATACAAGATGTGCTTAGAGCATCTTGTAGTGTAAGAAAGTGCTAAAAAACAAAAAAACGGAGGCCTGGCAAAGGGACAAAAGCCAACCTGAAAGACCTGCCAATGGCCAAAGCTAGAACAATTTGAGCAACAAAATAAATAACATAGTATTGGATTATAACCGGAAGTGCGAGTCCATACAAAATGACTGCCTAAAATAAATGTGGGACAAGAAACAAATCTTCCTCTCTGAAGAATCCCAAATAATTTATGTAAATACCACCCCTTTCAGGAGATACAACTTAATCCCATGCCCTATCCCGTGCCTTGAATGTAGGATGCACTTACCAACTTGCTTCCAAAGAACAGAGTATGGAAAGAATAAAAAAAAAAAGTAACTTAATGGAGTACCCTGGCAAACACTATCTTAGCTAGGTAATCACGGTGAACACATCAGTGTTAAGTCAGGTTGCTAGCATGTACCCCTGGTATGAGGGATGGGAACGGTACTTCAACTCTGTGGTATTCTTCCTAAAAACCCAGAAACCCAGTCTTACCAGGAGAAAAAACATCAGAAAATCCCAAATTGAGGGTCATTCCACAAAATACCTGACCAGGATTTCTCAAATCCTCATGAAAAATAAGACTAGAAAACTATCACAGACCAGAGGAGACTAAGGAGCCTAAGGAAACATGACAACTGGATGTAATGTGGTGTCCCAGATGGGATCCTGGAACAAAAAAAGGACAGTGGAAAAACTAGTCAAATCCAAATAGTGTCTGGAATTAGTTAATAGTACCAATGTCAGATTCTTAGTTGTGACAAATGTACTGTAGCAACATAAGATGGCAACAGTTGGAGAAGATGGGTGAGGGGCATATGGAACTTTCTGTACTATCTGTACAATTCTTCTGTAAAACTGAAACTATTCTAAAATAGAAAGTTTGGGGGCGGGGCGCCTGGGTGGCTCAGTCGGTTAAGCGACTGCCTTCGGCTTGGGTCATGATCTCAGGGTCCTGGGATCGAGCCCCACATCGGGCTCCCTGCTCTGTGGGAAGCCTGCTTCTCCCTCTCCCACTCCCCCTGCTTGTGTTCCCTCTCTCGCTGTGTCTCTGTCAAATAAATAAATAAAATCTTTAAAAAAAAAAAAAGAAAGTTTAGGGGCGTCTGCCTTTGGCTCAGGTCATGATCCCAGGGTCCTGGGATCGAGTCCCACATCGGGCTCCTTGCTCGGCAGGGAGCCCGCTTCTCCTTCTGCTTGTGCTCTCTTCTCTCTCTCTCTCCCCCTCTCTGAGAAATAAATAAAAATCTTAAAAAAAAAAAAAAAGCCACAGGCTAACCCTACATCTTCTCTAAGGAACCCTGGCCATCACAGGGTCTGTGGTCTATTAGAGAAGATGCAAATCTGGGGTGCCTGGGTGGCTCAGTCGTTAAGCGTCTGCCTTCAGCTCAGGTCATGATCCCAGGGTCCTGAGATCGAGCCCCACATCGGGCTCTCTGCTCAGCGAAGAGCCTGCTTCTCCCTCTCCCACTCCCCCTGCTTGTGTCCCCTCTCTCGCTGTCTCTCTCTGTCAAAAAATAAATTAAAAATCTTAAAAAAAAAAAAAAAAAAGAGAAGATGCAAATCTCCCCAAATCATTGCTCAAATGTCTGACTTCTCAGGGCTCCTCAAACATAAGAATGGCCCCACCCTGGCCCAGAGTGATGCCCAGAAACAAGTACCCCCTGGTCAGGAACCACTTCCCCCTTATGCTTCTGCTTTACACCTGTGCCCAGTCATTACTTAACCCCATGCCCAGACGGCCTGCCAGGTGTGTTCATTTACAGAAACAAAGCCATGTGCTCTGGTTCGTGCTACAGTGGAATTCACCGCAGGTCACTAGAAAACAGAGGCTCTGGGGCTTCACTTACCCTTGGACTCCTGGCTACCATTGCACAGTACCCACTGCGGCCACTTTCCCCATCCTTAGGCGCCTCAGAGCTCAGGGTTCCATACAGCAGTGCACTCTGATTATTCTTGCCCATTTTCAGGAACACTTCACTTCTGCCTCCAATAGTCTTATCAGAAGTCACTATCCACTTATCCAAATCTTCTTTTCCACGGAACTGCCAGACAACCTTGGCTTGTTCCAGCAAGACCTCATGCAGAGGGCGGCCTTCAGGGCCTATCCAATGATTCACAAGATCATCCTTCAAACGCCTAAAATGGTCCTTTATTTCATCTTTAATTGCTTTATCAAAACTAACTTCAGGCTTCTCCTCAGGAGAGGTTATATCCAAAGCAACTTCTCTCTGGTGATGTCCTTGCAAATCCCCTTCAGAATTCCTCTGAGAGGAGGTTTTGCCAGGAGCAGCCACGGGTTTCTGAAGACTACTAGAACAATAGTCTGCAAAACGAGTACCCAAAAATGGACATGAGGCACTTGGCTTGGGACAATGTCTGAAAATATAAGCACCATTCAGAAATCTGTGAACCAAAGCCATGGTAAGATAAAGTCCAAATTTAAATTTCTCCCTGGGCTACGAGGGAAAGAAGCTTCAGCAAATAGCCCAATTCCACCTAGAACAGAAGAGACATTGAACAGTTACCAGGGTAGCAATGAATGCATCACAATTTCAAATGCAACACAGATCATGTATTGTGAAATTCAGGAACTTATTTTCTAGTTCTGTCAACATTTACCCAGGGCCTTACTATGAGCAGAATATTGTTTGCACTGTATGTAAAGCATCCCTCTGCCTTGTGAAAAAACGCAGAAAGGGAAAGAAACACAGGCCCCATTCATGGAGTTAATTACTGACCCTAAAATAATTCAATTATGCGCTTCAAAAGGTTGTGTCAATCTTAAAGAAAATTTCTTATGCTGGGTTTTTAAAGAAATCATTGATTCCTAAAATAGAATATTCAACTAATTCACTCCAGACCTAGGCTAACTGACATTTTAGCACTTCGTCTACAAAAAGAGGGACTACAGTGTGCACTGCATATGGAGTCAGAAAACGTGCCCATTTATTAGGTTATGAGTATTGTGAATATTGGCAATTTCAGGCTGTTAAACCTAATCAACCTCTTTATCCTCAGGTAAAGCTATTAATCTTTTGAAGTCTCCACTTCCTCGGGGGTAAGGCTGTGTTAACATCTGCTCTACCTACCTGAAGGGATTCTTCTGAAAATCAAATGGAATGAATGACGGCTATAAGAGCATTCTCTGATCCAGTAAGTCTGATAAACCCCCAAGATTCTTCATGTCTAACAAACTCCTAGTTCAAGGTCCACACTTTGAGTAGCAAGGCTTGGACTATCAGTTACTATCTGAGCTCCTCAAATCTAGAACCTAAACAAAAACACCAATACCATCACATTTAAATGCCAATCTTAATATTCTCAAACCACCTGACATATATTATCTGACTGAATGCACACAAGGCTCCTGTAAGACAAATCAGGTAGATATTTCCTTTTTCTAGGAAACAGATACCAAGAGGTGAAGTGATTTGCCTAAGCTGACAATGCTAATCAGTATGGAAGCTCGAACTACAACCCTAGCCTTAAGTCCTTCTACTACGTGCTGCTGCCTCTACATCAGCAACACGGGCGCCTGGGTGGCTCAGTCGTTAAGCGTCTGCCTTCGGCTCAGGTCATGATCCCAGGGTCCTAGGATCGAGCCCTGCATCGGGCTCCCCGCTCAGCGGGAAGCCTACTTCTCCCTCTCCCACTCCCCCTGCTTGTGTTCCCTCTCTCGCTGTGTCTGTCAAATAAATAAATAAAATCTTAAATAAACAAACAACAACAACAAGAAAACATCAGCAATAAGTTCTATAGCTCTTGTAAAATAACAACTTTGGCTAAACAGTCCTCTCTTCTACTTACTCCAGCTACCCCTAAAAGGAATAAAATATGCAATGCCAAGTTCTTTGTTCTCCTGTTTTGGCCCAAAGACCAGGAGAGAGGAAAAACAAACAAAAATTCACCCACTAGTCAGAACATGGAGCTGAATGAGGAACTAAACAGTACACTGAAAACAAAAACAAAAAGCCTCAAAAATGCCAAAATCCAACAATCTGGCTTACCTGCCTCAATTGCCCAAGAGTCTACATCAAAATGGCCCCCAGACCACTAACTAAAACACAAAAGTGCTCATCCTTCTAGAATGCCCCTCCTCCCTCATGCCCCACATTAAATGGATCCCCACTTTCTCTCTTCTAAATCACTGTACTCTGCTTCTTGCCTCCAGGCTTGCAGCCACCACCTCTACCTCATCCCTCCACTCAGCATCTAAAAGGGCCTAAAACACAAAACTGATCATTTATCTTCTCTGACTAAAACCCTTCCAGGGGGGTGCCTGGATGGCTGGGTCAGTCAGTTGGGGGTCTGCCTTTGGCTCAGGTCCTGATCCCAGGGTCCTAGCATCAAGTCCTGCAACGGGCTCCTTGCTCAGCAGGGAGCCTGCTTCTCCCCCTGCTTCCCTTGCTTGTAGGCGTGTTTGCACGGGCTATCAAGTAAATAAGTGAAATCTTAAAAAAAAAAAACACCTTCCAGGGCTCCCTCATGGTTTTCAGAATAAAGCCCAATTTTCTCCACAGGGTCTCTAAGACTCCTCCAGATCTGGCCTCCATTCACCTCCCCAGCCTCACCTTAGTCACATTCCACTCTCTACTCCAATAACCATAAACACTTGCAGTCCAACAAGTGCCAACCGATAGTCCCTCTCTGGGTTTCAGGCCTTGGCAAATTGCTGCTCCCGGGCCAGGAGTGCCCTCCGTGGATTTTACCTAGCTAACTTATCCTTTGGTACTCAATTTAGACATCCTTTACCTTCTGCATTTCTAACAAGCTCCCAGGTGATGCTCTCATCACTGGCCCACTGCACACTCTTTAAGTAGCAAAGTCCTAACTCATCTCCCAGACTCTGATCTCTACCTCTCCCAATCCATCCTTTGCCTGGCAATAAAAGGGATGTGTCTAAATATAAATGCACTCCCCTTATAATAAGTCAGCAATTCCTCCCCCAGAAATTCAAACTCCTAAAATAGTACACAAGGCCCAACTCCCTGACCTAACTTCTACTCACATCCATGGCCAATCACCTCAGCTCTATTAAGACCAATGGTAGAGGCGCCTGGGTGGCTCAGTCAGTTAAGCGTCTGCCTTTGGTTCAGGTCATGATCCTGGGGTTCTGGGATCCAGGGGGAGGGGGAGGGCGGGGAGGTCCCTGCTCAGCAGGAGTTTGCTTCTCCCTCTGCCCCGCCAAAAAAAAAAAAAAAAAGAAGGGAACCAGGAAAATTAGTTGATCTGAGGTCCTGGAATCATAGGTAATATTTCAATTTCCCTCGCTGCTTGTGCTTAATTAATTTTACCTCTACATACAAAGGAATTTGGGAAACAAATGATAATCTGATAAAATGGAATTTGTACAATCATAAAAATGATTCTCGTGAACCCCATCCGCAGGCTACACTAAGTGGCAAATAAGGAGGAATCAAAATTGCATATATACTAATATTACAAACATAAAAGTGTACCGACAAAAAAAGATTTGAGGGAGAAAAAAAGAAAAAAGCCTTAAAGTCGTATGTAGGATGATGGGATTCTAATATTATTCACCGTATTTTCCAAGCCCTCAGTAGTGCTGTTAATTCTCTAATAATATAGCTTGAATTATAAATTTTTGTTCCGTATTTTTACCAATAAACATAAAGTAAAACCCATCAACTAGATGACCCCGGGCTGAAGTTGGTCATTTTTGACCGCAACGTAACCCACGGAGTTAAAAGAGAGTAGTCGTCAAGACTTTATACCAGGGCTGACCACGCGCCCGAAACCGTTCCAAGTATAGTTCATTGACTCCTCACAACTGCCCTGAGGTACTGTTATTATTCCGATTACAGAGACGAGGAAAAGGAGGTTCCAAGAATAAATTACTGGAGGTCACACAGCTAGTAAGAGGCAAAACGAAACTCTAGAGCCCCAGTGTTTAACTCCCGATCTGATTCGGGGCAGCGGTCCGGGCCATGCCGCGGCGAGGCAGCCCCCTCAACCCTCACCTGCTACGGCTGTTGCACCCCGACAGCCCGCCGGCGCCCGCTGGCCTCTCCGCCGGCGCCCGAGAGCGGCTTCCACCCGGGTCCCCGCTTTTCCCGACCGGGTACTCCGCTTTCCTCGTGTGGGTCCATCTGCTTTTCCAGTCCGGCGCCGAACCAAGCCTTGGGGCACGAGAGTTCCGGCCGAGGTACAGGCGGGAACAGAGTAACAAGGTTCCTGGAGTCCGGCGAATTGAGGCTTTTGGTCGACTAGCCTCCCAAAGGGCTCGGCTTCCACTCCTGATCTTTTCTGCTCTGTGTGAGAAAGTGGGGGAGAATTTAGAGAGGATCTTTCCCTTTCTGCATCCCTCCTTCAGGCTGCCATCTCCACCTCGCATCTTTCAAATAGGACCCAAATATTACGAACGTCCTTTCACCCCGGGGCGCCAGGGTTCCCCGGTGCCGCCACTCCCCGCAACCTCCTAAGAGCTGTCCATGGCCTCAGAGGACTCGATCCCCTGGAATCGCCCCCGTGGAATCTTAGGAGACCCACCAGGCACCTGGACAGCGAACCGTCCTTCCTGGCCTCGCCCAGTCCCGCCCAGTGGGGCCGCCCACTCCGCAGGACTTATATTGTATCTTGTGCACACCTCAGTTTGAGCATTTTCAACATTGTATCTTAAGTATTCATTCACTTCCCACTTCTCTGCCACACTGTGAGCTTCTTGGGTCCAGAACTGTGCTGCTCCTCCTGTCCCCAGCAATTAGCACTGCACTAGCAGGAATAAACTCTCAGCAAGTATCTGAATGAATTGTAACCCCTGGCAGTTAACTCCGTTCTTCTCCAAGGTTAAGGCCTCACCAAACACAATTGGCTTTTCCAAGTTTCCTCCACCACTTGTTTCCACGCCACCACCTCTTCTTTCTTGAAATTCTGCTTTTGACTTTTCTAGACTCTAAACTTGCCTAGTTCTCTTACCTTCTAGAACCTTGCCCCAGCTGCCTCCTCCACTGACTCTCTTCCCACAACCTTAAATGTGGGTTGTCTCCAAAACCCAGACTGCGCTTTCCTCTTTTCTAGTTTCAGATATGAGTTACGTACAATTTTATCTCCTTCTGTAAATCCCAGCATACAATTCCAATCTCTGGACAGCAGTTCCAGCTGTGAGATACAGCACTGGCATCTCAAATTAGATATGTCTGAATCTGAATGTGTATTTACCCTAACTCCTCTTATGTTCCCTGTTTCTGTAAATGCCCACATCCTTCTAAGCTGGAAATCCTTGCTGTAAAACCTCTCCTTAAACCTCTTCTCACTAACCCTAAATCTACTGAGTTCTCTTTGCTATCTTCGAGCTTTCACTCCTTCCCTCCAAACCCATATATCCCCCGATAGCTGTTGCCCTTATACAAACTGACATTCAGTCTACTGATTGCCCTACTCTGGACACAACAGTTTGTCTTTTTCCACTTTAAAACGTGGCACCCAGAGCTGAACACCAAATTCCTCTGGCCTCCAGACATTCCACTGGTCTAAACCCTCCATAATCTCCTACTCCATCTATGCTATTCATACTTATCCTCAGTTTCTCAGCCCAGCTGGTATCTGCCTAAACCACACTCATTCCTCCTCATAATCAGTTAACATTGTTTCTGCTCAGCATTTCTCCCTCTTCTGCTTCCCAAACGGTTGGTTGCAAGGATTTATGACTCTCTTCTCTTCCCACTTTAGCTGATTGGTCCAGCGGTCAGGTAGATCAGGTTATTCCCAGGGTTTTTCTGAAGTAAAACTGGAAAATAGTCCTTTTAACCCTGATGGCTCCTGTAGAGCTCATGAGCTAACTGGTAACACCGTGGGGGGGGGGGGGAATGAATTGCAGCAAGAGAAAATAAAATCAAGGTGCAGAGAGAAACAGTAATGGGAGGATAAAAGAAGACCCATTCAGCATTTATATTGCCAGTTCCAGTTGTTCCTGAGGCCCAGCTGCATCAATTATCTTCCCATGGCTTGGCCATTTAGTCTTTCCCTGATTTCTAAGCACCAATAAATTCTTTTTACCTAAATTAATCTGAGTGGTTTCTACCACTTGCAACCAATAGGTAGGTCCTGATTGATACACTGACTCCACCTATTCTGAATACACCTTAAATCCCGTCTTTTCCTTAAAAACTTTCCCTAATGGGTTCATCTCATAATGATTGCTCTCCTTCTGACACCCTATAATATTTATGCTTTATATTGTGACACTGGCACTTAATTATGTTCAAGTGAAAACTAGATTATAAACATGACTAAACTGCTCATTCATTATTTTATGCATACAAGCCTTTTCTCTTGAATAGGAGGGTAAAAACCTTCGAAGTAGTGATTTTTGTCATATACTTTGAAATATATTTTTTCGGGGGCACCTGGGTGGCTCAGTCGTCAAGTGTCTGCCTTCGGCTCAGGTCATGATCCCAGGGTTCTGGGATCAAGCCCCACATCAGGCTCCCTGCTCGGCGGGAAGCCTGCTTCTCCCTCTCCCACTCCCCCTGCCTGTGTTCCCTCTCTCACTGTGTCTCTCTCTGTCAAATAAATAAAATCTTTAAAATAAAAAAAATAAAATAAAATATATTTTTTCGGGGCACCTGGGTGGCTCAGTCGGTTAAGCACCTGCCTTTGGCTCAGGTCATGATCCCACGGTCCTGGGATTGAGCCCCACATCGGGCTCCCTGCTCGGCGGGAAGCCTGCTTCTCCCTCTCCCTCTGCCTGCCGCTCTGCCTACTTGTGCTCTCTAGGTCTCTGTCAAATAAATAAATAAAATCTTTAAAAAATATATTTTTTTCCTACAGTAATCTGCACAATTTTACACACAGAGTGGGTACTGCCTAAAGAGGCTAAACAAAAGAGAAATTTCATGAAAACCTTCAGGGCTGTGGTGACAGAGGTCAGCAAAAAATATTTCAATATTATTCAAAATATCATTCAGTAGTCGCATCCCTCAGTGGAGTCCAATCAAGTTTGAGGATGATGAGGGTATGAGCCAGGCCAAGGAACTGAAGTATTTCAGAAAGGAATATTACCTCATGGGAGTTTGGGATCATGGTGGTGTCACTACAGATCCATGGTTCACTCTCTGCTTTGCTAATCCAGGAACTTAATTTTATCTGTTTACTCAGAGGATTACTTTATGCCAAGCAACTTCACAGGAGAAATAACAAGCCAGAATGTCCATTTGCTCATCTACAACAAAGAATGGGCCCGATTTGAGAGCCGAGGCCATCGACCCAGGACAGTCCCTCCTGATGGGGAAGCCAGACTACTAGGTGAGAAGGGTCAAATAATTAGAAAGAACTGAGAGTGTTCAAGCAGATTTTCCATGAAACAAAATAAACGTTCTATTCTTCTTTTGGGGTTATTCCTATCTGCAGCATGAAGACCAAGCATTTTCTGGTGCTACTTTAATAAATTTCTGAACACAGACATGTTCTTTGTCTTTTCTTCTTTTTAAAGATTTTATTTATTTACTTGAGAGATAGAGTGAGAGAGCACGAGCTGGGGGAGGAGCAGAGGGAGAGGGAGAAGCAGACTCCCACCTTGAAGCTCAATCCCAGGACCTAGGGATCAGGACCTGAGCCCAAGGCAGATGCTTAACTGACTGAGCTACCCAGACGCCCTAGGCATGTTCTTTTTCTATGGCTTTTTTCTTAGTTGACTCCTTTGCAGGTAACCCCAGTCCATCCCCCACCAATATGTGAGCACGACAGTCGCCTCACACTGAGGCGATTTTACTCACTCTCCTTTACAATCACAGTCACAAGCCAGGAGGCTCTATCACAGTCCCTTCCTGACTTGGATTTGCCTGCTGCATCGAGCGTACCATCACAAATCTCCTCAACCTGAACTGCTTCTGGCTAAACCTCATTTGCCAGGGTGCAAGAATTGGACAGACTTGATAGCTCCAGTTTCTGACTGGCATTCCCAGGCCTGATCCTAGTATTCAGTTGAGCCCTGAGGGGAAAACTGCTCATTGTTTCCTGATACTCGTTCTTTCTTCATCTTATTGCAATAGAATATTTACCTGGACAGGTGAATAAAGTTTACATTTCCCCGCCTATTTTTGCAGTTACCAATGGGAGTGGAACTGTCTTGTGATAGCTGCAAGGAGCTTTCCTTAAAAGACAGCTGTCATGTGTCTTCTCCCACCTTCCCCTTTGCTTTCATATTAACGCGTAGAACTTGGAAATGACAGAACTCCATCTTGGACCATGAGGATGAGGGCAGCCTCCCACAGAAGGAGTAGAAAGCAGGAAGGAGCCTGGGAGCTCGAGGACTTTGTGGATGAGAGCCACCAAAACAGCCCTGGATTGCCTACATCTGGACTTTAACATGAAAAATAAATTTTTTCCCTACTTAAGCAATTGCTAATTAAGGTTTATCACCCACAGGTGACTCTAATCCTAAATAATATATTCCAGTTTGGGCTGTAAGTATACAGCTTAACCAACTTTGGGTCAAGTTTCTCTTTTAATAAAAATAGCACATCCAGGTGGACCAATGAGAAATGTAGGCAAATAAAGAGACCTCCTAAATCCATAGAACTTTCTGTGATGATGGAAATGGGTTAAGATTTTTGTTATTTATTTGAGAGAGAGAGTGAGAGAGAGAGAGAGAGAGAGAGCATGCACAAGCAGGGGAAGGGTAGAGGGAGAGGGAGAAGCAGACTCCCTACTGAGCAGGGAGCCCGATGCGGGACTCAATCCCAGGATTCTGGGATCAATACCTGAGCCAAAGGCAGATGCTTAACCGACTGAGCCACCCAGGTGCCCCTAATTTAATTTTCAATAGCCACATGTGGCTAGTGGCTACCATATTGGACAGAATAGTCCTAGATAATGGAGACAGAACTATGAATTACTCTGGAATCAGTCAGCATGTGAAAGCCTGAGATTAACAAGCATGATATGGGAAGTAGGATTAGTATAAATTTTGCCATAGATTGAACCTTCCAAGGATCATAATATTTAAAAGGTTAAAAGTGGTTATACATTAATGTTGGTCATACTCTCTGTGAGAACAGTTTAAGCAGCTTGCATAGAATCTTGATTTTAGAGGAGTAAGGAGCAAATAGGAGAATTAAAAGAAATGCAAATTTATTTATTTATTTATTTATTTATTTATAATTTATTTATTTGAGAGAGAGCAAGCCAGAAAGAGAGCACGAGCAGGGTAAGAGACAGAGGGAGAAGCAGGGAGTCTGGTGTGGGACTCGATCCCGGGACTCTGGGATCATGGCCTGAGCCAAAGGCAGATGCTTAACTGACTAAGCCAACCAAGCACCCCAAGAAATACTAATTTAGACAGAAAATCAAATTTTTTATTACAAGAGCGATGATAATATCAGTTATGTACAACGTACCAGGCATTTTTCTAAGTGTTGTTCTTTCTTCTTTGAATTAAACATTAACATGTTTAATATTAACATTTAATATTAACATTAAACATTAACATGTTTAATATTCAAAACAAGCCCATGAAGCAGCTACCATTATCATTGTACAGATGTGGAAACTGAGGCCCAGAAAAGCTCCAGAAATAGAACTAACTGAAAATGGAAGGGGAGAAGTAACAAGTCATAAAATCATAAAATTATATTGTTCAAATGGAGATCAGTAATCAGGTTTCACCAAAGTTTGTATGCTTTTTTTATTGTGATAAAATCTACATAACATAAAATTGACCATTTTAACCATTTTTTTTTTTTTAAAGATTTTATTTATTTATTTGACAGAGAGAGAGACAGCGAGAGAGGGAACACAAGCAGGGGGAGTGGGAAAGGGAGAAGCAGGCTTCCTCCTGAGCCAGGAGCCCGATGTGGGACTCGATCCCGGGACTCCAGGATCATGACCTGAGCCGAAGGCAGTCGCTTAACCAACTGAGCCACCCAGGCGCCCCCCATTTTAACCATTTTTTAAGTATATAGTTCAATGGCACTAAGTCCATTCGCGTTGTTGTGCCATCCATCTCCAGAATATTTTCATCTTCCCAAACTGAAACTTGGTACCCATTAAACATGAACTCTCCATTCCCCACTCTCCCTCATCCCTGGCAACCACCATTCTACTTTCTCTCTATATTAATTTGACTACTCTAGGTACTTCATATAAGTAGAATCATACAATATTTGCTCTTTTGTATCTCACTTATTTCACTTGGTATAATATAATCAAGGTTCAACCTTGAATATATTAGCATGTATCAGAATTCCCTTCCTTTTCTGGGGCGCCTGGGTAGCTCAGTCAGTTAAGCATCTGCCTTCAGCTCAGGTTATGATCTCAGGGTCCTGGGATCGAGCCCCATGTTGGGCTCCCCACTCAGTGGGGAGTCTGCTTGTCCTTCTCCCTCTGCCCCTCCCCCTGCTCGTGTATTCTCTCACTCTCAAATAGATAAATCTTTAAAAAAAGAATTTAAAAAATAATTCCCTGCCTTTTCAAGACTGAATAATGTTCCATTGTATGTATTTAGTACATTTTGTTTTATCTATTCATTCCTTTTTAAAGATTTATTTATTTATTTATTTTAGGGGGGAGGGGCAGACGAAGAGGGATAATCTCAAGCAGACTCCATACTGAGCACAGAGCCTGACACGGGGCTTGATGACAACCTGAGCCAAAACCAAGAGTCAGACACTTAACCTACTGCACCACCCAGGTGCCCCTATCTATTCATTATTGTTGGCAGCTTGGCTTGTTTCCACCTTTTGCCCATTGTGAACAATGCTACTATGAACTGAGTGTACAAATATCTGTTCAAGTCTCTGCTTTTACTTCTTTTGGGTATTAAACCCATATGGTAAATCTATGTTTATTATTTGAGGACTCAGCGGTGCCTGGCTGGCTCAGTAGGTAGAGCATGCGAGTCTGGATCTCAGGGTTATGAGTTCAAGCCACATGTTGTGTGTGGACACTACTTTTAAAAAAAATTGAGGAATCACCTTACTGTCTTCTATAGTGACTGCACCATCTCATATTCCCACCAGCAATGCACAACCATTTTAGTTTCTCTACCTCTTCAACACACTTGTTATTTTCTGTTTGTTTTTTTATAAGAGCCATCCTAAAGTGTGTGAAGTGGTATCTCACAGTGGTCTGATTTGCATTTCCCTATTCAACTGTTTGTTTAAGTATAGGAAACCCCATGTGTATTCATTAGCAGTGGGGAAGGGGAGGCTGAAGGGAGGGAAGTTGATCAAATCAAGAAGGAAGTATATCAGGCAACAGAGAGAGTGGGGGCATTACGGGAGGGAAATAAAGGCAAAGGGTTGAGGGAAATGATTATTTAGGTTAACCCAGCCAGGTCTGTGCCATCTTCTTTCTTAGCCTCCCAGAAGCTCCTAGGTAGTGGGCTTCACCAGAGCTTAACTGTAGCTTTGTTCATAACAAAACTGAAACCCACCCAAATTAGAAATGGAGACAAGAGAGGGCAGTTTATCTATTTGTAGACACAGGGCAGCCAAACACCCAGAAATAATATGACAAAAGAAACAAAGGGAAGCAGATCAAGAACTGGCCACTACAAGGAGAGGCTCCCTTACTCAAAGTGAAATGAACCTTAAAAGCACCATTTGGAAACCTGGAACCAGAGGACATTGAAGCTTCTGTGCATCAGGACATGAATGAGTAAAGCTCTGCAGTCACATACGTTGCAGGGAGGAAAGAGGCAGAGGTGTTGTCCAGCCCTGGCCAACCTTAGTAGGTAGCAGGACCTTTATCGAGTTTCCAATTAACATTAAGTGAGGGACACCTGGGTGGCTCAGTTGGTTAAGCGTCTGCCTTCGGCTCAGGTCATGATCCCAGGGTCCTGGGATCGAGCCCCGTATCGGGCTCCCTGCTCCTCGGAGAGCCTCCCTCTCCCTCTGCTTCTGCCGCTGCCCCTGCTTGTGCTCTCTCTCTCTGACAAATAAATAAATAAAATCTTTAAAAAATAGTAACATTTAGTGAGATAATATATGTAAAGTGTTTAGCATAATCCTTGGGATTTTTTAAAAAATAGATATTTTTAAAAAGCTAGATATTATTGTTGAACTCTGGGACAGTGCTCCGCAAGTACATAGTCTAGTGCAGGGCATGGCACCAAACAAGTAACAGCAGCACAGTTCGAGAGGCAGGTGCCACGTCCAGGGGTGGCCCAAAGAAGGGTGTCATGAACACTTGTGGGCCAGACACTGAACTGAACATTTTCCCTTTTAATCCTCACAATGATCCTGTGAAGTAGGTACGAATATCATACCTATTTCACAGGTGAGTAAACTGAGTCTTGGAGATGTGAAGTCACTTGCTAGTCGCAGGCCTGTCACAGCTGGTGAAGTGGTCGAGCTGGGATTCAAACCACATCTGCCAGCTCTCTACAGGGTACATGCTCATTATCCACACTCCTCTGTATCGTATCTGCTTATTTGCTCACCTTGGGGAGCAGTTTCTAGAGGGAGGACATGAGTACTGAAGGATAAGGCGTGTAACACGCAGATGAGAGGAGGAAAATCAATCCACGGAAGGAAGCACACAGGCCCAAGGCATGGAATTACGCAACAGACATTACATCTAGAAAAATGTAAGAGTTCTGCTTGACAGAATGGTGACAATTCCTACTGACCAAATTCACACACAGAGTCGAGCCTGGATCCAGACATTTACTATATCATGTCCCTTATGCCTTACCACAATCTTGTAAGGCAGATACTTTTTCCCTCTTTTACCTCTGAGGAGAATGAAGCTCAGAGAGGTTAGGTGACCTAACTACATTCACAGAAGCAGGGGAGTGAGCTGAATGCCAGTCTGCTAACTCTATGCACTTCTTATGATTGCAGGGTGTGGGGAGGACAGAGAGAGAAGGAAGCGGTTGAGCAGTTTCTCAAAGAGCTTTTTTTACTGGGACCCACAGTAAGAAATGAAATGTGTTATGACCAAGTCATATAACTATTAATATATTATTATATATTAATATAAGGTAGAATTTTCTAGTGTTCATCAAGATCCAGTTTTTCTATCCCTCCAGGCACACTGGAGGATTACACTTCTCTGCCTCCTTACGATTAGGCAATCATATGACTAGTTAGACCCTTACTCTATACCATATATGAATCAAAGACCTAAATGTGGGGTGCCTGGGTGGCTCAGTCCGTAAAGCACCCGACTCTTGGTTTGGGCTGGTTCAGGTCATGATCTCGGGGTTGTGAGATGGAACCCTGCATTGGGCTCTGTGCTCAGCGTGGATTCTGCTTAAGATTCTCTCTCTCCCTCTGCCTCTGCTCCTCCCCCTGCTTGTGTGCACTCTCTCTCTCAAAATAAATAAAATCTTAAAAGAAAAGATATAAGGTTATCCTTATGGAAACATCCCATTCACTCCCTGGCATTCTGACATGCTTTCTTGAGGGGTGTGTGTGTGTGGGTGTGTGTGTGCGTGTGTGTGTGTGTGTGTGTTGAATATGGGAGACAATTCAGGGTATGTACATATCAAATACAGACAGCATCTGTTATATGTGCTGAGGCAGGAACAAAAGGTTATGAATCATGCAGCTATACTGAGAGAGGCCAGAGATAGGGCTGAATTCATAACATCTGAAAATCAGTTCACACTTAGCAGAGGGAACACTTAAATGCAAGGAAGCCCAGGTCTCACTGGACACGCACAACTTAATCATGCACACAGGCTGATTGTGGTAGACATTACCTTGTAGTCTCACACAGCATTTTCTCAGACCCCCGTGTGCCCCTAGGCCTGGCTGTCAAGCCAGTCTAACACTGCAGGGAGAGGTTACGTTATAGGATAATACATGTTGCACGATCCTGTTTTTGGATGTGTTTACCTATGTGTCCCAAAAGGTCTGCAACAATATATACGAAATTGGTCCTAGGAGTTATTCTTGGGGAATGAGATTGGGAGAGAAGGGGTATGAGGATGAGAGCTTCTTTTTTGGAGGGAAATACACTTCTGTATTTGGATTTGTTATTTACAATGGGCATGTGTTAATTTTGTACTTCAAAACATAAATTTAAAAGGGCCTGCGAGTGACTGAAACACGCCTCACATTCTACCCCCAACTCTCCAAATTATACTTTACAAATTATACTTTACTCAAGGGAACAGAACCTAGATGGCACTTACTGGCTTCCAAAAGACACCTGCTGAATGAATAAAGAAAAAGCCTAGAGGAGACATTGAAAGAAACTTTGGCCTTAAGCTCTGCCCTCCACACAGTAGGAGCTGAGCTTCTTCCTTTCCTTTTGATTTCATTTTTTCCACTTTTTCCCTCCCCCTCTTTTTCCTCTTCCCCATATTCTTCCTCTTCAAACAAACAAACAAACAAACAAACCACAAAGAAACCCCACACAGCAGCAACAACAGCATAGTGCAGCAAAGGAGTTTTACCATGCCATCCTCTAGTAGTAATACAGAAACACGCAAGTACACAAAAGTAATGGGTAGGAAAATACGATTTCATACACACAATGGGGCATTAGGGGATGACTTTAAGTTGAAAGGTAGAGTCATCCAGTCCAAGGCAGAGAAGTAAGAGATAGGGGAGAAAAAGGAAGGAACTGGGCAAGAAAATTATGGTGTTATGCCCGGGAGAACACAGAGCACAGAGTCTCCCCAGGCTGCCACTCTCTTCTCTACTCAAAGTCAGCTTGCTTAGTTCGTCACTGAAAAGCGACCAGACTCTGGGGAGACCAATAACCAAAGACAGAATGGTTTATAAGATTGACTAACAACCTACCATGAGAAGTATGTTTACCAAGAATACTTGTGTCAGCCAAGCAATGTAGCCTCTTCCCATAAGGGAAAGCCTTCTGGGATTAGGGGGCTGCTTGGAGAACACGGGCTTCAATGCAGATGGATTTGGGGGCTATGAAGTGACATTTTCTCCAAACTGTGGAAGTCTGGAATGTCACTCGTGGGCTCCCAGGAGAGTGTGACCGGGGTGATGGACAGGATGTGGTAGCTGCTCAGGGCCCCCCCCTGCAGCTCTGGAAATGCATTAGAAAACTCTCCCTTGGGGTGCCTGCGTGGCTCAGTCTGTTAAGTGTCTGACTCTTGATTGCAGCTCAGGTCATGATCTCAGAGTCATGAGATCTAGCCCCCGTCGGGCCTGTGTCTGGCTCCATACTCATCAAGGAGTCTACTTCTCTCCTTCACCCCCTCCCTCTGCCCCTCCCCCTGCTTATGGGCGCACATGGGCGCGCATGTGCGAGCTCTCTCTCTCTCTCTCTCTCTCTCTCTCGCAAATCAATCAAGCAAGCAAGCAAACAATCTTTAAAAAAAGAAAAGAAAATTCTCCCTTGCCTAGCCCCCCTTCTGGCTACTGTGTTTATACCTCCCTACCCCATCTTGACCACATTTATGATCTTGCCCCTCCACCTGCTTTACACTAAAGTTATTTCCAGTGTGCTGGTTCCTGATTGCTCTAGGTAAGCAGGCTGTAGTTGCTTGTCTGCCAGACCAGGGAGAGGCACAGAACTGCTGACAGCAGTTAAGAGCACCACCCTAGAGTCAGACATGTTCCATTACTAACTAACTGTGTGGCCTTGGGAACCTCTCTGTGCCTCACTGTCCAGAAGAACACAGAGATGTGACATCCAGTAAGGAGGACTTGCTGGCCCAGCTGATGGCCTCTAGTTTTCAGATACTTCAGCATTCGGCTAAGCTACAGAGGGACCCTGTGCTCAAGGTCACAGCCTTCCCACGTGGCCTACATATAATGAATGATTGAGGCAGGGCGATAAAGGTCTGGCCATTTCAGCCCAGTGTGGGACAACTGACCATCTATTTTGGCTTCGGATTACCCTTGTGATTAGTTGACACTGTTGTCAGGTACACACTGCAGCTCAACTTCTCCCACTTTTCCCTATGGTTGTCAATTCCCAGGGACACTCCCTAGTAAATATCCTGCACACTGAACTCTATCTCAGAGTCTGCTTCTTGGAGAACCCAACCTACAACAATTTATGCTAGGAGTGATCCAAGAAAGCAGGCAATAAAAGGATGTTTAGAAGCAAGGTCACTAAACACACAGCTGGAGATGAAGATCTGGTGGTCCAATTGTTAAATATATTATCATTGGTGAATAGGGATAGTATGCTGGCAGAAGGGACCATACTAGCTGGTGGGATGTATCAGATAAAATAGAGGGGCCAGAGTAACTATAAGAATAGTGAAATTGGGTCACTGTGACTGACAGCCAAGTGTGAAAGCCAGAGGGCCCCCTTAATGGCATATGAAGAGAGCTTCATCACCTGTAGTGGGAGGGTAGGGAAAGCTGAGGCCCAGGATAATCATCAGAATAGTCTAAGATACAATGATGTTAAACTCCCAAGCAAGGCAAGCTGGTTAAAGACCCTAGCTGGGAAATAATGGGAACATGACATGTGGGATGGAGATATCTGATTGGTGCCCCTGAAGATCTTGAATTCCCAGATTCTCCTAAACCCTGAATGTGCAGAAATGGCCCATCATCCAGTGCTTCCCTCTCATTTGTAGACAATGCAGAAGACCAGACCCTGTAAGACTGCATGTACCCTTCTCAAAGTCTGCTCTTACCTCCCTCCTGGATACTAGGCTGATAACCAGGGTTAGAACACTACATAACCCAGTGAGGGACGTATTGGGCCTCATAAGGGAGGGACTCATTAAGGGACTATCCCCCAAAGGAGCTGCAAGAACTAGCCACACATAAAATGGCAGGAGCTGGGAGAGTAGCAAGGGACTGGATTCTGCAGGTGCTTGATCAAGAGGAACAGATCATAAAATTGGGTAAGGGAGAATTTATTGATTTGGAAGCATTCTCCCGAGATACAGCATTTATCACTCTGCCAAGGACCCAGGAAATGGTGCAAATTTGCTACCAGAATGGCTCTTAGAAGCATGAAAAACTACAACCCACACAAAGGGGGAAAAAATCAGAATTACTAAGACAGTGTAGGAACAGATTTAAAAACTCAGGGAAGCACAATGAAGTAGATGTACTGTAGGAAGACTGGAAATCCCACTGAATGATTATGTTCCATGGGAAGATCAAGAGGATACTCCACTTACCAAGGCCACAGGGAATGAGATGGTAAAGAGGAGTACCAGCATCAATGAAATTTCACTACATGCTAAAAATGCAGGCCAGGATTGACAGTAGGAGAGACGATTACAAAACATTTTGGCTCACATCAGTAATGGGGTGATAGAACTTGAAACAAGAGGCCAGGTGGCAGCACTTAACTACCAGAAGCCAGGTAGATACAATTATTCTAACAGCAGAAAGGGCGGAGTGACAGCCAGGGAGGCCTGAACCTCAGAGACTTACGGAGATGGTTAACAGAATACAGCATCTCCAAGAGCTAACAGGGCTAATCCTCAATTTTCAATCAGAAGAAATCAAGGTTGGGTGATCAAGGCCTGAAGGTAGTTGCCCCAATAAAAAGTGACATCCTTCTCCCACCTTTGGATCTGAGCCAGTTTTCAGACCCTGAACTCATTAATTAAGAAAAGCTCCAGTGTTGCGTGCAACTGATGAATCACTGAATTCTACCTCTGAAACTAATAATACGGTGCATGTTAATTAAATTGAATTTAAATAAAAAACTAAAAAATAAATAAATAAATGGTCTGGTAACCAAAAGAAGGACCTTGCAACACCGTGGCAAACATAGGGGTGCGTGGATGGCTCAGTAGGTTAAGTGTCCAGCTTTTTTTTTTTAAGATTTATTCATTTATTTATTTGAGAGAAAGAGCACAAGTGAGAGGCAGAGGGAGAAGCAGACTCCCCGCTGAGCAGGGAGCCTGATGCAGGACTCGATCCCAGAACCCTGAGACCATGACCCAAACCAAAGGCAGGCACCCAACTGACTGAGCCACCCAGGCACCCCCTGCTTGTGTTCCTTCTCTCGCTGTGTCTCTCTCTGTCAAATAAATAAAATTAAAAAAAAAAGATTTTATTTATTTGTCAGAGAGAGAGAGAGAGAAATATGAGAGAGCGTGCATGTGTACAAGCAGGGGGAGCGGCAGGCAGAGGGAGAAGCAGGCCCCCTGCTGAGCAAGGAGCCGGATGCAGGACTAGATCCCAGGGTACCGGGATCATGACCTGAGCCCAAGGCAGATGCTTAACCCACCGAGCCACCCAGGTGTCCCAAGTGTCCAGCTCTTGATCTCAGCTCAGGTCTTGATCTCATCAGGGTCATGAGTTCATGCCCTGCATTGGGCTCCATGCTGGGCGTGTAGCCTACTTTAAAGAAAAAAAAATCCCTTCCAATCTTAAAAACAAAACAAAACAAAAACATGGCAAACATACACAGTAATGGTTTCTCCAGTACTTCTCTCAACGTTCACACACATACATGTATTTCCACTTTCTTTCTACCTTTTTTTTTTTTTAAGATTTATTTTTAAGTAATCTCTCCACCCACCGTAGGGCTGGAACTCACAACCCCGGGATCAAGAGTCGAAAGTTCTACCAACTAAGCCAGCCAGGTGCCCCAGTAGGAATAATTTTTATAGTAAGAAAAAAATATTCTATTTCCCCAAAACTGTTAAACAATCATTATGGGAGACGCTTGGGTGGCTCAGTCAGTTAAGGTCTGCCTTCAGCTCAGGTCATGATCCCGGGGTTCTGGGATCAATCCTGCATCTGCTCCTTGCTCGACGGGAAGCCTGCTTCTCCCTCTGCCTGCTGCTCTCCCTGCTTGACAAATAAATAAAATCTTTAAAAATATCATTATGATAAAAAATTCATACTCAGCATAAAAAGCTCAAACAGCACCAAGGTGTACAAATTAAAAAATAAAAATCTCCTATCTCTAACCATCTTCCTTCAGCCCCTCCCGAAACAATTATAGGTGGCATTTATTGAGTGCTTACTCTTTGCCAGGAAGTACTCTAAGCACTTTTTAAACACATGTTAATTAATCTAAACCTTGTTACAACCCAAAGAGGCATATATAATCATTACCCTTATTTTACTAAGGGAAAACTTGCACAGGTCAGGTTCTCTGGGAAGCCAACTCAAGAGGAAATTTAGAGTATAGTATGTTTATTCATTCAATCTAGACACCATTTACTCTTGGGGCGCCTGGGTGGCTTAGTCGATTAAGCGTCTGCCTTCGGCTCAGGTCATGATCCCAGGGTCCTGGGATCGAGTTCCGCATCGGGCTCCCTGCTCAGCGGGGAGTTTGCTTCTCCCTCTCCCTTTGCCCCACCCCCCCACCCCGCTTGTATGCACTTGTGTGCATGCTCTCTCTCTCAGATAAATAAAATCTTAAAAAAGACGCTGTTTACTCTCAATATGGACTAACTCCAGTACATGAATCATTAGAAGACTCATTGAAGAAAGAGCAAAAGCAATAGATTTCACTCAAATAAAGAACATACCTTGGGGCGCCTGGGTGGCTCAGTCATTAAGCATCTGCCTTCGGCTCAGGTCATGATCTCAGGGTCCTGGGATCAAGCCCCACATTGGGCTCCCTGCTCGGCGGGAAGCCTGCTTCTCCCTCTCCCACTCCCCCTGCTTGTATTCCCTCTCTCGCTGTGTCTCTCTTTGTCAAATGAATAAATAAAATCTTAGGAAAAAAAAAAAAGAACATACCTTGGGCGCCTGGGTGGCTCAGGCGGTTGAGTGTCTGCCTTCGGCTCAAGTCATGATCCCAGAGTCCTGGGATCGAGTCTCGCCTGCTTCTCCCTCTGCCAGCCACTCCCCCTTCTCTCTCTCTCTCTCTGTCAAATAAATAAATAAGATCTTAAAAAAAAAACAAACCTTTTTTTTTTTTGTTTTATTTATTTAAGTAACCTCTACACCCAACATGGGGCTCGAACTCAAGACCCCAAGATCAAGAGTTGCATGCTCTCCCAACTGAGCCAGCCAGATGCCCTAGGACCTATCTTTCTTAATTGCAGTCAAGTATACTGACCATATTATGGTCTTTTAACATGGAGCTTGAACTCACAACCCTGAGATCAAGAGTCAGAGGCTTAACCAACTGAGCCACCCAGGTGCCCCTATTATGGTCTTTTTAAAAATTTTTTTAGAGAGCAAACGTGCAAGAGTGGGCAAGGGGGGGGAGAAGGTGGGCAGAGGGAGAGGGAGAGAGAATCTTAAGCAGGCTCCACTTTCAGCATGGAGTCCAAAGCAGGGCTCTGTCTCACAACCTGGATATCATGACCTGAGCTGAAATCAATAGTCGACATGTAACCAACTGAGCCACCCAGGCGCCCCTGGTCTTCTTCTATTAACACATTTAAAGAGGGTCCTTACAGAAAGGCACCAAACTTCAGGGTGGCTAGAAATAGGGAAACTAGCCTGGTCATTTTGAGTCATTCTGGCCATGGGAGAGAGGTCTAGGGGTTATATCTTAGGAACAATCTTTTGGAGTAAAAAGGTAATTGGGCCTTAGTTTTCTCTAAATCCCGAATGCATTTTCAAGCTAACTGGCAGCAAACCGGACATCTAGGTATGTGTTTAGTTCCAGGGATTCCTTTAAGTCTGTTATTTTCTTTTATTACTATTTTAAGGCATGCACATTTGTGATATTTTAACTTACTGGAGAAAATAAAATTTAGACATTAAAGGAGAAAAGAAAAAGGGAGCCAGAGAGCAAAAACTCATCAGCTTGCCTGTGCCCAGTAATGCCCAGGGAAGATTGGGGTCTAACTCCCAATTTCACTACCAGAACAAAGAATTTATGACTCCCCAAAAGTTTTTAGAACATTTTCAAATTATTATTGCGAATGTTCCCTACCCTATATTCCAAATCCCACAAAGAAATCGCTTCTGAAATTGCCCTTTATTTTTAAAAGTAATTTCTATGCCCAACATGGGGCTCAAACTCATGACCCCAAAGTCAAGAGTCGTATGCTCTACGGACTGAGCTAGCCAGGTGCCCCTGAGGTTGCCCTTTTAATTAACTTGACCTCAACAAGCAAAAAACTGAATTTATTTCCTTCATACACCAGTCTCCCAAACTTCCTTTACACTTGTGTTTCTTATCTTGATGAAGGGCCCATTCACCACCAGCTTCCTAAGCCAGGATCTAAGCATCATTTGTGCTAGGGACCTCACCTTACCCCCCTCCCAACTAATACTAATGTCCTGGGAATTCTACCTTCCAAATTATCCAGAATCCATCCACTTCTCTCCATTTGCACTGCCTCTTCATTAGTTTGGGGCACCATCATCTCTTGCCATAATGACACCAACAGCCTAAGTGGTCTCCTCACCCTTAGGCTCCCTCCCTTCTAATTCATTTGCCACACCGCACCCAGAGTAATCTTTTTAAAACACAAATCTAATAACGTCGTTCTTCGTTTAAAATCTTTGAATACTGAAGTCAAACTTCTGAATATAGATTATTAGGCACTGAAGGATGTGGCCGCTGCGTCCCTCCACACACCATATTCTCTGTTCCATAATGAACTTTCAGTTCCCCGAACCCAATTTTTTCAATTATCTACGGGCTTTTGCCCACGCGGTTCTCTGCTTGAAACACCCTTCCTTCTACTCTTCTTTTGGGTAACTCGGATGCATCCTCCAGGTTCCAGGTCAGGTGTCACTTGCACAGCCCCAGTAGGTAGGCTTTATTCCGGACGGGTGCCCTCTGCGTGGTCCAGCCGACTTGTGTCTTCCAGGCGGGCAAGACCCTGACGGCGCCCTCGACACTCCATCAGTGTGGGCCAGTTGAAAGACTTGTCAGAGCAGACCCAGATGCTTGCAGCGCCAGTTCACTACAGGTACGTAGCACACCAAGCTTTGGCCCCGCAGAGGAGACACACCCAAAGCTACCAGGGGCCCGCGCAGGGTACAAGACCGCTGTCCACTGTCCGGAACCCAACCCTGTACGGGGGCCCACCTCCCACGCTGCGTCGGGGGTGGGGCAGGGCGGGGCACTGGGCGCCGGCGAACGGCGTGCGACGAGCGGGGGGCGGGGCCAGGGGCGGAGCGGAGCGCGCATGCGCGGTCGCCTTTGTGTGGGTCGAGCGGCGGCGGCGGCGGCGGCAGTGGCGGTCCCACTGGCAGGCGGGCAAGAGGGGAGTCCGGGCGGCGTCCGGCGTGGGAGCCGGGGGACCACCATGGTAAAGAAGCGGAAAGGCCGCGTCGTGATCGACTCGGACACGGAGGACAGCGGCAGCGATGAGAACCTGGATCAGGTGAGGGCAGGCCGCGGAGGCGCGGGCCAGCGGAGCGGGAGGGCTGACTCCGGGCCACCGGAGCCTGGAGCCGGCCGGGCCCCGGGCCTCCCGGCCCGAGCTCCCGGCCCGCCCCGTGCCCTGACCTCCGCTGCCACCTCTTTCTTGTCCTCCCCGCAGCTCCCGGGCCCCTCGGAGTCCGGACGGGGCCTGGAGACGGAGCCCAGAGGACTTGGCGCCTTGGGCGGGGAGGCGGGGCAGGGACTAGGCTGGTGGGCCTCGGGCTCGGGGGACCCGAGGGGTCCGTGATCTGCCGGGGTCAGATCGGAGCAGCGGGCTGCAGGCCTGGCGATCCGGGCCCAGAGAGATAGGAAGTATCATACGCCCGCCAACCCGGGAGGCTGGGAGATTTTGGAGGAGGTGCAAGGGTGAGTGTGGGGTGGTGGGGGCGGGGGGCGAGATGGTGCGGGCTCTGGAAGATGAAGTTTTTCAGACTAGAGGTGTGGACCTGGAGGAGAGACACCCTTAAACGTTCCGGGGAACCTATGCGGTGCTTGATGAGGAAGACTTAGGTGTGGGCACAAATCTATTTGGCAACTAGGGTCGTTTGTGGTTGAGAAGGGTCCCCGTTGAGATGTCAGACCAAAGAAAACTCCTGGGAGAAGGAAAGAGGGCAGAAGTGGATAAATATATAGGACGACTTGGAAGGACTATGACTTTGGCCTCTCGGCTCTTTTCATGCAGCATCCCAGAATTCTTTCTTACTTGAAGATTGTGCAGGAACCATTGAAAGTAACTTTTGGTCTCACTGTCTTGGGGTTGAACTGTTTTTGTGCTCTGGAAAATACTGTAGGGAGGAAGCTGTCCTTTACAACAGTGCTCTAGTGATACTAGAAGATTCAAAGACAGTTTCCCCTCATGTTTTGGGAACAAATGATACAAAGAATATGCAAGAGGTAGTAGCTTTATAAGTTAAGTAGAGGGAGTACTGAACTTAGAATCTGAAATTTTGAGTTCTAGGCTGGCTGTGCTGTTTTCTAGCTATATATCTTTTGTCTGTAACTGTAAAATCTAGATACAACATTAGCCTTGAGTAGCAAATTGGGCTATTATAAGGATCAAGTATTTTTAAGAATTAATATTGGTACAAGCACTTGCAAACTAAGGCTTTTGTATCAATGGCTTCTTGGGGGTTCTTTGTATTAGGCCACAAGTCTCAGGACTAAAGTACTAGGGCATAAAAGGGGTGGACTTTAAGAAGGAGGGACTGGAAATGTGTTGAAGAAAAGAGGACTGTTTCGAAAATGGTGGTATGGAGGTGGGAAAGTCGTGGGGCTTCATCAAAGGGAGAAAACCTTGTTTGGGGATAGGAATTGAAAGGTAAATTGAAAATGTCCTCACTGAAAGGCTCCTGAAATTTACAAAAATATAAAAAATATATTCTTGGCTGGAAAAATTTGTTCAATAACTTTAAACTGGTACTTAAGAGGATTAGAACTTTTTTTTAATCTAGAAATGTGGGTATTTCCAATAAAAACATCAGCTACCATTTACATAGTGCTTGAGGTGAACTAGTCACCTCAATTAAGTACTTTATCTACATTGTCAAGTTTTCAAATTATGGTGAACTTGGTATCATTTTCTCCATTTTACATATGAGGAAGATGGAGATTGAAGAAGTAACATACCTAAATTCACACAACTTGTTAGTGGTACAGTTGGAATTTGAACTCCAAATCTGCACGATAGTAAGGCACATACTCTTCACTATACCAACTTAATCTGTTAGTCTTTTAATTTTTCATAGTGCAAATTGAGAATGTGTTTCATGGTCATTTTCCACATTGCTAGAATTCATGTTTGTAAAGTACATTGAATAGTTTGGAGGAAATTGTTACATCAATTAAAAAGATTATTTGGGAGCTTCTTTGGTAAAGCACTCTAAGACATCTGTTCTGATGATGAATGAACTAAGCTGCAAATTACTCTGTCTGTAATGATTTTCCACAGAATTCTAACAAATGAAATGAGTTCAGAGCTTCCTTTTGTGGTAAAGAGGTTTTACCTGATCCACAAAGAGCTCTTCCAAAGTGGACACTGGAAGGGATTGCAACTTTAAACCCAGCTCTATCTATTTATAAAAAGAAATTAGCATAAAATTTGTAAGTAATACCTAACACAATTTAACAGCAATTTCAACTTTCTCCTCTTCAACCACTGTCATTGGCATTCTTTTATCAGATGGGAACCAGATCAAAATTCCCTTTCCCAGCACATCCTAACAGAGGCACCTGTGCCTTCTGTCTGTCTAGCTGTTCAGTGCTGCACCAGGCTCTCAGAGGAATCAAAAACAAAGATCTCTGTCCTCTAGAAGTTTTCACCAGAGACCGTTAGCAGAAGTTCAAAGTCAGGCCGGTTTGGGGGTCTTTGGAATCCTCAGAACAAAATTAATGCATCTGGGCCTTTCTAACCAAGATGCCTTGGGCTGCTCCATCTAGTTCTGGGTCTTCATTGGGGGTATAACATCATATTTGCTGTCTAGTGTAAGGTCCTTGTGGAAAAGACAAAACCATAACAAACCTCTGAGTGTCTAGTGTAAGAGTAAAGCAGTTAGAAAGGAGGTCCTTTGTTCTCAGATTTTCCAGATGGTAATAGAAGTCATTATGTCAGAAATATTATTTCCAACTTAGTCCTTGCTAAAAGTGAGGCAGGTGAGCCTACTGTGCTGATTCTTCCTGGTGGTGGGAGGAGGACCACCTGTGTCAGAAGCTGCCTGGGTTGCTTATTTAAAATGTACTTTGCAGGGGCTCCCATCCCAGACCTACTGAATCAGACCCTCAGGGGATAGAGCCCTGGACTCTGCATTTTTACCAGGTACAGCCCAGGTACTCATTTATGTTAATGATTGAGACCACTGTCTGTGTGCAAATTAATCTTTTTGGTAAGACACTCTAGTTTGGGAGAGAAATAGCCTCCTGTCCCGGCTATAGTGTGTGCACAACTGAAGAAACTTGACGGAGACGTTTGAGGTAGCAAAGCTGTTGGCTTTTAAATCTCTGAAGCTATATGAATTGTTGGGATGCTTTTTATTGAGGCCTGTTTCCTTTTTTTCCTTTCTTCATGATGGGAAGAGGGGTGTGTAGGAACTGAATCGGAGTAGTTTAAAATTGTTTTAGCTTTGAAAGGTTTTAAAAACTCAGACCTTTGAGGGGCGCCTGGGTGGCTCAGTCGTTAAGCGTTTGCCTTCGGCTCAGGTCATGGTCCCAGGGTCCTGGGATTGAGCCCCATGTTGGGCTCCCTGCTCAGCGGGAAGCCTGCTTCTCCCTCTCCCACTCCCCCTGCTTGTGTTCCCTCTCTCGCTGTGTCTCTCTCTGTCAAATAAATAAATAAAATCTTTTAAAAAAAACAAAACAAAACTCAGACCTTTGAGAATTTGAAGGATTTCTTTTAACATGTGACCTGATAGTGACCTTATTTTTTATGTTGGGCACACCCTTTCTTCAACATTTTTTTTTAAGGATTTATTTATTTTAGAGAGAGTGCAAGCTAGTAAGCACACATGAGTGGGAGGGGTAGTGGGAGAGAGAATCTCAAGCAAGACTCTGCACTCAGCACAGAGCTGGATGTGGGGCTCTATCTCACGACCCTGAGATCACAACCTGAGCCGAAACCAAGAGTCAGATGCTTAACTGACTGTGCCCGCCCCCCCACAGGCGCCCTATTTTGAACATTTTTAAAATTGCAGATTCTGAAGATACTTGCTTTTGGCACCTCTTGGAAAAGAGTTTGAGGCAAACCTAGGTTTTTTTGTTTGTTTGTTTCCCCATCATGTACTTCCATGGAAATAATGTATGTCACTTGTTATGGAATAATATTTATGCAGTGGGTCTTATAAAATGAAAAGCATCCAAGATAATAAAGGAATAGAGTTCTCTATTCAGATTAATACAACTCAGTATTTATAAAAACTTTCCTCTGCCTTTCTCAAGAAAAAAAAAATTGAGCTACTTGCATACTGGAATGCTTTATTTCATAATTTCCTCTCATTTAAAATGGTGGTGTTGTCATGTCCTCTTTTTCTCTGCTTATGATACTTGAAGTAGCAATAATTATATTTGTCTTTGAAAGAACAGACCCCTAAGTATTTTCTAGGAGTTATTTTTAGATATTATATGTAAAAAAATAACATTGTTATAAAGTATCCTTCCATAAACCTTCCCCATAAAAGTTGGGAAATTTATTTAAAAAAATTTTTTTTTTATTTATTTGAGAGAGTGAGTGAGTGAGTGAGAGCACAAGCTGGGGGAGAGGCAGAGGGAGGAGCAGATTCCCGGCTGAGCAGGGAGCCCAACACAGGACTTGATCCCAGGACCCTGAGATCATGACCTGAGCTGAAGGCAAATGCTTAACTGACTGAGCCACCCAGGCACCAGAGTTGGAAAGTTTAAAAGTTGTGCTGCTTTTTATAGTCTTTTTTATATTTCATAGAAGTCTAGGATGAAAAACTTGTGAGAAGTGTCAGTGTTAACTTGTGAAGTTTTTAATTTGTGTCATAATGTTGCATCCAGCTTGATGTAACTCATTTGCTAATTTCACTTACCTTTTCTGTGCAGGGAAGGTTGAGTCCCCCTGGGAGCTTTAGCAGAGAGGCTTTTAGGAAAAATTCAACACCAGATCTATTGGTGTACTTATTGCTCCCTTCCTAGACTGTAAGTTCCCCAAGGGCAGAGATTATCTTTCAACAAATGTGTTAGACAGTGTTAGGCACTGAGACTATTGGGTGAACAAAATGGAAGCAGTTTCCACTTTCAAGATTAGAGGAGACAGGAGGGGGTTGAGTGTGGGGCAGGCATTGCCCAGAGAGTCATTTCCTCACAGTTTCACTAGAGGCTGTGAGGGAAGAGCAAGGATACTGTGAGATTGTGACAAGTGGCCCTAGACTACCCTGGAGGGAGTAACACTAAACGGACTTGGAATATGTGTTAAGGAAAAGATTAGGAGACTGAAGAGTACAGAGACGTGTTGAGTGTTCATGGTTGAGGGACCAGCATGCTCAAAAGCATTGGGGCAGGAAGGACCTAGCACCCTAATGAAACTGAAAGAAACACACAGTGACTGGAATATAACAAGTTGGAGAGAGAAGGTACAAAGGAAGCTGCAGTAGTCCCTGTTTGGACCCTTTGAAGATGGAAAAGTCAGTTTAGTGAATCACAACCAGCATTAAAAATGAAAATGAAATTGAACCAAATAGAAAACATCAGGGGTGCCTGGCTGGCTCGGTCGGTAGAGCATGTGACTTTTGATCTTGGGGTTGTAAGTTTGAGCCCCATGTTGGGTGTAGTGATTACTTTAAAACAATCTTAAAAAAGAAAGAAAACATTATGTGTCAGACTTAGTAAAAAGGAGTATTGTTTTCTGTAACCTGTATTTTGCATATATACATATACATGTATACTGGCTTATGAGGTAGAATTGATCTTACTGTGGGCTGGGGTTAAAAAGAAGTTTTAAAGTTATTGGTAGGGCCATGTTGGCAATGTTAAGGGACTTTGAACTTGATTCTGAGGGTAATGAGAAACCACTGAAGGATTTTAAGCTTGAAGAGGTGTTCACATTTGTTTTTTAAAAAGTTTGCTTAGGGGACGCCTGGGTGGCTCAGTCGGTTAAGCGTCTGCCTTCAGCTCAGGTCATGATCTCAGGGTCCAGGGATCGAGCTCCACATCAGGCTCCCTGCTCAGCTCTCCCTCTCCCTCTACTGCTCCCCCTGCTTGTGCTCTCTCTTGCGTGTGCACTCTCTCTCTCAAAAAAAAAAAGTTTGCTTAGGCTATTACATGGAGAGTAATCTGGAGAAGGGACACCAGTTAGGTGGCAGAGAGAGGAGTCCAGGTGAGAGATGGTGGAAAGCATAAGTTCCACTAGAATGGAAGCTCCGGGAAGGCAAGGCTGTTTGTTCACTGTACTATCCCTGCACCCTAGGGGATGGTATGCGGCAGGTACCCCGTCAATGTTTGCTGAATGAATGCCTGACTTGGACTGGTATGGTACTCACAGAGACAACAGAAGTAGATTTGATTGGACAGAATATTCAGGATAAAGAGAGGACTTGATGATTGATTGGATGTTGGGGGTGAGGAAGAGGAAGTCCTGGCATGAGATGGGGAACGCAGAGGAAGATCAGATTTAAAGGTGAAGAGTTTAAAGTTGTCCGTGAGAGATCTCAGTGGTGACGTCAAGTAGGTAGTTGAAAATAATGCCTGCCTGGGGCGCGTGGGTGGCTCAGTTGGTTGAGCATCCGACTCTTGGCTTCAGCTTAGGTCATGGTCTCAGGGTCCTGAGATCCAGCCCTACATTGGGCTCTGCACTCAGTGTGGAGTCCGCTTGTCCCTGTCCCTCTGCTCTTCCCCCTGCTCACTTGCACACACTCTCTCTCTCTCTCTCTCTGGAATAAATAAATAAAATCGTTTAAAAAAAGAGAGAGAGAAAAAAAATAATGCCTGACACAGAGTAAGCACTTAATCTTGTTCAGTATGCAAATGCTACTTGGCATATCCATGGTGGAAAGTTTTCTGACTTTTCTGGTTACAGCAGGATTACTCAGAGATAAAAGCGTCAATTTGGAAGTTCTTACTTCAGCCCCTCTACTGTAATACTGATAACCCTTCTTTAAAGTGTAGAAGAAATGTATATTAGTTAGAAAGTATATTAGAAAAGGAAACCAAGTAAAAACAAGTAACAATAGTAGAATTTTTTTTAATTTTCTGTACCTTTTGTTTTGAATGGGTTGAAAAATGATTTTGTCAATTTTGTAACATTGTGGGCATTTTTACAACTCAGTATTTTATCTACAATTATAATTACTTGGCTGGAAATTTGAAGGGGAAGTTGCCACATTTAGTGCCAATCATCTGAAATATAAAGGATTTTATACTGCCACTTTGGAATTAACTCCGAAAGGTTTTTGTATATATGTTCATTGTTTGGATTTATTTTCTTTCAATAAAAATAGTAGGGGGGCACCTGGGTGGCTCAGTCAGTTAAGCATCCAATTCTTCTTTTTTTTTTTTTTTTTAAGATTTTATTTATTTATTTGCCAGAGAGAGAGAGCATGTGAGAACACAAGCAGGGGGAGCAGCAGAGGGAGAGTAAGAAGCAGGCTCCCCCCTGAGCAAAGAGCCTGATGCGGGACTCGATCCCAGGATCCTGGGATCATGACCTGAGCCGAAGGCAGATGCTTAACCGATTGAGCCACCCAGGCATCCCGAAGCATCCGACTCTTAATTTCAGCTCAGGTCATGATCTCAGGGTCCTGGGACCAAGCCCCAGTTCAGGCTCCACACTCAGCAAGGAGTCTGCTTTTCTCCCTCTCTCTCCCTCTGCCCCTCCTCCCACTTGGGCACGCACGTGTGCGTGCTGTGTCTCTCTCTCTCTCAAATAAATAAATAAATCTTTCCTAAAACATTAAAAAATAAAAATAGTAGATGCTGTTGAAACAGTTCCAGCAAAACAAATACCTCTCTGTCCCAAAAACATACATACACCCAATGGCTCCATTCCTTACTCTTGAAAGGTAGCCAAGTGTCCATCATTGGAATCCTGTTCCTCTACCTATAGTTTTGATATGAAAGAAAGAATAGGAATTAACATCTCAAATCTGTTTCTTTTCTTTTCTAGAGGGGGAGGGAGGAAAGGAAAGGGAGAGAAAGAGAGAGAGATGGGGAAGGGCAGAGGGAGAGGGAGAATCTTAAGCAGGCCCCATGCCCAGTGTGGAGCCCCACGCAGGGCTCAGTCTCACAACCCTAAGATCATGACCTGAGCCCAAATCAAGAGTCAGACACTTAACTGACTGAGCCATCCAGGTACCCCAACATATCAAATTTAAACCTATGTGAATTACTACTCTTTCCTCATTATCTCTCTAGTTCTCCCTCTTCTCTTTGTCCCTGTGTCTACTTCCCATGTCCAGGTCACCATCCACTCTGATGACATTGCTGAGGTTTCCTTCTGACTCCTTCCTGCACTTCCACTCTGGCCCCTCTGGTCTGTTCCTCTGTCAGTCAGAGTGCTCTTTAAAAAAATCCTCTGGGGATGGTTACTCCACTTAAAACCATTTGATGACTTCCCATTGCCTTCAAATAAGAATGGCTGCTCCTGGTCTTGCTTTGTAAACCCTGGAATGAACTCGTTTCTTCTTACCTCTAACCAACCTTACTCTTTTCTCCCCCTTGCCTGCTAAGCTCCAGTCACGGTTCTTCTTCAGTTCTTTTTTTTTTTTTTCCCAGTTCTTCTTCAGTTCTTTGACCAAGCCAAGGTCTTGCCAGTTCAGGCCCTTAGCTATTCCATCTGGAGATTTCTGTCCAGAAAACTGCACCTCTCTTTCCTCCTGAGTTTCTAGTCTCAGCCTAAATGCCGTTGTCTCTGAGAAGCCCCCACAGATCACCCTATCACAGATCTATTCCCCATTCACTTGATTCACTTCCTTCTTAGCACTTATCAGGAGATATAATGAGTTGTTTCTGTTTATTGTCTCTCCCTCACTCAGTTTTAAATTCCATGAGGTCAAGGACTATGTATCCTTTTTTCATGACTGTCTACCCAGGGCTCGGTGGTACATCATAGGTGCTGGTAGTAGGGTGACCATCTGTCCTGGTTTGCCTGGAACTGAGGAGTTTCCTAGAATTCAGGACTTTCAGTGCTAAAACCAGGACAGTCCTGAGCAAACCAAGATGTTTGGTCACGCTAGCTGGTAGTAATTATTTACAGTACTTATATTTGTGGAATGAATAAGGGAAAAAGACCTCAGCATACTAATTAGCCATAGAAACCCCTAGGGCCTACCCATATGGGCTTTTAGTCTCATTTCTGGGGTCTAGAATATGTATCCCACTTTCATGTGATCATGGAGGTTTGATTAAAGAGATGAGATTTAATTTCCTTTAAGTGAGAGGGGAGCTAAGTTGCTTTATTACCAATTGATCCTGACATGACATCACAAAATGTATACTGTGAAGGGGGGGAGGATTAAATCCTAAGGTTTATGAGTCTTCACGTGTTGATGGGATTAGAATTCTAATCTTAACCAGAAAAATGCTATTTTAACAATCATTACATAAGTGCAGTTAGATTTGCTTTATTTTAGGGTCTGAGTTTTGGCAGTCCAGTTTAACGTTAAATAAGGCTTTTAAGCAATGTTAATGAAACTGCTCCAGAAGCCAGCTGTGTCCTACACAGCCATACCTGTAGTATGTTGGGCACTGGCCTTGATTTAACCAGATCTTTGGTTCATCTTAAATTTGATATACCATGCTGTCACCCCGACTGCCATTCCCTTAGACAAATACCAAGATAAGTAGGGAAGGTTTTCACTGGATGAGATGAAATACGGGGACAGTGGTGAGAGAGAACCACTGGACACACAGGATCGTCTCAACCAGCATGGTACAGTTGAATCCAGCTGTTAGGAGAGAGCTGCAGATGGACCTACACCCTGTGCATGAATTAGTTTTAGATTGGCTTTTTCAAGTCCAGGTGTTGGATCAGTCACCGCTACAAGTAGTAAATCTGATGGTCTCTTCACCTGTGCATGTTGGAAAGACCTTTCTGTTGCACCTTGGTCTGTTTAGCTGTACTTTTGAGCCCTCAGTAGACTAGGGGACTAAACTATAAAGAGTAACCTTGCCACGCGTTCCCCCAGTAACTTCCTGTACAAATCTTAACTTGTGGAAAGGGTATATATCACACTATTAAGAAGGTCTTTGCTGTCACCATACTATTGTTAATATGGTATTTATGTCATAGGAGAAGAGGGACTGTGTCTGTCAGATGCAGTTGTTTGTTGATAAAGGAGAGCCATTGTTAGGTTTTTAGTATAGAGTGGAACTTTAGCAAGAAGGCAGTTTTAACATTTTAACACTTCAGTTATAGTAACTTTTAATGAATGTCTACTAATAATAGTGATGTTTCAGGGTAGGATTTGATTGATAGTTATCTAAACCCCTGTTATAATGAGTTGGTATTAAAACAGATTTCTAGTGCATTTGTGGACCTCAAAGGGTCAGGAAAGAGATTACTTGCCAGAAATCTTTCTAAATTTTATAAAATTCGCATTAAGGTAATATGGGGAAAAAGATAATAGTAAAGGCTGTATGCCAGTTACCAGGTAACCCAGCAATCCCACTTCTAGGTATTTACCCAAGTGAAATAAAAACTTACATTTAGGGGTACCTGGGTGGCTCAGTCAGTTAAGCATCTGACTCGATTTTGGCTCAGGTCATGATCTCAGGGTCCTGGGATCAAGCCCAACATTGGGCTCCACACTTAGCAGGGATGAGGATTTTCTCTCCTTCTCCCTCTGGCCACCCCCCTCCCACTCGCGCTATCTCGCCCACATGCACTCTCTCTCAAATCTTTTCTTTTTTTTTTTTTTAAGATTTTTAAAAAATTTATTTGGGAGAGAGAGCCACGAGCAGCAGGGAGGGGCAGAGAGAGAGGGAAAGGGTGAAGCAGACTCCCCCCTGAGCGCCTGGGTGGCCCAATTGGTTAAGCAACTGCCTTCGGCTCAGGTCATGATCCCAGGGTCCTGGAATCGAGCCCCGCATCGGGTTCCCTGCTCGGCGGGAAGCCTGCTTCTCCCTCTCCCACTCCCCCTGCTTGTGTTCCCTCTCTCGCTGTGTGTCTCTCTCTCTCTGTCAATTAAATAAATAAATAAAATACTTTAAAAAAAAAAAAAAGACTCCTGCCTGAGCAGGAGGCTTGATGCGGGCTCAATCCCAGGACCTGGAGATCATGACCTGAGCTGAAATCAAGAGTCAGATGCTTAACCAACTGAGTCACCCAGGCGCCCCTAAAATAAATCTTTAAAAAAAAAAATCTTACATGTACACAAAAACCTGTGTATGAACATGTAATTGCCTCCAAATGGAAACAACCCAAGTGTTTTTCAAGTGGTAAAGTGTGGTACATCCACACAATGGAATACTACTTAACAATAAAAAGGAACAAACTACCAATATGTGCTGCAGCATGGATGAATCTCAAATGCATTATGCTAAAAAGCCAGACTCAAAACGCTGCATACTATACGGTTCTATTTATGTGATATTCTACAACAGATCTATGGTTGTTGAAGGATGGAGGGAAGGATATAAAGAGCACTACCTTCCTGAAAAGGCTAAAGATCGTAAGAACACTCTACTTTTTTTTATACCAAGACAGTAACTCCTCTTGATCAAATGCAAATTACAGCAATATTTGTGGGGATGATAGAACTGTCCTATATCTTGATTGTGGGAATAGTTAAACTGTATGTATTTGTCGAATTCTTAGAATTTATGCATAAGAAAGGATAAAATGTACTATATGTAAGTTACACCTTGGGTTTTTTTTCTTCAATTTTATTTATTTTTAATTTTATTTATTTTTATTTTTTAATCAGAGAGAGAGCGAGCAAGCGAGTGAGCACAAGCAGGGGGAGTGGCAGGCAGAGGGAAAAGCAGGCTCCCTGCTGAGCAAGGAGCCCGATGCGGGACTTGATCCCAGGACCTTAGGATCATGACCTGAGCCGAAGGCAGCCGCTTAACCAGCTGAGCCACCCAGGCATCCCCATTTATTTATTTTTTAAAGATTTCATATATCAGCGAGAGAGAGAGTGTGCACGCACCTGAGTGGAGGGAGGGGCAAAGGGAGAAGGACAAGCAAACTCTCCACTGAGCACAGAGCCTATTGCAGGGCTCAAGCCCGGGACCCAAGATCATAATCTCAGCTGAAGCCAGATGCATAACTGACTGAGCCACCCAGGTGCCCCTGTTTTTGTTTTTGTTTTTTAAGATTTTATTTTTAAGTAATCTCTATACCCAATGGGGGGCTCAAACGCACAACCCCAAGATCAAGAGGCATGCTCCACCAACTAAGCCAGCCAGGTGCCCCCTCAGGTTTTTAAAAGACAGTAAACACACATACTTATTGCTGTAATTTGCATTGGTCAATAGGAGTTTCTATTTTGGAATGAAAAAGTAGTGTTCTTATGATCTTCAGCCTTTTCAGGAAGTTGGTGTGGTACCTCTCTTCAATGAAATGAGAAGAGTAACATTTCATGACTACTTATGAAGGAAGAGAGCGGGTCAGCTGTTAATCTGAGAAGGTCATTTTCTCATTCTGGCCAGAGGAGTATACACCTAAAATAGAAAGAGACAGAGACTGGAAGAAGAAAACAGATACTTTGTAGCAAGTCTATTATTTTAAAATCCATCTTGGCACTTGACTTATAATTGTATAGCACCATCATCATCAAGAAATAATACTACTAGTATTTATTAGTTGTATTTTTGTCTTTTTTGGCAGAAGGGAAAAATGTTTTAGACTGGTAAACCATGACTGAATTACGAGGTAGGGTCTGTCTGCCCTGGCTTGAATTCTGGCTCTATCATGTACTAGCTGTGTTACCCTGAGTAAGTTTCTAACCTTTTCTGCTGCTTAGTTTCTTTATCTTCAAATGGGGATGAAGACAATACTTACCTTCAGGTTGTCCTGAAGATTAAGTGTTAGATACTTAGAAAAGTACTTGGTGCCTAGTAAGTACAGTATAATTTTGGACTGGTGCTGATACTATAGAGGGTAAGAACCAGAGAAGTTTCCTTTTGTTGCATGTTTGAGTGACTGGACTGAGTTGGTGAGAAGTAACAGGAGAGAGGAACCATGTGAAAGCAAATTCTGGTTCTAGCCATGACACTTACTGGCACATCCCTCCCCCTGTAATCTGTCATAAATCACCAGGACAAAGCAGAGGTGGTGAATGGGAACATTTGGGTTGTCAAATTAGGATACTGATGTGGATGCCAGAACACTTACTGCTTGTTGTCAGGCTCTGGATTAAACACCAAAAATAGACTTATTTTACCCCCTGGTTCAAGCATTCAAAATAAAAGATGATCTTAGAAGGGCGCCTGGGTGGCTCAGTTGGTTAAGCATCTGACTCTTGATCTCAGCTCAGGTCTTGATCTCAGGGTCAGGAGTTCAAGCCCCGCTCTGGGCTCCTTGTTGGGTGTGGAGCCCACTGAAAAAAAAATTATCTTAGAAACTTGTAGTTTGTCAGCTTATTCAGAACAATCCCACAAATCCAGGTTTTCCATGACTACAATAAGAGGATGCTTGGAGTATTAGTTAGCTATACCAGTTAGAACAGTGAGCAGATTACCTTTGAAAATATGGTTCTCATATCAATTCCTAAGAATCAGTACTTGTGTAGCTTATAGAGGAAATGGTGACAGTTTGGGAGTAACCTCCAGTTCAGTTTTCTAGTCATTTTTGCATTTCAGACATACATTTCCCATTAAGAAGAAAGGGACAGATTTTGTCTTTAGTGCTTAGGAATACTGGCAGTCAGTCTTTTCGTGTGATAAAAGTGCCCATGATGACAACTTTGAATTGAAAGCACAAAGAGGTGGAAGAGACCTAGGGAAGGTGGGCATTTGGCTATTCTTGAATGTTTTTTCTCCGTTGAACCAAACTCATGTGTCTACTTCTGCCCTGTTAGGAGCTCTTGTCCCTGGCAAAGCGGAAGCGAAGTGACTCTGAGGAGAAGGAGCCGCCTGTGAGTCAGCCTGCAGCCTCCTCAGACTCTGAGACATCCAACAGTGATGACGAGGTGGGTGTGGAGGGGCTCGGCCCCAGGGACTGCGTGGTATTTGAGGGCCCTGAGGTGGTGACTCCTGACAGCCTCTTTTCCTTAAACAGAGACCATACTGCCTAAGATCTACCAGAACTTCTTAGGGAAAGAAAATTGTGTAAGGAAAGCTCTCGAATTGTCATGTGTCCTTGTGCTGTCAGTTACCTAGTGGGCCCCTCTGCAGGGCACTTGCGGTCATCGTTTAGTGGCTTGTTTCCAGCCCTGTTGCAAAAGAAGAGGCACAACCTGTTAGTCTTCATCTCTTTATTTTATCTATTTTTTGTCATTGTTTTCATTCCACTCTCATGTTAGAAAAGAAATTCTGGGGGCTCCTGGGTGGCTCAGTCAGTTAAGCATCGGACTCTTGATTTCAGCTCAGGTCATGATCTCAGGGCTGTGAAATTGAGCCCACTGTTGGGCTCTGTGCTCAACAAGGGGTCTGCATGAAGATTCTCTCCCTCTGCCCCTCCCCCCACTCATGTGCAAGTACTCTCTCAAATAAATAAAGAAATCTTAAAAATAAAAGAGAGAGGGCACCTGGGTGGCTCAGTCGTTAACCGTCTGCCTTCTGCTCAGGTCATGATCCCAGGGTCCTGGGATCGAGCCCCACATGGGGCTCGCTGCTCAGCGGGAAGCCTGCTTCTCCCTCTCCCACTCCCCCTGCTTGTGTTCCCTCTCTCGCTGTGGCCCTGTCAAATAAATAAATAAAATCTTAAAAAAAAAAAGAGAGAGAATGCCATATGTTCAGGTGCCTGGCTGACTCAGTCAGTGGAGCATGCAACTCTTGATCTTAGGGTCCTGAGTTGAAGCCCCCCCCACATTGGGTATGGCTTAAAAAATAAATAAAATATTTAAAAAAAAAAAAGAATGCCGTATGTTAGTGGGAGATACTTTAGCAAGACAAGAGGCTTTCTTTGGATAGATTGAATCAACAGCCTCAGGGTGATGGTGATAATTTTTTTTTTTTTAATTAAAGGTTTTTATTTATTTATTTGACAGAGACAGCGAGAGAGGGAACACAAGCAGGGGGAGTGAGAGAGGGAGAAGCAGGCTTCCGGTGAGCAGGGAGCCTGATATGGGGCTCGATCCCAGGACCCTGGGATCAGGACTTGAGCCGAAGGCAGACGCTGAACGACTGAGCCACCCAGGCGCCCCAATGGTGGTAATTTTTAAGGAGGAATATTCAGCTGTTCATTGTTTAAACCAAGGTGACTTTCCCAAACTGCCCACCACCAAACAAGGTTGTAAAAGATCTAGAACCTTAATGGAAGAGAGGGATGAGGGGAAGGTCTTTGAAGCCCTCCTACGAGTTCCTCATTTGATTTAAAATACTTTTTTTCCTTTAGTAATTTCTTGGAGAGAGGCCAGATACCACCTTTCTGTTGAAGCTCATACCCTGCAGTCTTTGGGAGTGGGGTGGGAATAGATAGATAGATAGATAGATAGATAGATAGATAGATAGATGATAGATAGATAGATAGATAGATAGATAGAGGAGTCCCCCTCGGGGCTTGAACTCACCAACCCTGAGATCAAGACCCAAGCTGAGATCAAGTCAGACACTTAACTGCCTGAACCACACAGGTGCCCCTAGGAAAATATTTTTAACAGTGTATTTATTTTGTAAAGTTCCACTAAAAAAATTAAAAAATAAAAAAAAAATAAAGTTCCGCTAAAGTAAAAAAATGTTTTTATTATAATGAAATTTAATTAACATCTAGAATAATATTTACCAGTGCCCTGCATATGCAAATTAGGAGTGATTATATTCTGATTGACTGTAGTGAAGTTCTCTTAATCTTAAATAATTTAATCTAAAATTGCTTTCCATAGCAAGAGGTAGTGAAAATGTGGGTTTTTTTCTTTTGTTTATTTTTAATATACTATATTAACTAACTAGAGGAACTATAATTCCTCTCAAATTGATAAAATAACTCAGTCTGTTAGAAAAGCAGTAGGCTCTGTGAAGCAATTTTTTGCTTTTTTGTTTTTCTTAAAAAAAATGCGTAGACAGTACAGGAAAATGTTGAAATAATTCCCTTTCCCACCATTCCTACATGAACTACTTTTATTTTTCATGTTTCAAAAGTCAGCTTCTGTGGGTTCCCCCCTAATATCTGAGAAGTTTGAATCTGTGTTCCGTCTGGAATACCCTGTAACATGGTTATGGTCTTTGCAATTCCTTAAGATACAAGCAATAACTATCCTTTGAAGTATTTGGTTCTCCATAGTCCTGTCATTAGATCAAAGTCCTAGGTATGCAGTCACTGTAGGGAGTCCCTTTATCCTTTTTAGCTGCTTCTACCAGAAGGGCCGAGTATGTGTCAACCTCCTAGCATTAGAGGAGTCCAAAACTTGTACTGGAGTAGATCCAGCGTTTCTAAAAGCTTTTACAGCTTACAGTTCCCTGTGTCACTCACAGCTACTTAACCAAGTCTAAATGTCCTCACCTTAGAATGCAACCCAACTGCTTATGCGCTTGTTGGAGAACAAGCTGACAGACAAGCGGCACCCTGCTCCCTGAGACTTTGAGTAACTTTCCCCCACGAGGTTCTTTGCTCTTGCTGCTGCCTCCAGGTCCCAGGCTCTACTCCAGTCGCCTTCCCCCCACCCCCACTCGGAATAGCAGCCTCTATAACACGGTCATTCTGAAAGGTGCCTCTTTGGTTTGCATTTTGGCCCAGGCTACTAGCTTAGCACAGATGACCTCAAAGTTAGGGTGCATATTTCATTAACTTGGACAGTTAAACTGTCCAAAAAGATTAAAATATTTTTTTTTTAAATCCTCGGGACGCCTGGGTGGCCGGCCAGTCGGTTAAGCATCTGCCTTCAGCTCAGGTCATGATCCCAGGGTCCTGGGATCGAGTACCGCATCGGGCTCCCTGCTCAGTGCAGAGGCTACTTCTCCCTCTGCCTGCTGCTCCCCCTGCTTGTGCTCTCATGCTCTCTTTGCTCTCTTTATCTGGCAAATAAATAAATTTTTTAAAAATCTTTAAAAAAAAAAAAAAATCCTGCCAACTACTGGAGAACTCAGTGGTATTACTCTGAACTCAGATTTATGGCTGCCTTAAAGATACTCTAAGGTAGGTAGGGGACTTCTGCAAGATCCTTAGAATGTGAAGTTTGAGGCAGAGGCTTTTGCTTTTTTTCCCTCGTGATGTTCATACATCGCTGTAGGTAAAAACCACATACTGAAGTAATTTACTATGTCTTCTGATTCCTGCTGTGGCGCTTATATCCGTATGAGCTACAACATAGCCTTTTTGGAATTTGGTTGTTCAAGTTGCAGTTCTCAGTTAGGTAGAGTCTATGATCTAACTTCTGTTCCAGAAGCTACTCTGGAGTTTTTTTTTAAATACACCTCCCAGCCCTTCTCCCCTTCCACTCTTTTATTGTTCATTGTTATTAGTAAGCCATGAATACTGGTAGAAGTATGTCGGTCCCTTCAGATTTGCTAGAACAGAAAACTGGTCAGGAACAACTGAGTTAGGGTGCCTGGGTGGCTAAGTTGGTTAAGCAACTGCCTTCGGCTCAGGTCATGATCCTGGAGTCCCGGGATCGAGTCCCGCATCGGGTTCCCTGCTCAGCAGGGAGTCTGCCTCTCCCTCCGACCCTCCCCCCTCTCATGCTCTCTCTATCTCATTCTCTCTCTCAAATAAATAAATCAAATCTTTAAAAAAAAAAAAAAGAACAACTGAGTTAGAAAGCTAATGGGTGGTTTGTTAAAAGGGTAGACATGCCCTAAGTTTAGAGCCAGAAGGTATCTAGCTAATTAATCAGGGGCAGTAGAAGAGGGGAATAGAGAGAAGTTAATAGACATTTCCTATGCAGAAAAAACTGGTACATTGGACATAAAGGTAAGGTTCAAGTAGGGAAGGAATAGTAGATATTTCGTGTGTAGTATCTTTGCAGGGAGGAAAACCTAAATTTAATGAAAGAGAATATACTTGTGTATTATGTTTGGTGAAGAGATTATTCTCAATGACATCTTGGGACACATGTGAAAATAAGATGCAGGACTCTTTCTGTAAGGCTTACATTGCCCAAGCCTGGGAAATTGGAAAGCACACTTCAGTGGTAGGTCATAAGACCATGGTGTGGCATTTTGGTGCTGTCACTTCCTGTCCCTGAAAGCATTTGATAGGCAAAACACCACCAAGGGTACAAACAGGAGTGATAGGGAGGAAAAATAACAGGGAGGAGGAGAGAGCTAGCAACCACTCATTCACACGATGGGATTTAAAAAAAAAAAAAAAAAGGCCCAAACAAAAATGTCCATTTGTTAGAAAGAAGAGAGTCCTAAATCAAATAGTTCAGAATCCTTTTTTTTTTTTTTTTAAGATTTTATTTTTTAGCGGGGGGGTGGTGGGGGTGGGGGCTAGGGAGGACCAAAGGGAGGGAGAGAGAATCTCAAGCAGACTCCCTACCGAGTGCGGAGCCCTACACTGGGCTTGATGTCATGACTGCGAGATCATGACCTGAGCTGAAATCAAGAGTTGGATGCCTAACCGACTGTGCCACCCAGGCACCCCCAGAATCCTTTTCAAAAACATGGTGGAGGGGCGCCTGGGTGACTCAGTCGGTTAAGCGTCTGCCTTCAGCTCAGGTCATGGTCCCAGGGTCCTGGGATCGAGCCCCGCATCGGGCTCCCTGCTCGGCGGGAAGCCTGCTTCTCCCTCTCCCACTCCCCCCTGCTTGTGTTCCCTCTCTCCCTCTCTCTCTCTCTCTGTCAAATAAATAAATAAATAAAAATCTTCAAAAAAAAAAACATGGTGGATCATGCGCCTGGCTGCTCAGTTGGAGCGTGTGACTCTTGATCTTGGGGTTGTGAGTTCAAGCCCTACATTGGATTTAGAGATTACTTAAAGATAAAAATCTTGGGGCACCTGGGTGGCTCAGTTGGTTGAGTGTCTGCCTTCAGCTCGGGTCATGATCTCAGGGTTTTGGGATCAAGCCCCATGTCAGCTCCCTGCTCAGCGGGGAGTCTGCTCCATCTCCCCCCCACTCATGCTTTCTTTCTTTCTTTCTTTCTTTTTTAAGGTTTTATTTATTTATTTGACAGAGAGAGACACAGCAAGAGAGGGAGCACAAGCAGGGGGAGTGGGAGAGGGAGAAGCAGGCTTCCCATGGAGCAGGGAGCCCTACATGGGGCTTGATCCCAGGACCCTGGGATCATGACCTGAGCCAAAGGCAGACGCCTGATGACTGAGCCACCCAGGCGCCCCCATGCTCTCTTTCAAATAAATAAAATCTTTTTAAAATAATTAATTAATTAAAAATAAAAATCATAAAAAAAAACCCACAAAAAACATGGTGGATTTCATAGAAACAGCTACAGCTAGATAAGAAGGAAGCCCTGATTTCCTTACTTGTTATTAGTAAAAATCACATTGAAAAACCAAAACCCTTTTTTTATTGTTCAGAATTGAATAAAACTACATTAGACAAAGTAAGGAAACAGCTGAATTATCTTCTAAAACCCTCTGCCTAAGCGAGAGTTATTTTTTAAAGTTTCATGTATAGTCTTGTTTGCAGCATTTTTGAGAAATAAAAGCATTTGGCCCAGCCCTGTAGTTCAGTACTTGTCACACCTGTTTTTTCTTTCCACTTGCCTCTTTGAAGACTTTGCTCTCCTCTTGCTTTTCCCCCATTTCATTTCGTTCTACTTTCTTTCTGAGGCTTCTTCCTTCTCTTTTTTTCTTATCTGATCTTTCAGATTCTCTCATTTGGATCTATTTGTGCTCCTATTCCCACTCTGTTATCTCTTGCTGGTTCCAGTATTTTTATTAATAGAACATTTTGAAAATGATACAACTTATGAATTCATTTAGTAACAACTTCTCCAGGAAGTCAACCTAGATATCCAAGAGCATTTTGTGATTGCTTTACCATACAGATAATACTTAATTAGCACAAGCTCTCAAGAAAGGTCTTCCCTGCTAAGCTAGTATTTCCCCGTGTGTATATTGGTTTAGTGGAGTTTCCATACACACCATACCTCTGGAACAAGATGTTACACGTAGATGAATTACCCCAGTACTGAAACTAAATCTTTGAAAATCCAGAAAATCATTATAGTTGGAAAAATTTTTGATAGATATTATTATGTATGGTTGTTTTTCTTGCTGATTTAGTCATGATTATGAATGGCAGTTCTTGTATTGTGAAATAAGGACTTCCAGAATATTGAGCTGTGTGTAGCGCATTTTACACCTTTCTCCTCTGTGAATGTTTGTAAGAAGTGGCCATTGTTCTCCTCTTTTGGTAGTCTTTCTACTCCCAACTTCCTGCATCTGATCTCGGGGGTCAGGAACCCAGGTGACCCGCTACAGTTTAGGTCAGAATACTCTGCATTAGTACTTGATTTTAGCAACAGCTATGTGGATTGCTTACAAGCCTTTTTTTTTTTTTTTTAACATCTTGGTTCTTGGCTATGTAGATAACCATACAGTAGCACCTCATTTATCTAGACACCATAAAATCTCATCATAAGAATTTGGAAAAAAACGAAGTGATTTTCGTGGACCACTTGCTCAAACTTGTTTACATTCTGACACTTCCACCAAGCAGTGGAATGGAGGTACTGATTATCTTTTACATTTTTTTTGTATGACTGCTGTTTCACTTCTGTTTTTGTCTCCATAATCAGGCTGCAAGTTTTTATGACTGAATGTAGGGATTCTGTGTGTTTTCCAGTTAAATATATGTGATTGTCTGATTACAGAATACAGTAGTATCTTTTGTACTCTAATTACACAGTAGAAGGAAAAAGCTGAGCTACCCTTCATGTCCTTTAGCTATCCTTCATACTCTTTAATATTCTGTTAAATTGCATTTACTCTTCAACTCCGCTGACCGTTTTCTACCTTCAGGGGAAAAAACATAATCAGGGGCGCCTGGGTGGCTCAGTTGGGCGACTGCCTTCGGCTCGGGTCATGATCCTGGAGTCCCGGGATTGAGTCCCACATCGGGCTCCCTGCTTAGCGGAGAGTCTGCTTCTCCCTCTGACCCTCCCCCCTCTTGTGCGCTCTCTCTCTCTCTCATTCTCTCTCTCAAATAAATAAATAAAGTCTTTAAAAAAAAAAAAAGAAAAAAACATAATCAGGAACCATGTCCTCCCCACATACCTCTTTGCTCGCCACTGTTAAGGTCTAGAATGATGACTACAGAATCCTTTTGATAGTTGCTTCGACTTAGTATACCACTTCATGAAGAATCCTACAACTTTAGAAATCCAAGGGGTCGGGCGCCTGGGTGGCTCAGTTGGTTAAGCGACTACCTTCGGCTCAGGTCATGATCCTGGAGTCCCAGGATCAAGTCCCGCATCGGGCTCCCTGCTCGGCGGGGAGTCTACTTCTCCCTCTGACCCCCCCACTCTCATGTGTTCTCTCTCTCTCATTCTCTCTCTCAAATAAATAAAATCTTAAAAAAAAAAAATCCGAGGGGTCATAGAGATCGTCTGGACTCCCCTATTTCAGAAATGGTATTAAAACAGGCTAATAGAAGTTCTGATTTCCTTTTCCCATCATAAAGAATATCCTGCCTTTATATAGAACTTCATGGTTTCTGATGTGCTCTGTGTACTTCTATTCTGTCTCCTTTGAGTCTCAAACTACCCTGATAGGTGGTCAAGGTAGTATTATTATTCCTACTTTACAGATAAGGTAACACTCTCAGGTGAAGGGCTTGGGCTGTATTCCAGTTCTTTTAACCCCTGATCCCAGCGTGGTTTATCACTAGCCCAGCTGTTCTTGAACACTACTAACCTCGATGTATTTCATTTTACTTGTAAATTCATTTCAGAGTAATTGCCCTGCTGTGGTTTCTACTCTGGATCCTGAGACCTCGAATATGATCTTCCTTGCCCATTAGAAATAACCTCTCTGAAATCTTGAAGTTTCTGCCTCAGGATGTTCAAAATCCTGCATCTCAATACTACCCAAGTCCAGAACAACCACTTGCCACCCCGTGTTCCTCCGGTCTGTCAGCTGCTTCCCAGAGTAGGCCCGGCCTACACCACCCCCACACACTAAAGCTGGTACAGGGTTGTGTGATACTAACCCTCCTTGTATCATTAGATCATGCTGCCCGTTATAGGATCTGTTACATCAGCGAGAGTCAGAGTGCTCATTTTAATTCAGTAGTGAAGAACGCATCTTCTTTCCAGTCTCTGTTTGAGGTTTTCTTAGCTGCTTGTCTACATGATGCTTCCCTGATGGGGAGTGTGGGCCTGCCTCCGCATAGAAGGCCCGGGCGAACAGGAAGTCACGTGTGTGACGCTCCTGACTGGCAACGCATCCTTGCCCTTTCCCACATTGTTTTTGAGCAGCTCTCACTGGGGACGCTCTGGCCTTTGCACTCAGATGCCCATCAGCAGGCACTTACCTTTTCATGCTTGCCTTCCGTGTGCCACATCCACGGTCACAGCAGAGCCTGCCTTTCAGTAGAGTCACGGTTCCCAGAACACATTTTAAAATGCCAGTCAGGGGCGCCTGGGTGGCGCAGTCGATGAAGCGCCTGGCTCTTGGTCTTGGTTTCATCTCAGGTCCTGATCTCACGGGTCCTGAGATGGAGCGCCGCCTGGGGCTCTGTGCTCAGCAGGGAGTCTGCTTGAAGGTCCTCTCCCTCTGCCCCTCCTCCCACTCGCCCTCGCGCACACACACTCTTTCCCTCTCTAAAATAAGTCTTTAAAAAAATAAAAAATAAAATGCTGGGTCATTTCCTGTACTCTCTGCTGGATGGGGAAAGCCTAAGAGTGTATTCCTTTAATCCTGTTCTTTATTCTTTAGACTCCATTTACTACCACACTCTGGCAATGAAAGAAGGATTCATTTACCTTCTGTCTTAGAGTCAACAGAGTAAGTCTTTTGCAGGGACAGGGGAGCAACCTCTGGGCTGTATAACTGGATTAAGATATTTCTGTATTGATGTTACCTGCCATAAGCTTTGACCCTGTCCTTTATGGTTTATCAGAGACTGTGATCTTGGGAGAAGAGATGCGGGACAAATATTTCAAATAGGTGCTTAGACCAAAAACATTCAGGAACCTGTAGTTTATGGGAGTAAAAGTCAAATATGACAAATGTGATCTGCGACTAATATAACACTGTATGTTAACTATACTGGAATCAAAATAGAATAAAATAAACAAAAAACAAATGTGATCTATTTTCCAGGGGAAAAAAAAATCTTTGGAAGATGATTGGAACTCATTTGAGTGTCTTTCTGTATATTAAATAATAATACATAAATAATAGACTGGCCCCCACATTTTAAGTGATTATTTATCTTTGGGTAGTGAAATACAAGTAATTTTTTTTAAGATTTATTTATTTTAGAGAGCATGAGCAGGAGGGGCAGAGGGAGAGAGAATCTCAAGTAGACTGCGCTGAGCATGGAGTCTGTCATGGGGCCTGATCTCACGACCCTGAGATCACCACCTGAGCCGAAACCAAGAGTCGGACGCTTAACCATCTGTGCCACCCAGCATCCCCAAGTGATTTTTTTTTAAACTTTAAAAATACTTTTGTATGTTTTCAAAGATTGATATAATGAGCATATATTGTTTTTAAAATTCGATTTTTAGTTATATCAAAAATAAGATACTTTTTTAGAAAGTAAATATACAAACAGCTTAATCCAGCTTCTCAGTACTGAAAGGCATATTAATAAGAATTCGTAGTTTTTACTTTTTTACTTTCTAAAAGATTTACTTATATATTTTTATTTTAGAGAGAGAGAGCATGAGCCAGGGGAGGGGTGGAGAATCTCCAGCAGCCTCCCTGCTGAGCACGGAGTCTTTTGGAGTCTATTGCAGGGCTCAATCTCACAATCCTGAGATGATGACCTGAGACGGAATCGAGTCAGTCACTTAACCGACTGAGCCACCCAGGTGCCCCAAGATTTTGTATTTTAAAGTAAAGTCATGTACGTACAATTCCCCTAAAGCCCTGTCACATATATGTGACGCTGGTTGTCAGTGGCATGACAGACCCTATTGAGTCAGTGTCATGGGAGATGAAGGTGGTTTTATTGTCTCATTTCTTTTGAAATTGCTAGAAGGAAAAAAATGAGGTTCCCTTCCCACTCAGATTTAGCCAGGAAAGCCCTTGTGAAGTCAAAACATTTTATTTTCTTCCATTTTTACTCTTATCTTTCCTCCTTCTCCCCCAAGGGATAAATAGCATAGACTGCAAATGAGGGACAGCTGCTAGGCTCAGGCAGTGGCAGATCGAAGCAGATAGAGGGGGAAGGATAAGGAAGCCAAGTAGCTTCCTGGCACATCCTGAATTCGACTCACCTGTGTGACCTGATTTAACATTCACCTTTTTTGCTCTCATAGAAACTTTTTTCCCCTTCTGGGGAGTTCAGAATTGACTCTGTTGCACATGAGAAACTGCAACCTGTAGGCAGAAATAGACCTAGCCACTCTTTTTTTTTTTTTTTTTTTTTTTAAAGATTTTATTTATTTATTTGACACAGCGAGGGAGCACAAGCAGGGAGAACAGTAGAGGGAGAGGGAGAAGCAGGCTCCCCGCCAAGCAGGGAGCCCGATGTGGGGCTCGATCCCAGGACCCTGAGACCATGACCTGAGCCGAAGGCAGACGCTTAACCATCTGAGCCACCCAGGCGCCCCAGACCTGGCCACTCTTAACACACATGTGACCCTGGTAGCTCAATCTTTACCCTCTTGGCCTCTTCATATTCCCATTGGTAGAAGTACCAAGGGCCAAGACTCACTGTTTGGAAGAGGTTTCATAACCAACCAGTAACTATTGACTACTTATTATGTGTGTAGTTGTGCTATTTCTTGTAACCAAAGCCCATACAAAAGGTGTTTTATATATTATTGCCTGTAGAAATACGTGTATTGTCAGCATGGGAAGTTGATACATATTAGCTCAGTTGACTAAGATACTGAACCCATTGGCCTCTTTTGGATTCTTTCAAACTGACCTAAAAATGATCTTCCTTGAGTGATTAAAGTTTGAAATGGTTGAAAAGTAGGCTTTAGGGGCGCCTGGGTAGATCAGTCGTTAAGTGTCTGCCTTCGGCTCAGGTCATGATCCCGGTGTCCTGGGATCGAGCCCCCCATCGGGCTCCCTACTCCGCAGGAAGCCTGCTTCTCCCTCTCCCACTACCCCTGCTTGTGTTCCTGCTCTCGCTATCTCTCTCTCTGTCAAATAAATAAATAAAATCTTTAAAAAAAAAAAAAAGTAGGCTTTAGAGGAGAAGCATTGGGATTTCTTACTAAATAATAATCTAGGTGTTGAAATGTTAAAGTTTGAGGGGTAAATTCACTTAATAAAGAAAAGTTGCTCTTTACTCATTTAATATATCATTCTTGAACATGTGACTTTTTTTTTCACTTTTCCCTTCTTCCTAGCTCGTAAGTACAAAAATAAGTGGCAATTAAAATAACCAAGAGTAGGGGCGGCTGGGTGGCTTAGTTGGTTAAGCGTCCGACTCTTGGTTTCAGCTCAGGTCATGATCTCAGGGTCCTGGGATCGAGCCCCGCATCAGGCTTCCCACTTAGCAGGGAGTCTGCTTATCTCTCTCTCTCTCTCTGCCCCTCCCCCTGCTCATGTGTGTGCACATGTGCACACTCTTCTCTCACTTTTTCTCTCTCTCTCTCAAGTTTTTAAAAAAAATAACAGTAAATTAAAATGTGAAAGGGATTTTAATTCTTTGATTTTTCAGTACTTTAATCTGGCAGACTGTGGGCTTTTAAGAATAGCTCATAACGGGGCGCCTGGGTGGCTCAGTTGGTTAAGCGACTGCCTTCGGCTCGGGTCATGGTCCTGGAGTCCCGGGATCGAGTCCCACATCAGGCTCCCTGCTCGGCGGGGAGTCTGCTTCTCCCTCTGACCCTCCTGCCTCTCATGCTCTCTGTCTCTCGTTCTCTCTCTCTCAAATAAATAAATAAAATCTTTAAAAAAAAAAAAAAAAAAGAATAGCTCATAACAACCTTTCTAAGATGGAAACTCCACCAGAACTACCCCTCCACCACCCCCCAAAAATACCCCCAAAATAAATTTACTTCTGATCTTAACTATTGTGAGGTAGGAAATCAATTTACAGTCACATTATAGGAGTAACAAAGACTTTATACTTTGTTAAATAGTAGATGTAGAAATTTTCTGTTAATACTAGATCTATAATTCAATGTGATGCTAGAAAAATGATTATTTTTTGTGGTACATAAAATAAAGCTCCCAAGTAAAGTATTTTTCCCCTAAAATCATCCTCCTAAAATTGGCAAGTTAAACTATCAAATGAGGTATGGTTTAATATAACCAAATAGTTTTTAACAGTCTTTTTTTTTTTTTAAGCTTTATTTATTTATTTGAGGGGGTTGAGGGGCAGAGGGAGAGGGAGAAAGAGAAAGAGGCTTAAGCCGCCTCTGTGCTGGGTGGAGCCCAACACAGGGCTCGATCTCACAACCCTGCGATCATAACCTGAGCCGAAACTAAGAGTTGGGTGCTTAACCCACTGCACTACCCAGGCACCCCAATATAACCAAATAGTTGTGGGGTTTTTTTTAAGATTTTATTTATTCATTTGACAGAGATAGATACATCGAGAGAGGGAACACAAGCAGGGGGAGTGGGAGAGGGAGAAGCAGGCTTCCCGCGGAGCAGGGAGCCCGATGCGGGGCTCGATCCCAGGACCCTGGGATCATGACCTGAGCCGAAGGCAGACGCTTAACATCTGAGCCACCCAGGCGCCCCTAACCAAATAGTTCTTATGAATTTTTAAAACAACCATATAGTCTTTCATTTTTATAATTAAAGTGCTTGATGGAGACAATTTTATTGGCCTTGAGGTGACTGTGTATTGCCTGGCTGTTATTTGTTAACCCAGATTGCAAGCTTCTTATGTCTTTAGGATCTCCTGTTTATGATCCAATTTAAACATTATGTTGTAGTGTTAGATACGCAGATTTAAAAAAAAAAAGATGCACACACGTATATATATTTAATAATATAGTTTACTCTCTGCCTCCTTGCGGTTGGTACCAGTGCTACCATCCGGGCCAGGGATTGGCCTTCATCCTTTCTCCCTGTGCTTTCTGCAGCTTTCTCCTGCTAACAAGCTTTATTCCCTGCCTTCCTGGGACCCACTCCAGAACTAAACCTTCCTCTGTGTATTGAAACCCAGTCATACCAACCTCTAGCCATGACTGCCCTTTATGTCACAAGAAACATTAGAAGCTATGTTCTGTACCAACTGAGTTAGCTCAGGTGACTTGTTGTAAGGTTCATATCTTTGTTTTTCTGTTGTGATAAAAAGTACATTATTTAAATTTTATCTTTGTTATATCCATTATCTACCATCTCTAAGAAATTGCAAACTGGAACTTAAGAAGTTTTAAGCAAGGTTTGGAAAAAAATCCATCTTTCTTCGTATACAGTATATCTGTTTTGGGTTGAAAGCAGTAGAGACTCCTGTAATCATTTTGATGAATATCAGAGACTCGACTCTTGACTCTTCCAGCTTTTCCCAATAAAGTCCTTGTTTTAGTTTTCCTTTTTCTTTTCTCCTTGTAGTGGACATTTGGGAGCAATAAAAATAAGAAGAAAGGCAAGGCCAGAAAAATAGAGAAGAAAGGAACCATGAAGAAACAAGCCAACAAAACTGCTTCCTCAGGCAGTTCGGATAAAGACAGCTCTGCTGAGAGCTCAGCCCCTGAGGAAGGTGAGCGTGCATTAGAGTCTCAACTCACTTTACCCTGAGTGTATTCTCTTTCCTTTTTCTTGGTTACACATGCATGGTCTGGCTGAGGAGGAAAATCCTTGAACCAGATACAAAACTCAGTGAAAAAATGTTCTTATTTTGAAACCAGTTCCAGAACTTTTGCTGACACTGGAATGAAAGTGAACTTGTTCCGGGACTAGAATGATACACCTTACATTTCTTTTAAGAAATAACATTTATGTGCAAACTGGCCTGTATAGAATTGGCCAAACCTGGTTTTAAGCACATTGCCTGTGAATGTTAGCTCAAATTGAGTTAAGTAAATTCTTACTAAATTGCTAGTTTAACTTAATACTCATTTGTAATGTATACTGCCTTTTTCCATCACCCTTTATCCTATCAAGATCCAGTTCCATTGAGAATTCACCAGTGTAATGACTCATTAAAACATTGAATATTTTAAATGCCAACTAATAAATATAGAAGAAATTATTGAAAATCACCATTTTTCAAAGAAGAAGAAGAATGTAGCAGGAGGGGAAGAATGAAGGGGGGGAAATCGGAGGGGGAGAAGAACCATGAGAGACGATGGACTCTGAAAAACAAACTGAGGGTTCTAGAGGGGAGGGGGTTGGGAGGATGGGTTAGCCTGGTGATGGGTATTGAGGAGGGCACGTTCTGCATGGAGCACTGGGTGTTATGCACAAACAATGAATCATGGAACAGTATATCTAAAACTAATGATGTAATGTATGGGGATTAACATAACAATAAAAAAATTAAAAAAAAAAAAAAGAAAAAGAAAATCACCATTTTTCAACCTTCATGGTGATAACTGATTTACTTAAGAATTATGAGTCTTAGGAGCACCTGGGTGGCTCAGTCAGTTGAACCTCCGACTCTTGATCTCAGCTCAGGTCTTGATCTCAGAGTCACGAATTTAGGCTCCATATTGGGCATAGAGCTTACTTCAATAAAAGGGGGGGTGGCAATGATTATCAACACCGTGGGGTCATCTCTGTGGCCTCAGTCCTCTGTAGCATAGGCTAATCTTGTGTTTGGGCCTTGTTGTAGGTGAGGTGTCGGATTCTGACAGCAACAGCTCCTCCTCCAGTTCAGATTCAGACTCTTCCTCAGAAGATGAGGAGTTCCATGATGGCTATGGAGAAGACCTCATGGGCGATGAGGAAGACCGGGCCCGTCTGGAGCAGATGACAGAGAAGGAGAGAGAACAAGAACTGTTCAACCGCATAGAGAAGAGGGAGGTGTTGAAAAAAAGGTAAGGTTGTAATTCCTTAATAATAAAACTCATATTTGGAGCCCTGTCTTCCCAGAATTCAGGACTTAGAACTTCTCATAATCTCTGAGATAAGTATCTGACTATCCTTCCAGCATAGTTTTTGTATTTTTTTTTTTTTGAAAACTCAAATGTTAAATTGCCTTTTGATAGTCAAAAGCTGCTTCAGTATTTTTTTTTCCTTTCTTTTTTTTTTTTAAGATTTTATTTATTTGTTTGAAAGAGAGAGCACAGGCAGGGGGAGCGGCAGGTAGAGGGAGAGGGACAAGTAGACTCCGCACTGAGCAAGGAGCCCGATGTAGGGCTCAATCCCAGGACCCTGGGATCATGAGTTCTTCCTTATCTCATAACATAATTTCACAGTAAAAATAAACGTGTTTGTTGTCTCTAGAAATAAAATAGTCCTCAGAACTAGGAGCCTTTTCTACCTAACTAATAACATGAAAGAAAAATAGAATTTTCTCTGACCACAGTTCCATTTCATTTGGAAATCTGTTTGTCCCTTTTGGAGACCATATTAATTATAGTTAGTTATCCTGGACAAGAATGTCTGACTTTCAGTCAGCAGCAAGTAATAGACATTTGTTTTGATTATAAATGCTTTCAAGGTTACCTATGTTGGGACAAACAGGACTGAAGAAACTGTGCTGGAGTTGCCAGATAGTTAAGGATGGCTTAAAATTTGTATGAACAGTGGCGAGCTTAACGAGATTCTTTTTTTTTTAAAGATTGTATTTTATTTGACAGAGAGAGACACAGCGAGAGAAGGAACACAAGCAGGGGGAGTGGGGGAGGGAGAAGCAGGCTTCCCGCGGAGCAGAGAGCCCGACGCGGGCCTCAGTCCCAGGACCCCGGGATCATGACCTGAGCCGAAGGCAGACGCTCAACGACTGAGCCACCCAGGCGCCCCACGAGATCCTTATATAAGGCCAATAGGGCCCCGTGATAAAATCACAGAGTAGGGAATCCTGGGTGGCTCAGTCGTTAAGCGTCTGCCTTCAGCTCAGGTCATGATCCCAGGGTCCTGGGATCGAGCCCCGCGTCGGGCTCCCTGCTCAGCGGGAAGCCTGCTTCTCCCTCTCCCACTCCCCCTGCTTGTGTTCCCTCTCTCACTCTCTATCAAATAAATTTTTTAAAAAATCTTTAAAAAAAAAAAAAAAGTCTGTATAGGGGCACCTATAGTGGCTCCATCAGTTAAGCGTTGACTCTTGAGCTCGGCTCAGGTCTTGATCCCAGAGTGGGGGTGAGTTCAAGCCCCGTGTTGGGCTCCACACCCGGAGCCTAGTTAATAATATAAAAAAAATTTTTTTAATGAAAATATATTGATCTCATTTAATCTTAATAACAGTCTGTTTATGTAAACACCATTAGCATCCCATTTTATAGCCAGCAGCACCAGTAGTGAGATGTCATCTTTAGTTGTTAGGTTCTTAAACTTATTCTAGGCCTGCCCCTTTAAAAAAAAAATTTTTTTAAGGTGGGTGCAGGTGGTATAAAAGGTAGCTTGTTTGTGGAAAGAGCGCTGACATTTGTCTAGGCTCAGTTCAGACTCACTGGCCAGGTGATCTGAATGAGTCCCTTACCTTCTTCCTGCCTCAGCTTCCTCTTTGGGATTATTGTAAGCCTTGAGTGAGATGATATGTATAAGCATATTGTGTAAATAATAAGCTATTAACTTTTTGAAGTAACTTTATTGAGATACATTTTGCATACCACAACACCCATTTAAAGTGTACAATTCAGTGGCTCTTATATATTCACAAAGCTGTTCATCACAATAAATTTCAGAACATTTTTATCACCCTGGAAGGAAATCCTCTATCACTACCAGTCATTTCTCTATTTCCTCCCAGGCCTCCCAGCCCTAGGCAACCAGTAATCTACTTTCTGTCTCTATAGATTTGCCTATTTCTGGACATTTTATGTAAATGGAATCATACAATTATATCTGTATGGATTTGCCTATTTCTGGACATTTTATGTAAATGGAATCATACAATATGTGACCGGCTTCTTTCACTTAGCACATTTTTGAAGTTCATCCACATAGCACATCAGTACTTCATTCCTTTTTATGGCTAAATAATATTTCTTTCTATGTGTATACCACATTCTGTTTATCTGTTCATCTGTTGATTGACGTGTTGGTTGTTTCCACCTTTTGCTACTGTAAATAGTGCTACTATGAACATTCATGTACAAATATTTGTTTGAGTACTTATTTTCAGTTCCTTTGAATATAGACCTAAGAGTGGAATTGCTGGGTCATATGGTAATTTTATGTTTAACTTTTTGAGAAACCATCAAACTGTTGCCCACAGCAGCTGCACCATTTTGCATTATCTACCAGCAGTATATATGGGGTCGAGTATCTCCACATCCTCGCCCACACTTGTTATTTTCCCCTCTTTTTGATAATAACTACCCTGGTGGATGTAGAGTAGTATTTCATTGTGGTCTTTATTTTTCATTTTCCTGTTGACTAATGATATTAAGCATCCTATGATATCTTTGTTGGCCAATTATATATCTTTGACGAAATGTCTGTTCAAATCCTTTTCCCATTATTTAACTGGGTTAACTGGGTTATTTGTCTTTTTGCTGTTGTGTGGTAAGAGTTCTTTGTATAGTCTGCTTATCAAACCCTTATCAGATATGTGACTTACAAATGTTTTCTCCAATTCTGTAGGTTGTATTTTTCATTCTCTTGCTAGTGTTGTTTGATGCACCAAAAGTATTTAATTTTGATGAAGTATAATTTTTTTTCTTTCTTGTTCAAGCTTTTAATGTCGTATCTGAGAATATGCCAAATCCAAGATCATGAAGATTTACCCCTATGTTTTCTTGTAAGAGTCGTACAGTTTTAGATGATCCATTTTGAGATCATTTTTTAATGTGTTATGAGGTAGGGATCCAGCTTTATTCTTTGGCATTCCAATATCTAGTTGTCTCAGTACCTCTTGAAGAGACTATTCTTTCTGCAGTCTTGGCACACTTGTCAAAAATCAATTATCCAGGGGCACCTGGGTGGCTCAGTCGTTAAGCGTCTGCCTTCGGCTCAGGTCATGATGCCAGGGTCCTGGGATCGAGCCCCACATCGGGTTCTCTGCTCAGCGGAAAGCCTGCTTCTCCCTCTCCCACTCTCCCTGCTTGTGTTCCCTCTCTCACTGTCTCTCTCTCTGTCAAATAAGTAAAATCTTAAAAAAAAAAAAAAAATCAATTATCTATCTACACACACACACACACACACACACACACACACACGCACGCACGCAGATGCTTAACGACTGAGCCAGAAGCCCCAAGCAGTTGGGATTTTTATAGAAATTGTGTTGAATCTATAGATCAGATTTGGGAGTATTGCCACCTTAACAATATTAAGTCTTTCAATCCATGAGCCTGTTATCTTTCTATTTATTTAGGTATTCTTTAATTTCTTTAAACACTTGTCTTACAGTTTTGGGTGTAAAAAGCTAGCACTTGTTAAATTTATTCCTATATATTTTTTCTTTTCGGTGCTATTATAAATTAAATTGTTTCCTTTGTTTCATTTTCAGATTCTTCATTGTAAGTATATAGAAGTACAATTAATTGTCGTATACTGATCCTGCCCCCTCCAACCTTGCTGAGCTCATTTATTAGTTTTAATAGTTTTTAGTAGACTCTTAAGATTTTCTGTACATAATGGGTGCCTGCGTCGCTCAGTCAGTTGGGCGTCTGCCTTCAGCTCAGGTCATGATCCCAGAGTCCTGGGATCGAGCCCCGCATTGGGCTCCCTGCTCAGCGGGTAGTCTGCTTCTCCTTCTTCCTCTCCCCCTGCTTGTGCTCTCTCTCTCTCTCTCTTTCTCTGTCAAATAAATAAATAAAATCTTAAAAAACAAAAAATATTTTCTATACCTAAGATCATGTGAGCAAAAAAGATAAATTTTACTTCTTCCTTTTCAATATGGATTCCTTCTATTTCTTTTTCTTGTCCTCCAGTACGGTGTTGAGTAGAAATGATGAGAGCATCCTTGTCTTCCTGATCTATGGAGGAAAGCAGTGTTTTATCATTAGCTGTGGTTTTTCCATAGTTATCTTTTATCCATTTGAAGAAGTTTCCTTCTATTCTTAGTTTGTTGAGAGTTTTTATCAAGATAGGTTGTTGGATTTTGTGAAATGCTTGTTCCGGGTCTGTTGAGATAGTCATGAGATTTTTGTACTTTATTAATAATAAGTATATTACATTGATTTTCTTACATTGAACCAACCTTACGTATCTGGGATAAATCCTACTTGGTGATGGTATATCATCCTTTTTATAAGTTGCTGGATTTAATTTGCTACTATTTTGTTGAGTTTTATGTCAGTATTCATAAGAGATGAATTACCTACTTTTCTTGTAATTTCATTGCCTGGTTTTGGTATCAGGATAATACTGGCCTCATAGAATATAATTTGAGAACTGTTGCCTCTTCTCTTTTTTGAAAGAGTTTGTGAAGAATTGGTGTTAGTTCTTTTTTAAATGTTTAGGAGAATTCTTCAGGGAAGCCATGTGGGCATAAGCTTTTCTTTGTGGGAACTTTTAAAATTACTATTTCAATCTCTTATTACAGGTCTATCCAGATTTTTCTATTTTTTCTTGAGTCAGTTTTGGTGGTTTGTGGCCTTCTAGAGATTTTTCCCATTCCATCCAGATTACCTACTTTGTTGCCATATAGTTGTTCATAGGGTTCCCTTATGGTATCTTTTATGTTTCTGTAAGGTCAATAGTGATGTCTCTTCTTTCATACCTGATTTTAGTAATTTGAATCTTCTGTCATTTTTTCTTGGCCTATTTAGACAAAGTTTTGTCAATTTTGTTGATCTTTTCTAAGAAGCAACTTCTGGTTCCATCGATTATTGTTTTCCTATTCTGTGTTTTCGTTAATTCCTGCTCTAATCTTTATTTCTTTTTTTCTGCTTGATGTACATTTAGTTTGCTCTTCTTTTTCCACTCTGTTAAGGTAGAGGTTAAGTTATTGATTTGAAATTTTTTTGTTGTTGTTAAGTAAGCTCTGTGCCCAACATGGGGCTTGAACTCACAACCCCAAGATCAAAAGTCACATGTTCTACCACCTGAGCCAGCTAGCCAACCAGCTATGCCTACCTTTCTTTTTAATATAGGCATTTATAGCTATACATTTCCCTGTAGGCACCGCTTTAGCTACATCCTGTAAGTTTTGTTATGTTGTATATTCATTTTCAGTCCTTAAATTATTTTCAAATTTCCCTTGTGATTTCTTCTTTGACTCATTGGTTATTTAATAGTATGTTGCTATGTGTTTCTAAATAAAGTAAATTCATTAACAGTGCTCCTTTATATCATATTACAAAAGTACATTAACAACCTTAATCTTGAGTGTAAAGGACATAACAAAAGAGATTTGTGTACTCTGTTAAAAATTAAGTAAAAAAAATTGATAGTTGGGGTTATTTTAAAGTGTTATGAAAAGTTTAATGTTTATTATATTCCTTTATTCCTTCCGTAATGTTCCTTAAATTCATGACCCCCAAAATAGTTTTGTTTCATAAGAGCCTGATTTTTATTATGGGGAAGGAGCCTAGATTGCATTTGTTGAAGAGAATAGTGTATTTATTCACAGCATATTTATTCATTATGTTTGCTGGTGTGGAGGTGAAGGGGAGGGCATTTTTCCTAATGAAGAAAGATGGAGAGTGGTGGGTTTTTTTATTTTTGTTTTTAAGATGTTATTTTTAAATAATCTCTACACCCAGTGTGCGGCTCGAACTTACAACCTGGAGTTCAAGAATCACGTGCTCCATCAACTGAGCCAGCCAGGCACCTCAAGAGTGGTGTTTTTAAGATATAGTCTTTGTTCTGACCACCTTAAAAATGTGACAGTGGGGGGATGCCTGGGTATCTCAGTCGTTAAGCGTCTGCCTTCGGCTCAGGTCATGATGCCAGGGTCCTGGGATCGAGCCCCACATCGGGCTCCCTGCTGCGCGGGAAGCCTACTTCTCCCTCTCCCACTCCCCCTGCTGTGTTCCCTCTCTTGCTATGTCTCTCTCTGTCAAATAAATAAATCTTTAAAAAAAAAAATGTGACAGTGGGGGCACCTGGGTGGCTCAGTCGGTTGAGCTTCCGACTCTTGGTTTCGACTTAGGTTGTGATCTCAGGGTTATGACATCAAGCCCATGTCAGGCTCCAAGCTCAGCGCAGAGTCCACTTGGGATTCTCTCTCCCTCTGTCCCTCTCCCCCGCTCTCTGTCTCTCTCAAATAAATCTTTTAAAAAAAAAAATGTGACAGTGGCTCTCTGTGGTTTCATTCTGTTTCTAATGGAACAGCATTGCAGTTGATCCAGAAATCAACTATTTTCCTATGTTATATGAAGGTTGAAGAAGAGCTGTGTGTTATCAACAGGGTACAATAGTATCCTGAATATTTTCTCTCATTTTAAATCTATTCCAACTTAATGCTTTCAAGTACTTCTGGTATACTTATGTTCATTATTTTTAATGTACCTGTAAGGTACATTGGAGTTTCTTGCAGGAAACCAAGATGTTTAACTCCTTCCCCATACTTACTTCCATTATCCTATCTAATAGAAATCAGTTTTTGTACATACTTCACTGCCATCTAAAACCCAAATATCTTTTAACCAGATTTGAAATCAGGAAAAAACTAAAAACAGCCAAAAAGAAAGAAAAGAAAGAAAAAAAGAAAAAGCAAGAAGAGGAGCAGGAAAAGAAAAAGCTGACACAGATTCAAGAATCTCAGGTAGGAAATTCAGTGGTCCTTGTTATCCAAAAGATAAACCTCAGTTTTGGGTGTGTGTGTGTGTGTGTGTGTGTGTGTGTATTTGTGTGTTTATGTAAAAGATGGTTTTATTAGAAAAAAAATGATGGTTTTATATTAATCAGTCTAGTTCAGTTCATGCAAGACATACTGTCTTTATCTTGTAGGTTCACTAATCTCTGGACATATCATTTCATCATTAGCTGTGCTGTTTAATTCCTTAGTAATTCTTCATTCAGGTCTGCTTTTTAAAAAACAACTCACTGGTGTGTGAGCATTCCTTCCTTAAGGGAAAGTTGATAAACGTCCTGTCCCAGGTAGCCGGATTAGTTCTGAGGTTTACTCACATGTGTGTCATCCTGGAATTGGTAATAAATGTAGCTGCAAAAATTATTCATCTCTGAATTCATCACAAAAAGCTTGTTAAAAATATCCGCAAATATGAGCCATCTAGGGTGGCCTTCCATAAAGTGTTTATTCCTGTAATTCTTAGGCTTTCTGTTTATTAGGCAGGTAAGACAGGAGCTGACTTTATGCTCTATCCTCTTTGTCCACTAGAGGATGCTCTCTTCCCCTAAACAAGTTTCAGTTTCTGCAGCCTATATAGATTCCCACTGGAAAATTGAATGATTGTTAGGTATAGAGAATGTTGTCATTGGCTGTTAATAAAAAGCACCATCCTACATATTTTTCCTTTCCCAGGTAACATCCCACAACAAGGAACGGCGTTCCAAACGGGATGAGAAACTAGATAAGAAATCTCAAGCCATGGAGGAGCTAAAAGCAGAGCGAGAAAAACGGAAGAACAGAACAGGTAAGTGGGGAAAATGTAATGGCTGCTTTGTCTCTGGGATCATATGATTTGACGTTCTGGTGCCCGTTTATATTTTCCCCCCTTTTATCAGCTTTTTTTTTTTTATAAGCTCTTTATTTTGGGTAATTCCAAACACAGAGAATAGTATAATGAACCTCCATGAACCCATCACCCAGCCTCAACAATCAACTCATAACCAGTCTTGTTAAATCTATATTCCCCTCTTTCATTGGGTTATCTTGAAGTAAATCACAGCATCATTGTATTTCAACCATAAATATTTCCGTATGTGTTTTTAAAAGATAAGCACTCTTTTGTTTTAAACATTACAATATCATTATCACATCTAAAAAACAGTAACAGTGACTTTCTTAATATTACTGAATATCTAGTCAGTGTTCAAATTTCTCTAGTTGATGTATAATTAAAATATACTAATTTGGTTGTTTGAATCAGGATCTTAAAAAAATCCACACATTTTGAGTTGTTAATATGTCCCTGAGGTCACTTAATCTGTTTAGGTTTTCCTGTTCATCTCTTTTTCCCCCTTGCAGCTTATTTTGAAGAAACTAGGTCCTTCGTCCTATAGTTTCTCCGATGCTGGGTACATCCCATTGGAGGTGTGGAATATGTTGCTCTAGTCTCTTGAATTTCCTGTAATTTGTAGTTAGAGCTAGGGAATTGGACACATTGGGATTTATTCTGTTTTGGTTTCGGTTTTTGGGGGGGATGGGGAGGGGAGGCTGAGTTTTAGTGGTGGTGTATACTTCCATCAGGAGACACGTAATACCTGTGTCTCACATTTTGTGATATTACCAGCTCTGTCATTTAGCTTTTACCATAAGAACGTGAAATAAAAGACTGCTCCCAACTCAGAAATACGCATTTGCTCCTGCTCATGGATCTGCAGTTGAGCAGAGGGTTGCCTTATATACAAGTTTGCTGGGATTGTCTCCAAGCTGCAGGTTGGGACCAGGTCTGTTACACCTGTCTCTCTCCTTCCCCAGACCAGTATACCTAGGGCACATTCTTCTCTTGGTGACGGTAGAAATGTAATAGCGGCAAGCAGAAACGCGAGACGGCCTCTTGAGGCCTAGACTTGACATTGGCAGGTGCAACGTCAGGTCTGTGCATATTCCATTGGCTGAAGCAAGTCACATGACATTCCATCATTAACGGCTGGGAGAACTACTGAGTCACATGGCCAAGGGCATGGGTACCGAGAAGGATGAAGAATTGGGAAATAGTAATATGTTCTTTCCCAGTAGCCATTGATAATCATTACCTAGATCATTTCATTTATTATGAGTTGCAAAATGGTGATACTCTAATCTATCATTCTTTCTTCATTTATTATCTGGTCTACTTTTATAAAGAGAAACTTCACATCAGCTGTTTAGTTATCATTAGGTACATTAGGTACATTTTGTATAGGAAAGGCAGAAGGGTGGATTTTTTTTCCTTTTATTACTAGTTTTCAAAAGAATGAGATAGTACCTTAGCAGCTTCCAAAGGTGACCACTGAGGTTTATTTGCATATTTTGTGTGTGTGTGTTTATATATATATATATGTATATTTTAAGATTTTATTTATTTATTTGAGAGAGAGAGCAAGAGAAAGCACAAGTTGGGGTGGGAGAAGCAGACTCCCCACTGAGCAAGGAGCCCGATGTGGGACTCATCTCAGGACCCTGAGATCATGACCTAAGCTGAAGGCAGAGGCTTAACTGAGCCACCCAGGCACCCCTGTTTGCTTATTTTGAATATCCTTTTGAATTCATGGATTTAAACATCCTTTTGTGTATTTTAATCCATTTATTTAATCAATTGACTCTCAAATTGTCCCATCTTCAGTCGCTAGCCTGAGTCCTTTTGATGTGAGACTCCAGTAGTCTTCAGTAGCTTCCTTGCTTTCTGGATTTGGAATCTGCCATTTCTCTAAGGAGCCTTTTCATGAGAAACTGTTACTAGACACCATAGTCTAGACATAAGGAGGGCCCATGCTACTGGGTTGGCTATTACTTCTAAGCCTTTCAGTACAGAGAGCTAGGATTTTTTTTTTTTAAGGATAAATTTTATCTTTATGAGCTCCATATTGATAAGTCCATTTCAGAATCAGAATGCAAAGGTTTTTGTTTTGTTTTTTATAACAGCGATGCTGAGATAAAACAAAGGTAACGGGATGCCTGGGTGGTTCAGTTGGTTAAGCATCTGCCTTCAACTCAGGTCATGATCCCAGAGTCCTGGGATCAAGTCCCACACTGGGCTCCCTGCTCGCTGGGGAGCCTCCTTCTCCCTTTACCTCTCCCCCCTGCTTGTGGTCTCTCTCTCTCTCTCTCTCTCAAATAAATAAATAAAATCTTTAAAAAAAAAAAAAAAGAAAGAAAGAAAATAAACTATCAGACTGTTTTCCAAAGAGGCTTTTTGCATTCCCACCAGCAAAGTATAAAGATTCCACTTTTTCCACATCTTTACCAAGACTTCGTTAATTGTCTTTCTGATTATAGCCACCTTAGTGGGAATTAAGTGGTATTTCATTGTGGTTTTGATTTGCATCTTCTTAATGATTAGTGGTGTTGAGCATCTTTTCATGTGCTTATTGACCATTAGGGTATCTTTCTTTGATGAAATGTCTGTTCAAGTCCTTTGCCCATTTTTTAATCAAGTTCTTTGTTTTCTGTTGTTGAGTTGTGAGTTCTTCAAATATTTTGAATATTAATCCCTCATCAGATACATGATTTGCAAATATTTTCTTCCATTGATAGGTTTCTTTTCACTCTTGATAGTATCTTTTTGTTGCATAAAAGTTTTTAATTTTGATGAAGTACAATTTAGCTTAATGTTTTTTTCTTTCGTTGCTTATGCTTTTGGTGTCCTATCCAAGAAATCATTGCCAGATCCAGTGTTGTGAAGCATTTCCCTTATGGTTTCTTTTTTTTTTTTTTTAAAGATTTTATTTATTTATTTGACAGAGAGAGACACAGTGAGAGAGGGAACACAAGCGGGGGAGTGGGAGAGGGAGAAGCAGGCTTCCCGCCGAGCAGGGAGCCTGATGCGGGGCTCGATCCCAGGACCCTGGGATCATGACCTGAGCCGAAGGCAGGTGCTTAACGACTGAGCCACCCAGGCACCCCCCCTTATGTTTTCTTTTAAGAGTTTTATAGTTTTATTTTTTTTTTTTTAAAGATTTTATTTATTTGACAGAGAGAGAGAGACAGTGAGAGAGGGAACACAAGCAGGGGGAGTGGGAGAGGGAGAAGCAGGCTTCCAGCAGAGCAGGGAGCCCGATGCGGGGCTCGATCCCAGGACTCTGGGATCATGACCTGAGCCGAAGGCAGACGCTTACCGACTGAGCCACCCAGGCGCCCCTTTTTTTCTTTTTTTTTTTTTTTTTTTTTTTTTTTAAGAGTTTTATAGTTTTAGCTCTTATATTTAGGTCTTTGTTTTTTGGTTTTGGTTAGTTTGTTTGGTTTGGTTTTTAGACAGAGAGGGTAGGAAGGGGCAGAGGGAGAGGGAGAGAGAGAATCTTCTGTGGAGCCCTGCGCTCCATCTTGCAACCCTGAGATCATGACCTGAGCCAAAATCAAGAGTCGGACGCTTTACGGACTGAGCCACCCAACGCGCCCCACATTTAGGTCTTTGAATCATGTATAGTATAGAGTAAGAGTCTAACTTATTTTTTTTTTTCCCCCCACATGGTATGTCCAGTTTTCTCAGGCACGCTTGTCGAAAATCATTTGACCGTATATGCAAGGGTCTTTTTCTGGGCTTTCTGTTTCATTGATCTATGTGTCTTTCTTTGGAACGTCTGTATTTTAATGTCAACTCTTATAGTTCCTATTGTGTGATTATGCCATCAGTTGAATATTTTATTTTTCTTGTGATATATAGAGGTGAGTTTTTTATTATTATTTTATTCCATGATTATATGAAATACAAGGTTCCAGGGTTGCCTGGCTGGCTCAGTCAGTAGAGCATGCAACTGTTGATCTCAGGGTCCGTGAGTTCAAGTCCCATGTTGGGTGTAGAGCTTACTTAAAAAAAAAAGGGGGGGGTTCCCCAAATCAAAGCTGCTAAACAAGGTATATTCAAAGAGATTTAGTATCTATACCTTTCTTTCTTTTTTTTTTTTTTTTAAGATTTTATTTATTCACTTGTCTGAGAGGGAGAGAGAGAGAGAGCACAAGCAGGGGGAGAGGCAGAGGGAGAAGCAGGCTCCCCGCTGAGCAAGGATCCCGATGCAGGACTCGATCCCAGGACCCTGGGATCATGACCCGAGCCGAAGGCAGACACCTAACCAACTGAGCCACCCAGGCGTCCCGTATTATACCTTTCTATTTCACCCTGGCCTCCTTCCTGTAACAGATAACCACTTAAAAAAATTTTTTATGGGGCGCCTGGGTGGCTCAGTCGTTAAGCGTCTGCCTTCGGCTCAGGTCATAATCTCAGGGTCTTGGGATCGAGCCCCACATCAGGCTCCCTGCTCCATGGGAAGCCTGCTTCTCCCTCTCCCACTCCCCCTGCTTGTGTTCCCTCTCTCGCTGTGTCTCTGTCAAATAAATAAAATCTTTAAAAAAAAAAAATTTTATATCTTACCTTTCCTTTTTTTTTTTTTTAATGAAAGGACACAGATTCACCTTCCATCTTAGATTAATGGTAGCTTACCATGCATACTTTTCGTCTACCTTGCTTTTTTCACTTAACCACAGATCCTAGAGGTCACTCCTTAGTTTTTATGTCACATAGTGGTTGGTAGATGACTTTTTTTTTAAGTTTTGTTTAAGTAATCTGTATACCCCTTGTGGGGTTCAAAGTCATGACTGGAGATCAAGAGTCGCATTCTCCAACTGAGCCAGCCAAGCACCTCTAAACTACATGTTTTTGTAAATAGAATATTATTGGAAAGCAGCAGTGCCCATTTGTTTATAATTGTAGCTGCTTTTTATCTATAGCAGCAAAGTTGAGTAGTTGAAATAGTGACCACATGAAGCACAATCCTAAAATATTTACTGACTACCCCTCCAAAAAACATTCTCTGACTCAGGATGTAGTGTAATGGCTCATTCCTTTTTTTTTTTTTTTTTTTTAAGATTTTATTTATTTACGGGTGCGTGGGTGGCTCAGTCAGTTAAGTGTCTGCCTTCAGCTCAGGTCATGATCCCAGGGTTCTGGGATCAAACCCCACATCGGGCTCCCTGCTCATGGGGAGTCTGCTTCTCCCTCTCCTACCCACTTGTGCTCTCTCTTGCTATCTCTCTCTCTCTCAAATAAATAAAAATCTTTTTTAAAAAAGAAGATTTTATTTATTTATTTATTAGTGTGAGCGGGAGGGAGAGAGAATTTGAAGCAGACTCTGTGCTCAGCCCAGAGCCCAACATGGGGCTCTGTCCCACAGCTGTGAGATCCTGACCTGAGCGGAAACCAAGTGTCAGACTTTCAACTGACTGCACCACCCAGGCGCCCTGATTCCTTTTTTATAGCTGCATAGTAGTCTGTTTAGGTGGATGTACTAGAGGTGATTCAGCCACTCCCCTGTGCAGACATTTGGGTTGTTTTCAGTCTTCTCCTAATTCAAATAGTACTTTAAATTGAAAATAAAGTTTTTCTCCAAGACTCTCTGAAGACATCACAAAATTTTTCCCCATCTTTCTTACCCATCTTCAGGCATCTTGAGTGTAATAAAGACAACTGTCAGTAGAGTAGGTGACCCTTTCTGCCCACTTAGCAATAAACTTAACAGCCCTTTTTTGTCTATTAAAGCTTGACATTTGGTGCCTGAATGTTTTTAAGTCTGGTTTAACTCACTTCTGTGTGTAGCCCAAGTGATTACCGTGCAATCTAGGGAGGATGGGGCTGTCTCTTGAGTCCCTTCCCATGTCCAGGTTCTTTTTCAAGGATGAAAGATGTTTCAGTTTCTTATTGAGAGAATGTGGATAAACATTTCCCCTTTCTTTTCAGCTGAGCTCCTTGCTAAAAAACAGCCATTGAAAACCAGTGAGGTATACTCTGATGATGAGGAAGAGGAAGAGGATGACAAGTCCAGTGAAAAGTCAGACCGCTCATCCCGAACATCATCATCTGATGAAGAAGAGGAGTAAGCTTGTGTATATTTTGGTCTAGTAGTCAGGATAGGTGGGTTCTTTGGGGAGAAACTTAGTGTAGTTTCCAAAATGTTCTTGTTTGGATGGTGAACTTTGATCTGGTTCAGTACCCTGAATTGCAGCGCTGAGTTCCCCAACACATCAGCCCAAAAATATGCTCCTGCCTTTGGCAATCTAGCCTGCACCCCTCGACATCTCATCTGGGCCTGGCAGGTAAGCACTGACTTCATGTCACCTCAGACTGGTCTGGATCTTCCATTACTTTTCTTACTGATAAGTTACCTGGAATGACGGCCTCATTGAGGACGTTTATACAGGAGCAGGATTCTCTTACCGCTCTTTGCTGTGGCTTCATTTATTTCTCTTATGGTTAATCACATGTACTTTGGTTGAGTTAAGTGTTAAGAAGTTGGTAGTATTTATGTATCTTGATCTGATTTGTTGTTGTTGTTGTTGTTTTGTTTGTTTGTGGGGTTTTTGGTTTTGTTTTTCCAGAGAGAGAGAGAGCACATGCCAGAGGCTGGGGGGGGGGGCGCAGAGGGAGGGAGAGAAAATGTTAAGCAGGCTCCATGCCCAGTGTGGAGCCCAACACGGGGCTGGATATCGCAACCCTGAGATCATGACCTGAACCAAAATCAAGAGTCGGGGACACTTAACCGACTGAGCCACCCAGGCACCCCTTGATCTGTTTTTATGAGGAACACTTTTCCCATTGCCCTTTATTCCTCACAGGAAAGAAGAGATCCCTCCCAAATCACAACCAGTCTCCTTACCCGAGGAATTGAATCGGGTTCGATTATCACGGCATAAGCTAGAGCGTTGGTGTCACATGCCCTTCTTTGCTAAAACGGTCACAGGATGTTTTGTACGGATTGGCATTGGAAACCACAACAGCAAACCAGTTTACCGGGTTGGTGTTTCTTTCCATGGACAATTGTCCATGTTTTAAATATAATGATTCTTGACTGGGAGTAGGAGCTGCTGAACAAGTCTGTCACTTTTCTGCTACCATTTGATGGGAAAATAGACTCTAATTGAGATGCCTGTAGAATAATGACAGTCTGAAGTAACCAGAGATCATGCATGACCTGCTGCCAGAAAGAGTCTTCAGAGTCCAATGGAGGGGGGTTTGAATTTAGACTAACTCTCTTTATTTTCCCTTCATACAAAAGCAAGAAGAGAGACATTTAGGGAGTATTCATTGGGAGTTACATAATCTGGAAGCTTTGTTCATTTGAAAAATAAATAAATGAAAATTTTCCATGTTACATGGAAACAGAATTATACTGAGGTTTAAAAACAAACACAAAAACACAAAAAACCACCCTCCAACCTAATTGAGGTTGTTTTGTGAGTTCTGGCACTGCTTCTATGATCTGGGTGGCTGGAACATAGCTGTTTGATTTTTTTCTTTTTTTCTTTTTGTTTGTTTTAGCCTGGGTTGTATGGTTTTAATATGTGTTTACCTCCTTCTGTGAGGACCAGCAGCCATGCCGAGTCCCAGAAAGCTTGACAAACAGAAACTGACTTCCATAGTCTTCATATTTGGTTGATAAAAGTGACCTCTGGGATCCCAAGTACATCCCCCTTAGTAAGGTAGAATTAAGTCGGAGGGGAAGCTCCTAATGGTCCCCACCAGGCTAACTGCTTCCTCTCCTGGCGCTTGCTCACTCTGTTTTCGGGGCTTCTGGTGCTTGGCCATCTGGGTTCTGAACCTGAGGAAGGTGCCCAGAGCCCCGGGCAGCTGTGGGGTCCTCTCAGTGCAGGGCCACTCGTCCGCAGTTAGGTTGGTAGAGCCAAAGAGGGAGTGGTGTGGAGAGCTCTGAAAGTGTTTTTAACTGGCATCTCTGTCCTTTCACTTAGGTGGCTGAGATCACGGGTGTTGTGGAAACCGCTAAAGTTTACCAGCTTGGTGGCACCAGGACAAACAAAGGGCTACAGCTACGGTAGGGGAGGCGCTGCTGTGGGCTTCTGCTCCTGCTACACACGGGCACCGCCTGGTGGGGCGGCCTCACCCAGTGTGATGGTTCCTTTTTTTTCTTTTTTTTAAGATTTTATTTATTTATTTGACATATGAGAGAGACATAGCGAGAGAGGGAACACAAGCAGGGGGAGTGGGAGAGGGAGAGGGAGAAGCAGACTTCCTGCTGAGCAGGGAGCCCGATGCGGGGCTCGATCCCAGGACCCCGGGATCATGACCTGAGCCGAAGGCAGACGCTTAACAATTGAGCCACCCAGGCGCCCCCCAGTGTGATGTTTCTTGTTAGAGTGAATTTCTCTTGTCCCCATAGGGGACTTGGAGGGAATCTTATTCTGCCTTTGGGATCTCTCTCTCACAGGGGAAATCCGGGACAAGAAGTGGTAGGACACAGAGAAGGAAAAAAGCAGGTTGGGAACTCCCCCCATCCAGAGTCCTGCAGGCATTTCCTTGGTGACCGTGGTCAGGAGGCTTGCTTCTGGTCCTGGCTCTGTCCCTAACTAACCTGATCTTTGACAGGTCAAGCCACCTTTCAGGACTTGGTTTCCTCTTCTGTAACATGATCCTTACTGAGTGCCTGCTACATGCCACTGTTCTGGGCATCAGGATAGAGGCAAAAACAAAATAGACACATGCAAATCCCTGCCCTCTTAGAGCCTGAAAATTCTAGAGACCCTGTGTAAGAAGGAATAGAAGTCGTTTGCCAGAATCACTGCAAATAGTAGCTGATAGATTCGGTTGTACCATGGCCTAATTTGGTCTCTGTGGTCTCCATTCCCTTCTCCTGTCCCCATCATCCTTCCTGGTCTGTTTGAAAAGAACTAGTTGGGGTAGGCAGTGATGATGACATGCAGAGAGTGACTGTCCCTAGGAGAATGGCACTGACTCTCTTAACTTTGCCACCATAGGGGTCAGTCAGAAGGCAGTGTGCTTTCTCTCTAGGGAATGGAGTTTCCTTGTAATTCAGATATCTACATAATATTTCATATTCTTGATGCCAGTTGACAGTGACAGATTTTATTGTAAATGGACTTTTGAAGCACTGGCCAAGTCCAATTTTTCCCCAGTCTAGCTGTGATTCTTTATCCTGGCTGCCCATTAGAACAGCCTGGGAAGAATTGTTTAATTTCATTGCCTGGTCCCTTCTCCCAGAGATTCTGATTCAGTTGAACTAGAGTGGTGCTTTGACATAAGAATTTTTACAGATCTTCCTAGGTGATTCTAAAGAGCAGCCAGGATTGAGAACCACAGAGATGGGTGGTTCACAGTCTGGTTGGGTTGCTTTGCTGTTACCGCAGGTAACATACCCATTCTTGGAGATGCTGTCTCTTTTTTACATAGGCATGGCAACGACCAACGAGTGTTCCGCCTAGAGTTTGTCTCAAACCAAGAATTCACTGAAAGCGAATTCATGAAATGGAAAGAAGCGGTAAGTTTATAGATAGTACCTAGCAGTTCATGAAAACCCTGAGGAAGTTTCCAGAATCTCTCATTAATAACCGTTTGTCGTGTTTTGGTCTAGATGTTCTCTGCTGGCATGCAGTTGCCCACTCTAGATGAAATCAATAAGAAGGAGTTGTCTATTAAAGAAGCTCTTAATTATAAATTCAATGATCAGGACATTGAAGAGGTAAGAAACCTGGTGCCCCAGAGACTGGAGGTTCAGTAAGAACCAGTGTTCAAGAAGATCGTGACTTTCTTCTCTTTCCTTGTATCTTGACGATTTTACCTGTGCTACTATTGCATAAGGGATGAGAGAGTACTGATATTACTACCTACTTAATAGTTCATCCAGATTTTCTCTGTACATTCTCATTTGAAGTCCTAGAGTACAGAAGTGTATTGAGAGTTCAGGGATCTGTATTCTGCTAGGCTTGGTCCTTCAAGAGTTCCCTTTCTCCAAAACATTTTGGTAAAATTCTTTGATCTCTGTTCTCTTGGACAGTGGCTAGCCTTACAGTACCAGGTCCTTGGGCTGCTGCTGTTTATTGGTGCATGTTCCTTCAGACTGTGCCAGAAGAATCTCCGTGACCCCGGAAGCAGCATAGTATCCCTTGGAATGAATTCGCTCGCTCTCTCCGGGGCGTGACACTGCTATAGGAAGAGCAGCCCCCTTTTAACTAGCTGCTTGCCTCCAAAATGGGCTCACTTAGCCTGTCTACAGAAATAGTTTAGGAATACCTCACTGCTGGTATCTCCTCTCTGATACAGATTGTAAAAGAGAAAGAAAGGTTCAGGAAAGCTCCACCCAACTATGCTATGAAGAAGACTCAGCTGCTAAAGGAAAAGGTGAGGACTTGCACTTGAACCTCCTTCCTCGTCCTGTAAGATGCGGAAATCAGACTTGTTCATCTCCTGCTCAGTCGGTGGTGGCGGGATTGGGCTCCAGAGGAAGCAACACGGTGCTTCCTGGCACCCGGGCACCATCCCTTGGCCATTTTCCTTTCTGTAAATTGATCGTGTCCATTCCATTCTCCTTACGTCCTAGTCCCTTTTGTTTTATGTGTAATAAGACAGAAGCCAGGGTCCTCTCAGCACTGGGTCTGAACAGATGATCCTGCCAAGCCCAGCTGAGGTGGGTGGCTTTCCATTCTTCACATCAGGATGGGGGTGAGCCTTGGTAGGGTGAGTGAGCCCCATGGGGCCTGGGTTCCAAGGTCAGTGTTACACATCCCTGCTACCAGGGGCCCAGGGCTGGATAGGATATGGCAAGGTGTTAATGACAATAATAAGAATTATACCTTGCATTTGTAAAGCTTGTTTTCAGTGTCCTGTCATATTTCCTGTCATTTGTTCATCACGTGAGCTGTCTCGCCTGTGCTGGAAGTAAGGGGACACTTGATACAGGGCCCGTCATGGCCCAGAACTCACACGTCTGTCTGTGTGCAGGCCATGGCTGAGGACCTGGGGGATCAGGACAAGGCCAAACAGATCCAAGACCAGCTGAATGAGCTGGAGGAGCGGGCAGAGGCCCTGGACCGCCAGCGGACCAAGAACATATCCGCTATCAGGTGTGTTACAGGGCCTGTTTCCGTCGGGCTCCTACTCTGGACCCACAGACCTTGTCACAGTCGTCAGGAGAGCCCGTGGCCTTGCACACGCTGCGCTGGCTCCGTGGGGCTCCGGGGTCCGGGCTGAGGGGTTCCCTCCCTCCTTCCGCAGCGCACTGACTCCCCCTTTCACTCATCCACAGTTACATCAACCAGCGGAACCGGGAGTGGAACATTGTGGAGTCTGAGAAGGCCCTTGTGGTGAGTAAGACAACTGTATTTGGATCGCTGAAAACAGATTTAATGAATAAATCGATACGAAATCTTCTATACATCTTGCTCCCGTTTATTTTTGTAGTTACTGGCGTAACATGTACACTTCACACACACGTGCTCTGGGTGCACACATATACCCATAGGATTTACTGATGGATAACGAAAAGCAGCAGTCTCCTGCCCGTCTTACCCTCCCCGTCCCTTAGCTTCCACTCCACAGGTGTTCGTCTTTATCAACTTGCGCTTTTGTTCTTTCGGTTGCTGCCCCCGTATCTGCTCTGGTGTTCTTGAAGGGAAGAGGATGAGAGACCACTTTTGACTTTCTTTAGCCCTTGCCAAGACTGTTATTTATACGTAAGCTTAGGATCAACAAAAGGCGGGGAAAAGGAGACACAGTTCTGTAATGCATGCTCTCTGTTTCAGGCTGAAAGTCACAACATGAAAAACCAACAGATGGATCCCTTTACGAGGCGGCAGTGCAAACCTACCATCGTTTCTAATGTGAGTGCTGAAAGAGGACGTTTTTAGTCAGGACCTAGATTCTAGGACATAAAATGAATTCCATTAGGACATTAATAAGGAAGTTAAAAATAATGTTGTCTTAGTGGGATTTGCTTGCCTCGAACTCTTGGGTCTGGCTTCCTCTTTTTCTTTTTCTTTTTTTTTTTTTAAATCTTGCTGTAGGCCATACAGGGAGTGAAAACCTGGCACGGATTTGTAGACACCTCCAGACTCACCCCTCCTGGGTCGGGGTGGGTTTACCGATGCAGCAGACATTAGGACTGTGGAGGCTGGGCCACCTAGGGCCAGGCCGGCCTGGGCTGGGCTTCAGAGCTTTAATTGCCTCTCTTTGCTGCCTTGAGGAAAACCCCACTGAGCTGCTGATGGGTCCACTGTGGTGCTTATGATGTTATCATGGTCGATGGGAAAGAATCTGGCGTTGCACTGTGTGAGTGTTAAATAATCTCTAAAATAACTTAATTTCTCTCTCAGTCCAGAGACCCAGCTGTTCAAGCTGCCATCTTGGCCCAGCTGAATGCAAAATACGGTTCTGGAGTATTACCAGATGCTCCGAAGGAAATGAGCAAGGCAAGTGCGGTGCTGCCCTGTGGCCTGCAGGCTGCCGGCCCGGACACTCGGCCTGGGTTAGGCCTGACTCTTCCCACCTGGGGGAACATAGCATCCCACTTGCAGCCCTTTCTCCATCCTGATTCTTTACAAATACGATAAACAGCTACTGAATTTTGACTTTGAAAACCTAAATGCTAAACCCAACACCACTACTTAACTAAGGCCTTGATTACAGCTTTAGGCGACTGACATCTAGCCCTCTGATCGACATTTTCTCACGTGTAAAATGGGAATAATACTCTGTCCTGCTGCCTCACAAGATAATTAGGAGAAGCTGATGACACATAACGATCAGATAGTTGTAAAGGTGAAAGCTCTTTGAGAACTAAAATGTTAACAGAGAAACTGCCCATTTAGAAGCAGTTTTTTGCGTAAGTTAGGTCTTTTCCTGTGGAGGCCAAACTGTCCCAGGAATTTCTGAAATCTTGGGTCAGAAGGTAGCTTATTGTCTTAAGCCCCTCGTCCCCCACAGCACAGACATGAGCCTTCCCTTTCCTCTTTTAGGCTTCAGAGAAGAAGCCTTCCTGTGGCCTCTCCTAAAGCCCCTGTGAGAGAAGGAACCAGAAAGAGCTGGTCAACTTGAGCCAAAGCTTTTTTGACCGTTAGCGGCTGCCGCCTCTTGAAGCCCACTTGCATTTATACTTTGATGCTTTTTCCCTTCACATTGCAGGGTCAGGGAAAGGATAAAGATTTGAATTCTAAGTCAGCCAGCGACCTCTCTGAAGATTTGTTCAAAGTACATGATTTCGACGTGAAGATTGATCTACAGGTTCCCAGCTCGGGTAGGTGAGGGCGGGGGAGCGGTGATGGCTGAGGACCAGACGGTGCCAGGGCTGACTTGGCCAGCAGGGAGGCCCAGTGTCCGGGGAAAAGTGCGGGTGTCCGCTCCTCCGTGGCTCTAGAGGCCAGAGTGAGCGGGGCTGCGGGCGTGCCTGAGAGGGAGGCTACCGGAGGAGTGGGCGCAGGACTTTACAAAGGCCTTGGTAGGCTCCTCAGATGCCAATTTGCTCTTCTCTCCCACAGAGTCAAAGGCTTTGGCCATCACCTCCAAAGCTCCACCAGCCAAAGATGGGGCTCCAAGGAGATCGCTAAACTTGGAAGACTACAAAAAACGACGAGGGCTTATTTGAGCGCACCCAGCCTGCTGCTTCTGACCCTGCATGCCCCATCACAGTGTCCTCTTTTCCTCTTTTCCTTTGATTTGCCCTCTTTGGGCTGGAGCAGCAGTAGAACTGGGAAGAGACTCTAAAACTGCCAGTCATCTGTAATATAAACCATTTGCTGTAAAGACCTCCCTTGTCTGCACCATCTCCCACCCACCCGCCAGGCCTCTCACCCAGTGTGGGCCTGGGCTCTCTTGGGCTTTATCCATGTCTTTAGATTTGTGTTTGCCTTTTTTTTGTTTTGTTTGTTTTTTGTTTTTGTTTTTGTTTTTAAACCAGCACAGTTCATTGGCCACTCTGCACACATTCAGTATTAGCGTGGAGCTGGGATTCTTGCTGGAGCCCCTGGTGGCGACAGCGGCGGCACTCGGCAGTCTCCTCCGTGGGCTGCCTCGGACCCAACCATTGACCATGTGGCACCGGACCCTTGTGGAGGGAGTGGGGACTGGGCACCTGCAGTCCTCCTTCCTCTCTCCTCATCTTTCTCTTCTTCCCATCTCTGCAGAAGAGAGGTTTTCAAATCCAATTTAGTTTCCAAAAAGTGTACATTTGTGGGGAGGGAGGGGGGGCTATTTGAGAGAGAGAGAGAGTGTGTGTGTGTGTGTGTGTGTGTGTCTGTAAGTGTGTGGATTTTTTTATCATTTTTTTAAACTGCAGTACGTACTCTTTGTATCAGTCTGTCATGGGTCTATAGCCGTTTCAGATTTTTTTCAGCTGTACTCGAGCATCTGAAACCGCAAGAAAGAAACTCATTAAATGTGATTCTTCTTACTAAACAGGCCTGACTGCTGTAGCTGTGTAACCTCCCCTCCCCCACAGCCCTCCCCCCTCCCCTCCCACCTCCCAGAAAGCACCCCGTGTGGCCCCTGCCCTGTAGGCTGTGTCCCGGCAGGTGGGAGGGAAGCCCCCCGGCCAGGTACCAGACGGGGCAGCACAGGCGTCTTGCTCACCCCATGGGTACGGCCCGCAGCTTCTTGGCTGAACACAGACTATATCTTCTCCCCACCCCATGTACGTGTCTCTTCCTAGTGAATCTGTTTTGCTGTTTCAGAAAGAATAATATTTTGTCTTGTTTTTTTAAGAGAAAGTATTCAACGTGAATGCGGAGAGAACGAACACAAAAAGGATTTAGGTTGCAGATGTTCCAAGCATGTGCAGTTTTGTGTGTGTGTATACATATATATATGGTAAGCATATATATTGTTGTGCAGCTAGGGTGGAGCCAGCAAAGAAGTGTGTGTGTCTTTATGAAATGTTTGAAAAGAGATAAGCTGACTGCTTGATAATCATTCTCAGGTGTAAAGCTCCAAGTGTAAATAAAAGCGGCATTTAACAAATCTTTTCAGAACAAAGTACAGCTGACTGTATATACCCAGAACTAAGCTAAAGAAACAGCTGAGAGCTGCTGAGTCCCACGAGAGAGAGAGGAACTTAGAGGCTCCGCTTTGTACTTCTTCACCCTACTCTTCCGTAAGGAAGTGGGATGATGGGAAATCACGGACTTCAGTTGTATTTAAACAGAAAAATGAACTTGGTGACTCTTCTGGGTTTAGTGGAGCCTCGGTGTTGCTTTAACTTAGTTTACACTTTTTTTATTTGAAAAAGAAGCAGCAATGGATGGTTTTTTAAAAAGTATTGTGACTGTAAACTTGGTGAACTGTGACTGTCACACAGCTCTGCGGTAGGCTGTGTCGCAGTTCGGTTGGGCAAAGGTGGGCGATGGGCTCATTAAATCATCTATACTTGAACAGTCCATTGACCGAAACCCTTTACAGACTCTTGTGTAAATGTGGAATCACAGACTGCGAACTGTTGCCCGGACTCCGGCAGAGTCCTAGAGGCTGCTGGGACCTCTCCTATCATGACAAACCTGGACTGTTTTTTTCTTTCTGGTTTTCAAAGACATGAAATTATAGAATCCATATAATTTGCTGGAGTCATTCTGATCCACCATGTAGATCTGTATTTAGTATCATTTGGATTTGGAGAAGTGTCGATTACATTATGGCTGTGTAATAAAATTTTTATTAAAACTGCATCACACTGTAGCCACTTTGCCCCTGCCTCCCCCCACGCAGCTGCTGAAACTTGCTTCCGAGATGCCAGCACACGGCTAGGAGAGAGGCCAAGCAGCATATCTCCTGAGTATTCTCCTCGGTGACTGGAGTCAGGACCGAGAACTTGTCTCCAATCTCCACTGAGGCAAGGCCTCTGAACCGAGATCTTGACCAGGCGTAAGACTTTGGCTTGGTCCCCCTCCCCCAAAGCCCCCACCCCAGCTGGGTTTCTTGGCAGTTCTCGGTCTTTCTTAGGCTGGGGAGTTGCTGCCATGGCTCCCTGCTCCACACGCACCCCCCTCCATGTGGTTCAGTGCTGAAGGGTGCGGCACCTAAGGCTGTTTTGTACATTTTTCACTTCCTTCCAAGAAGCAAAAAGGCCAATGTCCATCAGCCTAGCTCATGATGTATAGGTCTGTCTGTCTGTCTTGGCTTCTGACAGGTGCAGGGAAAGTCTGCTGCCTACAACTTCCCTTCAAAAAGAATGCTTTTGTTTTCTTTGCTTCATTGGAGTCTTGACCTGTCACTCAAACTGTACAGATATTTGTAAATAAACTTTCCACCGTTTGAACGAGGGGATCAGATGTGGTCCAAGGATTTCATCCCAAGTGGCGACTCTCAAAGTCATGTATTGAAAGTCCAAGAGAGCCTCTCTTTTGCTTGGTTTTCCTCCTTCCCCTTCTCTTAGCCTGACACTCCTCAAAGTGAAAGTGGCTGTTTCAACTCTTCAGCAGCCTGGTTCCCCCAGAAGCTTCTCTGCAAGCTGTCTAGAGCCAGGGAGCCCTTCAATTGGCCTGCTCTACTTCCTACCTTGGAAGATACCCACCAGCTTCAAGAGAACCTGGTAGGACCCTGATAACACTGCCTAACCCCAGTGAGAGGCTGCTGCTTCCAGCCTTCAGTTGACCTAGGCACCGTGAAGGGGGAGCCTAGGGACTGGAGGCTGTGGAGGAAATACTAGAATCCTTTCTTCAGTCTCCCACACTAGGGTGATCTGTAAGGGCTCCACACCCCCCACTCACTGAGGAGATGTCTCAGACTTTCCTGACCATGTTTTAGGAAGCAACATCCTGGATCATCTACTCCCCTTTAGAGATGGGAAGGTGGGAGGTAACAATCAAAATGGTAGGAGCCCAGTCCAAGCCTGCCTCTGGTATTGGGGGAGGGGGCGTCCCTGGAGCTCACCCCGCTACTGTGCCCAGTGAGGTTTTCTCCAACTCCTTAACACTCCCACTACCTGACTGCTGGGAACAGGGGGCTCCCTACGCCCTCGAGAGCAGGGATTCTTGGCAGAGAACAGCCTTATCTGTGCATCTCCCAGGATCCAGTGCCCTGGGGCAGCCATACCTGGAGGCAGAAAGAAAGCTGACTGCCACATGCAGAGGGGAGAGAGGTGTAGGGTCAGTCAACTTAATCTTAGGGCCCTGGTGTGGGGGGCTTTCCTTGGGTAGTCCTGGACGCCAGTGTCCAGCAATTCTTGGGAGCCAGGAGACCATCAACCCCTAGCATGGAGTTTTTGCGTGACTTCACTGACCACTGGGGCCCTCTGAGTTCCCTTGAGGAGGAAAGCGTTGGGCTGGAGGGAGCAGCAACACTGTAAGAGGGCCAAGGGGCAGCCTGGCTTCCTGGCTGAGCAGAACCTGGAGGTGGAGTTTCTTGGCCCTGCAGAGGGGCTTAGCTACTGCAGCACAGGCACATCTCGGGATCCCAGATGGTGCTCTGGGCCCGGGGGGGGGGGGGGGGGAGCCAGGAGTCACAAGGCACTGCAGGCTCAGTACAGGGTTCACATCCCAGTTCTGCCACTTACTACCTAGGGCTGAGCTAGTTAACCCCGCTGAGCCACGAACTTCCCATCTTTAACATAGGATCTGTCAGGATCGTGGCAAAGATTAAGTGTACCTTTCCCCAGAAGCTGTTGTTAGAGCAGAGGCTGCTGGGCTTGGGAGGAGAGACTCCGGGGACAGAGTGGCAGGGGTCGGGATGGAGTGGGCAGCAGGTCGAGGGACGCGGTGTAGGCGGCAGGAGACCAGCCAGAGTGGAGCACTCACTTGGCCCAGAAACTCCGGTGGGCACTGGGGCTGGCCTGGGGGAAGTCCAGAGGCGCAGAGCGGCTTTTTGGGCTGCCCTCTCCAGACTGGCCAATCTGAACGTGGCTCGGAAGGCCACCCCACCTCACCACCACCCCAGCAGGCTCAGGAAGATGGTGAGGCTTCACCTACCCACCACCACCAAGAGTCATTCAAACATAAAACAGTACCAAACCGGAAAGTACAGGGAAAGAAGACTAACAAAATGTTCTGATCCTTCCCACGGGGACTATCTCAATACCCTCTTTAAAATATCAAGTTATTATGAGGCACCTGGGTGGCTCAGTCAATTAAGCCACCGACACTTGATCTCAGAGTCAAGAGTTCTAGCCCCATGGAGCCTACTTAAAAGATTTTCTTTTTTAGCTGTCAGTGACCCTGCTTTGCAAAGTGCGCAGAGACGGGATCTTGCTCAGCCCACATTCGCCTCTCAGCAGGAATGCACTGGTCTGTCTCCATCCATTTCCCCTGGAGAACACCTCACCCTTCAGCGCTCAGCCCAACGGTTACCTCCTCCGGAAGCCTTCCTTGATCTCCCCTCCCACTGGGGTTTGGGAGCAGCTTCTGCTGGCTCTCCCTAGCGCGGCACTCACTACTCTGTACTGTTATTATTTATGAGTCTCCACCCTCAGCCTGGAAGCTAACTGTGTCTGCCGCGTATCCCCAGCACCCAGCGCCACCTGGCACTTAGTTAACGCCCAATAAATGTGGGGGGAGGAAGGGGGCAAGCGGATGTCCTGCGGAGCCGCTGCGTTTGCGGCATTCGATCCCACCTGTCCGTCCCACCCTGTCCCCAGACGGCAGCGCCCGCGGGTCTGAGACCCCAGGCTGCCCATCCTTTGCGTTCGACCCAAGACGGCGAGAAAGGCGGCTGCGGCAGATGGCAGCGGCCCGCTCACCCGGGGCGGGTGCGCCGCGGGGCCCCGACGAGCCCGCAGCCTCGGCCTCTGCTCGCCCACTCGGGGCCCCGCCGCCTGCACGTGCGCCCGCTCCTCCAGGCGTGGACCCCAGCGGGATGCGCGTCCCGGCGACTTTCCGGACTTGGGAGCGCGGCCCCAGCTTTCAACCCCCAAGGCCGGCGCGGAGGCGGAGCCGGCGCTAGCTCCCGGGACCTGGGGCCTGCGCGCGGCTTGCCCCCACCCCCGGGGGCTCCTCGTTTCGCCCGGCCACCGGATGCTCTGCGGACTCGGTCGCCGGGCACCCGGGGTGCAAGTCAGGCCGGCAGAGATATCACCAATGGAATTAGGGGAGGCACCCACGCCATCGGGTACAAGATCCCGGGAGGTGCCCTGGTGGGGACTTGGGGGACGGAGGCCGGGCGTTCTCAGAACAGTCCCTTCGACCGGCAGCCGCATCCTTGACCTCAGATGCTCTCGGTCCCCTCTGCCTCCCCTTGGCCACTGGGAGAGATCCTGTGGGTTCTGAGTTCTGGAGAGAGGGAGGAGGGAGAACCACAGGAACACAGGCTCCTGGGAGGGATGGGAAACCTTGTTTCTGAAGTGTGTCAGGAGAGAAAATGTTCTTATTGCGCATACACAGGCGTGGTGGCACATTTTGTTTGTTTTAAACCAGAGTGATTCAGATGGTGAAGGGTCAGCAAACGCTGCTGGATCCCTAGCCCTGCTAAACTATCCTACCTCACAAACCCAGAATATTCCCACCAGGTCTATGGATAATGGAGTGAGAGATTGCACGGGGAGGAAGAGAAACCCAGGTGCAAGGCAAAGGGACTGGGGTTGTCAGGTGAAAACATCCTTTCACGCCCCTACCCAGGAGGAAGGAGACCTCCAATTCTTACCTCCTCCCCTCAAGTTGCCACTGGGCCCTGGCTCTGGCCAGCCCTCCAGCGCCCTCTCCAGTATTCTCTGGGCAGAGAGGGCATCAGACTGAGGGGGCGGGGGAGTGGGTGGGATGCATGGAGCAGCTGAAGGGGCAAGGTCTCCCTGACAGTCCCTTGGAAACAGAGCCATTTAGCAGCCTGTTTTCTGCTTGGGTCCCTTCTGGTTTCCTTTCTCCAGAAGACAACGTAAAGTGATACACCACCACTCCAAGGAAGGAAGGGAGGTCATTATAGGAGCCACTCACTCCTGTGTCCTTTTCACCCAGCACAATGCCTGGTTTGAGGAAGCTGCTCAGTGGAAGTTTGCTCTGTGAATGAATAAATGAATCACAGGTATTGTCACAAAACGTTGGAACCTTGGGATCAGAAAGTCCCTTGGAAGACACCAAGTCCCACAGAGCATGTCTCGGAGTTGTTGACCAGAATGCAAAGGCTGCGCTCCACCCTTTTTCCCTCCCTGCTTGTGGGTCTTGGGAAGAAGAGACCGGCACTCTGCCTGGCGGGGATGGTGAGCAATGACTTTACTCCTGCCCCTGGGGCCGTTGGTGCTGCTGCCCTGGGAGTGGAGGGAGAAGGGGCAGAGCTAAATGAGGCAGGCTGGGGAATAAAACCAGGCCCCCAGGAAACCCCCACCTCACACACCCCATTTTCCAGGCCTCCCCCTTTCCCAGCTTTTGTGTTCAGTGTTGTTACCCCTAGGAGGAATGTAGCTCCCAGGCCCGATAAATCCTGAAGGCCATGAAGAGGGGTGAAGACTCAGCCACTCCAGGAAGCAGGCCTCTAGGGTACAGGAGGATCCCTGAACTGAGATGCACAAGAAGAAGAAAGATCAGTTTCCTCCTCAAACACATAACTGGCCTTGTGCATAAGGCAGAGAGCCTCGCATGGCCTTTCTCAGATCAGCCACCTCATGACCATCAAAACCTTGAAACATTCCTCTCTGCCCCCACCCCCCCTTTCCTCATTCCTCCATCTACATAGTAGTCTGATTTTCTCCACAGTGCTCTACGTTCTATGCATAGCCATCTACTCACAGCCTCAAATACTGTGGAAACTGAGGCACAAACAACAGGATTCCAGAATTTGAAAGGTCATTCCTGGCTCAACTAAGAGGAGAGCCCCCTGACCTTGTCTCCTAATATGTGCCCCTTATGCCTTCTGCCTGGGGTAGGTGGGAAGCAGACTCTACCTTCATTGGAACTAGAGACTGAACTACAAGATGCTAATAAAAGAAAGTACGCATGGCACAGGAATAGAACTCAGGGGACCTAGCCAAGACACTCTCTGGCTTTTCCACCAACTAGCTCTGTGGCCCTGTGCAAAGATCTTAACCTCCTGGGATTGAGTCATCTAACTCCTTTGTTACTTCTCCTGTATTTTGAGGAGACTAGGATGCATCTAAAGGCCTTTCCCACTCTAAAAGTCTATGAAATGAGCTCTCGTTTCAATACCCATTCCCAGGTTTGCCCTTACCTTTCCACTGAGGGATACCCGGGCAGTATGGCAAAGAGCTCTTCTTCGGTTGTTGGCCTTAGGACAGGTGCCCGGTACAAGGAGAAAAGGTGCCCTGTACAAGGAGAAAAGGACTTGCCCCTGAGTTTTCTCTTGGCAGCCGGGACAGAGACCCAGCTCCTGCCTTGCTTGCGCCTCCAACGTTGTCCGGACATGGACTGGCTTACAAACATTGACAGGCGCACAAAACATGTTCCCTCCTCTCATTTTCCTCCCACATTTCTGGTTCTGGCAGGCCCTTGCTGGCTCTCCCCACCCTGGGTTTGCCCCTAGCCCTCCCCTGCCCTGAGGGCAGTTCCAGTCCTACCAAAGGCCAGGGTAGCCCCCAAAGAGGGAGGGAGGTGAGTGCAGGAGACATGGGTGCTTCTGGGACGTCAAGCTCTAGAGTACACCCCTCACATACACCCAGGTTCCTCTAGACCCCTGTACCCCAGAGGAGGTCGCCATGTGATCTCCCAGGCTCTCCCCAGAGGACTTGAATACTCAAACTCCTGTATTTCCTTCTTTCTTTCACTCCTGCATTCCCTCCTTCCCCTCCATTCATCCTCCCACACTCGGACTTTCTTCATTAGTTCCCCTAGGATCTTTCTCCTTTGTGCTCTGCTGAAGCTTCGCTTTCTCTCTCTGAACACTCCCTTTCTCTCCTTCTGGGCCATCCTTGAATCTGGCCTAGGGGAGATAAGGGAAGGAAAGTTTCTCCTTTCGGCCTCCATCAGTATCAGAGGCAATCCTTCTGGGGCATCCTGCCACAGGGCCCCCAACAATCCTGAGGCACCGGCCACCTGAGGAGGGATCCTCACCTGTGGCATTTGGGGGAAGACAAGAGATGTTGTGAAATACGAACTTCTACTCAAAGCAGCCTTGCAGTTAGCTGACCACTAACTTGTCAAGTGGTTGCAGATCGAGCACCACGAGGCCACTGATGAGCACACAGCAGTGTGGGAAATGCTTTACCAGCATCAGGGTTCTCTTCTCATCACAGCCACAGCTCCAGGTGGGGCGGGCGGGGGGGGGGGGTTCCAAAATTTACAAAGGGAAGAGACTGCCTAAGATGACATCTAGAGTGTGACGAACCTGAGACTGGCTCTTTCTACCATCCACACTAAAACTATTCTAACGTTTTATAGATTTTACATCTTTCATTTGATCGTATTCTCATAGCAATCCTGTGAGGTGGACAACAGCCCTGCGGAGAAGAATCAGCAGTTCAAAGAGGTGAAATGACTTGCTTATGGTCATACAGCAGACTCCAAGCTCCGAACTCCATAGGGAAAGGAGGAAGAAGGGCTCAGCAACCCCCCCCCGCCCCCCACCAGCCAGTGGCCAAAGGATGCTGCCCAGGACTCCGCAAGGACACAAGGAGAGATTCAGGCCCCGCCCCCGACCTTGTTCTCTGCCCCCTGGGAAGTGGGGAGCTTGGGGGAGGAAGCCTCAGGTCGTTCCCGGGACAGAGTCCTCACTTGTGCGCGCGCCCTGGGGTGAGGCTTCTTCGGGAAGCTGATGGCCTTGCATTCTGTGCTGAAGGGGCCCCGGACGCGTAGGAAAGCCCGGAAACCTGGAAACCTTGGCCCAGGATGGATGGAACGCGGGAAGGACCCGGAGGGACAGGGCGGGAGAGCGAGAGCAGGACCATCTCCAAGACTGTAGGGCCAGGGGCAGGGCGACCCCTCCCGTCTCCTCGAGGGCGGGCACAGAGGGGCCGTGAGGGCCAGGCCCTAGCTTTGTGTCCACGAGGTCTGGGCTTCCCGGCCACCTGGAGGAGCAACAAGGAGCTTCCCGGCCGGGCAAGGGCCCTTGGAGGCCCGCGCTTTCTCTGAAAGTGAAAGGAGTGGGCGGGGGGCGCGGCCGAGGCGGGGCCCAGGCGGGCAGGCCGCGTAGGCTCCGCCTCGGGGCAGTCTCGCGCCGGGGGCGCCGAGCGTCTCCAGTCCTCGCGGCGGCGCGGGCTGGTGGGCTCCGTTGCGGCTCGCGTGCGGGGAGATGACCCTGCCCGGGGGCCCGACGAGCATGGCGCGGCCGGGAGGCGCGCGGCCCTGCAGCCCGGGGCTGGAGCGGGCCCCGCGCCGGAGTGTCGGGGAGCTGCGCCTGCTCTTCGAGGCGCGCTGCGCGGCGGTCGCTGCCGCCGCCGCCGCAGGGGAGCCCCGGGCCCGCGGGGCCAAGAGGCGTGGGGGACAGGTCCCCAACGGGCTTCCGCGGGCTCCCCCTGCCCCGGTGATCCCGCAGCTGACTGTGACAGCCGAGGAGCCGGACGTACCCCCGGCCAGCCCAGGGCCGCCGGAGCCGGAGGGTGGCTGGCTCCCGGCCGTGGGCTCCTCACACCTGCAGCAGCCGCGCCGCCTCTCCACCTCGTCGCTCTCCTCCACTGGCTCCTCGTCGCTGCCCGAGGACTCGGAGGACGATCTGCTGAGCGACAGCGAGAGCCGGAGCCGCGGCAACGTGCAGCTGGAAGCCAGCGAGGACGTGGGTCAGGTATGGGCCGCGGGGGCGGGGCCAGCGCGGGGCGCGGGGGCTGCGCGCGGCGGACCCAGCTCTGAGCTGGCGCAGGGCTGACTTCGGCGCTCGGCTCCCTCCGCCCAGGGTCTGGCCCTCACCGCCTAGCTGGGGCACTGGGGTCGCAGGGAGGCGCCGGGCCGACCTCCCGCCTTGGCAGTTTTCTCCGGGCTTCCACCGGCGGGTCGCGGCCCGGGCCCTAGGGCGTCTAAGAAGGAGAGGGAGGAGGAGTCTGCGACCGGCCGTGGGCACCGGGTGGGGCGGGGGTGGAGATCGTGACTTGCGGGCCGGGAAGTGGGGCCGGAGGGATCGGAGGGGCTTGGACTTGCCCCGCGAACTCTCGGAGAGAGAGAGGGGCGAACGAGTCTCCCTCTCTCCCCGCCCCCTCTCCCGCGCAGCGGCCCCACCCCCGCCGTTGCCACGGTTTCCCTCTCCTGAGTGGGAGTGGAGCGGCGCTCCAGGCTCTGCTCGGGAGCTGCCGCCGTCTGCTCCCCGCGCCCGCACGAGGCGTGGACGCAAAGAAGGGAGGGCCTCGGGGCTGGGGGCTCGGGCAGGGAGTGGAACGCAGCCCTGCCTCGGTTTACTGCTCCTAATCAAAGCCGGGAGAAGGTAAACTGAGGCTGAAAGGGGGGGATCCTCCTGCTAACCGCCGCCTCTGGTAACCTGGCTGTTCCGGCGCCAGGTTTGACCCTCGGATAACCCGGGTCAGGGTGCAGCGAAGTCACTCCCAGTGCCTGCCCCTTAGGGGTGTGCAGCCCCTGGGATAGCCATCTTGTCCCCTCTTTTTAACCAAGGCCAAATATTTTAAATAACTACCCGCGGTCAACGCGAAGGAGTTGTTCTAGATCCACGTTATGCAAGTGTCCCTGGAGCGGAGGGAGAGACGAAGGGCGCCCCGCAGGCTCTGGTGGCTCCGGGCCCGCCCAGAAGGGCGGTGAGAGTTGCGGACGCGCGCCGGGGTGGCCTGGGCGCGGTGGGGGGAGCCCTGAGGCGCGGCCTCCGCCTGCTGAACCCGGGCTTCGAAGCTCGTTCGGATTGGACGAGGCGGAGGAGACCCTGTAACGACTTGCTGTGATCAGTTACCCGCTGAGACTTACATTACCCAGAGGGCAGCGTGATTTGTAAGGGACACAAGGGAAAAAGGGCTCCTAGAGCAGGAACGAACACACACACACACACACACACACACTCCTAGAGCAGGAACGAACACACACACACACACACACACACACACACGCCGCCGCCGCCGCCCTCAAGTGTAGGGTGCGGGGAGTCCCTCTCTCCTCCTCCAGAGATAAGGATACCCGTGATCCGTGATCATTCCTAGTACAACCCTGGCTCCGACAGGGATGCGGGTGCCACCGAGGGATTTCCAGGGCGGTGGAATGTGGGGCAGTGAGAGGACTCCTTCTTTCCCACCTCCTCCGAAATGCGGAGCGGTAGTTCTGGGTGCACCGCTGCCCTGGTCAGATCTCTGCCAAGCCGAGAAGCGGGTGCAGAAGAAAGTACGCCAGGAGCGCAGCCCCCCGCTTCCCTCTTTCGCCCCCAGTCGGAGGAGGTCCCGCGACCCAAGCCTGCCTGCAACGTAGGCAGCCGGGCTGGGGTCAAGACTCTGGAGACCGGTCGCAGCTGTGCCCCGGGCGTCTTCGGCCAGTCTCTCCCTCCCCAAGGTTCGCGGTCTTCCGGCGCGGCCAGGAGCTGGAGCAGATGGCCGCTGAGGGCCCTTCCAGCTCCAAGGCTGCGGCTCCCAGGCCTTCCCAACCCCCAGCCCGCGGGGGCCTCCCCGAAGGCAAACAGGCACGGCGGTGGCAGATAAGCCAGTAGCTGTTGACAGAGGCTGCCTGCGTCCGCGTGGAAGGGCCCGGCGCGGACTTTGCCTTGCGGCCGGTCCGGGAGCGGCACAGAGCGCCCGCCCAGGCTGCCTTTAGGGCTCTCCCAGTCAGGAAGCGGAGGCCATCGGCGGGCCGCGAAGGATGCGCCTGGGAGAAGGGTTCTGCAGCAGCCCTCGGGAGCGGCCGGCTGGCCAGCCCCTTACCCGCGGGCCTGGGTACATAACGGACTAGCTCGGAGCAAGAGGCGGCCCGGAAGGCTCTACCTTGCCTCTGCCTGGAACATACTCACACAGGGCACATGGTGTCTTGAGTGTGTCTTGGGTTCACTCAAGAGGGAGAGGCTCTGTCTCCTGGGAGCACCGCACGTCCTGCCCAGAGCCTGGAGCTGGGCTCCCCCCAGAGTAGTTGGACTGGGCAACCTGCCTCCCTCCTGGGGCCCCTCTTCTGGTAGAGGAGAAAGTCTTGGGCAGGGAAACCCAGACAGATCAGGAGCGGGGTTGAGGGCCTATCCCCAAGAGCAGTTGGCATGACTGTATTCTTAGGCCTTGCCTGCCTCTTAAAACAATTTTGGGGTGTTGCTGTAGCAGAAGAGAGGGTGTTTGCCTCCTGTTCACTTGGTTCTCTTCTTTCAGTGCTCCAGGATAGGTAAGGAGACCTCGAAGCCATCCTGTCCTGGACCCAGAACTCCCACACTTCACTTTTCACTAATTATAGAGCAGAATTTAGGTTAACAGACTTCCTTTTTAAAAAGCAAATGCCCCTGGGAGGGTGAAGTCGTGGGTCACTTATACCTCAGTGCAAATCATTTTATAAATTTAAACTGATTGCTCTCACCACCACCATCACCACAGGGAGTGCTGGTTTGATAGGGCAATGGGAACATGAGGAGGAGGTTGGGCTGGCAGAGAGCTTCGGCCAGAGACTGAGTGGTTAGAGGTAAGGAGTGGGAGTCAGGAGGTATAGGGATGAGTAGCAAAGACGAGGGTCCATTCTGGCAGAAGGTACACTGAGTATCTGGTGTGATTTAAGGAGTCCTCAGGCCTTCCAAATGGAGGTTGGACAAAGGAGCGTCTGAGGCTAGTGTCCAGCCGTGCCTTCCCAGAGAGAGAGAGATGTCCCCCCCCCTGTGCAGCCCCAGGGGTGAGGATCAGAAGGGGCCCCTGTGACTTCCTCAAAGACTCTTTCACATAGTCAGCTCTCCTGGGTTTTTGCCCCAAGATGCCCAGGTAGCCTTTGGCTGTGAGCTGGTTTCCCAGACTTCTGTGGGGGAGTAGGCTGGGCCAGAGGTTGGGGCTTTGGCCCTCTTTCCAGCTAGATTTCACTCTGTAACATAATAAATCTGCTTTCTGATATCCATACAATAAAAGCCTTACCTGCTCAAAAATATCTTCCCTGCTGTTGTTCATATGCCAAAATCCCCACCCACCCACTGAAGAATGACTCTTCAAGAGCCTTTTTGGATACATGCATTTTTATCTGCATTATGTTCCCTGGAGGAGGTAGCTCCCTAAGATGGATGCTGGTGAGTTCATTGATACTTGCATAAACTTCCACGTTTGACCTGTATCCATCGCTGGCAGGGGAGAGAAACCCTGTCCTACCAACCTCAGGGGGTGGCTGGGAGGGCTCAGATGAAAGCCCTTCGTAACCTGCGGGGGCCGGAACCAGCCCTAGTTGCTGTTGCTCTTGGCTGATATGATCCTCACAGAATTGGAGAGAGGAGAGTAGGTGATGACCCCATTTTACCTGAGATCATGACCTGAGCTGGAATCAGGAGTCAGACACTTATCCGACTCACCCACCCAGGTGCCCCCTACAAAGCTCTTTCTCATGCAGGGTCCCATTTGACCCCCAAAGGGAGTTGGGGTGGTAGCATGGATTTTGGAAACTGCTGCGGTGACTGGAACATGGGGAGGAGGTTGGGCTGGTAGAGAACTTTAGCCAGGGACTGGGATGCTGGAGGCAGGGAGTGAGGGGATATGAACTCCTCTAAGCCTTGACTTCCTTCTGTAAAATGGCAATAATGCTACCCCCTCATGCACTTGATGTGCATGTGCATGATTTGAAAACCATGAGTGGGAGAAGAGGGTATAAGATGGTGCCGCTGAATGTACATGGCACATACATCTTCCTGGAATTTTACTTGAGGATTTGGAGGTGGGAGAGTTTTATAATAAAACTTGGATTTATTATGCAGCAGAATGCAAACCTTGTACATATTTAAAGAGTAAAAAGGAGTTTTGAAAGAGATGTCATGCTTCTAGTGGGCTGCTTCTGGCTACACCCCCAGATCCCTGGGGGTTGGACATGTGATCACACCCTAGTGTGCCATGTAGGGACTTCAGTAGGGAAACAGGAGCAGTGCTTTCTGATGGGAGATGAGAAGCGCCTGGCAGGCTGTAGGCGGTCAGTAAAGGGTGGCTCGTGTTATGGCAGCAGCTATATCCTCCCAGAGGAAACAGGCTCACACAGATGAAATTCTCACTTGGTTTCACTCAGCTAAAAAGTGATAGAGCCACCTGATTCCAGTGCTCTGTCACTAACCCCCATCTCCTCCCCATGGGAAAGGGCTTTCTGGTCAGCAGCCTTTCCCTGCTGAGGCCACTGTGCCAGTTCTCCCTGTCTCTCATACAACTTCCTCTGATCAGGGAGGCTGGATTTCTAAGTTGAGTTCTAGCCCTGGAACTCCTGCAACGCATACGTGACTCCTCATAGGCAAGCACGCTTGGGAGGAGGCAGCAGATACACAGCTTGGATGAGCAAACCTGTGTACTTCAGAGGTTGGCACAGGACTGATGAGTTTTGGGTGGGAAAAGGAAAGGTCCAGAGTATGAGATGCTCTCAGGATTGGGTGGAGGCCAGAAGGAATGTTTGTGAAGCAAGAGGTACACCAAGATCTACATTTCCCTCCCAGTTTCATCTGAGATGACAGGCTCTCAGCTCTGCATCGCATTTTCAAAGCTCAGGTTTCTGGGTCTAGAGTAAGAAGACCAAGGGTAGCCTGGCCCTAGCCAACTGGTGAGGAGTGATATGGCATCCAGGAATAGCAAGGGGGTCTTCGGGAGCCCCAAGTCATTCTTTTCCCAGGCCCTGCCAGGCTAGCCTCTCAGCCCTGGGCCTTTGCAAAGGTTTGTTTCCATGTTTGTCTCCCTAAATGAGAGTAACCAATGGTCCAAAGTGAATGAAACAATAATCCAGATTTGTCCAGCTTCTGCTTCGTGCCAAGGAATGGGGTCCCAGGGTGGGGGTGGGGGCACAGGGGCTGGAGCCTGTCACACTCAAACCTCATTTACTACTCATAACAACCCAGTGAGAATGATTATTTCCCCATTTTACAGATGAAGAAACTGACACTCAGAGGCTTGTTTCTCAGGCCCCCCCAATCTCCTGAGGCATTGTTAGAAATGCAAATTTTTGATTCCACCCAGACCTACTCAGAATTTCCTTGCAGACCTGAGTGCATTTTTTTTTTAAGATTTTATTTATTTATTTGACAGAGAGAGACACAGCGAGTGAGGGAACACAAGCAGGGGGAGTGGGAGAGGGAGAAGCAGGCTTCCCGCGGAGCAGGGAGCCTGGTGTGGGGCTCGATCCCAGGACCCTGGGATCATGACCTGAGCCAAAGGCAGATGCCTAACGACTGAGCCACCCAGGAGCCCCGTGTCTGCATTTTTTTAACATGGGTGACCATCAGGTGATTCTCATGCTCAGGAAAGTTCTAAATCCTTGACGGAACACTTTAGTAACCTACCCACACAGCTGGAGCAGCAGAACTGGGGTGCAAACCTGAGCCTTCTGACACTAAGTCCAGGGCTCTTTTCAGCACGATGGAGAAGCTGGATATCTGTCATCACGCTGTACCTGTCTCAGTGTCCTCCACACAGGCTCACAATAAACTTTAGTTGAGTGAGTTAGTGAGTGAATGAATCGCGGGGCCCTAGCTGCTTGCGGTGGGCTGGGGCCGGAGGAGACCCTATGCCAAAGGAGGGAGGGCTTATGCATTGCCAAGACGCCAACGTGCGCGCCCGGGACCTGTCGCTTTCAGAAAAGCCACTGGCAGAAGATCCGGACCATGGTGAATCTGCCCGTCATGAGCCCTTTCAAGAAGCGCTACGCCTGGGTGCAGCTGGCTGGGCACACGGGTGAGCACAGGCAGGCGCCGCTGGGGTGGGCGGGTCCCCGGGGAAGGAAGGGACCAGGCAGCGCTAACTGGTGCCAGTCCGCAGGGAGTTTCAAGGCGGCTGGCACCAGCGGGCTGATCCTGAAGCGCAGCTCGGAGCCGGAGCTCTACTGCCTGGCGCGGCTCATGGCGGACGCGCTGCGCGGCTGCGTGCCCGCCTTCCACGGCGTGGTGGAGCGCGATGGCGAGAGCTACTTGCAGTTGCAGGACCTGCTCGACGGCTTCGATGGGCCCTGCGTCCTTGACTGCAAGATGGGCGTCAGGTACACGTGCCCTGCCCGTCCGGGCGGGGGCACAGGGCGGGGATGAGCGCTCTCCCGGGTGCCTAAAGCCGCGCGGGACCGGGTCCGGGCCCGGGCGTGCGCTCTCTTACGCCCCACCGCTTCCTGCGCGTCCGCAGGACTTACCTGGAGGAGGAGCTGACCAAAGCCCGCGAGCGGCCCAAGCTGCGGAAGGACATGTACAAGAAGATGCTGGCGGTAGACCCTGCGGCGCCTACCGAGGAGGAGCACGCGCAGCGCGCCGTCACCAAGCCGCGCTACATGCAGTGGCGAGAAGGCATCAGCTCCAGCACCACGCTCGGCTTCCGCATCGAAGGCATCAAGGTGGGCCAGGCCCGCTAAGCTTTGCAGCGCCCTGGCCCTCCCTCTGCCCTAACCCCACTGCGCGGTGTCTGCCCTCCTTGTTGACCCCCACCACGAGGCACCCTCCGGCGGCCTTCCCGCCGTCCCTGGCAGCCAACGTCCTGGAAGGCACCGCTACTCTAGCCTGATCCTCTCCCCTCGAGCAGTGGAGAGACACGGGGACCCTGACACTTCCTGTCCCACTTCCTTCAGAAAGCTGACGGCTCCTGCAGCACCGACTTTAAGACCACGCGAAGCCGGGAGCAGGTGATTCGCGTCTTCGAGGAGTTTGTGCAAGGGGATGCGGAAGTGCTGGTGAGCGCCGGATCCTAGAACCCTGAGGGGTTGGGGAACCTGAAACCGAGGGGTGCCCCTAGGTCATCCAGTCTGGTGCCCTCGCCTGTGACCCCCATCGTAGCATGTAGGCACCTGGGGGCCTGTGTCTTCCTCCCCACGGTATCTGCCAAGCCAAGCATGCATCATGGCCTCTGATATTAGCAGAAGCTCAATTAGTATTTGGTTAATCTGCCCTCCTATCCTATCCTGCCCTCTCCAGAGGAGGTATCTGAACCGCCTGCAGCAGATCCGGGACACGCTGGAGGTCTCTGAGTTCTTTAGGAGGCACGAGGTAAGAGGGGGTAGGCTCACGTGCCAGGACTGTGGTCTGTGAGGGCTACAGCAGGAATAGGATGGGGGGCTTCTCCAGGAAAGGGCTGCGGCCTGACCGTGTGGGGCTCGGCAGGTGATTGGCAGCTCGCTACTCTTCGTGCACGATCACTGCCATCGCGCGGGTGTGTGGCTCATCGACTTCGGCAAGACCACGCCCCTCCCCGACGGCCAGACCCTGGACCACCGGCGACCCTGGGAGGAGGGCAACCGCGAGGACGGCTATTTGCTGGGGCTGGACAATCTCATTAGCATCCTGGCCAGCCTGGCAGAGAGATGAGGCTGGGCCCCGGTTCTAAAAGATGGACCTGCGGCTGCGTCCCCGCCATGCATGCCGGAGAGAGACTGAAACCCCGCGCTGCGGGGCGGTTCACACGGTTCTGCAGGGCCAGGTGCCAACCACTATGGGACGCAGTGCACGCGCTGGGGGCTGTCCCCCATACAAGACCCAGAACCGATGGCACTAATTAACAGAAGGGGGTGGGGGAGGGGTGGCTGGGACAATGGGCTCCTTCCTCAGCCCAGCTCTTCTGAGGGGGCTGCATATCTCTCTCGAGAGGCCAAATAATGAATTTTATTTCGCAGGCACTAGACCTATTGGTCTAACTTCCCACACTACAATGGACAGCCTTTCCCAATAAAACTCAAAAACACCAGCTTTGGTGACTCAGGCCTCATCCCCTCCCTCCTCTGGTCCCTTTCTCACTTCCCTGGCATCCCTCATGTCCACTCAGATCACTGGAGGGTATGAGAAGAGCTCTTTATTAGAGGCATCTGTAGGACTGGGGATTGCCCAGATGAAGGACACTCATGGGGGAAGGGTAATCCAGAGAAGGCTTCCTGCAGGAGGCAGTTTCAACCTCTCGTCCCAAAGACAAAAGGCTGGGAGAGGCCAAGCTCTTCACTAGGAAGCCTGAGCTGGTTTCCAGGATGGAGGGTCCAGTGGTGCCAGGCCAGCCCTGAGACAGGCGCAGACACGCAGCACAGACTGCAGGGGACAGAGGCTCCTGGAATAACAAGCTCCCTAGAAGCCTGGGGAGGAGTGCAGGGAGGAACCACTGCTACTGTCAGTGCCTGAGTCCTCACCTTCAGGGCCCCTTGGGGCCCAAGAGCCATAGGGGGGGATTCCTTTGGATGCCTTTGGAATCCCCCCTGAGGTTGGAAGTACTTGGATTTGGGGGTCTTGAGGCTAGAGGGCAGCCACGGGCCAAGGATGCTCCCTCCCCAGCTCTTTAAGCTCTCCAGATTCAGTTCCTGGGCCTGTGGGGATCTTAGGCCCTCCAAAGACCTGCTCCCCAGCCCAGAAGTCCCTTCCTGCTCTAGGGTGGGCCCCAGCTCCATTGGCAGGGGTGAATTCACATCAGCGTCCTGTAATGCAGGGGGCAGGAGAGCAGGGGACCACAGCATTGTTCCACGGCTGCCCTCCTGACCCTCAAGATCAAGATGGTCAAGGCAAGAGAGGGGGCACACCTGAATTCAGTATCCAAGATGCTCCAAGATGGCAGCAAAACTGGGGCGGAGTTCAGGCAGATGCTGCCAACACTGGGTCATGATATGGTACCTGGGGAGAGGCAGGAGTTCGTCCCACCCATAGCTGTGAAGGACCTTCTTCCCTGGACAACACTCCATACTCACACAGGCCCTGGACAGCCCCTGGGAGGACCCATCCATCTCCCTCCACGACGAAGTACAGCACGTCCTGGTTGGTGCCCCCAGGGTAGGGCATGTATCCTAATGAGAAGATCTCCCAGAGCAGCACCCCAAAAGACCTGCATCACGGGTGGGGGAAACTGAATGAAGCTTATCAGGCACGGCCTCCCCTTTGCCTCACATGAGGTGGCCCAAGGCCAGGGACGAGGTGGGGTGTGTTATCACCAGGAGTCTGTCTTGAATGTGAAGATGCCCTCCAAGAAGGCCTCTGGGGGCATCCACTTGACCAGCAGCAGAGCCCAGCCCCCTGGCGGTAACAGCTGGCTCTATAGGAGGGAGGAGGGGTGTGATGAGTTAGTTGCTCAAGGGCCACCAGAGTGCTGGTAAACTCCCCTGGAGCGGTAGCCTCCCCACCTCCCCAGACCCCACACCTGTAGATCTCTTGCCATCCCAAAGTCCCCAGTCTTGGCCACTCGGCTGGGCCCAGTACAGCTCAGCAGGCAGTTCCTGGCAGCAATGTCCCTGCAGGCAAAAAATCCCCACCAGAACTCAGAGGCTCTGGCTCTGATCCGTTTCCATAAAAGTTATGGAAGAGCTGTTCCTTGGGGAGAGAGTTGGGCTGCTCCCCCACCCGCTCCGAGCCAGGATCACTCCCAACCTGTGGATGAAGTGATTTTCCTCCAGGTAGTGGCAGCCCTGGGCTATGTCTTGGGCCAGCTGGAGCAGGTCCCGCATGGCAAGTAGTGATGGCTGGCCCTGGGTAGGGCAGAGGGTACATTAGTCCATGCTTGTTTTGGGACACGTGGACAGGGTCTTTATTTTTTTACTTTTATTTTTTAAGAGATTTTATTTATTTGAGAGAGAAAGAGAGCACAGGCAGGGGAGGGTGGGGTGGTGGGCAGAGGGAGAAGCGGACTCACTGCTGAGCAGGGAGCCCAATGCAGGGCTCCATCCCAGGATCCTGGGATCACGACCCAAGCCCAGGGCAGACGTTTAACCAACTGAGCCACCCAGGTGCCCCGGACAGGGTCTTTAGATGGGCTCAGAGGGCTGGGAGAAGGGTCTTACCAAGCGTGGCCGGCTGTTCCTCAGGAAACTCTTCATGTCCTCTGCAGACATCAACTCGAGCAGAATTAGGCGAGGGGCAGTCCAGAGGCTGAGCCCCACACAGTGCACAATGTTCTGATGGCTGAACTTGCTGAGTGAGAGGTGCACATACCCCAGTCGCCAGCAGGGAGGGAAACCAGGCTCGAGGTTCCACAAAACTGGAGACAGGCTCTGTATCCCTAGGCCTGCTACCTCTCAGCCCCAGGGCGAAGAGAAACCATCCAGGCAGGCAATTCTGCTCTCACCTTCCACCCCTGCCCCTAGCCCCAGGTGCACCTGATGATGAGTGCCTCCATGAGGAAATCCAGCTCATCCTGAGGAGAGCAGTTCTGGCAGGGTCTGGGGAGGGAGAGGGCTCCTGAGCTCCCCCAAACACTTCGGGAGAGTGGGTTGACTCTAGCTCCAGCAACTGTTCCAGAAGTTCCACCCCTCTCACTTTGACAGCCACCTGCAGGGGGCTGGGGTCCCCAGGAAGGCCATTTACCAGTCCCTCATAGACTTCTCCAAAGGCACCATGGCCCAGGGCTCTGCAGGAAGACAGGCTGGAAGGGAATGGGTGGCTGGACCTGGGGAAGGGTCCTAGAGGGTCTAGTGCCTCCTTTTTACCTCCTTGCCATCCCCTATATGCCCAGGCGGCCCTATCTGAGGACTCAGGTCTTCCTGCATCATAGCATCTCCCCAAGTACAAGCCCTACAGAGGCGATGTTGACTGGCACAGAATCAGGGCAGAAGAGAGAGGAGGTATGGGCTCAGGGTGGGGGTGGGAGTCTGTGACGAGGTTTTCCTTACGTCCTTGCAGACACCCTGGGTAGAGGCAACCCTTGCTCCAAAGGAATCATAGGGTCCCCACCATCCTAGAATTGGGGATGACAGCTGACCTTGGACAAGTTACTCTGCCTTTTGGAACTTCTCTAACCTCTATCTCCTCCACACAGAGGCTTGGGGCCAGATGCTCTCTGTGAACCATAATTCACCACAGCAGGGCACAGGATGGGAGTGAGAGGAATTCAGAGTGCATAGGTTCTCAGCGGAGGGGGAGAACTTACTTGAGCAGGGTGACATTGGCTGGGGAAACTTCTGTAAGCCCTGGGGGCAGAGATCAGGGCCAGGCCCAGCCAAACCCCACCTGGCAGTAGTAAGGGTTGAGGGCTGTCTTGATGGTGGAGGTTCGAAGATTGCTCAGCTCAAGCTCAGGGCCTGGCAGCCTCGTCCCCCACAGGCCCTGCCACTTCTTATGGTTCACTGAGGAAGAAGGGCAAACTCTCTACGTGCCCATCTGGCCCACCCTGCTTTGCCACCCCTCCGCCCAGGACATCTCTCCAGATACCCATTAAGGCAAACGTCTTCCCTGGGCCTCCACAGCTGCTTCTACCCTTAGAATCCCAGAGGAGCCCACCACTGCTCTGCTGGAAGCAGGGGTCTTGAAATCAGCCACGTCTGTCCCTGGGACCCCACACACAGCTCAGTGAAGAGGTGGGCAGCCTTGAATCAGCCATGCCTGCTGGATGTTCCTTAACCAGAATCAGGACCCCACACACCATAAGGAGACTCAGTGTAGAGGTCACACGACAGTCACCAACAGAACCAGAGGGGCCTGGTGGGGTGGGCAAGTCTAGGGAGACATAGAGACACCTCCAGTGGGAAGCTCCTCTCTGTCCCCCTCCTCAAATTTTACCCATGCCTCAAGACTCAGCCCAAGTATTAACTTCTCCCTGATACTTGTCCTAGATAAAAGCAACCTTTCCCTCCTGAGAACCCCTAAAACACTTTAAGCCTCCCATGGCAATTGTCACTTTAATAGATATCTATATCTAAATCTAGATACATATCTGGGTGCCTGGGTGGCTCAGTTGGTTAAGCATCTGCCTTCGGCTCAGGTCATGATCCCAGGGTCCTGGGATAGAGTCCCACATCGGGCTCCCTGCTCAGCGGGGAGTTTGCTTGTCCCTCTCCCTTTGCCCCTTGCCCCTGCTCATGCTCTCTCTCACGCGTTCTCTCCCTCTCTCAAATAAATAGATAAAATCTTTAAAAAAATAAATCTAGATACATATCTAGATAGATAAATAGGTAGATAGATAGATAGATAGATCACCCTTTCCATACTAGACCACTAGTCTACATGCTCCTTGAAGGCAGAGCATACACTGATGCATATCCAATCTCCTGCCCAACACCCGGAATGGTGCCTGGCACACCACCAGTCATCTTTCCCAGTACCTCCTGCTCCTCCCAGCCCATGGCCCCAGGAGTCCAGACCTTGGACAAAGGCAGGACTTACCCATGCAAGTGATGTTATCTGCAGCTGGCTCCATGCCCTCTGGGGCATTTGGCTAACCAGAGCTCTGCCTGACATTGGCAGTCTTTCAAAAGGCAATGACTACAGTTGAGGTGCAGTCGGATCTCCACTTCTCCATGGCTCTCCATGACTATGAGTAAAAGAATGGATATTGCAGGGTGAGGGTGGGGGACAGACATACTTTTCCAGCTACATGGTTAATTCTAGCCCTGGACTTTGGAACAATGAGCAGTACCAGGCATTTGGGGGTGGGGGGGAGGGCCTGGAGGACTTCTGTCAAGCCTGTATACTTCCTCTTCTGGGATCCTTGAGCTTGCAGATTGAGCTGAGAATTCATAGTAGGAGACGTGTGACAAGTGCCCAGAATGCCCCATACCGACATCACAACTGACAGCCCAGTTCTTGAGTATTCCTGTGCCATGCAAGAACCAGATAGTTCACAGCACAGAGTTGGTGGCTCAAATGGGAGTGGGCTCAGGGATTGAGGAATAAGGCTAGGCCAGGCTGAGAGATGGGGTGGGGGTAGGGGCCAATACCTGCCAGAGGTTGCAGGTAGGGTTCACCACTAGGGTGTATGAAGGATACCTCATCTTCCCCATCAACTCAGAGGATGTCATTCTCTGAGGCATCACCCCCTGGAAATTGAAAGTGATAGAGGGTTTGACTACAAAATGGGGGGAGGAAGGGGCACACAAATGGGAAGCTGGCTTATCAATAGTGGGGAAGCTGTTCTCTCCCAGTGCAAATCCCAGAGTCGCCCTCCCTACACTAGCATTACAATAGAGGTGCTGCCAGCTCATAAGTGGGAGCCGGGAGCCATACGGGTGGGGTGGGAGTCATCAGCTGGAGCCTGAAGGCCTGGCTCAGGCTGGCGGGGACAACCTCCTTGTCTGCCTGAAATCCTCTGACTTCATGTCCTCAGCTATAAAATGGGACAGGCCCAATCCACATGTTCCATTTTTGTGAGAATGGAGAAGATGTGTATAAAGTACTTATGAACAGGATGGCTCAGACAGACCCAAAGGCTCTGTCTCTTTACACCAGTGATTTCCAAACTCTGGAGTGTATTAAAATCACCCAGAGGATTGATCAGAACACAGATGGCTAGGAGACTTCCCTAGAGTTTCTGATTCAGTAGGTTGGAGAGGGGCTGGGAATTTGCATTTCTAACAACTTCTCAGGTGGTGCTAATGCTACTGGTTCAGAAACCACACTTGGAGAACTACTAATTTAAATTATCCCTGCCTGGGGCCCCTGATTGGCTCAGTCAGTTGGGTATCAGACTCTTGATCTCGGCTCAGGTCATGATCTCAGGGTCCTGGGATGGAGACCCAGGTGGAGCCTGGAGGTGAGCCTCACCAAACACTCTGCACTGGGCGTGGAGCCTGCTTAAGATTTTCTCTCTCTGCCCCTCCACAGCCCCCCTTCTCTCTCTCTGAGAATATACATATAAAATAATGATAATAAATTATCCCGGCCTTTCTGCCTCTCTGCTCAGTTTGCTACCTCAGCCAGCTCTAAGTTCCTGGGACTGCTGTAAAACAAGGAGACCTGTTGTGACTTAAAAAAAAAAAAAAAAAAAAAAAGGTTCTGGATTTAAATGAAAATCTAGGGAATCCTGTCTGCTTGTGTGATTTGCAATTTACTTGATCTCTTTTTTTTTTTAAAGATTTTGTTTATTTATTTGACAGACACAGTGAGAGAGGGAACACAAGCAGGGGAAGTGGGAGAGGGAGAAGCAGGCTTCCCGCTGAGCAGGGAGCCCGATGCGGGGCTCGATCCCAGGACCCCGTGATCATGACCTGAGCTGAAGGCAGATGCTTAACGACTGAGCCACCCAGGCGCCCCAGATTTATGAGAGACAGCAAGAGAGAGAGCTCACGCACGCGTGGGGGAGGGACAGAAGGAGAGAGAGAGAATCTTAAGCAGACTCCACACTGAGCGTGGAACCCTAGGCGGTGCTCCGTCTCCTGATCCTGATATCAGGACCTGAGCTGAAACCGAGTCAGACACTTAACCGACTGAGCCACCCAGGTGTCCCTACTTAATCTCTTTTCTAAGAGCTCTTACTCTACTTGCTCTGGGGCCCGGAGGGGGTGCTCAACCCCTTCCCCACCTATCCTCCAGAGGGCCTGTTGTAAGGTTCCAACGCCACTTCACCCTGGGAGCTGCCGCGCTGCCCTCCTCGAGAGTGCACCTTCCCCAGTACCCGCTCCGCCTCCACCCGCAGTACAGGCCCCGCCGCCGCCCCCGAAGCCGCCGGCTGCGGCCCAGCCGAGCGTAGCCCAGGCCTCTGCGCAGCCCCGGCCGCCGTCCGCCCCCTCCCGTAGGGAGCGGCCCGCCTGCGGAGAGGGGGCCCGCGACGTCCAGCCGCCCCTCCACCTGCGGGGCGACAGCCGGATGACTGTCAGCGGGGATGGGGAGCACGCCCGCCTCTCCCCGCCGCCCCGCGCCCTCACCTGCCGCGCCGCCTCTCCCGCTGCTCCGGGCCGCCGCCGAGCGGTTCTCCAGTTTCTCAGGGGCGGCCTGAAGCCGGCCTCGGTCCCGCCGCCTCAGGAGGCCCGCCCGCCTCCTCCGGCCGCCACCCGCAGTGGCTCCAGCTCGCCGGCGCGCAGCTACGGGGCCAGCGGCGTGCCGTCCAGCCGTCGAGTGAGGACCGGGCACCAGGCACTGGAGTAAGGGTCCGGGCCGAGCCCAGGGACTGGGGACTGGGGACCCCAAGGCCCGTACGAAGAGCTTGTGTGTGCGCGCCCGCAGCAAGAAGTTTGGGACCCCAACGCGGGTTGCTGGGGACGGGAGCTGACCGCGCCGAGGCAAGCACGTACCGGAAAGACATGGGTGGCGCCCCCGCCGCCTCCCGCCCGCGACCCCGAGACCCCTGCGGCCCCCTCCGTCGCCGCGTCCTCCGCAGCGGCCCAAGACTCTCCGAGGCAGACGAGCTGGCTCTCCGGGCTCCCCTGCGGGCAGCGGGCGCCAGATTCGGCGGGGCCCGGGACGCTCCCGTCGCAGCGCCGCCGTCTCGTCCCGGAGGAGCGCCCCTCGCTTCGCCCGGCCCTAGCCCTGAGGAGCTCGAGCCGCCCCTTCCCGCTGCCTCCGCTTACTCCGGGACAGGCGTCCTCTCCCTGCTGCTCCACTAGGATGTGAAGCGGCTCCCCGCGACCAAGGGAGAAGACCGCGGAGACGAAGACGCCGTGCGCCCACGACAGGTGGTTCTTGGCACCTTTGCCCGCCGCAGCTCCGTAAGCTGAGATCCTGCAGGAAGAGGACGCTGAGTCGCTGGCCCTCGCTCTTCGGTCCTCGGGCTGCCCGCCTGCGGCAGAGGTTAGTGACAAAAGCCGCTCCAGAATTTGTTATCTGAGGGACTTAAGAGGCTGTCGATTTAGAAAAGATGGGAAGACTAGGTCTGCACACCAGAAAATTCGATTTTACGCTTATTTTAGGAGGCTTAATGGTGGGGGGGGCTCAAGCCACCACTTGGCGCCACCGTTGGTTAAGGGCTCTCCATTTGCAGGGAACAGGCTCCTAGGTATTGGATAATTCAGTGGCGACCATTGCCACCTTCCCTGGTTCCGCTGGAAGAAGGGACAAAGTCGCTAGGGCCACACAGGGTTGTGGAATACCCTACGACAACGTAGTGTGCCCGAGGCCTTGGGTCCTCTGACTTTAGAACCTCAGACACACGGGTCACCACCCACCTCTCCCTGCTTCACACTTACAGGTACTTGCTGGTGGCTGGAGCCTGCCACAGCTGCATGCCTTTCAGAGGCTCGGAGGCCCCCACTGTCACCACCACGCTGCTGCCGGTGTGTGCCTTGTTGCACTGTGTTTATGTGGGCCCTTGCCGGCTGCTGGCCCCACAGGAGAACAGCCAAGGCCCTTCAGTGCCTTGGAGCAGGGAGGGAGGAAAGGGTCATAGAGCATCTGCCCTGGCCTGGTAAGGTGTACAGAGAAGGGGGGAAGAGCCTGGAGCTGACCTGGGGGAATTAGGGGAGAAGCTGGCTCTAAGCCACTAGATGGGGTGGTGACGTTCACATTTTGGGGGCTAGGAGCTGGCAGCGACAGGGGTGAGGATGGCAGAAAATGTGCCTGGGACCCCAAGCTGGAGCAGAGAATGGCTCCTGAAAGGTGACAACAAGACAGCGGGGTTGGGAGAGGTGGCAGAAGGTTAATGGGGGACGAGATAAAGAGATAACCTCTCAACAGCTGGCCCTTGCCCCTTGCGGTTGTGGTCCTAACCCCACCCAGCCAGGGCACACCAGCACCCGGAAGCCAGCCCTGACCAACTCCAGTCGCTGAAGCCCCTCGGGGTGCCCGCTGATACCTCTGCAAGTTTCTCCCCTGGGGAGTCCTTCCCAGTGAATGACCTGGGGGCTGCACTGAGTTCGGTCCTGCAGGCCCCCCATCCTTTCCTCGACCTAGCTAGGTAGGGTCACCCCCAGCGGTGCTGAGACCCCAGAGCCTGTCCCTCCTTCCCAAGCTGCGTGATGGGGTACCTTGAATTCAGGCCCGCACTGTGCTTCTGGGCCCACTCACCAGGAACACTGACCCGGAAGCATTGGCCTTGAGGGTTCCAGGCCTCTGGGGGAGCCACTAGGACCCAGTCTGTCTCAACTGCTGTTCCCAAGCCTAGGAAGATGCCTCTAGCCAGATGGTACTGAGGTACTCGCCCATTGCTCTAAGCCACAGCAGCAGCCAGCCTGAGCAGTCCCTGGCTTGCTCAGCCTGCCACAGCTAGGGCTGTGGCCTCAGACCTTGTCACCTTGGCCGGCCTGCCCCTTATAGCAGAGTCCAACTGCTTGCTAGACACTGCCGGTCCTAAAGCCAGCCTGGCCACTCCCACCTCAGACCCCAGGATGCTGAAGGAGGGAGGGGTGGGGCATGTGGGCAGCAAGGTCCCCAAGCTTCCTGGAAGATCTTTGCGAGCACCCCTCCAAGGGCTGTCTGGATCCCAAGGTAGGGGAGAAAGTGCCCCCCCCTTTGAGGCAGGAGTGTGGAAAAAGTGGCAAGCCACACCCCAGACACCCTGCCCAGGCTTCTAGGTCTTTCTAGCTCTCTCACATCAGGAGCAGTGGGGTGAGTGCTTCATTGGTGGTAGGATGTGGGTGTATGTAATAACATATGGGAAGTGCTTTTTTAAAAAAAAAGATCTTATTTATTTATTTAGAGAGAGAGAACACAAGTCGGGAAGAGGGGCAGAGGGAGAGGGAGGAGTAGACTCCCTGCTGAGCAAGGAGCCCAACAGAGCTGCAGGGCTCAATCCCAGGACCCTGGGATCATGACCTGAGCCGAAGGCAGGCACTTAACCAACTGAGCCACTGAGGCGCCCCTCCAAAACACTAATTTTAAAGGCTAAGGCCTATGTTTAATATAAAGCTCTGGAAAAAAAGAAGTGATAGTAGTTAGCTACTTGGTTGTCTCTGAGAATATAGTGCTAAATAAAGATACTACAGTGATTTTGTAAACACTCTAGGACCCATGCTCTATTGAACTCTGTAGGTATCCCACTGTGAGGTCACAGAATTTACTTGGTAAGGTTCCACTAAGCCAGTGGTTCTCAAAGTGTTTGGGCTTGGATAGCAGCATCAGCACCCCCTGGAAATCTGTTAGAGATGCAAATTCTTGGGTTTCACCCTAGATCCCCTGAATCAGAAACACTGGTGAAGGGCCTAGCAGTTTGTTTTAACACACTCTGCAGATGATTTCTGTCACGAGTTTGGGGACTATGCTGTTTGCAGATGCAGTGGTTGCTTATAAAACCTACTGTGTAATTCGGTGTCCAGCGGCTCTGTTTATGGGAAGTGGATTCTCTCTACCTACTGACAGGGCACACTGCACTCACTCTGATGACCTGTGAACACAGGGAATCCCACACAGAAAATGACACTGTAAGAAAGCTTAAGTGTTAGAATTTAAACAAAGAACTGAAAAACTCTACCAAAAGAGATGAACCAATGAACCGGAGTTCATGGTTTGATCCACTCCTTCCCAGCCCTTACCTACCACCACTAACGTCCACAATGGAGGGGGAGTTGTAGGACAGCACTATAGACTGAATGTTTGTGTCCACTCCCCCCTCCCACCCCCGCCAGTTCATATGTTGAACTCTAACACCCAATGTGAGGGGATTTGGAGGCAAGGCTTCTGGAAAGTGATTAGGTCATGAAGGTTCCACCCTCATGGGTGGAATGGGGGTTAGTGTCTTTATAAAGAAGACCCAGAGGGCTCCCATGTCCCTTCTACCATGTGAGGGCTGTCCACAAACCAGGAAGTGGGTCCTCACTGGAGACCAACTGTATCAGCACCTTGATCTTGGGACTTCCCAGCCTCCAGAATTGTTAGAAATAAATTTCTGTTGTTTATAAGCCACTCAGTCTATGGTATTCTGTTACAGCAGCCCAAACAGATTAAGACAGACAGGGGCGCCTAGGTGACTCAGTCGTTAAGCTTCTGCCTTCCGCTCAGGTCATGATCCCAGGGTCCTGGGATCGAGCCCCGCATTGGGCTCCCTGCTCCGCGGGAAGCCTGCTTCTCCCTTTCCCACTCCCCCTGCTTGTGTTCCCTCTCTCACTATCTCTCTGTCAAGTAAATAAATAAAATCTTAAAAAAAAAAAAGTTAAAAAAAAAAGATTAAGACAGACCGCTACTGCACAGTTTGGCTTTTGGTTTCTTCATATCTCAGGATAGCAGTTAATGGACCGTAAGGAGACAAGACGCTGACCTCACTAAGGATACTTATACTCCAAGTGGACTGCCGAGAGTCCTTTAAGAAGTACCCCTTCCCAAGAGCATTACCCTGGCCTGGCTCTACTCCAGAACTGGGACCCACATTTTCGTTGTCCCAGGTGTGGACTTAGTTTTTACTTCCCCCATCTCTCACAGAAGTCCTGCTTCTCCCCTGGGATAATCCATCCCTCCATTACCAATCCTGAAGTACCATGTCTGAAATCAGTCCAAATCAGATTCCTAGGAGATAAAAAAAATTGTTTATTTCAGTACACATCTATAGCATTCATATATCTTTGTCTGGGGCAGGGGAGGGAGAGATGTCCATAGTTTGTCTTGGCCCCAAAAGAGGGGTAAGTTAAGTCACCCTTCACTCCCAGTACAGACTCTCAGAAACTGAGCTTCAGACATCAGGACATAATGGTAGGGCTCACCCTGCTCCAAAAAAGCTCAAACGGCCTGTTCCCAGGAAGGCAAGCCTTCTGCTCCTGTCTCCTGTGCACCCTTAGTACACAAAATCCTTTTGTCTGGTCAGGCACGTGCTGGTGAACCCCAGCAGAATGGATCCATGTCTTCATCTGTAGCAACTCTACTAGGCCTCTGACACCCCATTCTGGAGCATGCCTGAGGTCAGTCTCTGGAGGTACTGCTGACGCAGAGGGGGCAACTGGGGATACAGCTCAAAGCCTTCTGGGAGGGCAGAATCAGGGAGCTTATAGTGGAGAAGGTGCTGCCGGAGACCCTGCAAAAAGGGAAGAAACTTTATGAAGTAGGTACTGAGATCCTGTTGAGATCTCTGCCCCCCAAGACCTACTATTTTACTCCCCTCCGGGATGTGCCCCATCCTACCTCATCTGCCAGCAGCCAAGTTTTCTGCAGCAGGCTCCTGCGGGCAGCCTTTACCTCATCCTAGAGGCAGAACAGGGAGGGAGAGATGGCACTGGGCCAAGGGCCAAGGGCTGACACCCATCACCGGCCTCATCTGACCCTCCTCTCTTGCCCAGCTGACCCAGAGGCAGCTCAGTCGCAGTCTCTCTTCCTCCCTCTGGAGATGGGCATGTAACTTACTGAGCTCTTGGGGTCCTGGGAGAAGATGAAGCTGTTGACATGGGCCACGGCCACAGCATAGAGCACAGGGCACCAACGTGGACAGAGAGCACCCGTAACCAGGGCCCGGAAGTAGAGCTGAAGGAGGGCCAGGTTATCTTCAGGAGGCTCTGTATAGCACTCCAAGGACACAGGCAACTGTGACGGGGGAATGAGACATGCTGAGGGTGAGGGTGGGAATCTGTATCACGGGACAACAGGGTGGATGCTTGATGGTCACCTGAGCCAAACCATGAGGGCAGAGATAAGGTCCTGGACAGACGTCCATTCCTGTCTATCACAAGGACTGAGGTTAAAGACTGAAGAGCTGGGAAGCAGAGGAAACTGGGAAATTGGGAAGTAGTAGTGAATTTCTACTGCCTACCACTACTTGTTTAATCTGCTTAAAATTAAAACTTTCAAAATGTCACATTCAACTGCTCAATCATATTATGAAACCTTTCAGAAGTTCATTTTCTTTGGACCAGTTAACTCTCTAAAAAAAAAAAAAATCACTTTTAATTCCATGCAGAAATGACTGAGAGGGGCACCTGGCTGGCTTAGTCGGTACAGCATGCAACTCTTGATCTCAGGGTTGTGAGTTCGAGCCCCACATTGGATGCAGAGATTACTTTAAAAAAGAAAAGAAAAGAAAAAGAAAAAAGAAATGATTATGAGAAAAAGATAAAATTTATATCCAGTGGTGTTTATCATAGTGTTACTTCAAATAGCAGAAAATTAGAAACAATTGTCATGCCCACCAAGGGGTTCTGATAAAAGGATGCACCTACACAATGGATTATAATGTAATAAAAAATGTTGATTTCTTAGAATATTTAATGATTGGGAAATGCTTATTATGTAATGTTAAATGAAGAAAACATTATGCAAGGATCCCAATTTTATAAAAATATATATGTACATATAAAGACTAAAAAAGGATAAATCAAAATCAAAACAGTTACTACTGGGCCATAATGTTCTTTTTAATTCTTTTTTTTTCTCTCAAAGATTTTATTTATTTATTTGAGAGAGAGAGAGAGAGAGAGAGCACGAGCAGGGGGAGGGGTAGAGGGAGAAGCAGACTCCCTCCTAAGCAGGGAGCCCGATGTGGGGCTTGATCCCAGGCCCCAGAGATCATGACCTGAGCTGAAGGCAGATGCTTAACCATCTGAGCCACCCAGGCACCTGTTCTTTTTAATTCTTAAAAATATTTTACATTTTCTCTTTAGTTCTTTATATAACTTATTTTATATACATGTTAAATGTATTTATTAAAACATTTATTTTAAGTTTACCAAAATAAGTTATAATGAAAATAAAAAACCAAACCTTAAAAAAAGTTAACTCTCTACAGCTTATATAAGTTTAAAACCATTTAGCCTGATTTTTGAGGCCCTCTAAGACTTTATTAGCCTTGTTTCAATAAGTTCCTAAACTGAAATCTGGCTCCTCCCTCTTCCAACCCTGTTATATTCCTTCCTGCCTCTGAGCTTTTGCTGATGGTGTTCCACTAGGGACGTTCTGTCCTTCATCCTCAACATCAAATTCTACCCAACCTTCAGTGCCCACGTCAATCTCTTGCTTCTTCCCCAAAGCTTTCTCCTTACGGGAAGCCCACTTTGATCTTTCCCTTTCCTGAATCCTGGCCTAACATCTAAAATGTGAATAATTTAAAACTATATTGGTTTTTACGTCTCTTATCTAGACTATAGCACTGAGCAATGAGCTGTGGCTTGTTAATAACCAATACATACTGTATGCCAGATACCCTGTTAAACTCTTTTCATGGATTCTCTTAATCTCCTCAAAATCCCCCAGAAGTAAGATAAGGAACCTGAGGCCCACCAAAGCTCCCCACTGCTCAGGACTGCCCCCCAGGCCCAGTACAGGAAGGCCATGGCAGGCTCTGCTGGGCTGAGAAAGTACCTGGGTCAGAGGCAGGCCCAGAGCTCGCAAGGCTCCCACATGCTCCCCGAAGAGAGCGAGGCGCAAAGTGACGCTGAAACGGCGCTGCAGGGGAAGGAGAACCAGGGCTCCAAAGAGGTGGTCCCCATAAGAGACAGCCTCAAAATGCTCCAGGAAGCTGGCATAGAGGTCAGGGAAAGACGCCAGGCCAGGAAGTGGGCAATCCAGCTTGAGGTCTGGCAGGACCTTAGGCTGGCAGAGGCGGGCCAGGAGGGCGGCCACCAGATATTGTACTGGGGTCTCCCGGAACAGTTCACTGTCCACCAGGAACACACACATGAGTCGCGCCAGGCGGGCGGCAGGAGGCACGGCCCAGAGGGCCTGGGGGCGCCAGCTCTCCAGGACTAGCACCCACTGCAGAGCCCGCAGAGCCGTGCCCACAGTGTCAGCAGGAGGGAGCCCCGAGGGAGTGTCTGAGGCCTGGTGGTAGAGATGGATCAGTGGCAGGAAAGGCCAGTCGGTGGGCAGCAGCGGCTCCTTAGGCACGGGGAGCAGCAGGCCTGGGACTCGCTGGAGCTCCCCTCGGTACAAGGCCTGTGAGGCCAGCAGGCTGGCTCCGGCCAGTGAGCAGTGGGTCAGGTAGCAGCTGCGGATGCTGGGGAGGTCCTGGCAGGCCTGAGCCAGCAGAGCCCCTCGCCCACACCCTGAGTCCTTGCCGCTTCCTAAGGACAGCCGGTCAGAGAAGTCGGCTGCCTCCGGACCCCCTGATGCTCTTTCCCTGCAACAGAACCCAAAAGGCAAAGGTGAGCGCTTGAACCACAGCGCTCTGAACACCATGCCAGCTCTCCAGGGCTTCCCAGAGGTTCCAGGTCCAATCCTGCTCCTCTGTGTTCCCTAATCACTTTCTATCTAGTGTGTGTAGCAGTCAAGAGGGTGGGACCCATAGTCTGCTGCTTAGGGGCAGGCTGATGAGGCTTCTCTGTGCCTCAGTTTCCTCACAGTAAAATGGGGATAACAATACAATCTCACAGTACAGAGAAAAAACAATAGAAATACTTAAGAAGCGGCCAGGTACAGAGTAAGCACTCGGTCCCCGTTAGCTGTTCCGTGTGTACAGCTAATTCATACGCTACTTCTTAGCCTGACGGTCACACGAAAATCTCATAATTCTCTAGCGTGGATATCTTCATCCCCGCTTTACTGATGAGAAATGGAAACTCTGAAATGTAAAGCACGATCCATGGAAGAAAGCGGATTAAGCCCAGGTCTCCTAGCTCCAAATTCAGGGCTGCTCCGTCAACAGCCACAGCAGCCTCTCAAAGGGCTGAGTTGATGTCACCAACCCCGGACTCACGGGAGGAACTCCAGACGGAATACACAGCTCAGCAGTAGCTCATGGGCAAGGTGCTCACTTCCAGGAAGCAGTCGGCCCAGCAGGGCCAAGACCATACTATGATGGAGGGCAGCGTTGATGGCCAGATCTGGCTGGACTGTTGCCTGTGAGCAGAGAAGCGGGGGGTTGGGGGGGCGGTGTGAGAGGGGACAGAGCAGACAGATGTGGGGTTACGTGCAGAGAGGATAGCTGCACAGATCCTGGGCATGTCTAGAGCAAAGAAGGGTGTGCATGGACTGCCAGAAGTAGCATGGGTTCCAAAAAACTGGCGGGGGGGGGTAATGGGGGGGGAAGGACAGAGGTATGGGGGGCTGGGGTGTACCCACCGCTCTCTGGGCCAGGATGAGTGCCAGGTATTGCAGGTGGTACTCGTGGCGCAAGACCCACGCAGACAAGGGTGTGAGGGGTGGGGCGGCCACAGGAGCCAAACACTGGAGGAAGTAGTTCTGGAGTCCTGGGGCAGCCAGTACGGCAGCCAGCTGAAGAAAAGCAAGCTTGTTCAGATCTAAAGGTGACTTCGATCTTTCCTGGGGTTCCTCAGGTGGCTGCGCCCTCCCCAGAGAAACTCAGAGAAATGGGGGCTGGCAGGAGAGACCTCCCTTCCCCAAGTGGTACCTTTTGCTCTGACTCTTCCCATCTTGCCCCTCCACGCCCCCCCACCCCCGCCTGACCCCTAACCAGGCGCCTAGGTCTCACCTGGTCACATAGCCCCTTGTGGATCCGGGCCAAGGTGTTGAAAAGAGAGAGAAGGGCAGTGAGGAATGGGAACGGTGAGGCTGAGCCAGCCAGACTGAGAGAGGGGTGGCCTCCTGTGCTGCCCAGTGACACGAGGCTGGGGAGAGCTTCAGGGGCCCGAACACAGAACTGCGGGTTGCAGAGAGGGGAGCAGCTCCTGGAGGCAGAATGAAGAAGCTGAGGGGGGCTCCGGCCTGATATGTGCCAGGCTGGAAAAGAGCTGCTTGGTCTGTGGCCAAGGCCAGCAGGAACCTGACTACGTAGACCAGTACCCACATTCCTCAGAGCCCTCAAGTGCTGCCTGCTAGGGATTAAGGTTTCCTCTGGCTGAGAGGTTCTACTCAGGATGGATGAGGGAGCTAGACCTAGGAGTCCCAGAGGGAGAGAAACTGCCTCCTCCCTACTACCCCTACCCCCCAACCACACCCCCCCCGCCCCCCCCCCACAGAGCACATACCCAAGAGAATCCCACAGGCCGCCCAGAGTGGGTGTGCGCAGCAGGGGTAGCAGCAGGCTCTCCGACAGGCGCTCCATATCCTGAAGCCAATCCCCTGGGCACAGGCTTGGCTGGAGGACCAAGGGGCTCACTGAGCTGACAGCCCAAGAAACCCATTCTCCTAGACCCTGGGTCCCCAGGCCAAGCCTATTACTCTAAGAGCCCAAGAGTCAGTGTTTGGAGGCTTCCGCCTTCTGACCCTCTGGAGAGAGAAAAGACCCCGAGGTTGCCCCGACACCCACTGTACTCAGAGCATGAAGGCTCTGAGACAGAGCTGCTGCTTGGGGGTCTCTGGTCCCCACCAACACAGCTCCTTGGCAGCTCCAATGGATGTGAAGGGAGAAAAAGGAAGAAAGGTGGGAGGGAAAAGGCGGAGAGTAGGAAAAAGTGGAATGGGGAAGTAGGGATGGAGAAGTGGAAACAGAAAGGGAGATAGAGGGTGGTGTGTGAAGAGGGAGGCAGGCACCCAGGGCACAGAGGAAGGCGGGCAGGCCACATTCACCTGCTGGCTCCAGGCCTGGTAGTATGCATCCAGGAAGAGCAGGCAGGCAGTAGGCACTGGGCTCAGGGCCTGCCACATCTCAGGTCTGGGCAGCAACTTCAAGGTCTGTCTTAGACAGGGCTCCACAAGAGGCTGGAGCCCGGACACCTGTGTCCAAGTGATCGAGGAAGGGGTGGCCGACACACCGGCCCCAGCAGCATCACTATAGGAATGCCAGAAGGGGTCACAGTGAAGGTCTGGCTGCCTCGACGCCCCCACAAGCTCTACCCACCCTCTCCATCTGGAGGAGTGCTTCTGCCTGTTCCAGAGCTCAGAGCTATAACCCACCTGCTGGGCTCAGGGGCGGTGCTGCTGGCGGCCAAGGTCAGCTGGGCGAGGAGAGTGAGCAAGGAGGCTATCCGCTGCACCGACAGGGGCCGAGGGGGCTGGGTGCTGAGCTCCCCTGGCACAGCCTGCAGGGCCCGCATCAGCACTGGGTACAGCTCCCTGGGGGAGAACAGTTACTGTCTTTCAGTGTATGAAGACCCTGGACGTGGAGACAGAAGACACAAGGCAGGGCGCCGCCCCAGGGATCTGCAGGCTGGTTAAGGAAGCTCAGGAGGGAGAGGCTCCAGGGCTGGGCACTCTTAGAAGGCTTCAGAGGGAAGGAAGGCTGGGGGCTGAAGGGAAAGAGGGAGACCTTCCAGGCTTCCTCCCAACAGGGGATTTAAATCGTATTTCAGCAAGCTGCTAAGGCTGTTGTGCACAGAATGTGGTTACCTCAGCTTTGTTCTACTATCCCCCTGGCTAGTCCTGGCCCCCAGGCTTTCTTCATTCCTCCCAGAATCCCCTCCTCATTTTCAGCCTCCCTCTGAGCTGGACACTTTGGGCAAGGCTGGGTCATCAGATTAGGCCCGAGTGCAGAACTGGAGGGGTCTACAAAGGAGGCTCCTCCCGTCTCTCCTCACCTGTAAAAGTCACCTCCCTGGCCATAGGAGGCAGCCACAGCCCACAGCCGGAAGGCCTCGGTGCTCAGCGTCTCGGCTTCCTCTGGGGGCAAGGCCATTTCCTGGGGAGCCTCTGCTATAAAGCGGCACAGGCGGCTCCGGAGATCAAAGCTGCTCAACTGAGGGCAAGAGGGCAGAGTCTGGGCATCCCATTCCCCTGGGGGCCCAAGCGGCCTCAGGTTCTCTTACTATGGCGATGGCCTCAACTCAGCCCGTTCCAGGCCCCTCTCGGGCCACGGGGTCTTAACTGTGGGCCAGGATGAAACTACCTCATCCATCCCTCCCTCCCTCCCCTCCTTCTTTTCAGCAAGCACTTGCTTGGGTGACTTGGCTATGGGTGATGGATGCCCATCTCTATGTGGCTCTTCTGGTCTGGGTCCAGGGGAGGGGGAGCCCTCCCTTCAGGTAACGAAAGCACAGTAGGCCTATAGGATACACTAGACTCCAGGTGACTAGGTTCCTGGCTGGTGGTTCCTGCTGCATTCAGAGCAACTGGATCAGAGATGAAGAGGAAGATGGCATGAGCCAGTTACCCAGAGTCCAGAGGCCATGCTTAGACCCCAACCCAGCACGGTCGTAAGGCCCTCATCCCTTGACCTTCGTCTTGCTCACCAGCCGGGCAGCAATATTCCTACCAGCCGAGGCCAGGACACGAAGTAGTTTCATGGCAGTGGCACAGGGCATTTTGTGTAGACTGGGGGCAGGCCCCACCCCCATGAGGGACCAGCTAGTGGGCAGGAACTCTCGAACCACAGTCTCTATTAGCCGAGGGCACTCCAGGACCTGTGGGGGACAGGAAGAAAAGGGAGGCAGGGAGGCTGAGGGTCAGGCCCAGGCTCAGCTAGGCTCTTTGCCCAGTCCTTGTCTCCTCTTCTCTTTCTCACCCTTGTGGCTGACTCCAGGGAATGCCGGGCCAGACGGATGAGCACAGCCAGGATGTCAAGGACCACAGAAGGTGCTGGGCAGGTCACCTCTAGCACATAGCGCAGCCGAGGCAGCAGGTTGGTAGCCAGAAGCCCCTGGTGATCAGAGAGATAAACCCAATGGAAAACGCAGCTGGGCCCCAAGCCTTGATGACCCTTCTTGCCTAAGATGTGCTCGCCTATAGGGGCGCTGAGGTGGCGCAGTAACTTGAGCATCTGACTCTTGATTTTGGCTCAGGTCATGATCTCAGGGTTGTGGGATCGAGCCCCACATCGGGCTCTGCCCTGGGCATGGAGCCTGCTTGGATTCTCAATCTCTCTCTCTCTCACCCCCCCGCCCCAAAAAGATGTGCTTGCCCTCAAGGTCGTGGGACAGGTGCAGCTGCCCCAGCATCTTTACCTTGATGACGTCATGTCGAGCCAGGTCAGATGGAGGCTGGCTTCCTTCCTCAGGGCTCTTCCTTTTTGCTTTCTCTGCTGGATGTTCTTCATCTTCATCCTCATCATCCTCCTTGTCTTCCTGGCTGGGCATCAGAGGGAACACCAAAGCTCCATGGTACCAGGAGAAGGTGCTGTCGAGGAGCTCCTGACATAGGAAAGAGAAGGGATGGGAAGAAGAGGAAGGGGGCGCCTGGGTGGCTCAGTCGTTAAGCGTCTGCCTTCGGCTCAGGTCATGATCCCAGGGTCCTGGGATCGAGCCCCGCATCGGGCTCCCTGCTCGGCGGGAAGCCTGCTTCTCCCTCTCCCCCTCCCCCTGCTTGTATTCCCTCTCTCGCTGTCTCTCTCTGTGTCAAATAAATAAATAAAATAAAATCTTAAAAAAAAAAAAAAAGAAAAGAAGAGAAAGGAGTCAGGCCCGGAAAGAGGGCCTAGGAGTAGTCAGCAGAAACCTCACACCAAGAATAGAAAGGCAAGGCTGCTGGGCTTTGGGGCTCTTAGGAGAGAAGACAGTGACGCTGCCATCCCGTTCTCTGCTCTGCCTGGCAAAGCCTTGGCAGGGAGGGTGTGCCAGCAGCAGGGGCAGGGACCCTGATGCCTCAAAGCCCCATTTCTATCCCTGCGTACCTCATCTCCAGGAGCCACCAGCAGAGCCCGAAGAGCCCGGACGGCAGCTGCGATGACCCCATCCACTCTGTCATCCAGGGAGAAGCGCAGTAGGAAGAGGAAACCAGCATCCAAAAGGAGGCGCAAGACACTGCCCACTAGCCGGTCCCCAAACTCACCAGCCTGGGCCTTGGGGGCAAGGGAGAACCTTGCTGAAGATGTTGAAGTTACAAAGTCTTTGTCCTAAACCCTTCACTTGCCCACCTATGACCCTGGGTTTGTCCCATTCCCAGTCTGCCCCAGAGAGAGCTGCTGTATGGGCTCCTGGGTTGGAACAGAAAGGACAGGAGGTGGGGGAAGTCCAAGGCTGGGGTCGGAGGGGGTGAGGCATGGGGGCAGGCAGTCCACTCACCCTGCCGATGACCTGGGCCAACACGTGCAGTGCTAATGCTCTCTGCTGGGACACCTGGCTGCGCGTCAGGTGGAAGAGCTCCTGCAGGGAGTACCCTGCTCTCTGGGGCAGGGACAAGATGTCAGAAGGAGCCAACACACAGGGCAGCACCCCCCAACTAATACACAGAAACCCCTATATTCTAGGCACTGAGTTAGCTGTCAAGGGGAAGACAAAGTTAAGTAAGTGATATCTTTTGCCCCCCCCCTTTTTTTGTAAAGATTTTATTTATTTAACAGACAGACACACTGAGAGAGGGAACACAAGTGGCGGGGTGGGGTGGAGAGGGAGAAGCAGGCTTCCCATTGAGCAGGGAGCCCGCTGCGGGGCTTGATCCCAGAACCCTGGGATCACGACCTGAGCCGAAGGCAGACACTTAACGACTGAGCCACCCAGGCGCCCCTCTCTTGCCTCTTCTCTCCATGGATTGATCCTCAAACTGGTAAAGGTAAGATTTGCACACGAGTAACCACGGCATAAAGCAGAGAGGGAGGAATTCAGTAATCCGTGTTTAACTTGCAACAAGAGAATAGGAAAGAGAGAAAACGGGGACATGGAAAAGTGCTGTGGTCTCAGTGGGTGGGTGGAGCTCCCATGGCCTGAAGAACTGAGCCTGAGGTCCTTGAGCACACGCTGTATGTGAGGGGGGAGAGCACCACAGTGGTGTGGCAGGGGTGAGAAGGCAGAGCTATAGGGTCAGCAGGGAGAGACTGTTGAAGGACTGTCTTGCCAGGCTAAGCAGCCATGACAATTCTGTGAGCAGAAGGGAGCCAGGAAACTTTCCAAGGCAAGGCAAGGCATGGCCTGGGCTGGGTCAGAGGGAATCAGTATGGCAGCCCCATGACGGATGGATGGGAAGACATGGCGACTGAACAAAGGAGCAAGCCTCTTCTCGAGAAAATACCAGGGGAGGTGACAGACATAAAACTGGCAAGTTCAGGCAACTGACTGGAATGCGAAGGAATGAGGAGAAACATTTTGAGCCTAAGAACCTATGGACAGCAAGGCCATGAAATGGAATAGGCTACACAGAAGGTCCAAGGTAACTGACCAGAGGTCCTCTTCCATATGGCTGATAAAAGCACTTGCTGAGAGCTGCCCAGTCCTCCCTGAGCCCCATGCCTCACCTCTGCCTCTTCTCCATGGTGGTGCAGGCCCAGATGGGTGGGCAGGTCCACATCAGGGGCCAGTAGCTCTCCCTGAAGATTAAATCGGGCCTGCATCCTCTAATGGGAAGAGAAAAAAGACTATAGGCTGGGGACATGGCAACTTCCCTATACGCACTCCTCGCCTTTCATCCCAGGCCTCCGGTCCTGACTCTACCCCGGAGTGGAAATGGAACTCCCTTGACCCCAGGGGCCAGGCAGGCTGATGGGGAGAGGAGGAGGAGTGCAAAGGAGAAATGTTCCTCAAGCTCCAGGGAAGAAAAGGGCCTGAGTTCGGGTGCAAGAGCATGGGGGAGAGAGGGGAAGGGGACATGGAGAAGTGATGTGGTCTCAGAGCTTCCACGGCCACTCCCAGCCCGCTCTACCCCTTACAGGCCAGCTGGCCCTCCTTACCTCCTGCGTCCGCTGCCTCCGCAGCGGAGGCAGATCCTGGGTCCAGTGGAGCTTCTCCAGCTCCACGGTGTCCATGTGCACCCATTCTTTGTGGGGGGTCACAGGCAGTGCCAGAGCTAGGAAGATGGAAGCGGAATAGTATTCCCTAAGGAGCTCAGCTCACTGATACCCTGGGGTCCCAGCCATTACCCCGCAGCTGCCACATCTCCCTCTGCCCAAGGCTCTGGCAGCCTCTGCCTTTAGCTAGACTTAAGTGGCATAGCCCAGGGGCTGGACTCCTGGGAACTGGGCGGATAGCTCAGATATGGCAGAACACACCTAGTCCTGGGCTCTAGCCCGCTGCTGACCCCAAGTACTTGCTGGGAGGGGCAAGAGAAAGAGGAGAAGGTAAAGAAGAGGAGAGAGAGGGAGCAGAAGAGGAAGGGAGGACCATATGTATCAGGGAAAACACAGTTCTCCACTGCCTAATACTGACCTTCTACAGAAGCAGGGGAGTGGGGCAATGAAGGGCAGAGATCCTGCTTCTGCGGGGCAAGACACAGAAACACACCTCTGGAACATCCTCCTCCTTCTCCCCCGACCCCCACCTGACCTGCTCAGCTGGCCTGGAGCTCACTGAGGGGCAAGAGGATCCTGGCTTTCATAATCCAATTTCTTCTTTTGTTAATTACTAATAAAATAATCCAGGTCCTGGGAAATGAGTGCTCCTACTGGCCTCTCTGCTTTAGGTCTGGCATGTTTGTTAAGACCTGCGTCAGCCTCTTCTCCCATCACCCTGGCCCTGCCATCTCCCCCGCAACATGGATAGCAAGAGGCAGAAAACTGTGGGGTAGATAGAGCCAGAGCTGGGGCAGCTTGTGTAAAGGCAGGGTGGAGATGATCTGCTGGGGGAGGGTCCAGCCGTCATGCCCTGCTGCCACTTCCCGGGAGAGAGGGACAAGGAGCAGGAACAGGACAATAAAACAGGAAGCATATGTAGGAAGAACATACACATCAGCAAATGAAGACTCATTTCCAGACAATAAGGAAGATTAATGTTAGATGTCCAAGGACAGAGAAGATTCTCTCTTTTTCCATCTGCCAGGCCTAGGAGAAGGGATACTTTCCTCTACTTTTATTCCCCCAAAGATGTCCCTCTTCCTCCAAACCTGGGGCTCCTGGATCCGGATCATCTTCCTGTCTGGGCTCCCTCGCAGAAGTTGGCACAATGGGTTTGTCTCCAGTGACCTCAGCAGAGTGTCCTCCTGGTCTCTGCTGCTCTGTGGCCTTCTCTGCTGCTTGCTCATGGGTGCGGTTGTGAGACCTCAAGAAGGCGACCACGTTGGGATCTAGAGGAGAGGATGGAAGGGAGAGCGGGTGGTGGCAGATCCTCACCGGCTCCTGTAGACCTGAAACCTGCTGAATACTGCCTATCTACTGGTGCCACGGCCAGGACAAGCCCCTTCCCACCCCTGGCTGAGCCCCCTGGGCACTCCTGGGGCCTCAATGACCCACACCTGTCACTAGGGCCGGCCCACCCACCCTTCTCTCCATCCTTCACAGTCCCCTGGCCCACCCAGGTTCCTGCCCATCCCTGTGCTTGGCTCCAGGTTAGAGGCCCAAAGGAAGTGGCTGTGGAATAAATGAATGAATGCTGACTAGGGCCAAAGAGAAGGCATTTAGGGGAACAATTTCTTTCACTTTCAGCTAATTTATTTACGCACAAATATTTACTAGAACCTAATCTACGTATGCTCTATGAAGGTGCTAGGTATAGAGGTTGGGACAAGACTGACTCGGCTCGGTGCTGCTGTGGTGAACGGAAACCAGGAAGGAGGTATGGCACGGCAAAGCGGCACAGACAGAACATACAGAATGCCACAGCTGTACTAGAGAGCGCACAGCTATGATACAGCACACGTTACCCTAGAATAGTACAGCATACACGATAGAGTGGTTGAAAGCAGGGCCTGGCAGACCCGAGACACCTGGGTTTACATCTCATCCGTGTTCCTTACCAGCCATATGACCCGGGGGAGAGTTTCAGATTGTGACTCAGGTTTTTTTCCTAAGTAAATGAAGCTAGTACTACCTACCTTACAGGAACTGTTTGAGGACAGAATGAAATAAAGCATTCAAAGACCCAGCCAAAGGCCTGGCCCTCGAAGTAAGCCTTCAGCAGTAAGTGGCGGTCCCTTCTGAGCCCAGTCCCGGCAGGAAAGCCCGGCGTGCCGTACCGAGCTGAGCCAGCAACCGCTGCTGCTCCCGCAGGATCTCCTCAGGCGCCATGGCTTGCAGTTTTGCTATGTTCTCTTCATGGATGGTCTGGGCTTCCTGCTCAGCATCCTGGCTCCCGAGCCCCCTCCCTGTGACCAGATGGGGTCCCTGGAAGCCGCGGCTGCCCCACGGAAGCTGGCAGCCCTGCTCCCGAGGTGTGAGTGCCTCACAGGACGCAGTCCCTGGAAGAAGTGTATCATCAGTTTCATGGCCTTGCCCCAGCCGGGCCTTCTCGCCCTCGTCCCTAATCCCATTAGCCCTGGAGACAGATGGAGGCCCCAGGAATTTCCCGGGCACAGAGTGGAGACACCCCTTTATCCCCCCGAAACACAAACACAGGTTGGATTGGGTGGAGATCTCTCCACCCATTTTGCCCCTTTCTGAGGGATGTTAGGGAAACATCCTACTTTCTGACTCCTCTCTTGGATCTCCATGTAGCTGTCTGCTTCCAGAAGCCTTCCCCCTGCTCTTCTGCTAATAATTTGCATCATTAAAGGAATCTTGGTCTACATCTTTATTTTACAGTCTCTGACAAATACCTCTGTCTCCTTCCCTCCTCCTAGGATCGAATAATGGCCAGCATTCTCCCTGCACCTAAGACCCAGATGTAGACCCAAGCCACCCATACTCAATACTGTAAGTGGGCATAAGGGACAGCTATCTCTTTAGATGGCTCAAATGCCATCTAAATATGCCTTCCTATCTGATGCAGGGAAGACATATACCCCAAGGTGACTCTAAAAGGCCATGCCCAAGTCTCTTCAACCCCAGTTTACCCTCTGGTGGATCCAGGGTAGACACAACTTCTCTAACTGGTGGGACTCTGGCTTCAGATGCTTTCTTTGCTGCAATTTCTTGGGCAAAGATGCTTCTCTTACCAGACGTTGCAGACTTCCCCTATGGGGCAAAAAGAAAACTCAGGTGACTGATGCTCACTACCCCATTTTCCTCTCAACCTCTTTACACTAAGGCCACTGGAACAAAGAGATAAAAGGGACTTGCTTAATCTCCAAGGGTCACAACCCTAGTCCTCAGAAAAAGCAGGGCTCTATAGGAGGACAGGTCTTGAAGTCTGACAAATTTGGGTTGGATTTCTGGTTCTTCTATCTATTAGATGTGTGATGTTGGACAAGTTACTTATCTTTTCAGGGTCTCAGTTTCCTCATCTGAAAAATGGGGATGATACCTACCTTACATGGTTGTTAAGTAATGTGTGTAAAGTGCTTAGCATGGTGCTGCCTTAACAAGAGAATTGCTTAACATTATTCATATTATCTGCCTGAGGAAGATGCACTATGAGGCTTACCTAATGTCTCCTAAGTACCATCTAAGCACCTTGCCTACCTGTCTCTCCTGTGAGCGATGGAACACAGGAGGGAAAGCAACACCACTGGGCACAGGCAGATTCACTGCCACTGAACTTGTATCTCGTTCCTGCAGCAACAAAGCACAAAGTAGTGAAGATATTGAGATTTCCCCAGACTGGACACTATCCCACTATCCCCAATTCTGTATGACTAGAATCTCTCTCTAGGGAGTCCTGAACCCACATTGCTTCTTTGGGCACAGTGATTCTAAAGCAGCCCCAAACTGACTGCAGGGGGTTAAAGTCCCACCTTTCTGGAATCAACCTCTACTCATACGGCTCACCACTCCCACCCACTATCCTTGCTGCCCCAGGATGCCTCATCCCACTCAACCAGGGTGAGACGCACAATAATCTTAGTCAAGACGGCAGTGATGTGCTGATCGTGCCTGTTCAGCCTCTCTTCAGGGTCTTCATGTTCAGGCAGGGGGCAGCCGGGGCTGGGTCTAGCTCTCTTTGGGGGAGCAGGAACCAAAGCTGGGGGCGAATCTGGGAGATCTGAGAAAGAAAAAAACCCAGATGTGAGGATACTCATTCCTTCCCAGGAAGAGACTGAGGGCAGGAGGAAACCAAAGAAAGAAAGGCAGCTGCTGTGGGGCCCTGGCTCAAATTGTGTCACCTTGGGCAAGATATTTAACCTCTGCGAACCTCAGTTTCTTCATAGGTAAAATGGGGCTGCAGCAACAGAGACTATGCAGGGTCTGAAATAATGATGGGGAAAAATCCAGCCACATTAGCAAGAGGGAGAGGACCCGGAGGCCATACCCTCTCTCCTTCTCAGCCTCACACCCACAGCCACTCACTGTCCAGTGTCACCACATCCCGACGATCCTGCAGCAGAGGCTGGTCCAGGTTAGTGTTGCCACCTCCCCTATTTCCTTTCTTCACCAGTTGTACTGCTGGAGCTGCACCAGTTGCAAGAAACTGACTCTGGAAGCGCAGCAGGTCCACCTCGGACTCCCCTGGCTTTGGTCTCGACAGCATCTTGACACTCCAGCTGCCTCTCTTGTACAATTCTTTCCAGCACTGCTTTGGTGTGGGGATTCCCTCTCATTCAACCCTACAAACAATAAAGCTGATGGGCCCTCTGCAATTGAACCCTGATTCTCTTTATTGTGCATCAGAAAAGACACTTCTGGGGCACCTGGGTGGCTCAGTCGTTAAGCATCTGCCTTCAGCTCAGGTCGTCATCCCAGGGTCCTGGGATCCAGCCCTGCATCGGGTTCCCTGCTTGGTGGGAAGCCTGCTTCTCTCTCTCCCCCTCCCCCTGCTTGTGTTCCCTCTCTTGCTGTCTCTCTTGTCAAATAAATAAATAAAATCTTAAAAAAAAAAAAAGGACACTTCTTAGGTTCACATCAAGTCATTCTATTTCATTCATAACTTATTGCCATTCCCTCTCTATTTAGCCCTCCTTGATGTCATCAGCCTAATAATATTTACTGCCAACTGAAGATTGTTTACAATCTGTGGATGATAAAAAGTCTCAGGAACAACTGTAGGGAATCTAAGAAAAATAACATCAGGAGCCAGGCGGATAGGGAGTAATGATTCTGTATCAAACTGGAGAGAATATGCCTGGCCTAAAGGTGTTCAAATTATTAAGAACAAAAAAACCTTGGGCTTACAAAAGATCAACATATAAAAATCATCTGTATTTCTATACACTAGCAAAAAGAACAATCAGAAAATGAAATTAAGAAAACAATGTCACTTACAATCGCATCAAAAAGAGCAAAACACTTAGGATTAAATTTCACCAAAGAAGTACAAGACTTGTACACTGTCGGGCCCGACAACTGCCCCTAGGGCTCTGCGGCCGCGGACATTTCTGGACCATCCAATTCAACAGAGAAATCACCGAGTCTCAGCGTATGCAGCCTGCGGCTGGAGGGCCGTGGCCGGGATCTTCACACCGAAGAAGCCGCGGCCACTCCAATGTAGAGCAAAGACACTCGGGGAGGCTCCCACAAAGGAACTGGATACCCTGTACCAGAGCCCTCCGCCGGGGAACTCCGAAGTCCGTTCCTCCAGCGTAGCCCCTTACTTACCTTAGGACCCCCTGGGCGCCGCCATCTTGCCCCGCAAGGGCCGCGCTTCCGCCACCACCAGATGCGAGCTTCCGCCCCGCAGCCCAGCCCCGCCTCTCCCTGGCCTGGCTCCACCCCCTCTGGGGTTTGCCGGTTTGGCGCCGGGACACACACCCCCTTTTAAAAAAAGTTTATTTATTTAAGTAATTTCGACGTCCTATGTGGGGCCCAGCTCCACCCCGAGATGGAGAGTCGGGTGCTCTTCCGACTGAGCCAGCCAGGTGCCCCTGCGCTCGGAACCCTTGAGCGCGAATATACTCTGCTAGCCCTGCCCTGCCCCACCACGTAAGCTCTATGCTGACACCCAAGACACTCATCCTTCGGATGTACAGCAGGCACGATGAGGCCCTTCTGCACATACGACACCCGTGACAGAGGCAAAGTGTACTTCAGACGCCCCTCTGCATTCACCAGCCCGGATAATCACATCCTAAACCCAGCACCCAAGCTCGTGGGCAGCACCCAGACACCGGCACACACCAAGGTGACCTCCCCACTGCGTTTATGGGTGAGCAAGAAGGTAAGCATGTACAAGGAAAGGCGAGGCTTAAGGAAGAAACTGTAGGAATGGCAGTGGTGAGAAGAGAGAAGAAAACAGTCTCATTGCCCACAGGGTGATCCCCTTCGTGAGCATCCCACCTTTGTTCATGCAAGTGTCTCTTCTTGGAAATCCTCCCTTTCTTCTCTCCCACCCCCTACCCCCAAAGTCTTTCTCTTCTTTTAAGGCCTAGCTAGAGTGAACTCTAAAACCTCTGCCAACCAGGCCTATTCACTGAACTTTCCTTGGAATCCTCCGTTGTGCCACTTGTGTGGCTTGTTGGGGATGCACTGCCAATTATCAGCTATCACTGGTCACCTTTTCACAAGCATATGTGCTGTTCTCTTGCAGAGACTGTGAGTTCCTTGGGGGCACCAGGCCTTCTTTTTGCATCAGTAGTGCTCAGCACCCAGCATATTGCCATAAATTTAGGACCTTAGCAAATCATTGCTTCACTGAAGGCCATCTTAGGGCAGCCAGTGTTAGTCTATTGGTTCTCAAACTTTAGCAGGCATCAGAATCACCTTAAGGGCTTGTTAAAACAGATTACTGGGCCTCACCCTCAAGAGTTTCTGATTCAGTAGGTCTTGGACAGGATCCAAGAATTTGCATTTCTAACAAGTTTCCAGGTATTCTATTGGATCCTTCTTTTGGTCTCAACTGCAGCAGTAAATTTCAGCTACTAGGCTTTAGCCATCCTTGGGGTCCAAAATAGTACTGACCTGGTCAGAAGTTATGGGGAGTGAAGGAGGGGAACTGGAGCTAGAAATGCTGGAAGAATGATAGTAGAAAATCATTGTTTGTAACCACTAATGAAATAATCACTCCAGGCAATGATTGTCAATGGCTGACAAAACTATTAGGTGAAAGGTTGATGAGGATTTTATGTATGATGGATCAGGTTGCCAATTTATGAACATCACTAAAAGTGAGACCACTGGACATAATGTGCTCCTGATTTGATGAAACTGGAAGTTACAAAACACTTCCCAAGAAACCTTCATGCCGAAAAACTGAACTTGAATCTAGTGAAGGATCTAGATCTAACTACCAGTCTACAGGAAATATGGGTGGTAGAGGAACATGTTAATAACACAAGGATACAATTAACCAAACCCAAATTGCGCAAAATTCTACAAATGACCCAGTTTCTTCTATAAATTTCATGTTCCAGAGAGGAGGGGGACCTTTTATAGATTTACAAATACAAAGATTACAGTTAAATATATGGTCCTTGTTTGGATCTCAGTTCAAACAAGCCTAATGTAAGAAGATGTTTTTTTGAGACTGTTGGGGAAAACTAAACACAAACTGGATTTTATAATAAGGATTTTTTTAAAAAAAATATTGGTTATGGATGTGGGTTTTTTTTTTTAATAAACTTTATTTTGGAATAGTTTTAAGATTTTATTTATTTATTTATTTTTTAAGATTTAATTTATTTATTTGTGAGAGAGAGAGCATGAGCCAGGGGGAGGGGCAGAGGGAGGGAGAGGGAGAAGCCAACTCCTCTCTGAGCAGGGAGCCCAATGCAGGCTTGATCCAGGACCCTGTGATCATGACCTGAGCCTAAGGCAGACACTTAACTGACTGAACCACCCAGGTGCACCATTTTTTTTTTTTGTAAAGTTCATTGAATTATAGAGTACAAAGCTCCTGAAAAGGGAGGGGACCTGAGAGAGTTGCCCTTGCCCCCCATTTAAAAAAAAAAAAAAAAGTTTATTTATTTGAGTAATCTCTACATCCAAAGTGAGGCTTGAACCCACAACGGGAGATCAAGAGTCACATACTCTTCCAACTGAACCCCTCCAGGCACGCCCCTCCCATTTTTTTAAAGTAAGCTCTATGCCTGATGTGGGGCTTGAACTCAGGACTCCGAGATCAAGAATCACATGCTCAACCTACCAAGCCAGCCAGGTGCCCCAGTTTCCCTTGTTTTTAACATTTTACATTAACGTGGTATATTTGTTAGAATTAATGAACCAGTGTGCCTGGATGGGAGCCTGCTTGAGATTCTCTTTTCCTCTGCCCGTCCCATCGCTTGTGCCTGTGTGCGCGCGCATGCGCGCCCCTAAGATTTGCTTTTAAAAACTTTAGGAAGAGGTGCCTGAGTGACTCAGTTGGTTAAGCATCTGCCTTCGGCTCAGGTTATGATCTAAGGGTCCTGGGATTGAGTTCCCACATCAGGCTCCCTGCTCAGCAGACTCTGCTTCTCCCTCTCACTCTCCCTCTGTGCTTTCCCTGTCTCTTTATCTCTCTCTCTCTCACACATACACATTAATAAATAAATAAGATTTTAAAAAATTAAATGTCTGGGAAAACACCAAAAAATGGGACAATGGAAGACAAATAGCTAAGATAATTATTGAAGCAGAGTGATGGATACACTGGGGATTCATTATACTTTTCTCCCTACTTGTGTATATGTTTGAAATGTTTCATAATAAAAATTTTTTAGGGGCAGCTGAGTCGATTAAGCATCCAATTCTTGATCTCGGCTCAGGTCTTGATCTCAGGGTCGTGAGTTCAAGCTCCGCATTGGGCTCCACACCCAGTGTGGAGGCTACTTAAAAAAAAAAAAATTTTTTTTTTTAAATAGAACTAGAGGGGCACCTGGGTGGCTCAGTCGGTTAAACGGCTGCCCTCGGCTCGGGTCATGATCCCGGGATCCTCGGATCTAGCCCCGCATCGGGCTCCTTGCTCACCTCCGGAGAGCCTGCTTCTCCCTCTCCCTCTGCTTGCCTCTCTGCCTATTTGTGCTATCTCTCTGTCAAATAAATAAATAAAATCTTTAATAAATAAATAAATAAAAAATAGAACCAGAAAAGCATCACTTGCCAGCTGTAAAAAGGGTCAAAAAGAGAAACACAGACAGCTAGATATAGGGCATTCAAACAAATATACTCACACTCACACATATATATTTCCTTCATCAGCTGACAAGGGCCCTTTACTCACACATGGAACGCTTCCTTTCAGGGCCATTCCTAGGTGAAATTTTGAAGAGGACAGTTTTTTTCTTTCATATGCTTAGACCCATGTGCTGTTTCAGAAACCCCAAACTTATTGCTGCCTTCCGACCTCCTAAGTTTGCTTTTGGGGAAAAAGTCTGACCATTTGAAAGTCCCTCTGTGACTGTACATTGAAGTTTAATCTCTTCTAGGGATTTACCTTTCTGTTTTGTCTTCACTTGGGCAAGGCGTGGCATTGTTTCTGACTCCGGAATTTCAGGCAAGGGGTGTTTGGCAGGCACAGGGGCCATCCCCAGCGCCCCTGGCATCACACCTGCAGGCAGTTTTCCTCCAAGCCCTGAAGGAGTGGACTCCCTGCTTTCTCTAAGGTGATGGGGAGCACAGTCTGCGGCCTGCCCATTCTGGAAGTGGCATTTCCCAACTCACCTCTTGAACCAGTAGTTCAGAAAGAATGGATCCTTGCTCACAGGGCAGCAAGACTACCTTGATCCCATGGCTCACCTTGGTTCTTTCTTGGTCCATACAGCCTCTGCCTTGAATGGGGAGGATGGGAGGAGAAGGTCCTAACTCTGACAAAGCTGAAGCAGCTATTTCCTGAGACTGATGGAAGTTGCCATCAAGGGATTCTGCTACTATGGGCAGATGGTTTTTTGTTTGTTTGTTTTGGAGAGAGGGGGAGGGGCAGAGGGCGAGGGAGAGAGAATCTCAAGCAGGCTCCATGCCCAGCACGAGCGTGCTGTGGGCCTTGGGGCTGGATCTCACAACCCTGAGATCATGACCTGAGCTGGAAATCAAGAATCAGACGCTTAATTGTGCCACCCAGCCGCCCCAGGCAGATGGTTTTTATTTCCAGGTTTGTCTGTGTCTTCTCTCTATCCCTGCTCTCCTTGGGCAGTCCTGGATCATAAAAGGCAGAGTGGGCAGATACTTACTTCACCCGAGTAGGGAGATGCCAGGGCCCAACCTAGCTCCATCCATAATAAGGGGCTGCTGCTGGCCCTTCCTCTCCCTTGTGGTCCCTTCTTACTCCCCTGGAGTAGATCATAGCTGGCTCTGGTTCTGTTCTGAGGACAGGAACTCCTGGGACAGCTGCTCCTGCATTATGTCAAATACATTTCCTGTTGATTTGATTAGTTCCCGTCGAAGCAATGCGTTTATGAAAGAAAGGGAGATTTTGCAGGCATGTATTTGCACAGGCGGCCAACCTCCTTCAAGTCACACACACACACACACACACACACTTTCTCCCCATCCACCCACAAAGTGTCAGTCACATTTAGAGTTTGCACAAATGCACACCCTCCCTCACACATCACAATGCACACCCTCCCTCACACATCACAATGCACACCCTCTCACCCACCTACACACTTCTTCCACAGAATCACACCTGCTCACATACCCTTAAAGCACGTTCCTTTACCATGCTGAGAAAGAGAGAGAGAGAGATAGGTAAAAATTCGTTGCTAGGGCTCAGGAAGGTAAGCACTCTACGTGGGAGCTAGAAAGTCAGAAGACCAGGACCCAGAAATACTTAGAAATACTAAGAATTGAGAAGGATTCAAAAGCACGGGTAGAGAAAGCAGAGACTCAGAGCTCCTTGGCCCCACCAGGAAAGCGTGCTGCCCCAGGGAAACAGTGATGTGCCTGAGGCCTGCAGCTGAGATAAGAATTTGTCTAGGCTGTGAGTGCAGAAGGCCGTGGCATCCCCAACATGTCCAAGAAGCCCATTTGGACTGGTAGCTAAGGGGCGTCCTCAGTCTGGGATTCCCTGTCAGAGTTCAGGAAACAATGGAGGAAATGAAGGGAGAAAAGGAAGTGGGAAGTTGGGTTTGGGCTCTGGGTTCAACATCCTTTAGGAGAGAGTCTTTCCAATGTCAACCAGAGTCAATAGGAGGAGGCTTTCTTTCACTGGAAACTTGAAGTCCCCTGGAGAGAGGAGAGATGTGGGAGAGGGCCTTGAGGAGTGACAAGTGCCCGAGGGCAGAGCTGTAGCGCCACCTGGCCCCAGTAGCACGGCCCCGGCGACCCTGGCTTCAGCCCCAGACTGCGGTCAGCCTGCCCTGATCCGACTCAGCCCAAATGCAGAAGCTGTGGCCTCTGGAAAGGAACAAGTATTTTCCTTTAAGAAAGGATCCTGGAGCCCACCCACAGCACCCAAGAAAACTGGCAGAGCGCCCAGCTACACACAGACTTCAGGCCCCTGCCATTCAAGTGTGACAGCCCTTCTGGGGTGTCTCCCCGTGTTGCCACCTGAGGGCGCCCGGAGCTGGGTCTGAGGCTGCCGCCGGCACTGCTGTTGTTGTTATCATTAGGATACTTAATAAGCAAGCACTGATGGGGCCAAGTGGCGGAAGAGGCAGGCCCCTGCTGCTCGGGAGAATCCCTGGAAAGATCCAGTGGGGCTGTGGGGACAGGGGACTGAGTGGCTCGTTCCTCCTCCCTACCCAGGACTTCTGGGAAGGGCCCTCTGGAGTAGGCTCCGGGGGACAGGTAGAGAGGTAAGGGCGAGGGGAGGGGAAACACTTGGTAGGCTGCATTTGGAACCGGCTCAGCATCTGCCTGACAGGATGGCTTCAGGCACAGCTGCCCCGGTGATGACTGGTTGTGGGGCAGACCAAGCTCTGAGGCAATCATTCATTAATTTAACAGGCATCTGTCTGCTTATTTATGGAATGCCTACTGTGTGCAAGGTGGTCTACTAATAATAGCTAAGGTTTTATTGGATACTGTGAGGACACAGACAACTTTCACACCATGTCTTAGGGGTTGCGGGGGGTGTGTAGATGCAGAGGAAGCAACTAGGAAGAATGACAACCCCCAAAGATACGGGCCATGGGGCTTTGGCCTGTGTAGTGTAGCAGTGGGGATGTCAGATATAAAACCTGAGGATTACCAAAAAGATCTTGGAAAACTCGAGACCCAAGGCCCAAGATCCTGGAGATAAAGGGGTGGGAAATGGAGCATGAATATGGGAAATTTGGGTGAAAGGCTCAAGAAAGAGGCAGGAAGGGGTGTTAGTAGGTCCTGAGGGGGGAGCCTTGAGTCACGATTTCGGGGGCCCCGACGGTTGGGAATTTAGGGGACTGAGATGCTTTATGTCCTGAGACGGGGGACGGGACTCTGGCATCAGAGCCTGGACAAAAGTTGGGGTGCGATAGAGGCTCTAGCGAGGTTTGACAGCAGGAGCTGGAGTGCTGGGTCTGAAAGGATGCTGGAAAGTGTTTAGGGAAAGGAGGGGCGTGGCTGAGTGCGCCACCCGGGCACCCGGCCGATCCTCCGGTCGGCCCTGGGGAAGCTGGCCCGGGGTGCCGCGGCGGTTGGGGAGGCCGGAGGGCGGGGGCCGGCCGGACAGGCGGCGGCAGGGTAGGCGCTCCGAGCGAGCCGCCCGAGGCTCCGCGGGGGGGCGGTACGAGCTCGGGCTTGAGGGCCGGCGGGCTGGGGAGGAGGCGGCGGCTCGCAGAAGAACATGAATCAGCGGCGGCGGCGACGGCGGCGACGGCTGTGGAAGGAGCGCGGTGGCCCAGCAGCGGCCCCGGGGACCCCGCGCTGCTGACGGCGGCCGCGGCGACTCGCAGCGGGCGCGGGTCTCGGAGGCGCGGGCCCCAGCGCCGCCCCCCAGGACGGCCCCCGCCCCTCCCGCGGCCGTCCTCTCTCGTCCCTCCTCCTCTGTCCCTCCTCCCTCCTCCCTTGTCGCTCGCGGGCCGGGCCCGGCATGGTGCGGCGTCGCGGCCGATGGCGCTGAGGCGGAGCATGGGGCGGCCGGGGCTCCCGCCGCTGCCGCCGCCGCCGCCGCCGCTGCTGCTGGCGGGTCTGGCCGCTCTGTTGCTGGCGGAGCCCGCGGCCGCAGGTAGGGGTTGGTCGGGAGGCGGCGGAACGCGGGGGCGCTGCGGAGGGGCGCGGCCGGGTGGGCGCCCAGGGACCGCAACGGAGCGAGTCCCGGCCTGGGCGGGCCGGAGACTTGGGTGGGGGGACGAAGCTGGAAGGCCGAGGCTTGAGGGCTGGGGGAGGGGGGCGCAGCGCAGCGTCCGCTGCCGGTTCTCGGGCCGGGGCCCCACCCCCAACTTTCTCGCGTCGGGGCTCTTCTGGCGGGGTGGAAGGGGAAGGGAGTGGGGCTGTGGGCTGAGTGGTCAGAGGGGATTTTCCCGCCTCGACGTGTCTAGTTGTTTGCTCTCCCCTCCCAGTCCTGGGGACCCCATTCTGCCCGCCCTGCACACGAGAGCCCCACTCTGAAAACACAGGGGCTGGACTCAGCACCCAAGAGGCACACCTACCCCATTTAGGTACAGGGGCTGTGAGGGTGCCCAGTCACCGAAAACATCTGGACATACTCTAGTTCCTGTACCCGCTCAGATCTTCCGGGGAATGCCGGCGAAGATGGGCTGGAGCGAGGTTGCTGGTCTTCGTGGGGGCTAGCCTTGTGTTCCCACGTGGCCACGGAGACATTGGCCGGTTATAGGAGGGCTCCTCTCCAAGTTCCAAGGTCCTCTGGGACTGTTGGGTGTGTACGGGGTGTGAGGTCATCCCTCCCTGCCCTGTGACCGGCCCTGTGTCACAGGCTAAAGCAGCAGCCTCAGCTGGCACCTTGTCTGAGATGGCACTCCCTGCTATATGAGATTCTCAGGGAAGGGAAGGCAAAGAGTGACAAGTTGACAAGTATTTACAAGGTGAAAGGTGTGTATCTCAGGATCAGAGAGCCCAGGAATTTGCCTAGGGTTGCACAGCAAAGGGCAGGAAGAAGCAGGACTGGATTCAGCTCTGTGGATAGTTCACCTGCCCCTCTGCTTAAAAACATGCCAGGAGACCAGGAGGGGTGTGTGTGTGTGTGTGTGTGTGTGTGTGTGTGTGTGCGCGCGTGCGCAGAGGGTAGCATTACGCAAGGTGGCTCCTGTTGGTGTGACAGTAGCCCAGGGGTCTTGGGCTCCCTCTTCAGGGCCCCTCCCCTCCCTTCTACCTCCTACCTCCCTAGCACCCGCCCCTGCACACATTCAGGTATTAATAGAGCGGGTGGCTGCCAGGAAGGCTGCCATGTGTTTGATCTGACGTGGTTCTGCAGCCATATGTTCTCCACTTCAGGGGAGCACCCCCTCCTTCTCTTCCTCAGCCTCCTTTCATTTGCCAGGGTGGGGTGCAGGGGCGTGCCAGCAGCAGTGTGAAGTCTGGCCAGACACCTCGGGCGGGCAGAGAGCTGGCCGCCTGTTGAACTACAGGGGTGCAGCAGTACCTGCCCCAGGTGTATGTGAGGGCCCCACCTTTTTAGCCTGGCTTGCCTTCCTTTTGGTGGTTGGGCTTGAACTTAACATGGCCCAGTCAGGAGGTATGGGGAAGAGGTCACTTCTTTGGAGCTGGGGGGAACTTGGCAGTGGCAGACATGTGGCTGGAGAGCTTGTCATTTTCCTTCCCCCAGCCAAGGCCCAGGCCACCTTCCCTCCCACACTGTCCAACCTCTGCTCTCTTGACCATTAGCTGAGGATGAGCCCTCTGACCCAGAACCTAGGTTCTGGAAGAGGATGGGGGATATTTCCAGGGACAGAGTCCCTGTCAAGCGGGTTGACACCTTCTCCTTCCCACCTCTCAGGCCTGAAGCTCATGGGAGCCCCGGTGAAGCTGACCGTGTCTCAGGGGCAGCCAGTGAAGCTCAACTGCAGTGTGGAGGGAATGGAGGAGCCCGAGATACAGTGGGTGAAGGACGGGGCTGTGGTCCAGAGTGTGGATCAGGTGTACATCCCAGTCAGTGAGCAGCACTGGATTGGCTTCCTCAGGTGCAGGACCCTGGGGGAGAGTGTGCATGCCAGCCTGGGGGCAGGTTGTGCTTTTTCCCTGGGCTTGGGAGCTGGGGGCAATGCTGATGCCCAGAGGTCTGGGTTTTTTTATTCGGCAACCTATGGAAACTTCCAGAAGTGGGGGCAGGCTGAACCCACTGAGTCTGCCCAGCATAGCTGCGCACCCCCTTGACCCTGGGAGGTGAGCCTGGTGTCCTGTTTCCACAGCCTGAAGTCAGTGGAGCGCTCTGATGCAGGCCGGTACTGGTGCCAGGTGGAGGATGGGGGTGAAATGGAGACCTCCCAGCCAGTGTGGCTCACGGTAGAAGGTGAGGAAGCAGAGACACGAGTGGGCATGTTGGCCTGGAGCAGGTGCTGTCTGCTAGTGACCACACCTCTGCAAAAGAAAGCTCAGTGGAAGCTGATTTGCCCCATTGCCCTCTGAGGCCTGATTGCTCCAGGCTCCAGGCCTCCCCTACCCCAGACATCAGAAGACCCTACTCATTGGAGTCTGGGTATTTCACAGCCAAGGGGGTGATGAGGACCTCCAATCTATGGGGTGCAGTCAGTTTCAGTTGTCTGAGCAGCAAGCCTAAGCACCCATCTGGGGCTGGACCCTGTTCTGCCAAGTGGCCAGGCCAGGAGGGGGAGGCCTGGGGGAGGGGAGGAAGGATCCGCAGCTGCGGGAGCTCAGAGCTGTTCAGCTCAGGAAAACAAAGTGACTAAGAAAGTAACAAAGGGCCCTGAACGGGATCTGGGGCCTGCCAGCAGAACTCTGCTAAAGCTTCCGCCCACTCCCCCTCCCTTTCTGACCTTCCCCCAGCTCCCCACCCTCTGCCTCCTGCCCTGCTCTGGGAAGGCCGTCAGAGCAGGTCTGGGAAGCGAGAATCTACCATGCCCAAGGGGACAGCATAAAAGGATATTCCTAAGGTGCCCAAAGAAGGGAAGCTTCCCCCCTCAAGCTAGACGCCTGTTTTGCAGTTTGACCCAGTCCTAAGGGACCTGTAGGACCTTCTGCATAGAGGGCTGCAAATGGTAGCAAACTTGTGGCTTGGGTAGTTGGAAACTGAGAAGTGGCAAGGCTCATCCCTCCACCCCCCTTTCTCCCCAGGTGTGCCATTCTTCACTGTGGAGCCGAAAGATCTGGCAGTACCACCCAATGCCCCTTTCCAACTGTCTTGTGAGGCCGTGGGCCCCCCTGAACCTGTTACCATTGTGTGGTGGAGAGGAGGCACGAAGGTGGGGGGGCCCGCTCCCTCTCCCTCTGTTTTAAATGTAACAGGTGAGCAGCCTCAGGAGGGGGCTTTGAGTAGGGTTGGTGAGGCTGGCAGCGTGCAAATCTGTGCAAATCACCAAGTCTGCTCTTGTGAGTGTCCAAAGCACACCCTGGTGCCTGGGTACGTGAGCTGCACTGTTACTAAGCTCATTAGTCAGGTGTGCAAGGCTGGCCAGGGAGCTGATCAGTGGTGATCCTGCTGGGCATGCTTGAGGCCTCTGGAGCCTCTTTCCGTCCTTCACGGTAGTCCAGGCCGTGCACAGCTGGCCCTGGGAGATGAGTCCTGTGAAACCAGGGGCACCCGTTTCCCCCACCCCTCCCAAGGGAAGGAGCCGGGAACCAGCCCACGCAGAGCTAGGAGGAGTGTCTGGCAGGCTTGCCTAGAAGACAAGAGTCTAGGGCTGCAGAGTGGGGAATGGCAGGGAGAAGGAAAGGGGGGGTGCAGCACAAAGAAACAGGAGCCTCCTCTCCTAATGACCCTTTCCAGAAATTTCTAGACATTTTCTCAAACAACTATATTTATCCATACCTCCACACAGCTAGACCCAAAGCAGCAATGCCTGTACACCCACCTGGACCCCAAGATCCTCAGGCACATGCGAAGCTTGTGAGGCTCCCTTCTCTGTGAAATAAAGCTCATGTTCCTGGTTGAGGCTTGAACTGACCAAAGAAGTTGGGAGGCTGAGCTTGGTCTCACATACTGGACGGTGGGAGGGATAGGTTCTGATGTGCCAAGTCCCCTAGCAATATGAATCTTGAGAAGAGGTGGGCTACCGGGCCTGTTCGGGAGGTGCTGGGTTGGAGCCCATGAGAGGGAAGTTCAGTTCTCTCCAGATGTGCGTGGTTGGGACCCTCCGGCAGCCGGCCTGATAATAAGCACTCACTGAACTCCTACTCCACACACCACACTGTGCTAGGCACCATGGGGGATCGAAGGAATACAAAAGATATAGAAGCCGTCAGTCCAGCCCCCAAGGAATTAGTGTAATTGGGGAGACAAGACACATGCATAAGATGCTGAGAACTATTGCAGGGCAAAGAATCTGCAAATCAACAATGATGCGGGCGTAGAGCAAACAGAGAAGGGCTCTGGATTGTACAGTAGAGGAGCGAACAGAGAAGGGAGGCAGCTTTGTGCTGTCTGCGGGAGGTGGGATTGAGGCAGGGGGAGTAGTATGACCTTTCTCAGGTGCTTACTGTGTGCCGCGCGCTTTATGTGGGTTTGCACAATCCTCCCAATTCAAGAGATGAGAAGACAGAGCCCCAGCCCTGGGGTTTATAGCCAGGCTCGTTAGACTCCGAAGTCCCTGGTTGTTCCAACCTGTCTAGCCCCTTCCTCTGGCTGGAGGGACTTCTAGGATATTCAGATCCAGAGCCTGCACAAACCCCCTTCCCCAGTCCCAGGCTGAATGGGAGTTGCTGCTTGGGGGGCGCTGACTGAGGTTTTCTGGCGTCAGGGGTGACCCAGAGCACCGTGTTCTCCTGTGAAGCTCACAACCTTAAAGGCCTGGCCTCTTCTCGCCCAGCCACTGTTCGCCTTCAAGGTAGGAGGACTGGCAGGAGGGAGGGAGGGTGAGTGAGGCAGGGGCGTTTGCAGCCAGCTGTCCAGCAGCCGGGTGAAGTTACAGTCATTTGGTGTTCCGGCTTCCCGAGGCCCTGCTGGGACCTGAGGGATGAAGGGTTAATTGGCAGAGCTCCATCCCTAGTGAGAGCACCTGAGACCCTGCCATGGCTGAGATGAGAATAGAAACCTGACGTCACAGCAGATTTCCCATCACGATGCAGAGTCCTTGGGAGGGAGGGAGGGAGAGAGGGAGCCAGCAGGAGATGGTCAAGGCTCATGCCCAGCCTTGCTTCTGCCAGTCCCTGTGGAGGGAATGGGGCTGGGAAAAACAGCCTAGCAGGATGATAGCGGAGATCCAAAGGGCTGGTGTGCACAAAGGGAGGGAAGATGGGAGGGAGAGAACCAGTGTGGGGGGGGAATGGGTTGTGGCTGCAGGGGCTGCCTCTCAATTGTCTCTCCCAAGGCCGAGGTACTGTTGTCCCCCTTTCCCCGCCACACCCACTCTCTTATCCTATTCTTTGGCCAGATAGGGCCCCTGATTCAGAGAGGTGACCTCTCCCCGCAGCCAGCTGATAACGCTCTCCCTGGTATGAGCAGCTCTCCCCTACTGGCTTCTTGGCTTGTATATGACTGTGGTGCTGGGAGTGCTGGGTAGCCATCATCAGGTTGAGGGGACCCCAGGCCTTAGGGAGAGACTTGAGGCTTGACTCCTTCCCGGGCACTCGAGTCCAGGGCGCTGACTCTCACTCCTTGTCCACAGCACTGCCTGCAGCCCCCTTTAACATCACAGTGACAAAGCTCTCCAGCAGCAATGCTAGTGTGGCCTGGACACCAGGGGCCGATGGCCTGGCCCTGCTCCAATCCTGTACGATCCAGGTAGGGAGAGGGAGGACAGGCTCTCCTGGCCACGTTCGTTCTGTGGCTGCCTCGGTGGCACTTTGTTCACAGTGGTATCACATTTACCTACACTTGTCCGTGGGGCTTGGTCTCCAGCTCTCTCCAGGTGTTGCTCCCTTACCAGGAACAGCTCAGCCTGCCCCTTATCGTAGGTGCTCTGGCCACCAAGTGACTTGGCAAATTGGCTCAAACCCGTACATTCTTCAGGCTGGAAAGCAGATCACTAGAGCAGATTTGGGATGCCCGGAGGAGTTTTTCTTCTGTCGGCAAAACCCCAAACCTTTGATTTAGCTGATACTTGTACCTTCATGCCCCATCCCCTGACTCATGCCAAAGAGAACAAGGGGACTAGAAGGGGTTCTAAGCCCCAGAGAGTGGAAAACCTGGGTGAGGTGATATCAAAAACAAGAGGCAATGCAGACTTGTTTATTTTCATCTGTTTACTCAAAGTTTTTAATGCACCTTTGAAACTGTTCTAGGCAGTTCCCCCAGGCAGGAGAGGCCCCTGCTCTGGGCTATACCATTTAGAGGACCCCACTCTGGCCCTCCTTTGGCTGCACCCTTGCCCCTGGGCAAGGAATCTGTAGAGACAAGGGGATATGCCCATCTAGATCATGAGGACATCCCCTCCCCTTCCCCCAACTGCCACACTACACCATCTTCTAGATACTCAGGACCTCCGCCCTTATGGCCCCCAGTCTGCTTCTAGGACCTGTGTGGGCCTCCTCCCTGGTCCCTCCTTGGGAGGGCATGGTTTGTGCACCTCAAGGCCAAAGGGCAGCCATTGTGGGGAATCGGTATGCAGGTAGCATTGTCCACACCCGCGCAGTTGATGTTCCTCCCAGTACAGACCCTTGGCTCACAGGCTAGCTCTTCTTGTGCCACCACATTCTGGCTTGGGAATCCTAGGGATGAGAGGATTATAAATGCAAACCTGACCTTGATTGAAGCTTTATTTGTCCATATACCATCATAGGAAATATTTTGTCCAATAATTTGTTAGCTGATTTATAACATTTAAATATTTAGCCATACGGTATGTGGATCTCCATTTGTACACTTGTCCTGGGCCCCCAAAATGTAAGGTGAAGGCCTGGTTCACTGTGCTCCTAGGCTCCCAGTTACTCTGCCCTTGAGAGACTGAGACTTTGCACTCACGTGTAGTTATAATAAATGGTAACCCTTCTAACCGAGTTATGTATCAAGCATAAAAGGGTATGAGTTTTCTGGAGTAGTTGGGAAGGCCTTTGACAGAAAACGTTGTATTTGCACTGAGTCTTAAAAGATGAGTTGGACTTTGCTAGGAAGAGCAGGTCATTCCAAGCAAAGGAACAGCATTTGCAAAGGAATGGAGGCGTGGAACTTGGTGTTATTAGAGTGGGGACAGGTGGGAGGGAGTGGGTTACAAGTGTTTGCTGATAGGCTTAGAGGAGGCATTAACTCAAGATCTCCCCCCACCTCCTCTGTCCCCTGCTCCTGCCCATGCCTATTGCATCTTTGGCCTCCCTCCTCTCCATCATTACTTTGCGGCTTTTCTGTAGGTGACACAGGCTCCAGGAGGCTGGGAGGTCCTGGCTGTTGTGGTCCCCGTGCCACCTTTTACCTGCCTGCTCCGGGACCTGGCACCTGCCACCAACTACAGCCTCAGGGTGCGCTGTGCCAATGCCTTGGGGCCTTCTCCATATGCTGACTGGGTGCCCTTTCGGACAAAGGGCCTAGGTAAGGGGCTTGCAGAGCAGAGTGGCTGGGCAGGGCCTGCATGGGGAACAGGCGATGTTGGCTTCAGTCCTGAATGAAGTTGCTTGAGAGAGAGGTTACCTGAAGGGGGGTTCCTGCCTCATTCAGCAAACACCGAGTGTCTGCTGTGTACCTATGAATTAGATAAATCCGGCCCCTTCTCATGCAGCTTTAGTTCTAGGGGTGGAGCAGACATGCAAATTACAAAAGATCAGATCATTTGGTGAGGAAGAGTGCCCTCAGGGTGGTCCAGGCATACCCCCATAAAGAGATTGAAGTTTGAATGATAAGGAACAAGCCACACATGGGGGAGGGGAAATCACTGCAGAAGGGGGCACAGCAAGTGCAAAGATCCTGTGGCAGGAACTTGCTTGGAGTTCTCCTATCAATAGCAGAGATGCTGGTGGGGCTATGAGGGGGAAGTGGTGAGGCAGTAACCAAGAGCAGCACTGTACCTAGCAGGGTGCTGTGGGTCCTGCCATTGCTCACCTCTCCTCCACAGGACTCTGGGTGAGAGCAGTCAGAACTGGGAGGGAAGCCCTAACCCCCACCTGTAGCTGTCTGAGCTGTGTAGCTCTTGGGAGTTGGTTCCAAAGGCTAGCACGGGATGGTGATAGTGGGAAGGGCAGGGCTCTTAGCGGCCTTCTCTCTTTGGGTATAGCCCCAGCCAGCGCTCCCCAGAACCTCCATGCCATCCGCACAGACTCCGGCCTCATCCTGGAGTGGGAAGAAGTGATCCCCGAGGGCCCTTTGGAAGGCCCCCTGGGACCTTATAAATTGTCCTGGGTTCAGGACAATGGAACCCAGGTAAGGGGCACCCAGGTAAGGGGAGACAAGCCTCTGCTCTCCAGGTACACCGAGTCATCTGTCAGGACTCTTAAGACCTTTAGAGCTTCCAAATGGCTGTCCTTGGTGGGCCTGGGGACTTTGGTGGGCTGGGCCTCCCACCACCCCAGGGAGTCCACTTTTCCCCACCTTCCCCTGCAGGCTTCCCTCCTTATTGGATTGTCTCCTGTTAGGATTGCATCCAGTGGCCACTTGTAAAGCAGGAAGCACATTCCTAAACAGACTGGGGGAGGGCACGGATAAGGCTGTCTTATCCTCAGCCTGGTTCCTTCCCATCCCCCACCTCTGCCTGCCTGGACTGAGCCTTGTTTGTGTTCAGGGGAGGCCTCTGCGGCCTGGGGAAGGAATGTGATGACTCCCAGCAGGTTGTGTTCCTGAGGTCCCTGAACCCACAGTGTCCCTTACCTCCTGGGTTCCTAGTTGGACCTTTTTCTGCATTCAGGCCCCATCTGGAGGCCTTTTCTTCAGACTCAAATGTGGGATGGGGGTTTTTCCTGGCTGCAGGGTGAGCTGACAGTGGAGGGGACCAGGGCCAACTTGACAGGCTGGGATCCGCAGAAGGACTTGACTGTGCGTGTGTGCATCTCCAATGCAGTTGGCTGTGGGCCCTGGAGTCAGCCACTGGTGGTCTCTTCTCATGACCATGCAGGTAAGGCCTGTAGGGGAAGGGCAGAGGGGATCAAGGCTCTCAAGGCCAACCTAGATTGGTGGAAGGAGCTTGGTAGCACCTTTGCTTCTAATAGACCCAAAGACTCAGCAGTTGAGGCCAGGGTTGGTATTTGAACTATATGTCATTCTCCCCCTGCCCCAGAACTAGCATAGAAATCCCTGGTCGCATTGTAGGTTCCAACAGCCAGGGCCTGTCACTGACAGGGTAGGAACTCTTGGGGCTTCCTTTGGAGCTTCTTTCCCCTCGGGACCTTTATTGACTTAAGAGAACCTCTTGTCCAGGCCAGATGGCCATCAGTGGAAAGTTCTAAAGGGACTCCTTGATGTCAGCCTCGCTCATGCCACTGCCCCCGTCTCCCATAGGCCAGCATGGCCCTCCCCACAGCCGCACATCCTGGGTGCCTGTGGTCCTGGGTGTGCTGACAGCCTTGGTGACGGCTGCGGCCTTGGCACTCATCCTGCTTCGAAAGAGGCGGAAGGAGACACGGTTCGGGTAAGGGGGTAAGGACAGGAGGGAGAGGCGGGCGATGACTGAAGATCTTGGGGCTGACTCCACGTCCTGGGTTTCCCCTTAGGCAAGCCTTTGACAGTGTCATGGCCCGGGGGGAGCCGGCCGTTCACTTCCGGGCAGCCCGGTCCTTCAATCGGGAGCGGCCTGAGCGTATCGAGGCCACATGTGAGTGTGGGGAATCATAGGAAAAATGGACTATCTTCGCGCCCCTATCTGTATTCTTTTTGTTAGCTCATTAATTTGGCCAGTGTGTCTGAACATTAATGAGTCCTGAGCACACAACAGTGGAAAAGACACACAGACCTACCCTCGTGGAGGTTGCCATCTTAGCTGTGGGAGAGCTAAACTAAGCTCATACCTTCTCTGAGAGCCGAGCCTGGGGTGTCGGTCAGGAGCCAGAGAGGCCCCTCTTCTGTCTCACCACCCTTCTCCCCACAGTGGACAGCTTGGGCATCAGCGATGAACTCAAGGACAAATTGGAGGATGTGCTCATCCCTGAGCAGCAGTTCACCCTGGGCCGGATGTTGGGCAAAGGTGTGTGAGGCTGCATGGGGATTAGCCGGAGTGGAGTTTGCCTTTGATTGCTCCCAGCACTTTGGGGGTGTGGGCTTGGGGCAGCTCCTGTGAACACGATATGCTGGTAGACTGCTGAGTCGGGGATGTTTGGGGGAATGGTGGCTGGGGATAAGGAGGGCAGAGGAGCACTCCCAGCATACTTCCTTCGGCTGTGGACAAGGGAGCCTCCTGCAGTGGCCTGGAGTCTAGTGATTTGTGTCCCTGGGGAGGGTCACCTTGAAGAAAAGGGGCTGGGGCTGGTAGGGCAAGGGGCCTCACCATCATTTGGGTCGGTTCCTAGGAGAGTTCGGTTCAGTGCGGGAGGCCCAGCTGAAGCAGGAGGATGGCTCCTTTGTGAAAGTGGCCGTCAAGATGCTGAAAGGTGAGTGGAGAATAGTAGACCTGGAGTGAGGAGTGGAAGGGGTGACTGAGCCGGAAGTAGGCTCTGCTGCACCCCTAGACTTTCCAAGAAGAGTTAGTCAGCACTAACTAGGATGCCGTCTGTGCCACGTGAATAATTCAAAAGCATAAACCCACACACGTTTGCGCCCTTTGCTTTCTGTCGTCAGCAGTGACTGTCCTCTGGGCTCATTCAGGGTGATTAAAGCTGGTTGCCTGAGCGTCTGGGCTATCCAAACCAAAGGGAAGACCGTTAGCAAGTGGAAAGATGGTTGGAGAGCCCCACTCCATGGGAGTTTCTTCTGCTAATGGCCAGACTTTCCTGAGCCCTCTGGGAAGCCCAGGAAGGACAAGGCCTAGGAGTCTTGGGTCAGAATTGGGGGCACATCTTCCTTATTCCCTCCCTTCCATCCTTTTCTTCTAGCTGACATCATTGCTTCAAGTGACATTGAAGAGTTCCTCAGGGAAGCGGCTTGCATGAAGGAATTTGACCACCCACACGTGGCCAAGCTTGTTGGTGAGCTCCTTCTTGGGGGGAGGCAGATATACAATAGGGCTAAAAGTATGCTCCCCTAAGGTGGGAGGGCAGCCTGTAGGAGAGAAGTTTGGACTTAGCTGGTGAGGAAGCAGATAGCAAAATAGCAAGGAAGGTCCTGGCTGAAATCTGATCCAACTCCAGGTAAGGAGTTTATCGTGCAGGCCCTATACCAAAGGTCTGCACTTGAAGACTGCTCATGTGAACAGAGGAGAAGGAGGGGACAAGTAGATGCTCCAGAGATCTGGGGGGCAGCTAAATCTTAGGTAGTCACCAGTAGGTAGGCCAGTGTGGACTCACGGGGAGGGAGGTAGCAGAGCCAGGGCTAGAGATAGGACCTAGCAAGTGGCGGACTCATGCAAACACCTGAGCCATCTCTTGACTGCTATGTGCCCTGCTCCTGACTCTCCCTTGTCCCCAGGGGTGAGCCTCCGCAGCAGGGCCAAAGGCCGTCTCCCCATCCCCATGGTCATCTTGCCCTTCATGAAGCACGGGGACCTGCACGCCTTCCTACTCGCCTCCCGGATTGGGGAGAATCCCTTTGTGAGTGCCTGAGGTGGAATGGCCAGGAGTTGGAAAGGGACAAAGACCCTGGCATTGAGTTTGGCTTGGTGGGCAGGGCCGATTAAACTGGTTGGGAAGAGGCAGGCTGGCTTTGACCCTTTTTATGTTAGAAGGCTTCCTTCTCCCTCACAAGCCCTGCTGGGAATTTTAGGCGGGGCAAGGGCCCACTTCTGGGAGAAGAGACCTCTAGAGCTCCACACTGGGAGTGTCTTGACTCTTGGATGCTCTCTCAGATCTGCCAAAGCTTCTTTGCCTTGGGAAGCTCCTCCAAACGCCCTCCTTTCAGTAATTCCAAGGACAGTCTTTAGGCTTTCTGGACAGGGAACCCTCTTCATCCTGCCCTGGCTGGGTGGGCAGATCCAGCCTGAGCTTGCCCTGTCTGCCCACCAGAACCTGCCCCTGCAGACCCTGGTCCGGTTCATGGTGGACATCGCCTGTGGCATGGAGTACCTGAGCTCCCGGAACTTTATTCACCGAGACCTGGCTGCTCGGAATTGCATGTATGTGAATTCTAGAGGGCTCGGGGCGTGGGGTGGGTGGGGAACAGAGCAGCCTATGACAGGAGAACTAGCTAATGGTCGGCTCTCACCTGGGTGCATGGGGACAGCTGGGGAGCAAAGATGCCCTGGTTTCCGTAAGGCTGACTGCATCCTCCAACACCCCTCACAGGCTGGCGGAAGACATGACAGTGTGCGTAGCTGACTTTGGGCTCTCCCGGAAGATCTATAGCGGGGACTACTATCGCCAGGGCTGTGCCTCCAAATTGCCTGTCAAGTGGCTGGCCCTGGAGAGCCTGGCTGACAACCTGTATACTGTGCACAGTGACGTGGTGAGCAGGGTGGCACAGTGAGGCTCGGTGGGAACGCAAGCAGCGTGGCCTAGGGCGTGGGTGGCCCTTTAGAGTCCTCAAGGACCTAGCCGGGTCTCTTCTTTGGGCTTTGGCTGCCCCCTTATGAGGCCCCTGAGCCCTAAGATGTGCTTGCCTTAGGGTTCTGCCCAGCTCAGGAAACCTAGTGACATCTCCCCTCCAACCTTGCTTCCGTCCCAGTGGGCCTTCGGGGTGACCATGTGGGAGATCATGACTCGTGGGCAGACGCCGTATGCTGGCATTGAGAATGCTGAGATTTACAACTACCTCATCGGCGGGAACCGCCTGAAACAGCCTTCGGAGTGTACAGAGGACGTGTGAGTGCCCTGGGAAGGGGATCTGGGGAGGAAGGAGGAATTTGGGGTTTCAGGTGCTGCCTGCCACCACAGCTGCTGGTCCAGTGGGAGCTCGGAACCTCAACTGGACCTTTCGTTTTTTTGGTGGAAATGTCCTTGTCCCCAGAGGGAAGACCAACCTCCACTCCAAGCTGCCTCTTCATCTGCTACCTCCCGTTTACTTTCTCTCCTGCTTTCCCATCCTGTATTTTTTGTTCCACCCTTTCTTACACTCTTATTTTCTCCAGTTTCCAGGAAGGACCAGGAACCCCGAGGGCAGAAGGTACAGGGTTGAGCAACAGCGCACGATTCTGTCACCTTCTCCCCACCCACCCCCCACTCCTTCTCAGTCCCCAGCTAGTCTAAGAAAACCTCCCAGGCTGAGCCCTCCCTCCCCCTCAGAGGGCTGCACCAGGGCAAGAAAAAACTGCCGCTCTATCACATTCCTCGCTAGACAAGGAGGGGCCGTGGGGGGAGCGGGAGGTTGGCTTCCTCTTGAGGGAGTGGAGAGACCTAAGATCCTGGGGAGAAGAACTGCCTTCTTTCCTTTCTGAAAGCCTGGAGCCTTTGGGAGTGGGGTAGGGTGGGGATACACCCACTGCACAGTGGAGTGTTGTGAACCCCTCGTGACTGGAAGACAGGGTTACTAGCATTAGCTGGGTACTTTACAGGCATTCTTTCAGGTAATCCCCCTCTAACCCCATAAGGAAAAGACTATCATTATCCCTATTTTGTAGATGAAAAACTAAAGATTAAAGAGGTTAAGTAACATGGCCAAGGTCACACAGCTATTAAGTAGATGAGTTGGGATGTGAACCTAGATGCCTGTGATTTTAGAATAGGTACCTCTTAACTATGACGCCAAATGTAATTTGTCCATTCTAGTGTTGTATTTCCCACCCTGTGCAAGCCAGTTTCCCTGGGGCCCTGGGGGACCTTTTCACTAGTACCAGGGGGAGGGAGTCCACAGTGATCCAGGGAAGGAATCTACTCCCTACTTCTTGCTGTGGGGCTGGACCAGAGGTCCAGGATCAGGGACAGGCGGAGGAAGGCCTGGCCTGAATGGTGGGGTCCTTTTTCTCTAGGGCAGTTGGTTTGAAGTGCCCTGATCCTCGACTGTGGGTAAGAGGGAAATCTGAGGGCGCAAGCCAGGCCCTACCCCTCCTGCTCATCTGCACAGCTCAGGGCATGGCAGGGGCAGGAGCTCAGGTCTCCCTGTGGCTGTAGCCTGCCTGGGCATCTGGAGCTGCAGAGGTTTTGCTGGGCATCGGGGATCAGGCTCCGGCTTATCTTCCTCCCAGGCCGGGGCTAGTGTTGTCAATAGGGCGGGCGCTGGCCTCCTACCAGCCAGCCTGGTGGACAGGCGCCAGTTGGCTCCTAGCACAGCCTTTACAATGTAGCCCAGCCTGGCCACATACCCATGGCCCCGGACCATTTCCATGGCCTCTTCGATGTCTGGCACCATTCCTCCCATCATTGGGGGCCCCTGTCAGGAGGGCCAGTGTGTGGGGCAGTGTTTGGGGCTTCTGTTGTGGGCACAAGAGAGTCAGGCATTTGCTCTGACTGCATCTGGTCAGAACCCCCTTCCCTTAGTTCTTTTTTTTTTTTTTTCCCGTTAAGCCTGAGGCATTCCCTGGGAACAGGAATAAGACCTCAGGGAATCTGTAAGGCTCCTGAAAGTGTATGTAGAAAGTGTTCCTTCCCGGGGGGAAGGGGCGGGGAGGGCTGGAAGCTTTTCTAGATTCAAAGGTGTCCATGAACAATGAAGATTTAAGTCTGCCTGAGTGGGTGAGGATTTGGGACAAAGGGTGGCTGTTCAAATCCTTGCCATTAAAATAACACTGACTCCCGCTGTGTTCTGCAAGACAAAAGCACGCCTAGTGCCCCTCCCAGCAGAGCCTAGGACGGACTCTGGAGCTAGCTCCATCACTTTTTACCTGTGTGACCTTGGGCAAGGTTCTTAACCTTTCTGGGCCTCAGTTTCCACAGTGGTAAAATAGGGATCATTTATTTCACAGGGTTGTGGTGAGCATTAAATGATAAATGTCAACTACTTAGAAGAGGGCCTGATACATAGTCCTACATACGGGTGTGTTAAAGAAAATTTCCCAAATCGTGGTTCCGTATGGTTAAGGGGCCTCAGCTTCTCCTCGGGGTTCCTCACTGCCACCCCTCACGCTCCTCTGCGCCCAGGTATGAGCTCATGTACCAGTGCTGGAGCGCCGACCCCAAGCGGCGCCCGACCTTCACGTGCCTGCGGATGGAGCTGGAGAGCATCCTGGGCCACCTGTCCGTGCTGTCCACCAGCCAGGACCCCTTGTACATCAACCTGGAGCGAGCCGAGGGGCCCGCCGAGGGAGGCCCCCTGCAGCTGCCTGGCGGGGACCAGGCCAGCAGCGGGGCCGGGGATGGCAGCAGTGTGGGGGCAGCGGGGGGCACCCCCAGTGACTATCGGTACATCCTCAGCCCTGGGGGGCTCGCTGAGCAGCCCAGGCAGGAGGAGGAGCCGCCGGAAAGCCCCGCCAGTGAGGCCCGGAGGCGGCTGCTGCAGCAGCAGGGGCTCCTGCCCCACAGTAGCTGTTAGCCCACAGGCTGAGCGCGGCCGGGGCCGTGCTGCTGGCTGTGATGCTGGCCGAGGACCCTGGCCCGGGCCGCGCGGCGTGGGGGCTCCTGTGGCAGTCCTCCCAAGCTGCGCTGGAAGCTGGACCGACCAAATGGCCCAATCCCAGTTCTTCCTGCAGCCACTCTGGCCTGCCTGGCATCGGCTCAGGCCGGGGCCGGGTGGAGGTGGGCCAGGCCTGGTTGCCTAAACCCAGGCAGCTGGCAGGAGGGGGTGGTTATGTTTCCATGGTTACCGTGGGTGTGGAGAGGAGTTGGGGGAGGGTAGATCCAGCCCTGTGGGCCCCTACCCTCTGGCTGAGCTGCCCCTGCTGCTTTAGCACATGCACTGAGGTGTCTCTGACCCCGGGGGCCCCAGCCCTGCCCATGCTCGGGGTTTAAGAGTCCGGGTTTGCTCTTCCTCACAAAGAGATGCCCCTGTGTTATTCCCCTGTAGGTGAGAGTTGGTAAGGGGTTGCTACAGTCAGGTCCCAAGTGCTGGGAGACAGTGGGGCACTCCCAGGTCTGAATCCTCGTCCCCTTCCTGATGACCCAGCCCGCCTAGGCCAGGAGGCAAGTGCAGCTGACCAGGTCACAGCAAGGCATGCTGGATCACTGCAGGCTGCCATTTGCCCAGCCTCTAAAGGCAGGGCACCCAGCCTGGCAAGAGGAAGGGGTGCTGTAGGCCCTGCCCAGGAATGCGTGAGGCCAGAGAGGAGTCCAGAAGCCCCTCTTTACGCCCTCCCACAGTCTGTCTGAGCATGCTACCAAGTCCCAAAATATCCTAAGACTAACAAAGGCAGCTGTGTCTGAGCTCAATCCTTCCATGCAGCGTCCCTTAGTCCCAGTTTTCCCTCTCCCTGGAGACCCTCTTCTGTCCCGAATCTCCAGAGACAGAGAGAAAATAGGCCTGATGGCTGGCGTGGGTGGGGGGGAGTTACTGGAGCCTGGACCCCAGCCCTGGCTAGGGGAGCCCCCGGATTGCATGGGGCAGGCCCCTGCTGTTAGGGATATTTCCAAGCCGTTAGAAGCTGTTTAAAAACGGAAATAAAATTGAGAGCTAAAGACCCAAGGCTTTGTCTCTTAACTGTTTACTTTTTTCCAGATCGCAAAAATGAAGCATCTCTGCATAGAGAAAAATCTGGAAAGACATATGCCAAAATGTTAACAGCTGTTATCTTTACATGATGTGAGTTAAAGGGACTTGTTTTCCTTTGTGCCTTCCAAGTTTTCTGCACTGAGCACAAAATGCTTTTGTAATTAGAGAAGACCCCAAAGAATGTTATCGCATTAAAGATAATACATAGTCATGTAGACAATTAGGAAAATGTAGAAAATCATTTTTAAAAGTGGCAAATACCTATATTCCTACCACCTAGAGATAGCCGCCCTTGACCTTTTGAAAACGTAAAGGTTTTGAAAAAGTTCTTTATCTTGGAATAAGGACAAAGACTGCTTTGGCTGTCTCCTACTCCTCTATCAGACTTCCCTTCTATCGTTGGGTGTGGATACTTTGTTCTCATCTTTACACCATTGCTGGGAGGCAGGGGAAACTCTGGGAAGAAACAGGCAAAGAGAATGGTTTGCCTCTTCCGAATTAGAAGTTAAGAGCATGAAGTTTCCTTCCAAGTATTTCCACCTGAAAATTTTAGTTTAGAAGCTTTATTTATTTATTTTTAAAGATTTTATTTATTTATTTGACAGAGAAAGAGCACAAGCAGTGGGGAGTGGCAGGCAGAGAGAGAGGGAGAAGCAGACTCCCTGCTCAGCAGGGAGCCCGATGCGATGCGGGGCTCGATCCCAGGATCCTGAGATCATGACCTGAGCTAAAGGAGGATGCTTAACCGACTGAGCCATCCAGGCACCCCATAGTTTAGAAGCTTTGAGAGCAAGCTCGTGGGAGCATGTAGCAGGAGGCATGAGAACTGGGCCTTTCTCTGTGTGGAGGGGTGTGGGAAGACAGGGACACAGGTATTGCCCTGCTGGCTAAGGGCAATGGAATGGGGCGGGTGCTTCTGAAAGCAAATATCCTGAAAAACCGGGTGCTGGTACTCCAGATTCTGGTTCTCATGTGGATCGTGAGACCTGAATTCACTTCCAGGGAAGTGGCTTTCAGAATGTTTCCTGATGTGATTAGCTTTAACTGCGGGTAATGATTACTTGCGAGGCCATGTTTGGGAATGATTGAGAAGAGCTTTACTCTCAAATAATTGTCTACCATTAATGGGCTCCTATTATGTGCCAGGCACTGCACCAAGCACTTCATATATATTATCTCATTTAATACAGAGAGCATTCCTACAAGATGGGAATATAATTATCATCCTCCGATAGGACAGAAATGAGGGTTAGTAACTTGTCCAGGGTTATGTAGCTAATGAATGGTCAATTCAGGCTTGAAACCCCCTAAGAGAGCAGAGCCTGTGCTCCTTCTCCCCACAGCATTCCAGAGAGCACCCTGAAGCAGCTCTGTCATGATCATGTTATCTTTTGGGTGAATGCAGGTCAGTAGTAGGCACCTTTTAAAATGTACAGGAGGGGGGCGCCTGGGTGGCTCAGTCGTTGGGCGTCTGCCTTCGGCTCAGGTCATGATCCCAGGGTCCTGGGATCGAGCCCCGCATCAGGCTCCCTGCTCAGCGGGAAGCCTGCTTCTCCCTCTCCCACTCCCCCTGCTTGTGTTCCCTCTCTTGCTGTGTCTCTGTCTGTCAAATAAATAAAATCTTTAAAAATAAATAAATAAAATGTACAGGAGGCTCCTGGGTGGCTCAGTCAGTTAAGCATCCGACTCTTGATCTCAGCTCAGGTCTTGATCTCAGGGGTATGAGTTCAAGCGCTGCATTGGGCTCCACACTGAGCATGGAGCCTACTTAAAAAAAAAAAAGTACAGGAGTTCTAGTGTGTGTGTGTGTGTGTGTGTGACAAAGTAATTAAGTGGGAGTTACCTACCAGTAACTAAATCTGTGTAAATAATTTTCTCAGCTCAGTCTTTTTTCCCCAAGCATCTTGGCTCCCCCATGGTAAAGGGGTTTGAGGTAGGTGATAATAGTAGAGTTTTTGAAAACTTTTTTTTTGAAGTATAGGACACATCTCAAAAAAATACGCCAATCAGAAGTGCACAGTCCTTAAGAATTTTCACAAACAGATCCAAATAACCAGCAACCAGATCAAGAGACAAATATTACCAGCACTCTAGAAGCAGCCCTTTAGGCCCTGCCCCAACCTCTGCCTCCTCCCACCTCCCCAAAGGTAACCTCTATCCTGACTTATAACATCATGGATGAAAGTAGCTCTTTTTAAAGTTTATATAGAAAAAAAAAAATAAAGTTTATATAGACTCATATAGGTTGATTATTTTGTGTTTGTGTTCTTGGAACCCACAATATGTTTTTCAGAATCATCTAACCATAACAATTTTGAGAAGTGGGAGTCAAAAAAAGAAGAAGAGTAGAACAGTGCTTCTGTTCTGTTTTATATTTTTGTTTTTTATTATGTGCCTAGCTCAGTGCCTCTCCTACCTCAAACAAATCACCTGAGAATCTTGTTAAAATGTGGACTGGATTCAGTAGGTCTAGGGTGGGGCCTGAGATTCTGCATTCTAACAAGTTCTTAAGTGATGCTGATGCTGCTGGTCCACACATTGAGGTGCAAGCTCCATCAGTAATTTGCAAGGGTGCAGGATGAATTTGAAAAGTCAGTCAGGGCCTCCACTATATGAGCATTCTAACAAAATTACACTAGTGGAAAAGATTAGAGCATAATTTAATTTCTACATCTTATAAAATTTAATTACTTTTTCTTTATGTGTGTCTGATTGATATTTTTCTACTTAAAAATATTAATTTATTGGGGTGCCTGAGTGGCTCAGTTGGGAAGCATCCAACTCTTGATCTCAACTCAGGTCTTGGTCTTGATCTCAGGGTCATGAGTTCAAGCCCTGTACTGGGCTCCAGGCTGGGTGTGGAGCCTACTTTAAAAAATAAAATAATTTATCTTTTGGATAGATGTCAGATACCCATGGTAAAAAATTTAAAAGGTATAGAAAGGTAGATGGGGGGGAGGGGAGGAAGGTAGACTGTAAAAATAAGTTGCTTTGTCCCTGGCCCTTCAGTTCTCTTTCCAGAGGCAACCACTGTTACTGATTGATTGTGAAATTTTCAATAACCTATACACTTATTTTTCTTTTGCACACGTGGTAGGTAATTGTACAAGCTGTTCTGCCCCTTTGCTCTTTTTATTAACAGTATGTGTGGGGCGCCTGGCTAGCTCAGTCGGTACGGCGTGCAGCTCTTGACCTCGGGGTTGTGAGTTTGAGCCCCATGTTGGGTGTAGAGATTACTTAAAAATAAAAAATCTTAAAAAAAACCAGTATGTGTAAGTAAATAGCTAATGGTATATATTCTGGATATTCTAAGTGCTTTTGGTAATTTTTTTTTTCCTGTTTAAATTACATTAAAAAAAATTTTTTTTATTGTTATGTTGGTAATTTATTTATTTATTTTTTTATTTTTTTTATTTTTTTTAAAGATTTTATTTATTTATTTGAGAGAGAGAATGAGATAGAGAGAGTATGAGAGGGGGGAGGGTCAGAGGGAGAAGCAGACTCCCTGATGAGCAGGGAGCCCGATGCGGGACTCGATCCTGGGACTCCAGGATCATGACCTGAGCTGAAGGCATTCGCTTAACCAACTGAGCCACCCAGGTGCCCTGGTAATTTTTTTTTAAAGATTTTATTTATTTGAGAGAGAGAATGAGCTGGGGAGGAGGGGCAGAGGGAGAGGGAAAAGCAGGCTCCCTGCTGAGCAGGGAGCCTGATGTAGGACTCGATCCCAGGACCCTGGGATCATGACCTGAGCCGAAGGCAGATTTAACCGACTGAGCCACCCAGGTGCCCTTAAGTGCTTTTGGTATTTTAATTGTAATCTTCACAACAACCTTGTGCAGAGGTACAATTGTTTCTATTTTATGGATGTAATTCAAATCTAGTACACCCTCCAGAGCCTCTATATTATGAAGATTTTTCCTAGCTGTACATCTGCATCTCCACTCTTCTATGTGCTGTGTCATAATTTAACAAGTTCCTTATCAATGGACATTTAGATTGTTTCCAATACTTGGCTATGAATTTTTTAGGCATACCATTCCATACTTGTAGGAATGTATCCATAGAAAAATTCCTAAAAGAAAAGTTGCTGAAGGAATCTGCATTTTAAATTGATATTGCCAAGGTGCCTTCCAGAGGTGAGTTTTGCCTATTTGGTAAGTGAGAATGGTATTTCATTGTAATTTTAGTTTCCATTTCTCTTATTATAAGTGATGCATCTTTTCATGTTTGCGAGCCATTTTGATCTTTACCATGAACCGTTTGTCATATCCTTTTCTACTAAGTTGTCGGTCCCTTGTTACTAATTTATAAGTGCTCATTTTATATAAAGAAAATTATTCCTGTGTGATATGTGGCATAGATGATGTTTTTTGTTGTGCTTGTTCGAATGTGTCTGTGTGTGAGTGTTTATGTGTGTGGCTTCTAGGTTTTGTGTTATACTTAGAAAGGATTTCCCCACTCCAAGAGTGTTTTTAGAAACCTGCATTTTCTTCTAGTGCTTCTAAAGTTTATTTTTCAGTGTTTTCATTTTGAGTGGTCTAAAAGAAGTGAGATACGGATCCAATTTTTTTTTTTTCTTGGTGGCTACCCATTGTCCAACACCATGTATTGAACGATCTATATTTTCTGAACATTCTTTAATGATCCATCTCTATGTATATATAGTACTTCTTTTGTCATATACTATGTTCACATATGTATTGGGATTTATTTCCAGATTTTTATTCCATTTCCATGTGCCAGTACCACTATGTTACTGTAGATGTATGGTGTAGTTTTCCTACACGTCCCTCTTATGTTTTTTTTTGCAATGTTCCCTCGAGGTTGAAGGAACACCATCATAGGGCATAGCATGCCAGCAGTGTAGTGAAGGAATGCAGGTCTCCCAAGGCTTTACAGAGTGATTTGTCCGTGATGTCACCCAGCAAGAAGGGGCACAATCAGGATCAGAACCCAAGAATTTACCTAGTTCCTCTATCTTTCCAATGCCCCAGCGTTGGAGGGTAGAGGTGGTAGAGAGGCTGGATTGACTTTTCAGTCACCATCCACAATTAACAGCTTTCTAAGTCCTATTGATTCCACTCTCCCAGTTTCTTTTGAATGGGTTCTTCCTGTGGTCAACATCCTCAGATCTCCCCTGCTCCCCAGACTACTGCAACAGTTCTGGAAGCTTCCTGACCTCTCCCAACCCAGGCCAGGTCATGCCCCCCTGGTTATAAAGCCCCATCCCTCAGCACCTGGGGAGCTTATCTTCAGGGCTCTCATTCCCCTTTTGTAATTAATTAGTTGTGATTATCCACCCTCTCCCCCATGTAAGTTGAGTGAGCACAGGATCTTGTCTGCTTTATTAATTGCAGTATTCCCAGGCCCTTAGCACAAAATCCTAACCTCAGTTTTCTAAAAATGGAAAGGTAGAATGGGAAAATAATATTTATTTCACAAATCCTTTTGAGGATTAACTGAAACTAATTATCTGTGCCTATAAGAGGGCCTGGCACGTACGTAGCCAAGGCTCAGTAAATGCTAGGCACAATTTCTCACCTTTTCCCCAAATTACTATTTTTCCCACCAAAAAGGGGCAAAGCAAAAGGGAGAAGTTGTTTGGGTCCTCCCTAAGACACAGAGGAATGGAGGAAGACCCCCTGGGGGAGAAAGGAATTTTACGTCTCGACCCTTGAGAACCCAAAAGGCCCCAAGTCAGACTGCCTGGCCTGAACTTTGCTGGCGGGCTCCCAGAAATGCCGGGTGAGGGTCCTTCTACCCGGGTTCCGACAAGGGGAGCCTGGGGCCGGGCCCGGGGCCTAGCGCGGCTCAACGCGCTGCCTCCGCGGGCCCGCGAGGGACCGGGCCACACGCGGGGCCACGCGCAGCGTCACGTGCGGGCTCGCTCCGCCCCGGCGTCGGCGGAGAAAGGCTCGGGCCGGGCGGTGGAACAGGGGCGCCTTTGTCCGCGGCGTGGAGGGGCCCCAGCTGCAGCCTGGCCGCGGAGCGCGGCCGGCCGGCGGGCACTGGGCTGCGGCAGCCGAGGGAGCGCTTCCCCGGGCCGGGGGAGCCGCCGGGAGGGGGAGCCGCGCAGCTCCAGGTCGGCGGATGCCCCCCCCCGCCGATCGCCCGCGCCCAATGCCCGCGCGGCTTTTGTCAAAGCTGTCCGAAGTTTGTCTCCTCTGGAGGTAAAATTTCTTTCAACAAGGATTGACTTGGCCACGAGGGACAGAAAAGAACCGTGAGCTCCAGTTTTTCCGCCCTGGGAGCTCAGGCGCTGGGAAACAAGGAAGGCACCCGGAGTTTGCCCAGAAAGAGCTAAGGAGCAGTGTGGACAGTAGGCGCGCCCCGGGGAGGGCAGAGGAGGAGAGAGCTGGCCTGGCCGGGGTGGCTGGAGCCAGCTGGGCAGAGTGGAGGCCGGAAGATGTCCGAGCCAGGTGGCTGGAGCCGGGGCGAGGCCACATGGAAACAAGGTCTGCAGATGCTTACTGGGCAAAACGGAGCTGAAGACCCGGAGGACATTGCTAAAGCCAAGAAGAACACAATCCAGCTCAGTAGACAATTTTTCATTTTTTTCAGTTTCGTAGCAGAAATCTTTTATTAAAATGAAATATTATGTATAACGTGTCAATATAAAATGAATGAAAATATATGCAGTCCTCAGAACATTTAAATCTTTCTTAAAAATACTTTCTTCTTTGTGGCCTTGAGGGACCTTGGTCCGGCCACCGAGAAAAAACAAATGAGGAAGAAAAAAAAAAAAGATAGCCGGAATCACTTGTTACTTGCTGAAACTTCCTTTGTAAAATGGAGCATGTATTTCTACCAGCACTATCTCGTATCACTCTGAGTTGCAAACTTGGGATGAGGAAAGTGTCAAACTTCATGGAAATTGAGCTTTGCAGTGCATCGATAGTGTCCTCCAGAAATACAACTAGTATTATTGGAACTGGGCAGCCTTCTTCCAACCCTACTGTTCTTTCTTTTAATCAGATCATGGCCCCTTTTGATGCTTAAAACTATGTGACACTTAGAATCATTGTTCCTAACAGTCTCTGTTCAAGCATGTACTACATACCAGGTACTCTTGTACCTTTGTAAACTTTATTATTTTTAATCCTCAACCACAGTATGTTTTAGCTTGGTTAGTGAACACAACGGTTTGCTTTGTGGTTTTTTTGTTTTGTTTTGTTAGGGAGGGGGGAGGGGCAGAAGGAGAGGGACAGAGAATCTTTAGCACTTAACACACTGAGCCACCCAGGAGCCCCAACTTTGTGGGGCTTTTCTTTTAAAGAACTTTATAATATTAACATACTTAATCTTGTTAACATAGGGTGGACACTATTATCCCCATTTTTTTTTTTTAAGATTTTATTTATTTATTTGACACACAGAGAGAGTGCACAAGCAGGGGGAGCAACCAAGGGAGAGGGAGAAACAGGCTCTCCGCTGAGCAGGGAGCCCGATTCGGGGCTCGATCCCAGGACTCTGGGATCATGACAGGAGCTGAAGGCAGATGCCCAACCAGCTGAGCCACCCAGGCGCCCCTATTATCCCCATTTTTAAAAAAGATTTTACTTACTTATTTTGGGGGGTGGGGCAGAGGGAGAGAGAATTCAAAGCAGGCCTCAATCCCAGCTCGTAAGCCTTATACGGAGTTTGATCCCACAACCCTGAGATCATGACCTGAGCCAAAATCAAGAGTCATATGCTTAACTGACTGAGCCACCCAGGCGCCCCAGATTTTATTTTATTTTTAACTAATCTCTACACCCAACATGGAGCTTGAACTTAAAGCTCTGAGATCAAGAGTCACATTCTCTACCGACTGAGCAAGCCAGGTGCCCCAAACCCTCAGTATTTTTTTAAAAATATTTTATTTGTTTGTCAGAGAGAGAGAGAAAGCACAAGCAGGGGAGCAGCAGACAGGGAAAAGCAGGCTCCCCACTGAGCAAGGAGCCTGATGCGGGACTCGATCCCAGGACTCTGGGATCATGACCTGAGGCGAAGGCAGACGCTTTACTGACTGAGCCACCCAGGCGTCCCTCGCTCAGTATTTTTTAAATTAGAAAATACTTTGAATGCTCAGAAAAGTTTTGAGACAATATAAATGTCGATCTTTTTCCATATTTGATTTTGATATTTTTGAAAAAATAAAACATTGTAGATGCAGTTGAAGCCCCTCATGTACTACTCCCTGATTTCATTTCTATCTCTCCTCTCTCTCCAGACATGCATTATTTGAAATTGATATCTATCTTCCCCTGCATGTTTTATACTTTTTACTACATTCATATATCCATGAACAAAATATAAATCCATCAATTTATTTTTAAAATTTACCCACTTTGATATGTAGGTCTAGTTCATTCATTTAAACTTCTATTTCTCCATAGCGTGATCACAACAGAATTTTTTTCATTTTCCTATTGATGGACATTCAGTTTCTACTTTTTTTTGTAATCTGAACAATGCTGCAATGAACATTCTTGCTCAGGTCTCCTCATATACACAAGAGAGAGAGTTTCAGGCTGGTTTTTAGGAATGCACATCTCCAACTCTGCTGGATATTGCCAAGTTCTTACAGTGGCTGTAAAAGTAACATTTCACCAGCAGTAACTGGGAGTTCCTTTTGTTCCACATTCTCAATAGTACTTAGTATTGTCAGATGTTTTAATTTTTGACAATCTGATGGGTGTGAAATGATATCCCATTTCTTTTTTTTTTTTTTATGAATTTATTTATTTATTTATTTATTTATTTGTCAGAGAATGAGAGAGCACCAGCAGGGGGAGCGGCAGGCAGAGGAAGAAGCAGGTTCCCCACTGAGCAGGGAGCCCGATGTAGGACTCGATCCCAGGACCCTGGCATCATGACCTGACATAAGGCAGATGCTTAACTCACTGAGCCACCCAGGCGTCCCTTTTTTTTATAAATTTAGTTTAAAGATTTTATTTATTTGAGAGAGAGACCGCAGAGCGAGAGAGAGAGCACGGGTTGCGGGGAGAGGCACAGGGAGAGAGAGAAGCCGACTCCTGGCTGAGCAGGGAGGGAGCCCGACCCGGGGCTTGATCCCAGGATGCTGGGATCATGACCTGAGCCAATGGCAGACACTTAACCGACTGGGTCACCCAGGGGCCCCTCATATCTCATTTCTGTCTTAATTTCTATTTCCTCACTTACTCGTGAGGCTGAGCATCTTTTCAAGTGTTTATGGGACACTGGGCTTTTCTTTCTCTGATTTGTCTATAGTCTTTGCTCATTTTCATTTTACTTACTGATTATAGATATTCTTTACATATTCTTGGGACGCCTGGGTGGCTTAGTCGGTTGGGTGTCCGACACTTTATTTCTGCTCAGGTCATGATCTCAGGGTCGTGAGATGGAGCCCCACTTGGCTCCAGCCTGGGCATGGAGCCTGCTTGAGATTCTCTTTCTCCCTCTGCCCCTCCCCTCCCACATGCTTGTGCATGCCCTGTCTCTTTTTCCAAAAAAAAAAAAAAAAAAAAGAAGAAGAAGAAGAAGAAGAAAGAAATTCTTTACATATTTTGGACTAATCACATATCAGCTATATATGAGGCAAACAATCTTCTGGTTGCAACTTATCTTTTCACTTTTTTTTTTTTTTTTTTGGTACAGAAGTTTTAAATGTTAATGTAGTCAAATGTATTACTATTTTACTTTATAGCTTTTTGCGACTTGTTTAAGAAATTATTTCCTACCCCCGAGGTCATATAGTTGGTCTCCTATATATATATTTTAAAGATTTATTTATTTGAGAGACAGAGAGAGCAAGAGAGCATGGGGGAGGGGCAGAGGGAGAGGGAGAGAGAGTCCCAAGCAAATTCTGAGCTAAGCATAGAGCCTGATTCAGGGCTCCATCTCATGATCTGAAATCATGACCTGAGCCAAAACCGGGTCAGTTGCCCAACTGACTGAGCCATACAGGCGCCCCTGCTTTATATTCTTTTAAAAGTTTTGAAGATTTTCTTCTAAAATCAAGGTCTTTATCTGGAATTATCTTTGTGAATTGTATAAGGTAATTTCATTTTTTCTCCCATGCATATCTAATCCCAGCATCATTTACTGATCAGACAAGAGTAATTCAGTTAAAAAAAAAACAACATAACTATAGCCTGGGTGTGGATGGGTGGGTGTATAGATTTGGAGAGAGCTCTGAAGGGGGGAAATGTTTCCTAGGGCCCACCCAGGTCCAATCTGGGCTCAGGCACACTACCTAGATGGTGCTCTTGGTCCTGGTCCAACCCAAGCATCAGAGGGGGATTTAGAAAATTCTGAGGAAGGCATTTCTGGTCACCTAACCCCCTGTGGGACTGGTTCCAAACTGGGATTTCCCACCGGATTGGCATTTGTGGCCCCAGCCATTCCCAGCCACTAAGGGAAGGCACATCAAAGCGTGGACTCCCTGAAGCAGGCAAATGTCTGGGGCAGGGAGCTGACTTGGCAGGTCTAAGGGCTGTATTGACTAACATTATGGCTTTTTCCAACCATTTTCCCTGGAGCTAAAAGCTCCATGGGTCTGTCTTCCAAGTTTTTACAGGGAAGAGTTTTTCCAAAATCTGATGTGTCACCAAATATCCAGCTTTCAAAATCTGTTTCTTTGTCACAGGCTGCCTTACCAGTAAGTCAGAACCCCATATTTTAGATTATTGTTATGGTAGCAACCCCATTTCCATGTACCAATTTCTACATTATTAGATTATAGGGTAAATTGATACAACAAAGAGACTACAAAATAGAGTGGCTCCAACCAAACAGGAGTTTCTTTCACTCTCATACAACTGTGTGGAGGTGAACAGTATCTAAGGTTTGTAGGCAGCTCTGTTCCAGCTGCTGATTCAGGGACCCAGGTTCCTTCCATCTTGTTGCCCCACATTTTCCTAAGCTGTTGACCTCTTAGGTGTGGTCAAAGCTGGGTTACTCATGCAACTACATTCTAGCCGCCGGTCTTTATGTCCGCGGCTTTCTGGTCTTCTTTGGTTGATTTCTCAGAAAGAACTTATGGGAACAGCAGTCTCTGAGTGTTTGCAGTATTCTTAACAGTTTCTCTGTAGCCTTTTTACTTGAAGCTCAGTTTGGTTGGATACAGAATCTGTGGTTCACATTTTCTGTCTTTGTCTTAAATATGTTACTCCATTACTTTCTGGATAAAGTGTTAACTAACAAAAAGTGTAATATTTTTTCCCCTTGGTCTTTTTTTTGCCTGGAATGTCAATAACCATTTATTTTTCTTCCAAGTCCAATAGTTTCAAGAGACCATTTATTGGCCTTTCTGGATCCATTTACCCAGATACATGGCATGCTCTTTCAATATATGATTCCAAGTTCTAGAGTAGAGCTCCCTTTTTGGTTGTATTCATATAGTGGCTTTAAAAAAATACGGGGTGCCTGGGTGGCTCAGTTGGTTGAGCATCTGATTCTTGGTTTCAACTCAGGTCATGATCTCAGGGTCGTGGGATCAAGCCCCGAGTAGGCCTTATATTTGCCTTATATTTTCTGAGATTTGCCTCTTCGGCTTCCCTCCTTACTTTTATTTGGACCTTCTTCCTATTTGTCCCTCTCCCTGGGATTTCATTCCCAGCAGTTTCTCCTCATTGAAGAGCTGAAGAGCTTTGTCCCTTGGAAGGAGATTTGTTTGTAGTTCTGAGAGCTTCTAGGACCCAGTCCACCCCATCACTATGAGACCTTATTGCATCTTTCTGGTCCTGTTGCACTCTTGGCCTGCTGGACCCTGCAGGATCCCCTCCTGGCTTCCACTGAGAGTTGCCGACTGGGGGGGGTATGCCTGCCTTTAGGGTTGTCAAGAGCTGAGTTCCTTCCCTTTGCCTCCCTCTGCACAGATTCTGATCCCACACAAGTCTCGTAGCTGACAGGGTTTATTCTTGCCAGCTTGAATTTGTGGATTCCGAGGAATGCCTTGCCACCCAGGTTTGTGGCGCTGTTATCCATGAGCCTTTCGTTTGCCATCCTTGGTGCATTTTGCTGCCATGGTAGTCTTCCCTCACGCCACTAATTTTGCCATATATTGCATTTATTATCATCCAACCCTAAATCTTTTATTATTTACACACATTTCCTTTATAAACCAAGTAGACTACATCTCTGGACGCTTTTAAGAGCGACGTTTGTCAGTCTTTTCCCTTGGGTGGAAAAGCTGCCGCAGGCCCTGGCTATAAGCGCTGAGCCTGACTCTAGTTCCTGAGCTAGACTGAAGTAGTTTTTGTCCCCTAATGTGCCTGGCTGCCTCCCCTGCATCTCTGCTAGGATTCTCACAGCCTGGAGGCTTCAGTCCTGCTCATGACTTTATGTTTCTCTTCAGTTCAGGGCCACAGAGATTATAATCTTGCGTTTGAACTCAGCACTATCATTTTGGTGTTTTCTTTTTGTGTTTTATCTATCCCTGCTATGTATTTACAGCAGAAGGAGTGGCAAAAGAGTGAACTCGGAGAGCCATCTTGACTCAAAGTATCGCAAAAAACAGTTTTGAATGAACAATACACAATGAACTGACGAGGCACTGCGAGGACACAAAACTGAATAAGAAAGTCCTGCTCTCAGAGAGCTAAGAATCTAGTGAAAGAGGGTGACCCACAACGTACCACCATAAAACAGACTGACAACAGCTCTATTGGAAGTGATGAGTAGAGCTGTGAGCCCCCAGGAAGGAGCAAGGACTTGTGAGTGAGGGGGACGAGGAAGGCTCCTCAGAGGTAGTGGCTTTAGGACAGGAGTGGACATGGCAGTTTGGGGACTGCATCCTTGAAACTGGAGCATAGGCTGCTTTGGTGGAGTGTGGAGGATGTACTGAAGGAAGATGCTGGAAGTTGGAGCACAGGTTGTGGAGTTCACACAGATTTAGTTCCAGTCCCGCCTCTGCCACTGACTAGAGGTGTGAGCCTGGACAGTTCACTTCATCTTTCTGAGCCTTATTTTCATCTATAGAAAGGGAATAGAGTATCCCTTGCCTCAGAGGGTTATAATGAGTATAATTGTTGGTAATGTATATAAAGACACAGTGAACTCTTAATAAGTAGTACCCATAACTTTATAAGCATTATGAAGGGCCTTGAATGTCAAGCTATTAACTTTTTTAAGGCTTGGTTACGGTATAATTTACATGCAATAACAAACTAAGCACTTTGACTGCCACTTACTGGTCCTACTTCTGCTCTCTGGAGCAGTCCCTGGAATACTACCCAGACTGTGATAATCTTTGTAGTAGGCAGGGTAATGGCTCCAAAGATGCCTACTTGTTAATCTCAGGAACCTGTGAATATGTTAGGTAGAATGCCAAAGGAGAATTAAGATTACAGATTAAGTTTGCTGATCTACTACCCTGGAGCGGGCATATTATTCTGGATTATAAGAGAGTCTGTGTGGGTAGAAGAGGGAGGGCAGAAGAGGGAAAATCAGAGATGGTGTGAGAAGGACTCCCTGACTTTGCTGTATATGGCTTTGAAGATGGAAGGAGCCATGAGCAAAGGTTGTGGGCAACCTCTAGAAATTGGAAAATACCAGGAACCAGATTCCCTCCTAGAGCCTCCAAGAAATCAGCACTGCTAACACCTTGACTTTGGCCCAGTAAGACCCACTGTGGACTTCTGAGCTCCAGAACTGTAGATAATAAAAATGTGGTATTTTATTTTATTTATTTTATTTTAAAGAGTTTATTTACTTATTTATTTTAAACTAATCTCCATAACCAATGTGGGGCTCGAACTCACAACCCCGAGATCAAGAATCACACACTCTACTGTCTGAGCCAGCCACGTGCCCCAAATGCATGTTGTTTTAAACCACTAAATTTCTGGTAATTTGTTGTAGCAGAAGTAGAAAACTAGTAGGGTCTTGAATAAATGCTTATTGACTCCCTGAATTAATGAATCAAAGACAAATCTGCTATCTTTTTCTTATAATGATACATCTAATTTTAGAGGAGAGAAAATTTAATTTGGATCATACTATCTCCCTGTAAGGTACTCATATCTTAAATAACATGGAATTCCTGGGGTGGTGCTAAAGTGATTCTGAGATTGATTGAAGAGTGAGTGTTCGTATTCCCCCCCAAATTCCTGTGTTGAAGGCTAATTCTCAATGTCAGAGTATTTGGAGGTGAGGCCTTTGGGAAGTGATTTGGTCATGAGGGTGGAACCCTTATGAATGGAATTAGTGTGCTTATAAAAGGGACTCCAGGGAGCTCCCTTGATCCTGCCAGCATAAGAGGACAGCAAGAAGATGACTCTTTATGAACCAGGAAGTGAGCCCTCACCAGACACTAAATCTGGGGGTGCCTTGACCTTGGACCCCCAGCCTCCAGAACCGTGAGAAATAGATTTCTGTTGTTTATGATCCCACCCAGTCTATGATATTCTGTTATAGCAGCATGAATGGATTAAAAAAGAGCTTGGGATAATTCCAGATTGGATGCACCATTGATATGATAATAATTTAAACGATATTCCCTTTGCTACGTCTCTGGGTGGGCCAACAGAAGGCACACTGACCCCCACAAAGCAGCTTGCTTTCTTCTCCCCTCTGGGTGACTTCTTGGGCAGTGTTCTCAAAGAGGCGGAGAGAGGAACATATCAGAGTCAGCTGAGTAATCTTACAAACTGTGAATGCCCACTACTCCCTTCTTTCTTGTCTACCCAAGCAATCTGCTCTGCCTTCTCCTCACCTTCCACACCCTTGAGAATCATTGTTTTAAAGCAAATGCTGTATGGGCAGAAGGGAGAAGTATACATGTAGGAATACACAAAGAGGATTCTTCGAATTGAAAAAGATCTCAAAAAAAAAAAAAAAGATCCCATTCTCATTTAGAGCTTGTTCTAATTCTTATGCTATGTTTAAATTGTTGACTTTTTTCCATGGCCAGAACTTTCCCAGAGCACACAAAAGCCCCAGGAAGACTGAACCCAGCGGTGAGTTTCTTTCCTTTTGTTACTTTCTGTGTCACCTCCAGTCCTGGGAAGACCAGGTTCTATTAGCTAGTTTACCTCCTGGATGCTAGGGAACCCTCCTGTCCTGCCTGGGACCCAGCCATTCCTATTTTGCTTTGGGCCAGGGTTTTGTGTCCCAGAGTTAGGAACTTCATTGTGCTATGTCTTATCTGGGTCTTTTTTTTTTTTTTTTAAGTAGGCTCCATGCCCAGCATGGAACCCAAAACGGGGCTTCACCCCAAGACCCCGAGATCAAGGCCTGAGCTGAGATCAAGAGTTGGACGCTTAACCAGCTGAGCCACCCAGGTGACCCTTATCTGGGTCTTTAGTAAATGGATTGCCTTGGCTTCGGGCCTCTAATCTTGCAGAAGCCAGAAGCTTCCTTGCCTTTTGCTGGGGTTGTCAGGATCAGGACTTAATTTACTGACCCCTGTTAGCTCTCTGACTTGAAATACCCTGTCTGAAGCCCTTCTACCCCAGTATATCCTAGTCCCGTAAATAAAAAGGATTCTTGATGATCTTTAGGTTCTGTCTTAGCTCTGTGATTCTGGGATTGTTCTGTCTCTACCATGTTCTCCAGCCAAATTCTTAGAGTAATTTCATAGATGAAGTCAGATCTCTCTACTGGATTTTTCTAACCCGGTGTGCAGCTTATTTTCTCTAGAAGGTACTGCTGTCGGATAATTGCCATTTGCCCATGCTCTGACCATATAGTTTGCCTTTAGGGATCCTAGATACTTCTGTCACTATTAGTTGGGTAAAAAAAGTCTTCTCTCTGTCTTTTAGATTCTCTTCTCTTAGCTGTTCTGGCAGTTCCTCTGTTCCAACCCCAAGGCTGGCGACTCACACAACTCAGGTGAGGCTCATGGCCCTTAGTCCTGCCCATTCATTGCGGCAGCCCTTTTTCTTAGCTGCAAACAACCACTCAGTTGGGGTGAGGAAGTGGAAAATGGACTCCATAAGACCACAGTGTTGCCTTTTATAATACTTTAAAACAAACGTTAAACTAGAATATAATCAGCTCCCAACACCAGAAAGGGCATCTTTCTCTACAAGGAGATGTGTGCATGTGCTCACCTCTGTTGTGGTGGCCTCAGGACAGCATTTTGGCACCATGCAGGAGCAGAAGTATGCAGAAGATGTGTTCAGCCCAGCACTGTCCCTTCCTGAGGTTCTTCAGAGTAGAGGAGCTTATCCTGAACCATATTCCTTTCCGGCGATCGAGAAGTGGCCTATGTCCCTCCCAGTCTTTAGTTCCAGCACTGACATTCCTCCCACTGGCACTATCGCAGGGAACTCTTGACCCTTGAGTGAGACCACATTGGATTCCCTGTAGGTTTAGGTTATGTTCCATCTATCAGGGGTCCCAGATTCAACCTGATTCCAATTCAGCATTTCTAGGGGTTTAAAATCAATTCTGCCTTTCTATCACTGGACCAGGGATTTTTCTAGGACCATCTGGACTCTCTGGAGTTGCTGCCAATAGGACAGCAGGGGAACTCCAGACCAGCCCAGGCTGATTGGCCCTCGGATATCAGTGTGGTATCCTGTGATGTCTTCCCCTCACCAGGTCAGTCAACCACAGCCTGTTCCTTGGGTTTCAGAGCCCTTGCAGTGGAGCTGTTTGGTTCCTCCAGGAGCACAGGAGGAACACAGTGAGGAGGAGGAGTGGGGAGAGAAAGACTCATGCAGAAGAGGGAGAGGAAGTGAGTGATGCTGAGGGAGGGAGAAAAAGGCAAATAGCAACAGCAGCAGGAGCAGAAAAAAAATTGGGAATGTGAGGGCGGGAGGGAAAGGCAGAAGGGCAGGGTTCTGCTCATAACAATATTAACCCAAATTCCGGGGTAACATTTTATAGTGACCCATGAAATGTGCGTAGAAAATAAGGAAGGAAGTTTGCAGTTTTAATCAATGATAAAGGCCAGTGTTTCCATGGTCCCCAACCCTGGGAAGAGCTGTGGGCTAACTTCCCGGGTTTCCTCTGCAACACGCCTGGGAGTTCAGAACTGGGGAGATTAGCAGAGCCAAGTGGCTTTGCTGCCCTCCTGCACTCCCACACAGTCAGAGGGTCCCCTGTGTCACAAAGGTTGAGATGCCAACAGCTCTCTGAAGACAGTTCACTTTATCTCTTTCTTTCTTGAATTTTCCCATTCGACTTGCTTTGTGTCCTCTTTTGTGGACACTCTTGACTCAAAAACACTTTCTCTGGCCTTTTCACTAGAGTGCTGCAAAGATCGGATCAGCTCTCATAAAATGCTTTGTGTATCGCAAATTACAACACAAGTATTAATTGTGATGGCTGTAACCTCGGACGAAGTTGCTTTCCCAAAACACAAGCTTGCTGTCCCTCATTCTGATTGTCAGAAAGGGTGCTATTGGTATGCTTTCAGAATTTCCCTATCTCCTCGGTCAGCAGGAAATGTTAATGTGAACTTGGAAAACGACTGCTGGATCACTGGGGTGGACATGAAGTCTGTCCTCTCAGTTGGTCTTGTTTTTGGCTCTGTGGACAAGGGTCTACCTTGCATATTCACAACTCACAGCCTTGCTCTCCATTCAGTTAAGCAGGTATTCTAGGGCCAAATTCATGGATTCAGGCTCTGCATATCCATTTAGAATAAGTCTACTTGGGCCCAAGAGCCATGGATTTAGGCTCTGCATATCCATTTAGAATAAGTCTACTTGGGCCCAGAACATCTGGACCCCATGTAAATATTGAGTGTGTGTATATGTGTGTCAGGGGCGTGAACGTGAAATTTTTATAGAAATAAATCACGGAGTGGTGAGGAGGGCTTTCCCTATGATTATGGTGAGATAACTCTAAGCCAATAGGAGCGTAGAACAAGGTGACTGAGAGAAAAGAAGAGCTGATTTCTGGTAGAAATGTAAAGACCAAATTTTATGTAGCTAAGCAGTGACTAAGAGGGAATTAAATATGATATAAACACTCAAAAAGAGGGTTTTAGCCTGTCTAAGAGCAAAAGTAACAGGGGAAAGACAGACTTTTATAATCTATAGGTATCGGTCTTCAGGACAATATAGAATCTTCTGGAAAAGACATGAAGAGAGCTTAAGTTTAGATGGCATGATCACAAGTCTTCCTCAATCTGTGATTTACTTGTGCATGTGGAGGTATAACATCTCTCTCTGATTAGAAACAGTAATTAGAACACTGCCTTCTTTTGCTTCAAGAGAGTAGTTCCTGATACATGAGGGGCCCCAAGGACTGGGGCTGGATAACAATGGTAAGTTGTTAATGGAATGGTTTTGACTGTCTAAACTGTGTCTACTTTCGTGCCAGGCACTGCTGATCTCTCCTGAGCCTTCACGAGGTACAGTGAGAGACACTGTAGGCTTCATGTCCCAGTAAAGGACTAGATGTTGCCATTCATCACTCTTATGTCTGTCCACAAAGAATGAAGTAGGTCTAAAAGTACCCCTCAGTCCCTCTGAACTGACCTCTGCTGGAGGTCTCTCAGTTGCCCCCAGTTTAGCTCTTTCCCCCTCACTGTGAGGAATTAGTCTTCCCTCCGAGGCCGCCAGGAGGAGACAGAGAGCACGCCCGCCTGGGTGATGCCGGGGGCAGTCTTGCTGCACTGGGGTTTGTAAAACTTCCCCCTACTTCCTTCCTCTGACAGCAAATGCAGAGGTTAGTGAGCTCCAAGTTTGTCTCCCAGAGTGGGGAGGAGAGAAAGGAGGGAAGGGAGACAGCATATCAAAATGCACTTCCAAAACGAAAATGATTTCTGTAGCACATGGTGCTACCGAGGGAGAGGTGATGACAGCTTCCTCCCATTTCAGGAACAGTTCCCAGAGTTGTCCGTAGGCGGATTCACATGACACATTCTTAAACCCAATTCCATTCTGTGCTGTGTTTGCTCCTTGTTGGCGTCTCAGGAACAATGGATCTCTACATCTTTGTATCTGAGTTTGATTCCCCACTGGTTGTGTAGCTGAACATCTAGGCTGCCCGGCTTGTAATGTATGTGTGCCAGTTGTTTATCCTTTTGAGTCATGAAACCTCATCAAGCTAGCTCTGCCTGTGCGTGTGAACTGGAATATTGAATGGTGCGTACGTCCACACGTCAAGAGAATTATTATTAAGAAGTTGCTAGTTCTTCACGTGTTTCAATGTGAAAAAATACTAATGCATATTGCTGGAGGAAGTAATAACAATGATGCAAATTTGCCTGGAAACTCTTCTGAATCCAATTTGCCTTTCTGTGAAATAAAATTTGGGTTGTGGCATTTTTTGATTGATGTCTCTATATGAGGAGGTTTTTGGCTTTTTAGTGTTGCTGCTTTTCTGTTCTCACTGCTCTGAGAATCTTTGCCAACACACCACTGACATTTGAGGAAGAGAATAGAGACAGTTTGGCTTCTTGTAAATTCTTCTGTTTCCTTGGTGATGTAAATAATTATGGAACATATAAAAAGTTTTTAGCAAATTCAAATTTGGTTTTGAAAAAGCAGGTTTGTTACCTGTGGTAAGGGCTCCAGGAACAATCTCAGCAAGAAATTGTCTTTTCCTCTTTAACTCACTTTTTTATTATTATTTTTTAAAGATTTTATTTATTTATTTGAGAGAGAGAGACACAGCGAGAGAGGGAACACAAGCAGAGGGAGTGGGAGAGGGAGAAGCAGGCTTCCCGCTAAGCAGGGAGCCCGATGCAGGGCTTGATCCCAGGACCCCGGGACCATGACCCGAGCGGAAGGCAGCCGCTCAACGACTGAGTCACCCAGGTGCCCCTTTAACTCACTTCAAATTAGAAAATCTTCCCTGAAAGACAGGGCCTACGGAGACCCCAAGTCTAACGGCAATATGAGATCTGCGTTTTATGAGGTTCAGTAAAATCGCCCAGGTGTGTGGGTGGCTTCAAGACCCCAGCTCTGACAGGACAATTCCCTGCCATCTTCAGCTTTACTAGGAGACTCCTGTCCAATGGGCAGACCCAGAGCCCAGGAACTTGAAAGGAAAGGCTGAATCACGTACAACTGAGTGAGGAATTACAAGGAGTGAGGAATCTTCAAGGGGAGAGGTTCTGTTTGCAGGAGAAAATAACCGACTACCACTCAGGAAGAGCTCTGACTGGGTTGGCAAACTCCATTAAGTGTCTGCGTTCTGCTCAGGTCGTGATCCCAGGGTCCTGAGATCAAATCCCACAGAGGGCTCCCTGCTCTGGCAGGAAGCCTGCTTCTCCCTCTTCCTCTGCAGCTCCCGCTGCTTGTGCTTCCTCTCTCTCTCTCTGTCAAATAAATTAAAACCAACAACAAAACAAAACAAAAAACAACAACAAAAAAGGAAGAGGTCTGACTTTAACAGAGCCCTCGGTAGCATATTTTTCACGCTGGCTCTTGTAAAGTTTCTTACATTCGTCAAGTCCCCAGTTTCCCTTTTTCCTTCTTTTCTCACTGCTTCCTCTTTCAATCTTGACAAATCGCCCTTCTCCCTTCACACGTCATGGGGAGAAATATGAGCTCTGCTATTTATTACCTTTGTCATGCTGTTGAAGTTACTTCGCTCCTCAGTGAGTCTTCAACTGTAAATGGGGATAACAATGCAACGCCCCTTATGAGGATGTGCGTTAACCTGTGCAGATGAAATGCATTAACATACAAAAATTGTTGTTGTTATTGTTGTTTTTAAGATTTTATTTATTTATTTGACAGAGAGAGACACGGCGACAGAGGGAATACAAGCAGGGGGAGTGGGAGAGGGAGAAGCAGGCTTCCCGCCGAGCAGGGAGCCCGATGCGGGGCTCGATCCCAGGACCCTGGGATCATGACCTGAGCCGAAGGCAGCCGCTTAACGACTGAGCCACCCAGGCGCCCCCCTACAAAAATTGTTTAGGCCCGTGCCATGGCGAATGCTTAGTAAATGAGAGCTCTTAATATCACTGAGAAGACAGAGGCCAATACCGCGGATTCCATCCAGACTCCTCTCTACCTCAAAAAAAATCTCTCACTCTCTGTCCTTACCTCAGAGTACAAGACTGGCTTATTGTCGAAGTCGGTGCCCTCCACCTGTGCCTGGATTCCATCGGTTCCGATCTCCTCAAGGGAACCTGTTGCCTGAATTCTCTTCTCCCTCACATTTTAAATGGATTCCTTTTTCCTCGCTCGCTTTTCGGATTTTGAAAAAGAGCTCCATATGACCCCACTCTCTTTAAGCTACTGTCCCCTTTTTCCTCCTCCTTTGACTGCCAAACCCAGTGAGGCTCCATGTCTTCCTGACGCATCCTCTCATTCTCCCTCTGCCATCTGGCTCCTTCCCCGCGCCCCCACTCTCACATGGCTGCGTCGATGGTCACTCGACTCCAGACTCAGAGGACTGCTCTCGGTTTCTGTCCTCTGGCTTCTTTGCAGGGGTCAGTATTGCTGACCGTCCTCTGCTCTGAGGAGTTGTCTCCTCTCTTGGCCTGTGTGCAAGTCTGTTGTGCGGCGGCTTTTCCTTCCCTGTGGCCTCGTTGTCTAATGCCTTTTACACGTTCCATTTCTGTCTATGCTCCTCAGGTGTAGGCTTAGAGAGAGGGTCAACGTGCAACCTCTTGATCTGTCTCTATACTCTTACACTTCGATCTCCTTTTTTATTTTTATTTATTTATTTTTTTAATTTTTTTTTTAAAGATTTTATTTATTTATTTGAGAGAGAGAATGAGATAGAGAGAGCATGAGAGGGGGGAGGGTCAGAGAGAGAAGCAGACTCCCTGCTGAGCAGGGAGCCCGATGCGGGACTCGATCCCGGGACTCCAGGATCATGACCTGAGCCGAAGGCAGTCGCTTAACCAACTGAGCCACCCAGGCGCCCTCCTTTTTTTTTTTTTAAATTAATTAATTTATTTGACAGAGAGAGAGTGAGTGCACACAAGCAGGGGGAGCGGCAGGCAGAGGGAGAGGGAGAGGCAGACTCCCCGCTGAGCAGGGAGCGGATGCGGGGCTCGATCCCAGGACCCTGGGATCATGACCTGAGCGGAAGGCAGACGCTTAACCGACTGAGCCTCCCAGGAGCTCTGTTTGATCTCCTTTTTGTCTCATGCTTTACCATTATATCTCTAAGTATGGCTCCTTCCTCATTGTTTGTACTTTGCAGTCTTATCGTGCATCAGGCTTGCTCTCTGTTTTGGCTATGCTGACCTTCTTTTAGTTTCTTGAAGGTGCTGCGGCCTGACAGAGGATTTTTGTTATTGGTGTTTTCACTTGCACTCATCTTTATCCTAATTGTAATCTCTTTCTCTTTTTAATTTTGAGATGTAATTCACATACTGCAACATTCACCCTTTTACAGTAGACAATTCAGTGGATTTCAGTGTATTCATAAAGTTGTGCAATCATCATCAGTATCTCATTCCAGAACATTTTCATCACCTTAAAAAGAAACTCTGTGTCCTTTAGCAGGCACTCCCTTTCCCCTTCCCTCCTGGCAATCACTAATCTACTTTCTGTCTCTATGCTATAGGCTTTTTACACATGTTTTCCTTTGCTTAGAGCCTCCCCCCACCCACCCTCAACTTCTACTCTTCCTTCAGCAATCAGTACCAACTTCCTTGAGCAGGTCAATTCCTCCTGCTGTATATATTTCATAGGAATATGTACCTCTTTGCAGTATTTATTATAAATTGCAATTTTATATTTATTTATTTTCTTTTTAAAAAAATTTTATTTTATTATGTTATGTTAATCACCATACATTACATCATTAGTTTTAGATGTAGTGTTCCATGATTCATTGTTTGCGTATAACACCCAGTGCTCCATTCAATACATGCCCTCTTTAATACCCATCACCAGGCTAACCCATCCCCTCACCCCCTGCCCTCTAGGACCCTCAGTTTGTTTCTCAGAGTCCATAGTCTCTCATGGTTCGTCTCCCCCTCTGATTTTCCCCCCTTCATTTTTCCCTTCCTACTATCTTCTCTCTCTCTTTTTTTTTTTTTTAACATATAATGTATTATTTGTTTCAGAGGTCAATTTTATATTTATTTAAAGAATTCTTTGATTTAGATCTGTCACTTCAATAAGTCTCATGAAGGCAAAAACTATATATTTTTTGTAGGGGGGAGAGAGGCATTCAAAAATGAATAAAATTCGGGCGCCCGGGTGGCTTAGTTGGTTAAGTGTCTGCCTTCGGCTCAGGTCATGACCCTAGAGTCCTAGTATCAAGTCCCACATTGGGTGTCCCCGCTCAGTGGGAAGTCTGCTTCTCCCTCTGACTCTCCCCCCTCTCATGCTTTCTCTCTCTCACTCTCTCTCTTTCAAATAAACAAATAAAATCTTTAAAAAATGAATAAAATCTGTATCTCCATTTATAACACTGTTTCACTTGAATGTAATAGTATGACACCCAACATGGCTAAGACAAAATTCATTACTTCTCCCCAAAGCAATTCCTCCTTCATGCTTACCCATTTAATAATGCTTCCTCATTCTCTAGGGTACACAGGCTCAGTTTCTTGAAGATATTCGATTCCTTTTCTCTCTTGTCTCCAACATTCAGGACGCTTCAAATCCTTAAGTCCTCTGGATTCTTTTGTAAGTCCTTAATGCTCAGTAAACATTTACTGATAATGACTGAATTTTGGAGATATTTATAGTGAAGGAAATCGTTGCAGCCATGATGTTGGATGAGCCTTTAGAGACTGCCAAAGGGGTGTGTGAGAGAGAGGGGAGGGGGAGAAAAGCAGGTAGTGGGGGATGACAGTGGATGGAGACTCAAGAGACACCAATACCACAGAAGGCTGGAAAAGACCAGTAAAATAATGAGAGGAGCAAAAGGAACTCCTGGCTAATGTATAATAATTCATTCATCATTTACTGAGTGTTTACTACCTGCCCAGTAGTTAGATTATGGTGACACAAAAATGAATCAGAAGTTGTCTCTTTCCTGAAGAAAGTCAGAGTCTAGTAGAGAAACATGAAAACAAAAATTTACACTAGAATATGGTAAGTATTATAGTAAAAGTATTCACAAAGTGTTCTTCGAGCAAGAGCAGGTAGTGACTAAGACTGTCTCAGCATAGGGATGGGTAAAGGTGGGTGTCACAGGATGACTGGGACTTTGGCAGTCTGAGATCAGGAGTGACATGCTGGGAAGAGAGAACAACCTCAAAGAGTCTGGGCCTGTGTGGAACTGCAAATCATTTTATTTAGCTTTAGTGTAAATGATGGAAAGGGAATATACTGGAAATTCAGGCTGGGACTACCTTGTGAAGAGTCTCCTAGCAAGCTGAGGATCTTAGTCTTTATATTCTAGCTAATAGAGAGTCATCAAAGTTTTGTTTTGTTTTTTTTTCTTACATCAACTTCATTAAGTATAATTTACATACATTATGATATATAGATTTCAAGTCTATGGTTTAAAAAATTTTGATAAATATATATATCCTTATCACTGCTACCCCAATCAAGATATAGAACATTTCCATCACTCCTGAAAATCCACTTGTGTTTTGCAATTGATACCACTTCTTCCCCAAGGCAACTATTGATGATTTTTCTAATTCTATATGTTTTGGTTATTTATTAATATGTAAAACACCCCCAAACCTAGTGACTTAAAACAATAAAAATCATTTATTTGCTCATTGATATCGCAACTTAGGGTTTTGTGGAATCAATTTGTCTCTGCTTTCTGTGACATCAGCTGAGATAGTCTGAATGAGGCTGGAGAATCCACTTCCAAGATGACTCACTCACATGGCTGGCAAGTTGGGATTGGCTCTTGGCTGGGAGTGCAGCTAGGACTGCCAGTAAGAGACTTTGTTCCTCTTCCACATGGTTCTTTGGACTTCCTCACAGCATGGGTTCCAAGAAGGAGAAGCTGCTAGTCCTTTTAAAAACTAGACCCCAGGGGCGCCTGGGTGGCTCAATCGTTAAGCATTTGCCTTCTGTTCAGGTCATGATCCCAGGGTCCTGGGATCGAGCCCCACATCGGACTCCCTGCTCCGCGGGAAGCCTGCTTCTCCCTCTCCCACTCCCACTGCTTCTGTTCCCTCTCTCGCTGTGTCTCTCTGTCAAATAAATAAATAAAATCTTAAAAAAATAATAATAAAAAAAACTAGACCCCAGAGTGGTACAGTATCACTTCTGCCATATTCTATAGGTCAAAGGAGTCATGGTGAGTCTGGGTCGCTCCGTTGGTTAAGCAACTGAGTCTTGATTTCAGCTCAGGTCATGATCTCAGGGTCATGGGATCAAGCCAAGCCCCACATCAGGCTCCATGCTGAGCTGGAGCCTGCTTAAGATGCTCTCTCTCCCTCCTACTTGTGTTCTTTCTCTCTCTCTCTCCCTCAAAAAACAAAAACAAAAACAAAAAACAGTCACAGAGCCAGCCCAAATTCAATTTTAGGATATGTGCTGCCGAAGCGAGCACAAGCCAGCCCAAATTCAAAGGGGTGGAAAAATTAATCTCACTTTTCAGTGAGGATAGTGGCAAAGAATTTGAGCCATCTTTTTTTTTTTTCTTTTTAATATTTTATTTATTTATTTGAGAGAGAGTGAGAGTGAGCAAGCATGAGCAGGGAGGGGCAGAGGGAGAGGGAGAAGCAGGTTCCCGCTGAGCGCAAAACCCAATGAGGGGCTTGATCCCCGAACTCCAGGATCATGACTTGAGCCAAAGGCAGACGCTTAACCGATTGAGCCACCCAGGCGCCCCTTGGGCCATCTTTATACGAGCATATCATGGATTAGTTTTGTTGGTTCTAGGATGTCATATAAATGGAATCATATAGTGTGGATTATTATATACCTGGCTTCTTTTGTTCAACATGTGTTTTGAGATTCCTCCATGTTGTTACATACATCAGTAGTTCATTCTTTTTTATTATTGAGTAATGGTTTATGGATAATCAATCTGTTTATCCATTTTTCTGTTGATGGACATTTGGGTTATTTCTAGTTTTTGTTTATTATGAATAAAGTTGGTATAAAAATTCTTATACAACGCCTCTTTTATAATCTTTAAGTTCTTTTTTAAAAATTTAAATTCAGTCAATTAACATATAATGTATTATTTGTTTCAGCGGTACAGGTCTGTGATTTATCAGTCTTATATAATACCCAGTGCTCATTACAACACACACCCTCCCCAATGTCCATCACCCAGTTACCCCATCCCTCTATCCCCCTCCCCTCCTGCAACCCTCAGTTTGTTTCCTGTGATTAAGAGTATTTTATGGTTTGTCTACCTCTCTGGTTTCGTCTTGTACAACACCTCTTTTTGAAGATACATGTTTTCATTTCTCTTGAGTAAATACCTAGAAGTTGAATTTCTGGTTCATAGAGTAGGTGTATGTTAAAATTTTTTATTTTATTTTATTTTTTAAAAGCAATCTCGGGGCACCTGGGTGGCTCATTCAGTTAAGTGCCTGCCTTCAGCTCAGGTCATGATCTCAGGGTCCTGGGATCAAGCCCTGAGGTGGGCTCTCTGCTTAGTGGGGAGTCTGCTTCTCTCTCTCACTCTCCCTCTGTGCTCTCTCTCAAATAAATAAATAAAATCTTAAAAAAAAAATAAAGCAATCTCTTGACACTGGGGGAGGGGGGCGTGGCTTGAACTCATGACCCCCATAGGAGTTACATGCCCTACAGACTGAGCCAGCCAGGCGCCCTGCTATATGTTACAATTTAAGCAATTGTTAAACCGCTTTCCAAAGGATGGTTACCGTTTTATACTCCTGGCAGCAGCGTATGAGAGTTTCAGTTGCTCCAAATCTAGCCAACCCTAGTTATTGTCAAGTTTTTAAATTTTAGACATTCTAGGGGGTATGAGTGGTATCTCACTGTCGTTTTAATTTGTACCTCCATGATAATAGTATTTTGCATCTTTTCATATCCTTATTAGCAATTTGTAGATATTTTTTGTTAAGTGTCAGTTCAAGGCTTTTGCCCATCTAAAAAAATATTGTGTTGCTGTCTTATTATTGAGTTATTAGGGGTTCTTTTTTTTTTTAAAGATTTTATTTATTTATTTGAGAGAGAAAGAATGAGACAGAGAGAGAGCACGAAAGGGGGGAGGGTCAGAGGGAGAAGCGGACTCCCTGCTGAGCAGGGAGCCCGATGCGGGACTCGATCCCGGGACTCCAGGATCATGACCTGAGCTGAAGGCAGTCGCTTAACCAACTGAGCCACCCAGGCACCCGAGTTATTAGGGGTTCTTTCTGTGTTCCAAATATTTGTCCTTTGTCAGATGTCTGTATTGTGACTACATATTAATGGAGTAGAAGACAATATTATTAAGGTATTAGTTATTCACAGTTATGGAGTCAGTGCAATTCCAATTAAAATACCAGGGGTGGGGGTCATAGAAATTGACAAGCTGATTCTAAAATTTATGTGGAAATACAAAGGACCTAGAATAGTCAAAACAATTTTGAAAAGGGTGCCTGGCTGGTTCAGTTGGTAGAGCATCTGACTCTTGATCTTGGGGTCATGAGTTTGAGTCCCATGTTGGGTATAAAGATTACTTAAAAAAGAAAAAAAAAACAAAACACTTGACCTCAAGACTTACTATACAGCTACAGAAATCAAGGTAGCATGGCATTAGTACATGGAAAAATAAACAGGTCAATGAAACAAAATAGAGTCTAGAAATAGACCCAAACATATGTAGTCAATTGATTTTTGAAAAAGGATGTTGTGGTAGGCAGCCTCTAAGATGACCTCCAATGATTCCTACCTCCTGGTATTCATACCCTTATGTGATCTCCCTTTGGGTGAGGGCTGACGGAAGTAACAGGTGTTACTTCTGGGATTAGCTTTAGAAAAGACTCTGGCTTACATCTTGGGCACACTTTTTCTCTCTTGGGTGGCTTGCTACTGGTAAAGAGCTAGCTGACATGTTGTAAAGCAGCCTTGTAGAGAAACCCATGTGGCAAGGGATCAATGTCTGCCAAGAACCACAAGAATGAGCTTGGAAGCAGGCTCTGCTTCCCTTCAATCAAGCCTTCAGATGAGCTCCAGTCCTGGCCGATAGCTTGACTGCAACCTCATGAGAAACTTTCTTCCAGAGGCACCCAGGTAAACAGTGCCCAGATTCCTTAACCACAGAAAGTATAAGGTAATAAATATTTGCTCTTTAAACCTAGTAGGTCTGGGGTAATTTGTTACACAGTGGTAGGTAACTAATACAGGTACCAAGGTAACTCAAAGGGGGGAAAAGTCTTCAACAAATAGTGTTGAATCAACTTGATATTTTTATGGGGGGAAAAAAAAATGAACCTCAACCCCGACCTCACACCATACACTGATATTAATTTGAGGTAGATATTAGACCTAAATGTAAAGGCTAAAACTATAATACTCCTGCAAAAAACAGAGAAGAAAATCTTTATAACTTTGGGTAGGCAAAGATTTCTTAGATAAGATACAAAACTAACCATTAAAGAAAAGGTCAATAAATTGGACTTTATCAATGGTTTTTAAATTAAGGCATTCTATGATGAGATCTGTGCTTCAGAAAAGTAAGATATATCTGGGAGCAGTCTAGATGGCTGTTTCTCTTTCTGCGTCACACACACAAATGCTCAATACTAATAATCATTGGAAATGGTCACGTTCAGTGAAGTTGAAATGGTAAATGAGTATCAGACACATCAGTCTTAGCTTATATATTCATTTATTCCTTCTTCCTGTCAAGAAATATCTGCTGACTTTTTAAAATTGTGGTAAAATATATATAACATAAAATTTACCATCCTATTTCTAAGTGTATAGTTCAGTAGTGTGAAGTATATTTGCAGTTTTGTACAACCAGTCTCCGGAACGCTTTTTTTTTTTTTAAAGATTTTATTTATTTATTTGACACAGCGAAAGAGGGAACACAAGCAGGGGGAGCAGGAGAGGGAGGAGCAGGCTTCCCGCCGAGCAGGGAGCCCGATGCGGGGCTCAATCCCAGGACTCTGGGATCATGACCTGAGCCGAAGGCTGACGCTTAACGATTGACCCACCCAGGCGCCCCTACTTTCTGTCTCTATTAATTTGACTACTTTAGATACTTTGTATAAGTGGAAACATAAAGTATTTGTCTTTTTGTGACTGGCTTATTTCATATACTACAATACCCTCAAGATTCATCTGTGTTGTAACGTGCGTCAGATTTTCACTCTTTTTTAAGGCTGAATAGTATTCTATTATATGTATATACTACATTTTGCTTATCCATTCATCTGTCCATGAACATTTGGGTTGTTTCTATCTTTTGACTATTCTGAAGAATGCTGCTATGAATCGGGGTGTACAAATATCTCTTCAACACCCTACTTTCAATTCTTTTAAATACACATTCAGAAGTGGAATTGCTGGATTATACGGTAATATACTTTTGTTTTTTTTAGGGACTGCCATACTGTCTTCCATAGTGGCTGCACCATTTTACACTTCTACTAACAATGCACTAAGGTTTCAATATCTCCATTTCCTTGCCAACACTTGTTATTTTCTGTTTTTATTTATCTATTTTTTTGTGGGGGAGGGGCAGAGGGAGATGGAGAGAGAGGATCTTAAGCAGGCTCTATGTCCAGTGTAGAGCCTGATGTTTGGCTCGATCTCATGACCCTGAGGTCACAGCTTGAGCCGAAATCAAGAGTCAGATGCTGGGCGCCTGGGTGGCTCAGTTGTTAAGCGTTTGCCTTTGGCTCAGGTCATGATCCCAGGGTCCTGGGATCGAGCCCCGCATCGGGCTCCCTGCTCCGCGGGAAGCCTGCTTATCCCTCTCCCACTCCCCCTGCTTGTGCTCCCTCTCTCGCTGTGTCTCTCTCTGTCAAATAAATAAATAAAATCTTAAAAAAAAAAAAAGAGTCAGATGCTAAAAAAAAAAAATCAGATGCTTAACCTACTGAGCCTCCCAGGTGCCCCTATTTTCTGTTAAAAAATTTTTTATTTTTAAATAGTAACCATCCTAAGAGGTGTGAAGTGGTATCTCATTGTGTTTTTGATTTGCATTTCCCTAATGATCAGGGATGTTGAGTACATTTTAATGGGTTTATTGGCCATTTGTATATCTTCTTTGGGGAAATGTCTATTCAAAGCCTTTGCCCAGTTTTTTTTTTAAAGATCTTTTATTTATTTGAGAGACAGATAGCACGAGCAGGGGGAGGGGCAGAGGGAGAGGGAGAAGCAGACTTCATGATGAGCAGGGAGCCCGATGTGGGACTCCATTCCATGACCCCAAGATCATGACCTGAGCCAAAGTCAGACACTTAACCAACTGAGCTACCCAGGTGTCCCCTTGGCCCATTTCTTAATTGAGTTTTTGTTGTTGTTGTTGAATTGGAGTTCTTTGTTTATTCTGGATATTAAACTTTTATCAGATATATGGTTTGCAGGTATGTTTTTACTTGCTGTATTTTATATGCCAGATACTTTTCAGGATGCTGAGAATACAGAGGAGGCTTCTACTCTCATCTTGGGTAGAGGCAGAAGGGAAACAATAAAATAAGGTCCTTTGAGAAAATGAGAACTGCCATAAAGAAAATAAAATGGGGTGAGGGGTGCATGGCTGGCTCAGTTGGAAGAGCATGTGACTCTTTTTCTTTTGGTAAAGATTTTATTTTTTTGACAGAAAAAGATAGTGAGAACAGGAACACAAGCAGGGGGAGTGGGAGAGGGAGAAGCAGGCCCCCTATGGAACAGGAAGCCCAATGCAGGGCTCGATCCCAGGACCCCGGGACCATGACCTGAGCCGAAGGCAGACGCTTAATGACTGAGCCACCCAGGCGCCCCAGCATGTGACTCTTGATCTCAGGGTTGTGAGTTCAAGCCCCATGTTGGGTGTAGAGATTATAAATGAATAAACTTTTATTTATTTATTTTTTAAAAAATGTTTATTTATTTATTTGAGAGAGAGAGAGCACAAGCAGGGGGAACAACAGAAGGAGAGGGAGAAGCAGGCTCCCCGCTGAGCAGGGAGCCCGATGCAGCGCTGGACCCACGGACCCCGGGATCATGACCTGAGACGAAGGCAGACGCTTAACCGACTGAGCCACCCAGGCGCCCCAAATAAATAAACTTTTTAAAAAAGAAAAAAAATGGGGTGATAAAATAGAGATGACCAGTGGGTGAAGGCAGTCCCCTTTAGATAGGGTAGTCAGTTAAGACTTTTCTCTTAGAAAGTTACATTTGAGCTGATGAGAATCACAGAGTAAGGATGATAACAATGATCAAGGGTGCACAAACCACAACAATGATAAGGAGGTAAGGGCCAGATCAGTTAGGTTCACAGGTCAAGGTAAACTGTGAATTTTACCTTAAGTGTAATATGAAACATTGGCCATTTTCAAAGAGAGGAGTCACAAGATCTCACTAATATTTTTAAAAGATCACTTTTGCTGGTCTGTGAAGAATGATTATGTAGTTGGGGGAGATGAAAAGCAAGATTCCAATGATTGTTCTTTCTTCGGGCTCTTTTTTTATATCACAATCAGGCAATTGTCCCCCACATTCTCTTATGTTTCTAAATTTATATCACATCATGGTCATTGGCAATTGGAGTCTTCCTTAATAAAATGGACTTCTAGCAACTTCCTCCATTTCTATATCATTCAGTGTGTCCTAGGTTACATGTGCTAACTGACAATCCCAAATCCCAGTGTCTCAAAACAACATAAGTCCTTTCTTGTTCATACTACATATTCACTCTTAGTTGGCTGGGGATATCTGCTCTGTGTCATCCATTTTATGGGACCAAGGCTGATAGAGTAACCACCAGTTGAAGCATTGTTGGTAGCTGTGGCAAAAGGAAAGGGAAAATGGGTAATTGCACATTGGTATTTAAACCTTCCTAGAAGTAATACATGTCACTTCCACTCACATTCATTGCCAAGTGAATAGTCACTCCTAACTTCAAAAGAGCAAGAAAAACAATTATATCATGTTCTAGGAAGTTGGGTGAACCAGAAATATTTGAGAATAGCATAAATGTCTACAATTACTTCCAAGATCACTGCTAATACTCTTCAGCACTCAGTAAAATATCTGTCCAAAACATACAGACTTTATAACTTCCTGTATTCTATAATTAGATATATTTGTTTATATTAAAGAAATTATTTCACTCATTCTTACTAAGAGCATTCCCCGTGTAGGACATTACAAACCTTTCAGTGGTCTATTGTAAAACAATATAGATGACAGGTGTATTCTGAAATCAACTTTAACATGCTATTACCATTATAATGAAATCTCTATATTTGTAGGGTCTCATAAAGATAGCGGTTCAACTAATGAAATGGTGTAAGAAATGGAAAGTAGGGTTTGGACTTACAAGATGTTTAAGCATTAGAAGCAGCAGAACTTTGTGACCATTTGAATGTGGAAAACAGGTAAGAAAGAGCAGTGAAGGATAATGGAGGTTTCCTAGACTGAAAGACTTCTTGGAATGGTGGTGTCATTGCCCATGTAAGGGAATGCAGTAGTAGCTGGTGTGTGGAGTGAACGGTTGGAAAATTAGTTTGACTTTGGAAATATTAAATTTCAGATGTCTGTGGGAAACTCTGCCTTAGCTAAATCCTCTTTTTGTTAGAAATTTATGAAGGTATTGGAAAAGAAACCACTGGAAGGAGACTGGGAATGGAGCATCTAAAACATTGTGTTATATAAGTGAAGAGTGAACTTTGAGGATGTCTTTACTCTGAAGTATGTAAATGTAAACATTTTTTAACCTACTTGAAGCAAAGGCACAGGTGCCCCCTCCACTCTCTATTTCTGTATCATCATTATTTTACTTCAGTAATGTCTACAGTTCAGCATTTTAACATGTTAAGAGAAAAAAAACTTGAAATGAAGGCAGGAGATAATGTAACAATATGCACCAACAGATGGACAACAGTCACCAAAGAGTCTAAAAAAGATCTGCAGTGTAAAAATCTGTTAGTGTGCCTCTAGCACTGTCTAGGGGAGAAACAGAATAGTGGAGAAAAAAGAATTCAAGAGTGTGCTGTGTTGGATAGAGTACAGGCTCCTGGTTAGAATACAACCTTTACCACTAACTAGTACACACATTTACAGAATGCCTCCTATGCATCAGGGACTGTGACAGGTGTTTTAAATATTTTTATCTCAGAATCATCATGACAATCCAAGACTAGGATTGGCCATAGTTTGCAGTTAAAGGTACTGAGGCTCAGAAAGTTAAAAAACCTGTTTAAGGTCAAAGTACAGTAAATGGGAGAACTGCAGGTTCACCCAGATGGGCCTGACTTCAACAACTGGGCTCTTTCACCTATAGCCAGTAGACCCCAAACCTAGTTGTGCACCACAATCACTGGAGAACATGTTAAAGCACATTTTCCAGTTTCCCATTCAAGACAGTTTTAGGAGATGGTAATATTAGAATAGTACTTTGCTCTCATGGTTGTTGTTAGGATTAAATGTAATCAAGTATATTGGAGTGTTTTATTAACTTCAAGTTTAACATAGTTATGCTTATAATTTAAAGGTTTTATTCATTTTTGTAACAGATTTTTTAAAAAAGGTAATCTTTCCACCCAACATGGAGCTCCAACCTACAACTGTGAGATCAGGAGTTACATGCTCTAGCCACTGAGCCAGCCAGGGGCCCCTTAACAGTTTTATAAAATGCGATCAACTAATTCCCTTTCTTTTGTTTTTCTAGTCAGAAAATAATTTTCTGATTATTAATTAGGCTTATCGAATATCTTAAAGTCAGAAAAGTGTGCCCAAAACTGTGTGTTTTGGCTCAGTAACATTATGAATTAATACATTTAATTTCTTTTATTTTTTTTTTTAAGATTTTTATTTATTTATTTGACACACAGAGAGACAGTGAGAGAGGGAACACAAGCAGGGGGAGTGGGAGAGGGAGAAGCAGGCTTCCCGCTGAGCTGGGAGCCTGATGTGGGGTTCCATCCCAGGACCCTGGGATCATGACCTGAGCCGAAGGCAGACGCTTAACGACTGAGCCACCCAGGCGCCCCAATACATTTAATTTCTAGTTTATAAATCGGCACTCTTGTGAGTCTGACCAGCGCTAGTCAAATTCCCCAAGCTTAATCATCCCTTTGTTAACTGAAAAAATAGCTTTGAAATCAGAATAGCTGAGGAATGGAGTTCAAAGCAAAAGAGGTATGAATTGTTCTAACTGGTGGCTTCATGGGATTAAAATATCAGGGTTTGTCCTGGAGGTTGGTCTGTGACTACTACAAAATTAACTCATTCTGATCTAAGATCACCTTTTCTCACCGTTAGCAGATGGTGTTTTTCTCGGGTCCAATATACCATAGCTAGAGCGGGTTGAACCAGAAAATACAATAGGGCCACATCTCTGGCCCCTTTAAAATGCCTCCTGCTTCTTCCACCCCCACTCTCACCAACAATAGCAGTAACGTTACCATGAAAAGTTTGGTCTTCTATCCTAAGAGAAACTCCAAGTATTATTTCCACTTCCTACTGGGTTTTGTAGTTAAGTTGTATTTAAATTAGCATTCTTTTCCACTAACCATGAAAGGCTGATAGTTTCGTAGTAGGCAAATACTCTTGTTGTTTTGTTGCAATATTCACAAAGGCACTCAACAGGCACTTACTAAATGCATACTCCATGAAGAAAGGTTAAGCGGTTTCCCCAAGACCACACAGATGAACAAGTGGGGAAAAAGGGGCACTGAAAGTGCCTGCTCTATCCAGTCACGCTCCGATAACTACTCAAACCGCCTCACTCCCAGCCCAAGAACCCGGCTTTCAAGGGGACATGAAAGGAACACCCCGGAGGTGAGAGCCAGGAAATCGGGAGAGGTGCTTTTCCCGGCATGCTCTGCAGCACACTGAGGGGCGCCAGACGTATCCCGGCGTGCATCGGGGAGCGCCCAAGGGCGATGGTTCCCGGCTCCTGAAGAGGCACGCGAAGTTAAACCGGTAGGTGTGAGCTTACTTAGTTTTGAGACCCGGCTTTTTCGTTTCCCCTTTATGAATGTAACCCCAAAGCGGCAAAAAAGGAGGTCCTCTAACTACCCTCCCTTTCCGCGTGCGAATGACTTTCGGCGCCGCTTCGAGCACGGTGCCAGGTGATTAGCGGTTAGGGGCGGGCCTGATATGAACACGTGACCAAACCTGGCAGCCAATGACTAGCCGGGTGGTCCGGCAGCGCGAGGATTCCGGGACCCGTGAGCGGAGCGGCGCGTGGGCCCGTTCCGGTCGGCCCCGGCAGGTACGCGCAGGCGCCTTGGTTGCCACGCGCCCCGTTCGTCCCCACGCGCCCAGTGGCGTGTACTTGGCGCGAGGTGTTAAGAGTCTGTTTGGGTGTTTTTGTTGGGGGGGGAAGGGGAAAATGGGGGGGTAGGGGCGTCACGTGGACGCCGCAGCCAATCGCAGGTTGAGGCGCACCCACAGCTTTCCCCGGCGCCCCGGGGTGCGACGTGTTCAGTGAGGTTCGGCTCAGCCTTCACTGTCTGAGCGCTCTTTCGAAGCGCGTGTGCGGCCTGTAAAATCTGGCCACGGGTTTTCGTGGCGTCCTGCCCCGCTGTGAGCACGGACGACAAGTTCTCGGCAAAATGGCTGCTGGAAAGAGTCGCCTAGCAGGGGGAGCGCCGGGGCCGCGTGAAGGTCACATGACGAGGTTGGCAGCGCGTGCTGCTGGCGCGGGGAAGGGGGAGGGTGGTGGGGGAGAGGCGTGGCCAGTCACGTGCCGTCGACTGCGCCGACCTGTGGTTTTCTCTAGTGTCCTTGCTGCGGCGTGATCCGTCTGCTTTTGCTCCTCCCACCTCGAAGCGTGGCAGTCGTCGGCGAGAGGCTGTATGGTGTGGTGGCATGAGCTGTGGTCTGGGAATTGAGAGGACCTTGGGTATAGGCCTTTGGCTACTTCTGTAATGAGCAAGTCTTGTTGCCACTCCCGGCCTCCATTTTCTCATTTCTGTGTAAGATTTTTTAAGGCCTCCCTATGGTATGTGACCTCTACCTAATCCCAGTCTCATGCAGATAATAAGAATTAAGGAACGAAATGAGACAAGCCCGTCTCCCCACAAGAAAAAAGAAATCCACAGTGTATCCCTCCCATCACAGTGATGTGGGAAACCTGGAGATAATTTCTTATAATATTCTGGGCATATCTGTCCATATTTATCAATTGCATTTATATTCTGCCTTTCCACTCTGTCCTTTGAAAAGTATTCTGGCTTTTAGAGGGCTAGTCTCTATGTGTATCCTGGAAAGAAGTCAAGAGTTAAGTAGTATTGTCTATTAACTGTGGAGCTGGGGGAACAAGTAGAAGAGATTTGCTGATGCTCCATAAGGCTGTGACTAGAAGGACCTAGAAGTCGTCCTCTCCACTGGGTGGGACAATATTTGTAAAATTTTTGAGGCTTCCTTGCCACCGACCTTTGTTTGATGTTTTTCATGGTGTTCTGCTCCCAGCTCCAGCCCTTCATTTTGTCAAGGGACAGGGCTTTAGTGAAATGAAGCAGGCTGTTCTGTATTTTTCATATCACTGCTTATGTTTTGTGTGCTACCCTTTGATGTATCTTAAAGGGCCTTTGAATTTTGTGGGATCGCAATCTGGAAAACATTTTTTGAGTAAGCATTATAACAATAGTTACCACTTTTGAACAATTATAATGTTAAAATCTTTCTAGCTTAGTATTTTGTATGTCTTAATTCATTTAGTTAACAAACTTACGAGGTAAGTACTATTACCTCCATTTTACCAAAGAGGAAAATAGAGAGATTAAGTAACTTGCATTAGCTCATGTGGCTGATAATTTCACATAATTCCAACCATAATGCCTTTGCAAATTTGACAATGATTCCAAAGTTCATTTGGAAGAATGAATCTGTAAAGTAAGAAAAGTTTTGAAAGAGTGAAGTGTGTGTGTGTGTGTGTGTGTGTGTGTGGGGAACTTGTACTAGTGAATATATAAATAAAGCTATGATAATCAAAATGAGTAGTAACTTTGGAATAGACGGAGCAGTGGTACAGAATAATAAATTTAGAAATATTTAAAGCTATTTAGTATTATACAGGTGGTTTTTCACGTTAGTTGAGAGAGAATTTCAAAATTGTGTTGAAACAATTGGCTAACCATTTGAAAAATAATAATAAAATGGAATCCTACCAAATGTAAGTAAAATAAAATCCAAGTGAATTAAATAGTTAAATATAAAATGTGAAGTCAGCAGGCACCTGGCTGGCTCAGTTGGTTGCCACTCTTGAACTCGGGGTTGTAAATTAAAGCCCCGCGTTGGGCATAGAGATTATTTAAAAATAAAATCTTTTAAATGTCAAGTCAGAAAATAACCACTTTAAAAAAATGGGTAAACATTTTTCCAGTCTTGAGATGGGATGAGCTGTTCTAAGCATGACTGTAAAGGCAGAATCCATAAAGGCAGGTATTGTTTGAATTACTGCATAAAACAATGTGTAATTGGCAAAAACATTATAAAGTTAAAGACATTTATTCGCTCAGTATTTAATATATTTATTGAGTGCTTACTATGTGCCAGGCAGTTTTTCAGGTGTAGGGTATCCAATGATGAGCAATGCCAGGCAGATTGTGGGGGAAAAAATTTGCACCATATGTTGGACTTGTAAATTTAATGACTTTAATATCTAGTAGATGGGCTAAAGATACGTGAATAGGTAGATCACATACATAGAGAAAAATAACCAATAAAGATACAGATTCATTATTTTTTTACTTATAATCAAGTAACACAAAGCAACCCCCCCCAACCCCCAGTCTGGCACTTTTGCATATACATAATAAAGTGTTAATATTGTATTGGCATAGGAGTGAGGAAATTGGCATGCTCATACACTGCTGTTAGTGGATATTTATATGGGAACATCCTTCTTGAAGGGTATTTTGGCTGTATGTACTGAAAGCATTCAAAACCTGTATGCCCTTTGACTCAGCAGCTTTTCTTTGTAAGGCACTAATTCGTAAGTTTGGAAAGATGTTTATTAAAGAGTTGTTTTTGTAGTATTTTTTTATAATAGCTAAAACTTGGAAAAAAAGTTAAATAATAGGCAGTCGGTTAAATAAATATGATACTTTCATAGATGATAATACCTTGTAGTTAGTAGATATAATATAGATTTCTACTAATTACTTGGAACGCTTATATATTTTGTTAGGTAAAATGTGTAGGAAGATTGCATTTTTTGTAGGACTGTACGTATACGTGTCTAAAAGTCTAAAATATACGTAAAAGTCTAAAATGGTATACATCAGGGCGCCTGGGTGGCTCAGTTGGTTAAGCGACTGCCTTCGGCTCAGGTCATGATCCCGGAGTCCCGGGATCGAGTCCCACATCGGGCTCCCTGCTCGGCGGGGAGTCTGCTTCTCCCTCTAACCCTACCCCCTCTTGCGCTCTCTCTCTCTCTCAAATAAATAAATAAAATCTTTAAAAAAAAAAAAAAAAAATAAAATAAAATGGTATACATCAAATGTAATGGTGATTTTATTTGAGTGGTAGGGTTTTGGATGAATTTAAAAAACAAGCAGCATTTTTTAGAACAGTTTTAGATTTATAGAAAAACTGCAAAGATGATATAATAGAGTTCCCATACACCCACTCAACACCCAGTTTTCTGTATTAGCATCTTATGTTAGTATGGTATATGTATTATAAAGAATGAACCAATAAATACTAATACATTATTATTAACTAAAGTCCACAGTATAATCAGATTTCTTTAGTTTTTATCTAATGTCCTTTTTCTTTTCTTTTTTTTAAAAGATTTTTATTTATTTGATAGAGCACAAGCAGGGGGAGCAGCAGGCAGAGGGAGAAGCAGGCTCCTGGCCGAGCAGGGAGCCCGATGTGGGACTCAATCCCAGGACCCTGGGATCATGATCTGAGCTGAAGGCAGACGCCCAACCCACTGAGCCACCCAGGCACTCCTAATGTCCTTTTTTTATTCCAGGATTCCATCCAGGATACCACGGTACTTTTTTTTAATGTACTAGTGCTTTATTTTTATTATTTTTTTAAGTTTTTATTTAAATTCCAGTTAGTTGGGGTGCCTGGCTGGCTCATTTGGCAGAACATGCAACTCTTGATCTCAGGGTTGTGAATTTGAGCCCCACATTGGGTGTAGAGATTACTTAAAAATAAAACTTAAAAGAAATTCCATTTAGTTAACATACAGTGTAATATTAGTTTCAGGTGTACAGTGTAATGATGCAACACTTCCATACATCACCTGAAGCTCATCACAACAAGTGCACTCCTTTTTTTTTTTTAAAAAAAAAACAAGGGCACTCCTTAATCCCAATAATTTATCCCAATCCTCTCGCCTACCACCCTCCTGGTATCCATCAGCTTGTTCTCTATAGTTAGGAGTTTGTTTCTTGGTTTGCCTACTTCTCTCTCCCCCGCCACGCTTAACCCCCTTTGCTCATTTGTTTTGTTTCTTTTTTTTCCTTAATATTTATTTAAGTAATCTCTATATCCAGTGTGAGGCTCAAACTCAACCCAAGATCAAGAGTCGCATGTTCCACAGACTGAGCCAGCCAGGCACCCCTCACTTGTTTCTTAAATTCCACATATGAGTGAAATCATACGGTATTTGTCTTTCTCTGGCTTATTCCACTTAGCGTTCTACTCTCTGGCTCCATCCATGTTGTTGCGAATGGCAAGATTTCATTCTTTTTTTATGACTAATATTCCATCTTCTTTATCCATTTATCAATTGATGGATCCTTGGGCTGTTTCCATAATTTGGCTATTGTAGATAATGCTGTTATACTAATGTTCTATTAAAGGGTGAAATTCCAGGGAAGAAGGTGTGAGGGAGGAAAAGGAAGTGAGGTAAGGAAAAGGTGAAAACAAACAAGGGATGTATTATCAAGATGGCTATAGCTTCATTGCAAACAAAGCTGATTGCTTGATTTTCCAAGGCATTTCCAGAGAGTTCATATGAAGCTATTGCCTTTCAGAACTATTACACAGCCACAATACTTTTGGTAATTATGTCCCTTTGAGAACTTCTTGGTTATAATAGTTTCTCAGACTCTTTTTTGGCATATGAAAATTCATTATGTCAGGTTTTCACCATCAAAACTTATGGTCTTGGTCTTTCCTTCTTGCCTTTGTGTAAGGCCAAAAGAGAGACACTGGCTACTTTGACAACCTTAAAGTGAACTCCAGGAATGTCACTGACAGCATGACCTTTACAACCAAATCCAACAACTAGAGCCTCATCATTTTCCTGAATAAAATTCAAACGACCATCATTGGGTACAAAGACTGATTTTTTTGCCGTTCTTGATCAGCTGGACCCTGATGTACTTCCTGATGGCAAAATTTGGCTGTTTGGCTTCAACCCCTACTTTTTCCAGCACAATTTCCTTTGCCTGGGAAATGCCTCCCAAAGGGTTGGCCTTATGGGCTGTGCCTAAATGAGCTTTCTTATTCTGTTTACCATGTCACTTCTGATCTCAGTCGGTGGCTACAGAACTTCTTGCAGTATGAAGATTGCAGCGCTTGCTCATCCTGCCAGTGCCACGCACCTGACAAAAGAGAGCTCAGACTTTCTTTATTTTTGATAACCTTGACAGTTTTGAGGAGTACTGGTCAGTATTTTGTAACATGTCCCTCAGTTGGGATTTAATATTTTTCTCATTAGTGGACTGGGGTTAGAGTATATACTATCAACATGACTTGTTGCTCTTTGAATTTGTTTTTTATTTTTATTTTTTAAGATTTTATTTATTTGAGAGAGAGAGAATGAGAGAGAGAGCACATGAGAAGGGGGAGGGTCAGAGGGAGAAGCAGACTCCCTGCCGAGCAGGGAGCCCGATGTGGGACTCGATCCAGGGACTCCAGGATCATGACCTGAGCCGAAGGCAGTTGCTTAACCGACTGAGCCACCCAGGCGCCCTGAATTTGTTTTTTAAATGTTTACTTTTCTATGGTTTTCTTTTTCTGTACTTTCTATTTTTTCTTTACTTAAAAAACAAACAAACCAACCCAGGGATGCCTGGGTGGCTCAGTCGGTTAAGTGTCTGCCTTCGGCTCGGGTCATGATCCCAGGGTCCTAGGATCGAGCCCCGCATCGGGCTCCTTGCTCAGTGGGGAGCCTGCTTCTCCCTCTGCCTACTGCTCCCGCGCTCCCCCTCTTGTGTTCTTTCTCTCTGATAAATAAATACATAAAGTCTTAAAAAAAAAAGCAAACCCAAACTTGTGTTACAAGCAATATAAAAAATATTGGTTACGACTTTCTTGGCATGTGTGTCCATCTTTATCAATAGCATTTATGATAAGCAGTACATTGAAAATTCTGATAATATAGAAAGGATAATGGAAGTTATAGTCAAAGAAAAACAACCGGACAAGTTGCTGACAAGGCTAATTATAGAAAGGAATTAAAGGCATTAGTATAGTATAGCTTGTTTTAACAGTCTTTAAACTGCTTAGTTCTCTGTTCTAGGAAGAAAAGCCTGGTAATCATGAATTAGATATAAATCCAAAAGTAGGGAAGCAAATTCAATTACACACAACAGGATAAAAATATAAATAAGGTAGATTAGGCCAATTAGGTAAATTTGTTCATTCAACAACAAATAATTAGCCCTATTGAATGCCAGGTATTATACCAGGGCTCGGGATTGAGCAGTGAATAAGACAAAGTCCCTGCTCTCATGGAATTTACACTCTAGTAAATAGACAATAAACTAATAAATAATATGATTTCAGGTATTATCTAAGTGCTGTGAAGAAAATAGTATGAGAGGATAGTGAGTGGTGTGGTGGGTTTGGTGGTTCTTTTAGATAGGTTGTCAGGTAAGGTTTCTCTGAGGTAACTCTTGAGCATAAAGAGACTTGAATGATAAGGAGCATCCCAGGCCAACATGGTGCATTTCAAGTGGTGAGAGAGAGTGCTAATGCAAAGACTCTGGGGTGAGAATCAGTTTGCAGTTTTCAAGGAAGTGTAAAAAGGCTGGTGTGCTATAGTTTGGAGATTGCTGGGGTAATAATTGGAAGTATTAGGAAATGATACTGGGTAGTTGGTGGTCTCAGATGGTATAGAGTCTGGTAGACCAGAAGGGCTTTGGATTTCATTCTAAGTGTGATGGGATTCATTGGACAGTTTTATGAAGAAAAATGATAGTCAAATTTATGTTTTATTTTTTAATTTTTTAAAAAAATTTGTGTTTTAAAAAGATCACTTTGCTGTAGAGACAAGGGGGGCTGTAGGAGACCATTTAGGAAGTCACTGGAATGATAAAAAGAAGTATGGTGGCTTGGATCAGGGAGGCAGTGATGGAGGCAGTGAGAAAGGATCCGATTCAGGGTATATTTTGAAGGTAGAACCAATAGAGTTTGCTGATAGCTTAGTTGGAGGTGAGAGAAAGAAGGAATCAAAGATGATAACAAGGTTTTTAGCTAGAGCAACTGGTGCCACGTACAGAGATGAAAACTGGAATAGCTAGTTTGGGATTTAAAATGAAGAGTTTTGTTTTTATTTATTTTTAAAAATTTATTTACTTATTTTTAGAGAGAGAGAGAGTGGGAGGGGAGGGGCAGAGGGAGAGAATCTCAAGCAGACTCCCCACTGAGTGTGCAGGGGGTGGTGCTTGGGGGAGAGGGAAGAGAGAGCATCTTTCTTTTCTTTTTTTTTTTTTTTAAGAGAGAGCATATTAAGCAGGCTTGATCTCAATGACCCTGAGATCATCACCTGAGCCGAAATCAAGAGAGTCAGATGCTTAACCAACCAAGCCCCCCAGGTGTCCCTAAAATGAAGAGTTTCATTGGATAATGTTGAATTTGAGATATCACTAAATATCTAGGAATAACCGTTGAGTTAGCAGTTGACTGTTTAAGTCTGGAGCTCAGAGAAAAGGTTAGAGCTGTGAATATAATAATACATTTGGGATATCATCAATACGTAGTGTTTTATTTATTTTTAGAACATTTTAAGATTATTTAATACAGTAAAATAAAACTGTATTTCATCACTCCATGAGGTCAAAGGAATTAACTATTTGAGCATTTCAAAATGAGTCAAAATGTCAATCCAGTTTAATCAACAATTCTTTTTTTTTTTTTTTAAAGATTTTATTTATTTATTTGACAGAGAGAGGCACAGCGAGAGAGGGAATACAAGCAGGGGGAGTGGCAGAGGGCGAAGCAGGCCTCCGGCAGAGCAGGGAGCCCGACGCAGGGCTCAATCCCAGGACCCTGGGATCATGACCTGAGCCGAAGGCAGACACTTAATGACTGAGCCACCCAGCCGCCCCTAATCAACACTTCTTAATAAACAGAAATCTTTTACAAATTCCTCCTTTATAGTGATTAGCTTCATTAGTTTGAAGCTGTATACACACACACAAACACCCCCCCCCAGGTTTACATACATAATTTAGATATATATTATATATATGAATTCATACATACATAATGCATGTATACTTATTTATTTATTTATTTTTTATTTTATTATGTTATGTTAATCACCATACATTGCATCATTAGTTTTTGATGTAGTGTTCCATGATTCATTGTTTGCGTGTAACACCCAGTGCTCCATTCAATACGTGCCCTCTTTAATACCCATCACCAGGCTAACCCAACCCCCCACCCAATACGTAGTGTTTTAAAACCATGGGTCTGGTAAGATCAGGCAGGAAGTAAAGAGGGAGAACTGGCCCTGAGACTCAGTTGAAAGCATGGACAGAGGAATAGATTACACTTAGATTTCTTTTGTATCTGCATCAGCACAGTATTTACAGAACTGTGTCTATATGGTGTAATATGAAATCATGCCTTTGAGATGATTTTAATATGACCTAGACTCTTTCTGTTACGTGAACTGATTCTTCAGGTTTTTGTCAAGATTTCCTCAAGATTTCCACTTTGTGTCCATTACCTGGGGGCATAAATTCCAACTCTCATAGCTTTCATACCAGACCCATCATTGTTTAACTCTATCCTACCTCTTTCTCCTCTGTCTGCCATGCCCAGTGTGCTCTGTTTGTGTATAGCTCTGCATTTGCCAGGAATATTCTTTCTCCCCCTTTTCTTGCCCTTTTCCTCAAACTCCTACTCAAGTCTTCAATGTCCAGCTTAGATTTGGTAGTAATTTCCCCAAATTTCCACGGATAGAAGTTGGTTCCTCACTGCATGGTAATTCTTCAGCTCTGTTGGTAGTATTTTAATTTATAGCAGAATACAAAATCAGTTGATATTTTGACTGTTTTTTTTTAAAGATTTTTTTATTTATTCATTTGACAGAGAGAGACACAGCAAGAGAGGGAACACAAGCAGAGGGAGGGGGAGAGGGAGAAGCAGGCTTCCCACCGAGCAGGGAGCCCGATGTGGGACTTGATTCCAGGACCCTGGGATCATGACCTGAGCTGAGGGCAGACCCTTAACGACTGAGCCACCCAGGCACCCTTGACTGGTTTTCTTATTCATTTGTTTCTCCAGTGCTTAGCATGTGGTAGATGTTCAATCATAATGCTTTGAAAAAGTTTAGAAGTTTTATTTTGGCAGAGTAAATAATTACAGCTATATCTTACACAATCGTATGGACTGGTAGCTGAGATTTTTAGGACTTTTTTAATGGTGAATTTTTGGTTTTAATGATATACATTGTGATAGACTTTAGCTAGTACAAAGTTTAATGAAATGATGTCAGTTAGGGGTCTTAGTTCAGAGACATTTGAGGAATGTTTTAATCTCTAGGACTGAATAATGCTCATTTCTTTGGAGGCAAGCTATTATAATAGATTGTTCCTTCATGGGGCGCCTGCGTGGCTCAGTCGTTAAGCGTCTGCCTTTGGCTCAGGTCATGATCCCAGGGTCCTGGGATCAAGCCCCGCATCGGGCTCCCTGCTCTGCGGGAAGCCTGCTTCTCCCTCTCCCACTCCCCCTGCTTGTGTTCCCTCTCTTGCTGTGTCTCTCTCTGTCAAATAAATAAATAAAATCTTTAAAAAAAAAAAAAAAGATTGTTCCTTCACTTGCCTACTTTTCCACCCACCTTCTCAGTAGTCGGGAATTCTATTTTAACATTAGATGTGTACTTTGAGCTCTTTGCTGGAGAAGAAACCTAATGTAATAAATCCAGTAGAATCAGCAGTACTCGCCCCAGGAGTGTCCTTTAAACTGTTGGGTAGAGGGAATCTTAATGGTGTGAATTGTAGGTGTGAGGGTTTCAGTCTGTGAGCTCAAAGTAGGGTTAATTATTTTGTCATTCAATTGTAAGCATGTATTGAGCACCTACCATATATGGGCACTGTATGAGGTGCTGTGGGGGACACACAAAAGAAATAAAAGAAATGGTTCCCTGCACGTGAATCCCTGACAGTTTAGTGGAAGAACTGAAACAGAACATTAAAAAAGAATTTAACCTTAACAAGCGGTGTATCATTAAGTGCAAAATACTGTGGTATAAATCAAGGACTTTGCATTTCTTTAAACACATAATTATATTCGCAGGGTATATGTAGTCTTATCTTGCGTCAGTTTTCAACATTTTGACTTGATTTTCAAGCTCCGCATTTTCACCTATCTTTAACACTTTTGGTTTCATTAAGATACTGATTTGGCTATTTGTTCAATGTGATGAAAGCCCTATGTAGCAGGAGAGTGCCCTGCCAGTACTTGCATTCAAATATTTTATTCTTTCATGTCTATAAAGCAAATATGTAATTTGAAAAGGTAGAATGTCATTTATCCTTTGCAAGTGTGACAGAGGCATGCTTTCATAGTTTTGCTGTGTGTAGGTTTTCCTAGACATTTCTACCCAAGGGTGGGGGAGAAAAGTATAGAACATATAAAACAAATGTTGTGTGCATATTGAATAGGAATTTAAAAATACTGAGTTTTGTGTTTGGGTTATAAAAGCAGCTTTATAATTCAGATTTGAAGATTTGAAAAACATGGATAAGCACAAAGAAGGAGATAAATTTTTTTTTTTAAGATTTTAAGTAATTTTTACACTCATCATGGGGCTTGAATTCACAACCCTGAGATCAAGAGTTGCATGTTCGGGGCACCTGGGTGGCTCAGTCTTTTAAGCGTCTGCCTTCGGCTCAGGTCATGATCTCAGGATCCTGGGATTGAGCCCCGCATCGGGCTCCCTGCTCTGGGGGAAGCCTGCTTCTCTGTCTCCCACTCCCCTTGCTTGTGTTCCCTCTCTCGTTGTGTCTCTCTCTGTCAAATAAATAAAATCTAAAAAAAAAAAAAAAAGTTGCATGTTCGACTGTCTGAGCCAGCTAGGCGCCTCAGGAGATAAAAATTTTTAATATGCTATCACTGTTAACCTTATTGATAGGCTTCTAGGCTTTTTTAATTTTTAATTTTTATTTTTTTAAAGATTTTATTTATTTATTTGACAGAGACACAGCGAGAGAGGGAACACAAGCAGGGGAGTGGGAGAGGGAGAAGCAGGCTTCCCGTGGAGCAGGGAGCCCCATGCGGGGCTTGATCCCAGGACCCTGGGATCATGACCTGAGCTAAAGGCAGACGCTTAACGACTGAGCCACCCAGGAGCCCCGCTTCTAGGCTTTTTTTTAAATTTAAATTTTAGTTTTATTTATTTTTTTAAGGCCTTTTTTTTTTAAGTGGGAAGTTTTGTTCTTTTAATAAATGAATAGCTCAGATACCTTTAAAAGCAAGTGGATAAAAGTTTATCTGATCAGATTACTTTCTACACAGTTCTTCAGTGGCTTCTCATAGTAAATGGAATCAAGTTGAGACAAGTTCAGATTCCTTAGCTTAGCACATAAAGCCCACTACCCTATGGTTTATTTCATTTGCCATGTGTCTCCCTCATACATATCTTTGATTTAGCCATACTAAATGTACTATTTCAGGTCTCTAGACAGGGGTTGGCAGACTTTTTTGTAAAGGACAAAATAGAAAATATTTTAAGTTTTGTAGGCTTTATTGTTTCTGTCATAACTATTCAACTCTGCTGTGGTAGCATGAAAGCAGCCGTAGACATTCTGTAAACAAACGATTATGGCTGTGTTCCAGGGAAACTATTTATGGACACTGAAATTGGAATTTCATATAATTCCTGCATGTCATAAAATTTTATTTTAATTTTTTAAAAAAAGTTTAAGCAATCTCTACATCTGATGTGGGGCTCGAACTCAAGACTCTGTTACCAAGGGTCACATGCTCTTCCAACGGAGCCAGCCAGGCACCACTCCTATTTTAACTTTTTTTCAACTTTAAATTTTAACTTTTTTTTCCACATTAAAAATGTGAAAACTATTCTTAATTTGTGGCCTGTACAAAAACCTATGGCAGAACATGGCTTATGGGACTGCAGTGTGCTGACCCCTGCTCTAGACTACCATACTTGCTGTGCCTCTGTTGTATTCCGTACTCCCCACCTCCCATTTCCTTCTCTAGTATCACTGTCTTGCTCAAACCTACCTTAGATATCATAGTCTCAGGGAAGTCAGAATTTGTTTTAGAGCTTTTTTCTGTTGATTGGAAGTATTCTGTTCAAACCTCTATCAATGTGTTTATATAGCTGTATTTTTTTAATTGTAGTAAAATATATATATATTATTGTAACCATTTTTTTAAAATGATTTAGGGGGGCGCCTGGGTGGCTCAGTTGGTTAAGTGACTGCCTTCGGCTCAGGTCATGATCCTGGAGTCCTGGGATCGAGTCCCACATCGGGCTCCCTGCTCAGCAGGGAGTCTGCTTCTCCCTCTGACCCTCCCCCCTCTCATGCTCTCTCTATCTCATTCTCTCTCTCAAATAAATAAATAAAATCTTAAAAAAAAAAAATAAAAATGATTTAGGGAAAGAGAGACTGAGCACACAAGGAGGGGGGCAGAGGGAGAGAGAATCTCAAGCCAACTCTGCAATCAGTGGGGAGCAGATCACGGGGCTCAGTCTCACCTCTCAGATCACGACCTGAGCCAAAACCAAAACTGGGAGTTGGACACAACCGACTGTGTCCCCAGGGGCCCCCATTGTAACCATTTTTAAGTGTACAGATCTTTGACACTAAGTATATTCACATGGTTGTGCAACCAGTTACCACCATCCATCTCTAGAGTTTTCATCTTTCCAAGCTGAAACTCTGTTCTCGTAAAATACTAGCTTACTATTCTCTCCCCCCAGTTCCTGGCAACCACATTCTACTTTCTGTCTCTATGAATTTGACTAGTCAAGGTACCTCACATAAGTGGAATCGTGCAAAATATTTGTCCTTTTGGAACTGGCTTATTTAGCCTAATGTCTTCAGGGTTCATCCATATTGTAGCATGTATTAGAATTTCTTTTTAGGGGCGCCTGGGTGGCTCAGTCGTTAAGTGTCTACCTTCGGCTCAGGTCATGATCCCAGGGTGCTGGGATTGAGCCCTGCATCGGGCTCCCTGCTCAGTGGGGAGTCTGCTTCTTCCTCTCCCTCTCCCCCTGCTTGTGTTCCCTCTCTTGCTGTCTCTCTCTCTCTCTGTTAAATTAAAAAAAAAAAAAATAAATAAATCTTACAGAAAAAAGAATTTCTTTTTAATGCTGAATAATACCCCATTGTGTGTATATATCACATTTTTTTGTTTATCTTGTTATCTGTTGATGAACACTTCAATTGCTTCCACCTTTTGTTTATTGTGAATAATGCTGCTGTGAACATGGATGTACAGACATCTCTTTGACTCTCTGCTTTCAGTTCTTTTAAGTATACATCTGGAAGTAGAATTGATGGATCACATGGTGATTCTATATTTTTTTGAGGAACTGCAGTGGTTGTACCTTCATAACTGAGTTTTTTTTTTAAATACTTTTTTGGGAGTAATTTTAGATTTATAGAAAAGTTGCAAAGACTATACAGAGAGTTTCTGTATACCCCTCATCCAGTTTCCCCTCATGTTAACATCTTAACATTACTGGGGCGCCTGGGTGGCTCAGTCAGTTAAGCGTCTGCCTTCGGCTCAGGTCATGATTCCGGAGTCCCGGGATCGAGTCCCACGTCGGGCTCCCTGCTCTGCGGGAGGCCTGCTTCTCCCTCTCCTACTCCCCCTGCTTGTGTTCCCTCTCTTGCTGTCTCTCTCTCTCTGTCAAATAAATAAATAAAATCTTAAAACAAAACAAAAAAACCCATCTTAACATTACTGTGGTACATTTGTCCAAACTAAGAAACCAATGTTGGTTAATAACTGTTAGTAAACTCCAGACTTTATTTGGATTTCATTAGTTTTTCCATTAATGTCCTTATTCTGTTTCAGGATTTAATTGAGGATAGTACATTACATTTAATGTATATATTTTTTTTAATTATTATTTTTTAAAGATTTTATTTATTTTATTGAGAGAGAAAGAGAGCACATGAGAGTGGTTAGGGTCAGAGGGAGAAGCAGACTCCCTGCTGAGCAGGGAGCCCAATGCGGGACTCAATCCAGGGACTCCAGGATCATGACCTGAGCCGAAGGCAGTCGCCCAACCAACTGAGCCACCCAGGCGCCCAAATGTATATGTTTTTTATTGTACTTAACGTGGAATGTGGTGCATAACAAAAGGAGAGTGTTTCTTGAATGAATCACCTTTTAATTTTCCTCCATTTTTAAAATTTTATTTATTTATTTATTTTTAAAGATTTTATTTATTTGAAGAGAGAGACACAGCGAGAGAGGGAACACAAGCAGGGGGAGTAGGGGAGGGAGAAGCAGGCTTCCCCGCGGAGCAGGGAGCCCGATGTGGGGCTCCATCCCAGGACCCTGGGATCACGACCTGAGCTGAAGACAGACACTTAACAACTGAGCCACCCAGGCGCCCCCCATTTTTTTTTTTTTTAAAGATTTTATTTATTTATTTGACAGACACAGCCAGAGAGGGAACACAAGCAGGGGGAGTGGGAGAGGGAGAAGCAGGCTTCCTGCGGAGCAGGGAGCCTGATGCGGGGCTTGATCCCAGGACCCTGGGATCATGACGTGAACCGAAGGCAGACGCTTAACGACGGAGCCACCCAGGAGCTCTGATTTTTTTCCATTTTTGTGGGATGTTTATTAATCTTCCTTTAGGTTGGGTTAACTGACTTATTTTCCTTTATATCCTTTCTTCCCTCTTCCTCTGCCATCTATTTCTAAGGTCCATTACAGTTTTTTTCACAAGCTTTTTTTGAGGAAAAGTAACCATTCTACTCAAATTTGCTGTCCCTTTGGGCATGTAGTTAGGCAGAATCCCTCAGTCTCTGTTGCAGTTTGATTAGATACATGACTTATTTTCTCTAGTGGAAGTGGGCCTGACCTCCTTCATGTATTACAGTTTTGTCGGCCTTCCCTGGCTATCTGGGCTGCAACATCTGGGATAGCCTTGGAAGCCTTGTAGTCAAGATGGCAGAACTGCTGTCAGCCGGAGTCCTGGGATGACTCTGGAGGAGAACTGGCTTAATTAATGACCTGAATATTCACTCACCAGGATGATATTTTGGGATCTGTTTGTGTAGCCTAGCTTAATAAGTATGCTGCATGCCCAGCTCTGAATAAGATTTATATGAACCTTGAATATTGATTTAATTAGAATTATATAATTATATTGGGAAGACTAGGGGATGGGAAGTGTGCACATGTATGTATAGAGATGTGAAGAGGAAGGAGAGCTAAATTCTCATCTTCTATGGTGGGAAGTTAATAGTGCCTAAAACTGGAAAGAAGAAAAAAAGAAAAAAAACATGTAATGATATGGAAGTATATACCAAAAGATTCAGCCATAAAAGTTGAACATTTGCCCCTGGGAATTGGGAAATTGTTGGAGTAGAGGATCACCGTCTTTTGTAATAAGCCATTGTACTTATTTACTTCTTTAATCTCTGTTCATGGATAACTTTGATAAAAACAAAAATGAATTAAAGATACTGGTAAAGAATAAGAAAAAAACCCCTGTCAGATTCTGATTATCCTTTACAAAGCCACTAAAGTTGATCACCTTTTTTAAAAAAGATTTTATTTATTTGAGAGAGAGAGAGAGAGAGAGCATGAGCAGGGGGAGGGGCAGAGGCAGAGGGGGAAGCAGGCTCCCCGCTGAGCAGGGAGCCTGATGCAGGACTCTGTCCCAGGACCCTGAGATCATGACCTGAGCCGAAGTCATGCACTTAACTGAGCCACCCAGGTGCTCCAATCAGTCACTTTTTGCTAAATGTATCTGGTGACAGAGAGCTTACCACTTTTCCTTGTACTGACATGAAATCTTTCATTCAGAAACTTCCGTTCCAGGATCCTCTAGAGCATATGAAATAATCTATACCTTCCTCCATGACAACCTTCAAATGACCCTTTAAATGATCTTCATAAAAAAATTATCTTCATGATCCATTCCCACATCTTAAATCTTCTAGCCAGTGATAGTGAAAATCATCTTTGATTTTGAGACTGATTATCATCAAGTCCTTGCAAATCCTCATGGACTGTTCAGTGGCTCATGACTATTTTTGGATGTCAGTTTGTTGGTTCTGCATAGACTTTCAAGGAATTTGAGAAAAGTTACTCTGGGCTTGATAGTGCATCATCTCATAGTGCAAGCATGCCAGAGGATCCTATCCTTACATGTAGTCAACCAGAGGTCCTGAATAGAGCCCACATCTCTCAACTGGCACCTCAACAAGAATTCTTTTTATACCTAAGGTTTTGCCTGGAGTGGGTGGATATGACCTTTTTCTTTTCTGCTGGATGTTGGGGGAGGGGCAGAAGGGGAGGGAGAGGGACATGCAGACTCCGTACTGAGTGCTGAGCTGGACGAGGCTCAATCCCACGACCCTGAGATCATGACTGAGCTGAAACCAAGAGTCCGATGCTCAACTGACTGAGCCACCCAGATGCCCCTGGCCTGTTTCTTATTTAAGCATGTTAGTCCTAGTGATGTGGGTTCCTACTATCAGTTTTAATGATCTGCGACAAACCCAGCAGCTCATTGCCTGCGCTGCCCAAGTTCCTCTGGAAAGAGGAATCACCTCACTCTGGTCCTTTGTTGCACATATAGCAAAGGCTGGAGGTAACATGTAATGAAGAATAGGGGACTGAAGAATAGGGGAATATTAAGTAAATTGTAGCATTAGAAGTAAAAAATACAAATTAAAGGTTTTGTAGCAACTTGGAAAATAAGTTCTCAAAATAATGTTAAATGGGGGCACCTGGGTGGCTCAGTGGAGGTCCCTGACTCTTGATTTCAGCTTGGGTCATCATCTCAGGGTCATGGGGTGGAGCCCCGCTGGGCTCTGCTCTCAGCATGGAGTCTTCTAATCCCTTTCCCTCTGCTCCTACCCCTGGTCCAGCTCTCTCTCTCAAATGAATAAATAAATAAAATCTTAAAATGTTAAATGAAAAATAGAACCCAAAATGCCAAGATTACTGCTTTAAATTATGGAAGAATTAAATCGTATAAAAATTTATATTCATGCATATGGAAATTCAGAGGAATAAAAGGTTATGGTCAGTGGTAAGATTGTAGGTACTTAAAATTACATTATTTGTTGCTTTATTTGTTTATTTTCTGTGTTTCGCACTAGAATGTAAGCTCTAAGAGGTCAGGGATTTTTATCTGTCCTAGAACAGTGCCTGGCCTATAGTAGTTTTTCAATAAATATTTGTTGATTGTTCAATGAATTTTTAAAAAGATTTTATGTATTTATTAGAGAGCACGTGAGAGAGAGCATGAGTGGGGAGAGGAGCAGAGGGAGAGGGAGAAGCAGACTCCCCACTGAGCAGGAAGCCCAACGTGTGGGGCTAGCTAGGTGCCCCTGAATGTGGCTTGGCTGTGTTTCAATAAAACTATTTACAAAAACAAACATTAGGTTGAGTAGTTTGATGACCCCTATCATAGACCCACCACTTTTACCATCCGTGAAAATAGAATAATAGAAGTCTAGGTTGGAGGTCATTTTTTTTCTTTTTTTTTCAGGATTTCTGAAGGCAACAACCCTTCAACAACCCTCCAATGTCTTATTATTTCTAGCAAAATAAAATCTAAAATCTTTGCAGTGGCTATAAGGTTCTGTGTTGAGCAGATCCCTGTAACTTCTCTGACCTCATCTTTTACCACTTACCCTCTACTCTCTGCTCCAGCCTCCTTGTTTTTCCTTGATCATGCCCTTTCATATCTGATTTCTTCTGTTTGGAACTGCGTTGGCTCGTTTCCTCAATTCTTTTGTGTCTTGAATCAAATTTTGCTTTTTTCCTTTTCCCTCTTCTCTATTTATTATTTTGTTTTCTGTCTCATCTATCACTGGATAACATATCATATCGTATATTCATTTATTTTGCTTGTTTGATGGTTCCCTTACTAAAATTTAAGTACCACAGGGCAGAGATTTTTGTCTCTCTTGTTCATTGCTGTTTCCACATTCATAGAACAAAGCTGGCATACAGAATGAGTGCCCAGGAAATGTTTGCTGAGTGAGTGAATAAATTGCCACAATACTGTGACATGGGCATTGTTATTGCCTTCATTTTGCAGGTGAAGAAACTGAAGGCCAGAAAGGTTAAATAATTTGCATAAGGCCCCATAGCTCTTTTTTTTTTTTTTTAAGATTTTATTTATTTATTTATTTATTTGACAGAGACACAGCGAGAGAGGGAACACAAGCAGGGGGAGTGGGAGAGGGAGAAGCAGGCTTCCCGCAGAGCAGGGAGCCCGATGCGGGGCTCGATCCCAGGACCCTGGGATCATGACCTGAGCTGAAGGCAGACGCTTAACCGACTGAGCCACCCAGGCGCCCAGGCCCCATAGCTCTTGACCATCCTACTGAATGGCTTTATTTCCTATTATATCTCACCATGCCTTCTTTGCTCAATCATAGACACTATTTTTGTGTGTGTGATTATCATGTACATATCCAGGCTTCTGTGCTTTTCCTCATGTTATTTCTTCAGTGGGAGTATTCTTTCTTGCCCTACTTAGGTAGAACTTTCTTTGCAGAAGAAATGGTGATGTAGAGGAGTCAAGGTTATAAAGTTTGTTTGGGGAGGTGGAGGGATGAATACTGTGAGCTAAGGTCATATGGTGGGAGATGCATGTACATTCAGGGAACAGTTTGGCTAGAATGAGGTTTTGTTTAGGGCTATGATAGAAGGTAAAGTTAGAGAGAGGGAGAGGATTAGGGCCTTGTTACAGGGAGCTTTGAGCTTCTAAGGAGCTGGTGTTTTTATCTTGTTGCCCCTTGAAGGTTTTTGAGCAGAAGAGTGATAATGTATAACACTGCTTTTATAAAAATGTTTGATTTTGCTGTGGTGATGAGAATGGCTTCGAGTGGGACAAGGCTAAAATTAGGAAGGAGATGTTGGAGATTATTATAATGATATAGTCCTGAAGTGAGGCAATAAGGGCTGCAATTGAGAAGTTAGAGTGCAAATTAAAGCACAGAGATCGGATACTTAAAATATGGCTTATAAAATCCAAACTCCATACTGTGGCCTACAGCATGCTACATGAGCTCACCTTTGCCTATCCCTGCAACCTTACCTCTTGCCATCTTTCCTTTCATTCTGCAAGCGGTAGCCACACAAGCTGTTTCTTTTCCTTGAATGGGCTGTTTGTGTTGACTTTAATGCCTTTTGCACTTACCTTCTCTTTGCCTAGAGTGTTCTTCTATAAGTCTGGTTCCTTCCTGTCTTTCAGTTCTCAGTTTAAAACACCTATCAGGTCTTTCCTGATCACCAGTTTTAAAGCAACTTTCCTCATTGCTGCTGCTGCTGCTGATTTTTTTTTTTTAATTTTATTTATTTATTTGACAGAGACACAGCGAGAGAGGAAACATAAGCAGGGGGAGTGGGAGAGGGAGAAGCAGGCTTCCCGCTGAGCAGGGAGCCCGATGAGGGACTCGATCCTAGGACCCCGGGATCATGACCTGAGCTGAAGGCAAACGCTTAACGACTGAGCCACCCAGGCGCCCCTCTATTTTTAAATTTTTGAGGAACCTCCATACTGTTTTCCATAGCGGCTGCTCCAGTTTACATTTCTATCACCAGTCCAGGAGGGTTCTCTTTTCATTGCATCCTCAGCAGCACTTGTCATTGCTTGTCTTTTTGATACTACGTGATACTTTTTGATTCTTACTGGTATGAGGTGATAGCTCATTGTGGTTTTGATTTGCATTTCCCTGATGATTAGTGACTTGAACATCTTTTCATGTGTCATTGGGCTGTCTGTATGGCTTTGGAAAAATGCCTATTTAGGCTCTCTGCCCATTTTAATTTTTAAAAAATTTTTAAATTTTTAAAAAAGATTTTACTTATTTGTGAGAGAGAGACAGAGATAGCAAGAGAGAGCATGAGCAGGGAGGAGAGGGAGAAGCAGGCTCCCGCTGAGCAGGGAGCCTGATGTGGGGCTCGATGCCAGGACCCTGGGATCATGACCTGAGCCGAAGGCAGACGCCGAACCAACTGAGCCACCTGGGCACCCCGGTTGTTGTTGGTTTGGTGTTGAGTTGTGTGAGTTCTTTGTATATTTTGGATATTAGCCTCTTATCAGATATATCGTTTGGAAATATCTTCTTCCAGTCTGTTTTGTTCGTAGTTTTTTTTTGCTGAGGGAAAGCTTTTTAGTTCAATGGATCTAGTCCCATTAGTTTAGTTTTGCTTTTGTTTCCCTTGGCCGGAGGAGACAGATCAGAAAATATTGCTAAGGCTGATAATCCAAGAGATTACTGCCTGTATTTTCTTTTAGGAGTTTTAGGGTTTCATGTTTTACATTTAGGTCTTCAAATCATTTTTTTTTTTTTTTTAAGATTTTTATTTATTTATTTGACAGAGAGAGACACAGCGAGAGAGGGAACACAAGCAGGGGGAGTGGGAGAGGGAGAAGCAGGCTTCCCGTGGAGCAGGGAGCATCATGTGGGGCTTGATCCCAGGACCCTGGGATCATGACCTGAGCTGAAGGCAGACGCTTAATGACTAAGCCACCCAGGTGCCCCTTTAATTCATTTTTTTATTTTTATTATTATTTTTTTTAAAGATTTTTTTTTTTTTTTAATTTATCTATTCAGTAGAGACAGAGAGAGAGAGAGAGGCAGAGGGAGAAGCAGGCTCCCAAGGAGCAGGGAGCCCGATGCGGGACTCGATCCCAGGACCCTGGGATCATGACCTGAGCTGAAGGCAGACGCTTAACCATCTGAGCCATGCAGGCGCCCTAATTCATTTTTTGAAAAAAAGATTTATTTGAGAGAGAGAGAGCGAGCAGGGGGAGAGGCAGAGGGAGAGGAGGAGAATATCAGGCAGACTCCCCTCTGAGCACAGAGCTCAATCTCATGACCCTGCGATCATGACCTCAGCTGAAATCAAGAGTCAGACACTTAACTGACTGAGCCACCCAGGCACCCTGGTCTTTAATCCATTTTGAGTTTTTTTTTTTTGGTATGTGGTGTAAGAAAGTGGTCCAGTGTTACTCTTTTGCATGTAGCCATCCATCCAGTTTTCCCAACACCGTTTATTGGAGAGATTGTCTTTTCCAGTTGTATGTTCTTGCCTCCTTTGTGGTCGATTAATTGGCCATGTATTTGTGGATTTATTTCCGGGTTCTCTGTTCTATTCCATTGATCTATGTGTCTGTTTTTTTTTGCCAGTAACATAGTATTTTGATTTGAAGCTTTGTAGTATAGTTTGAAATCTGGGATTGTGATACCTCCAGCTTTGCTCTTTCTTGATTGCTTTGACTTTTTGGGATCTTTTGTGGTTCTATACAAGTTTTAGGATTATTCTAGTTTTATGGAAAATCTTGCTGGTATTTTGATAGGGATTGCATTTAATCTATATATTGCTTTAGGTGGTATGGACATTTTAACAGTATTCTTCCAATCTGTGAGCATGTGTACCACCACTTTTCAAATCTAGTAAATCTCTCAGTTGTCCTTTGGGTTTAAGCAAAAGCTCTTGATAATCCATCACTACCACTTAATTTATCACATGTTGATATAAATTGTGGTAGGAAGGACCTTGTTACTAGGAGATTGATATTAACTATTAAGTTATAATCTGGGAAACCACTTAGTTGGGGATGACTGGCTCTAATTTTTCATGTAGATTTTTTTTTTTATAATCACCATTATAAGTTATCCAAATATTGTATATCTCCATCTGGAAGATGGAAATCATCATTGTATTTCTGTTCCTTGGTTTTTCTGCCCCTAGGATATGTTTTCTAGTTTTGACTAGGGATGTGTTTAATAATGGTCACCTTTTATTTAACCTTTTAACTCTGCTTTCTTCAGTTCATTGATGCAGATGAATTTTAATGTTATTAATGGAAGCCTTGCTAACTTTAGCAATCCCATAATTTCAGGTCACTCAATGGAAATATTTTCCATTGTGGCTCACATGATAAAAAGTTGAGTGGAGTAAGTAATACTTTTTCATAAGATAGAATATTAAAGTTTTTTAAAAAAGATTTTATTTATTTGAGAGCGAGAGAGCGTGCGTGCATGCGAGCATGAGTGGGGCGGGAGGGGAGGGGCAGAGGGAGAGGGAGAAGCAGACTCCCTGCTGAGCAGGGATCCTGAGATCCTGACTTGAGTTGAAGGCAGATGCTTAACCAACTGAGCCACCCAGGCATCCCAGAATATTGACGTTTTAATTTTTCTCTAAAAGAAATGCATCACAGATATCTCTAGAAACATGAAAAGTCAAAGTAATGAACACTAAAAGGAAAGCACTAAATAATGTGTTAATAGGCAAATTTTTTTTTTAAGGTTTTTTTTTTAAGATTATTTATTTATTTGACAGAGAGAGACACAGCGAGAGAGGGAACGCAAGCAGGGGGAGTGGGAGAGGGAGAAGCAGGCTTCCCGCGGAGCAGGGAGCCCGATGCTGGGCTCGATCCCAGGACCCTGGGACCAAGACCCAAGCTGAAGGCAGACGCTTAACGGCTGAGCCACCCAGGCGCCCCTTTTTTTTAAGATTTGATTTATTCATTTGACAGAGAGAGAGAGAGAGCACAAGCAGGGGGAGCAGCAGGCAGAGGGAGAAGCAGGCTTCCCGCTGAGCAAGGAGCCCGATGCGGGGCTCGATTCCAGGACCCCGGGGATCATAACCTGAGCCAAAGGCAGATGCCCAACTGACTGAGCCACCCAGGTGCCCCGGTAGGGAAATTTTTAACCTAAGTACGAAGTTTTCTGAAGGGTTGCCAAAGAGGTCTGTTAATCTGAGTAATTATAATTATGTACCTCCTGAGGAAGTGTATAGTGACATTTGGTATCACTTTTTAGAATTAGCTGGAAAGAGTTGGTGTGTTCAGTGCAGCATTTCTTCTAGCTTCCTGACAGTATTGGCTTAAATGACAGGCAGAATATGTTAGCCTAGCTTACAGACTTCAAAATGGAAATCTAGATGATAAGGAAATGAGCTTAAGGGACTTTTTCACTTTTTATAGTCTATGCGTATTATAGAATCTGGCACTTAGAAGGTACTTAGGAAACATTTGTGAAATGGAAGAATGTGAATAGACAATTACTTTCACACATTTACTCAATCAAGTAAAATGGCCTGTTCATTTTTGGTACACCCTCCCACCCCTGCCAGGCATTTAATTTGTCCCTTCCTCTGTTCTGCTAATCACTGAAACATTTCTAAATTATAAAATTTGTTGACATCTTTTGTTGAGTCCTTTACTAATCCTCTTGTCCCTTTTTTCTTTCTTTAGGCTTCATTGTCCTTTTTTTCCTTTTTAAAAATGATTTTACTGTTGTTTTAGAGGAGATTAGAGAGGCAAAGAGAGCATATCTGACTAGTCTACTATCTATTCAGTTTTATTCAGTTAACATTTTAGTATAAGTGTTTTTTCAGTTAATTAACATCCTTCTAAATTGAGAAAATGGGCCTCTGGGTGGCTCAGTCGGTTAGGCATCTGCCAGTGATCCCAGGGTCCTGGGATCGAGCCCTGTGTGGGGCTCCTTGCTTGGTGGAGAGCCTGCTTCTCCCTCTTCCTCTGCCGCTTCCCCTGCTTGTGCTCTCTCTCTCGCTCTTGTTCTATCTCAAATAAATAAATAAAATCTAAAAAAAAAAAAAATTGAGAAAACATACCTTAAACTTTTACTAGCCCCTGTTGTTGGAAACTTGGGTGTTCCTATTACTATTTAAAGAAACTAGGATAAATTTTGGTGCATAAAATGTTTTCTAAGCTTCAAGGTATTTCCTTAGGAGCAATACTTAGATATAGCCTCTGAGGCAGAGGATATGAACATTTAAAAAGTTATTAATTATAATAGTTAAACATATTCATTATAGAGCATTTGAAGAATATAGGAATATTATAAAAAAGAACAAGTCAGCTTTAATCTCACAATGCTGTGATAACACTGCTTTAACATTTTGTTGTATTTCTTTCTAGAGATATATATTATCTATCTGTATATCTTTTTTTTTTTTTTTTTAAAGATTTTATTTATTTATTTGAGACAGAGAGAATGAGAGAGAGAGCACATGAGAGGGGGGAGGGTCAGAGGGAGAAGCAGGCTCCCTGCTGAGCAGGGAGCCCGATGCGGGACTCGATCCAGGGACTCCAGGATCATGACCTGAGCCGAAGGCAGTCGCTTAACCAACTGAGCCACCCAGGCGCCCAATCTATCTGTATATCTTACACATTTTAAAAACCAGTTGAGGTGTGTGTTAGGGCTCTTTCCAGGGGTTGTACTGTTTTATTTTTCCGTGAGCAAAGTATGTCAATTCACTGAGTACTTGACAGGATTAAGCATCATAGTTTCTTCCATCATTCATAAATGTATGTTTATTTAGAGTGACACTTTTGTCTTAGTGTTTACAATTAATCTCCTTCCATTTTTTCTTAAAATCAGGTAGGCTTTTGTCCTCACCACTTCTCTAGAATTATACTTTGTGACCTTTTTATCTCCACATTGCTAAATCCAGCAGTCTTCTCATTCTACATGATCTTTCAGCCCCTGTGCCACTGTTGATTACTTTCTTCCTCTTGAACTGAACCCACTTTCCCACTTGCTTCCAGGACATCACATTTTCCTAGTTCTACTCCTGTCTCAGGGTCTATCCTTCCTGCTGTGTGCTAATTCCTCCTAATCTCCCTACCTCTCAATGTTAGAATGCTCCAGGGTTCACATCTTGGTTATCATCTTTTAAAAAAAACTATTTCTTCAGCTCATTTAGTTTCTTACACTGATGACTTTCAAATTTGTATCTCCAGTTTTGGCCTTTCTTTGAAGTCTGGACTCATATTCAGTTACCTACCCAATATCTCCGGTTAGATATCTGATAGATTTTAAATTTGTCCAAAACTGAGCCCTGATCTCTTTCTGTCCCCAAATCTCCCAACTCCCTACCCACCCCCTTGGAGTGAGCAGTCATACAGTAGTCAAGCTGTGGTTGCCTTGTCTTATTTATTAATTGCCTATGTGAGTAGCCACAGAAGTGGCTTAGAATTAGAGGACAGTTAACCCTTGTAGTTTAGCATACTCAGAAAATACGTGCAGAGATACTCAGGGCCCATGGTGGACATTAAGTAATCTGCTTCCTCTTCCCCCAGTTACTCCTCTGATCTCATTTTCAATTATTGTTCTCCTCTGTCACTTCTCTTTAGCTTTAATGCTTCCTTGCTATCCCTCAAACACTCTGGGAAAGCGTCCACCTGCAGGCCTTGCCTGGAATATTCTTCTTTCAGATACGACTTACTCCTTCACCTCTTCTCTTTACTTAAATGTCACCTTTTCATTGAGTCCTTAACCACACTCCTTAAACTTATAACCCTTCTCAGCACTGCTAATCTCCTTTCCTACATTATTTCCATAGCACTTAGTCACCATATAACATATATATTACTTATTTAATTTTATTTGTCTCTTCTCCCCATCCCCAGACTAGAATCCTATATAAGCTCCAGAGGGACAGTGATTTTTATCTATTTTGCTGACTGCTGTATCCTCTAGCACCTAGAAGAGTGCCTGACATTTGATAGGGGTAACTGTGAGTGTTAAGAACATTAGCATAATGTTATTTAAAAGCTAATACAGTAATACCTCATGTTCTTCCTTTCCAACTGGGGCCTGGCACATGGCTCCTGCAAAGAAGGGTGATGAGAAGAGGAATGGCCATTCTGCTATCATTGAAGTAGTGGCCAGAGAACATACTGTCACCATTAACAAGTGCATCCATGGAGTGGACTTGAAGAAGTGTGTCCTGCAGGCACTCAGACCCAGAAGTTTGCCCTGAAGGAGATAGGAACTCCAGATGTGCGCATTTTCATCAGGCTCAACAAATGTGTCTGGGCTAAGGGAATAAGGAATGTCCCATACCATATCTATGTGTGTTTATCCAGAAAACATAGTAAGAATGAAGGCTGTGTATATTGGTTACCTGTGTTCCTGTCAGTACTTAAAAATATCTGCAGATAGTCTTTGTGGATGAGAACTAACTGCTAATTGTCAAATAAAGCTCTAAAGCCACACACACACGTAAGGCAGTCTTAGAACATGAATAGAAATGTGTCTAGAGTAGTAATTTCTTTTCTTTCTTTTTTTTACAGATTTTATTTATTAAAAAGAGGGAGAGCACACACGCGTGTGAGTGTGGGGAGGGGCAGAGGGAGAGAATCTTCAAGTAGACTCCCTGCTGAGCGTGGAGCCAGACATGGGGCTTGGGGCTTGCTCAATCTCATGACCCCCCAGATCATGACCTGAGCCAAAATCAAGAGTCTGACTGACACTCAACCTGCTGAGCCCCCCAAGTGCCCCTAGAATAGTAGTAATTCTTGATTTGGGGGGGTTCAAGGACAGTTTTAAAATTTTATGAAAGCTATATGGATTGCCTCGTTATTAGAAGATAATTAATAGACCTGAAGTGGACTTCTTTAATTGCTAGTACTATTGAACATTTTTAGTTGTTTTTATTTTTTTTTTTTTTTTTTTTTTTTTTTTTTTTTTTTTAAAGATTTTATTTATTTATTTGAGAGAGAGAATGAGATAGAGCATGAGAGGGTCAGAGGGAGAAGCAGACTCCCTACCAAGCAGGGAGCCCGATGTGGGACTCGATCCCGGGACTCCAGGATCATGACCTGAGCCGAAGGCAGTCGCTTAACCAACTGAGCCACCCAGGCGCCCCATTTTTAGTTGTTTTTAAAAATAGCTTACTTTCTTTCTAAATTTCCTTATTTTTTCCATTTATTTATCAAGTTATATATTTATGGATATGTATGTAATTATATATATGTATTCTTTATTTCCCATGTTGTCTGTCTTAGTTTATAGAACTTTAAATTTTTTATACAGTCAAATCTGTGTTTTGTTTCTAAGCTTACAAAATGTTTCCATTTTATCCTTCCTGTCCAGAGATTTGATAAATACTTACTTTTGTTTTAGCTTCCTCCTAAGAAAAATGAAAGGGTGTGTTGAGACCATAGAGTTTAGGAAATCATAGCCATATGGTTAGTAACTGAGGGCATGGGCATGGAAGAGATTGTTCAGGGAGAATGTTTAGCCGAAGAGAAAAGGCAGGGAGAGGGGAACCTCTGCAGAAATGTGTAGGTAGATAATCTGCAAAGGATGATTTAATAAATGAGGTTAAAAAGGAAGTCAGTGGTAGGAAAATAAGGAGAGAGGGATATAGAGCCCAGGGGTGACAAAAGTTTTAGTAAGGGTAGAGTGATCAATAGTGTCAATTACCTTAGGACAAAGACTGAACACCTAAGGATAAGAACTGAAGAGTGGTTATTGGGTTTGGCCACTAGAAATTCACTGGTGACCTTTATTTTATTATTATTTTTAAAATATTTTATTTGTTTATTAGAGAGAGAGAGAGCGCACGCAGGAGCAGGGTGGGGGGCAGAGGGAGAAGCAGGCTCCCTGCTGAGCAGGGAGCCCGATGTGGGGCTCCATCCCAGGACTCCAGGATCATGACCTGAGCCGAAGGCAGACGTTTAACCGACTGAGCCAGCCAGTGGCTTCACTGGTGACCTTTTTTTTTTTTTAAAGATTTTATTTATTTATTTGACAGAGAGAGACACAGCGGGAGAGGGAACACAAGCGGGGGAGCGGGAGAGGGAGAAGCAGGCTTCCCGCGGAGCAGGGAGCCCGATGTGAGGCTCGATCCCAGGACCCTGGGATCATGACCTGAGCCGAAGGCAGACGCTTAACGACTGAGCCACCCAGGCACCCCTTCACTGGTGACCTTTAATAAGGAATGTTTCAGTGGAGAGATGAAAGGTAGTACAAGTGCCTGTAGTTGTAGACTTTTAAGAGTTTAAGTAGGGAAAGGATGGAAAGAGAGTGGGTCACATCTTGTGGGATAGGTAGAGTCGAAGAATTTTGTTTTTTTTTAGGAAGGGAAGAGTTGAGCATTTTTATAGAATGTGGAGATGTAGTTAGAGGAAAGGGAGATACTGTGGAAAAGGAGTTACTTGAAGATTCTACAGGCACTTGGGGTTCTAGGCTTAAGGGTCTGGGTGGGAACTAGTTTTAGAAAGCAGAGATACCCCTTCCTTTAAGATGGATAGGAAGGGGATGCCTGGGTGGCTCAGTTGGTTAAGTGTCTGCTCAGGTCATGATCCCACGGTTCTGGGATCAAGTTCTGCATCGGTCTCCCTGCTCAGCAGGGAGTCTGCTTCTCCCTCTCCCTCTGCCTGCCGCTCCCCCAGCTTGTGCTCTCTGACAAATTAATAAAATCTTAAAAAAAAAGATGGATAGGAAGGACGTAAGTTGTTGAGGATAAAGGAGTAAGAGAGCTGAAATTTGAAGGTAATTGTGCCTCATTGCCATGTTTTAGGTATTTGATTTATAATAATGGACAACTTAGGTTTTAGTTTTCTTACTGTAAGAAATTTTTTACAGTAAGAAAAGAATATTAATGCTTGCCTTGATTGTTTTATAGACTTCACGTGAGTTAAAAATGAAGAAAGTATATGTTAAAATGCTCTAGAAACTTAAAATGCTATACAAATCTGTAGCTTATTGTTAGTAATGTGTTTGAGAAAGTTATGTGCTTTTGTATAGAGTATGTAAATCTTTTTTTTTTTTTAAAGATTTTGTTTATTTATTTGACAGAGACAGAGAGGGAACACAAGCAGGGGGAGTGGGAGAGGGAGAAGCAGGCCTCCTGCTGAGCGGGGTGCCCGATGCGGGGCTCGATCCCAGGACCCCGGGATCATGACCTGAGCCGAAGGCAGACGCTTAACGACTGAGCCACCCAGGCACCCCTAGAGTATGTAAATCTTATTAAATCTGGGGCGCCCAGGTGGTGCAGTTGGTTATGCATCCTACTCTTGGTTTCAGCTCAGGTCTGATCTGAGGGTTGTGAGATGGAGCCCGTTTTGGGCTTCTTGCTCAGCTCAGGGTTGCCTTGGGTTTCTCTCTCCCTCTGCCCCTCCCCCTTGTGTGTGTATGCACACACTCTCTCCCTCTCAAATAAATAGATCCTTAAAAAAAAAAAAAGCTTACTAAACAGAATGTTTCTTTTTTTTTTTTTTAAAGATTTTATTTATTTATTTGACAGAGAGAGACACAGTGAGAGAGGGAACACAAGCAAGGGAGGTGAGAGAGGGAGAAGCAGGCCTCCCGCGGAGCAGGGAGCCCGATGCGGGGCTCGATCCCAGGACCCCGGGATCACGACCTGAGCCGAAGGCAGACGCTTAACGACTGAGCCACCCAGGTGCCCCAAACAGAATGTTTCTAATAGCAAGAAGGTGTGGTGTTTTAGGACCGTGATATGAGAGTCTTAGGCCTCTCAGGCTTTATCTTGTATCTGGAAAGGTTTCTTCGCAATTCAGGAACCTGTTTTAATAAGAACTGCTGCTGACATTAGCACTTGAAATCATTTAAAATGTTGACGGTGGGAATAATTAGGGGAAAATGTGTGGGAAGAAATCTACCTAGAAACAAAGTAAAGTGAATTTTTCAGTAATTTCAATTTGGCATGAGACTGCAAGAGTTCTACATTCTCATGTGTCTTCTGCTTGTTCATTTCTGAAAACATTTGAAAAAACTTTTTTTTTTTTTTAAAGATTTTATTTATTTGACAGAGAGAGATAGCGAGAGCAGGAACACAAGCAGAGGGAGTGGGAGAGGGAGAAGCAGGCTTCCCGCCGAGCAGGGAGCCCCATGTGGGACTCGATCCCGGGACCCCCGGATCATGACCTGAGCTGAAGGCAGACGCTTAACGACTGAGCCATCCAGGCGCCCGAAAAAACTTTTGAAAAAACTAAACTTCCCAAGTTTTTATGAATTTTTTATTTTTTATTTTATTTTTTTTTTTAAGATTTTATTTATCTATGAGAGAGAGAGGGAATGAGAGAGAGCACATGAGAGGGGGGAGGGTCAGAGGGAGAAGCAGACTCCCTGCTGAGCAGGGAGCATGATGCGGGACTCCATCTAGGGACTCCAGGATCATGACCTGAGCTGAAGGCAGTCGCTCAACCAACTGAGCCACCCAGGCACCCAAGTTTTTATGAGTTCTTAATGATTTGGTGCCTCAGATTAATTTATGCTTAGTTCTTTTCTGCCATCTTTCTGTGTGGCCGTAATGGTGGGTGTGAATGTCCTGGCAGATGCACTCAAGAGCATTAACAATGCTGAAAAAAGAGGCAAATGCCAGTTTTTTTTAGGCCGTGCTCCAAAGTCATCGTTTCTAATGGTGATGGTGAAGCATGATTACATTGGTGGATTTGAAATCATTGATGATCACAGAACTGGGAAAATTGTTTTGACCCTCACAGGCAGATTAAACAAATGTGGAGTGATCAGTCCCAGATTTGATGTACAATTTAGAGATCTAGAAAAATGGCAGAATAATCTGCTCCCATTCCAGCCAGTTTGGTTTCATTGTACTGACAACCTCAGCTGGCATCATGGGCCATGAAAAAGCAAGACAAAAACATACAGGAGGGAAAAGCCTGGGATTCTTTTTCTAGGGTTGTAATACACATGTGCAAATAAAATGCCTCAATGGAAAAAAAAAACTTTTGAAAAACTAAACTTCAAGTTTTTATGAACTCTTAAGGATTTGGTGCCTCAGAGTGATTTATGCTTAGCTCTTTTCCACTTTATCTGTGTCCTTATGGCACATAGGTATAGTTTTTATATGTAGGGAGTCTATCACATTGTATTTAGTTAAAAAAAAAAGTTTGTAGGGGCGCCTGGGTGGCTCAGTTGGTTAAGCGACTGCCTTCGGCTCAGGTCATGATCCTGGAGTCCCTGGATCGAGTCCCGCATCGGGCTCCCTGCTCGGCGAGGAGCCTGCTTCTCCCTCTAACCCTCCCCCCTCTCATGTACTCTCTCTCTCTCTCTCTCTCTCATTCTCGCTCTCTCAAATAAATAAATAAATCTTTAAAAAAAAAAAAAAGTTTGTATTGTGCTCTTTCTCTTTCTTTTTTTTTTTTGCATTGTGTTTTTCTTAGCACTCTAGATTCCACTAGCATTTCCATTACTTTGCCCTTGCTTATCATCAGTCCTGGATTTCTGTTTATGATTTCTGGGTGCTGAGGATGACTGGAGAAAACCATATAATTGAGCTGATTGTTCCACTACTGACTGATTCATGCTGCTCATGGCCCTTGATGTTATAGTTAATTACCATGAACATTTCTTGGGATATTGACTCTTTCTCATTCTCCTGACAGAAAAGTGCATGATATTGTTTCATTTTGTACCCCTATTAATTTATTCAAATCTATTTGAGTGCCAGCTATATGTCAGCCAATATGCTAACGAGAAGAAAATATTAAGAGGGAAACAGTAACAGTGCCAAATACAGTACATTGGTATAGAAAAATAAAGATAGGAAAAATATTAATTTGACTTGGTAATTAAGAAGTCATGGTGATCCTAAAAGTAGTATCAGTAGGAAGTTAAGGTGGAATCCCCCTTATAGTTGGTGGAAGAGTAAATGGCAGGTGATAAAGGAGGAGGATAAAGAGAGGAGACGGGGGAGTGGGGAAGGGAGCCGGGAGTGAGAGGGAGGAGGAGAGGGAGAGTTGGAGCGGAGGGAAGAAGGGAAGAGGAAGTGGGGAGAAGGAAGGAGAGAAAAAGGAGAATAACTTCTCTGTGAGAAGGTTTGCTGAGAAGGCTGGATGGGAGCCAGGAAGGACTTTGTTTTTATGTTAAAACCTCACCTTGTATATGGAAAGATGCTAATAGGGAAGGAGAGGTTGAAGATTCAAGATATGGTGTGTCTGATAGAGCAAGATGTTGAATGAGGCCGGAAGCAGGTGGGAGTGATGATGTGGGTCAGGGTTGCAGATGGATGGGTTGGCTTTGTACAGGAGGAAGAACATCTCATTTTCTGGGACTGAAATAAAAATAGGTAGGGAGATGTATGAATATAGATAAGGTTATAGGTAGGGAAATGGGGGTAGAGGGAGGGCATGCCTGATAGTTTGCATATCTTTATAAGATCAGAAGCAAGGTTGTTGGTTGAGAGTGAAGGGCCTGGATAGGGGATAACTGGGGAGCTTGAGTTGAGAAAGTAATTAAAAGAGTTGTGTAGAGGAGGGACGCCTGGGTGGCTCAGTCTTTTAAGCATCAGACTCTTTGATTTCGGCTCAGGTTATGATCTCAGGGTCATGGGATTGAGCCCCATGTTGGGCTCCTCGCTCACTTGGGAGTCTGCTGGAGATTCTCCCTCTCCTTTTCGCCCACCCAAATAAATAAATAAATCTTAAAAAAAAAAAAAGAGTTGTTGAAGGGAAATGTAAGAGGGAATTTGTTAAGTTTATTTTAAAGGACTAAGATTGGAAATAAAGGATTAAGGTTGGAAACTTTATATTGTTATCAGTGTATCTAGTGTGTTTTTCTCTTTTTTTTTTTGTACGGGGGTGCAGCAAAGCAAGGTTTATTTATGTATTTATTTTACAGATTTTATTTATTTATTTGACAGAGACACAGTGAGAGAGGGAACACAAGCAGGGGGAGTGGGAGAGGGAGAAGCAGGCTTCCCGCTGAACAGGGAGTCCGATGCGGGGCTCGATCCAAGGACCCTGGGATCATGACCTGAGCCGAAGGCAGACGCTTAACGACTGAGCCACCCAGGCGCCCCCAAAGCAAGGTTTATTGAGTGATAGCAAAGTGATAGTATAAAGATCCCAAGGAGGGAGGGGACCCGAGAGGGTTGCCCAAGTGTGATTTTTCTTTAGAATGTCTCACTACCCAGAAACAGTATTGACCTGGAGCTGTGGTTTTGTGGTCAGGTTCAGAGAAGGCAGTGCAAATATGAAGTTGCTGCTAAGAAATTTAGATGTCCTACTATGGGGTCTGCTTTGGGGGGAATCAGGATCTGAGAGACAGGAGGTTTCTATAAAGTCATAGTGAGTATGGTCAGAGTAAGATTTTTGTGAGCAATTAGAATAATCAAGGAGAAGGAGTTTTAAATGACAAGATCTAGAGTAAAGAGGGATGCTTGGGTGGCTCAGTTGGCTCAGTGCGTGCGCAAAGTCGTGCGCTCTCTTTCTCTCTGACAAAATCTTAAAAAAAAAAAAAAAATCGAGTTAAGAACTGAAGAATAGGTTCTTAAAATAGAATTGACCTAAAAATCTTTGTAACCAAAGAGGCCTGTGAATTCTAATGTACAGTAATTGGATGGGTAATCTTCCTGGACTTTGAAAATAACCCAGGATTTGTGATAGGAGGTTTAGTGGGAAAGAAGACTCTGAGCTAGGCTCTCAAGTCTTCAGTGAATGAGGAGTTACGACTAAAGGATCAGAAGATCCTAGTGAAGAGAAGATATATCTTGAACATGAGACTGTAAAGGAGAATGATCATGATCTAGAAATTTCAGTAGAAAGGCAAGTGAGTGCCAGTCATTCCTGGCTCTGTGGAGGTATGGACTGCAGTAGAGAGAGAGCTGTGAGAAAATCTTAATGGATGGAGAGCCAGGTTTAAGTCAAGGTAAATAAGTGGAAGGAGCATTGTTCATAAAGATTGAGGAAGCCTGGGGTTTGGTAACAAGAGAATGATTTATTTTCTTGGGCATAATGGAAAAGATTTGAGCAAGTGACATTACAGAAGAAACCAGGGCTGAGGACATTTAGACAAGGAAGTTAGATCATGGTGGGGATATTACTGCCTTTGAAGGTTGGAAGTTTTTGATTGGGCTCTATTGTCTGAACTTTGACACAAGTTATTTTGGTACTGAAACTGGTTTAAAGTATATGACTTGATCTCATAGAGGTGGTAAAGTCTTTTATAGAATTAATGGCAAGGGCAACAAAGGCCATATTCTGGTGAGAGATTGATGTCCTCAGCAAAGTTAAAGTGTCCCTTGTTAAGTAAAGGCTCCCAGGAGGAATGTGGTCAAGGGCTGGTTGTGTCCAAGGACTCCTATGATGCTTGTACAAGGGTTTTAAGCCTATGCCGGGGGGGATATGGTGACAAGGATTATTTTAGAATAGAGTGATTATCAGTTTAAAATTGAATGGCTTGTGTATGTGAACTAGAAGCAAATGGAAATGAATATTGTTTTAGGATGTTGGGATATGGGTTAATTTTTTATTTTAAAATGTGCTAGAATTTTTGTAAAAATTAAAGAGAGATGTGAACCATGGATTTTTGGAGAGCTTCTATATGAATTAAGAATCTTGGTTGCAAATGACAGAAAACCCAATCCAGATTGCCTTAAAAAGAGAATACTTTGTTTTATGTTACTGAAAAGTCTAGGGAAAGCTGGCTTCAGGTGTGGCTTTTATAGTTTAGGTGATGTTACCAGGACCTAGTCTCTTTCTTTCTCTGAACTCAAATCTGCTCTCCACTGTGTTGATTTGATCTTCAGGTTTCATAATGGCAGCAAGGTAACTGAAATAGCTCCAGTTGCTGTCTTTTCAGTTCAAGTGTAGTGGAAAGAACTTCTCTTCATCCAACAACTCAAACAAAAGTCTCATGCTTGACTGTCATTGACAAGGTGAGCCGTGTATCCATGTGTTACAGCCAGGGGAATGTGATGCCCTGATTTACTTGTATGTAGGTCACTAGTATTTACAGGTTTGGATCAGTATCTCTCTTGTTTTGGACCCTTTTATGTACAGAGGAATAGTCTTATATGTCTGGATTTTCCTCTAGGTCTAAATTGCTTCTTAGAACAATCTGGGTATCTGAGATTTTAGATTAGTATTTCTACAACAAATGAGGTGAGTACTGAGCTTTGTGAAAGGCCCCATTTGAGGTACTTTCGGCAATTCTAAGTTGAGTAAGCCTAGTCTTTGTTTTCAGGAAGGTGACTGCTTAGAAGGGTTATTGGTGTGTGTTATGCTTCTTTCCATCACAGATAACAGATATTTGGATTTCTTTAAGAACTGGATGTTCATTACTCAGGTCCACATGGTAAAAGGGAGCCTGGAATGCCATAATAATCCAGGATGAGCAGTGTGGATCCATACTTCAGAGAGACTGGAGTGTAGTTAGGGAACTGTAGGGATCCACTGAAGCTATAGAGAATATGTTTTCTTATAGCTTTTTCAGCATGTGAATTTGTCATTCTTCCCCTCCATTAGGGTTTCTTTTCTTTCTTTCCTTTTCCTCTTCCTCTTCTTCTTCCCTCTCCCCCTCCCTCCCTCCCTCCCTTCCTTCCTTCCTTCCTTTCTTTTTCTTTCTTTCCTTTTCTTTCGTTTTTAAAGTAAACTCTCTGCTCAACATGGGTCATGACCCTGAGATCAGGAATCTCATGCTCTGCCTACTGAGTCAACCAGGTGCCCCTGCATTGGGGTTTCTTAATTTTTTTTTTTTTTTAACTCTGGTTATACCATTCCTGTCTCATCCATGCCCTGACTTCATCCTCTTCTTTGTATATGCTTTTCCTTACCTTATGGTGTCATCTCATGTATGGTCTGTGTTATCTTAAGGCCTCTTTCTGGCAATTGGTTCAGATTCTTTTCTTGCTTCCCACCTGCACAAGTCCCTCCTACTACTTCCCATTCTGTTGAGAGAAGGAGTGTATTTGCCTCTAAGAGAGAGAATCTGTCATACCTGTTGGGCTAAGCTCCTGGCAAGCTCTTTCTTCCTAGGCTGATGGCCATTCTGTAGTACTGGTGACCTTTGGGTCAGGTGCATGCCTCTGTACCAGGATCTTGTGGTACTTATATGGAGATTAGGAGATAACACGAAATAAGAGGCCACCGCACAGCTCTTTAATATGCAGAGGGCTGTTGGTAGAGCTTTTACCTTGAGGGGGAACTGTGATTTTGTTGACCAATCTGGTGAGAACTAGATTGCTTAGAAGACCAGTGTTTACCTCAGCAAGGGCATCTAGATAGGCTCCATAAAAGCACTAGACTTTTAAGAATGAGAGGATTTCTATATGAGAAGGTTAGGGAGAAGGATGTTGATAGACTATGAAGACAGGGAGAAGATGGTAAAGCAGTGGAAATTGTAAATGCAAAAGGTTCAGGTAAAAAAAGTGTGGGACATATTTAGTCCAGCATACAGTAGACGAATCCAGAGTATTGAGGTCTTTTTATACTAAGCTAAGGAGTTGAGGTGCAACATGATGTTCATTGTTTAGTTGTCTTGAAATTCTCACTAACCTTAAAATTACTGTGAGAATTTACGAATGAGTAAAGTTCAGTCTAGAGAATTGTAATTTTTTTTCTTGTAGTTAAGATTGCATAACATTTGAATCTTAATTTTGTGACATTAGTATTCATTTATTTGTAAGACTTATGTGATTTTCAAAAACGTTTTGAGATATAATTCACATAGTATAAAATTCATTTAAAGCATACAGGTCAATGGTTTTTAGTATATTCACAGTTGTGTACCCATTCTTACAGCCAATTTTAGAACATTTTCATAACATCAAAAGGAAACCTTATTCCCATTAGCAGTCACTTTCTATCTGCCCCCCTGTAATATCCCCAGCCCTAGGCAACCAGTATTCTACTTTGTGTCTCTATAGGTTCATACAATATGAGGTCCTTTGTGATTGAGTTTCATTTATAATGTTTTCAAAGTTTATCCATGTTGTGCCATGTATTGGTACTACATTTCTGTTTGTGGCTAAATAATATTCAATTCTTTGGATATACCGTATTTTGTTTATCCATTCTTTAGTTGGTGAACATTTGCATTGTTTCCCCTTTTTGGCTACTAAAAATAATACTAATAGAAACATTCATGTACATTTTTTTGAGTATGTGTGAACATATTTTCATTTTTCTTTAGTATATACCTAGTAGTGGAAATACTGGGTCATATTTAACCTTTTGAGGAACTGCCAAACTGTTTTCCAAAGCATCTGTACCATTTTACATATTCACCCAACAGTGTGAAAGTCCCAATTTCTCCACATTCTTGTCAACACTTATTAGTATCTGTCTTTTCTAACTTATTTTTTTGAAGATTTATTTATTTATTTATTTATTTATTTTTTTAGGGAGAGAGTTTTTTTTTTTTTTTTTAAAGATTTTATTTATTTATTTGACAGAGACAGACACAGTGAGAGAGGGAACACAAGCAGTGGGAGTGAGAGAGGGAGAAGCAGGCCTCCTGTGGAGCATGGAGCCCGATGTGGGGCTCGATCCCAGGACCCTGGGATCATGACCTGAGCTGAAGGCAGACGCTTAATGACTGAGCCACCCAGGCGCCCTATTTATTTTTTTAGAGAGAGAGAATGAGTGTACAAGAGCAAGCACGCACAAGTGGGGGGAAGGGCAGAGGGAGAGAATCTCTAAGCAGGCTCCCCACTGAGCACGGAGCCCACTGCTGGGCTTGATCTCTCTACCCATGAGATCACACCCCAGCCAAAACCAAGAGTTGACGCTTAACTGACTGAGCCACCCAGGCTCCCCGCACTTAAAAAAGAAAAAAAGATTTATTTATTTATTTTAGAGAGTGTGAGAGAGCGGGAGTGCATGAGTTGGGGGAGGGGCAGAGGGAGAGAATCTTAAAGCAGATTCCCTGCTGAATGCAGAGTCCAACATGGGGCTCGGATTCCATGACCCATGAGATTATGACCTGAGCCGAAACCAAGAATAGGTCGCTCAACTGACTGAACCACCCAGGTGCCCCAGTATCTGTCTTTTTAATTATAGCCATCTTAGTCTGAGGGAAGTAGCATCTCACTGAGGTTTTGATTTGCATTTCCCTAATCACTAATGACTTTTAGCATATTTCCATTTGCTTTTATTGGCCATTTTTGTAAAGCTTCTTTAGTGAAATGTCTGTTCAAGTCATTTGAATTGGCTTGGTTTTTTTGGTTATTGAACTGCAAGAGTTCTTTATGTATTTTGGATATTAATCCAGTATCCATGATTTGCATATATCTTTTCCCATTCTGTGGATTGTCTTTTCAATATCTTAATAGGGTCCAAAACCCAAGGTCATGAAGATTTTCCCTGTTTTCTTCTAAAAGATTTATAATTTTAGTGCTTATGTTTAGATCATTGATTTGTTTTGAAGATTTTATTTTTTTAAGTAATCTTTACACACAACGTGGGGCTTGAACTCAAAACCTGCAGATCAAAAGTGGCATGCTCCACCAACTGAGCCAGCCAGGTGCCCCTAGATTATTGATCTGTTTTGAATTAATTTTTGCATGTGGTATGAGATAGAGGTCCACCTTCATTCTTCTGTATGTGTATAGCCAGTTGTCTCAGAATCACTTGTTGATCTTCTGTGATTTAATAAAGTATTTCTTCATACTTTGGGTAGTAGGACATTTCTTCATACTTCATAAACTGGCATAAGCTCCCATTCAAAATATTATCATATGAAATGAATATAGAAGATACTATTAGTATTGGAATATTATGGTTGTAAGGTACCATAGAGATTTTGTTCAATCCCTCTCATTTTATAAATGTGGAAACAAAGACCTAGAGAAGTTAATTGATGTCTAAGGCTGTACAGCTATTAGCGATAATGCTTTAACCCAAGAGTTAGCAAACCTTTTCTTTTTTTTTTTTTTTTTTTTTTTTTTTACATTTTTGGCATTTTATTTTTTTATTTTATTTTTTTATTTTTTTTTAAAGATTTTATTTATTTATTTGACAGAGAGAGACACAGCGAGAGAGAGAACACAAGCAGGGGGAGTGGGAGAGGGAGAAGCAGGCTTCCTGCCGAGCAGGGAGCCCGATGCGGGGCTCGATCCCAGGACCCTGGGATCATGACCTGAGCCGAAGGCAGACGCTTAACGACTGAGCCACCCAGGCGCCCCTAGCAAACCTTTTCTGTAGAGGACCAGAGAGTAAATATTTTAGGCTTTGTGGGACAAGAGGCAAAATAGGGTATTATGTAGGTACTTTTGTAATAAACAAATTTCCACAAATTTTTTATTAGTGAAATTCAAAATGTAATTATAGAGTCTCTCTCTCTCTCTATTTTTTTTTGGGGGTTAATACATACCTACTGATGAGAAAAACTGATTCCTTTTTTGGGAGGAGAACATTTTATTTGACGTTCAAAATTAGTGTTCCTTAGCATCAAAACTGATTGGAAATGTTCATCTGTTATTGTTAATCTGTTTGAAGTTTTGTGTTTGTTTGTTTGTTTGTTTGTTTAAGAGACGGAGAGAGAGAATCTTAACCCTCCTTGGTGCTGGGTGTGGAGCTGGGCTTGATCTCAACAATCCCGAGATCATGATCTGAGCCAAAATTAATAGTTGGATTCTTAACCAACTGAGCCACCCAGGCACCCCTGTATTTCATCTTTGAAATGTCTTTTACATAGAAAAAATTACTGCCAAATACTGATAATCAGTTTGCAAGCATGTTTCTAATTGAGCATGTACATTGCTTGGAAGGCATTTAGAGAATTGCTAGATTTTTCTCCTTGGTATTTGCCTTTTTGATATGAATTGCAGATTAATCACTTCAATTTAAGGCTAGGTGGAAACCTTCAGCTGCACAGGCACAGGTAAATAGATTTTGAAATAGGGAAATATACTTTCATTTGTACTAAGGTCTGAAAAACACTGCTGAAACTATAGTTTGAACTTGGAACATAGGTCTGTTATGAATTTGTATAGGAATGGGCATCTTTTTTACCCATTTGTTTATTGAGATATAATTGACATAAAGCACTATTGAGATATATATAATTGATATAAAGCACTATTATTGTAGAGCATAGTGACTTACATATATTGTGAAGTGATTACAATGGTAAGTTAACATTCACCGTCTCGTATAGATACAAAAAACCAAAATGGGGGGGAAAAGTCTTGTCTTTTTTTGTTTTTTTTTTTTACTTGTGATAAGAGCTTTTAGGATTGAGGCTCTGAGTAGCTTTCAAATATACCATATAGCAGTGGTAACTACAGTCATCTTGTATATTACATCCCCCCAGTACTCATTTATCTTATAACTTGAAGTTTCTACCTTTTGACCACTTTCACCCAGTTACACTACCCCCACAACTCCCTTGCCCCCTGGTAACGTCAGATCTGGTCTCTTTTTCAATGAGGTCCCCCCCCGCCCCGCCCCGTGTGTGTGTGTGTGTGTGTGTGTGTGTGTGTTTGTGTGTTTTTAAGGATTCCACATATAAGTAAGATCATACAGTATTTGCTTTTCTGTCTAACTTACTCATTTAGTGTAATGCCCTCAAGGTCCCTTCATGTTGTTGCAAATGGCAGGATTTCTTCATTTTTTATGGCCGAATAGTATTCCATCATGTATGTATGTGTGTGTGTGTGTGTGTGTGTGTACACAAATATATATCATTTTCTTTATTCATTTGTTGATGAGACTTAGGTTGCTTCTATGCGTTGGCATTGTAAATAATTCTCCAGTGAGCATGGGAGTGCAGGTATCTTATCCATACAGTGATTTTAGTTCCTTCAGATATATATCCAGAAGTGGAATTGCTGAATCATACGTAGTTCTGTTTTTGGTTTGTTGAGGAGCCTCCATAGTGTTTTCCGTAGTGGCTATGCCAATTTAGTGTCCCACTAGTAGTGCACAAGAGTTCCCTTTTCTTTACATTCTTGGCAGCTTTTGTTATCTCTTGTCTTTTTGATGGTAATCATTCTAACAGATGTGAGGCATGGGAGTGGACATCTTGCATATTAACTCTTGACAACATGATGTGTTTATGTAGCTTGACATTACTTGTGATTCAAACCATGTTAATTTTCATTTAAAGAACTTCGTTGCAGTGTAAGTTTTGCACATAATTACTTTTGCCTTTTGATTTTAGGTTGATTTCATTGAGAAACATTATCAAGTCTGTGGGAAAAGTTAATTTCCAAAGCTTTTTATTGTTCAATAATAGTGTTTGAGGGTGGTTCTTCTCAATCAGAAAAATTTCAGCTAGAAAAAATTGGAATAAAGCTTTACCGCTGCTAAGCCTGCCAACTTCTTAGTGGTAAGGCAAATCAGGATATACATCTTCTTTTTCTGACAAAAATTAATGGAATCAAGGATACTTAAGTCCATGAGAGCAAAGTTAACTTTTTTTTTTCAGAGTTAACTATTGACACTACTAGTTGAGTAACACATGATAGATGTTTTCTGCAGACTGTTTTCTGATGAATATTGCAATGAATAACCCTAGGCTTGTTTAAACACCCTACATTTTCACGAGCTTTATAGATTTGTCCAATTAAGACTTTTTTTCTGCCCATATGTATTTTTACCACTATCAGTTGTAACACATCGTAGCAGATTCCACTTCAGATTGCACTGAATTAGTGTTTTCCCAGAATCTTTGAAAATCTTCTTGCCTGTTGTTGTTCCATGCAGATTATTTATTTAGGCTAATTTTAATTACTTAGTTCAAACATGTATTAAATTCTCAAATAAATGGTAATAACTGAGAAGTATTGGTAACTCCTGTCAATTCATCAAGAGCCAAGGAAACACTCAAAATCATTTGCTTTGATATTGTGTGATTATTTTATTTATTTATTTAATTCATTTATTTAATAGTAATCTATACACCCAGTGCGGGGCTTGAACTCATGACCTTGAGATCAAGATTTGTATGCTCTGCTGACTAAGCCTTCCAGGCGCCCTCTTTCTTAATTGATAAACAAAATACTTTTTTTTGAACTACTGTCCTTACCAAAAGGCTTATAATCTTAAATAAATTTTATTTTTCTAGATTCATTTCTTTGGCTTCTACAAACATGATTTAATTAACTCACTGTTGATAAAATGCTTTTCTTGTTTGGCTAACAAATGAGCACTCAGAAGCTTACTTTGACTGCATAGTCATTTTTATTTTTGTGAAGAAATTCAGCTGTGATGAGGTCTACTGTTTAAATTTTATAATTTTTCTGGGCGCCTGGGTGGCTCAGTCGTTAAGCGTCTGCCTTCGGCTCAGGTCGTGATCCCAGGGTCCTGGGATCGAGCCCCACATCGGGCTCCCTGCACGGCGGGGAAGCCTGCTTCTCCCTCTCCTACTCCCCCTGCTTGTGTTCCCTCTCTCGCTATGTCTCTCTCTGTCAAATAAATAAATAAAATCTTTAAAAAAAAAAAAAATAAATAAATAAATTTTATAATTTTTCTGACTGTGTTTTCCTGTGAATTGGAAATATTGTGATGAGTGCTTAGTCTGGTAATGTTGATGTATAAATAAACATAATGCTTTGTTATCTAATTTGATAGTAAAATGATCTATACTGTATTTAAAAGTATATTTGAGGCCCACTTTTTATCTTCTTTTCTTGTTTTGACTTGAAGGGTATGCTGTGGTAATAAAAAATAAAACATATGGCAGTAAGTATAGTGTTCGAAAAGCTGTCAAGTTATATAATTGCATCACTGTTATTTGTAGTTTTCTGAGCAGCAGTGTAAAACCATTAGAATGCCATATATGGTCTCGTAAATACTGAAGTCTGCCATTGTAAAAGCAGTCATAGACAAAACGTAAATAAATGTAGAAGTGTTTTAATAAAGCTTTTTTTATGGACACTTACAATTATATATAACTTTATGAAATTATTATTATGGAACATTCCTCTTTTAATTTTTTCCCAACCATTTAAAAATCTAAAAACCATTCTTAGCTCATAGACTGAACAAAAACAGGCCCTAGTTGGCCTCTGTGGGCTGTAATAGTTTGCCAACTGCTTCCTTAATCCAAAAGAGTAAGTCTAATGGGTGGAAAATCATGCTGATGAGGTAGGTCTGTGAGAAAAATAAATCATTCTTGACATTTTGGAAACCCTTAAATCAGGGTTTGTGTCAGGATTAATATCAAGGTGATATTAGGAAAAAAAGAGAAAGATTGAGAGTTTATGTAGTTTGGTTTTTACTTATTTATTTAAGGAAAGACTTGTACAATTTTGTGTTTTTTGTGCACTGCCTGAAGAGCTCTTAGACTTCTGAGTTTCTAATCTTAGTTTCTTGTGAAAATATTATATGAATATGAATTTTCTTTTTTCATAAGAAAAATGTGTGTAAGATTTTTGACCTACTAGTAAATCTAGAATAAGTTAAAAAAATGGAATGTACTTTTATCTTTGATTTGTAATTTTAATTTTGGCTGATTTTGCATAGGATAGGAAATAACAAAGTTTTTATTTTTGTAACTCTTCGTTTCCACATGTCTTTTTTTTTTTTTAAGATTTTGTTCATTTATTTGACAGAGAGAGAGAGAGAGCACAAGCAGGGGTTAGCAGCAGAGGGAGAGGGAGAAGCAGACTCCCTGCTGATCAGGGAACCTGGTGCAGGGCTCTCTCTTGGGACTCTGGGATCATGACCCGAGCTAAAGGCAGACACTTAACTGACTGAGCCACCCAGGCGCCCCCGTTTCTACAAGTCTTAACAAATTATGAGGTTGTAGAAACTTTGACAGAGTGGTGTGAGATTATAAGTAGATGGAGTTTTATCCCCAGGGAGGATTCAGGAAAGCCAGGTATGCTCTTACTATAGGTATAGTCCAAAATCCTTTACTAGGATTGAGTGAAAACCACATAATCCTTTGTTTCTTCTTATTATGTGTTATGTCTGTGGTGATGATTATTCATTCTTTAATTTTTTAAAAATGGATTTTTAAAGAAGATTTATTTATTTGAGAAAGCGCACGCGTGAGCATGAGCAAGGGGGAGGAGCAGAGGGAGAGGGAGAAGCAGACTCCCCACTGAGCGGGGAGCCCCACTTGGCCTCCATTCCAGACCCTGAGATCATGACCTGAGTTGAAGGCAGACACTTAACTGACTGAGCCACCCAGGTGCCCCCAAAAATGTATTTCTGAGAGGCTATTATAGCTTAATTGCTAGAGATGCATTAGATTAAATTAACACCTTAGAAAGACAAGAATCAGTACAAATGTAAGTTTATGTTTTTTTTTTAGATTTATTTATTTTAGAGAGAGTGCATGCACATGTGTGCAAGCAGGGGAAGGGGCAGAGGGAGAGAGAGAGAATCCTTAAGCCGACTTCCCACTGACCACGGAGCCCGATGTGGGGCCCGATCCCAGGACCCTGAGATCATGACCTGAGCCGAAATCAAGAGTTGGCCATTTAATCGACTGAGCCACGCAGGCACCCCCTAAGTTTGTTTTGATATTTATTTGTTTTTAAGGGGCTTGAACTTATGATCCCGAGGTAAGACCTGAGCTGAGATCAAGAGTTAGATGCTTAACTGACTGAGCCACCCAGGCACCCCAATTATTTCCGTTTTAAAGATGATGAAACTGGGGCACCTGACTGGCTTAGTTGGAAGAACATGGGACTCTTGATCTTGGGGTTGTGGGTTTGAGCTCCACGCTGGGTGTAGAGACTACTTTAAAATCTTTAAAAAAATAGGGGCGTCCGGGTGGCTCAGTTGGTTAAGCGTTGGACTCCTGATTTTGCCTCAGGTCATGATCTCAGCGTTGTACTGAGCCCTGTGTAGGGCTCCACGCTCAGCACAGAGTCTGCTTGTCCCTCTCCCTCTGCTCCTCCCCCAGCTCATGTACTCTCTCTCTCTCTCAAATAAATGGATAAATAAAATCTTTAAAAAAAAATTAACATGGTGAAACTGAGGCACAAAGAAATTGAGTAATTTGCCCAAGTCACACAATCAGGAGTGGTAGAGTTGGGAGTTTATTGGAACTCTAGAATCTTTGCTCTTTACCATTTCATGGAACTGCTTTGATGTATCTGCTGTTATCCTTCTTTTTCAAGCTTGAATTACTTAAATTGTGCAATTTTAGGGCCTGCACTTTAGAGATCCTACTCAGAGAAGAACCGTTAGTCTTTAGGCCCTTGGTGTTTCTTCTATTTTTGCTGAATCTTATCTGCCTACCCTCCCATCTCATCTCTTTTTGTCTTCTTTTGGTAGTGAGAGGTGGTATAGATCAAGGGTAAATAAAACTAGTGAAGTAGGGAAGCCAGGGGATATTTTAGTTTTGGCTCTTGAAAGAAAAAATGTAAAAAGTTTTTATATACGTAATTACTGAAAAAATTAAGTTAAAGATAAATGTCTAAATATCAGAGATATTGCAAAACAAGTAAAATCAGAAACAAAAGCCCAGGACCTTAAATAACCTACTCTTTATAAACTCCAGTCTTTTCTCCCCTGTTCTTAGAGATGAACATTTTAGCAAGTAAATGTTGTATTGTGATCATTCCAGGTTACTGGAAAATTATTTTCATAATCTGTGTGTGTACATTGGTTAGCAGTGTATTTTTCATTCTGAATCACAAAAAGTTTGAGAAATACTTACATAGCATATATAGTAACAAATTTATTTTTATTTTTTTTTTATTTTCTGAGTTCATGCATACTGTCTCTCTTCCTGTATACTTTTTTTTTATTTTTTATTTTTTTTTAGATTTTATTTATTTATTTGAGAGAGAGAGAATGAGAGACAGAGAGCATGAGAGTGAGGAGGGTCAGAGGGAGAAGCAGACTCCCCGCTGAGCAAGGAGCCCGATGTGGGACTCGATCCCGGGACTCCAGGACCATGACCTGAGCCGAAGGCAGTCGCTTAACCAACTGAGCCACCCAGGCGCCCCCTTCCTGTATACTTTTAGTTCTTTAGATTTGTTAATCTCATTTGATGAGCTTCAGGTTTTTTTTTTTTTTTAAAGATTTTATTTATTTATTTGACAGAGAGAGACACAGCGAGAGAGGGAACACAAGCAGGGAGAGTGGGAGAGAGAGAAGCAGGCTTCCCGCAGAGCAGGGAGCCCGATGTGGGGCTCGATCCCAGGACCCTGGGATCATGACCTGAGCCGAAGGCAGCCGCTTAACGACTGAGCCACCCAGGCGCCCCAAGCTTCAGGGTTTTTTTTTATATGTTGATGTTCTCCAGAGTTACTTTCTCTCTAGCTCCTCCTCTTTTCTCTTTCATCTCTGGAGGTTCTTAACTTTTTGGGGGGTCATACACCCCTTTGAAAATCTTATAAAACTTAATGGATTCTCTCTAGAAAGTTGCTACCATGTATACATTACACAAAATTCTCACAATTTTGGGAGTTTCATAGGTTATCCTCCCCCAAGATTGTTCATGGATTCCAGATTAGAGCCCCACTACCAGATGAGCTCCCCGAACAGTTTCATTCATTTTTTTATTTTTTTAATTTTTATTTATTTATTTATTTTGTAAGAGTTTTATTTAACAGAGAGAGCACAAGTAGGCAGAGTGGCAGACAGAGGGAGAGGGAGAAGCAGGCTCTCCGCGGAGCAGGGACCCCAATGCGGGGCTCGATCCCAGGACCCCAGGATTGTGACCTGAGCTGTAGGCAGCTGTTCAACCGACTGAGCCACCCAGGAGCCCCAACTTCATTTCTTTTAATTCTTCCGAACACATTGATGATTTCCTAGTCTATATCTTCAATGTGAGTCTCTCCAGAGCACTAGACCCTGATATCCATTTACTTCCTGGTCATCTGGGTGTCCTGTTGCACTAGTCTACTTTGTTTATGGGCTATTGATTTATTTTTTATTGAAGTATAGTTGACACACAATGTTACATTAGTTTCAGGTATACAACATAGTGATTGGACAAATTTATACATTATGTTATGCTCACCACAAGTGTAGCTACCATCTGAATATATACTCTTTGCTGTACCTTTAATTCTGGTGACTTACTCATTCCATAACTGGAAGTCTGTTCTCTCACTCTGCACTATTCTACTTTGTATTTTAAACTTATGAAACGGTGTGTAGTTCCTTGGAAACATTTTTTTGTTCTTCATCCTTTGACTCCTTGGTCATTAGGCCCTGTTGACTGATTGCTTATTGTTTGAGACATTCTTTCCTCCTTAGCTTCTGTGATGTTATGCTCACCTATATTTCTCTTACCTCTGTGACATCTTCTCTTCCTCCTTCCTAGATTCTTCTTTTACTGCTTATCCTGTAAATGTCTATTTTCCCAGGGTTCTGACGTTAACCCTCTGATATCTGTCACTCTCTATATATTTTTGGAAAACTTTTACAAATCCCTGGCTTCAATTACTTCCTGAAACTTTGTATATAGCTAAAGTTCACACCTTTATCACCAAATGCCTGTTAGATGTTTCCACTCAGATCAGTGGTTCCTAAATACTTGGGGGATTACATATCCCTTTAAGAATCTGATTAAAGCTATATCCTTCTCCCCAGAGAAGTACATAGGTACACCAAATTTTGCATACCTTTTTGGGGTGTTCGTGCCCCCCACCCAGAGCCCCTCCATGGACTCCTTAGAGGTCTGTGGTCTTTTTTTTTTTTTTTTTCAGATTTTGTATATTTGAGAGACAGCACAAGTTGGGAGTAGGGGGTGGGGGAAGGGGAGAGGAAGAGGGGGAAGCAGACTCCCTGCTGAGCAAGGAGCCCCACTCGGGCCAGGACCCTGAGATCATAACCTGAGCCAAAAGCAGATACTTAATCGACTGAGCCACCCAGGTGCCCCAAAACATTTGGATTTAAAATGTTTTAAATTGAGTGCTTCTATGTGCCAGATACTATAATAGGTGCTGAGGGTATAATGTAGAGTTTAAAAAGGTTACATTCCTAATTTATAGTCTAGTTTGTAGTGTTGGTGGGATGAGGGAGAGAGAGAAGACAATGAAAGGATTACACAAATAAATATAAAAATTAGACCTGTGGTAAATTCTAGTAAGGGCAGGTATGTGGTGTTTTGACAGCGTATCATGGTCAGGAAGGTCAAGGATGTAGAATCAACAAGAACATTTGGTGATTGACTAGATGCAGGGGCCACATGAAGAAGAGATAGGTTTCAAGAATGACTAGGTTTCTGGGAGGGATGGGGTGACTGGGTGATGGACACTGGGGAGGGTATGTGTTCTGGTAAGCGCTGTGAATTGTGCAAGACTGTTGAATCTCAGATCTGTACCTCTGAAACAAATAATGCAATATATGTTAAGAAAGAAAAAAAGAAGAAGAAGAATGTAGCAGGAGGGGAAGAATGAAGGGGGGGAAATCGGAGGGGGAGAAGAAGCATGAGAGACGATGGACTCTGAAAAACAAACTGAGGGTTCTAGAGGGGAGGGGGGTGGGAGGATGGGTTAGCCTGGTGATGGGTATTGAGGAGGGCACGTTCTGCATGGAGCACTGGGTGTTATGCACAAACAATGAATCATGGAACACTATATCTAAAACTAATGATGTAATGTATGGGGATTAACATAACAATAAAAAAATTAAAAAAAAAAGTAGGAGAGGAAAGCTAAAAAAAAAAAAAAGAAAGAAATACTATGCATTAAAATTTACAATTTTAATAGACTGAGTAATAATCAAACAAGAACAACTAACTGTAAATGTTCTGTTCCAAGCATAAAAATTGTCCTTGAATAAAAAACACAATGACAATTCAAAAAAAAAAAAAAAAAAAGAATGACTAGGTTTCTGATATGAGCAACTGTGTGCATACAGAGAGAAGTCTGATTGGTTTCTAGTTTCATCATGGTCCACACCATTTTAAGCAGTGGCCACAGGTAATTTTCTTAAACCACATGAGTTTGAGTGTATCATAGATCTTATTATTATTATTTTTAAAGATTTTATTTATTTATTTGACAGAGACACACAGCGAGAGAGGGAACACAGCATGGGGAGTGGGAGAGGGAGAAGCAGGCTTCCCGCGGAGCAGGGAGCCCGATGTGGGGCTTGATCCCAGGAGCCTGGGATCATGACCTGAGCCGAAGGCAGACGTTTAATGACTGAGCCACCCAGGCGCCCCTGTCATATATCTTCTTACAATCCTTTGGATGGCTCTTCTTTTTCTGCAAGATGAATTCCCAACTCTTGATTGCTAGCTGTATTGTATAATACGGTTCCCTTTGCCTTTTTTAGTCCTATAGCTTTGTTCCTCCACAGATCATGGGCATTTTTAATTGTAGCCATATTACAGTAATTGTGCTCCCTGAATTTGTTCCCTCTCTTGTTCCTCTGTCTTTACATAGGTTGCTTTCTCTTTGAAATGCTTTTCTTTTATACGCATCCTGCCTCTGTTCTTTGATACCTTAGTAATTTCTACTCATTCTTCATTTTCTCTGGGAATTCTTTTTGGACTTCCTTAGTCTGATTTAGCTGCCCTTTGCTTGTGCTTCCATTGTACCCTGGGCAGAGAGCCCATCCTTACTAATAGGATTCTATAGTTTTTGCTTCTTTATTGATTATTGGTTATATGATAATTGGTTGATAATTGATTGCAAGCTCTTGAGAGTGGGAATGTCTTGTCTTTGTGTTCCAAAATCTATATGTGGTGAATGCTCAGTAAATGTTTGACTTGAGGAATTAAGGAATACTCTCTTCTTTTATATAGTGTGACTTTGTATAAATTGTTCTGTTTAGAATGCCTTCTTTGCTTTGTCAACTTCTAGACATCCTTTATTTAACACCAAGCCTTACTTGATACTTCAGTGACAGTTCCTCCTTCCATTGTGCTTCTGTAGTTTTCCTTTTCTTTACCCTGGTAAATATTTGACAGTACAGAGTAGAGATTAAGTGTCCATCAGTAAATGAATGGATAAAGAAGATGTGGTGTATATATGTGTATCCAAAACACACACAGCACATACACACACAGACACACCATGGCATATTACTCAGCTATAAAAAAAGAATGAAATCTTGTAATTTACAATAACATGGGTGGACCCAGAGGGTATAATGCTGAGTGAAATAAGTCAGTCAGAGAAAGACAAATACCAAATGATTTCACTCATACCTGGAATTTAAGAACAAAACAAGCAGAAAAAAAAGAGACAAAAAATGGACTCTTCATACAGAGAACAAACTGGTGGTTGCCAGAAGGGGGGGATGGGTGAAATAGATAAAGGGGATTAAGAGTATATTTGTACTGATGAGCACTGAGAAATGTATAGAATTGTTGAATCATTATATTGTACGCCTGAAACTAATATAGAATTAATATAGTGTGTTAATTATACTTGAATAAAAAAGTAGATGAGTGAATGTATATATATCATGAGTATCATGGAGTTGTAGATTGAATAAATATTTCCTAAGTGTCCGATTCCATTTCACAGGGTAGGTTACTTCTGCATGGTACTAGTCTTACCTGTTGCATTGACTTATACTTCATTCTCCTCTAAAGGCAGCCCTATTCCAAATTCTGGATAATTTATTATAGTTCTTTGTTTAGTGACTATGTAGATCCTACCTGCAATGCGTCCTTTTCTCTCTTTGTTAATTTTATTTCTCCTTCATGACCCGGCTCAAAAGTCCACTCTTCTTTTGAAACCTTCCTAGATTACCTAGGTTGTATGTGTTCTACAGTGTTCCTAGAAGGCTTTTTCCAAACTGCCACCAGCAGTATTGCAATGTGATCATCCGGTCTCTTTACCTAGAACTTGAGCTTCATAAAGGGACTTAATTTTATCCATTCCTTAACCCTGGTTCATTGCCTAGTTGGTGCTTAACAAATACTTATTGAACTGATTGTATCCTTATTTATTTTATTTGTGTTTAGATAACTCAGAGAATGTTGGGTGGAACTAGTCTTGGGATGAAAAATACTGTCCCTGTATAATCTCTACAATATATGGTCTCTATATAGGTAATTTGGATAATGCACTGCATTCAGGTTGCTTGAGTAATCTTTATATTTTCTATTTCAGTACAGCTTTCTCCTCTCCTTTAACAGGTGTTCTCTGCCCTCCAGTGGTTAGATCATGGTTAACATTTTTAGTCAAGGTAAAGGTTTTTAAATCCTTTTATGGTGTTTCTTTTTAAGTCATATTTAAAATCCCATAGGTTAATTTTCAGATTAAACAGTGCTGCCCCCCCACCCCATTTTTCCCTTATGTCTGATATGCCTGAAGCCTAGCTTAATCTAAGTGTAGCTTGACCTGCCTCTTCTTTTGCCACAGTGAGCTACCATGTGTCCCACAGTTTTTAAGTATGCAGTGATTAGTTGGGAGATTCACTCATTCTGACCTTGGTTCTTGGTTTCACTACATTGTTCTCACATAGCCCTATCAAGTTTCTAAGATTTTGCTACAGCGCAAAAGCTATCATCTTGTTTTCAGAAACCTGCCTTCTCCCTCTCTCCCCAGCACACACTTAAAGTAGCTTGCTAATCATGTGGCTCTTCCTTAGACTGGATTGGGGTATCTTCTGTAGTCTGGTTTGGGGTATCTCCTGGCTAACATCCTTTTCTCCTGTATTGTTATTGATGAGGAGAGGCTGACTCTTGATTTCTTGGCAAGGTGACTTATACACTGTCCTATGCCTTTTGTGTGCTATTTTTTTTCAGAAACCAAATCTTAGCTATCTGGGGAGCCTTGCTTATATATATGGCTAGCTGTTATTTCTAAATACCTGCTGCAAAGTTTTGTTTTGTTTTCTTTTCTTTTCGTAAAGATTTTATTTATTTGACAGAGAGAGAGAGAGAGCACGCACAAGCAGGGGGAGTGGCAGAGGGAGAGGGAGAAGCAGCCTTCCCACTGAGCAGGGAGCCCAACGGGGCTCTATCCCAGAACCCTGGGATCATGACCTGAGCCAAAGGCAGATGATTAACCACTGAGCCACCCAGGCGCCCAGCTGCTGCAAAGTTTTCAATAGTGTATCATGAAATAAGGACAATGTAGTGAATTTTCCATCTATCTAAATGTATTCAAAATAAAAGACTATTACTATTACTCGTTATGAGATGTGTTCTCCCTAGATTTTTGGTCTTAAAATATCCATTATTATTTTTAAAATATTTATTTATTTGAGAGAGAGACAGTACGAGCGAGCCGGGTGGGGGGGCAGAGGGAGAGAGCGACAAGCAGACTCCCCACTGAGCAGGGGGCCTGACATGGGGCTCGATCCCAGGACCCTGAGATTATGACCTGAGCCGAAATTAAGAGTTGGATGCTTAACTGACTGAGCCACCCAGGAGCCCCTAAAATATCTGTCATTTTAAGAAAGAATGGTAATAGTAGGTGGCATACTTTGTAATATAAAAATTTGTTTTGTTTTCTTTTCTTTGGTTCTTGGTTTCACTACATTGTTCTCACATAGCCCTATCAAGTTTCTAAGATTTTGCTACAGTGCAAAAGCTATCATCTTGTTTTCAGAAACCTGCCTTATGATGGTCAACTAAATTTTACTGATCTATAATGTCCAGTAGTTTAGGAACTGCTGTGTTGACTGTCACTCATTTTCATGAAGCATTGTGGTACTTCATGTAAAGTAAGCATGACTTCTTTCATATGCATTTGCGGACAATTTCTCTGTGTATTTTTCTGTTATAGGCTTCTTGATTTTTGCCTGATTCTAGCCTTGAAGGTTACTTGAATGTCTCCCAGTCCTCTTCTTTGGCCAGTAGTTCTACTTTCTGTTTTTATACGTTCTCACCTGTGTTTTAAATCTCTGTGCAGCTCTAGGCTTAGTTAGGTAGATTTTCTTTTTCTTTTTTTTTTTAAAAGATTTTATTTATTAGAAAGAGAGAAAGCACAAGCAGCAGGAGTGGCAGGCAGAGGGAGAAGCAGTCTCCTCGCTGAGCAAGGAGCCTGATGTGGGACTCGATCCCAGCACCCTGGGATCATGACCTGAGCTGAAGGCAGACGCTTAACAGACTGAGCCACCCAGGCGTCCCAGTTAGGTAAATTTCTTCCTGTTTTTTTCTTTTATGCTTTTCCAGATAAGGTGTTTCTTTTAAGGACTCAGTAGTACATTGACAACTTTCATTGTTTATGTTTCTTTTAGACCTGTTCTTTTTTATTTTGTAATTTATCTGAAACTAGCTTTTAAAACTTCATTTATGTTACTGATTTCTGACATTTTTTTTGAGGTCTTAGTAAAACAAACAGAAAACAAACCGTTACTAAGGTATCCTTTAATTCTGAAGATATTTAATGATTTTTTCTTGTAGATGAGTATATGCAGATGGCAGTCTTCATTACAACTTGTTGCTTTTATTACCAGATGGTAAATTATAGAATCATAATATTTCTTACAACGCAAAGTATCTGTTTGCCTTTGTTGATTTTCTAAGTAATATTCAGTTGAAAGTCATTCAGGCAAAAAGCAGTCAATAAATAATTAGACTTTCCTAGGAAAATATTCTTCTGTCTTCAACTATCTATCAATAATATTTATCCATTTCTCTAAGGAGAAATAATTTGTGATGAGAGTCAGTGGTACTAGTTTTTTCTAATTAAAACTGCACCTCTTTGGAAAACATTGGTCAAAGCAGAATGCTTATTTGCATTTGTAACGTGAGTGTGGTTAAATGTATAATGATCCTGTTTTCCAAATCCCAAATTGTTGACAGTAAATCAGTATTTGATATTTGGACTTGCCTGGAAAACTGGGACCTAGGGTTTCATAATCATTTATTCAATAGATAGTATGTATTTGCTCTGTTCCAGACATGTGGTAGGCACTGGGATAGAGTGGAGCTAACAGTCTAGTGGGCAAGACATTAATTAATACATAGTTTTAAAAATAGAGTTGTGGGGGCATCTGAGTGGCTCAGTCAGTTAAGCAGCTGCCTTTGGCTCAGGTCATGATCCTGGGGTCTGGGGATCCAGCCCCACATCAGGCTCCCTGCTCAATGGGGAGCCTGCTTCTCTCTCTCTCTCCCCTGCCCCTCACTGATTCTCTCTCTCACTCTTTCTCAAATAAATAAATAAAATCTTAAAAGCAATAAAAATAGAGTTGTGGTAGGTGTTATAAAGGAATACAGGGCATTATGAGAGCATATTATGAGGAGACCTCATCTGATCCTTGGGGGTTAAGAAATGTTTCTTGAGGAAGTGACATAAGCTTACGCATGAAGGGTGGGTGAATAGCAGTTAGGTTTGAGGCATCTGGGAAGATCTTAGCAAAGGGTAAGGAACATGATTATGTGGGCTTGAGCTAGGAGGCAGCAAGAGGGAATGATATTTCTTTTTTTTTCTTTTTAAAGATTTTATTTATTTATTTGACAGAGAGAGAGAGAGCACAAGTAGGCAGAGAGGCAGGCAGAGGGAGAGGGAGAAGCAGACTCTCCACTGAGCAGGGAGCCCGACGCGGGGCTCGATCCCAGGACCCTGGGATCATGACCTGAGCCGAAGGCAGCCACTTAACCGACTGAGCCACCCAGGCGCCCCGAGGGAATGATATTTCTTAATGAACATTGATAACATTCTGTCACATTTATGTCCTCTTTTTCCATCTTCACCTCTCAACATTTTTTAAAACATGCTTTTAATCATATTACTATGCTGGTTAAGAAACTTTTAGAGCTCTGGGCGCCTGGGTGGCTTTTATTGGTTGGTTAGGCGACTGCCTTCGGCTCGGGTCATGATCCTGGAGTCCCGGGATCGAGTCCCGCATCGGGCTTCCTGCTCAGTGGGGAGTCTGCTTCTCCCTCTGACCCTCCCCCCCTTAATGCTCTCTCTATCTCATTCTCTCTCTCAAATAAATAAATACAATCTTTAAAAAAAAAAACAAGAAAACTTTTAGAGCTCCTCTTTGAGTAGATTTTTGGCTTCATGAAGGTAGGACTTTTTGCCACTTTTAATTCCTTAGTTCATGTTTTACATATTGGAGCTAGTCATACTTTGCCCCTAGATAGCGGTTTAGTTGCAGTACTAAATGGTAGGCAAGAATGGCGTTGTGTATAAGCTAGTATGATTCCCTCTTTTTTTCCCGCTGCCTAGCACACAAGTTTATTGCTAGTGAAGGAGTTGGTTTTTTGTTTTTTTTTGGTAAAAAGCCTGTTTTGTAACCTAGTCTGTATGTAGCTCTTATTCTAAGAATGGTTTTTATTGTGTTGACTTAAGAATACTGTAAATAAGGCCATAACCCCGGGGATTTTGGGGGGTGTGTGGTGATGGCTTTGTCTAAAGATTTAAGATGATGAAGACCAAAGATTTTAGTCAATTGAGAGAGGTATGTCACTGCTGTAGATATTGGAACTGAGTAGGTGGGATCTGAGTAGATTGGATAAGGAATATAGTTTGTTTTGTTGGTGGATTCTGTTAAGTTGTGTCAACTTTCAGAATTCTAGTGTAGACATCTGAACAGTGAAAGAAGTGCCAGTCTTTGCCCTATCTTCAGCACATACAAGGCATTCAAATATTTGAATAGGAAAAAGTGTGCATGTAAGTGGAATAGGGCCTATGTGTTTATAGAGCAATCTTGGATCAAAATTGTGTTTATATTCCATGCATTCTCTATCCCTACCTCTTTTTTTTTTTTTTAATTTTATTTATTTATTTGACAGAGAGAGACACAGCAAGAGAGGGAACACAAGTGGGGGAGAGGGAGAAGCAGGCGTCCTGCTGAGCAGGGAGCCCGATGCAGGGCTCGATCCCAGGACCTGGGTTCATGACCTAAGCCAAAGGCAGACGCTTAATGACTGAACCACCCAGGCACCCCTCACATTTCTTAAATTTAGTAAAATATCTTTGAAAGCTCAAACAAGGGAAACCAAGGGAAAGATTTTTATGTTAGGCTGATGAGCAGGGGTTAGCTGTGCTAACTGCAATGAGAGAATTTTTTTCTTTTTCTTTTTTTTTTAAGATTAAGAGAGTGAGAGCGCTCGCACGCATGAGCAGGGGGAGGAGCAGAGGGAGAGGGAGATAATCTCCAAGCGACTCTACGCTTAACCAGAGCCCTACTTGGGCTCCATCCCAGGACCCTGAGATCATGACCTGAGCTGAAACCAGGAGTCGGATACCTAACGGACTGAGGCATCGAAGCGCCCCTGAAATGAGAGAATTCTAATAGCTAGGTGAAATGCAGGAGTGTCAGCTTTAGCAGTTAGCTTGGCATTTTAAAAACTTGGGTTATATAAGGATGCCTTTTATTTATTTTTAAAATATTTTAGAGAGAGAAAGCAAGATGGGGGAGGGGCCGAGGGAGGGAGAGAGAGAATCTCAAGCAGACTCTGTGTTGACCACAGAGCCAGATGAGGGGCTCAAACTCACCATCCTGAGATCATGACTTGAGTGGCAATCAAGAGTCCCACACTTAACCAGCTGTGCCACCCAGGCGCCCCTGGTGATGGTTCTAAAAGATCTGGCATTTCATGTTTGCTTGGTGTAGGGTAAGAGTAGCAAAAGAAATTCTCCACTCTCCCTGTCCTCCAAGGTGTCCTCTGAGATTCTCCAATGAGAGATTTTATGTTAACTTGTCTCATTTGGGATGCAGCTACCACTAGGTATGGTTGTTAACCAGTCATCAGTCATTTACATCTTAGAATCAGATGCTTTAATGCTAGGTCAACACATTTCTGCTTTTAATTTTGTATGAGGAAACCTTAGACCCTTGAGAGGAAAGCATTCTTGGAAGAGGTGGGAGATTTTGACAAGGCAGGAAAAGAGGTTTTTGGGGTCAGGGAAGAGGAGGAAGGTGTTAAACTGGTGTTTTGGGGCACCTGGGTGGCTCAGTCGGTTGGGCATCTGCCTTTGGCTCAGGTCATGATCCCAGGGTCCTGGGATCGAGTCCCACATCGGGCTCCCTGATCAGTGGGAGCCTGCTTCTCCCTCTCCTCCCTGCTTGTGCTCTCTCTCGCTCTCTCTGTCACTGTCTGTCCCTCTCTTTCGCAAATAAATAAAACCTTAAAAAAAAAAAGAGAAACTGGTGTTTTTCAGTTTTGCCTAGGATTTTGGGTATTATTCATTTGTTGCACTTGTGATGCTCTTGTTGACAGTGCTTGCATGGGGTTTTCAGAGCAACTTCAGAAGTCTAATCTTTAGCCTAACATTTTTCAATCCATACTAATTCCAGCAGTTTCTTCCCGTGGTGTGGCAGAGGAAGAGCAGAACGAAGGGAAACAAGACCCTTCTTCCTAATATCCGGTCCAGCTCTGGTCAGTTCTGTTGGATAAGCCTCTTCCTCTTGGCTCCTTTCTTTCAACCCCCTCATTCTCCTTCTTCATAGTGTTTTGTATTAGGTCACCTAGCAAATAATACTTCTTAGTACTTGCTAATTCTTGTAAGAGTGAAAGAATACAGTTTGGAAACATGGACCACAATTTCTACTCTTTCTATTTTGCCTCTTCTTTCTCATTTTAAACAACTCTCCCTTTTTACTACTTGAGTGTTAGCAGCTCAGAAGAAGGAGCAACTGGTAAGGGGTAGGGAAGAAGAATAATTTTTGATGTTTGGTTGGGAGAAATACTGTTCGTTAACTTGTTCAGCGACTGCCTGCCATAATATTCAGCAATTTTTTCTTTGCACTTCATAGCTTAAATATCTTGAACAAACAAAAATTGAAAACACAGGATCAAGGCATTAAAGCTTAGATAATACTTCGTCGTGCAAAAAATTCTTGTTTCCACGGTTTACTGTCTTATTAGGACATCTTTCATCTTTGTCAGGCAAATTAGTGGCAACTCTTCTTCCCTTCCTAGTTGGTAGTGGAGTTTTCGGTCTCCTTCCTACTTTCCTAGTGTTCTTCGGTCGTGGATGTTGCAGACTCGACCACCCGTCTCTCAAAGTCTTTTCTTCAAGGTTTCCCGACGGTCTGGCGCTATCCAAACCTACAGCACCTTGGGGAGAAGATCTCGGATTCATTTGACGAGCTGGTGAAGCCCCCGGGGCTGTGGAGCCAGATGTGGGTGGGACTGGGTGCGGCAGGGGCGGGGCCGCTGAGAAGCCCGAGGGAAACGGTGGAGGGCACAGTTGAGAAAGCCTGCGGGCAAAGGTTTCACAGTTTTCACGAAGCCTTCGTGTGCGAGGCTGAGGGAATTGGGGTGCCTTCTTCCTCCCTCGCCGTTCTTGATTCTGGAAGCTTCATTAGGCTTTTACCGGTTTCTTGGACCCGGAAAAGCAGCGGCTTGAGCTCCAGGGGCGGGTCCCAAGGGTCTTGTCGCTGCTCCGGGGCCGTTTGGCCTCCTGATGTTGGGGGAGGGGCGAGGGAGGTGCTGCTCGCGCCTCCTTTTGCGCTTGCGCGGCGGACTCTGAGCGGGTAGGAGCGCGTGCGCGGTGACGTGGACGTCCGGTGCGCGCGCAGGCTCTTCAGCTGGAGCGGACACACGGTGTGCGAACCGAACAGAATAACCCGCCCCCAGCGGGATGTGAAGGACTCCGGGTGAGGCCGACCACGCCCCGCACGGTAACTCTCGGGCCTGGGTGGAGGGCGTCGCTTTAGTACTGGCCCGATTAGAGTTTTTTGAGAGTTTGAAGTGCTTGTGGATTTGAACAGCGTGAGAAGCGTTCTGCTGTGCGATCTTCGCACGCCCCGGCCAGGCCGGGCCTTGCGCGGGGCTGCCTTTGGCGCGCGCCTGTGGCCCCCTGAGCGAGGCTGCGCATGTCACCTCGCGCGCGTCCCCGGCCTCACTTCCGCGTCGCGCAGCGAACTAACTGGGAACATCGACGCCAGAGGGAGAAGCCACGAGGCGGGCGGGGTGAGAAGCGCCCTTGGCGCGGCCCTGCCCTCGCGTGCGTGGGGTGCCGCACCGCATGGTACGATCCGCGTGATGACTTTCAGCGCGGCCCGGGGCTTTAGGTCGAGAGCTGTGCTTGTGCGCTTTGCATTTTAGAGCTCAGGTCTCGGGGTTCCAAAACTCTGAGGGAAACGGTGCTGACGTCGCTTTTTAAGGAGCTGTGTGTAGCATTTTGACACCTGTGTAAACGTCTAATTTAGCATGTAATTTCCGGGCAAGTTGTTTGAGGCAGGACCGTGTGTGAGTTTAATAAAGGAGGGCGAGGAAGTGAGCCGTACAGGAGTGGGAACTTGGTAAACAAAGGACCGGTGGCTAGTAAGTGCAGAAATGAGGGCGGGGAAAACAGGTGGGAAGAGCAGGTGTTATTTTCTTTTTCCCTCTGTGGGCAGCCTTTGGCTAGTTCTCTGTTTATGAGGTTTCCCTTGTCTGTTAAATTGTCAAGTAGGTCTCTGCCCTCAGTGGTAGGTGCGTCTGGGATATAACTAAATCTATTCGAATACCAGTAACCAGAGTTGAGGGATCTATGTGCGAAGAGTATGGAGAAGTTAAGAGATCGTTTCAGACTGGGTTGAGAGTGGAAAGTGGTAATGTCTTCCTGTGAAGATTTTTGCTTTGCTTTTGGAACCCTGGGGATGCCTCCTCCTGGGGAGGGTGCAAACCGGGAGGGGTGAATGAGGTCTTAAAGGAGGGGTGACTGATGGCAGAACAACGTGAGCGACCAAGGTACAGCTTTCTCTCAGAGAAGACCACCCTCAGGGTTCGCGTCGCCGGAGCAGACACGTGGATCAAGAGAACTCTCGAGCCCACCCGCGCACCCCCGGTGGGTGTTGTGAAGGTTCTCAGGCTTCTGCGGCGTAATAGCTGGCAAATACTGCCTGCTCTCCCTCTTCTTTTTGGGCACGACGCCGCGGCTAGGCTGCAGGGAAAGTGCCTGGAGGCGGCGTGACGACTGCTGGGAAGGGGGCTGGCCCGAGAGGGCCGGGTGGCTAGGTCTGTAGTCTCCACGGTAACAGAATGCGACTGGATCCCGCCGAGCGTTCGGCAGGTTCCGGCCGACGGCACGTGATCTGTCGGGACTTCTCTTCTCCGGAAGAGCTTTCCTTGCGGCATTTTTTCACGTGGTTGTCGGCCAGCTAGCCTCTGCAGTTAAAAAAGCGGTGATTTTGGGCCATTGATAGTCGACGGCGACTGCTCTTCCCGGGGACTAGCAGGAACTAGCAGGAGGCCTTTTCACTTACAAGGATATGGGCTCATGCTGGTGCTTCTTGCTTCCGAATGGTTATGTTTCCAGCGGTTGTGTGCGTAGAGTGGGTTGAGTTCACCTAACAAAAAACACATGCTTAGGACTTCAGGAAATTCAGTGCCCTGGGTACTTTGCCATACTTATTCTAGGGTAGAGTGGCTGTTTGATTACTGTCCGTTTCTGCCATAAAAGTTAGTTCTTCAAATTCTGCTTGTGCAACTGCTGGGACCTGAGAGCTTGATTACCTCAAGTTGTAGTTAAGGGACCACTCCTAGGAATAGAAAATGCTCCTGGAGTTAGTATTAACTAGTGATATCTGGGAAGAGAAGGGATGGGGCTTAGTATCTTAGGCAAATTCAGTTCTGTGCCTTAAAACCTAACGTATTTCAGGTAGTATTTTGAGATTTACTTTACAGGATGTGGTGATTATAAAATGCTCAGGATGTTGTCTGGTGTAAAGTAAGTGCTTACTAATAGCATGTATCACTTAATTATGAAAATCAACCAAATGATTAAGAATTGGGTGTTTGGATATTTTACTGTTTTTGCCGCCATTTGCTGTCATGTTTTCTGATTATATCCACATTCTGTTTTTCTTTCTTTTTTTTTTTTGAAATATTTTTAGTTAATTTATTTAATTGACAGCGCACACAAGCAGGGGGAGGGGCAGAGGGAGAGGGATCCCTGACGCGGGGCTTGATCCCAGAACTGGGATCATGACCTGAGCCGAAGGCAGACGCTTAACTAAGGCTGAGCCACCCAGGTGCCCCCCAAATTCTGTTTTTCTTTAAGATTTTTTGAATTTCTGGGCCCATTGTATATTGGTAAATACCAACACTGGAATGAACCCATTCTCTTAAAATTTGTGTTTCAGAAACTTAATTTAACTTAAACCATATTTTTGTAGTGAGTGTTTATTTTTTGTAGCGAATGATTGTATTAAGGAACAAACTAACATCTTGGTGCCTACCATACCGTAATGCATTTGTGATATGAAAGGTTACCGTTATTTTTAGCAACGTTGGAAACATTCAGAATAGGTTGATCAGCATATGAATATTTTGTGTTTTTATTTATTTATTTTTAAAAAGATTTTATTTATTTGACAGAGAGAGACATAGCGAGAGAGGGAACACAAGCAGGGGGAGTCGGAGAGGGAGAAGGAGGCTTCCCAAGGAGCAGGGAGCCCGATGCGGGGCTCGATCCCAGGACCCTAGGATCATGACCTAAGCCTAAGGCAGAAGCTTAACGACTGAGCCACCCAGGCGCCCTGTATTTTGTGTTTCTAAAGTAGTTATTTTGATTGGGCGTTTTTTTGGAGGGGGAAGTTGGGGGGGCAGGGAGCAGTACATGAATCATTGAATTAGGTAACTACCTAGTAAACTAACTAGTGTATTTTGTAAGTTGTATGAGGGTCATGGCTTTAGTAGTTAAACATTTCCCAAAGAGGTCATTGGTGAAAAGACATTTGGAATAGGGACTCTGAAATTGTAACAATTTATGGCACTTGCCACATTATTTATCTGAAAACAACATTCTCTCTCAAAGCCTGTTTGTGTGTGTGTGTTCTGATGGGATTTTTTTTGGAATGTGAGTTACTTACCATCCACTAGTAAACTTACTTCCTTGGCTCATTATTATAGTTACATAGATAAATGCTTGATACTGAAAAGCTGAACTGAGATTTTTAAAATTTTAAGCTGTAAGTACCAAAACTGTGGTCTTCCTTAAAGCTTTTAGAGAGCCAAATACAAGGTATTTTTAGAATCTTGCTGGGAATAGATTTATTTCTTCATGAGTAACCTAACCCTTCCTAAAGTACATTGGATTTTTGCAGTTGGTTAAAGCCTTTGACTTTCGAGTGTTGTTTGTGTGTCTGAAGTAGCTAAATATACTGAATTGACTATCCTCTTATTGTAAGATCCTATATAGATCCCAGAAGTGTAGACATGCTTATAGTAGACTCTGTGCTTAAAGATTATGGAATAAGAACTCAATTTCTTGTTTCTATACTAGTAGCAGTATATAGTTCAAGAAGTAGAGATTGTTTTGGTCATAAGTTAGGTTTTTGGTTTTAAGCATTTTCATCAACTCATGGAATAGTTTAGAGGGGTTTTTTGAAAAAGACCTTACACAAATCGTAAGTCTGAAAGTTCTTTTTCCTGTCTTAATACACATTTTTACATTGTTTTTATATTATATTTCTTATCTGTGCAGAGTTCAAATAGAGCAGGCTGACTTTTCTGCACTTAATTTTTTTGTTTAGGCAAAAAGAAAAATTTGAAATATGTATGTATGAAGTTAGCATAAAATTTACTCAGTGCATTCTGTAACACTAAATGGGATTTCTGTCAGTTGAATCTTTGACATTTCATAGATTTTTAACAGTGCTTATTTAGGAGGGGGTGGTGCAGAGGGAGAGGGAGAATCTTAGGCAGGCTCCATGTCCAGCAGGGAGCCTGTTGGGCTGTGTCTCACAAACCTGAGATCCTGACCTGAGCTGAAATCAAGAGTCAGACGCTTAAGGGACTGAGCCACCCAGGTTCCTCTTAAGAGTGCTTTTTAAAGCATTGGTTAAAACTTCTTTGCTCTATAGTTTTATCTGTAATCTGAAAATCAAGATTTTAATATTATAGAAGATAATGTTTAAGAAATTTTGAACCCTTTAATGTATTCATCGGTTTGGAATATCTAAAATTTTTTTCAGGTAGTTCTTTTCCACCTTGGTTATATTTAAATGTACTTTTTTTTTTCTTAAAGATTTTATTTATCTAGTCACGGCGGGGGGGGGGAGGCAGAGGGACAAGCAGGCTCCCCGCTGAGCAGGGGGCCTTTTAGGGACTTGATCCCAGGACCCCGGGATCATGACCTGAGCAGAAGGCAGATGCTTAACCACCTGAGCCACCAAGGTGTCCTATTTAAATGTACTTAAAAAGAATATTTTACGTAATTGCTTGCAAAAATAGTTGGTTTGTGAGAAAAACTTTGAACTTTATGAACTAAGTACAGGATTTTGCGTTCTTTGAGTTATATGCCATTGTAGAGGTATTAGTTTTTGTGAACTCTCTAAGCTTTACTGTTTATTTTTACAGTTACCTTAATTTTGATTTTTTTTTAAGATTTTATTTATTTATTTGAGAGAGAAAGAGCAAGCGAGGGAGAGAGCACAAGCAGGGGGGAGCGGCAGGCAGAGGGAGAGGGAGAAGCAGGCTCCCCACTGAGCAGGGAGCCCGGAATGGGGCTTGATCCCAGGACCCTGAAATCATGACCTGAGCGGAGGGTAGATGCTTAACACACTGAGCCACCCAGGCGCCCCTTAATTTTGATTTCTTAGTCTGTTTAAATTTTGCTTTATCAATCTCTGATAGGTGTTGCCTAAACTTGTTAGTTTTAGGAAACAGTAAGCTTAATTGCCTTAAGCCTGAAGCAGCTTTTGGAAAGAATCACCCTAAATTTTATCTCTTAAAAGTAAGCTCCAAATCGGAGAAGAGATTGTTTTTTTTTTTCTCATCTTTCCTGGGTATTATTGCTTTAGTGTAAGGAAGTAGATTTCTATTTTAATGTCTAGGCATAATAGGAAACAGTAGCCAACCTTTTTTGAAGTCTTGACTTTTAAAATATCTGTTATCCTCAGGCTAATTGTGAATATATTAAGTTTTGGAGCTTTTTTTGGTCATGTGGTCAGTTCTCTAAAAAGAGGTAAGGTTCAGATCATATGATTTTGCTGCTTGTCAGTAGCTCTGATGAAAGATAAAATTAGACTTTTTAATTAAAATGAGAACCAATAAAAGATGGATTTGATTAATCAAAATTACTGACCCACTTAAACAGGATTAGTGATGTAGCATCTTCCATTTTGTGTAAAAGCTAATTGGAGATAACTTTATATCTTGTAGAATATTTAGGTAATTGAGCACATCAGTTGAATATAACAACCTGAGATTTCTTTATAACTTTTTATTGAGATATAAATCACATAACATAAAAATTTACCATTTTTAAGAGTACACTTCACTGGTTTTTAGTTCCTGAACATTTCTGTCACCCCCAAAAGAAATCTCATCCATACCCATTAGCAGTTGTCCCAGTTATCCCTTTCTCCTCCTGGCAGCCACTAATCTGCTTCCTGTCTCTACAGATTTACTTATTTTGGACATTACATATAAATGAAATCATACAATGTATGTGGGATTTTTCATTATAACTTTAAAAAATTAACCAATTTTAACCCTTTTTTGAATAGGTTGTATGTTCACAAGGTAAAAAATTTAGAACGTGTTTTCCCATTCTCCAGTTTTCCTTGATACAGCCAACACTACTAGTTCTTTTCCTATCTTTATAAATAGTCTAGGGGCGCCTGGGTAGCTCAGTTGGTTAAGCGGCTGCCTTCTGCTCAGGTCATGATCCCGGGGTCCTGGGATCGAGTCCTGCATCAGGCTTCCTGCTCAGCGGAGAGCCTGCTTCTCCCTCTCCCTCTGCCTGCCTCTCTGCCTACTTGTGCTTTCTATCTCTCTGTCAAATAAATAAATAAAATCTTTAAAAATATATTTATATATAAATAGTTTATATATGTTAGGCAAATACATACATATTCATTTCTTTCTTTGGCTTTTTGTTTTTAACTTTATAAAGAAGTGTAGCGTAATCTATCACCTTTTGGAACATTTTGCCTTTAATATATCTTGTAAAGTATGAGTCCATAAAATTTATACATTCTCTATTTTAGCTGTAGAATATTCCATTCTATGGATGTAGCACCATTTATTTAACCAGTCTTGATGGATTCTCCCACACCCCCAAAGTCTTTTGCTGTTGCACAGGGAAATACAGGGAAGAATCTTGTATGCATCCTTATCATGGATGTGTGTCTGTGCGTGCATGTACATATTTAAGATAAGGTCTTAGAAGAACTGATGTTTCATAGGATATATGCATTTGTACTTTTGATATTTTCATGTTGCCCTCTGTCATAGAGATTCTGTTGTTTTATAGTCTCAGCATCTTGTTAGATGAGAATGCTGGTTGACTTAAAACTTTCCAACACCTCTACCAGGTTTCGATTTTTGCCAGTGTGATAGGGTGAAAGACAGTGTCAAGATGGTTTTAATTTGCATTTTTCTTATTCTGACATTATGTACATTTTCATAGGTGTTTGCTTTTCCTATCTTTTATCCATTTTTTGATACAGTACAGTACTGCAAATATGTTTTCTTTTTTAGGGTTTTCTTAGTTTTTCTTTACTGTAGGAGTACGGTATATCATACATATAGCATACAAAATATATTAATCAGCTGTTTATATTATGGTAAGTCTTCCATCAGCAGTAGACTATTAGTAATTAAGTTGTTGAGGAGTCAAAAGTTACATGTGGATTTTTACCGTGTGTGCAGGGAGGGGAGGTCGATGGTCCTAATAACCCCTGAGTTGTTCAGGGGTCAACTGTAATTAGATTAAAATGAAATATTTATTTATTTACTTATTTATTTATGGGAAAGAATGCAGGGGGAGGAGCAGAGGGAGAGAGAGAATCCCAAGCAATCTGACTCGGAGCTCGATCTCATGACCCTGAGATCATGACCTGAGCTGAAATCAAGAGTTGGCTGCTTAACTGACTGAGCCACCCAGATTCCATCCTAAAATGAATTTTAAAATATATTAAATATTCTGGAGTGAATATCCTTACAGTGATGAGAGAAAGGTAGAAGCAAAGTCTTCAAAGAGTTGAGGAATATATTTTGGGGATAACATAATCATTCTTGTATTTATAACAAAACAAACATTCACTTGATTAAAAGGGTTTTGTTTTTTGTTGCAGGCTGGGAAGGCCACTGTGACTATGTGGTGACTACAGTTATCTTACGACGGAGTTTCCCACTGGAATCATGGAGGAGAAACAGCAGATTATATTGGCTAATCAAGATGGTGGAACAGTGGCAGGAGCAGCACCTACCTTTTTTGTCATCCTCAAACAGCCAGGAAATGGCAAAACTGATCAAGGAATTTTGGTTACTAATCGGGATGCCTGTGCTTTGGCTAGCAGTGTGTCATCACCAGGAAAATCTAAAGGGAAGATTTGTCTTCCAGCTGATTGTACTGTGGGAGGAATCACTGTCACCCTGGATAACAATAGTATGTGGAATGAATTCTATCATCGAAGCACAGAGATGATTCTGACCAAGCAGGGAAGACGCATGTTTCCATATTGTCGTTACTGGATAACAGGTTTAGATTCAAATATGAAGTATATCCTTGTCATGGATATATCTCCTGTGGATAACCATCGTTATAAGTGGAATGGTCGCTGGTGGGAACCAAGTGGGAAGGCTGAGCCCCATGTTTTGGGGAGGGTTTTTATTCATCCAGAATCTCCTTCCACAGGTCATTATTGGATGCATCAACCAGTTTCTTTCTATAAACTCAAACTTACCAACAATACACTGGACCAAGAAGGGCATATCATCTTGCACTCTATGCATCGGTACCTGCCGAGGCTTCATTTGGTGCCTGCAGAAAAGGCTACTGAGGTGATACAGTTAAATGGTCCTGGTGTCCACACTTTTACCTTTCCACAGACTGAATTCTTTGCAGTAACAGCTTACCAGAACATTCAGATTACCCAGCTGAAAATAGATTATAATCCATTTGCTAAGGGCTTCCGGGATGATGGGCTGAATAGTAAGCCCCAAAGAGATGGAAAGCAAAAGAACAGCTCTGACCAGGAAGGGAATAGTGTTCCCAGTTCTCCTGGTCAGCGGGTCCGTCTTACAGAAGGTGAGGGGTCAGAGATACAGCTAACTGATTCAGATCCTTTATTGAGGGGTCATGAAACATCAGGCACGTGTTTGGAGAAGCCTTCTCTCAGTATAAAACGGGACTTTCTTGGTTTCGTGGATATTGATTCAGCCCTTGGTGAAGTTCCTCAATTGAAACAAGAGGTTTCTGAAAGGTAGGTAATAACCTTTCTGTTCTTAGAGATAAAAGGAAATACTGGATTTAATATATTGGTTGTGTGGACTACTGACTTGAAATACTGATAAATGTAAGCCACTATCAAATATACCACAGTTCCTTTTACATTTTGTGAAGTGACAGTTTATTTTTTTGTAATGAATATGAGTTGGGTTTGGGATTTAGAATTAGAGGCAAAATAGATGGTTTTTCAGAATGGGGACCTTTTGTTCATTTAGATTTAGAGTTTTAGAGTTTTTAGGTTTAGGATTTTGTTGATAATGCATGACTGTTCCTTGGTAATATATAGAGAGAACTCTTGATTAATTGGGGAAGGGAAAAGAAAATACTTTCAAATCATAACTGGAACAAATGAGGCACAGAAGGGATTCAAAGTGAACTTATTTATATCTGTTTAAGAATTTAATGCCCTGTGGACAGCTAATATCCAGAAGTTGACTAAAAAATAAGCTGAAAATTCTTACATGTTAAAATAGCATGATGTGCTGTTGTCTTATTTATTTGAACTCGCATTACTTATTTTTTAATCAAAGACTTTTTTTAGAGAAGTTTTAGGTTCACAGCAAAATTGAGAGGAAGGTGGGGCACCTGGGTGGCTCAGTCATTAAGTGTCTGCCTTCGGCTCAGGTCATGATCCCAAAGTCCTGGGATCGAGTCCCGCATCGGGCTCCCTGCTGGGCGGGAAGCCTGCTTCTCCCTCTCCCACTCCTGCTGCTTGTGTTCCCGCTCTCACTATCTCTCTGTCAAATAAATAAATAAAATCTTAAAAAAAAAAAAAAAAAAGATTGAGAGGAAGGTGTAGAGATTTCCCACATAACCTCTGCTGCTACACATACATTGCATCCCCCACTATTAACACCCTCCACAAGAGTAATATATTTGTTACAATTTATAAACCATTGATACATCATAATCATCTGAAGTCCACAGATTAGGTTAGGGTTCATTTTTAGTGTTTCATATTCTCTGAGTTTGGACAAATGTGTAATGATCTATATGTACTATTATAGAATCATACAGTATTTTCATTGCCTAAAAACCCTCTGCTCTGTTAATCCTTCCCCTCCCTCCCCAACCTCTGGCAACTTCTGATCTTTTTATTGTCTCTATAGCTTTGCCTGGTCCAGAATGTCATATAGTTGGAATCATACTGTATGTAACCTTTTCTCATTGACTTCTTTCACTTAGTAATTTGTATTCAAGTTTCCTTCATGTCTTCTCATGGCTTGGTAGCACATTTGTTTTTAGTGCTAAATAATACTCCATTGTCTGGGTGTACCAGACATCCATTATTTATCTATTTACCTACTAAAGGGCATCTTGGTTATTTCCAAGTTTTGGCAATTATGAATAAAGCTCCCATAAACATTCATGTTTAAGTTTTCAGATGGTTTTAGTAGATACCAAGGAGCGTGTTGCTAAATCGTATGGTAGGAGTATGTTTAGATTGGTAAAAAATATCCAAACTGTCTTTTAAAGTAGTTGAGCTGTTTTGCATTCCAAGCAGTAGTGAATGAGGATTTCTGTTGCTCTACCTCCTTGTCACCATTTGATGTCAGTTTTATGGATTTTGGCAATTCTAATAGGTGTATAGTAGTGTCTCATTATCTTAATTTGTAATTCCCCGATGACATGCAATGTGGAGCATCTTTTTATACACTTAATTGCCATCTGTATTTTTTCTTTGGTGAGGTGTCTATTAAGGTCTTTGGTCCATTTTTTTTGTTGTTGTTGTTAAAGATTTTATTTATTTACTTAGCACATGAGTTGGGGGGAAGGACAGAAGGAGAGGGAGAAAGAGAATCTCAAGCAAGCTCTCTCTGCTCTAAGTGCAGAGCCCGGAGCCCGGTGTGGGCCTTGATCGCACTACCTTGAGATCATGACCTGAGCTGAAATCAAGAGTTGGCCGCTTAACTGACTGAGTCACTCAGGCGCCCCTTGTGGTCCATTTTTAAATTAGATTTTTTCTTAAGTTTTAAGAGTTTTTTTAAAAAATATTTTGGAAGAGCAGTCCTCTGTCAGATGAGGCTTTTGCAGATGTTTTCTCCCAGTCTGTGGCTTCTCTTTTCATTCTCTTGATACTGTCTTTCACAGAGCAGTTTATTTTTATGAAGTTTAGCCTATCGATTATTTCTTTCATGAATCTTGCCTTTGGTGGTGTATTTATTTTTTTTATTTTTATTTTATTATTTTTTATTTTTATTTGACAGTGAGAGACATAGTGAGAGAGGGAACACAAGCAGGGGGAGTAGGAGAGGGAGAAGCAGGCTTCCCCGCGGAGCAGGGAGCCTGATGTGGGGCTCGATCCCAGAACCCTGGGATCACGACCTGAGCCGAAGGCAGACGCTTAACGACTGAGCCACCCAGGCGCCCCTTTGGTGGTGTATTTAAAAAGTCATTACCATACCTAAGGTCATGTAGGCTTCCTCCTGTGATCTCTTTTAGGATTCTTACAGTTAGTGTTTTACATTTCAGTTTATTCATTTTGATCCATTTATTTTTTGTGAAGGATGGAAGGTGTGTGTCTAGATTCAGGTTTTTACATGTGGATGTCGTGCCATTCCAGTACCATTTGTTGAGAAGATGATCTTTGCTCTATTGCATTATCTTTTGCTCTTTTATCAAAGACCAGGTGATTATATTTATGGGGGGCTATTTCTGGCCTCTCTGGTCTGTTCCATTGACTTGTCTGTTCTTTCACCAATACCTCACTGTGTTGGTTACTTTAACTTTATAGTAAGCTGAAGTTGGGAATTGTCAGCCCCCCAACTTTGTACTTCTCCCTCCTTCAATATTGTGTTGGGTGCTGGCTATTCTGGGTCTTTTCCTTCTTCATATGACCTCAGAATCAGTTTATCAGTATCCACAAATAACTTGCTGGGATTTTGATTGTGGTTGCATTTAATCTATAGATCAAGTCGGGAAGAACTGCCGACTTGACTATATTGAGTGTGTCTATTTATGAACATGGAATCTCTTTGCATTTATTTAGCTTTTTTATTTTTTATGTTTTTGGTTTTATTCAAATTCAAGTTAGTTAACATACTGTTTGGGGTAGAATTTAGTGATTCATCAGTTGCATATAACACCTAGTGCTTGTTACATCAAGTGCCCTCCTTAATACCCATCACCCATTACCCCACCCCCCACCCACATCTCGTCCAGCAGCCCTCAGTTTGTTTTCTATAGTTAAGAGTTTCTTATGGTTTGCCTCCCTCTGTTTTTATCTTATTTTATTTTTCCTTCTCTTCCCCCATGTTCATCAGTTTTGTTTCTTAAATTCCACCTATGAGTGAAATCATATGGTATTTGTCTTTCTCTGACTTATTTCACTTAGCTTAATTCATTCTTAGTTCCATCCACTACGTTGTAAATGGCAATATTTCATTCTTTTTTATGGCTGAGTAATATTCCAGTGTGTGTGTGTGTGTGTGTGTGTGTGTGTGTGTGTGTGTGTCACATCTTTATCTGTTTAGCTCTTTATTTTCTTTTATCTGAGTTTTATCATTTGCCTCATGTAGATCTTGTACTATTTTTTTTTTGTTTGTGGCTTTTTTTTTCTTTTTTTCTTTTTTTGAGCTCTGTGCCCAATGTGGGGCTTGAACACATGGCCTCGAGTTCAAGAGTCGTATGCTCTACTGACTAAGCCAGCCAGGTGCCCGATCCTATACATATTTTGTTAAATTTATACTTAGGCATTTCATTTTTTTGGGTGATAATGTACATAGTATTGTGTTTTTACCTTCCAGTTCTTTTTAACTTCAAATCTACGTGTTCATTCATGGTATATAGGAAAGTGATTGACTTTTGTATTTTAAGCTTAATTTCTGCAGCCTTGCTATAATAGCTTATTAGTTCCAGAACCTTTTTTGTCAACCTTTTGGGTTTTCTACCTAGATGATCATGTCATTTGTGAACAAAAACAGTTTTCTTTCTTTTCCCCCAACCAATCTGTATTCCTTTTATTTCCTTTTCTTGTTTTATTGTATTAACTAGGATTTCCAGTATGGTGATGAACAGGAGTGTGAGAGGAGCCTTGTTTCTGATCTTATTGGGAAAGCTTCTACTTTCTTACCATTAAGTATGATGTTAGCTTTAAGTGTTTTCTAGTTATTCTCAATCGAGTTGAGGAAATTCCCTTCTATTCTTAGTTTAACTGAGTTTTTATTGTAAGTGGGTGGTGGATTTTGTCAGATGTTTTTTCTGACTCTTATATGGTCATGTAATATTTTTCCTTTTAAGTCTGCTAATATGATGGATTACATTAATTGGTTTTCGAATGTTGAAGCAGCCTTGCATACCTGGGATAAATCCCATTTGGTCAAGGTGTATAATTCTTTTTATACATTGTTGGATTCAATTTGCTATTAAACAATTGTTGTCATTTTCTTGTAATGTCTTTGTCTGGTTTTGGTATTAGGGTAATGCTGGCTTTGTAGAATGAGTTAAGAAGTACTCTCTCTACTTAAATTTTTGAAAGGTTGTAGAGAATTGATATAATTGCTTCCTTAAATGTTTGGGCAAACTCACTAGTGAACCCACCTGGGCCTGGTGCTTTCTGTTTTGGAAGGTTATTAGTTATTGATTCAGTTTTTTTTAGTAGATATAGCCCCATTGTGATTGCCTGTTTCTTGCGTGAGTTTTGGCAGTTTGTTTTTTTCAGGGAATTGTCTGTTTCATCTGGTTTGTCAAATTTATGGACAAAGAATTGTTGATAGTATTCCTTTATTATTTTCTTTCTTTCTTTTTTTTTTTTTTTAAAGATTATATGTTTTTGAGATAGAGGGGGGAGAGAGAGAGAGAGAGAGCACGAGCTGGGGGGAGGGGCAGAGGGAGAGGGAGAGGGAGAAGCAGGCTCTCTGCTGAGCAGGGAGCCCAATGTGGGGCTTAATCCCAGGACCCCAGGATTGTGACCTGAGCCAAAGGCAGATGCTCAACCAGCTGAGCCACCCAGGCGTCCCTCCTTTATTATTTTCTTGATGTCCATGGGATCTATAGTGATATCCCTTCTGATAACATTATCACATTATATACTTTTTTTTTTTTTTTAAAGATTCTATTTGAGAGAAAGCGTGTGTGTACGCACGCCTGCATGTGCTAGCAGAAGGAGTAGAGAGGGAGGGATTGGGATAAGCAGATTGCGCTGAGCGCGGAGCCTGATATGGGGCTCGATCACAGGACCCTGATATCATGACCTGAGCCCAAACCAAGAGTTGGATGTTTGATCGACTGAGCCACCCAGGGACCCCTATATATTTGATTTAATTTGTGTCCTCTTTTTTTTTTTATAAGCCTGGCTAGAGGCTTATTGATTTTTTTTTAAAGATACTATTTTTAAGTAATCTCTGCACCCAAGGTGAGACTTGAACCCACAACCCTGAGATTCAGAAGTCACATGCTTTACCTACTGAGCCAGCCAGCTGCCCCTAGAGGCTTATTGATTTTATTGATCTTTTCAAAGTAGCAGCTTTTGGATATTTCTGTTCACTTAGGGCAGTTAGGCTCTGATAAAACCCTAGCAGGTTAGGCTCTTGTTAACTACTTTCTCCAGAGGTCAGGCCTCATTGTTACGAACAGAGTGCTTCCCCCTGCCCTGCTGGTTTTTGTTTTTGTTTTCCATGAGGAGATATCTACTGTGAGAACCTGGTCTAGCTCCTGGGGATAAAACTCATAAAAAGTGAGGGAGCTCTTCTTTCCACTGGAGTTTTTAACTTTCACACTTACTAAAACTGAGCCTCTAGCAATTTGTCATTTACAATTCAGGTTTTTCTACCCTGGCTGGCACTGGTTCCTGAGATGGTTTTTTTTTTTTAAAGATTTTATTTATTTATTTGAGATAGAAAGAATGAGAGATAGAGAGCATGAGAGGGAGGAGGATCTCAGAGGGAGAAGCAGACTCCCCGCTGAGCAGGGAGCCTGACGCGGGACTCGATCCTGGGACTCCAGGATCATGACCTGAGCTGAAGGCAGTCGCTTAACCAACTAAGCCACTCAGGCTCCCCCCTGAGATGGTTTTTACTTGTTAGTCTCTGCTGCACTAAAGCCAGGACCCCCTTGTATTCCACCTGTCTATCTCAGTAGTTTGCACTGTGTCTTCACCTATCTTACAGATCCAAGAAGAGTTGATTTTTCAGTCTGTTTAGCATTTTACTTGCTTAGGACATAGTGGCAACTTCCAAGCTTCTTACATGTGGAACTAGAAATCAGAAACTTGCCTTATTTGGAATGTTAGAACACAAGTGCGGCAGAACTAAATCCCAGCCCAGTACTTTTCCTTTTCTTTCTCACTTAATTTGTATCCCGTTAACTATTGCTGTTCTTTGAGTTTGGAATCCCCATGCGCATGAGTTCCCCTTGACTTGTTTATGGACAAGTTAGTGCTTCGCTTTTTCTTTTTTTTAAAGAATTTATTTATTTATTTGAGAGAATGAGATAGAGAGAGCATGAGAGGGGGGAGGGTCAGAGAGAGAAGCAGACTCCCTGCTGAGCAGGGAGCCCGATGCGGGACTCGATCCCGGGACTCCAGGATCATGACCTGAGCCGAAGGCAGTCGCTTAACCAACTGAGCCACCCAGGCGCTCTGCTTCGCTTTTTCTAAAGGACGTTTTTGGAGTGAGTGCTCTTTTCAATTTTTGCTTATCACTGTAGTATTTTTTTTTTTTTTAATTTTATTTTTTGACAGAGAGAGACAGCAAGAGAGGGAACACAGGGGGAGTGGGAGACGGAGAAGCAGGCTTCCCGCCGAGCAGAGAGTCCGATGCAGGGCTCAATCCCAGGATCCTGGGATCATGACCTGAGCCAAAGGCAGATGCTTAACGACTGAGCCACCCAGGCGCCCCCCCAAAAAAAGCACTCTTCTCTAAACTCAATGAGTTATTGTCAGACTGGATAAAAAACTACATCCAACTACATGCTGTTTTCTAGAGAAACACTATAGGTTGAGAGAGAGAAATCGGTCGAAAGAAAAAATAATGGGAAAAGATGCTGCATCCAAACAGTAACCATAAGAGAATTGGCTATACTAGTATCAGACAGTGTAGATTGTAGTATTTTTTTAATAGTTGTAACTAGTGAATGTCATCTATAATTGATTTTCCAACCATAGTCTAATCATCTTTATTACCCAACACAATTAAAAAAAATTTGAACAGTTCACTATCAGTATTTTTAAGCTTATTATCCAGAAGGAGTTTAATCTATCCTTATATAATGGAGAATTTATTTTTATTACTTTTATTTGTTATTTTTTATTATTATTATTTTTAAAAGATTTTATTTATTTATTTGACAGAGAAAGGCACAGCGAGAGAGGGAACACAAGCAGGGGGAGTGGGAGAGGGAGAAGTAGGCTCCCTGAGGAGCAGGGAGCCCAACGCGGGGCTCGATCCCAGGACCCTGGGATCATGACCTGAGCCGAAGGAAGACGCTTTAACGACTGAGCCACCCGGGTGCCCCATATTACATTTATTTATTTATTTTAGACTGCGAGAGTGCGTGGGTGCTTGTGAGCCTGAGTTGGGGGGATGGGCAGAGGGGGAAGGAGAGAATCCTCAAGCAGACTACCTGCTAAGGGGGGGGGGGTCCCTTACATGGGGCTCTCGATCTCAGGACCCTGAGATCATGACCTGAGCCAAAATCAGGGGTGTCGTGTTGGACGTTTAGCTGACTTAGCCACCCAGGTAACCCGGAGAATTTATTTTTAAAATTACCTTGGAGGCCAGGGTGAGAAGGAGTTTGTTTGTTAGCTGAAAGGGTCAGGTGTATTTCTTTGTCATAGAGAGCAGTTTTTTGGTGTTAATGTGGTTGAGTTTTTGATCTTAATGGATCGAGAAAATGGTTCAGATTTACAAATGCATAATCTGTCACTGAAAGGAAAAAAAAAAGGAACAACTTGAAGTGCATGCTCCAAGAAATAGCATTATTTTCAGTTGTGAAAATGGTATTTAGCTATATGCAAACTTTGTCTCCAAATGCTTGTTTTAGGAGCTCAGATTATTTTTAGGCAGGTGTTGGCTATATCTGGCTTACAGCCTGTTTTGTATGTACATAAGACTATTTAAAAGGAACTATATGAGGCCTGCATAGTCTTAAAATATTTACTGTCTTCCTCTCTACAGAAAAAGTTTGCAAATCTCCTATTTGTTGATTTAAAAGTTTTTTAAAAATCATACATATATATTTTAATTCCTTGGTTCTTTTCTGCTCAGTCCACTGAATATGATTACATTGCTGGGGCATAGAATTGCTGTATTTTAGTTTTAGTAGATAGATAGTGCCAGAATTTTTCAAAATGATTATACCAGGGGCACCTGGGTGGCTCAGTTGGTTAAGCGACTGCCTTCGGCTCAGGTCATGATCCTGGAGTCCCGGGATCGAGTCCCGCATCTGGCTCCCTGCTCAGCAGGGAGTCTGCTTCTCCTCTGACCCTCCCCATCTCTCATGCTCTCTCTCTATCTCATTCTCTCTCAAATAAATAAATAAAATCTTTAAAAGAAAAATGATTATACCAATTTACACTTCTACCAACAATGTACAGGAGTTCCTCTTACTTCCACATCTTTGTCAACACATAGTCTTTTTTGTTTTTATCTGTTTTGGTTTCACAAATTTTTGAGGCAGCTAATTCCATTAATGGATCACTGCTTATTTTGTGTAAGTTGAAATTTGTCTTTTTATCTTTGTGCTCCCTCTTTTGTAAGTTTGCCCCCACTTTTACTTTTTCTTCTTAAGGTAATTGTAGTTGTAGAGGGCAGAATCAGTCCATACCCTCTTTGACGTGACTGTCCATTAAACATTTGGACAAAAAATTCTTTATATCCCGCCAAGAGTTCTCTTCTCCTTTATTTAGGCATTAACTAAATGTGACTGACCATCTTCTGTTTTCAGGAACTTTTCTAGGCCCCAACCAAAATAACTCTTGCCTTAATGATATTACCTTCTACATAATTCCAACCTAAACACTCACAGATCCTTCAACTTTTCCAAGTATGGCATAGTTTTTATTTGTTTTTACATTTGATTGGCTAATTGAACACTGACATGGGTGTACCTGGAATCACTGGCACATATATTTTTTTCCCAAGAAATGGGAAAAGGTAGGACCCTGGGATCATGAGCCAAAGGCATTCATTACCTTTTTTTCCCCACATCAGAATGCGAGTGAGAATGACATTATTATAGAGAAGAACCACTCTGACTTAATAGGAAAGAAAAGATGAAGTCACAAATACCAAAATTAGAAATAGATGAAATGGTTTTTTTTAATAAAGATTTTTTATTTATTTATTTGGGAGAGAGAATGAGATAGAGCATGAGAGGGGGGAGGGTCAGAGGGAAAAGCAGACCCCCCCGCTGAGCAGGGAGCCCAATGCGGGACTCGATCCCGGGACTCCAGGATCATGACCTGAGCCGAAGGCAGTCGCCTAACCAACTGAGCCACCCAGGCGCCCTATGAAATGGTTTTGTGAAATAGTGTTCTGTAGTCTAGAATCCCTTTTTATTTATTTTTTTGTAAGATTTTTATTTATTTATTTGACAGAGACACAGCGAGAGAGGGAACACAAGCAGGGGGAGTGGGAGAGGGAGAAGCAGGCTCCCTGCTGAGCAGGGAGCCCGATGCGGGGCTTGATCCCAGGACCCTGAGATCATGACCTGAGCCGAAGGCAGATGCTTAACCAACTGAGCCACCCTAGAATCCTTTTTTAATCGCAACAGTGAACATCCTATGTTAAGCGTTTTCAAAGGGCCGTTTGGTATCCATAAAATGAATTTAATCAGGCCTCTTGATGGACCTTGAGATTGTTCCAGTTTGGCTATAACAAATGTAGCAGTAAAATTTCTCATGCACATGTTCTTGGACACTTTTCCAAATACAAGGATTTCATAGGAATGGAACTGCCTGGATCGAAGGGTACACAGGTTTTAAAATTTGATTAATTGCCAAATTCGATAACAAAAGTTTAAAACTACTTACATCTCCACCCTTAGTATATGAGCGTAATGACTTGTACTATCTCTTTTGCTAACATGGTGGTCCAAAACATCATTTCCACTGCATACCATCTAACTGGTTTCCCAGTTGCTTCTCTTTTTCCCCCTGCAATCCATGCTCTACTTAGCTGACTGAATGTTCTTTGAAAAATGTGAATTAGATTATGTCATTCTTCTCTTAAAACCCTTCAGTGGCTTACTGTTTTTTTTTGAAGATTTTATTTATTTGACAGAGAGAGACACAGCGAGAGAGGGAACACAAGCAGGGGGAGTAAGAGAGGGAGAAGCAGGCTTCCCGCAGAGCAGGGAGCACAATGTGGGGCTCGATCCCAGGACCCAAGGATCATGACCTGAGCCGAAGGCAGACGCTTAACGGCTCAGCCACCCAGGCGCCCCCAGTGGCTTACTATTATACTTTAAAGGCTCCTTGCCTTATCTCTTTGGACGTAATCTTGTACCATACTTTTCTGAGTGTGCTACATTTCAGCCACCTCAGTTCACCCCCTTTCTCTTCAAATTCCCTTTGCTTTTTTTTTTTTTTTTAAAGATTTTATTTATTTATTTCACAGAGCACAAGCAGGGGGGAGCAGGAGAGGGAGAAGCAGGCTCCCCGCTGAGCAGGGAGCCTGATGTGGGGCTCTATCCTGGGACCCTGGGATCATGATCTGAGCTGAAGGCAGACACTTAACCCACTGAGCCACCCAGGCGTCCATTCCCTCTGCGTCTGCCTTGAGTGTTTCTGCATATTATTATACTGTTGGTACTCCCTCATCGTTCAGGTCTAGTCTCATACTTATTTTTTTTTAGATCTATTATCTTATTTTTAGTGGATTTTTCTGTTTTGGTCTTTTAGGGTTTTTTATAGCATTCATCAACTATCATCTTATTGGATTGGCTAGTATATACTCTGCTTTTCTTACTAGCTTATAAGCTTTGTGACAGTAAGGATTTGTTTTACCTGGTACTGATTCCTCAATCCTAGAGTGATATTCCATAGCTGGTTAGTAAATATTTGAATTTGTGTACTTTAACCAAAACCTGAATAGTGTCAGTGAAATGAAACTTCTGGAATATTAAAAATACCATTTGTGAACACTCAGATTTGATTTTTCATTACCTTGAGTAATTAGCAGTAAATCTTTAGCTTGTCATTTAATTTGGTATGTTTCTGTCTAAGATTATGATATATTTCAGCATAGTTTTAGGGGACAGTATTTTATCCTTTGGAAATTAGAGTTTCTTATTAGTGAGAGATGGTGCTTTTACGTTATTCTCTTTCCAGGATCTTTAGTTTCTTTCTACTTCTGCCATTTCTTTTTTTCTTTGCTTTGCTTTTCTTCTTTTTTTTTTTTTTTTTTAAAGACACGACGAAGTTTTTTCTTAGTTGTCTTTTTCCATTATCATTTACTCCCCCTTCCCTTCTCTTATTTATGGTCAGTGTTTTTTTTTTTTTTTTTAAGATTTTATTTATTTATTTGACAGAGAGAGACACAGCGAGAGAGGGAACACAAGCAGGGGGAGTGGGAGAGGGAGAAGAGCAGGGAGCCCGATGCGGGGCTCGATCCCAGGACCCCTGGGATCATGACCCAAGCCGAAGGCAGATGCTTAACGACTCAGCCACCCAGGTGCCCCCTGCTAGTGTTGTTGAATGAATAATCTTCACCCATTGCTTGAGTTTTCTCACTTTTTTCTTAATATCTCCTGCAGTCTTTCCTGGTCACATTACTGTACTTGTTCTCTTGAAGGTCATGTGTGATCCACTTAACAGATTGATCAGCTTGTTTATGTCCTTATTACCAGTATTATATCCTTATTACCAGTATTCTGACATTATTTGGCAAATAAAGTCCTTCATTTTTTTTTTTTTAAGATTTTATTTATTTGAGAGAGAGAGAAGGAGAGACAGTGAGAGAGTCCAAGCGGGGAGGAGAGGGAGAAGCGGGCTCCCTGCAGAGTAAGGAGCCCGATGTAGGGCTCGATCCCAGGATGCTGGGATCATGACCTGAGCCAAAGGCAGACGCTTAACTGATTGAGCCACCCAGGCACCCCATGACTAGAAATTACTTACATTTAAGCTAAATCTATGCATGAAGCCAAGAAAACCAACAATGCCAGATACTGAGTTTCTATTGCACTGTCTTTTAAACACCCAGCAGGAATGAGCTGCTGAGGGCAGATACAATGCAGTGCGAATCCGTTATTTTTCTCTCTTTAGTCTCTCTTGCATAGTGCCACCAAATTTAATTTTTTAACACTTTTTTTCTTTACCTTTTCTCTGTTTCAACATTCATTTTCTCTTTATTTTTGTGTGACTTACTAAATTGGAATGTGATACATATCATACATACAGTACAGCTAGATGAATTTACACAACTTGAACATAATCATATAACCAGCATTAATATCAAAAAAAAAAATATATCAGTACACCAGGAGCCCCTCTAAAGGCTTCTTTCAGTTGTTGTCCTTCCTTCCTCCCCAATAGGATGAACATTATCTTCTAATGTTAGATATTTTTGCCTCTTTTAATGTAAAAGGAATAATACAGTATTTATTCTTCTTTGTCTGCCATTTTTAGCTTTACATTGTTTGTGAGATTCACCTATGTTGTTACATATTGTTGTAGATTGCTTTATTCTCATCTACAGTATTCACTTTTTAGATAATACCACAATTTAGTTTTTTTTTTTTTTTACACATGACACCAAGTCAACCACAATTTAGTTATTTTAATGGTAATGGGCATCTGGATAGTTTCCATTATAATTATTTCAGTGACCATTATAAATAGTGCAGTTATGGATATTCACATATTTGGGTTCACATATGAGTGCTTTCTTTGGAGCATATACTTGGAAGTGGAATTGCTTAATCATAGGGTATACATATGTGTTTTTGTTTTTTTTTAAGATTTTATTTATTTGAGAGAGAGAGCATGAGTGAGGGGAGGGGCAGAGGCATAGGGAGAAGTCGACTCCCCACTGAGCAGGGAGTTGTACGTGTGGCTTGATCCCAGGACCCTGGGATCATGACCTGAGCCTAAGGCAGGCTCTTAACCAGCTGAGCCACCTAGGTGCCCCATATGGTTAGCATTAGTATAAGTCCTCACATGGTTTTATCAACTTATTCTTCCACAGTCAGTAAGAATTGAGGTTGCTCAACATCCCTACCAGGTTTAGTGTATTTTTTCTTTTTCATTTTAGCTATTCCGGTGAGTGTAGTGGCAAAGTATTGTGGGTTTTTAAATTTTTTTAATTTTTATTTTAAACTTTTTTTTTTTTTTTAAGATTTTATTTATTTATTTGAGAGAGCAAGTGAGTGAGAGCACAGCAGGGTGAAGAGCAGAGGAGGGAGAAGCAGACTCCCTACTGAGCAGGGAGCCGGATGTGGGACTTGATCCCAGGATCATGTCCTGAGCCGAGGCAGATGCTTAACCATCTGAGCCACCCAGGAGCCCCCCCCTTTTTAAAGATTTTATTTATTTATTTGTCAGAGAGAGCAAGAGTACAAGCAGGGGGAGAGGCAGGCCGAGGGAGAAACACTCTCCTCGACGAGCAAGGAGCTGGATGTTGGACTCAATCCCAGAGCTCTAGGATCATGACCTGAGCCGAAGGCAGATGCTTAACTGACTGAGCCACCCAAGCATCCCTATTGTGGGTTTTTTAAAGTTGCGGTAAAATATACATAACATGAAGTTTACCATTTTAACCGTTTTTAAGTGTACAGTTGAATGGCATTAAGTACATTTTACAGTTTTTTGTAAACATCTCTACTATCCATTTCTAGACATTTTCTTCATCCTAAATACATACTTTATACCCATTAAGTGATAACTCTTCATCTCTGCTCCTGGTAACTTCTCTTCTACTTTCTGTCTGTGTTTTACCTAGTCTAGATACCTCATATAAATGGAATCAAAGAATATTTATCCTTTTCTGTCTGGCTTCTGTCACATAGCATAATGTCTTTAAAGTTCATCCATGTTGCAACATGTATCAGTACTTGATTCTTTTTTGTGACTGAATAATATTCCATTTTGTGTATATACCACATTTTGTTTTTCCATTCATCTGTTGGTGGACCCTTGGGTTGCCTCTACCTTTTGGCTATTATGGATAATGTTGCTATGAACATTGTATTCAAATATCTCTTAAGACTCTGCTTTCAGTTATTTTGGTTATTTTTCCAGAAGTGGAATGTATGGATCTTGTGGTAATTCTATTTTTAATTTTTTGAGGAACCACTGTACTGTTTTTCATAGTGACTGAACTCCTTTACATTCTCACCCACTGCACAAGGGTCCAATTTCTCCACATCTTTGCCAACAGTTGTTACTATTATTATTTTTTTAATAGTCATTTAATCATTTAATGGGTATGAAGTGGTATCACTGTGGTTTTGATTTCTATTTCCATTATGAATAGTGATGTTGAACATCTTTTCATGTATTTATTGGCCATTTGTGTATCTTCTTTGGGGAAATATCTAAGTCCTTTGCCCATTTTCAAATTGTTTTTTTGTTGTTGAGTTGTGACAGTTCTTTATAATAGATGTTAATCCATTATTAAGTAAATGATTTGCAGATATTTTTCTTTTTTGTGTGAGTTGACTCTGATAGTGTCCTTTGTTGTACAAAAGCAAGTTTTTAATTTTGATGAAGTATAATTTTTCTGTTTTTTTTTCTGTTTGTCCTCTTGGTGTCCTGTTTATTTATTTATTTTTTTGGTGTCCTGTTTAAAGAACCAGTACCAAATCCAAGGTTATAAACATTTTCCCATGTGTTTTCTACTAAGAGTTATTGAGAATTAGCTCTTAAATTTAGGCCTTTGATCCATTTTGCATATTTTTTTAAAGTTTCTATTTATTTAAGTAATCTCTACACCCAGCCTGGGGCTTGAACTCAGGACCCTGAGATCAAGAGTTGCATGCTCCTCTAACTGAGCCAGCCAGATGCTCTCATTTTGAGTATGTTTATGAGTGTTATAAGGGCCAATTTTATTGTTCTGCATATGTATACCCAATTTTCCCAGCACCGTTTGTTAAAAAGACTTTTTTATATAAATGGTCTTGGCACTCTTGTCGAAAATCAGTTGACCATATATGTCGGGGTTCATTTCTGGGCTCTCTGTTCTGTTCTGGCCTATATGTATATGTCTGTTCTTAATCTGGTACCAGTGGTTTGATTACTTTAACTTTTGTAGTAGGTTTTGGGTTTGAGAAGTGGGAGTCTCCCAACTTTGTTCTTGTTTTTCAAGATTGGCCATTTGTGATCCCTTGAGATGCCATTTGAATTTTAGTATCACTTTTTCTGCAAAAAGGACCATTGTTTTATTTTTGATAAGGATTACACTGCATCTCTGTGTTGCTTTGGGTAGTGTTGTTACCTTAACAATATTATATTTTCCAATCCATGGACATGGGGTATCTTTCCATTCAGGTCTTTAATTTCTTTCAGCAATAATGTATAGTATTCAGTGTAAGTCTTTGCGTCCTTGGTTAAATCTATTTCTATGTATTTTATTCTTTTTGATGCTATTGCAAATAGAACGGTTTTCTTAATTTTCTTTTTGAGAAAAAATTGTTTTATATTGTATATTGCTCAGTATAGAAATATTGCTGATACTTCTTGACTTTTGTATTTTGTAGTTTTGCTGCATTTGTTTATTAACTGATTTTTTTTTCCTGTGTGTGTATTCTTTAGAGTTTTCTACATATAAGATCATGTCAGCTATGAATAGAGGTAGCTTTATTCCTTTTTCAGTTTGAATGTATATTATTTCTTGCCTAATTGCTGTAGCTAGAACTTCCAGTATTATGTTGAATAGCAGGGGTGAAAGGAGCATGTGGTTTTAATTTGCATTTTTTTTAATTAGTAAAGTTTTTATATACCTTTTAGTATATTTTGTATACCTTTTAGTAAAGTTTTTATATTCGTTTTTATATACTTATTGGCCATCGGGAGTGCTCAGGCTCAGGCCATCGGGACTTTTAGGTTCCACCTACAGTCCTTCCCTACTCCACCTCTGTCCTGAGCCACCCCCCTTTTTTAGAAAAAATTAGTCATTGTTGGTTCTTACCTACTTTGATATATTTATTATCTTGTCTCTTTATCTAGTGTATTACTCTTGTAGAATGCTGCAATGCCTTTTTCTCCAGTTTTGCCCTTATTTAAGTCAGACTTTTGATTTTTTTGATTTTTATTTTTTTGAGAGAGAGAGGGAGTGCCTATGCACGGGGAGGGGGGGCAGAGGGAGAAAGAGAATCCCAAGCAGGTTCCACGCCCAGCGTGGAGCCCAATATGGGGCTGGATCCGACGACCCTGAGATCATGACCCAAGCTGAAACTAAAAGTCGCTTAACCGACTAAGCCACTCAGGCACCCCAGACTTTTACTTCTCTCTTTAATTCTTCAGGGTCTACTGATTGCCTTAAAATAAAAGAAAATTTTAAGTGAAAGTAGTACTATTTTGTTTCAGCACCAACTGATAAAGTCTGCAGTTTAGTTCTGACACTAACTCCATAAGTTTGGAGGCATGGTCCCCGAGAAGACTGCCCCTACTTCAGATGCCAACCTCAGGTGGGGTCTCCAAGCTACTTGGACTTTTTACCAAGTGGCTATGAATTCATAGGTTCCCATGAACACCCTCAGGTTTACTAATTCACTAGAATAACTCAAGAGAACTCAGAAAGGACTATACTTACGAGAGCAGTTTTATTATAAAGGATACAGGTTAGAATCATGAATCATCCAGATGAAGAGACTCAATGTGAGGTCAGGAAGGTCTCAAATGTAAAGCCTCCATGCCTTTTCCCTAGGAGGCATAGGGTATGTCACTCTCCTGGCATATTGATATGTTCACCAGGTAGGAAGCTCCATCGAGTTCTGGTGTCCACTTTTAGTTGAGGTTTCATTAAGTAGGTGAGATTGATTAAATCATTGGTTAGGTGATTGAACTTAATCTCCAGCCTCCCCTCCCTCCCTTGGAGGTAAGGCTGCTTTGTAGTCCGAATCCTCTAATCACAGAGTTGGTTTATCTAGTGCCCAGCCCCCATCATGAAGCTATCTAGGAGCTCACTGTTGTTACCTCATTAGCATAATCTTAGATGTGATCCAATGGGCTCATGAATAGCAAAAGACATTTCTATCACTTGGGAATTTCCAAGTGTTTTAGAAACTCCGTGCCAGGAACACTGGAGGAAGACCAGACAAATTTTTTATTATATGCTGAATATATATACATAATTTAAAAAGCTTAACTAAAACCACATGGTGAAAAATACACTCTTACTTCACTCCTCTTCACCCCCTATATTTCTTCCTAGAGGATATTTGTTTTTCCACTTATAATCATTTCTTGTGATATTTGCCTCTGTCTAAATCATATACAGTGCCAGCTAATTACCATTTTACATGTTACCCAAATCTTTCAGTTGTTATTCTTTTCTCATTTTATCAGTATATTTGTCACAAAAATAAATACCCATTTTGAATGTTACGATATAAATTTTCTATACCGTTGAGCCAAGTGGTATACCATAACATTTTCTTGTATTATTTTTTTAGTAATTATTGCCATTTTTTCCTTTTCCTTAGTTTTCTTTAGGCCTAGTGTTAATTCTTTTCAAATTCTTTAGTTAAACTTGAAATTTCTCAGTTTATTCACACACATACTTTCATCTAATTAAAGTAAAAATTTTTTGTCTCGTCTGAACACTGTCTTCAGTTGCTCTTTATCTTCCTTTGCTAATCTGAACTGGTTGTTCTCTAAGACCATACAAAGCTGCCTTGGGATTTCACTTTGCTGTCACCCTGCTGACTACATTTACCTTTCCCTTATGTAGGTCCTCCTGTTTCTTATATTTTAAGCTGTCTGAGTTGCTGAGTTTAAGCTGTCTGTGTTCTCTTTTTTTTCTCAAGTACATCTTTCAGTAGTTCCTTCAGAAAGGATGTATGGAACATAGAATTTTAGAATATTTAAATAAAATCACTTCTGATGGAGGGGTGCCTCTGTGGCTCAGTCAGTTTAAGCGTCTGCCTTTGACTCAGGTCTGATCCCAGGGTCTTGGGATCGAGCCTTGCATTGGGCTCCCCGCACAGTGGGGGTCTGCTTCTTCCTCTCCCTCTGTGCTTGCGTGCGCTCTCTCTTTTTCTCAAGTAAATAAATCTTTGTTTTTTAAGAATTTTTTTATTTTTATTTTTTATTTTTTAAAGATTTTATTTGACAGAGAGAGACAACAGTGAGAGAGGGAACACAAGCAGGGGGAGTGGGAGAGAGGGAGAAGCAGGCTTCCTGCTGAGCAGGGAGCCCAATGTGGGGCTCGAACCCAGGACCCTGGGATCATGACCCGAGCTGAAGGCAGACGCTTAATGACCGAGCCACCCAGGTGCCCCAATAATTTTTTTTTAATTTATTTATTCATTTGAGACAGAGATAGAGAGTGAGAGAGAGAGCAGGAGTAGTGGGGAGAGGCAGAGGAAGAGGGAGAGGCAGGCTCCCTGCTGAGCAGGGAGCCTGATGTGGGGCTCCATCTCAGGACCTGGAGATCATGACCTGAGCTTAAGGCAGATGCGTAACCACCTGAGCCACCCAGGCGCCCCTCAAGTAAATAAATCTTTAAAAAAAATCACTTCTGATGGAAATAGTCTTTCAACCTGCTTCACCCCTTTCAGCCTTTTAATTTTCTTCTTGCATGGTGAAAAATAACTTTGTTATATGTTTCCTCATATGTTATAAATTTATTTGGTCCGGTATCTTTGCTTGAAAATGTGTTCCAGTTTCCTGTTGAGAAGGTTTTTTTTTTTTTTTTTTTTAAAGTAAGCTCTATACCCAATGCAGGGCTTGAACTGACAACGCTGAGGTCAAGAGTCACATGTTCTACTGACTTAGCCAGCCAGCTGCCATCACTGTTGAAGTTTGATGCCTTTTTGATTCTTGGTCATTTGAAGCTCTTAACATCTTTTGTTGTTGATCCCCTTATATTATGAAATTTCACAGTGATGAGCTTTGGTATGGTTCTTATTTTTGTGCTGCATTTTTCAATCAAGAAATTCATGTTCCTTAGTTCTAGGAATATATTTAGTATTATTCTGGTACATTTTCCACTTAAAGTTTTCTTTTGGTTGTTCCATCTCCTGGATTGATTATTTTACATAGTCTTTTTTTTCTTCTGTCATTATCTTTTGCTTTATTTTACATGAGGTTTCCTTGATTTAACTTATAACTTACTGAAACTTTTATTGCAGCTATCAGATTTCATTTTCTGAGAACTCTTTGTTTTCTTTTGCATTCTACAGTCCCTTTTTCCAATGGATTTTTTTTTTTTTGGTTAATCAAATAAGTACCAGTTTCATGGAAGCCATCTGTACACATCTTTACAGTAGTGTTTATTAAGTTAAATAACATTGTATTGTCTCCTTGTCTGTCTCCTGTACTGGTCTGTAAGTTCCTTGAGTGTAGGGGACTGTGCTTTATTTATTTTGGTAATCCCTGTGCCCAAGAAAATATACTGGCACATTGTAGATGTTCAGTTAGTGTTGACTGAATGAGTTTATCCGTAGCACTTAGAGTTTTTATTTATCTATTTTAGAAAAGATTTAGTTTGTCAGAGAGAGAGCGCGTGCATGCACAAGCAGGGGTTGCTGCAGGCTGAGGGAGCAGCAGGCTCCCTGCTGAGCAAGGAGCCCTATGCAGGACTCGATCCCAGGACCCTGGGATCATGACCTGAGCTGAAGGCAGACACTTAACTGACTGAGCCATCCAGGTGTCCTGCACTTAAAGCTTTTAAAATGTGTTTCAGGGTGACTGGTATATGTCATATTTATTTGTTGCATTGATTATGTGCTATCAACAAAAAAGTGATCCTTTTCTTCAAGTTGTACAAATTGTTTGTTTTGCTTGTATTCTTGCTTAAATAATCTTTCACCTCATTTGAATAGACTTCTTAGAACTGAAAATTCAGGGTTGTATGCAAAATCCTCCCGCCAAGACAAATTTTCATGCTTTATGCATAAAGTTTTTTTTGGAAGATAAGGAGAGATACTTTCTGAGAATCTTTCTAAGAGCAAGTTTAATTCCTCAGGAAAATGTGAAAGCAATTATTGCAATAGCAGCCAAGATCTAGCTTTAGGAAGTTCTCAGCTACTGAAAACAAATTCAGGTCATGTGGTTAAATGAAAAGAAGATACAGATTTTTTTCTACATTTTGGGAGTTAATGTCTTGAAATGTGAAGATAATGAGAGAATTTTAATTAAATGAATCTTCAATTACTTGATATAGAATGGCATTTCTTTGTGAACTTATATAAAGACTGACATTATAGGGAGGAGAAAAAAAGGGCTTGTTTTGCTTAACCTTTTAAAAAGGATGAAGGAGGGGCGCCTGGGTGGCTTAGTCATTAAGTGTCTGCCTTCGGCTCAGGTCATGATCCCAGGGTCCTGGGTTCGAGCCCCACATTGGGCTCCCTGCTCAGCAGGAAGCCTGCTTCTCCCTCTCCCACTCCCCCTGCTTGTGTTCCCTCTCTTGCTGTGTCTGTCAAATAAATAAAAAATCTTAAAAAAAATAAAAAAGACAAAGGAAACTGGATTGCGAAACTAAATTTATTAAAAATCCTTGAATTGTCACTTAAAATGGTGGATTTTATTTCTTGTGTTTTTGTTTTTAGCCATTCTGACAGGTGTGAGGTGATACTACGGTTTTTTGTTTTTTTTTTTTAAAGATTTTATTTATTTGACAGAGAGAGACACAGTGAGAGAGGGAACACAAGCAGGGGGAGTGGGAGAGGGAGGAGCAGGCTTCCCGCGGAGCAGGGAGCCCGATGCGGGGCTCGATCCCAGGACCCTGGGATCATGACCTGAGCCGAAGGCAGACGCTTAACGACTGAGCCACCCAGGCGCCCCGATACTGCGGTTTTTGATTGCATATCCCTGATGATAAGTGAGGTTGAACATCTTTTCATGTGTCTGTTGGGCATCTGTAGGTCTTTGGAAAAATGTTCATGTCTTCTGCCCATTTTTAATTGGATTATTTATTTTTTTGGTGTTGAGTTGTTTAAGTCTTTATATATTTTGGATATTAACCCCTACTGGGGCATATTGTTTGCAAATATCTTCTCCTGTTCAGTAGGTTGTCTTTTTATTTTGTTGATGATTTCCTTTGCTCTGCAAAAGTTCTTTATTTTGGGGTAGTCAGTTTTTTTGCTTCTGTTTCCCTCACCAAAGGAGACATATCTAGAAAAATGTTTCTATGGCTGATGTCAAGAGATAACTGCCTATGTTTTCTTCTAGGAATTTTCTGGTTTCAGGTCTCATGTTTAGGTCTTTAATCTATTTTGAGTTTATTTTTGTGTATGGTGTAAGGAAGTGGTCCAAGAAATGTGTTGGTGAGGATGTGGAGAAAAAGGAACTCTTGGCACTGTTGATGGGAATGTAGGCTAGTGCAGCTACTCTGGGAAACAGTGTGGAGTTCCTAAAAAAATTAAAATAGAATTATCATATCCAGTAATTCCCCTAGTGGATATTTACCCAAAGAAAATGAAAACTCTAATTTGAAAACATATGTGCACCCCTGTGTTTATTGCTGCATTATTTACAATAGCTAAGATATGGAAGCAGCTTGAGTTGCTTCATATGGTATTTATCTTTCTCTGATTGACTTATTTCACTTACCATTATACCCTTTAGGTCCATCCATGTTGTTTGCAAATGGCAAGATTTCATTCTTTTTTATGGCTGAGTAAATTTCCATTTCCATATTACCACATCTTCTTTATCCATTCTTCTATGGATGCACAGTTAGGTTGAATAAAGCTTTTTAAAGAAAGCATAAAGAAAAATCTATTTTTCACCAGTTAAGTGAAATTTTTGAAAGAGGGAACTTGTTTTAGCTTTCACATTTAAGTCTGTAATCCATCCTGGCTTAGTTTTTGTGTATGGTGTGAGGATGAAGGTCAAGGCTCATATTTTTCCATGCAGCTATCTAGTGGCTACGATCATTTATTTGAAAGACCTTTAAAATGTGTCATGTTTTGGAAAATCAGGTGACTATATATATAGTTGGATCTACTCTTGTACTAAGTTTTCACTTACTAGTTTATTCTTTTGCCAGTACCATTCGGTTTTGATGATATTGGATATAATAAATCTTGGAATCCAGTAGTGTAACCTTCCAACCTTTGATAGCATATAGAAATACAATTGATATTTATATATTGATTTTGTATCTTACTGCCTTGCTGAATTCACTTACTAGTTTGTAATTCTTTGGATTTTCTTTTTTTTAAAAGATTTTATTTTTTTATTTATTTGAGAGAGAGAGAGCACAAGACGGGGGGAGGGTCAGAGGGAGAAGCAGACTCCCCACTGAGCGGGGAGCCCGATGTGGGACTCGATCCCGGGACTCCGGGATCATGACCTGAGCCGAAGGCAGTCGCTTAACCAACTGAGCCACCCAGGAGCGCAATTCTTTGGATTTTCTACACACACAATTGTGCTGTCTGTGAACAAAGTTAACATAAGGGCTGTAAATGCTGTACCAGCTTTACACTCGTGGGATAGATATTACTGGGTTATAATAACAGCCTTTTTAATATTGTCAGATTCATTTGCTAATATTTTGTTGAGGGTTTTTAAATGTAAATTCATGATGGATATTTGTAGTTTTATTTCTGATATGTTGGTTTCAGGGTTATGCTTTCTTCATAAAACAAGTTGTAGATTGTTGCATTGACCTGCATTTTTCTGGATTTGTGCAAGATTAGTATTTTTTTCATTATGTGTTTGATAGACTTCATCAGGGAAGCCTTGGAGTTTTCTTTGTTGGCAGGTTTCAGATCACAAATTCAGTTCTCTGTTGCTTCCTGTTTCATTGTTTTATTTTTCCTCTCATCTTTATTTCTTCTTTCTTCTTACTTTTGCTTTAATTTGCCTATTTTAGAACAGGGCTTGGCAGACTAAGACCTGTGGACCATACGTAGCTCACCATTTGTTTTGCATGGCCTGCAAATTAAAAATGATTTATATATATATATATTTTAAAGATTTTATTTATTTATTGGACAGAGACAGTGAGAGAGGGAACACAAGCAGGGGTGGTGGGAGAGGGAGAAGTAGGCTTCTGGCAGAGCAGGGAGCCCGACGTGGGGCTCGATCCCAGGACCCTGGGATCATGACCTAACTGAAGGCAGACGCTTAACGACCGAGCCACCCAGGTGCCCCTGATTTTTAAATTTTTAAATAGGTAGGGAAAAAGAATAAAAGAAGAGTAATATTTTGTCACATGTGAAAATTATATAGTATTCAAATTACATTGTCCATTTGTTGCAATACAGTTATGCTCATTTGTTTATATATTGTCTGTGCTTTTATGTTACAGTGGCAGGGTTGAGTAGTTGTAATAGAGACTGTATGGACCTCAAAGCCTAAAATTTTTATCATCTAGCACTTTGCGAACAAATTTATCACCCCTGACTAAGATAATTGATTTTAGACTTTTTACTTAAAGGTATAAAATTTCCTCTGAGCATTGGTTTAGGTGCCTTCTACAAATTTTGGTTTGTTACACTGACATTTGTTACTGATTTGTAGCTTGATTCTATTGTTAGAGAACATGTGACTTAAAACCTTTGAAATAGAAATTTATTGTGACTTTGCTTTATTGTCATATGGTCAGTTTTGATTAATACTAAATGCACACTTGAAAATGTATGTGTTGCATATTTGCTGCATGTAGTGTTCTGTAGTTTTCTCAGGTAAGTATGATACTATTGTTCATTTCTTTCTCAGTTTGTCTGTCTATACGATGTCCTCTATCAGTTACTGAGAAAGGTATGTTAAAATCTCCCATCAGAGTCAGCAGACTTGTCTTTTTCTTTGTAGTACTATAAACTTTTGCTTAAACTATCTTGAAGGTATATGATAAGGTATATATACTTTTAGGATTGTTGTCTTTTTGATGAATTGAGTTCATAAAATTTTTATAAGGTCCCTTTTTATCTTTGATGGTACTTATTTTTATTTTTTTAAAAATATTTTATTTGATAGAGAGAGACAGATAGTGACAGAGATAGCGAGAGAGAGCAAAAGCAGGGGGAGAGGCAAAGGGAGAGGGAGAAGCAGGCTCCCCGTGGAGCAGGGAGCCTGATGCGGGGCTCAGTCCCAGGACACTGGGATCATGACCTCAGCCGAAGGCAGACGCTTAACCGACTGAGCCACCCAGGCACCCCTTATTTTATTTTTTTAAAAAGATTTTATTTATTTATTTGAGAAAGGAGAGAGTGAGAGAGATCATGAGCGGGGGGCGGGGGTAGTGGTGGAGGGAGAAGCTGACTCCTTGCTGAGCAGAGCCCGATGCGGGACTAGATCCCAGGACCCTGGGATCATGACATGAGCCAAGGCAAGATGCTTAACCGACTGAGCCACCTAGGCGCCCTGATAGTACTTATTTTAAAGTGTACTTTGATGTTATTGAGCCACCTTGGCTTTCTTCTGATTTTCTGTTTACATGGTTTTATCTTTTTCCCTTCTTTCACTTTGAATCTATTTCTGTCATTGGATTTAAATTGTGTGGTGGTTTTTTTTTTAAGTAGCTTATAGTTGGAACTTTTTTCTTTGTTCCCTGTTAAAATCTATTGACCTTTATCTGGATTGTTTTGTTCATTTACATTTAATGTTATCACTGATAGGGCTAGTTTTTAAGCATTCCATCTTGATATTTTCTGCTTTTCTCGTGTTCTTCGGTTATATTTCCTTGTTTTCATTTGGATTGAGTTTTTAAAATTACATTTATATTGCCTCTTGCCTTTTTAGCTATGCCTCTTTTTTCTTTCTTTTTTAAAAGTGGTTGTATTAGTCTGCTTAGGTTGGTATAACAAAATACCATAGACTGTGGCTTAAACAATGAAAATTAGTTTTCTCACAGTTCTAGAAGCTGGAAAGTCTAAGGTAATGGTTTTGGCAGGGTTCTGTTTTCTGTTGCAAGCTCTCATCCTGGCTTATAGACAGCTGCCTCTGAGCTGTGTCTTCATGTAGAGTGGGGAGAGACCACCCCCACCTTTATGACCTCATTTAACCTTACTTATGTCTTCAAGACTCTTTCTCCATGTACAGTCACATTGGGGGTTAGAACTTCAACATAGGAATTTGGGAGGGACACAGTTCAATCCATTGCAGTGCTTGTAAAGATTATAATGTGCACCCTTAATTTATAAAGTAGAATTCAGTTAGTTGTAGCAGTACATGTATAGCTAATTATAAGGACAGTCCTTACAGTTCATGTCTTTGTACATGTGTTATAAATTCCCCAAACATTATTATTTTATTTGCTTTAAACAGTAGTCACTTAATGAAATCTAAGAAAAAGTGTTATAAATGCTCACATATTTATTTTTCATTCATTCTTGGATCCATTTTCGTATTGGTTCCTGTCCAGTCAAAGAACTTCCTTAGTATATATTTATTAACTTTCTAAAAATTGAGATTAATTCATTGCCATAAAATTCACCCTTTTATTTTTTAAAATTTATTTTTATTTTTATTTTTTTTAAGTATGCTCCATGCCCAGTGTGGAGCCTAATGTGGGGCTTGAACTCATGACCATGAGATTAAGATCTGAGCTGATATCAAGAGTTGGATGCTTAACAGACTGAGCCACCCAGGTTCCCCTAAAATTTATCCTTTTAAAGTGTATAGTTGAGTGATTTTTAGTGTACTCATAGAATTGTGCAGCCATGACCACAGTTTTTTTTTTTTTAAAGTATATGTGCTACCGAAGTGAGCACTGACGACAGATGTTTTTAGGACATTTTTGTCACCCCCAAGATGAACCCCTTGCCCTCTGTTAGTCACTCCTCACTTTCCCACATCCCCTCCTCAACACCACCCCATCCATACACAACTATGGATTTGTCCGTTTTGGACATTCATAGAAATGGAGTTATATAATATGTGTGGTCTTCTACTTAGCATGACTTCTTCAGGGTTCATCCATGTTGTAGTGTGTATCTGTATCTGTATTTTTTTTTTAAGATTTTATTTATTTATTTGATAGAGAGGGAACACAAGCGGTGGGGGTGGGGTGGGGTGGGAGAGGGAGAAGCAGGCTTCCCGCTGAGCAGGGAGCCTGATGCGGGGCCGATCCCAGGACTTTGGGATCATGACCCGAGCAAAAGGCAGGCGCTTAATGACTGAGCCACCCAGGTGCCCCTGTATTGTTTCTTTTATTGCTGAAAAATAATCTTCTGTGGATATGGCACATTTTATATATCCATTATATATTAGTTGATAGACATTAAAGTTATTTCCACTTTCTAGCTGTTATGAATAAGGTAAGCCTGTTCTTTCTCCGCTTAATTGTTTTGGTACTCTTGGCAATTGAAGATCATTTGATAGAAATGTGGGTGTATATTACTAAACTCTGAATTATGTTCAGTTGATCTCTGGTTTGCTTTATGCCAATATCATCACACTGTTATGATGACTACAGCTTTGTAGTAAGTTTTGAAATTGTGAAATACGAGTTTTAGAGAACTTCATTCCTATTTTTCAAGATTTTTTGGGTTATTTTGAGGTCCTTGCATTTTTTTTTTTTTTAAAGATTTTATTTATTTATTTAATTGACAGAGAGAGAGAGAGACAGCGAGAGAGGGAACACAAGCAGGGGGAGTGGGAGAGGGAGAAGCAGGCTTCCCGCGGAGCAGGGAGCCCGATGCGGGGCTCGATCCCAGGACCCTGGGATCATGACCTGAGCCGAAGGCAGTCGCTTAACCGACTGAGCCACCCAGGTGCCCCAGAGGTCCTTGCATTTTCATGTGTAATGTTAAGATCACCTTGTGAATTTTTTTACAAAAATCCCAGGTGGGATCTTGATAAGGAAGTATTGCTGTTGTACCAATATTAAGTGTTACAGTACATAAATGTAGGGTATGTCTTATTTAGGTTGTCTTTAATTTCTTTCAACAGTGTTCTGTAATTTTCTGTGTACAAGTCTTACACTTTTTTGGTTCAGTTTATTACTATTTTATTCTTATTGATGCTGTTTTTAATGGAAATAGAATTTTTTTCTTTCATTTTTGATACTTCTCATTTGTAGAAATAACATTTTTTGTGTATATTGATCTTGGATACTCTTGCTAAACTCATTTATTAGTTCCAGTAGGTTTTTAGTGGTTTCCTTAGGATTTTCTGTATACAAGATCATGTCATCTGAAAATTTCTGAATAGAATATTTTACTTTGTCCTTTTCAATCTGGGTGTTTTTTATTTACTTTTCTTTCCTGATCACCTGGTGGAACCTCTAGTACAATTGAGTCTAAGTTGTGAGAGCTAACTAAGTTCTTACCTTGTTTCTGATCTTAGGAGGTAGTATTTCTTGTGCAGTCTCAGTTTTCTCAGCTGTCTGAAAATTGTCTATCTTTGAAGGCTTCTTTGGTAATCTGGAACATTAGGTTGACTCTTTCAGTACTGTACTCTTTCAATACTATCATTCCATTGTTTTCTGGCTTACATTGTTTCCTGTGAGTAGTCAGTCTGTTCTTGTTGTTTCTCTAATGTGTCTTTTTTCCTGATGTTTATAAGACTTTTCTCTTGATCTTTAATTTTCGGCTGCCTGATCTTTATGTGCCTAGGTTTGACTTTCTTTTTATTTATTCTCTTATGTATTAGCTGAGATTCTTGGATCTGTGGGTTAAAATCTTTCACTTTTGGGGTATTTTTGTTCATTTTTCTATCCAAATGTTCTCCTTTCTTTCTAAATGCCTTTTAGGAAGTGCAGTTAGTACTATATTAGGTCGTTTGGTGTTGTCCCACAGATTTGACACACCTTTTTTTTTTTTTTGTACCCTTCATCTAGGTGATTTACTTTAATAAATTTTAGCTTCATGTTTCAGATGTGTTAGGGGTGGAATTGGACTCCTCTGCGACGGGAACTTGGAATCTAAGTTGTGGGAGAGTACAAGTTCTTGGTTTTCAGGCCAGCTTCCTGCATCACTGCTGCTTATTCTGCGGAAGTGCTCTGGAGGGTAATTGGTGGGAGTGAGGTCTAGTTTTCTCTTTGGGCTTCTCTAGATTTTAGTCTGCTCACACTCAGGTATTGAAAGTTTGACTGATTTCTCTGTATCTTACTAAAGATCCTTTATCTATCACTGCTTTTTTTCTTTGTGCACTTGTGCTTCAGGCAATGTAAATGGTACTCAGGGTTTTTATTTATTTATTTATTTACTATTTATTTATTTTTAAAAGCTCTTATTTATTTATTTGACAGAGAGGCACACACAGCGAGAGAGGGAACACAAGCAGGGGGAGTGGGAGAGGGAGGAGCAGGCTTCCCGCGGAGCAGGGAGCCCGATGTAGGGCTCGATTCCAGGACCCTGGGATCATGACCTGAGCCCAAGGCAGATGCTTAACGACTGAGCCACCCAGGCGTCCTGGTACTCAGGGTTTAAAGCAGTATTCATCTGTGGCCAACTGGAGAAGGCTGGTCCCTCTCTAGAATTCAGTTCATTTGGACTTGTGACTAGAGGTCTTTGAGGTCTTTAAAGAAGAGAAGGGTTTTAATTTACCTAGTGTTTTCTAATTGTTTTGACAGAATTGATTGTCTTTGTGATCTTCCACATTCTAACTGGAAGTGGAAGTCCTCCATTGAAGGATTTGAGTAAGGTCAAGATCTTAAGTTGTGCAAGGAATGAGTAACTACGCATTGTTGTTAGGGTTGCTTTGTGTGTATTTGAGATTAATGAAAAATTTTACAAAGACAAGTGACTTTAATTGGTTTAGTGAGTAGTTCTAACAGGTCCTCAAGTTATATTGGACAATTTATATGTTTTCAGTGGTTAATTGGGAGGAGGGGGAAGCTAAAAAGATGATTTTTTTTTTTTTTATGAATTATAAACACTGAGTTTAACTGGGTTGTATGTACTTGCCTTCAACTACCCTCCCCTTTTATTTTGGAAGAATTAATGGTGGATTCATTACATTGAAAGTGAGTTTTTCTATTTTATTTATTTATTATTGTTTTTTTTAAAGATTTATTTATTTATTTGACAGAGAGAGACACAGTGAGAGAGGGAACACAAGCAGAGGGAGTGGGAGGGGGAGAAGCAGGCTTCCCGCGGAGCAGGGAGCCCGATGTGGAACTCGATCCCAGAACCCTGGGATCATGACCTGAGCTGAAGGCAGACGCTTAATGACTGAGCCACCCACGCGCCCCGAGATTTTCTATTTTAAAGTTGACAATCACCTGGCAGCAACATTGTGAATATACTAAGAAACTACTGGCCTGTACATTTTTAAATTGTTAAAATGTTATGTTTTATGTTTTTTTTAAAGATTTTATTTTTAAGTAATTTCTGCACCCATCGTGGGGCTTATAACCCCAAGATAAAGGGTTGCATGCTCTAGCAACTGAGCCAGCCAGTTATGTTTTATGTTGTATGAATTTTATCTCAATTAAAACAGATCAGGCAGTTTGAAAGTCCTTTCCTGATGTTTATTGCAATTCTTAGTTGTAATGGACACTTGTTTGCTTTTTATTGTTAGTGGTTAATTGGTGTGTGGATTAGTTCTAGAGTTTGATTTTGGGTCATTGCCAGCTGACTTTCAAAATTGAGTTTATTTGAAAAATACCATTAGTAAATAAGTGTTATATCTTTCTTTTTATTTGTTATAAGGTTACTTACTAAAACCTTACTCTTTATATAGTTTTTATGAGAAATTGATGGAAAGGATAAAAGTGTGATGTTGATAAACTGCTTTTGAGAACTTTGCTAAGTTATACAGTGTTTTTTGAAGAATGGCTCATGATATCTGATGTGTCACTTGGTTTCCAACAGTCTTTCTTTTTTTCCTCCTGAGCCTTAATTTTGCCCTTTTTAACCTCCCTCCCCTGTCTCTTCAGTCTTGTTGCCAACAATTTTGAAGACGGTTCCCATGTAGTGTCACCATTAGACCCGAATGGAAACTTCAATGTTGTTATTAAAGAGGAGCCTGTAGATGATTATGAATACGAACTTGCTGAGTGCCCGGAAGGGGTAACTATAAAACAGGAAGAGACAGATGAGGAAACAGATGTATACTCAAACAGTGATGATGATCCTATACTAGAGAAACAGCTAAAGAGGCACAATAAAGTTGATAACCTAGAAGCTGACCATCCGTCTTCTAAATGGCTACCAAATAGCCCATCAGGTGTTGCTCAAGCTAAAATGTTCAAGTTAGACGCTGGAAAGATGCCAGTAGTCTATCTGGAGCCCTGTGCTGTCACCAAAAGTACAGTGAAGATTTCTGAGCTCCCTGATAACATGCTTTCCACATCTCGAAAGGATAAATCTTCTGTATTGACAGAATTAGACTATTTGCCTACGTACATTGAAAATTCCAATGAGACTGGCTTCTGCTTAGGCAAGGAATCAGAAAATGGTCTTAGAAAACATTCACCAGATCTCAGAGTGGTACAGAAATATCCCTTACTTAAAGAGCCTCAATGGAAATATCCTGAGCTATCTGACAGCATTAACACAGAAAGAATACCTGACAGTTCAAAGAGTTCAGCTGGGGACCCATTTTTAGGAAAAGAGGACTTGGGCAGAAGGAGAACAACTGTGCTTAAGATTTCAACAGCCTCCAAGGTTGTGAATGCTAATCAGAATGCCCCTTCAAATGTCCCTGGAAAAAGAGGAAGGCCGCGAAAATTGAAACTCTCTAAGGCAGGGCGACCACCTAAAAACACAGGAAAATCTTTAACTTCTACAAAGAACACTCCTATGGGTCCTGGGAGTACCTTTCCAGATGTGAAGCCTGATCTGGAAGACGTGGATGGTGTTCTCTTTGTTTCCTTTGAATCGAAGGTAAGATTATCATTTTCAGCATTTCTTTGGAGGTCAGATAGTGATTCTGGAATTGTATACTGGTTGATAACTAACTTAGAATCTTGTTTTTTCGAATGCACCTGCTAGGTGAAGATGTATGTGTAGGGAGGGGAGTGTCTCCAAAATGTTTGGTTTAATTAACAGGCACCACTTAAGGTATTTTGTTTGAATGGATTTAAATGTCTGCTTTGATTTCAGTTCATGATTGTTGAACTGCATTTAGCTGGAATTTTAAAAATTGTTGGATCTTACTGGAATTTACATCATTATGGACTCTAAAAAGGCATACATACATGAAAACTTGACTATTTTAGAATACCCCATCCTCTGATTTTCATCAACAATAACAGAATACCACTGGAGAACTAATATTGTCTTAGAAATTCTGTTGTCTCACACATAGATAGTTTATTTTACTGCAGCTCTCCAACTACATTATTTTTCTTTTAGATCTTTATAGAAGCCTGGTATTTCTAAATTGGCTACAGAGAGGTTGAATTCTCTTTAGCTGGTCTTTTCCTCTCTGTTAATTGCTGAGTAATCTGTCTTTACATAGGCTGTAAGAAATCAGTACGTAAATTGGCATAAACAGTTTTATGAGCATATGAGCCTATTCAGATTTTTTTGCCTTTTTCCCTTCTGATTGAAATGCTGTTAATGTAGAACATTTAGAAAATACCGAATCAGAAAAAAAAGGTTCCTGGTTTACATTTAAACTTCTAGAAGTGATAGGAACTTCTTTCTTTTTTTATATATAGGAAGCTCTTGACATTCATGCAGTTGATGGGACAACTGAAGAACCCTGTAGTCTTCAGGCATCAACCACAAATGACCCAGGTATTATATAATAGTTTAAAAGGAGAGATATTTGGGATTTGGCTCTAGAAGTGAAAAATGCAGTGTTTCTTTTTCTTAGTATATAGCAACTTATTTTGTTATTGTTTGTTTTCTGAGTAGGTTGCAGAGCAAGAATTTCCCAGTTGGAAAAGGAATTGATAGAAGATTTGAAGGCCTTGCGGCATAAGCAGGTGATACATCCTGGTCTTCAAGAAGGTAATATTTAAAAAAAAAAAAATACAAGCCAGTTTTTAATTTTGTTCTCTTTTTTCTCTTTTTTCCCCTTTTCTCCCTTCCCGGTTCTCCTTACCCATTTTTGTTTTTCCTCCTTCCCCCCCGCATCCTTGATTTCATTTCTTTTAGTGCCTCTCTCAGCTTGTGTTTTTCTCTGATTCTTTCTCTTAATTTAAAAGCTTCTCTAGGGTTGTTTTTTTTTATCATAACAAAAACATTTCCAACTCTGAAGATATTGTCTCTGTGAAGCATAATATCTTACACATTTAAAAACTATCATAATAAAGTATTTTCTTCCCTATTTCTCATTTTTAAGTTTTAGTTGCTTTTGTTTTTGTGTGCTTTTTTTTGTGTGGGGGGGTCCTACTTAGTAATATGTAAGTGTGTAAATAGAATACTTTTCTCATTGTGTGACTCTAAACATATTTTGTGTATTTCATGTATTGCCTGGGACGTCAGTTAAAATTTTCACTATTATCTCTATTTTGTTGTAATAAATTATCTTGGCTTTGATTATGTTGCTTAATCCTGTATTTTAATACTGAAATCTATACTAGTCCTACTTCTGACGTATGGTCAGAAGGCCGGTAGTAGCCTAACACTATGTCACAACGCCTACATCATTCACCTTACTTCATTTTTATCACATAGGCATTTTATCATCTCATATCGTCACAAGAAGAACAGTATAATATTTTGAGAAAGACCACACATTCCATAATTTTTATTGTAATATATTATAATCTATTTTATTATTTTCTCTTACTGTCCCTAATTTATAAACTTTATCATAAGTATGTATGTCTAGGAAAAAACATTGTGTGTGTGTGTGTGTGTATGTGTGTGTATCAGGGTTTGGTACTAGGTGGTTTCAGGCATCCACTGAGGGTCTTAGAATATATCCACTGTGGGTCTTAAAATGTATCCCCTGCAGATTAGGAGGGATTGCTCTATACTTATTACCATCATAGGAACTACTGACGTTGCCACTTGCTGTAAATGAGAGATTGTAAACCATGCCCCAGTTTTTAGTTTCTTGTATATTTGATTTTAGGTGTGCTTTTTGGAGTAGTTTATTGAGTTTTTGACTATTAGTCAGTTCCCCCCCCCCCCCCCCCGCAAAGGATTGTTGAGCTGATTTACATTATATAATGGATCATTTATATGAGAGTCTAAGTAGTATATGCTAACAAAATGATTTATAAAATGATCATTCAGTTTCTAAATCAGCTAGTAATACTTGAAGAACTTTTGCTTTAATATGAGGCTGCTTGTGTGACAGTGTGGTCTTAGAGGGGTACTGTGGATTGTAATGGGACAATTACAGTCACATCATAGTCTTAATAGTAAATAACATTATTGCTTATTGTTAGCTTTCATTTCTGCTATTTTAATAATATTCTCTTACCTCTATCAGTTAATTTTTCCTTTATCTTTTTTTCTCCCTCCTACTTCCATATTTTGTTAGTTATGTACTCTGATAATATGTAAATATCTTTCAACTTGATCCCTACCTTTGTTTCCGTCTTAGTTCTAGAGGTAAATATGTTCAGACCTGCTGGTCTTTTTGCTTTGGTTTGTTTGCCTATTATTTCCTGGCTGGTTAAGGTTTGAGTTTGTTTTTTCCTTCTCCTACATACATTGTAGTCAAATCTAACTTTTTCCTCTGCGTAATTGTGGTTCAAAGTCAAATGCTCCTGGAAACTAAGCAGGTAGCCAAATAAAATTAGCCTGGTTTTGTGTACGAGGTTGGACTCTGGCAGGCTGGAGCACAGGTGCCTCTTCTAAAGGGGCAATCACATCTGTGGATTATTGTCATATGGGAAGGTTGGCCCAGTATTTTCAGAAATTCTCATTGTTCAGTAAAAACTGAAGTCAGCATTTTTATGTAAAGATGCTCAATTTCTAAGTGGTAGAAGCTGATACTAGTCTTTTGGGCGAAGCTTTAAACACTGAGCCAAACAAAATGTGGGTGAACCATCAGTTTTCATCTGCTATACGGATTCTGCATTTGGTGTCATGTACAAGTTTTTACTTAATCTTCATGTTGTTAAAATTAATTCAACTGTATTCTTACATAGTTTTATATTTTTTAAAAGATTTTATTTACTTAGAGAGTGCAAGTGGGGATAGAAACAGAGGGGATAAGCATACTGCGCTGAGTGTGGAATCAGACATGGGGCTCAATCCCAGGACCCCACGATCATGACCTCAGCTGAAATTAAGAGTTGGACACTCAACCAACTGAGCCACCCAGCCGCCCCACATAGTTTTATTTAAAAAAAAAAAAAAAAAACCAAAAACCAAAAAAAACCCAGTTAAATCTGTAATTCATAAGGTACTATTCATAAGGTGTGAGGTAGAGATCTGTTTTGGGTTTTTCTCTCTGTTTTGTTTTGGCAGATATCCCTTCACTCCTCAACCTTTGTTAAGACTTAGAATTTCAGAAAAATAAGTTACACTGGCTAAGTATTTGTAGTAACTGAGTGATCCCAATCACAGGTGTCCCTTTAAGGTCCCTCTCTAAAAATTGATGATTGAAATAATTTGTTAAATTTTACTCCAATAATGTCATATTTCTTTGCTTTTCTGTTAATTGTGGAGTTACATTGTTTTTTAGAATATAAGCACTTAAAAATCTTTGAGCTGGAAACTCAAAAAACTTGAAAAGATTTTTGAGCTTGCTTTGAAGTTGTGGAAGAAATGTTAAGCCTGAGGAAGTGTTTTTACTGGTGGTGGTAGTCTTGTTGCTAAAATAAAATAAGAATCTTAATTTTGTTTTCCACAGAACTATATTTTTTTCTGTCTCCTGTACTACCTTTACTACATCCAGATTGATTTATTTCCTATCAACCTGAAATTATCATCTGTTTTTGAACTCTGAAGGTATTTTCGTAGAAGCATTTCTACTTCACTGCTACCAAGTGAATTCTATGTCAATTTAAAAATTTTTTAAAAAGATTTATTTACTTGAGAGAGAGAGAGCACACATGGGGGGGGTATGGGGGGGAGAGACGGGGAGAGAGGAAGAAGCAGAGTCCCCGCTGAGCAGGGAGCCAGATGCAGGGCTTTACCCCAGGACCCTGGGATCATGACCTGAGCTGAAGGCCGATGCTTAATGATTGAGCCACCCAGGCATCCCTAAAATTTTTTTATTTTAGCTAAGTTTTAGGTTTGTAGAAAAATTGGGAACGTAGTAGAGTTCCCATATACTCTTCATTCTGTTTCCCTTATTATTAACATCTAACATTAGTGTATTTGTTACAGTTAGTGAGACAATATTGATATATTAATATATTTTTAAAAAATTTTATTTATTTGACAGAGACAGTGAGAGAGGAAGTACAAGCAGGGGGAGTGGGAGAGGTAGAAGCAGGGTTCCCGCTGAGCAGGGAGCCCGATGCAGGGCTCTATCCCAGGACCCTGGGATCATGACCTGAGCCGAAGGCAGATGCTTAACGACGGGAGCCACCCAGGCGCCCCTTATATATTAATATTAACTGAGGTCCATTCAGATTCCCTTACTTTTTTTGTTCCAGGATTCCATCTAGGAAATCACATTTAGTAGTCATGTCTCCTTAGGATCCTCTTGGCTGGGACAGTTAACTAAAAAAAAAAAAATTTTTTTTTTAAGATTTTAATTTATTTATTGAGAGAGAATGATAGATGAGAGGGGGGGAGAGCCAGAGGGAGAAGCAGACTCCCCACTGAGCAGGGAGCCCAACACGGAACTCGATCCCGGGACTCCAGGATCATGATCCAAGCCAAAGGCAGTTGCTCAACCAACTGAGCCACCCAGGCGCCCTGTTTACTCAAATTTTTAAATTTTTAATGACCTTGACAATTTTGAGGAGTACTGGTCAGATATTTTGTAGAATGTCTCTCAGTTGAGTTTCATCTGATGTTTTTCTCAAGGTTAGACTGAGGTTATATGTTCATAAGAGGAAGATCACAGAGGTGGAATGTCATTCTCATCCCATTGTATCAAGGGTACATTTTATCAACATGATTTATCACTGACCTTTCCATGCTGTACTCTTTGGAAGGAAGTTACTGGGTAGTCCATATTTAGTGAGTGGGAAGTTATGCTCCACTTTCTTGAGGTGGAGTATGAGCATAAATTAATAGGAATTTCTCTGCACCAGAGAGTTACCTTTTTCCCCAAATTTTTAAAAAGTTTTTATTTTAGGGGGCGCCTGGGTGGCTCAGATGGTTAAGCATCTGCCTTTGGCTCAGGTCATGATCCCAGGGTCCTGGGATCGAGCCCTGCATCGGGCTCCTTCCTCGGCGAGAAGCCCGCTTCTCTCTCTCCTTCTCCTGCTCCCCCTGCTTGTGCTCTCTCGCTCTCTCTGTCAAATAAATAAATAAAATCTTAAAAAAAAAAAAAGTGTTTATTTTAATTCCAGTTAGTTAACATACAGTTATATTAGGTTCCGATGTACAGTATAGTGATATATCAATTCCATACATCACCCAGTGCTTATCACAGTACACACCTTAATCCCCATCCCCTATGTCCCCCACCCCCCCACTCCTCTCCCCTCTGGTGACCATCAGTTTGTTCTCTATAATTAAGAGTCTGTTTCTTCATTTGTTTCTCTTTGTTCATTTGTTTTGTTTCTTAAATTCCACGTATGAGTGAAAATACATGGTATTTGTGTTCTCTGATTGACTTACGTCGCTTCACATTGTACTGTAAAGTTGTTGCAACCTGTCTATTATATCACTAATGAACTTTTGTCAGTTATAATGTTAAATTCCTTTATGGCCATCTTTCTAGAGCTCTGTGACAATTTTTAGTTAAAAAATATACTGAGCGTAGTGTTAAATTGACGGTTACCTGGAGCTTTTCTGTTTTATATATATTTGCTTTTCTGTTCTGTGCTGGTTAGTTACATAGGAGTTTATTCCTCTTGAATGTGTTTTTGTGGGTCCTTTATATTTTAGTGTGTTTAGCTGGGGCAGGCATTTTTTAAAATGCTTTATTTTTTAGAGAGAGCGCGAGCGCGCTGGTGCGCACATGCGCACAGGCAGGGGGAGGAGCAAAGGGGGGGGAGAGAATTTCAAGCAGGCTCCATGCCCAGTGTGGAGCCGATTGGGGGCGCAGTCTCATGACCCTGAGATTATGACTGAGCCAAAGCCAAGAGTCAGTTGATGCTTAATCAACTGAACCACCCAGGCATCCCAGGCGTTTTTTTTTTTTTTTTTTTTAAACTATGGTGAGTCTGCCTTTGAACCTGAAGTGTATCTTTTTTTCAGTTCTATCTTTAGGAGTCTTTTTTTTGTAATGGTGTGATAATATGTTTTTAAGAAGTAGTTCCTAATCTGGTGAAAAGGTAAAAGCATTTAGAAGTTATAATTTAGTTTAAACCGTCATATGTGGAAAGGATTTTATGTTTTTTGGGGATATGCTTTCTGCGAATTATTTAGTTATCTTTTCTGCAAGTTACTCTTCATTCATAGGAAACCAACTAAGTCTAAGGTCTCTCTAGTATGTGTTAAATGGGGAAGGACTTTCTTGCAGGGCAAACATTTCAGGATAGTATAGATAAGCTAAATTGGGAATTACTTTGAACATGGTTTATGTGCCATTGACTTCTACTTTTATGGCTTTAAAAATATTGATAGGTATATTTAAAATAAATTTCATCTTTTTGTTGTTTTTAGAACTTGCTTTCACTTTTGGGGGAAAGTGGAAGTTTAAAATACAAGTAAACACAGACAAGCAAATAGGAAAAACAGTCTCTAAATTTGATTGTGTGGGGTCTAGAGTTTGTAGGTCTACATACGGGTACATTTTTTATCAACTTAATTCCTTTTTTTTATCATCTATGTAGGCAGCTGTTCTGGCATTTTTTGGTCAATAATAAGTATTTTTCTCTTCTCAAAGCACTAGAATATCTTATTTTATCCTTTATTTAGGATTCAGTTCTCACTTGAATTTCTGAGTATATTGCTTTGTGGTTCCACTCTGCTATCCCTTCCCACCTTTCCTAGTTAATTCTACTTATTCTAATTTAAGAATTACATACTCAGTAAAATTTTACCACATTCCCTTGGGCTTTTCGAGTGTTACTTCTTTTTGCTTACCTCTCTTGGGACTTATTTACGCCATTATAACTTCTAATGAGTCAGTTGGGAAAATAACACTAAAGTTCCTTGAGGTCTGGGAAACGTCTTTTATCTCTATTACCATCTGTATTACAGAGTATTTCATAGAGAAGGTACAATAAATTCTTAAAACATAAAACCCGGTGTGGTGGATTAATATTTTAATTGATGAGGAAGTGAAGGCCATGAGAAATTTAGCCCAAATACAAGATAGAAACCAGTTGTTTTGACTTCCAATTGTATTTTTACCTGATTGATTGGAAACATGAGGAAAGAATTACTTGCTTAAAAGATTTTATTTTTGGGGTGTCTGGGTGGCTCATTTGGTTAATAACTGTAGAGCTGGTTGTCTCCAGCTACAAGCAGCCTCAGGTTTATCCCAGTTTTTTGTATAATTATCATTTTTTAAAAGATTTTATTTATTTGACAGAGCACGCACAAGCAGGGGGAGCAGTAGAGGGAGAGGGAGAAGCATGCTCCCCACTGAGCAGGGAGCCCGACGGGGGTGGGGTGGGGGGCCTTGATCCCAGGACTGACCCGAGCCAAAGGCAGACACTTAACTGACTAAGCCACCCAGGTACCCCTAATTAATCATTTTATGTGCCATTATACAAGAAGGATTCATAATAACTAAGTGTATCATTAAACTTCTTAGTAAATACCAGACTGTACAGACGAAATAGAAAATAAATTTATTAAAGAGTATTAGATGACTTACACAATCTCCTGAAAAGCCAGAAAAACACACTCTGGGACTGTGCAGTCAGAAAAATGCCCACATTACTTTTGTTGAATGCTCATACAGGCGGTCCCACAACACTGGACAATCACCACCATTTTAATATGGACATTGCACACAGTATATGTAGAGCTAGGACCTTGGTTACTTCTGCCTCTAAAAATTCTTTACTTGGCCAAACACCGTCACCCTTGTTCACACAGTTCTGCGTAGTATCCCTTCATGGTGCTCTTTCCCAAATTGAAGTCTTTCATGGGTATAGCTGATTGGCAAAACCTGTGTTACATGTCTGCACATAAACTGCAAGGGAAGGTGGAAAATGAATTTTTCCTAACACCCACCTTGCAGAGGTTGGAGTTATAATGGAGAAAAGTAACAGCTGGGGGAAGGGTGTTGGAATATTTTGGGCAGCCACAAATATGTCGAGCACTCACAATATCCAATACAATTTGAACATGAACATACCCCAATATATAGCAATTCAATTCCTGGTTAAATGTCACAAGGAAAAGCTAAATGCACTAGAGAAGCTCTCACACATCACATATGTGATGCACATTGTACACAATGAATAATTACACTGGAGCATTGCTTGTAATTATTAAAAATAGGAAAAAACTAAAATGGGTGAAGGGAGCTGGGTGATAACAGGCTTCCAGTTAGGGAATGAGTAAGTCACAGGAATGAAAGGTACAGCATAAGGAATATAGTCAGTGGTATTTTAACACTGTGTGTCAGCTATACTCAAAAAATTAAAAAGAAAAATAGGAAACAACCTAATTCTCATCTGTAGAAGAATGGTGAATAAATTGGGAGTACTATATATTCATAATCTGGAGTAGTGTATAGTGGTGAAATAAATGATCCAGAGATAAATCTGTCAACATAGACAAATCTCAGTTGTAAAATGTTAAGGGGAAAAAAACCCACCAAAAGCTGTAAAAGGATATGTTAAGTAAATACTTTCCCAAAAGATTACCTCTTAATCTACAAATAAGTTATATTTAAGGTTCAATTAACCATAAATATCACTAATAATTATTAGGGAATTAGGAACCATAATTCGGGCCAGAAGCCTTAGTCTATGGCAAATTTGTATTAAATGTTCTAGAAAGTCTCTGGATCACAAAGGATCTTAATTCTTCTCTGTTTATGTATTAGTTATCCATTGTTGCTTAACAAATTACCATAAACTGAAGATACATACTGTCTCGTTTTCTTTGGATTGGGAGTTTGGGCATGGCTTAACTGGGTTCTCTGCTTTATGTCTCACAGTGCTTCAGTCAAGATGTCAGGTCTGGTTTCTCCTCAGAGGCTTGACTGGGGAGGATTCTGCTTCCAGGTTCCCTCAGGTTGTTGGCAGAATTTATACCCTTGCAGCTTTAGCAAGATGGGTGATACATGCACTCATATTATCACTTACACCAAATCATGTACATCCCATCCCTTTGGCCACTTTTTGTATGCTAGAAATAAAGCACAGGCCCTATCCACAATCAAGGGAAGCGGAGGAGGGAGGATTACAGAAATACGTAATATCAGGAGGTGAGAATCATGGGGTCACCTTAAAATCCCTCTGCCACTTTCTATTTTTATTTTCTGCTCTCCACTCTGTCCTGTACCCTCTCCCCACACCTCAAAAGTTTAAAAAAAAAAAAAAAACCAATGTAATTTGTGGTTCTCTTTCCTTGTAGTGGGCTTAAAATTGAATTCAGTGGATCCGACAATGAGCATTGATCTTAAGTATTTGGGAGTACAGCTACCTTTGGCTCCAGCCACTAGCTTTCCTTTCTGGAACCTTACGGGAACCAACCCTGCCTCTCCTGGTGAGTGTGTAGTATTTGTAAAGTCAAAGTTGTGTTATAAATAAAAAAACTACCTTTGTTAGAGACATTTAGGATATTCTAAGGTAGATTTTTTTGCCTAGTGGCATAGTCTTAATGACTTATACATTTTAATTTTTTTTTTTTTAAAGATTTTATTTATTTGAGAGAGAAAGAGAGAGAAACAGCATGAGAGGGGAGAGGGTCAGAGGGAGAAGCGGGCTCCCTGCTGTGGGACTCGATCCCAGGACTCCGGGATCATGACCTGAGCCAAAGGCAGTTGCTTAACCAACTGAGCCACCCAGGCACTCTGATTTATACATTTTAGAATAAGTTTTAATAATTAGATATTAAATATTAGCTGGCTTGAATTTTGGTCATCTCATTTACTTTTTCTTTTATAGATGCTGGGTTTCCCTTTGTTTCTAGGACAGGGAAGACCAATGACTTCACCAAAATCAAGGGATGGAGGGGAAAGTTTCATAGTGCTTCTGCATCTAGGAGTGAAGGTAATCAGCTTTTTAAAAAGTTGTAAATGTGGTCTGAAACATGTGGCCAAAGCCTTTTGTTAAAAGTAAGTTTTGGTTGTTTTTCTTCATCTCTTCTTTGCATGCCTTAAAATAAATGGAAAATAATTGTCTTGCCAATGTCTGTTCATTCCCTATGTTCCATATCCCTAACCATGTCAGGCTTGAATAATCCCTGAACCCTTTTTTAATTGTACTTCCTTTCTGTTACTCCTACAGTTATTTTTTTCATTTTCATTTTTTAGTTTTTGTGGGTGGTGGGGGGACACAGAGGGAGAGGGAGAAAGAATCTTAAGCAGGTTCCATGCCCAGTGCAGAGCCTGATGTGGGGCTCGATCTCACAACCCTGAGATCATGACCTGAGCCGAAATCGAGAGTTGGATGCTTAACTGAGCCACCTGGGCTCCCCACTCCTCTAGTTATCATAAGCATCATTCTCAAGTATTATTTCAGAACTGTATACTTCAGAGTTGTAGAGTGATTCCTGACAGCATTACACTTCCAAGTAAACTTCTAACCCAAATGTTGTGACTGTATGCCTGTTGGTCTCCTTTCTTAGTGCTTTTCCTACTGCACTTATTTGCAGTTTACATTCTAGCCAGATAAATTTACCATGTATCCAAAATAGTTTTTCTCATCTTTGAATCTTTGTACAGTGTTATAATAGTATAATAGTATAATAATAGTATAATGCTTGTCTACTACATTTGCTTTTTCACTCTTTAAAAACTAAATTTTATACTCCTCTTTTTTGTGTCTGTGTGTTTTACATCAGAGTCCAGGTACTACAGTCTTTTAAATAATCTCTTGGTGTTCTGTTGAGGTTTGACTTAAGTATATTTTTTGCTCTTATGTTTTTACTTAAATGTGGTTTCTCTGCTAAGGTCATAAGTTGTCAAAGGTTGTAGACTCCTAATGTTAATTATTACTGTTGTTAGCACTTCACAAAAATTAATGTAAATATATGTAATGAGATGGTTTTAGATAATGGGGGATTTTAATGTAATGAATATATGATTCCATCTCTTCACTTGGTTTAATATTACGTATTTTTCCGATGTTCTGAGGAGGGACAATTTAGAAGATTCAGTAGCTTATAACTTAATACTCTTGGCCTTTTTAAGTGTATTTTTCTAGAGATCTAAAGATCTGCCATATATATAAGTATCTGCATCTCTTTATTTCTAGGTGGAAATTCAGAAGGTCCACTGAAAAACCGTTCTGCTTTCTGCAGTGATAAGCTAGATGAGTACTTGGAAAATGAAGGCAAGCTGATGGAAACAAGTATGGGTTTCTCTTCTAATGCTCCCACATCTCCTGTGGTATACCAGCTTCCCACCAAGAGTACCAGCTATGTACGAACGCTTGACAGTGTACTAAAGAAACAATCTGCCGTTTCCCCTTCTACCTCCTACTCTTTGAAACCTCATTCTGTGCCCCCTGCTTCTCGAAAGGCAAAGTCTCAAAACAAACAGGCAACTTTTGGTGGCCGAACTAAATCATCTTACAAATCCATTTTACCCTACCCTGTTTCACCAAAGCAGAAACATGCTCATATGATTCCAGGAGATAAGGTTGCCAAGAATTCTTCAAGTACCATCTCAGAAAATCAGGTGAATAACTTTGTTGTGCCAACTTTAGATGAAAATACATTTCCAAAGCAAATTAGTTTGCGGCAGGCACACCAGCAGCAGCAGCAACAGCAACAGGGAACTCGCCCTCCAGGCTTGTCTAAATCTCAAGTGAAGCTAATGGACCTGGAAGACTGTGCACTTTGGGAAGGAAAACCAAGGACCTATATCACTGAAGAGCGAGCGGATGTATCCTTAACAACGCTGCTTACTGCTCAAGTAAGTATCTCTTGGTTTTTTTAGAAGTGTATTAGTTCATGGTTGGAAAGAATTAGGTTAGTGAGGGGAAATGGGAATGGGCTTTTTGGCGGAAGGATGGGGCATTGAGTTACTTTCCTGATAGGATAATTAAGGAGATTGTCTTGTCTTCCGTATTGTTCTTTATAACTAGACATCTTAGTGTAGATCCCCTCCTGCCAGTAGAGGGAGACAGTACAGTTGTGCTTTTGGGAGTCTTTCACCTTGTATAAAGTCAGCTGGCCATTCTGAAAATCTCTAATTTCATTCTCTAGCATGTGGGCAAGTATGTTTGCTAATCTTGTTAAAACCGCTTTGAAAGTTCTCCTTAAAAGGTACTACATTTCAGAAAATTTTTAAAAATTACAAACCTGTGGAGAAAAAGCCTTTGTGTTTTATAAAATTTTATATTGAGAATTTTTCACTTATTGATTTACCTATCTTAGCAGCCTCTGGTGCATGTGAAAAGATACAACAGCATGTGCCTAATTTTTTTTTTTTTGTCATGAAATTTTTGTGCCTTAACCTTCCATTTTTAAATTATGTGACTAAATTCTAGACCTGAAGATCATGAGATGTTGGGATTAAATACACAATGTGTCCTTTATTATTAATCATCCCTAAAGACTGTTATGTACATATTATCCTATTCCCTTTTTATTAGTTACTGGAAAGCAGGTGTCAGCAAACTATTTTCGTAAAGGGTCAGGCAGTAAATATTTTAGGCTTTGTAGGCCATACACACTCTGTTGCATTTACTCAACATTATGTGTGATTTCTACTGAGAATAAATTCATCACTATTGGTATTCTGGCTCATAATTAATTTAAATAGTCTCTTGTCTGTGCTATGCTTTAGAAAGGCAGATTGTTCAGAATCCTGGTTATATTTATGTTCCATCCTTTAAATATACTGCTAATCTTGTGCTATTAGTACTGAGTGTTCAGAGTCCAAAAAGGCAGACTAGTATTTGACTTGTAAGTTGTGGGTGGTGTTGGGACATAATTCAGTAGATTTACAAATTTTTATTTTAACTTTAGGCGTCTCTCAAAACTAAACCCATCCACACAATCATAAGGAAACGAGCCCCTCCATGCAACAATGACTTCTGTCGATTGGGTTGCGTGTGTTCCAGTCTAGCTTTGGAAAAGCGCCAGCCTGCTCACTGCCGCCGACCAGACTGCATGTTTGGCTGCACGTGTTTGAAAAGAAAGGTGGTTCTTGTTAAAGGAGGCTCCAAAGCTAAGCATTTCCAGAGGAAAGCTGCTCATCGTGATCCAGTATTTTATGATGCTTTGGGAGAGGAGCAAAGAGAAGAAGAAGAGGGAATCAGGGAGGAGGAAGAACAATTGAAAGAGAAAAAGAGGAGAAAGAAGCTAGAATACAGTGAGTATTAATTGAGAGTTAAAAGTGTATAGTTTTATTTTTTTAGAACAGTTTGGTTATTTCAAGTATTACTGTTATTTTAATCCTTCAATCAGTGGTCTAGTAAGAATTTTGAGAAATTCTTTTTCTTAAATGTTCTTTCTTTGTGGCTTGTGTGCACGCACACACACACACCTTTTTTAAATGTAATTTTTCTTTTGAAGATGGCTTTTTTGTGTTCCATTTGAATCATTCTCTCATTTGGACTTCCAGAATGCCTTTGAAGCTTCACCTATCTTTCTGTCTCCCTTTTCTTCCCATGTTCTTTGAATATGCAGATGATCAGTATAACCCATCACTCCCTCCCCCCCCCCCCAGCTTTTATTGAGGTATAATTGACAGGTACAATTTGCATATGTTTAAAGTGTACAACATGACTATTTGGCATATGTATACATTGTGACATGATTATCACAGTCAAGTCAGCTAATATATTTCATTATTTTCTAAAAAAAAAAATTTGTAACAAGACCCTCTGGTCCTGGTTTGAGCCATTCACCAGGTGATTGGAGTTTTGGGGACATAAGGGCATAACTGAGTTAAGCATTATGTACTATTTTGAAAAGCTTATTTTTCCTTTTTGATAAAATATTAAGTAGACCCACCAAATTACATATTGTATCATTCTTGATTTTTTTCCTTTCTACTATAGCTTTTTATTTTGTTCAAATAACGTTGAATATATTTTTCCCTTACAACTGAAGATTTTTTTGCTTCTTCGTTTAGGAGACTAATATTCCTTTTTTGGCAGTTTATATTTACATTTGCTGTTGATTGCCACATACTTATTTCAGTCATAGTAGATGTTTAATATTTCAGTGTATGTTCTTCCAGGATTTTCTGTTAATACAGTTGTGTGTATACACACATGTTTACATAGAAATGGAACTGTGTGTATGTGGTATCATAACCTTTAGAAGTTTGGTATCATAAAGTCATGTTTTGTTTTCCATATCAACAAGTATAGACCTATATTATAATTTTAGTTTTAATGGCTTCATATTATTACAGTCCTTTTGGTCAGACATTTAGCCTTTTTATATTTTCTTTATTATAAACAGTACAGTGATGAACATCCATGTTCACGATAGGCTATTAAAAGTGGAATTGCTGGGGCAGTGAGAGCACTTTGAAGGTTTATAGATGTTTCTAGGGTTGTACCAAGGTACATATTTACCAGTAGTTGGATAGTGCTGGATTTTCTATACTCTTAACACTGAATAGTTCAACTGATAGGCAGAAATTGATATTTTGTTTTAAAATTTATATTTCTTCAAGTAGTAGGTTGATTGTCCATTTGTCATAAACTTTCTTCTGTAAATTTGACTTTTTGAATTCTTTGCATGTGTTTTTCCCTACATTTCTTTTAAGATTTCATTTATTTATTTGACAGAGAGAGAGAGAGCGAGCACAGGCAGGGTGAGCGGCAGGCAGAGGGAGAAGCAAGCTTCCCGCTGAGCAGGGAGCCTGATGTGGGGCTCGATCCCAGGACCCTAAGATCATGACCTGAGCCAAAGGCAGCCGCTTAACTGGCTGAGCCACCCAGGCACCCCTTTCCCTACATTTCCAAGAGCTTCATTTTTCACAGGTTATAATTTTGTAATTTATATTTTAGTTTTGTTAATAGTCCTTCCCTGTTCTCTCATTTGCTCTGAAAAAGGAAAAAGCAGGGATGGTTAAGTCTAGTGGTCTTTTTAAAAAAAATTTTATGGTTTCTGTCTTTGGAGTCTTGCTTAGAATGTCTTTATCTGCAAGATTTAAAAAAATACTAATTAGATTAATAAATGGGCTTAAAATAAATAATATGATCTGGAATTTATTTGGTGTGAAATTTGTAGTAGGGAATCTTTTCTTTCTAATATGGCTAGGCAGTTTTACCATGACTTACTGTGAAGAAATACTTTACCTACTGGCTTAAAATGTCACCTGTCATTTAGTAAATTGAAAAATATTTATGTCTGTGCCTGTTTCTGGTTTCTGCTATTTTGTGATCAGTGCCAGGCTATTCTAATTGCTATTTCAGTGTTTAAATAAGATATTGCCTCCATATACCTAAACGATCTTTATATAAATAAGATTTAAAAGGTTTAAAATGAAATAAAATAGAAAATTATTAGTTTAGTTCTGTGTATCTCCTGAGTTTTTTCCCATTTTGCACTTTAAAGCAATACTTTTCCATTTCAAAGTAACAAGAATAAGTTACAGAAGCCATGTAAGTATGAAAAGTATGTATCTGTTAGGCTTTATTAATTTGCTTTTTTGCTTAAGTGTATTTACCCCGTGTCTTATTCTTGACCTGAATTAACTCCAAAAGCTAGCCAATTATCAAAGTAGTTTTTGTTTTTCTCACTGATACTAGACCATTATAAAAAACATGTCTTACTGTGCTCTAGGAGCCATCAGTTTTCTTGTACTGTTAGGGAAGATGAGGAAAGGAAGGAATATATTTTTGTTATGACTGCTATGGAAAAGGAACAGAAATAGGGAAGAATTCTTGGAGGCAAAAATGTTGCTGAAACCAAAACCAAACAAAAATAGACATAAAAACTGGAAGAAGATGAAGAAATCTTTTAGTCTGTTTTGAAAAAAGGTAGGTGAGAGAAAAAGATTGATTTAGAGAAGTTGTAGAGGTAAGAAAATGAAAGAGGAAATACTCAAATGATGGAAAAAGTATCCCCAAAGGACATGAAATTTCAGTTTTAAAGGGTCCCCTGAATAGCAGGCAATAGTAACTCTAAGAAGATTCTATCTAGACACATGTTTCTGACATTTGTAGCATTAAGAATAAAGAAGATATTCTGATCTCTTTTAAAGAGAAACCACTTTGCTTAGGAAGGATTTAAAATCAATTTGATGTCAAAGAGATCATCATCATCAGTAATTAACACTGATTTAAAAAATTAATTTTTAAGTGTACTCTTGATTAAGAGTACTCTTTAATCCCATCCCCTATTTCCTTTCCCCCAAACTTCCCCTCTGATAACCATCTGTTTGTTCTCTATAGTTAAGCGTCTGTTTCTTGGCTTGTCTTTTTTGTTTTCTTTTTTGCTCATTTGTTTCTTAAATTCCACATGTGAGTGAGATCATATGGTATTTGTCTTCCTCTGAATGACTGGTTTCACTTAGCAATATACTGTCTAGCTCCATCCATGTCATTGGAAATGGCAAGATTTCATTTTTTCTTATGGCTGAATAATACTCCATTGTATATATATACCACATCTTCTTTATCCATTCATCAGTCAGTGGACACTTGGGCTGTTTTCATAATTTGGCTATTGTAAATAGTGCTGCCATTAACGTAGGGGTGCATGGATCCCTTTGATTTAGTGTTTCTGTAGTTTTTGGGTAAATATCCAGTAGTGTGATTCCTGGATCATAGGGTAGTTCTATTTTTAACTTTTTGAGGAACCTCCATACTGTTTTCCAGAGTGGCTGCACCAGTTTACATTCCCAGCAACAGTGCAAGAGGGTTCCTTTCTTCCCCCACATTGTCTTCAACACTTGTTGTTTCTTGTGTTTTTGATTTTAGCCATTCTGACAGGTGTGAGGTGATATCTCATTATAGTTTTGATTTGCATTTCCCTGATGATGAGTGATGTTGTGCATCTTTTCATGGTCTCTTGGTTATCCCTCTTTATGCAGAGCACTCTATGAGGGTTATACCATTTAAATCTTAAAACCTGTTATAAAAGGGCTTCTCCATTTTACAAATGCTGCACTAATTGTTTGCTTAGAGAGTTTATGTAACTTGTTCCCCAAGGTCAACTTGGTTTTAAGGGAGTGGTAGAGATTTGAACCCAAGTTTTTCTGACTTGAAAGTCTTCATGTTTTTTTTTCTATTGTATAAAATATGATTTTTGATATTTAGCCTTCACCTGATCATCTGTTTACCCTTTTGTATGTAAAAAAAAAAAATACTGCTGCTAATGTAAAGGCACTGTGCTTAGCTACTATGGGTGGTACCAAGAGAAAGGATAAAACATGACATTTCTGCTTTCTTAAGCCCACTTAGAGTTTTGTTGGAGACTTGTCTCTATCTACAAGTTAACTATGTAAAGGGAAGAAAATAAAATTGATACCTGATTAGGAAAAAAGGAGAACACACAAATTACCAATATCAGGAATGAAAATTGACATTACTACAGACATCCAAAGGTTAATAGAGAACAGTTTAATGCCAATAAATTAGACAGATGAAATGGACAAATACTTTGTTAGACACAAAGCTACCAGACTCACTCAAGAAGAAATAAGTACTTGCTTAACCCCTATACATATGAACTTGTAGTGAAATACTCCACAGTAATGACTCTAGGTCCAGATGCCTTCACTGGTGAATTTGCAAACATTTAAGGAAGAAATAATGCCCATTTTATGTAAATGCTTCCATAAAATGATCTTATTCTATGAGACCAACATAATACTGGTTTGATACTCAAGCCAGAAAAAGACATTACAAGAAAATGGTAGAGTACTATCTCTCATGAACGTACGTACAGATTATAAATACAATTTTAACATAACAAATCCAGGAATATATTTAAAGAATAATACATCATGACCAAGTGGCATTTACCCCAGTGGTGCATGGTTGATTTAACATTTGGAAATAATCAGAGCATTGTTCACCATTATCATAATAGACTTAAAAAAGAAAAAGGCCATATTATCATTTCTTTTTTAAAGATTTTAGTTATTAGAGCACATGTCGGGGGAGGAGCAGAGGGAGAGGGAAAAGCAGACTCCCCACTGAGCAGGAAGCTTGATGTGGGGCTCAATCCTGGGGCTCTGGGAACTTGACCTGAGTGGAAGGCAGACACTTAACCAACTGAGCCACCCAGGTGCTGCCATATTATCATTTCAATAGATATTTTAAAAAATGGACAAAATCCATTTCTGGTAAACATTCTTAAGCATAACAGAAGGAAACTTTCTCAATCTGATAAAGAGCATCTATGGAAAACTCTACAAACAACATATTAATTGTGAAAGACTGCTTTCCCCCCAGTGATTAGGAATGAGGACAATGTCCTCTTTTGCCATGTCTATTTAAAATTGTATTGGAGGTCCTAGCCAGTGCAGTAAGGCATGAAAAAGAAAATGCATCCAGATTGGAAAGAAAGAAGTAAAATTGGTTTTATTCATACATTGGAATATCCTAAGGAATCTACAAAAATACTACTAGAACTATGTTAGTTTAGCGAATTTATAGCATACAATAATATCAGTAGACAATATATTTGTATATATGCCAATAAAAACTGGAAATTGAAATAAAAAGTACCATTTAAAATAGCATCCAAATAAATCAGACACTTAAGAATAAATCTGACAAAAGTTGCCTGAGACCTTTTTATTAAAAACTACAAAACATTGTTGAGAGCACTTTTTAAAAACTAAATAAATGGAGAGGTAGACTGTTTTTGTATATCTGAGGACTCTCTTGGTAAGATACAATTCTCCACAAATTGATTTATAAATAAATAAATGCTCTTCATGGGGCACCTGGTTGTTCATTCGGTTAAGCATTTGCCTTCGGTTCAGGTCATGATCCTGGAGTCCCGGGATCGAGCCCTGCGTCGGGCTTCCTGCTCAGCTTCTCTGCCCCTCACCCCACTCTCATGCTCTTTCTCACTCTCTCTCTCTCTCAAATAAATAAATAAAATATTTTTTAAAAAAATGCTCTTCCGATGAAAATCCCAGCAGGGTTTTTTGGTAGAAATTTTCAAGTTGTTTGTATAATTTGTATGGAAAAGCAAAGAACTGAGAATGGCTTGGCTCTTTGACAGTTTCAATAAAGAACATAGTTGGTAGACTTACACTACCAGATTTTAAGACTTATTGTAAAGCTGAAGTATTTGGGATAAAGACTTAGAGATCAGTGAGACAGAGAATTCAGAAGTTGATACACAAAAGTACAAGACCAATGAATTCAATGAATTTTTGGCACAATGCCAAGTCAGTTTAATGAGGAAATGATGATTTTCTCAACAAATGGATCTGGAGCAATTTGATAGCTAGAAATCACCCTCTCCTGCCTCCAAGAATAAAATGAGAACCTCAGTCATGACTTTACATTATATATAAAAATTATTTCAAGATTTAAGAGTTAATGTCTTAGATTAAATGTAAATACTTTAAAGTATACAATATATAGGAGAAAATAAAGGGAAAAAAATCCTTTGTGACCTGTGGCTCATAAAGATTTTTAAAATAGGACACCAAAACCACGATCATAAATGTCAAAAAATATAATGAAATTGAATTTCTCAATTAAAAACTTGCTTTCCAGAAGACCTGTTAAAATTAAAAGACAGGCCATAAACTAAGAGAAATACTATAAAAAACATCTAGCCAACATAGGACTTGTATCTGTAATGAAGAGCTCCTTTTTTTTTTTTTTTTTTAAGATTTTATTTATTAATTTGAGAGAGAGCATGAGCTGGTGGAGGGGCAGAGTGAGAGGGAGAAGCAGACTCTGCTGAGCAGGGAACTCGACTCAGGGCTGGAATCCAGGACCCCAAGATCACGACCGGAGCTGAAGTCAGATGCCCAACTGACTGTGCCACCCAGGTGGCCCTGTCTGTAATAAAGAATTCTTAAAATTCACAAAATACTAAAAACTCAAAAGGCAGTCAAAATAATTAAAGAAATGAACAGAAAAATGAAAAGACCTTAATAGCAGATATACAAACAGAAGATGAAGCACATGAAAAGGTATCAGTAGTCATTAAAAAGTGCTTATTAAAGCCACAAGGAGGCTCTCTGCTCCTCCCTGATCAACAGGTAGCCTCATCTTCTGGCGCAGTGCCAGCCTTGTCCCCAAGACATGATGGTGACGGTTGGAGTAAATAGGCTTTGGGGGGTCTCCTCAGAGGATGATATTGTCTCCTGCAGCTTTAACACTGACACCCACTCTTCCACCTTTGTTCATTTCCTGGTATGAGAATGAATTTCGCTACAGTAACCAGCTGGTGGACCTTATGGTCTGCATGGCCTCCAAGGAGTAAGAGCCCCCTGTACTAACAGCCCCAGCAAGAGCAAGAAAAGAGAGGTGGAGAATCCTTGCCCCAACTCCTCCCCCAGCACACTGAGAATGTCTCGACCTCTGCACAATTTCATATCCCAGATTCCCTGGAGAAGGGGAGCCCTGCCTTGTTATGTACCATCAATAAAGTACACTGTACCCAGCTAAAAAAAAACCCCACAAGGAGATACTACCGTATATCTTTAACTGGCTAAAATTAAGAAGACTGACCATACCAAATGCTGATGAGAATATAGAGCATATGAACTCTCATGCATAGCTGGTAGGAATGTAAAATGGTATAGTCACTTTAGAAAACAGTTTGGTGGTTTCTTAAAATGTTAAAAAAATATGTCCCGCCATAAAACACAGTCATTTCACTTGTTTGCATTTATTCAACAGAAATGAAAGTGTATGTCACATAAAATCTTGTATGTGGGTACTCAAAACAGCTTTATTTGTAATAGCAAGAAAATTGCAAACAACCTAGGTGTCCATCAACAGGTGCATGGATAAAGACATTTGGTATAGATACAAACAGTGGAATACTACTCAGCAGTAAGATGAAACAAACTATTGATACACTCAGCAACAAGGATCAGTCTCAGAATAATTATGCTGAATGAAGCAGTTGGCTTCAGCCTTCCCCCCAAGTTAACATTTCTATTCTGTCTATGTAAAAAAAAAACGACAACAACAAACTAATATAGATCAGTGGTTGCCTAGACAGGGTTGGGATGGATGTTGGAGGCAGAGGGAAAAATGGAGGGATTATAAAGACGTTATATAATTACAATTACAAGGAAATCTTGGAGTTGATGGTTACCTTCACTGTCTTAATTGTTCTGATGGTTTCACAGGGGTATATGTATGTCAGAGTTCGTCAAGTTGTATGTGTGGTATTATATGTTATAGATCAATAAGGCTGTAAAAGAAAAAGGAAAAACAGGTTGCTGCCTGTTTAATACTGAAAAAACAGGAAATTTATTGTAAAATCTAGGTTAAATTTTTATTTATCTTTATACAGGGATACAATGTTATTTAAAATGATAATAGAACATTTTTATCAAGATTAAAGGAAATTTTATGATAACAGCAAATGCTGTAAAGTTGATGAAAATTCAACATCCATTCTTTAAAAAAACCTTTTTTTATTGTGTTAGAATACACACAACATAAACTTTACTATCTTAACCATTTTTAAGTACACATTCAATGGTATTAAGTACGTTCACACTGTTATGTAATAACCATTATCACCATAACTTTCCTTATGTTATGAAGCTGAAACTGTGAATCCATTAAAACAATAAGTCTTTTCCCTCATCCCCAAGCCTCTGGCAATCACCATTTTACTTTGTCTTTATGATTTTGACTACTCTAAATACTTACATAAGTGGAATCATTCAACATTTGTCTTTTTGTGACTGCTTCATCTCAATACTACATCCTCAGGGTTCATTGATGCTACAGCTTATTGTAGAATTTCCTTCCTTTTTAAAGGCTGAGTAATAGTCCGTTGATGTCTGTACCACATTTTGATTATCCATTCATGCATTGATGATGGACACTGTGGTTGGTTCCTCGTTTTAGCAATTGTGAATAATGCTGCTGTGTATAGATATCTTTTTAAGACCCTGCTTTCAGTTTTTTGGGCATATATCCAGAAGTGGAATTTTTGGATCGTACTGTAATTCTATTTTTAATTTTTTGAGGAATGGTCCTACTGTTTCCTGTAGCATCTATACTGTTTGATATTCCCACTAACAGTGCCCAAGGGTTCTGATTTTTCTACATCCTCACCAGCACTTATTTTTTTTTTTGATAGTATCCATCCTAATGGGTGTGAGGTGGTATCTCATTGTAGTTTTCATTGCAATTCCCTAATGATGAGTGGTGTTGAGCATCTTTTCATGTGCTTATTGGCCGTTTGTCTGTTTGCTTTGAAGAAATGCCTATTCACGTTTTCTCCTCATTGTTGAATTGGGTTGTTTGTGGGTTTTTTTGTTGTTGAGTTTGAATTCTCCCTGTATTCTGGGTATTATCCCTTATCAAAATGTGTTTTCCAAAAAATTCTCTCATTCTGTGGGTTGCCTTTTTACTTTTGGTTACTGTCTTTTGATACAAAAAGTTAAAAAATCTTCATGAATCTAACTTTGTCTTTTTTTCTTTTGTTACCTGTGCCTTTAATGTTGTATCCAAGAAATGATTGCCAAATCCAGTGTCATGAAGCTTTTGTTCTGTTTTTTCTTCTAAGAGTTTTATTGATTTAGGTCTTACATTTAGGTCCTTGATCCATTTTGAGTTAATTTTTTGTATGTGGTGTTATGTAAGGGTCCATCTTCACTCTTCTGCATGTGGATACCTAGTGTTCCCAGCATCATTTGTTGAAAAGACTGTCCTATCCCCACTGAATGGTCTTGGCACCCTTGTTCAAAAATTAATTGACCATATATGCAAGGGTTTATTTTTGGGCTGTCCGTTGTATTCCATTGGTCTATTTTTATGGTAGCTTTGTAGTAAGTTTTGAAATCAGGAAGTATGAGTACTCCAGTTTTGTTATTTTTCAAGATTTTTTTTTTTTTTTTGGCTATTCATATGAATTGAGATGCCATATGAATTTTAGAGTGGAATTTTCTATTTGTGCAAAAAATGTCATTGGGATTTTGATGGGGATTGCATTGAATCTGCAGATTGCTTTGGGTAGTATTGATATCTTAGTAACGTTAAATCTTGCAATCCATGAGCATGGGATGTGCTTCTGTTTCTGTTGTGTTTAATTTGTTTCAGAAATGTTTTGTAGTTGTAATTGTATGAGTCTTTACTTCCTTGATTAAGTTAATCTCTAAGTATTTTGTTCTTTTTGATGTTACTGTGAATGGAATTGTTTCTGTAATTTCCTTTTCAGATTGTTTATTGTTCGTGTATAGAAATGCAGCAGATATTTATTGACATTGTATCCTGCTACATTGCTGAATTCATTTATTTTCACTGTGTGTGTGTGTGTGTGAGAGAGAGATCTTCAGCATTTTTTTTGTTTTTAATTATTTGAGAGCGAGAGAGCGTGCGCGCAAGTGCACGCATGGGGGAGGAGGGGAGCAGAAGGAGAGGGAGGAGCAGGGAGCTGGACATGGAGCTCTATCCCAGGACCCTGAGATCATGACCTGAGCTGAAGGCAGATGCTTAACCAATGGAGCCACCCAGGCGCTTCTAGTGTTTTCTACATATGAAATTATACTACCTTGGGGCGCCTGGGTGGCTCAGTCGTTAAGCGTCTGCGTTCGGCTCAGGGTCCTGGGATCGAGCCCCGCATCGGGCTCCCTGCTCCACGGGAAGCCTGCTTCTCCCTCTCCCACTCCCCCTGCTTGTGTTCCCTCTCTCGCTGTGTCTCTTATCTGTCAAATAAATAAGTAAAATCTTAAAAAAAAAAATTATACTACCTTGAATGAAACAGATAATTTTATTTGTTCCTTTCAATTTTGATGCCTCTTGTTTCTTGTTTTTCTTACACATTCTCTGAGTCAAACTTAAAAGTGCAGTGTTGAATAGAAGTGGTGCATGTGGGCATCTTTGCCTTATTCCTAATCTTAAAGGAAAAGATTTCAGCCTTTCACCATTGAGTGTGATGTTTGCTGTAGCTTTTTCATATATGGCTTTTATTATGTTGAGGTAATTTCCTATTTTCTTATTTTGTTGAGTGTTTTTTTTTTTATCATAAAAGGGTGTTGAATTTTGTCAAATGCTTTTTCTATATCAATTGAGATGATCGTGTGGGTTTTTTTTTTTTTTTTTTACCTTCATTCTGTTTATGTGACATATTACATTGATAAATTTTTATTTGTTGAACCTTCCTTGCATTCCAGAAGTAAATCTCATTTGATAATGTTGTATAATCCTTTTAATATGCTGCTGAATCCTGTTTGCTAGGTATTTTGTTGAGGAATTTTGCAACAGTATTCATAAAGGATATTGGTAGGTAGTTTTTTGTTAAATGTCTTTGGCTTTGGTATTATAGTAATGCTGGCCTCATAGACTGAGCTGGGAAATGTACCCTTTTCAGTTTTTTGGGTAAGTTTAACAATGATTGAGATATTAGTCCTTTAAATGCTTAGTAGAATTTACCAGGGAAGCTCTCAGGTCCAGGGCTTTGTTGGTAGGTTTTGGATTAGTGATTCAGTCTCCTTACTAGTTTTAGGTCTGTTCTGATTGGCTGTTTCCCTGGGTAGATTTTGTATTACTAAGAATTTGTTCATTTCATTTAGGTTGTCCAATTTGTTGTTTTACAATTGTTTATAGTACTCTCTTCTAATCTTTTTTATTTCTGTAGAATTAGTAGGTTTCATTTTGGATTTTAGTAGTCTGAGTCTTCTTTCCTTTTTTTACTAGTTTGTTGATCTCTTTGAAGAAGCAACTTTTGGTTTCATTGATTGTCATTATTTTTCTATTATGTATTTCATTTATCTCTGTTATAGTCTTTATTCTCTTTTTATTTAGCTTTGTTCTTTTTTTCTAGTTCTTTAAATTGTTAAGATAGGTTGTTGATTTGGGAGGTCTTTCATGTTTTTTAATGTAAGCATTTAGAGGTATCAAATTTTTCTTACAGACCCACTTTTGCTGTGTCTGTATTTTTGGTAGTTGTATTTTTGTTTTCCTTTGTCTCTAAGTATCTTCTAATTTCCCTTGTGATTTCTTCTTTAATCCATTGATTGTTTAAAAGTATGTTAATTTCCACAGTTTTGTGATTTTTCCAGTGTTCCTTCTGTTACCGATTTCTGACTTCATCCTCTTATGGTCAGAGAAAATTTGCATGTATCTATCTTTTTAAGTCTATTCAGACTTAATTTGTGGCCTAACATACGATCTATCCCAGAAGATGTCCCATATGCACTTGAGAAGAATGTGTATTCTGTTGTTGGGTAAGGTGTGTTCTGTATATATGCCTGTTAGATCTAGTTTGTTGATTGTGTCGAGTCCTTTCTTTCCTTATTTATTTTCTGATTGTTCTATCCATTATTGTGAGTGGGGTTTTGAAGTCTCCAGCTATTACTGCAGAACTGTGTGTTTTTTGCCTTTAATTCAAATCATTTTTTGCTTCATATATTTTGATGGGTTGTCATTAGATATATTCATGTTTATAATTGTTACTTATTCTGGATGTATTGAAACTTTTATTAATACATAATGTTCTTTTTTTGTCTCTTGCAACCTTTTTTTAAAGATTTTATTTTATTTGAGAGCGTGAGAGTGCACAACTGGGGGGAGGGGCAGAGGGCGTGGGAGAGAATCTCAAGCATATTCCACGCTGAGTGTTGAGCCCAGTGTGGGGGTCGATTTCATGACCCGGAGATCGTGACCCAGGCTGAAACCAAGAGTTGGACACTTAACTGACTGAGCCACCCAGGCACCCCAACTTTTTCTTATTTAGTATTTATTTTGTCTGATATTAGTGTAGCCACCCCTACTCTCTTGTGGTTATTATTTTCAGGGAGTATCTTTTCCTAGCCTTTCACTTTCAAGTTGTTTGTGTCCTTGGATCTTGGGTCTTGTGTAGACAAGATATAATTAGATCATGTGTTTTTATCTATTCTTCCAGTCTGTCTATAATGGGAGAATTTATCCATTTACATTTAAAATAATGACTGATAGGAGGAACTTCTGTCATTGTGCTTTCTTTTTCTTATTCATTGTATATTTGCTATATATGCTTTGAAGCCTTTTTGGCCCTTATTTCCTGCATTATTGTCTTTTGTGTTTAGTAGGTATTTTGTAGTGCATTGTTTAAATTCTTTTCTCATTTTCTTTAATGTGTATTGTATAACTATTTGTAGTTACCATAGGATTACATTTAACATCCTAAATTTATAAGACTCTAATTTAACTTCAATAACATGCAGAAACTCTCCTTTACAACTCCATTCCTACCCCTTTCAGTTGCTCATGACACAGTTTTACAACTTTATACATTGTGTGCTTGAAAAGATAAACTTTAGAAAAAATTATTAATCTCCCAAATTATCTAGAAAACAAAATTTGGAGTTACAAACTAAAGTTAAAGTAGTAGCTTTTACACTAATAATGGGTTTTTTTCTTTAAATGTATTAGTCTCTTAAATCCTGTAGGAAACAAAGTACAGCTACAAGTCATTGGTATAATAATACTAACTTTTATAATTGCCCATGTGTTTACCTTTATTGAGATCTTTATTTTTCCATATGGCTTTGAGTTATTGTCTGGTGTCCTTTCATTTCATCTTGCAGAACTCCTTTGAACATTTCCTGCAAGTGGGTTTAGTGGTCATGAACTTCATCAGTTTTGAAAGATGTTATTTATTTATTTGACACACAGAGAGCACAAGCAGGGGGAGAAGCAGGCTGGAGAGGGAGAAGCAGTCTCCCCGCTGAGCAGGTCTCCATCCCAGGATGCTGGGATCATGACCTGAGCCAAAGGCAGATGCTTAACAACTGAGCCACCCAGGCGCCCCGAACTTCATCAGTTTTTATTTATCTGAAAATTTACTTTTTTCCTCACTCTGGGGGGCAGTTTTGTCTGACATGTAGGATTCTTGGTTGGTAGTTTTTTTTTTTTCTAGTGCTCTGAATATATTTGCCCACTGTGTGCTGGCTCCCAAAATTTCTGATGAGTAATCTGCTCATATTGTTAAGGATCCCTTTTGTTTTTCTCTTGCTGCTTTCAAGGTTCCCTCTTTGTTTTTCTCTTCAAAGAGTTTGATTATAATGTGTCTCAGTGTGGTTGTTTTTGAGTTCATTTTGGAGTTTGTTGAGCTGTTTGGATGTTTATATTTATGTCTTTCTTTAAATTTGGGAAGTTTTCAGCCATTATTTCTTCAAATAATCACTGTGCTGCCACATTCTCTCTTTTCTTTCTAGATCTCCTATCATGTGTATGTTGGTCCTCTTGATTGTGTGGTAGGTCCCTTAGGCACTGTTTTCTTTCTTTTTTTTTTTTTTAATTCATTTATTTGACAGAGAGAGAGAGCACAAGCAGGGGAAGTGGCAGGCAGAGGGAGAAACAGGCTTCCCGCCGAGCAGGGAGCCCGTTGCGGGGCTCGATCCCAGGACCCTGAGATCATGACCTGAGCCGAAGGCAGCCGCTCAACTGACTGAGCCACCCAGGCGCCCCAGGCACTGTTTGTTTTCTTTAACGTCTTTTATATCTTTAATTCAGATTTCATTATTTTCTCTGTCCTATCTTCCAAGTTCACTGATTATTTCTTCTGCCTGTTCAAATCTGCCTTTAAATCCCCCTAGTGAATTTTTCATTTTAGTTCTTGTACTTTTCAGTTCCAAGATTGTGTTTTGGTTTCTTTTCAAGTTTTCTCTTTATTGATATTTCCATTTTGTTCATATGTCAGTTTCTTGACTTTCTCCACATCTTTATTTCTTTGGACATGTTTATAAGACCATTTTTAAAAGGTCTTTATGTGGTATATCTACCATTAGCTCTTTTTCAGGGACAGTTTTCTGTTGATTTCCCCCCCCCCTTTGAATGGGCCATACTTTATTCTTTCTTGTATGCCTTGTGATGTTTTGTGGAACATTGGACCTTTGAATCTAATAATGTGTAACTCTGGAAATCAGATTCTTCTTCCCCAGAGTTTATATATTTTGTTATTGTTTTTGTTTTGTTTTGATTGTTATACATAGTCTCTACTAAGGATCATCTTGATGTATATGTAAGCTTAATGTGTTTTCAGGTCTTCTCTGAGCCTTTTTGTTTTTTTTTTTAAGATTTTATTTATTTATTTGACAGAGAGACACAGCGAGAGAGGGAACACAAGCAGGGGGAGTGGGAGAGGGAGAAGCAGGCTTCCTGTGGAACAGGGAGCCTGATGCGGGGCTTGATCCCAGGACCTCGGGATCATGACCTGAGCCTAAGGCAGAAGCTTAACGACTGAGCCACCCAGGCGCCCCTTTTCTGAGCCTTTTTGTTCGCATGCATAGTCAGTTGGTTTTGAATGTTCTCATTTTTAATATCTGGCTCTTGAAAGGGGAAAAAGTAAAAAACTAAAGGGGATAAAGGGTGCTGGCCCTTTAAATTCCTTGGAAGTCACTTAAGACTGATGGGGGGAGGGCTTGCAGTAGTGGGGGGAGGTGCAACAACAATGGCTGCCTACCTGTTTGCACCTCTGATTAGAAGCAGTCCACCATCAGAGATCCCTGATGTTTGGAGGACAGGACCCTTTTTGCCTGCCTCCCACAAGCTGCAAGCTACTTCTGGAACATGCACAGAGCTGCCTGCCAAGTGATTAGAAGATGGGGGAATGGGCAGCTGCTACTGTGCTGAAAGCTAAAATAGACCACAGTTAAGGACCATTTACCATGCCAACTCTTCCCCTGGAACTTGTAAGCCTTTAACAGGCTCCAGAATTCCAAATTATTCCAAAATAGTTACATCAGGCAGATTCTCCCAGTGCAGTTGTTGTTTATGAATGGGCAGACAGATTTCTTGGTGCTACCTGTTCTTTAATCTTCCTAGAATCCTCTCATCATCCAATCTTGATTGGGAGTGTGGGGGGAAGCAAGTGAAACTGAATATTGTAAAGGTGTCACTTCTCATTTTTATTTGTAATTTCATTGCAGTCCTAGCTTTTTATGTGAAACTTCAAAAGCCAATTCTAAAATTTATTTGAGGGGTCCCTGGGTGGCTCAGTTGGCTGGGTGTCTGCCTTTAGCTCAGGTCATAATCCTGGGGTCCTGGGATCGAGCCCCATGCCTGGGCTCCCTGCTCTGCGGGGAGTCTTCTTCTCCCTCTCCCTCTGCCCCTTCCCCCTGTTTGTGCTCTCTCTCTGTCTCTCAAAATAAATAATATCTTTAAAAAAACTAAATTTATTTGGAAATGCAAAGGACCTAGAAATAGCCAGGGCAATCTTGAACGGTGACAAGGTGGGAGAATTTGCTGTATTGGATGTGTCAGAACATGTAAAATGACCACATAATAATACAGGGTGATACTGGCTTGGGTATAAAGGAAATAAGTCAGTAGAATGGATTCAGACATATGTGGACACTTAATTGGCAGAGGAATATGGAAAGGATGATCTTTTTAAATTGTGATAGGCTCATTGAATATTCATATGGGAAAGAGTGAGACTTGATTTTATTTACTATACATAGAAATAATTTCTTTGAGATTATAGACCTAATTGTGGAAAGCTGAGCAATACAACTTTCAGAAGATATATATGTATGATCTCATATTAGGAAAAGATTTTTTTTTTTTTAATGTTCATTTTCAAGATTTGTATTTTTTTTTTTAAAGATTTTATTTGTCAGAGGGAGAGATACAGAGCACAAGCAGGGGGAGCAGCAGTCAGGGGAGAAGCAGGCTCCCCAGGGAGCCGGGAGCCTGATGCAGGGCTTGATCCCAGAAGCCTGAGATTATGACCTGAGCCGAAGGCAGACGCTTAACCCAGGCACCCCTAGGAAAAGATTTCTTAATCATGATAGAAGAAAACATTCCTTACAAATTAAAATGAGAAATTTAGGTCTTTAAGATATTAAGCCAGTGAAAATGTACGCTACAGTGAGAGAAAAGATATTTGCAATATCTGACTAAGAATGTATATCCAAATATGTAGCGAGGTCTGTAAATTAATCAGAATCAAACAGTCCCATAAAAAATGGGCAAGACTTTGAGAGGTACTTCATGAAGAGGGATGTTGAACATCTCATTCATGGTCAGAGAAGTACAAAGTAAATCCATAGCAAGATTCTACTGCATGACTGCCAGAATGGTTATAATTAAAATTATATGATAATATCAAATGTTGATAAATGGGAATTCTCATACACTGCTGATGGAAATGTGAATTGGTATAACTACTTGGAAAAATAGTTTGGCAATATTTATTAAAGTTGATGATTCACATGCCCTTGAACTAATAGTTTGACTTCAGAGTAATCTGCAGAACTGCATTTTTTTAGGATTATTTAGGGTACCATGATTCACAGTAGCTAAAACCTGAAAACAACCCCAGATATTTTAATAATAGTAGAATGAATAAACAATAGTATGACTAATCAGAGTAGTACGTCATAGTAAAAATAAATGAATTATTTAGGTATGTGCAACAGCTTAGTTGCATTTTACAAATACAGTGTTGAGTGAAAGGAAACTCAGGCAAAATAATATATTTCTGTGGTTACATTTATATAAATTTCAAAATCAGGCAAAATTATGCTGTGATATTTAGGGGTATGTACTTTGGCTTTAAAAAAGGAAAGTGGAAAGGTAGCTATCATTTAAGTGATTTCTTTCGTGGGAAGGAATTGTGATCGATAAAGGGCATGCAGGGGCTCCTGGGTTTGATGGCAGTATTTCATTTCTTGACCTGTGTAGTGTTTATATGGGTATATACTTGTTAATATGTTTTAAGTTGTATATACATTGTTTCTGCATCAACTGAATATTACATTTCACAATAGAAAGGCTTAAGAGGCATACAAAAATGGGAGGGAGAGGAATACATAGTATGCTGATTATTAGCATAGCAGTTTTGTGGGACTTCTGTGTCTAACACTATTCATTTCTGGAGCAACTGCTATGAACTGTGCTAAGAGTGACAGGAGGTAAGACATAGACAATTAAAATGAAGTCCATCTCTTAATAGGTTACTCTCAATTTGACAAAACAGATATGTGGGAACCCTATAGATACGTATTTATTGTAATTTTTAAAAAGATTTTTACTTATTTATTTGAGAGAGAGGGAGAGAGCATGAGCATGGTGGGGGGAGGAGGGAGAGGGACAAGTAGACTCCCCGCTGAGCAGGGAGCCCGACCGGGGCTCAATCCCAGGACCCTGGGATCATAACCTGAGCTGAAGGCAGATGCTTAACCGACCTGAGCCACCCAGATGCCCCTCTTTATTGTAATTTTAAGTGCCACAGTAACAGATGTGCCATAATGTTGTGTCATGAACAAAAGGCTTATTGAGAACCCAGAAGACATTGATAATGTTAGAGGACCTTGGTCGGATAATATTAGGAAGCGTTTAAAATAGAAATAAGGGGATACTATCCACTTCTTGAAACAGGTTTCTGTTCTTGGCTTCTGTGGATATGCGCTATTCTGGCTCTCTCCTTAAGTAGCTCTTTTTTTTCTGGATTTTTAGGTGAAGGGTAGGAGGATCCCTTTTATATTGTGAAGGGGAGCAGAGAAGTACTGTATCTTTGATCCCTAGCAGTGTAAAGGAATCAAGTGCACAGCGAGCTAATGAAGTATAAGGAATTGGTTTGTTGTTCTTGCCTTTGTGTGGAGTCTGTCCATTTTTATGGCTTCAGATGTAGGCTCTGCCAATGACAGTTCTCATCTTTTTTTTTTTTTTTTTTAAGTTCTTATTTATTTGTTTAAGTAATCTCTTTGCCCAACATGAGGCTTGAAACTCCTTACCCATCGATCAAGAGTTGCATGTTCTTCCAACTGAGCCAGCCAGGTGCCCTGACGGTTCTGATTTTTATTGTGTGCCCTGTTTGATATGTTGCTGGCACATCAGTCTTACATGCCCTAAAGAGAACTGAACTCTACCCTTCCCAATCAGCTGCTTTTATGAAGTCCTCTGTTTACTGGAACACCATTTTCCCATTTATCCATAGTTGAAACTTTAGAGTTGTCCTTGATTTCCTATGAGGAATTAAGATGTCTTAAAATATTTTAAGAGGTTTTCTTCTGTAGTACTGTACTGTATATTTTGTAGCTATTATTTTCAAAAGAAAAAGTTGGAAAGGGACCTTTACTTAGTAGAATCCTTAGCTTATGGAGGCTTGGAAAAGCCTTAAAGATGATTGAAAGAGATCAAAGTTGTCTATAGTGTTTGTCCTGAAGGCAGCTTTACTTTTGTAGTAGAATTAATATGTGTATGAACTAATTAGCAACACTAGAAAATAAAGTTGCTATCAAATGAGTGGTTGAACCTCTGTTAGTACCCACCTCCTTTGTGGGGGCATCCCTGGTTACCCTTTTAAAAATGCAACACTCTCCCCTCAAAATACATAGTCATACATGCTCACTCACTATACATTACTACTTATTTCCTGTCTCTGCTTTTTTTTTTTTTTTTTTCCATTCCTCACAAGCACTTACTACAATCCAGCGTATTTTCCTTGTCTGGTTTATTGCCTGTGTCGCCCTCTTCCTCCAACTTAAATGTAAGCTCCATGAAGCCAGGGATTTTTGTCATTCTTGTTCATTATTATATCTGCAAAGTCTGATCCATAGTAAACATTGAAATATATAAATACTAGGGTGTTAGAAGCCTTTGTGAATTATGTGAGTAAATGAACTAGGTTATAAAAGTTGGACAGTAGATGTTACCCGAATTGGGTTTGCCTCTTGCTGGTTGTCCAGCTAAAAGACATAACCAAACCAAAGAACAGGGAAAGAGTAAAGGTTTTACTCCATACCAGTTAGGAGAACACCAGGACTATTTCCTAAAGCTGTGTCCACACGAACAACAAAATTATGGAAGTTTTAAGCTGAGGGCGCATACATATTCATGAAGGGGCTTGACAAAGGAGAGTTCTGTATAGAATTGGGGCAAAAGTCATCCTGGTTCACAGAATCCAGGTCCTAATTGAAGCCATGAGGGCCGGCCAGCAAGGGTTGGCATCATCAGTTCTCTGTTCCAATTAGTCTACTGTTGGAGTGCTCAAAAGAGTTTGAATCCTGCAAAAATGACTCAAGAATGTGTGATATGTGTTAGGTCAATGTTTACTTTTGAAACAGCACTGGGAAGGAATTTTATCATTGATTTATTGTTGCTGATAGGGTTAGGCTAATTCCTGGTCTGGTAGAGACTATTACTTTTTGCATTCCCTCTGTTCTCTTAAAATCCTTAACTGTGGAGGTTTTTGCCTTTTTTTTTTTTTTTCTTTTTGGGGGGTAATTCCAACACCTAGGGAGTTCTGCAAGAAGTGTGCTTGGGCAAGTAGTACAGGTCACAAAATGGCTGGGGGCCTAAAAGGACGTTAAGAAAGCCAAGGCTGGTCTTTTTTTCCCCATGGGGATCCCTAGCCCTATCTGCCTACACAGAGACTGCTAACTAGCAGAATAATTGGGTCAAGTACTTACTAGCTCTGAAAATTTTTTTCCTCCCTATTTTAATCTTTACATATTTATTCAACATTTTGTGGTTATGCTCTGAATAGTATTAGCCTTAGGGACCCTTTAGATAAAGTTGTTTTTTAGTGGAGTCTTAATGTTCAGAGCAAATGCAATTTTGATTCAGCTTTGTTAGGATAATTGAGCTAAATGTTTGAATTAAATGTGAATGCTGCTCAGTCATATTTTATGTGACTGTAGGCAAAGATTTTGGATTTTAGGCTTAGAACCAGCTAAGTCCTCTCTGAGGACTGACCATTAAAATGCAGAATACAGTCTTTGTTTCTCTTTAGCTGTCGTCTTTATGGGAATGGGCACTTTACTTAGAGAATAAAGCCAGCTTCCGCTTAACCTAGATCTTCCATTTATGATTAAATAATAATACCTGTTTTATTTTGTGTAGACCTTCTTGATAGTATGATTTCATCTCTGGTTTCATTGCTTTTCCATTGATAGATTTTTGCTCCTATGCTGAGTTCAGGCTGTCCTTTTTTTTTTTTTTAAGATTTTATTTATTTATTTGAGAGAGTGAAAGAGAGCTAGTGCCTGCGCACGAGTAGGGGGAAGGGGCGGAGGGAGAGGAATAAGCAGACTCCCTGCTGAGCAGGGAGCCTGGTGTGGGACTCGAACCCAGGACCCTGGGATCAAGACCTAGGTGGAAAGCAGACGCTTAACCAACTCAGCCACCCAGGCACCTTAGGCTGTCTTTTGAATACATTTTGTTGTTAGAGGACTACGGTAACAGCTGTGTCTCTGGAGCCAGATTGATGGGGTTTGATCCTGGTTCTGCCTCTTATTGTTGGATTTCTGAACCTCAGCATCTGGAAAATGGGAATAATAATGTCTACAGGGCTATTGTGACAGTTAAATAAGTTAGAACATATTAAGTGTTTAATACAAGTATGTAATGAGGCTCAGTAGATACTTGTTTTATTTGTAAAATAGTGTAGCATAGAATGATTATCTTTTCAGGGTAACAGAGAAGGCCTTTTCTGATCATGCTAGATAGCATCTCCTGTTAACTCTTCATCCCTTACCCTGCTATATTTTACTATGTGGCACTTACTGTTACTTGATATTAAATGTTAAATTTGTTTTCTCCTATAAACTCTGTGAGGGCAAGAACTTTGTTTTATTCATAGCTGTGTTCCCTCTAGTGCTTAAAACAGTATCTGACTTATAATAGGTATTCAACAAATATTTGTTAATAGATGAATAAATTAAGGTATATGATGGCAACCAAAGGTTTTTTAGGGGGCATCTGTTAGATTGTTTTAATGAGTTATGAAACTCATTTCCTCATTTCCTGTGAGGAAACACATTTTGTTTTGGCAGTGCTTCTGAACTTCTGTTGCTAAAGTCACTTAAAATCTTATCCTTCTTTTTTATTAAGCTATATGTGAAACAGAGCCTGAACAGCCTGTTCGACATTACCCATTATGGGTGAAAGTAGAAGGTGAAGTAGATCCAGAGCCAGTTTATATCCCAACACCTTCTGTCATTGAGCCTATGAAGCCATTGTTGTTGCCTCAGCCAGAAGTTTTACCTACTACTGTGAAGGGCAAAGTGCTCACTGGAATTAAACCTGCACGGGCATATACTCCCAAACCCAATCCTGTGGTAAGCCCAGGTTTTCATCTTTTGTTGCAAGTTATATAAACCATTTGTAAAGATAATGGATTTCAAGATTTTTGGTTTATATTCTGTGAATCATTTTGCTTTTAAGTAATACGGCTGTAAGCATCAATCTTACTTAATCAGCTTAATTGCTGGCACTTTAGAAATATTATTAAAAGTGGAGTGAATATACTAAGAATTACTGCTATTTTTAAGGATAGCCAAATCTCTCTTCAGGACGATTATATAAAGTTGTGTTTTTGTTTTTAAACATGACTAGCAAAAGTCTTTTAAAGGTACTCTTCTTCTTCCTGTAGTGTAGAATATTGAGTAATTGAGACGTAATGCATACATATTGTTAGTAGGAGAGCATTAAGAAAAGTTTTAAGAAGTAACTGATCTTTTTAAAGCTGACTTCTTTATATACAGTAACAGTAAAGGATTTAAATAATAGTTGATACATGACTATGAAGATTGATAGGTAAAAGAGCTGATCTTCTGTTAAGAGTTTAAGCATTTCTCATTATTAAATGCATTTCAGTCTTCAGTCTTTTTGAAGAAAGATGCCTTAGTGCAGTGCTCTTCAGTGTGGTCTTTGTGCTGATACAGAACTACTTGTTACTAGGTTATGATGAAATAAATATAGAAAATGAGAGTATAAATATTTAGAAACTTTTTACAGATACTTGATAGAATAATTGTATGTGTACTAAATCTAATACTAAAAAACTTGGGCTTGTATTTTACATGTCTTTTGTTTTTCTAAAAATTTATTTTACAAAAGGATCAGTCTTTGTTGGACTGGTAATTCAGAAATGTATCCTCATTGCCGAAAATTTGAGAAGCACTTCTCTGATGTGATCTGAGATTTCTTGATAGAGAACCAGATCTTTTCTGACTGCCCAAGATTTAGCACATATTAACTTACTTGTTAAAATTTACATTTAAAAATTTCAAATGTTGCAATAGAAATAAAGATTAAACATTCTTTTCCTTTTGGAGTCTAGGATGTTTTTTCCCCAGTGTATGGAATGTTTTGTTTTATGAAACTTACAGATTCGGGAAGAGGACAAGGATCCAGTCTACTTGTACTTTGAGAGTATGATGACTTGTGCCCGAGTTCGAGTATATGAACGAAAAAAAGAGGAACAGAGACAACCGTCACCATCACCATCCCCATCATTTCAGCAGCAGGGCTCATGTCAGTCTAGTCCTGAGAACTGTAGTGTAAAGGTGATTTACTTATTGCATAATTTGTCTTTTTAACTTCCATTTCCCTGTTGCTGGTATTAGAATTTACATTACTATCAGAATAATTTGGAGTAATTCTTGTGGGGCAGAGAAATCTTACGTGATGTGCATATCAATTTGTTTCTCTGCATACCTGTTCTAGAGAACAGTCCCTTAAGGTTATTTAAAGTACTATTCTTTCTGAAGCTGAAGTAATTTTTAAAAGTTTAAACATTTCTGGTTTTTATTAAATTCTTTATCTGTAATTATTAGGATTTGTGTCTGCATTGGTGAATTTTCAGATTAACTGAAGCTTGTTCTGTTAAACATCAAATATTTTTCCTTCTTTACTAGAATACACTATAAAGTGTGGTGTAAATTTTTTTCTTGGTGACTCAGTTACTGTCAAGGACATTAGAGAGCAAGGCTACTTGTTTTTTCCAAGACTTATATGATAGTAATGCAGCTGTGCATGTAGATGTGAAGCTGTTGACACTTGAGTCTTTCTGCTATTTCAGCCTTCTTTGAGAGATTCAATGTTTATGTCCTAGTCTCTATTGGTAATAATTATGTGTTGAAGTATTTGTGTTATTTCCTTCTTTAGGAGCCTGATTCTGAACAGCAGCCCTTGAAACCAATCACCTGTGACCTAGAGGATGATTCTGATAAATCGCAAGGTCTGTTTGAAAATTAAGTCTTAAATCATTTTATAGTAATTAAGGAGGGCACACACATACACCAAAACATTTTTACCTACCCCTTTTCTAGCTTCTGCTAAAAATAGAGACGATAGAGGTCTTTTCCTATTATTCGGTCTGTTTATCACTCCTTAGAAATAAAATTCATTCCTGTTGATATGGCATGTTATTGCAAGAGACATTTAGGATACGGTTAGTGCTTCTCTCTCTTTTTTAAGATTTATTTATTTTTTTTTTTAAAGATAGCATAAGTTGGGGTAGGGGTGGAGGGAAAGGGAGAGAGAGTCCTCAAGCAGACTCCCAGCTGAGCATGGGGCCCAATGTGGGGCTTGATCCCAGGAGCCCTAGATCATGACCTGAGCTGAAATCAGAGTTGAACGTTTAACCGACTGAGCCACCCAGGTGTGCGCCCCCCTCCCCTTTAATGGCTTAATACACATGAAAAGTGATACTATTTTTATAGCACATTGAGGTTATGTGGGGGAGGCTGCTGGGGTGGAGAGAACCTGTCTGAGAACACAACCACCTTGAAGGCTGAGGGCATCTATATCCTGACATACTTGTCATTAGAACATTGGTTGGGAGACTATGATGTAGAAATCTAGGTGTCCAGTGAAATAGACATTCAGTTAACATGTTGTCATGAATATAAATACCTGGTGAGCTAAATAATCTTCACATAATGTAGAAATGGAGCAGTCATATCTAGAGTCACAGAAGTAATTCAGAAGTATTTGCAGTAGAAATTAGAAGTAGAAAACACTTTTTAACCACAATATTCTCTCTCTTGTTCTTTAGGATTGATGGGTAGACCCATCACATGTTACAAAGCATCTTGCAAGTGTTTTTGCTTTTCCTGTATGGATAGCAGAACACTAAACTATATCAAATCTTTTTTTTTTTTTTTTTTTTTAAAGATTTTATTTATTTGAGAGAGAGAATGAGAGAGAGAGAGCACATGAGAGGGGGGAGGGTCAGAGGGAGAAGCAGACTCCCTGCTGAGCAGGGAGCCCGATGCGGGACTCGATCCTGGGACTCCAGGATCATGACCTGAGCTGAAGGCAGTCGCTTAAACAACTGAGCCGCCCAGGTGCCCTAAACCAAATCAAATCTTAACCTTGGTTGTAGGTCATGCTTTGTTTGCAAGGTAATACTTACATAATAGTCATGGCTTTTTAGAGCAGTCTTAAGGTGGGACTCTCTTTTTATTAGTGACCCCTGGCAGCAGGATATCGATTCTCTGGACTATTTTTCATGGAAAAGTCCCAAATTGTGAGTTGTTAAATTACCACTGAAAGTACATGGGATTCAGACACTGGGCAAGTGCTCAATTTCTGTGCCATTGGCACTTTTCTGAGAACCCAGGGAAAATAAAAATCTTTTATTATTTTTTTTAATTTATTTATTTGTCGGAGAGAGAGAGCACAAGCAGAGGGAGCAGTGGGCAGAGGGAGAAGCAGACTCCTCGCTGAGCAGGGAGCCCAATGTGGGACTCAATCCCAGGACCCTGGGATCATGACCTGAGCCGAAGGCAGATGCTTAACTGACTGAGCCACCTAGGTGTCCCTAAAAATCTTTTAAAGTTCAGTACAAAATGCTGTGATGCAGAAATATCTTTCAATTCCTTATCAGAAAAAAGCTGGAAATCTTCCTGCAATGAAGGGGAATCCTCTACCTCCTATGTGCATCAGAGGTCACCAGGTGGTCCCACCAAACTGATAGAAATCATCTCAGACTGCAACTGGGAGGAGGATCGGAACAAGATTTTGAGCATCTTATCCCAGCACATCAATAGCAACATGCCACAGTCACTTAAGGTGGGCAGCTTCATCATTGAGTTGGCTTCTCAGCGAAAGAGCCGGGGTGAGAAGAACCCTCCTGTTTATTCTTCTCGTGTGAAAATCTCTATGCCATCATGCCAAGACCAAGATGATATGGCTGAGAAATCTGGATCAGAGACTCCTGATGGTCCATTATCCCCTGGGAAAATGGATGATATCTCTCCTGTGCAGACAGATGCCCTGGATTCAGTGAGGGAGAGATTACATGGAGGCAAAGGTCTGCCTTTTTATGCAGGGCTTTCTCCTGCAGGGAAGCTTGTGGCCTATAAACGTAAACCCAGTTCAAGCACATCTGGGCTTATCCAGGTGAGAATTACCTTTAATCTGGATGTAGCACCTTTTTCTACTTAGGTAACATCTTGATTTTTCAGAGCCCTTTGTGGGCGTTTTATCATTTATCTTCACATTTCCTGGGAACTGGGTGACAAAATCATCTCTTTTTGTAATAGGCCTAGTTTAGATGCATACCTAGAGTGAATTTTTGACAAATTTACAAACAGAACTGTAGAGCCCTATATTCGTTTTTGATTTTATTTCCAGTCTTCTCAGAAAGTTCCTACTCTTAAAATTTTATTGCTTGGGCTCTAGTGATACTTTGACAACTAAACAGGATACTAAGGAGTTCCGTCTAGTTCTTGGGATTATTATTAACAAATAGCTTTCAAAACAAAACAAGGGGAAATTGATTGTAAGAGAGCAGTATATATTTGGAAACTTGGAGAAAATTTTAATTTTGTAAGGTGTTACTCAGATGTATAAAACTTTAAAAAATGGAGCCACAGTTCATTTTTTTTTCTTTATTTGGTCCATAGTAGGGTTTTTGCTAATATAATCATTGTCATAGTACAAATAAATCCTTCCTGTTTAGTAATTCAAGCAGGTTATATTAGTAAAATTACACTGGCATCTAGAAAATCCTTGGAAGGAGAAGTTTTAAATTAAAATGTAATTAAAAAGGTTTTCTCCTCTTGCTCAGTGATATTAAATGCACTTTTATGTCAGAGTAGCAAATGGGTGGAAGTGTCTGACATTCTTGCTAATAAGGTTACTTCACTTTACTAGTTTGACCACTTCTCTGGGCTGTGGACTGTCCCATTAATAATATGACTGATCTATTTAATTAAAAACTTTTTATTGCAGTTTACTCTTGATGGTGCTATGTAACTGCTTCTGTTCGTATTTCTTAAACTCTTAATAATGAGGAGAATAGTGTTTTCTTCATATTTCATTTATTGATTGATACTTTGAGAACAGAGACCTAACTGAGCTTATTTCTAGTGAGACTTGGCCCCCCCTGAAATACAGGTATAGAAATTTATGTTCTCCTCTCCTGTCTAGGACTCAGAAAGCCGCCATAAAATATGAATTTGCATAAGCAGTCAGGCCACTGTAATGTAGGCTTTAGGGAAGCTGTTGAATAGTCTTCAGAGCAAGTCCCCAAGGAGAAGATAAGGGTATCTGACCTAGACCTCCAGAGACCCTGAAAAACTATAGTAAATTTTCCTTTAGGATGGAAAGATCACATTCTTTATATCAAACTCAAGGCAGAGGTATTCCTGATCTATCTGGGAATAATCATGGTTTCACTTAAGTAGTAAAGTGTAATTTTGTGTCTTTGAGGAGAGGGTGGCTTTCTGTAGCTATTCTCTTTACCAATTTAGAGAGTAGGAGTTTCTCCACCACTTCACCCTCTCCCCCTTTTCAGTGATGGAAAGGAGGAACAGAAAAGATTGTCTTCTCTAGTCACCCAGGAATAGGACTTTGAGAACATGGGTAAGAAAATTAGGGAAGGTTTTGTTTTTCTTTCTTTTTTAAAAAAGCAATTGTGCTGCCCCAGATGGGTAATATGTCAACTCAGGCAGTAGAGAAAAATCTTTACCTCATTTATTGATTACTTTCTTCTGATGGCTCAGTGATTGTTTCTAAAGTTACAATTGAGTTTCTCCTAGCATTTATCTTGAGCTCAGGTTTTGTCCAAGAGATGATAGGATCTTCAGAGTTGAGTTTTTTGAAAACTAAAAACTGAGGGGACCTTTTGGCTTAGGATATTAAAACAATGGCCTTTTATAACTTAAAAGTAGACTTACCATATATTTTTCAAATATGAGGGATGCTTGAAAGGACCCTTGAGAGGGCTCCATTATGCCTCCTTGGTCTTGTCAGAGAGATTCTGTGGAACATAGTTATTCATTTTTTGCTGGTGATTGTTAATAGTTTAACCAGAATTGCTTATTAAGTAAAACTGTTGGATGATTCCTTAGATTTGACTGTATCTCTCACAAATCTAGGAGCAGATATGATGGGTTTCTAAGATACTCTGTTTCCAAACTACCAAAATAAAGATGAGATTAGTTCAGAATATCAGATGGCAGCTTTTTTTTTTCCCACCTTCTAATACTCAGATTATATATCAAATGGAAAAAGTCCGTTTCTTTTTCCCTTTAAATCTGAAAGATAGACTTTTAAAACCTTGTAAAAATGAAACCCCTGTCAAGGGAGATAAGTTAGCAAGAGAATTTTATCTTTACAGAATTTCTCTTTGCCACTTGTTTCAGGTTAATGGTAAGAGTTACCCGCAGGCTAAGTTGCTATTGGGACAGATGGGGGCATTGCATCCAGCCAATAGGCTAGCTGCTTATATCACAGGCAGGTTGCGACCCTCAGTCCTGGACCTCTCAACCCTCAGTACTGTCATCTCCAAGGTAGCATCCAATGCCAAGGTGGCTGCATCCAGGAAACCACGTACCCTGTTGCCTTCAACATCCAATTGCAAAACGGCATCCTCCTCTGGCGCTACAACAAATCGCCCTGGGAAGAATCTGAAGGCATTTGTCCCGGCAAAAAGACCAATTGGTAAGTTGGACTGTATATATGTATTAGAAAGGCCTGTGCCTTGGTGCTTGTCCAGGGGATACTGGCCAGGTATGGAGATTGTGAAAATTAGAGAAATGTAGAATTTGGCATTATTCTTACTCTTGATGTCTGTCTTGCCTAACTTTTGTCCGTTTTTGGTAACTCTTCCTGATTACCTATGATAGTAGACGAATTGAACTCTAGTTAATAGTTATTTCCAGACTTTTAGATGGGTTTTATTAATATAGAGAAGACTTAGGTTTTTAATTTTGTTTTTAAAAAGGGAAGACTTATTCTTAAATATTTTACGTAATTTAATATTTCTTTTATGGGCACTGGTATTTTTGTAACCCATCAAATGTATGTTCCTTGAACTTAGGAAACCAAGGAGCTAGCATATCCAAGGGAGTTGAGTTTGTAGTATAGGCTTAGAATAAAAGGCTCTTGTAAAACATAAGTTTGGAAGTGTTGATTTATTCTATTCATCCTGTTCTGTGAATGAAAACCTCATTTGTTTAACATTTCGGTGCTAGAGTCTAATAAACTACCTTCTTGAAAGCATTTGTGTTTTAGTATTTAGAGTGTATATAGTCAGTTTATTGAATTCTTCTTTTTGTTCAAATCTGTTTAGGAATATTAAGTGTAAGTGTCCATTGCTGTATTCTTATTCCTCTGATGGGAAATTGAAATATCTGGCTGAAAGCTGGAGTTATATGAAGATGGAGGACAAGCATTGTATGCCTTAAAAAGACCCCATTTTACCTTTTTAAACAAAGCAGCTTTAACTGGTGATTTTTAAGTCCTATCCTGCCCTCTTTTGAAAAGTGTCTTTATACATTTTAGAAATATGTAAAACTTCACTGTCTCATGACAGGATAGCAGTAATAAAGAGGTGGAGGTGCTGGGACAGGAGGAAGTGGTGAAACAAGTTTTAAAATTAGAGTTAGGGGAGAAAAAATGCTCCTTACTTTCTTCACTGTTTTAGATGATGAAGTTGTGTGCTGCTATATATTGTCTTTTTAGTGTCCTGGCAATTTGGCTATATTGCACAGTCCAAAGAATCTTGGTAGGAACACCCAATTTTAATCCCTTTCATAGTATTGTAAAGGTTTGGTTTGGTTTGAGAGAAGTGTTTGATTTCTATGGGTGGAAATTGGCACATACCATGCAGGTAGGTGGTACCTGTAAGAAATTGACCCAGTGGTGCGCAATAAATGTTGATAAACACAATCACTAAGAGGATAAAATATGAGAACTGAAGATTTTTGACCTGCAAATTTTTATTTGCAGCGGCTCGACCCTCTCCTGGTGGTGTGTTCACACAGTTTGTGATGAGTAAAGTTGGAGCCCTGCAGCAGAAGATACCTGGAGTTAGCACACCCCAACCCCTAACAGGGCCACAGAAGTTCAGTATCAGACCTTCTCCAGTAATGGTCGTCACACCTGTGGTTTCTTCTGAGCCAGTTCAGGTGTGCAGCCCTGTGACTGCTGCTGTCACTACTACCACCCCTCAAGTGTTTTTAGAGAATGTTACTGCTGTGACACCTATGACTGCTATTTCTGACGTGGGAACTAAAGAAACTACTTACTCTTCTGGTGCCACCACTGCAGGGGTTGTTGAGGTTTCTGAAACTAATACCAGCACCCCTGTAACACCTTCCCAGTCTACAGCCACTGTGAACCTTATCAAAACGACTGGGATAACTACCCCTGTGGCTTCAGTTGCTTTTCCTAAGTCTTTGGTAGCATCTCCTCCAACTATAACTCTTCCTGTTGCTTCCACTGCCTCCACCTCCATAGTCGTGGTGACCACAGCTGCATCTTCCTCCATGGTGACCACACCAACTTCATCTCTGGGCTCTGTTCCCATTATACTCTCGGGAATTGATGGGAGTCCACCAGTGAGCCAGAGACCAGGTAAGGCTTAGATGTTACTAGCTGGTTTACCTACTGTACAGCTGTTTTTATAAAACTTGCGGTTTTGATAGGATTACAGATATATCAGGGTAACAGTGTAGGTGTTTCTGCTGTAACATGATACATGGATCTGCAAAACTGAACACTAAAAATAATAGACCTCATGGCTAATATCGGTTAGGATAAATCACTGAAAATCTCTGCAACTTTGTAACCCGAGCACTGATAAAAACCATAATTGGTACTTTGGAAATAAATTGAACAGCCTTGACAGATGGTTTAGTGTGGGGCTGGAGATTTTCTGAGGAGATTAAAAATACTCAGAAACATTATAATGGAAATATTGAATCTGAAATAATGCATGTGGGAGTGGAGTTCTGAGCCAGTAGAGTGGCCATCAAGATGGGCACAGGACAAAGTGCACTGCTGTGTGCTGAGATCTAGGATTGCATATCTCTGAGGAGAGAACCCAAATGTAGGTGTTCCCTTTTGGCGGGGGTGGGGTGGGGGCTGTGTGTGCTGCTTTTTTTTTTTTTTTTTTTTTTAAAGATTTCATTTATTCATCTGCCAGAGAGAGAGCCTGTGCGCACGTGTGCGTGCACACATGTGGGGGGAGTGGCAGGCAGAGGGAGAAGCAGGCTCCCCACTGAGCAGGAAGCCTGATGTGGGGCTCCATCCCAGGACCTGAGAATATAGGATTATGACCTGAGCCGAAGGCAGACACTTAACTGACTGAGCCACCCAGGCATCCCTGTGTGTGCTTCTTTTTAATTAAAAAAGAGAGAGCAGAGGGCTTCTGCCATGCTACAGCCAGGCTAAGGGCTTTTATATCCTGTTATATTTTAACTGAGATTTTCTAAACGGCATGGATTCCAACCTTTTTAAATTCTGTAGTGAAACTATGAAGTAGTTTAGCTTTTTGTAGTTCGCGGTTTCTCAGATTCCAGTCACTTGGAATATACATTGAGGTATTTGCTCCGATTCTCATTTGTACTATTACTGACTTAATATTTTTATTTAAATCAACTTCTTTGTTTGCTTAAATGTATTTTTAAAAGCAAAAACCAACATTACTTGCCATAACAAGAGGTTCATACACTGGAAAGAATAATAACAAGAAATATATTCTAGCTAGCTACCATATGTTAACATGTGGCTTGCACTCTGTTAATGAAGAAACCAAGAAAATGCTGATGTAATATCAAAGACTGGTATTTTCTTTTGTATATAATCAGAAGATTGAAAAAGAAATTAACTTTCTGACAATGTGATACGGTGATTCTCTATATCCATATACCATCTAAAAATATCTTCTGTAATACTACTTGAGGAAATAATGTTAACAGATTTTCTTAACTGCTCTATTTTATTTTATTTTATTTTTTAAGATTTTATTCATTTATCTGACAGAGACACAGTTAGAGAGGGAACACAAGCAGGGGGAGTGGGAGAGGGAGAAGCAGGCTTCCCACCAAGCAGGGAGCCTGACGCGGGGCTCGATCCCAGGACCCCGGGATCATGATCTGAGCAGATGGCAGATGCTTAACAACTGAGCCACCCAGGTGCCCCTTAACTGCTCTATTTTAAATGGAGCTAACTCTGATAACTTCTAAGTGTGTGTAATTTTGTTCTAGGTTCACAAAGAGGATCCCAACTCGGGCACTTAGACATCTGTGACTTTCTCGTTTAACTTCCCTTCTTTTTCTTTTCCCTTCTTGCCCTCACCTGTATGTGAATAAATAATCACATATTTAGTGTGTGTATTAAAAGCTGCTTTCATTCTCTGGATTAGAGTGCTTTGGGTTTGAATCACTCCCTAAAATGTTCTTTGAATAGAAATGTTCAGGAAATTAAGAATGCTTTAATGTGTTTCTTAAATTACGTTAAGATGTTTTTTATTTAAATTGCACATTTTTACCTCCCTGGAACAGTTTGGTTTTTGCATTTTATTTCATTTCCAAGAGTAGTTCTGGATCTTATATATAATTTGTCATGTAAATGTTAGGAGCATAATTTCCTTTTAGAAGTTTGGTATGTTTTGTGGGTAGAGTGATTAATAGTCTCCATGTTAAACTGATTTGTTTGGTTTGTTGATTTTTCTCTTTAGCGACAAGCTAACAAAAATATTTATTAATAATGTTAAGTAAGTTCACTAATTTGAATGGTAATGTTAGATTTGTTTCATTTCTGCATACTGTTATCGTTATTCCTGCCTTTTTATCCCCATGACCAAAAATCTATCTGTAGATTATTCACACTGTTTTTTTCTATGTCTTCAGTATTTCTAAATATCCCTTCCAAACATTAAAATGGGTCTTTAGGTACTATTAATGGTTTGAAATTTTTTTAAATTCACATCTTCTGCATTAAATTTTTGCTTTTTCTGTTTGTTTTAAAACTATCTTTTGCCTCTTCCTAACCAGGCTTTATTTCCCTGCTTCTTTGATGTCTCTTAATTTCATTCCATTTTTTGGGGGTATGTATTTTTTTTTCCTTCTGAAAAATAATTTCCACAGATCTTTATGCTTTGGTTATTTGTCAGTGAATTTTAAAAGCCAAGGAGTTTCTTATGCCTCATGATTTTTAGTCCTGGACTTTATCTTACTTGAGTATGACCTGTGAAATGAAGTCATAATTTTAGTAAACGTTAACAACCTGAATTATAAGGTTGAAGAAGAGAATTTTATCATGAATGATGTTTAACTTTAATGAGAATCCAGATTTAGAGGCCTGCCATATTTTTCATTAGGCAGAGGCATTATCTCTATTTTTAAATGCACCTCTTGACAATTGATGCTTTCTTTTTTTCCTTCCTTTCTTTTCTTCCTTCCTTTCCTTCCTTCCTTCCTTTCCTTTCCTTCCTTCCTTCCTTCCTTCCTTCCTTCCTTCCTTCCTTCCTTCCTTCCTTTCTTTCTTTCTTTTTTTACCATTCTAAATGTAAGGTCCTACAATGTCTTGATAATTAGGTTTTAAGATAAATTGTTCTCAGCCATTGGACTATTAAGTAATATATGCTAGAGGTACAGGATTTCACCAACTGTATAATTCAAATTAGAAATTATTTGTAGTGTGGTCAGATCCTATATCATCATAATTTTTTCCTAACATGTATTAAAGGGAAATTCTGATAACTGTGTTTCCATTTCCTGTTTTTCAGAAAATGCCCCTCAGATTCCAGTGGCTACTCCCCAGGTCTCTCCTAACACAGTGAAACGTACTGGACCTCGATTGTTGCTGATTCCAGTGCAGCAAGGTTCTCCTACTCTTAGACCTGTCCCAAACACACAACTTCAGGGGCATCGGATGGTTTTGCAGCCTGTTAGGAGCCCAAGTGGAATGAATCTATTCAGGCATCCTAACGGGCAGATTGTTCAGCTCCTCCCTTTGCATCAGCTTCGAGGCTCTAATACCCAGCCCAGCTTACAGCCTGTTATGTTTCGGAACCCAGGTATAAAATTGGAGATTTTTCTGATGCGTTTTTCTTTTGTGGAATCATTTGGCCATATGGCATGTTAATACAGTAGGATTTCTTAGTCTCTTAGAGTTAACCTGTCCAAAAAGAAAAGCATACCTTAGGAGTCTTGATACAGGCAGTGATAATTAAAAAGGAAATTTTTTTTTTCTTACCAGGCTCTGTGATGGGAATTCGGTTACCCACTCCTTCCAAACCTTCAGAGACTCCACCATCTTCTGCTTCATCCTCTGCTTTCTCTGTTATGAACCCTGTAATTCAGGCTGTTGGGTCTTCTCCACCAGTGAATGTTATCACTCAGGCACCATCATTGCTTTCTTCTGGACCTAGTTTTGTGTCTCAGTCTGGTACATTGACCCTGAGGATTTCCCCTCCTGAACCACAAAGCTTTGCAAGTAAAACAGGCTCCGAAACCAAAATAACTTATAGTTCAGGAGGGCAGCCTGTTGGTACAGCCAGTCTTATTCCTCTCCAGTCTGGTAGTTTTGCTTTGTTGCAGCTCCCTGGACAAAAGCCTGTTCCCAGTTCCATTCTTCAACATGTTGCTTCTCTTCAGATGAAGAGAGAGTCTCAGAGTGCAGACCAGAAAGATGAAACAAGCTTTTTAAAAAGAGAGCAGGATACTAAGAAGGCCCTACAGTCAGAAGGAGAAACTATAGATTCTGAAGCTAATGTAATAAAGCAAAACTCAGGGGCTACTGCCTCAGAAGAAATCCTGCATGATTCTGTGGGAGATGGGGGTGATCATTTAGATGAAGAATCTCTTACAGAAGAGGGTCCTATAACTGTTAAACCTTCTCAGCACTCCTATATCACTGGGTCACGCATAGATGAAGACTATAAAGATGTTGATGAAGAGTATGGGATTAGAAATCATAATAGTTCCAAAGAAAAAGTGACTGTTCTAGAAGTTAAGACCATTTCCAAAAAAGCCAGCAATGTGACAGTCCAAAGTGTAAGTAATATACAGCTTAAAAAGCTTGGTGATGTGAAAGTGGAACAGCAGAAAGGATTGGAAAATCCAGAGGAAAAATCTAGTGAATTTCCAATCATCTCTAAGGAAGAAAGTAAACTCGAATTATCAGGGAGCAAAGTTATGGAGCATCAATCTCTTCCACAGCCAGAGGCCAAGGAAAAGGGATGTGGAGACTCTCTGGAGAAGGACAGTATTAGGGAGAGATGGAGAAAACACCTGAAGGGCCCTCTGACCCAGAAATGTGTTGGAACTTCACAAGAATACAAGAAAGAGGCAGATGAGCAGTTAATTAAAGAAATAAAGACCTGTCAGGAAAATTCTGATGTGTTTCAACAAGAACAAGGCATCTCTGATCTACTTGGAAAAAGTGGAGCTACTGAAAATATCAGAGTTTTAAAAACTGAATGTGATTCTTGGAGTAAGATTTCTAGTCCTACAGCCTTCTCCATTGTTCCGAGGAGAGCTACAAAAGGGAGCAGAGGGGAAGGACATTTTCAAGGTCACTTACTGCTGTCAGAAGAACAGATACAACCAAAGCAAGAGAAGAAGGGTGGGCGAAGCAGTGCTGACTTGACTGTTTTGGATTTGGAAGAGGAGGATGAGGAAGATGAGAATGAGAAAACCGATGATTCTATTGATGAGATTGTGGATGTTGTTTCTGACTACCAGAGTGAGGAGGTTGATGATGTAGAAAAGGTGGTGAGCCCATTTTTGTTGTGACTGAAACCTCAAGAATTTAAAATGATTTATTAGAGACAGTAGCTACTGATCTTCCAGAAGATCACTAAGACCTGATGCATTGATTTGGATGCCTAGGTTTAGATCATGATTAAATGACTTTGTAGTTTTTAGGCTATGTCAGTCAGGTAACATTTATTGAGCTTATATTGTTCTTTGAGACTTGCCTGCTCTTACTGAAAGGCTGGCTCATGCCTTTGGGGGATAGATGCTTGAGAGTTCCTTTCAAGTTAGGTTTTAAGAAAGAAATCCTGAAACTCCTACTCCCATTTGTTCTCATTTTTTTTTGTTTGTTTGTTTTTTTGGACATTTTCTGTGTGAAGTGGTTACAGCCTATCTGGTAGATATATAAAAAACAGGGAATGGGTGACCTTAGAACTAGAGGAGAACTTACTGCTTACATTTAGAGAGATGTTTCTCTTTTTGGAGAAAAATGGAAAATACCATTTAATATTTTATTATCACCCTGCCCTAAGTTGCTTTTAAATTATTTCCTAAAATTAATTTCTAGAGTTTATGTTTTAAACTTTGATTATCTTCCTTTGTAATGTGACCTTTATAATTTTTACAAAAATTTTTTGAAGCTGTTTTTTTTTTTTTTTTTTTTAAAGATTTTATTTATTTATTTGACAGAGAGAGACACAGTGAGAGAGGAAACACAAGCAGGGGGAGTGGGAGAGGGAGAAGCAGGCTTCCCGCAGAGCAGGGAGCCCGATGCGGGGCTCGATCCCAGGACGCTGGGATCATGACCTGAGCTGAAGGCAGACGCTTAACGACTGAGCCACCCAGGCGCCCCTTGAAGCTGTTTTTTGTAGACTTCCTATTTAAGGTTGTAACCCTATCTAAGTGAGAAACAGATACAGGGCAGGAGTTGGACAAACTTTTTTTGTAAAGGGCTGGATTGTTAACATTTTAGACTTTGCAGGCTGGATGGCTTGCTGTTGCAACTGCTCAGTTGCCGTTATAGCGTGAGAGCAGCCATAAACAGTAAGTGAAAGAGTGTGGCTGTGTTCCAGTAAAACTTTTATTTATGAAAACAGGTTGCAGGCTGTGGTTTGCTGACACCTGACAATGGGGTTTGATGTAAAACATAAGGAGATTGTAGCCAGCTGCTTGTAGGGTGCCCTCAAATCTAAACCGTGTCCCTCTCACTAGGAGCAGATAATGTGGCCCTCTGGTGATTGTCATGCAGTTCTCACTTCCATGAGATTCAGTCTCTGTGTTATCTGGTCCTTCTCTGTTTTGTTTCGTTTTTTTAAGATTTTATTTATTTGACAGAGAGAGACACAGCGAGAGAGGAAACACAAGCAGGGGGAGCGGGAGAGGGAGAAGTAGGCTTCCCGCGGAGCAGGGAGCCTGATGCGGGGCTCGATACCAGGATCCTGGGATCATGACCTGAGCAGAAGGCAGATGCTTAATGACTGAGCCACCCAGGCGCCCCTGGTCCTTCTCTGTTAATGCCTAACTGCCTTATGCAGATAAAATATAACAAAGATTAGTATTTTAAAACTCTAAAATGTTTAAATATTCTAATGTTCCTATGTTGGTTATTTCTGTACCTCATTGTCTCATTTGTAAAATGAGGATCTAGCTCTACTGTTAGATGATTTTATATACATTTGCCCTATATTCTGTCTGTAGCCTCATCCTTTTTGAGGACAGATACCTGTGGGTAGCTGAAGAATCTGAATTCATTGAGTTTAAGAGTTAGATTGCAGATCTTCTTCTGCTTTTTGCAGAATCTCCCATTGTAAGTCAGCTTGGGTAAGCATCAGACCAAAGACAGTCCAACTTTAAAACCAGTGAAAACTGTTGCTGTCAGTAGAACTGACTTAACAGAAGCTTTGAAGTGTCTTAATCAAGGGTGACATTGCTTGGATTTCCTAATAGGGAATCTGACATACAAGGTACAGTGACCTTTTTAAAAGTATGGGCATTATATTAAATGAACTCTAAAAACTAAATTCTACATTGTATTTCTGTACCTGTCCGACATGTGTGATACTTTTGTGCATGTGATTAGCATTATACTGGAATAGTGTAAGGAAAGTAGTGAGTATCCTCTTTAATTTAAATATTCTATTGTGAAGTTTATTGGATATTATTTATGAAGCCTGCAGTTAAAGCCATGCTGTAGGCAGACATTCTTCGGTTTAAATACCATAAAGCATCTACCTACATTATAATTTAGACTCTTTAGATTCTGTCAGGACTCTGTTGATTTAGCTTCCTAGAGTTAATATATATTGTTCACATTGTTTAAATTAAATAGACATTGTTTAAATTGGGGACCAAGGGGAAAACAAAATAAATTGGGGACCATAATTGATGGCTTGCATTTAGTGTCTATCAGCCTTATGGAACCTATAAGTCATGGGGGTAAGTAATTTTTCCATAACGTTTAAACAGAATTAATAAGGTGATTGGGATGCTTCATTTTAAGTTGTGCCTCTCAGGTATAGTACTATTATAAACAGATAACATATTCCCAGTTTAGTTTCTGGCATGGTAAACACTACTTTTAAAGGTGGACTTAAATATATCTACATATTCCATAATTTGTATATTCTACTGTTTACATAAAATAATACAGTGAGTTTCCATAATAGGTGCTCAATAAATGCTCACTGATTGACTTTTTTAAAGATTGTATATTTTAGAGAGCGTGCGCATGAGTGGAGGAGGAACAGAGGGAGAGGGACAAGCAGACTCTGCGCTGAGCATGAAGCCCAGTGTGGGACCTGATCTCACAACTCTGAGATCATGACCTGAGCTGAAATCAAGAGTTGGTCGCTCAACCGACTGAGCCACCCAGGCGGCCCAACTTTATTACTATTTTTTTTAATGTACAGTAAAGCAAGTACAGTAAGCTTGGGCTTTTTTTGATACCTGAAATTCTTCAGCAGCTTTCCTTGTGTGGGATTAAGAGGCTTAGAAGACTGACTCTGGGCTGTATTCTGTTTTCATATCTGCCTTGAGTTTGTTTTTGTGGGTGTGCAATAAGGGGTTAGCCATGAAGCACTCTTAAAATAGAACCTGAATTTTTTTCCTTTCCCCCTACCCATTCACCAAATTTTACTTTACTCCTATTTAATCTTAAGATTTATGAAGCTTTAATATATTTGTACCTGAGTTTTGTCCACTAGAAATAACACCTGAAGCATATACAGCCCTCTGGGGACTCTGTTCAGTCTAGTGATGTCTGTTCAGTATGTATCTATGATTTTTAATGTAGTGCTTGGTTGTTAGCTCTAACCATATGTTGTCTTCATAACTAATTCCTTCTTATGATGAAGTTTAGGATCATCAGTATTTATGGTGTAAAATCAATGTTTGGCCCTGGTTGGTTTTATAAAGGGAACATTTGGTTGAAAAGTTTAGGTGTGTTTGCTTCCCAATACTTTATTTACTGTTGGAATGCTTTATTTCAGAATAACTGTGTAGAATACATTGAGGATGATGAGGAACAGGTGGACATTGAGACTGTGGAAGAGCTCTCTGAGGAAATTAATGTTGCCCACATGAAGACCACAGCTGCCCAAACACAGACTTTCAAACAGCCGTAAGTCTTTGTCTTTGGAGTTTTGTTTTTTGTTATTGTTGTTTTGTGACCATATACAAAATTAAATGTTCTGTTTAGGAGCTCTGGATAACTGACCTGGTTTCTTTATTCCTCTAGCTTTTTTCTGATTAGTAGAGGAAGAGGGAGCTGGAATTCAGAGGTAATTAACTTGCCTTGGTTATTGCTAGAAGACCATGTGTGAATGTGAATAACCTGTGCTTTTGGAGCCTGACACATGGGTATTAAAATATTAGTTTTGTTTGTAGCTGTTTAACCTCGGGGCAAGTCTTTGAGTCTTAGATTCTTTACCTGTGAAATGAGGAAAATGCCCCCAATTTGCGACTAGGGTAACTGACACAAGTGGACTACTCAACAGAAGTTAGTTCCTTTATCTTTTTTTTTTTTTTTTTTTTTTTTTTAAGATTTTATTTATTTGTGAGAGAGACAATGAGAGACAGAGAGCATGAGAGGGAGGAGGGTCAGAGGGAGAAGCAGACTCCCTCTTGAGCAGGGAGCCTGATGTGGGACTCGATCCCGAGACTCCAGGATCATGACCTGAGCCGAAGGCAGTCGCTTAACCAACTGAGCCACCCAGGCGCCCTAGTTCCTTTATCTTTTAAGAATAGACATTAAATTCTAAATTTGGTTACTTTACTGATTAAACAGTTGAGATACAGTTGGGAAATTTTTATGTGTTCACAGATGATGAGATGAAAATAGAGTATGATGACTTGGTCAGGAAAATTTATTCCATTTTTTGTGTTAGTAAGCCTTGTATTGATTAGGGATTGGGGTGTGAGAGGTTGATGGAAGTAAGATAGGAGTCCTTATTTTGTGCCAGACTTTGTGCTTTTCCTGTTACCTCATTAACCACCATGTAAAACAGCAGTGAGTTGAGAAAGAGTAATTCTTCATCCCTGATGATGCTGAGAAAGTCTCAGGATGGGGACATAGGTCTAATAATTTTCTTCATTCCAGAGCTATTTGGAGGCTACTTCAGCTGCCTATTGGTTAAGGTTGAAAGAGTTTAAATCTTGTAACAACGTAATTATTAGACTTAAGGTTAGCAGTATCGCTAGATATGCTGATTATACTAAAGTTGATTTTTCTAAACAGCAACAAACAAAAAATACCATTTATAATAGTAACAGAATAGTAACAGAAAAAAAACGTGTTTGGGATTATTAACAAAAGCTGTGTAAAACTTTTATAAAATGTTACCGTGTGACATTGAAGATCAATTCAATAAATGGAAAGATACCATCTTAATGGGCTGGAATAATAAAGGGCCAAGAATAACACACAAAGAGCACAAATTGTAAAGGAACAGATTGTTAAACATTTAAAAATTTTCTCTCACTACACCATGAAAACTGAAAAGGCAAACTTATACTGTAAGGAAAATATTTGCATACATGTTTGACAAAGGATTATTATCAAGGAAATAAAATAATTCTTTAAGTCAGTGAGAAAAAGATGATGGAGTAGATAAATATGTAATGGATATCACAGGCAGTTCACTGAAGAGGAAACCTGGATGGCCAGTAAACACATACAGATTTGTTTAACCTCACAAGTATTTGAGGATATACAATTTAAACCACAGTGACTTCATTAATTCACATCCATAAGATTGGCCAAAGTTGTGATTTCTTTTTTTTCTTTTAATTAAAAAAAAAGTGATTTCTGGTAGGACTGTTGTGTCTAGTTGTGGAGCAATGGGAACATACTGCAGGTGGGGGTATAAATTGTTAGCACCACTTTGGAGAGTAGTGTGATATGACTGAAGTTGACTTCCATACCTTTCTTCCACCCAGAAATTCCACTCCTAGGTATATGTATCCTAGAAAAGTTCACACATATGTACAAGGGGCCATGTATGGGACTATACATTGCAGCATTGTTTGCCATTGAGAAAATTTGGAAACAACCTAAACAGTTATTAGAATTCTGAAAAATAAATTTTGGAAATTTCACACTTCGGAACACTATATAGCAGTTAAAATGATTGAACTAGAACTGTGTCTTTCAATATCTCAGATACAATGTTGAGTGAAATCAGATGAAGAAAGATACACTATAGGGCGCCTGGGTGGCTCAGTGGTTAAGCAACTGCCTTCAGCTCAGGTCATGATCCCGGAGTCCCGGGATCGAGTCCCACATCGGGCTCCCTGCTCAGCGGGGAGTCTGCTTCTCCCTCTGACCCTCTCCCCTCCCCTCTCATGCTTTCTCTCTCTCTCAAATAAATAAATAAAATCTTAAAAAAAAAAAAAAAAAAAAAAAAAGAAAGATACACTATAATAATATTTAGGGGTAGGGGCGCCTGGGTGGCTCAGTCGTTAAGCGTCTGTCTGCCTTTGGCTCAGGTCATGATCCCAGGGTCCTGGGATCGAGCCCCGCATCAGGCTCCCTGCTCAGCGGGAAGCCTGCTTCTCCTTCTCCCACTCCCCCTGCTTGTGTTTCCTCTCTCACTGTGTCTCTGTCAAATAAATAAAATAAAATCTTAAAAAAAAAAAAATAACGTTTAGGGGCACCTGGGTGGCTCAGTTGTTAAGCATCTGCCTTCGGCTCGGGTCATGATCCCAGGGTTCTGGGATCGAGCCCTGCATTGGGCTCCCTGCTCCGCGGGAAGCCTGCTTCTCCCTCTCCCACGCCCCCTGCTTGCATTCCCTCTCTCGCTGTGTCTCTCTGTCAAATAAATAAATAAAATCTTTAATACACACACACACACACACACACATACACACATAATGTTTAAAGTGCTACATAATATTTTCTGTTTAGGGATGCATACGTTCCTAGTAAAACTGCAAAGATATGCATGGTAAAAACTCATTTTGGGGGCACCCAAGGTGGCTCAGTTGGTTAAGCCTCCAACTCTTGATTTTGGCTCAGGTCATGATCTCAGGGTCGTGAAAACGAGCCCCATATCGGGCTCTGCGCTCAGCAGTGAGGCTGTTTGAGATTGTCTCTCTCCCTCTGCCCCTCCCCTCCGCTCGTGCGTGCTCTCTCCCCCCCTCTCAAAATAAATCTTAAAAAAAAAGAAAACCCTCATTTTGAGAATGTTCACCTATGAGAAGGAAGAGAGGAAGGAAATGTGATCGGGTGGGCTGCACATAGATCTCCTGTGTTTTTTGATGAATGGGTAAAGAAGATGTGTGTGGTGGTATTCCACACACAATGGAATATTCCTCAGCCATCAAAAAGAATGAAATCTTGCCATTTACAACCACATAGATGGAGCTAGAGTGTATTATGCTAAGTGAAATAAGTCAGAGAAAGACAAATACCATATGATTCCACTCATGTGTGGGATTTAAGAAACAAAACAGATGAACATACGGGGGGGGAAGGAAAGAGAGGGAAACCATAAGAGACTCTTACAGAACATACTGAGCCTGGTTGGGGGGGAGGGGTTGGTGGTGGTGGTGATGAGGGAGGGAGGTGAGGGGTGATGGAGGGAGGCTAGATGGGTGATGGATATTAAAGAGGGCATTTGATATGATGGCACTGGGTGTTGTATGTAAGTGATGAATCACTGAATTTACTCCTGAAACCAATATTGCACTGTGTGTTAACTAAGTAGAATTTAAATAAAAATTTGAAATGGAAAAAAAAAAGATTTCTTGTATATTTGAGATGTTTTATTTCTCGAGCTACGTGGTAGGCACCCAGATGTTCATTATATATTTTGTTTAAACAGTTTTGTATATATGAAATATTTCATGATTGAAAAAGTAATTTGCAGTTTTAGGGACTATTTGAATACTTAGTGAAAAAAGCATACTATTGAAATAAATCATATTGCCCCATATCAGACCTTGGCAAAAAGAAGCTGGTTATACTTTTAAACAGTTTGGGATGGTTTTGTTTAGTGTAGCTGTGAAATAGGTCTTGGGTTTTTGAATTTCAGTAAGACATTGGAAAATATTGTCTTTACCTAGGTGCCGTACCCATATCTCTGCAGATGAAAAAGCTGCTGAAAGGAGTCGAAAGGTATTTACAATATATTTAATGACAATTACTCATTTAACTAAATTGATAACATTTGTCATTAGGGTTTAAAATAACATTCGTTGTATTAGCTATGACTAATACAGGCTATTTTTGCCAGTGAGTTAATATAATTAGCTTTTTTTCTTAATGAAATTATACTATTAAAATGCTTTTTTCCCCCCCTCTTAACCTCTACTGCTAAATATTAGAATACTTTAGAAGAATTAAAATGGGTACGGAGTTGATGAAAATAGATGTGCTTATTTGAAAACTAATCCTATATTCTAATTGTGTGATGTGAAAAAAGGCTGGCATTCTTTCTTGTCTAGGCTCATGATTTTCAGTGACCTAAAAAATTAATTATTCTCTGAATGATGGCTAGCAATTCAAGAAGCCATTAAATTATGAGCCCTCTTAGATTTTCTTGATGTATTTAAATGTATGATGTCGTGGCACCATAATTAAGCAAGGGTTTTTTTCCCCTTATCCTTAGGCGAAGCATGGAAGAGAGTTTGGTTGTTTAAACCATTTTCCACTTGTTCTTCTGTCTTTTTAATTTAAGTGATAAAAACAGTGATGGAGATGGGGTTGAGGTGGAGAGTGGTATTCAAGCCTTTTCAAAAACCACTGGGTGATTAGTTTGGGTTTGGTGTGGTTTTGGGTGGTACATATTTACATGATTGTAATCATTTTGCATATATCACTATATTTTTTCATTCATCCTAAAACATTTTTCAGATGTAAGAATTTTCATAATAGCTTATATACACAAGCCACTGTTTTGTACCCTAATTATTACATGCAAATCATTTGTAGCGTCTTACTATAATTAAACTTGGTATTAATTTTCTATCTTGTATCTTTTATTTTCTCATACTATATTAATGCACAATGAGTTTGACTTTAGAAAGACAGTGATTTTATATAAGAGTTTTGGGGTACTATCTGGGTTTGATAAAGGCCAACAGTGTCAAAAAAAAAAGAAGTAGAAACATTAGAGAGGGAAAAACACAAAACCAAGAAACTGTAGAAGACAGGGAATATAATTATGACTCACTTTGTATGAGTAGTATTCACATTGTCTTGATTTAAGGTAGCCACTGTTAATGATTTTTTTCAAGTTTTCATAATCTGTGAATAAAGTATGGAAGACTTGCAGTCTTGAAAAATGTGTAAGTACAAATGACAAATTGGGAGGTGAAAGAGGGAAGAAGAAATGAAGGATACGAGTGCTGATATCCTCATTTTACAAAGAGATACTGTGTTGATGAAATGAGAAATTGATACAGAATTATATTCAAGTTGCAAAGGGATCAATATAAGAATTAAAATTAATGACATGTCTGTATTAGGAAGAATGTGAGATGTTAGTGGTGTGAGCTAAGTCTTCTGCATAGCAGGAAGCAGATAGCATTGAAAATGGAGAAGAATAAGCTTAATATTACTGTTTTTTACTTAGAATATAGATTTAAGAACCAGAAGAAGCCTCTAAAAGAATCAGGAAGTGGTTGTTTTTAAGGATCCAGGTACAAATGTAGGGCACAGTTGCTTTTCATGATAAGCTCTTCAAATATTTATATTTAAAACCCCGTGTGCATCTATTATTACTATTTTTTTTTTTTAGTAAGTAATTTTTTAAAGTGAAAGAGAATAACAGAAAGAAGCCTAAGGCATACTGAGGGTCAAGAAAGGCTTCTCTGGAAAAATGCAAAGTTTGACTTTTAAATGTTAAGTTTTGGAGGATAGGATGGGAGGGATAGGTTCAGGCAACAGTTCATAATGGCAGGGTGGTGTGAGATTGCATAGTGCGTTTTGTAAACTTCTAGCACTTTGGAATGGTTGGAGAGAATGGTGATTTAGGAATAGAGGCGGTTGATCACTTTACCAATTGTAAAAGGTCTTAAAGCAGTTAAAAAAAATTTTAAACCTGTTTTCCATCAATTAAGATTTTGTTGAAATTTTTCATGTGATTTGTGTCATGAAAACAAGTTTTAATAATAAATTTTATGGATAACCTTTTGTTAGATTTCCCTCTTCAAATTCTTCCTCATTTGAGAACCACTGAAATTTGAGCTGGGAGGTGATTTACACGGTTGGTTACTAGATTGGAGGAAGGATAGGCTGAAAGTAAGATGACCAATATCAAGAGGTTGTTAAAATAGTCCAGACAGAAAACAGTAGATACCTGGTATGGAACAGTGCCATTTGGGATGGAGGTAGAGGGCAGGTACAAATGAAAGATAATTAGGTGGCAATCTTTTGTTTGGATAGGCTCCACCAATTCCTCTGAAACTGAAGCCTGATTACTGGAGTGAAAAACTCCAAAAAGAAGCAGAAGCTTTTGCTTATTATCGCAGGACACACACTGCCAATGAGCGTCGTCGGCGTGGTGAAATGAGGGATCTCTTTGAGAAATTGAAGATCACATTGGGATTGCTGCATTCTTCCAAGGTTTCCAAAAGTCTCATTCTCACTAGGGTAAGTGTTCTCTGTAAGTGACCCACAAATAAGAATTTGATTAAGAGAATCTTCTAGAGATACTATGAGAAAGAGAATCATCACCCTAAGAGGGACATTGAAGTAGAGCTTATGTTTTAACATCTGAATGTGGACTAGTGAACACCCAGCAAATCTCTTAAGGGGAAAAGCCCTCATGTTGAGTCAGAGTAGTTTGTCATTTAAAGTCAAGTTCTTAACCAGCCAAGCTATCTTTACTTCAGATTAAGTCAGAAACTCTGGTTAGCTCTATTTACCACAATCTCTGTATGTTGGTGTTCTCCATAGCACTTAGGATAATTTACCAGTGAAAAGCACAACATAAGTGATACTTTAACGTAGTTTTAACAGTTGCCAGTCATTTTATTTATTTATTTTTTTATTTTTAGATGTATTATTTATTTTAGAGAGAGAGTGGGGAGGGGCAGAGGGAGAGGCAGAGAGAGTCTTAAGCAGATTGTGTGCTGAACTCAGTCTGACACGGGGCTTGATCTCACAACCCTGAGATCACAACCTGTCCTGAAACCAAGAATTGGATGGTTAACTATGCCACTCAGGTGCCCCTAGAATAGTTTACCACAGTGAAAAGCACAACATAAGTGATATACTTATATATACTTATATATTTTAATGTTTCTGATTTTTTTTTTTTAAGATTTGTGTGTATGAGAGAGGGCATAAGCAGGGAGAACAGCAGGTAGAGGGAGAAGCAGGCTCCCTGCCGAGCAAGGAGTCTGAGGTGTGGGACTTGATCCCAGGACCCTGGGATCATGACCTGAGCAGAAGGCAGACGCTTAGCCGACTGAGCCACCCAGGTGGCCCACATAAGTGATATTTTAACGTAGTTTTTAACAGTTGCCAGTCATTTTAAAAGGAAATCTGAAATATCTAAGGTAGTTTCATTTAAATTGCTTTTAAGTAGAAGTTGGAGGAGTACAAGGCAAGCATTCATATCCATCTAGAACATAGTTATTTCAACCAGATTTTACTTAGACAAGGAGGTGATTTTAAAGTTGATTATTAAAATCTAAGAGTAAAATGTTTTGTAACTCCTTGTAGTACTAGAAACACCTGTGAAACACTCAGTGCTGCTCTTTGGAAATAATCATGTTCCTTAGAAGTAAAGCCAGAACACCTCCTACAGTTTAACAAATAATAGTTTCTGAAGCATTAAGAATTGTTTTAAATGACATATAAAGTTTTCTAAAGTATTAGATTAAAATTTTTTCATTGAAGAAATTGTATAGGCCTTACCTGTTTTTAGAAAAGAGCAAATCAATTCACATGATACTAATTTTTTGTTCTTAGGCATTCAGCGAAATTCAGGGACTAACAGATCAGGCAGACAAGCTGATAGGACAGAAAAATCTTCTGACTCGAAAACGGAACGTTTTGATACGGAAAGTCTCATCTCTTTCAGGTGAGATACGTGAATGATCTCTGGTAAAAAGAGTATAATACAACATCTTTAGTGAGGAGAAATCCTCAGTTAGACTTTTCAGATACTTCTTAGTTTATGGCTTGGTTCCCAGAGTTAACAGTTACCTTTTGATTGGGTGGGGCGTTTCCTCTGGATTATAATCACTCTTGCCTTCCATAGTTTTGGGGAATATAGTTAAATCAACTGAATTTCAGTTGACTCTATTTCTCATTATTATGTGGGGTTATATAAAGAGTGACAGTTTATTCCCTATCAACCTATAGGTAAGACAGAAGAAGTGGTCCTGAAGAAGCTAGAGTATATTTATGCAAAACAACAAGCACTAGAGGCACAAAAAAGAAAAAAGAAGATGGGATCAGATGAGTTTGATGTGTCTCCCAGAACTAGCAAACAGCAGGAAGGATCTTCTGCATCATCTGTAGATCTTGGACAGATGTTTATAAATAACAGGAAGGGGAAACCTTTGATTCTTTCCAGAAAAAGAGACCAGGCCACAGGTAGGAGGGACATTTTTTGCTTTCCTTAATGTAGGTGAACATGAGTTTAGTTCAGTGGAGTGAGTCTTCTCTTGGCTGTAATTTTAGATTTAATTAAATGAATTAAAGATGGGTTGTATAAAAAGAATATTAAGTACATTAGATTTTAGTTTCTAGCTTTACACACTCAAGCAGATCTTAAGAAGTTACCAGTTATGGTAACATGTAAGACCTACTTTTGATAGCAGTCATGTTATTCTAATGTTACAGTGAATATTTTTTTTTAAGCTGCCATCCTTTCATACTTTATACCGAAGCTCTTGATTTCCCTGCAGTTTTGCTCATGAGTTGAGTTGTCTTGCGGAGACAAATAAATTGGAATTTTAAAAAAATTTAATTTTGTTGAGTCAGACTCCGTATTTTCATCAGATTGCCTATCAGTGAATTGCTGTTAAGGAACAAAGTAAATTGGTTTTAAGTTATTGTTCTCTCCTATCTTGATTTTGGAAGTGAGGCCTTGTTGCTTTTATATTACTTGTTTTTATTCTTAGAGAATAGTGTATCCTCTTTTACTCTTCGGGTTGCCCAGTGTATGAACCAGGAAATCTAAGAAAGTACTGAGGGATACTAAAATATGAGTTAGTTTTAACTTCGCTGAGAAAGGATTTTAATGATCGTTTAATCCACCTCATTTCATAGATGGAGAAACAAAGTTTAAGGGCTAGAAACTTGTACTTTGTTAGAGGTGTATAAGAAAAGCCTGTCTGGGGATAGAATTGTGCATGCCTTCATTTAGATTCACTATCAAGACTGTTGGAACTATTCCATTGAAAAAGTGGTTGCATGTTGAGTTTTCCTCAACATAAGTTCTGTCCCTTAGGAGAATCAGTGGACAGGTAACCCGTTAGGCAGTGACAAGTGGTTCAAAAAGTAAATTCCAAGTTGAGGTTCCCTAACTAATTTGAAATTTACTTCTTGCCTTTTAAGTCAAGAGTGTGGTTTTAGGGATATCTCCCAGACTCCTAGGTTATACCAACATAATTGAAGACCTTTTATCCCTAACTTATTTCTGATTTTCCTTACAGAAAATACCTCCCCCTCTAACACTCCACACACCGCTGCCAACATCGTGATGACTCCGCAAGGGCAGTTGCTCACCTTAAAAGGTCCTTTATTCTCAGGACCAGTGGTAACTGTTTCTCCTGCTCTCTTGGAAGCAGATCTGAAGCCTCAAGTTGCCACCAGTGCTGTGGCTCAGTCAGGTATGTTGTTATAAGTGTTGTCCTCTCTGGGTGGTGAAAAAGAGTTATCCCTGGTATCTCACTGTGACAGAGAAAGCCTTTGAATGTGTTCTGTAATGATAAAGATCTCTTCTATTTGCATTTTCCTTGGAAAGAGATGACCCTCTTTTTATAACATGTTTGGCTCTATTGATTTTTTTTTTTTTTAAACATGGGATTGGGAACTATTTTGTGAGTTTTAGTTATTTCTAAGTAGGAAAAACATTGTAAACAAACGAAAGTAAAAGGAAGATGAGTCATTGTTTTAGGTTTTGGTGTTAATAAATATTTATTAATTTTGTGTTGTAATCTGAGATGGTGCACTCCTACTTTACCAGCCTGATTCAGTTTGAGCACCACTCCCTTTTGGGGAAAAGGAGTAGAATTGAAAAGGAAGTCTCAGTTTGATGATTTAGGTTGTAGGCACCTAAATTTCTATTAAGGTAAAAGGGTATCTTTACCAGTACTAATACTGCTAAACCCTTTCTGGAGGGGTCATCCTTTCTTCTACAGTGCTGCCTCTAGGGCTTCATTTTACCCTCAGAGTAGCAGTTAATTGGGTGAACAGAATCAAGATCCATGTTTGCCCCAGGATAAAAAATAAACTGGGGAGCATTTCTATAAAAGAATTAAATAGAACTTAAAATAACAAAGAATATTAGAGTACTTTGGTTAGATTTTACCTGTTTTCTTGTTGGGCTAGGTTCGTAATTTGAACCTAATATTCCTTTCATCTTCTTGATAAACGTAAACTGGTGAGGGGTGCCTGGGTGGCTCAGTATTTAAGCATCTACCTTCGACTCAGGTCATGACCCCAGGGTCCTGGTATCAAGCTCCTCATCGCATTGGGCTCCCTGCTCAGCAGGGAGCCTGCTTCTCTCTCTCCCTCTGCCTGCTGTTCCCTCTGCTTGTGCTCTCTCTCTTTGTAAAATAAATAAATAAAATCTTAAAAAAAAAAATAAGTAAACTGGTGAATTTTGACTACTAACTCTCTGAGATCTCTGGTCATTGGGTATGAATGAGAATGATGCTTACCACTGTAGATCTAAACGAATTTTTTTTCCTCCTTCAGAAAATGACGACTTATTTATGATGCCAAGAATTGTTAATGTGACATCATTGGCCACAGAAGGAGGTATGGTAGATATGGGTGGCGGCAAATATCCTCATGAAGTTCCTGATGGCAAGCCATCTGACCACCTGAAAAGTACTATCAGGAATGAAGATAACTCCTTTGAAGATTCGGGTAGAATCTCTTCCAGAAGCAACCATAGAGATGGCAGAATGGCATTGGGTCCAACACCAGTTTTTCTGGCAAATAAAGATTCTGGTTTTCCACAGATAGTTGATGTTTCCAGTATGCAAGAAGCACAAGAGTTCTTACCCAAAAAGATTTCTGGTGAAATGAGAGGTATTCAATATAAATGGAAAGAGTGTGAATCTAGACGGGAGAAACTGAAGCCAAAGGAGTCTACGTTTCATAAATTGAAGATGAAAGATCTCAAAGACTCAAGTATAGAGATGGAACTGAGAAAAGTAGCATCTGCTATAGAGGAGGCAGCGTTGGATCCCAGCGAACTGCTGACGAACATGGAAGATGAGGATGATACTGATGAGACACTGACTTCATTGCTCAATGAGATTGCCTTTCTTAATCAACAACTAAATGATGACTCTGTTAGCCTGGCTGAACTGCCCAGCTCTATGGATACGGAGTTCACAGGGGATGCTCGACGGGCTTTTATCAGTAAGCTTCCTCCTGGGAACCGAACAACTTTCCAAGTTGGCCACTTGGGAACTGGTTTGAAAGAGTTACCTGAGGTACAAGGGGAGAGTGACTCTGTCAGTCCTCTCCTCTTGCACTTGGAAGATGATGACTTTTCCGAGAACGAGAAACAACTTGCTGAACCAGCCTCTGAGCCAGATGTCCTTAAGATTGTTATTGACTCTGAGATAAAGGATTCCCTCCTTTCCCATAGGAAAGCCAGTGATGGAGGGAAGAGTACTTCTGGCGTCCCTGCAGAGCCTGAAAGTGTGTCCTCGCCTCCTGTTCTACACATGAAGGCTGGCCTAGAGAACAGCAGCACAGATACTTTGTGGAGGCCTATGCCAAAGTTGGCACCTCTAGGTTTAAAAGTAGCTAATCCTTCCAGTGATGCAGATGGTCAGAGTCTCAAGGTGATGCCTTCTTTGGCACCTGTAGCTGCCAAAGTTGGATCGGTTGGACACAAAATGAACTTAACAGGGAATGACCAGGAATGCCGGGAGAGCAAAGTGATGCCTACACTGGCACCTGTTGTGGCCAAATTGGGCAACTCTGGGGCCTCACCAAGTTCTGCAGGGAAATGAACTTATTTGTCCTCAGGCAGAAGCCAGGCTATGAGGGAAACCTCCTTTCTCTGTAGGCATCTGTTTGTGTCATGGAACTGTGATCCTTGACTTTGATGCGGTGGATAATGGTAGAGAAAGGGGGGTAGGGTGCTGACCTCGATATTAGAAATTACTACTATGAAATTCTGATCATGTTAAAATGTGTTACCTCACTTGTGGTGCTGGGTCTCCTCATCCTCTCTAAGAAGATGTGATCCATTACTGAACACGAGGTGCCCCTCTTACCCAAGGAATTCATAACAAGACTCTAGGTCCATAGTGGTTCCTAGTTCTTCCCTCCCAGAGAAAAAGCTGCTTGAGACTTTGGAGTTGCTATGGGCTGAACTGTAGTGGATAGCTGTTGTTTTAAGTGGTTTAAGTCTGAAATCCAAGGAATGTGATGCACTTGTGCGAAGCGATCCAGAAGAGATAGTTTTTAGTTGGTGTTTCAAGAGTAGCGGGAGAGAGGATGGGTACCATGGAATACCAAAGTGAAACACTTTGTGTCATTCAGCAAAATTTTCTCTTCTTTCATATCCCAAGTAGCTTCCATTCCCTTTTCAATCAGAATTATAAATCCAAGCCTTCTGGTAACGTAGGAATGCTTTTAACTTTTCATACTAAGGTGATTATTTTGAGATGTTAAGGAAAATACTAGTTCTCCCTTACTGTCTGGGTGTTGAAAGACATTTCACAGTACCAGGAATTTCTACCTGGAATATGTATTTTGGAGGTAGGCACAGAGGGAGCTCTCCCCTTTTCACAAATCACATCACTCAAGAGACAGCTAAAATGAAAAGCATTCCCTGCCCAGACCAGAGACAGTGGCCAAAACAAAAAATTGTGGGGCTGGATGTTTCCCAAATCAAACCAGCCTCCTGGTGCTTGAAGGTTTCATTCACTATTACCTGCACAGGATGTAAAGAAAAGAAAAGTTACAGTAGGCACTCTTTACCAGGGAAATGAGGCAGTATTTGAATCACGAGATATATTTTTTATTATCTGCTACCATGGATTCAATGATCTGTAGAGCTTTTTCACTCATTAGCTGTCAGGGTATGAAGGACTGACAGCCTGTAAAGATAAAGATATTTATATTTTTGTATAGTTGTTTTCATAGATTTCTCAAAGGCTGAAGTTTTCAACCTAGAAGATGAGATTTGTATTGAGTATAGAAATGACGTTTCCTATCTAGTTTGTAAATAATCATGGTGCACTTGAGGGGTCTCTTGGAAACTCCTGGGGGCAAGAATCACTATTCTGAAAATGTATAGATTGGGATTTAGCTGCTGCATTTTGCCTTTCTTAAATAATTATATTTTGGAATGTAACCCCTGTTCTGTCTTCATTGACAGGATTTGCTTGTGTTGTGAAACACTAACACAAGAGCTTCCAGTGCCTGGGCTGTGCCTAGGTGATGCTATTTCTTCTGCATCCTCCCCCACCCCCCTTTGCCTTCTTTATGCCAAATCCCACTCAGCATATCTTCAGACATAGGTTGTGAGACCAGCTTTGGAATGGTTCTAGCCAGTGAATTAGTACTTCCATGGTTGGTTCCCTTTCTAGTAACTCTGGTAATCAGCAGATTGAAAAAGAGTGGAAAAATTTCCTCTGCAAATTGCAGTGAGAGCAAATTCTTTGTTGATTTTGTGCTACTAGCCTTTCTAGACCTGCTCATCAGCATTCAACCTTCCCTCCTTTAAAGGTTTTTGAAGAAGCTTGAAGTAGGTAATGAGTGCCCCTCAGCTTCTCATTATCCCTCCCTCTCCTCTTTACCCAGCAGATTTCATTCAATGCCTTAGCCAAGGAGTCCAGCACCTGTCTCCCCTGCTAATAATTGTCCTTGGAGATCCTAGTACTTTAATCCAGGTATAGCAGTTTCCCATTATTAACTTGCTTGTCTCGTCCTCAAATTTCCTCCTGACTTCCCAAGGCTCTTGTTAGGCTTTTGAGGGTCAGCCAAAGGAGAAGGCAAGTGAGTTGAATAATCCTCAGGAAAAGAAGGACCATTCTGCTTCTGAACACTGTTCCCTTTTTTAGAAGAAAATAGATAAACAGGTAATAATCAGTTCTTGATGGGAAGATAGTTGAGAGATGTACAAAGATGGAAATGAGAGATGATTCCAGGTGTTTCAGGAAGGCTGCAGATGTCTTTACAAACTCCCAAGATAATGGTGTTTTCAAGACCTCTTAGAACTGGTAAGTTGTGAGGGCTAATTTGGAGGGCTCAGTCTTCACAACACTCCTGCAGTCATGACAGAAATCTCAAATCTCCAAAAACTCCTTCCTTTTAACCTTACCCCAGGAGAAACTGATCTATGAAAATGACATGTGTGATTATGAAAGATGTAGTTGAGAGGAGTTGAGGAATTGGGAGGATAGTGAGCTCTCACCCTAACACTATAAGAAGCATGATCTCAGTAGACCAATAATTCGCCTTTTTATACATCTGTAAATAAATGGAATGTTTTTAAGAATATAATTATGTCAGATTTAGCCTTTTCTTTTATATATTAAATATATATCTTTCCTTTTCTGCTTTTGAAAAATGACTATTTTTTTAGAAATGTAAGAACAGAAGAAGTTTGGTGAGTGGAAGGCAGAATGTATAAACTTGAAATAAATCAGTTATAATAATTAAAGCAGGATTTGGTGTTGGGAGGTTTGTGCTGAGTTGGAGCAGAGCAGTCTAATGCCCTTGAGTCATTTGAGAGAGGTGCCACTGAAGTAGTTTTATCATAGGAATTCCTTACTGTTTTCAAAGTTTCTGACATGCCATCTAGGGGAGATTTTTGCTAATCGTAGCATGTTTTACATGGAGACTTCAAAATTTTGCATAAATTGACAGCCGGTGTTTGTCTCAAGAAGTTCTACAGTGAAGAAAGGCTAGCCTCATAATACTAATGTGTGCAAGGTAATATGTCAGTTACCTTAGAGAATAATGGGACATTAACACAGTCTCAGGGGCTAAGGACAATAAATGTTCTTAAAACAAGGTACATGTTAACTAACTAGTATCAAGATTTACAAAACATTTTATTAAAGGAGTCCTTTAGACATTGAAACTAAGATCACTAACAGATGAAGTCTATGTATTATGAACTTCATGCAAATTACTTTGGGTAAATGTATAATAAATTCAGGGCCCCCCGCCCCCCCGGAACTATGGATGAAATACCTGACAGGCCCTTCTGTAACAAGTTTGAAATGTTTTGAACACAGATGAAAGGCAGATAATCCATACATAATTTGGGGCAGTGTTCAGTAGTGTGTTTTTTGTTTTGTTTTTCTTTTAATTATACTGGTTAAGATAATTGAATGGGATCAGGTGAATTGAGAGGTAAATGCACTTTGAAGACGGGTCTGAAAAATGGTGATAACCCTTGTTCCTCACGTCCGGATTAAAAAACAATGCATAGAGTAGGCAGCACATTTTCAGGTACTTTTATAGAGAATGATGGATAACCAAGAATCTGAATACATTTCTGGCACATAATTGTTGATTTTGAAGAAAATCCTTATAAGGACATCAAATCTTCATGTTATTGTATTATCTCTAATCAAATTTTACATGAACATGAATGGCTGGATACAGAGAAAATTAAAGCTGAGGTATACAGACTGCCATTTGGAGAAAAAAGATCAGTCAAAAATAAATGCATTTTTAAAACTAAGGGGAATAATTTGATATGAACAAATTCTGAACTGAGGCATGGTTGCAGTATATTAAGTATGACTGAATTGCTCTACAGAGATAATAACATAAGCGTTGAATAATAGTGTGATGGAGGCGTATGTGGAAGGTGAGAAGGCTAAACCATGGAATGAGTTGGGTATTTTGAGACAAATCTAAGCTCTACTAAATTCTTCTATCATTGCAAACTCTGCTGTTAGAAGAGATTTTGTTAAGTAGGAAAGCAGTCTTGGAAGCATTGTTTTGGGATCCATCCTGTTTCCAACTGCAAGCATTGATCTCAGCTGTCCCACAGTGCCTTGCATGTAAAGGTGCTCAATAAATATTTGAACTGATGAGCAAATGTTTACTCCAGCCTGTTTTCCAGGATCTTATAATTGCACCTTTTTGCATGTTAAGCCTAGGGTGAATTTTAAAATCTGATCTAATGAGCATAGTGCAAAATTGTATGCATCTATTCCTAGACATCTACAATTTTAGGATCTGACAACCATGTATGTTTAGGACATATACAAGCAGAATAAAAAGTGAAATAGTGTATGGATGGTGAAATACTTATATAAGGGTCAACTGCATTTGGAGGGTGGGTTGGCAGTTTGGAGAAAGGGATAGCGCTTTTATTCATGCTAGACCTAGGATTACTATTTTATGAGGAATTAATTCATGAAGCATGGGAACAGCCTACAGCCTATTCCCATATTGACAATTCAAAAGCTGCATGATATCTAGACAATAAATGGATTAAATGGTGAAGAATTAAAAATACATGGTTGGCCTTAGACGAAGTATGCAGATTCTAGACTTAGAATATCTCATTACACTGTTCTCAGTCTTTCAGCTAGATGATTTTAGTGAAAGGAGCTTGGATTTGTCTCTACAGCTTCAGCTTCAAATTAATTTGGGGAACGTGTCTGAGGGGATAAACCAGGCTAACTCTGGACGGGAAATGACCAATGACACTTTGTAAACTTACCTACCTGGCCACAAGTGATGTGAGAAAACCACTAGTGGACACAAAAATGATGCAGAGAGAATTAGGGACAACTCTTGAGGGTGGAGGTGGCAGTTGCTGGGGCATGTAGCACACAAGTAAAGACAGCAGGTGGCACCATTTATTAGTATTTTTTTTTTTTTTTTTTTTTTTTTAAGATTTTATTTGACAGCGAGAGAGGGAACACAAGCACGGGGAGTGGGAGAGGGAGAAGCAGGCTTCCCGCCGAGCAGGGAGCCCGATGCGGGGCTCGATCCCAGGACCCTGGGATCATGACCTGAGCCGAAGGCAGACGCTTAACGACTGAGCCACCCAGGCGCCCCCATTTATTAGTATTACATTCACTCCTCCCTCTCTCCCCCCATAGAGGTAAAATAGAGTAGCAAGGAATTGAAGGAACCAACTTTCCATTTCATACTCTGTGGCTGACCCTTGCCTCCTTCCTTCAGATTTGAGAAATAAATGGAAAATCCCATTTTATGTTGCTTTATGTCTCCATTGGGTGGAAGAGAAGGAAGCCTCATGCTTCTGGTAGCCATTGCCAGTTGATCGTCTAGGAGGTGACTTGCCAGATTTTTGTTTCAACGTGGGCTTTGCAGATCCTAGTTTACAACACATGGCTGCAATACATACAAGTACATACCTCTTTTGCCAAATGGCTGTACAAGGCGCACCCACAGCAGTGGGTTTAGGGGTCCTTCCATTTTGCTAACGCGTTGTGTCCCCCAGGGGTTCCAAAGATTTGGGTAGGGTGAGACTCTACATAACAGCGTACGCTTTGTCTGGGGTCCAAGTGTTTTGGCTTACGTTAACCTTTTCATAGGCAATCTTGAAGTAGCAACGAGGCCAAAGGACTTCTAGAAAACAAACAGGCCGAGACACGTAAGAAGTAGTATGCGCGCGCGCCACTTCTCTCCCCCCACAATGAACTAGAAAAACCATACCACTAAGTCTAGTGCCGACAAGTTTGACGGTGACCTCGCCAAAGTAACGATACTAGGGAAAAGAGTAAATTTTGACAGAAACAAGGAAAAGATCTGGATCAACAAAATCCTGTCAACTCTAGGGGAGAGAGTGCGGTGGGATATCGGAGCCTAAAGGAAACAAATGTATCCCAGGAGCATTCACTTCTCTCCCTTCCCTCGCACACCTAAACTCAGTTCTTGGCTATCATCTCCCGCCCCTTTTTCGATCACAGCCAATCAGGTTGCCCAGTTCAAAACACTTGTTACCAATCTCAAGAGTTACTCAGGGGAGTCATTTCACGTAGGTCAAAGCGCCGGGGAGGCGGCGAGCAGAAACGATTCAAACCACTTTAAATCCCAGCGCTTGGGGTCGATGGGAGCAGAGCCTTATAGCTTTACCTCAACCTTGTAATTGTGAGCTAGGAGTTAGTTTTGGCTAAGGTCCCTCGGGCCTATCAAATGCCAACCGCTGCACCCTGGGGGCGTGGTTACCGTCTTGTTGGGGCTCTGGGAAGTGCACTTCTCCGGAGGACCGGGCCTGATAATACCATAAAAGGCTGGTTCTCTCAATTCTGAAGCCATGTTCTGTTGACTTTCCTTTAGGAGCGCTCCCCGCGACTGCACTGTGCGGAACCCTTAGTTTTCGAGTCCCATCTCTGCTTCCTAGGCCCTGTCATTGGCTCCGCCCCCATAAGCCTTACTGGTCCACTCTCAGAACGCCCTCCTGGTTACAGACCGCACCCCCTCGCCTGGGCTCCGCCTCACCAGCCCGTAGCTTGGCCCAGGCGGTAGTTCGCGTTTTGAGCCGCTCGTGCCACCATAGCTGCTGCTGCCGCTGCTGCTGCGGAGCCGAAATCGCCGAGCGCGATGCCTGAGGGCGCTGTGAGCGGGGTGCTCCCCGCGCCCTGGGGCTGGTGAGGCTGGGCCCGAGCGGGGGCGCTGGCGAGTTGCTGGGGCTGCTGAGGGAGGTGAAAGAGAAGGGTCCAGGGCCCCTGCGGAGGGCCGAGAGCGAGCTCCCGAGGGTCGAGGGTGGGGGAGGGAGGCTCCCGTGGCAGAACGGGTTGCCGGGCCACAGCGAGCCCCGCCGCGCCGAGTGTCCCTGCGGCCGCCAGCTCAGGTGTCCAAGCCCCGGGCGGGACTCCTCGGTGGCCTCGGCGGCCTCCTTCTTTAGACACTGCAGTTGCCATGGGAACAGTTGGGAATTAACGGGGACCAGACCAACCACAGCCCTACCAGGGCCAATCCCATCCCTCTGGCTGAACGTCTCTGGCAGGCGTGGGCCTGGTATTTCTTTGCAGCTCTGGCTTTTTTCCCCCTCTTTTTCATGGGTTTGTCCTTCAGACGTAAGAAACCGCGCAGGGCTTGAAGGCAGGTATGAGGAGAAGGGAGAGGGTAATGCCTAGAGATAAAAGCTGCAGACACGGCTAGGCAGAAGATAAGGTGGCCTCTGCCATCTCAGGTCAGTGGGAGGGCATACTGGAAGGACCTGTGGAGTGGGAAGGCAGTGCCGCTTTTGAGACAAGTTCCAAGACTGGGCCAGGAACTGTCCCCCGGGGCTCCTCATCATGATGGCTGTGGAAGGGTCAACTATTACCAGCCGGATCAAGAACCTGCTGCGATCCCCATCCATCAAATTACGCAGGAGTAAGGCAGGAAACCGGCGAGAGGACCTCAGCTCCAAGGTGAGTCCTAGTATTGGGAGGCACCCGTTTCCCACCGTCCCTCTCTTCTGTTCCGTGTTCTTCTTTCACCTTCCTCTTTCTCGGGAAAGAGAAGAACCAGAAGCTCTTGTTGGCTCTAAAGGATCAAGTGTGCCCATCTCTGCGCCTCAGGGAAGCAATGATTTAATTTTAGGTTAAAGGAAAAAGAGCAGCAGGAGTGAGCATGCCGAGATTTCTCCGTGAAAAAGAATAGGAGGAAGGCAACCTGGATTCAGTTGTGGCTTCACTACAAACTAAGACTGTGCTTGGGGAAGCCAGTTCATAAGTGATGACTCAGTTTCCCATTTTGGATGAGGTAGTGGGACCACATACCCTGTGAAGGGCTAAGTTGTGACTAATATAGCTGCAGGTTTTAGTGTCACAGCTGAGGTTATGCAAGACAGTAGTAGCAGAAAGAATACCTAGTTTGAGGAATTGACTTGCTAAATGCTTTTGCCTGGGGTCAAAACAAATTTGTCTCTTCCAGAAGCCTAAATTAATTTAACTGGAGCCTCTTAGATGCTTAGGAATGATAACATGCAAGGAGCCAGGTATCTGCTAGCAAAACAGTCCTCCTGGTTTGTCCTTGAACACTGCCTGTCTTACTCACTCTGTGCCACCCTGCTGCACAAGTTCCTCAGAGGCCAGTCCCTTTCCATCCCCTCACTTGTCTGGGTGTTGGTCTTTATGCTTTCTTCAACTTCGTTGAGCCCCCACAACTTTGGGAATACAAAAGCAGACCAAATTTATTTAATCCCTGAAGGAATCTAGGGTTTTGTTCCCACAGAATCAGATTCGACTTTTGTGTCATATTAGCAGCCTATAAACACAGTAGCCTTGTGCAGTCCAGGATTGCTACAGGGAGAGACACTGGAGACAGCAGCATTTTATTGCCTTGCTGTATCTCTTCAGAGGATGAGTAGAGCCAATGAGTAATGACTTAGAGTGCTCATGTGCAACATGGAAGGATTCTGGGAGGACTTGGTTCAGATCTCTGTCCTTTAGCAGAACCTTACTTGGATGTGGTCAGAAGGAGAACAGCCTTCCTGTGTATTTCAGCAGAGATCATATTGAATTGAAATTGGCCACAAGGTTCCATGGCAGTGGAGTTGGTGACCTTTCTAAGGACTCTAATAGGAGTTCATTGTTCATATTCTCCAGAGGTAGGAGAATGAGCCTGGAACTTAGAAACTGTCTTAGATTTGACTCTTTTCACTCATTTACTGTGTTGGATCACTTAGTACTGCAAGCTCTCTTATTCTTGGCTGGTAACTTGACAGTGACCACCACCACTAGAGCAATCGTCTCATATGTTTTGGCTTCTTTTTCTGACCACGAATGCTATAGGTAGTAGAAATGTGTAATGGGAGTTTATTCTTCAGTGTTAATACTTACTATAATTTTGGTCTGGATCCAGAAGGTGCAGTCCACCATTCTTTAAAACTTCCCATATCACTCATCATTAATGGACTCAACAAATGTTTATTGTGTGCCTGTTATGTATGGAATCAGTGATGAATAAAACATCCTTGCCATCAAAGAGCTTGTGGCTAGTCATATTATATATAAACAAATAATTACAACTTGGTATGTTAAGTGCTGTCCTAGAAGTAAGCATAAAGGTCTTAAAGGCAGCACAGGGAAGGGAACCTAAGTCAGCTTAGGGGAATTAGGAAAGACTTCACAGAGGTAGGGATGCTTGAACTGTGAGTCCTGAGGCAAGAGAAGAGGGAAAGCTCTCTAGGAAAACAGTGAAAAAGAGCATCCCAGTGGCATCACCATTAAACATCCCTGTTTCAAATAGAAATTCAGTGTTTCAGACTGCTTTAAATGGCTTTGTTTGTCCTAGAGCTGTGAATGAAGGAAATACTAAGCTGAAGTTGAATGACCCTTGAGTAGTCCGACAGAGCAAGAGTGTGGTGTCTATCTTTAGCACCCAAAAGTAATTGCTGTCTTTGTGTGCCTGGGACCCTACAGATGTCTGACTCCCCACACTCCTTATTGAAGTCTCGACTTAAGATGATTCTAAAAGCCTGCCCTGTAGTAATCCACATAGGACCTGATGTATAAAGCTTTGTGAGCTGCTCTAATATGTGGTGGCTGTGGGTCATCATGGTAACAATCAGAAAGCTTGTAATTCACGGATAACTAACTCTGAAATAAAATTTGAAGACCAAAAGACATATGCCTTTGAGGATTGGGGGGGGGTGGCAAAGAAGGAAGTGACAGAGGGCCTTTGTGCACCTCTTACCTGAGATGGCCTGCTGCTTTGAGTCATACTGTTCCCCCTGTCTAAAGTAGCCTTTTCACCAAATTCTCCCCTTACTTTTACATCCAGCTCTATATTTACTGGAGTCTCAGGGACTTCTCTGAGTAGCCCCACTACCTTAGAACCAATCTCTAATTGTTCTTTTATGTATGTCTTCATTTCCTAAGGCGAGGGGTCACGTTCTTTATTTCTTTTACATCGCACTGTTTAGTATAGTGTAAGGTGTGCAGTAAATCCTAAGTGAATAAATGAATGAAAACACTTTAATGATGTCAGAATTAGTGGGGATAAACTTGGAATTCCAGAAGAATAGGAGATAATCAGGAGGAGTTTGGTGATGTCTTTAAAGAAAAATTGAAATTAGGAATAATAAGATATTGAAAAAGAAGTAGAGATGTAGCCAGCCTCATTAGGTGTGAAGGGCACAAGTGAGAAGGGAAAGTGCATAAATGCAGAAAGCAGTGCTCATTAAAGACTTTTTAACTCAGGAGAGACTTAGTTAAAAATACGGTTGACATATGGTTAAAAGCTGGAATGAGAGCCAAGTAGAAATGGGGATTGAGAATCTTGATTGAGAAATGGGTAATTGAGAGCTAGGATTTGTATTGAACTTTCTCTAAGGGAGGGAAGTCTCTGCAGTGAGATAGAATTAGCAAAGAGTAATTTGAGGTTTTATTGCCAGATCTGAGTCTTGATGAAGTGTAACTCAAAGTTATCAGTTGTAAACACCCTTCAACTTCAAATTCTGTGCAGTTGTTAGTTCTGCCGTTCAGCCGAGGCTGTGTTTTCCTTAAGCATGTGTGTGCTCTGCATAGCTAGCCCTCCCCCTCTTTTCTTAAAGTTTCTGGAAGATTTTTATGTGGAGGGAGCTGGGTCATTTTTCTATTTTAACAAAGGACAGAAATGGAATGAAGCCGAGCAGGCACGATGTAAGTTAGGGATACAAAAGGATTGCCTGTGCTGGAGAGTTAGATTTTGAAAAAGTAAATGAAGAGGTTTTGAAATCCTCCTCCTCCTTAATAGCCATTTGTCCAATCTGGGTTATGTATTATTCTTCTGGAAACAATGGGTAAGATGACTTGTAGCTTTCTTCTAGTTCTCAGTTTTTATGGATACAAATCTAATGCATTCTCTCTCTTTTTCTCTCTCTCATTTTTTCCCCAAGTTTTCTCATGTCTGGTTGTATGGTGGTGCTTTGAGCCTTTTAATATGTGGCTCTAAGAAGAGTTTGTGTAGGGGATTTTCATGGAAGAGAAAAAACTGGCAATAATCTAATTGCAGCTTTTGCTCAGTGTTTGAGTCCAGGTATTAGTACTGAGACTCTTTAATCTGCCTATTTGGTAGTGGGAAAGCATATTCATTTCCAAAGCATTTATGTATGGATCATTGGCTTAAGCTTGATGGCTCTCGACTTGGGAGAGAAGTCAGGACAGCAGTGAGATAGAATACTTCGGCAGCTTTTTAAAAATACACATTCCTGGGCCCCATCCTAGCTATATGGAATCAGAAGCTCTGGGGGTAGAGTTTTTTTTTTTATTATTTTATATTATTTATTTATTTTATTATTTATTATTATTATTTTAATTTTTAAAAAAAGATTTTATTTGTCAGAGAGAGAGAGAGCACAAGCAGGGGGAATGGCAGGCAGAGGGAGAAGCAGGCTCCTCGCTGAGCAAAGAGCCTGATGCGGGACTCCATCCCAGGACCTGAGTCGAAGGCAGACACTTACCCAGCCTAGCCACCCAGGCTTCCCTCTGGTTGTAGAGTTTGGTAGTTGTTTTTTTTTTTAAAGATTTTATTTATTTATTTGACAGAGAGAGACACAGTGAGAGAGGGAACACAAGCAGGAGGAGTGGGAGAGGGAGAAGCAGGGAGCCCAATGTGGGGCCCGATCTCGGGACCCTGGGATCATGACCTGAGCCGAAGGCAGATGCTTAATGACTGATCCACCCAGGTGCCCTGGTAGTTGTTTTTTAAAGATTTTATTTATTTGACAGGGAGAGAGCGAGCGAGCACAAGCAGGAGGAGTGGCAGGCAGAGGGAGAGGGAGAAGCAGGCTCCCCACAGAGCAGTGTATACATTAAGTTCCACCAGAAGCCCGCTGCTGGGTTACAAACCTGTGGCTTAAGTGCTAGGACCCTGAAATCTGTTGGCTTCATACCCAAGTACTCATTGAGGCTTCTTCTCTCTTTTTTTAAAATTATTTTACTTTATTTAGAGATTTGTATATTTATTGGAGAGAGGGAGAGAGAGCATGAATGTGGGGAGGGGCAGAGGGAGAGGGAGAGAGAGAGAATCTCAAGCAGACTCTTCACTGAGTGTGCAGCCCAATGTGGGGCTCAATCCCATGACCCTGAGATCATGACCCGAGCTGAAATCAAGAGTCAAATGCTTAACCGACTAAGCCACCCAGGTGCCCCCTCACTGAGGCTTCTTGAGAGTGTAGAAAACTAGCCCAGTAAGTATACTCTTCTCCTGGGGTAGTTTTTATCTCCACTGTGTCTTTTAGACTGACTGCTCTGTAAACTGGTATGTCAGAGATAGATCTGAGAGAACTGCCCTGTTGTAGGGTCAGATATGAGGAACTGATAATTGCCTTACTAAGACAGATCAGCAGGAATTTCCTCTGTGGGCAGGAATAGGAAACTTTGATAATATCTCTGAGTCCTGGCCGGTTTTTAATGTCACCATTCCACTACCCACTTCCCTTGGCACTCATAGGAACCAAGAGTTTTTAGTGTTTAATACACACTCTCTGGGTTCCCCACCTAGAAGTAGATGGCCAAGGGTAGAGGGCCCCTGTGGGCAGAAGCCCTGCCCCTCACCTGCCTTTTGTGAATGACCTTGAGCAAGTTACTGAGTTTTCTATCTATGATATATTCCTCAAGTAAGGCTTATGAAGTGTGTTGAGATCCTCAGAACAGGTGGTGTACAGTGAAAAGTGTGAGGTGTTCTCCTGGTTTTGTTCCTTTGATCTCTGCTTCATTTCTCCTTCCGGTTCCTGCAGCTGCCCTCAGCCTTCAAAGTGATTCTCACTGGAGAGGGAGGATTCCTCTCTCCTCAGCGCAACTCCTCCTTTCCTGTCTAAAATAGCCCAGCCTCTTCAGGCTCTAAGTTGTCTTGCAAAGCCTTTGGTCATCTACTTGGTCTCACCCATTTCAGAGTCTAACAGCACTGCTGCTTTCCAAGTTTCTTTTCCCTCCCTCCGCTTGTAATTTAAGGCAAGTGTCCCCCGTTGGGTCAGTTTGAGTCACTGTCTTATTTCCTGTCCATATTTTGAATGTCTTTGGGGCCATTGGTATTTCTCTGCCTTTACTCTTCCCTCTTCCATTTGTCACTTGCGTGTTTTTCATCCCTTGACTAATGAGAAAACATTGGTAGAAGTGAGCCTTTAATCCTGACTTCTGTAACCTCTCCATCAACCTCCTGCATCTGAAGTTGGGCTTGTGGCTGTTATCACTGCCCCTTTGTTTGGAAAACAGTCCAGGGCTTGAAATTTGGGACGATGTTTATTCAAACTAAGCTTCTCTGGGAACGTGGTCTGTTGCACTGTTCTCAGAGTATCTATTGGTTTTACTTCATGGGCTGACTGCAGTGTTGGTTAGAAAAAAAGCTACAGTGTTTTCAGTAGGATTTGTTGTATTATACATCACATTCCTACTGCTGCAAGCTAAGCCTCTTGTCTAGGCTCCATTGTTTAATGCTGGCCAAGGCCAGGTTTTCTGTCAGCTTCCTTTGACAGCAGTTCTCAGTGGATTTGTGCAATGAGAGCTGCCCACCTGCTGGATGTTTGCTGAATCAGATCCACATTGTGATTTTTACCTTAACTTCTGTTACCTCTTAAAATGAAAAGAAAGGGTAGGGGAGGGCAAGAAATAAAGGGAGTATGACAGACAGATGGGGCAGTGTGGATCTTTAGGGTTGGTATTTTTGAGTGTTCACATTTTCCACATCTTGGTTTCCTCCCTCCCAGCAGTTATATCAGCAAGTCTACAGTGCTTCTTAATTGGCTACAACATTTTCCTCTGGTTTTGAAGGGCACTTACAGAAGAATGAGTTCACATCGCAGGATGGGTATCTCCTCTTAGACTTCTAGGGGAGTAAATTCCACCCCCTCTCATTTTAGCACAGAGAATGTTTATAATGCTTTTTGTTGCTTCTGTAGTCTATAAAACAGTCTTTTTTTTTTTTTTTTTAGACTAGATTTCTAAGTTTATATGCCTTATCTCTCTTCCTAAAACTGGAATGAAGCTAAAGATCTTTTCTCCTCCCTGCCCCTTCTTTCATAGCCGAGATTTAAATTTACTTGAAAATCTTGGAGCACTTAGTGAAACCACATGGCTGATTTCTTGTTTTTTTTTTTTTCAGTGTAGCAGATTCTTTTTTGGAGGAATCCTGAGAAGGGAGTTTCTTAGGTTCTTCTGGATTTGAACATTGCTTCTCATTCATGCTGAGCGCCCTACAATTTCCAACTTCCCATCATACCTCTCATCAGGCTTTGAGATCTGTATTCCTTTAGTGGTGCCTCTGGTCATTTCCCCATACGCTCAGCTGACCTCATTAAAGGTGCTGGCACTTAAAAAACAAAACTAACTTTAAAAAAATTATGAAATATAACAGACACAGAAAAGCTTATGAAATATAATAATATAATATTGTATGTACTTACAACACGGTCCCCCATATCATCATCACCCAAAGTCAAGAAATAGAACACTGCCAAAGTGTTGGTAGTTTCTGAAGGATGTGATGCTAACAGTGTCATCGTGGTGGGTGAGGATGGAAATGAGTGAGGTTTTTGTGTTAGGTGATTAATATGGTTTTATTTAAAAAAAAAAAATTAAATCCCCAAGGACTTGATCTTGACTGTTTGTTCTTTTACTTTTCAAGTTTCTTTTTTCCCCCATCCATTATGGATTTGTGCCATTCAGCATTTCCAGGCAGTGTGCTTACTGGAACCACGTTTTCCAGATTTTGTTGTCAGTGCTTCCTGCCCTTATGTTGCTCTCCTAAAACCATACTAGAAATAATATTTGTAGTGCTAATAATGATGAACATTTATTTATTGGCTTTTGCTATGTCCTGTGCTATTCCATATATATTATCTCATTCACATTTCACACCACTCTTCTATCAATACTGTTACTGTCCCCATTTTGTAGATGAGGAAACGGATGCTAAGAGGTCAGGTGAGTAGCTGGTGGTTACATAGCCAGTAGATGGTGCAGCTGGGATTCAGACTCCCTTAACTTATTGGCCATCTTAACTCCAAAGCCGACACTTAATCTTGATTCTTTACTCTTCCCAGAGAGTCTTCTTGTGCACAATGTGACACTGAGCACAGAAGTTTATGCCTAGTATTGCTATAGTCAAGAGTTGCAGCCTGCGTTCAGCTTGGAAAAGCACAGTACCTTGAAAAGTATACTTTTCCCCCAACTTGCCCCATCCAAGTTGATTTGATGCATTTCTCAGACTATTTTAGAGCCATCATTCGGTAACCCTCCTTTCCCTCTACATCCTTGCTGTTCTTCCCACCCCCAACTCCAGATTTCCACTTCTTGCCCTATGGTACCATTAGGAACAGTACAACTTGTGGTCCTGTGGGTCCGTGAATGTCAAGTTGACAGGGCGCAGTTCTGTGGTGTCAGATGACCATAAGCCGCAAGTAGTTGCTGCTTCTCTCTCGGGTTGGAGTGAGGTGGGGGAGTGAAGTGGAGACCAGTAGATGCTTTGCTTGTTTTGGTGTGGGGGATTCATGGGCCTTGAACCTGTTTGCTCTTAGCTGGCAGTTGATTGTGTAGCTCACACTCCTGACTGCTTGCTAGTTCTCCCCTGCCCCAAACCTCTCCTTGTTTATCTCTGTACTCCACCTCTCTGTTATTGCTGTACCTGTCCCGACTCACAACTGACCTTGTCTTTGAAGCTGTGGAGAGTTGCTGAGTTAAAATGCCTATTTTCTGTGGAAAAAAACTGGGCCTAAAATGCCCCGTGCCAGAGCCGAACTGGATGATGACAGTTGGAGTTCAGTGACCATGAAAAAGAGCAAAAATGAGGTCATTTGCCCACCTGACTCTGGTTGGTTGGGCAGGCTCCAAGGTTGCTAAGTTCTTCGAGCAAGTATCTTGCCTCCCCTGACCTCAGATTTGTATTATTTTGATTTCTTTCGTCACATAGGCAATGATGATAACATTATGGGTGCAAAAGCATGGGATCTTAATACATGCTTTCCTGCAGCTGCCCTGGTTAGTCTGAGGAGAGGAAGCCCCAAGTCAGGTGGACTGGGTGGAGAGCAGCCCACAGGCAGTTTGTGATCGCGGGGGAGGAGCTCAGAGCATGCTCAGAAACTCTGACCCTCGCCACCTCTCAACTGCTGCGTTGGAGAAAAGCAAGCAGCTGCTTGTCAGAACTAAACATGCAGCAGGCAGGCTGGAGGCCTCCCTCTGTTCGTTACCCTGATGCTCATTGGTCAGCTTCTATTTGGGAAAATGCACGTATCCATGATTGTTTTCATATGACATAGTAACCTGTTGCAGACTAAACATGTCCTTTCTCCTTATGATGTCCTTCCTTCCCCAGGCTGCTTTGATCTCTCTTGTGAGGCCCCACATTCTTCCCCCCCCCCCCCCGCCCCAGCAACTGTCTTAGAGACTTGCCCTCATAGCAAACCCAGAACTGGCTAGTGAACAGGGTTTCTAAGAGTGAATGTGCAGGCAGATTAGTGTGTAGGGGCAAGAGGCAGTGAGTGGTTTTGTTAAAATGCAGATTCGGAGTCAGGTCTACCCTGGAACTCTGCAGTTCAACAAAGCTCCCAAGTGTAGTCCATGCTGCAGTTCCTTGGGCTATACATTGAAGAGTCAGGTGTGTGTGTGTGTGTGTGTGTGTGTGTGTGTGTGTGAGAGAGAGAGAGAGAGAGAGAGACAGAGAGAGAGCTGGCTTCTCTCTCATTTGTAAAATTAGAATACTGAGGGCTTCCTCCTTGGGCTGTTGTGAGGATTACAGGAGATCTCATGGATGTGAAAGCACACTGTAAGGTCTAAATAAGTTTATAGCTGTTAAGGGGCTGCTAATGTTATCAGGGTCCATAGATTTCTAAAATATTCAGGAATTTTTTTCTCATTTGCTGGCAAGATTTTATCCCTTCAAGTTTCCATTTGTGAGAAGTCCTTTTTTGCAGGTTCAGCCTCTTCTGTTCCAACATTTAATCATTCTCCCTGTGCAGCTTTTTATTGTGACCTATCTTCAGTACATTTTTCTTGCCTATATTGTAACTTGTATCAACAATACTGAGCAAGAGGAAGGCTTAGCAAATATTTTTTTTATACTAACTACTGTGTAATTTATTTTTTCAGGGCCGTGAGTATGTTTTTTGGGAACTCAAAAAGTCAAACCAGTGAACCAGGAGTCCTAATTTACTGTGTCTGATTAGAAATCACAGGAGTGATGCACATGCTTTTTAACAGTGATAGCTCCTCTAGAGATAACTTTTCTTCTTTGGGGGCCAGTTCATTTGTATTGAGAACTAATTTGGGAAATGAATTAGCCCTAGAGCTTCCTTTCAGACTGCGAATTTAAAGGCAGAGTGAAAACGTGTTAATTTTATAACCCATTGTTTTAAGTTTCTAATTTGGACAATTTGGTGATATCAATAGAAGAAGCATTAATATATTCATATCTTTTGATCTAGAAGTTATAATTCTGGGATCTATTCTATGCAAACATTCACACCACACAAAAGTGTATATAACTGAATTTTTTTTTTTTTTTTGGTGTTATTCACAATAGTGAAATCTTTGGAGTAGTCCAGGTAGCCATCAATAGGGGATTGGGATAAATCCATTAAATGAAATACCTTGTACTTGCTGAAAAGAATGAGGTCAATCTATATTTACTGACGTGAAACGGTATACAAGATATATTAAGTGACAAAAAGCAAACTGTATAACTGTTTTTTATGTTAATGATTATTTATATTTTTGTTAAAACCTGTATGTTAGTATACGCATAGAAAAAAAAGTGAGGCTATAAGTACCAAACCGTTGTTAATATTGGTTACCTCAGGGAGGGCTAGTAGATTATGGCGGACATTCACTGTCTACATTTCTATATTTCTGTAATGTTGGAAATTTTTATAATGAGTCTGTATTATTTTTGTAAGTAGAAAAAAACTAATAAAGATAAAGGTCTCAATTTAAACATGCATATTTCATATTTAAATCTAAAATGTTTAAATTTAAAAAACTGTATACTCATTCAAGCACAAAGTTATGCACAAATGTTGAAAAATATAAGTGAAATAATAAACTTGGGTTTTTTTTTTTAGTAATAATGGGACATAAAAATGTTTTCTCACAAATTCATCATTAACTTGTTGAATTTGAGATAATTCATTTTTTGCATCTTCAGAAATATATTCTTGGTTAGCTTTGGTAAACAAAACATTTTTTAGTACTTTCTGAAGTACATGTGCTTTCTGAAAAGATTTTTTACACAAGTAATATAGAGAAACATAAAGAAGGAAACAAGTTATTCATAATTTTAACATCCAGAATAGCTACTTATAGCTACATCCATTTCTGATTATAAAGGACAGGTAAAGCTCTTTTTAAATAACAGTATTGTCACTTTTATTTAAAACGTTACCTCTGAGGGGTGCCTGGGGATGCTCAGTCAGTTAAGCATCGGACTCTTGATCTCAGCTCAGGTCCTGATCTGAGGGTCATGAGTTCAAACCCTGCCTTGGGCTCCATGCTGGGCGTGGAGCCTACTTTAAATGAATGAATAAATAAATAAATAAATGTTATCTCTGATCTTTTTAGACTTAGTCTTTAATTATAATTTAGATTTGTGAAGGGCCATGCTGTACATATATTTACTGAAGTCAAGGATGAAATGGTTTTGTTTGTAATCATTTAAAGCACATGGATTATTCCATTCAGGCCTTCCCCACTGGAAAGGCATCGAAATCCTGTTCCTGCTCCAACTTCTAGGACTGGCTATGGTAGATGGAGAATTCTCTGGGGGTTAAAGAACTTACTGGGTAAGATGAACCAGAGTATTCACAAGTATTTTTTAAAATACTAAAACATGGACTCAAATATTTATTAAACACTGTGCCTTGTGCTATAAGCATGGAGTTGTAGATACAGCCTCTGCCTTTCAGGAGACTAGTAGGAGAGAAACGACAGAGCCATGAAGTACTTCTGTACGAGGTACTAAGTAGCACATGCCATGTGAATGATGCAAATAAGTGCAGGTGTAAGAGTACCAATGAGGGACGAATCATTCCTGGCCATGGTGATCACGCGAAGAATCACAGGGGATGTGATATTTGAGCTGGTCCTTGAAAGGAAGGGAAGGATTTCAGGAGCGGATGGTGGAAGGGAAGGGATTCTTGGTAGAAGAAGAATAAAAACTAAAGCCCCAAAGCGCCTTTCCAGAATAATGAATAACCCAGATTGACAAGTGCACATGATTCATATAGGTGAGTAGTAGGAAACAGCATTAGAGGAAAGGTAGGATCACTTGACAGAGAGCTGTAGTTGCTAGGCTAAGACATTCATAATTTATTTCGTTGGCAGTGAGGAGCCATTGAAAGTTTTTGAGCAGGGGAGGGACGTGATCAAAGCTGTGCTACGGCAAGATTATTCTGACAGGTTGAGGGAGGGGAGGACATGGTCTGTAGTAAAGAAATTGATTAGAAAGTCATTGCTATATACAGGGATGTGGTGCTGAAGGCCTAGTCCAGGGTGTTGGCATTCAGAATGGAAAGGAAGTGAGCATTTTATAGAGAATAACATGTTGAAGAAACCTTTCTTCCCAGGGGAACCTCATAGCCCAAGCTGGCATGATTACAGGGGTACCAGGAGTTCCCTCCCCACTTTCCTTTTTGTCCCAGATCACACATTCACATCGCACACTTAGTTCAGATAAGGAACAGTTAGTATTGTCCCTGGTTACAAAGTTTGGAAACCAAGAGATTAAGAAAACTCAGGCATGTAGAGCTGGTGAATGAGGAGGATTCAGACTGTTTTTCATGATCAGACTTTTGCTTGTAAAGCATTGTTTGTGGTTCTGGTCTTGCTGTAGGGAGGACTGATGCTAGAGGGGAAAAAATTTTTTTTTCCTCTTACTCTCGTTGCTTAAATTGAGGTACCTCCTATTCTGGCCTTTCTGGGAACTGGAAGAGAAAGAGAGAGTAGAAGTGCCTGCTCTGTATCAGGCACTGTGTTGTCAAAGCTGCTCTGTGGACTTGGGTGCATGCTGACGGTGGCATCATAATCGAGTCCTTTAGCTAGAGGCCTCTGATTTCCAGAACTCTGGTCTGAGGTCTGATGCTGCCCTCACCTCTTCCTCCATCTGTACACGAAATCAGATTCTGCTGCTTTGGACACTACAATGTCATTTGCCTTGGAAATGGGTGTCAGCTCTCCATGTTGACTGTAGGTTCTAGTGCTGGCTGGACATGAGCAGGCTCTGACCAGGGGGGACACTCTGGCATTAGAAGACCCTCTATTTCTTTTTCTCTGCAACCATTCAGTGAGGAGAGGCCAGAGCCCATTTTTTAGACCCATTTCAAGTACTGATAACACCTGCTAATTTAAAAAAAAAATGTTAAAACTAGCAGGAGAGGACCCTATTGCCCTTCTACTTCATCTGTGCCCTCTGCCTTCTACCTTGGTTCTCAGACCTGTCCCTGATGCTTCCACGAAGGCATGGGGACTTCCCCAGGTCCTCTTTTACAAACTGCACCTTTCTGATGGTTTTGGAGAACCCAAACTCCCTCCTCACGTCACCAGAGTTTCTGGAACCAGGCAGACAGACCTAGGTTTAAATCCTGGTTCTTCCACTCACTACTTACCTGATTCCTTCATCTGTAAAATGGAGATAATACCATGATAATACTTCATAAAGTTGTCAAGGGTATGGGGCACCTGACTGTGGAGCATGCGACTCTTGATCTTGGGGTCGTGAGTTCAAGCCCCACATTGGGCATAGAGCTTATTTAAAAAAAAAAAAAAAGTTGGTCAAGGGTATTAAATGAGATAATCTTGTAAATTGCTTAGCGCATTCTTGGCAGAGTACACATTCAGTGAATGGTAGTTCTTAGAGCTATAGATCCTGTCTCTGCACGAGACCTTTCGCACCCCATGGGTCTGGATATTCTTTTTTTTTTTTTTAAGATTTTATTTATTTATTTGACAGAGAGAGATAGAGAGAGAGCACAAGTAGGCAGAATGGCAGGCAGAGGGAGAGGGAGAAGCAGGCTCCCCGTTGAGCAAGGAGCTGGATGCAGGGCTCAATCCCAGGACCCTGGGATCATGACCTGAGCCGAAGGCAGCCGCTTAAACGACTGAGCCACCCAGGCGCCCCGGGTCTGGATATTCTTATAAGAACATTTGGAGCGTTGTTTTCTCCTTAGTCCCAGGAGGGGCTGAAATTTGGAAATAAAAGGACAAAATGCTTTAATTTCGTAGTTCCCTACCTGATTAATCATTAGAGCCACCTGGAGAGCTTTAATATGCAGACTCTTGAACCCCACTCCGTATCTGTTGATTGAGACTCTTGTGGAGGCAAGGGCGGTAGATAGGGTAGGGACTGATACCTGAAACTTGTTAAGCCGTCGGAGTAATTCTGTTGGTAGGCCAGGATTGAGAACCTTTGTTCTCTAGTCTCCAGGGTTTTATGGCTGGAGGATCTCTAAGGTCACCTCCTCCCAAGCCGTGGCAGATTTACCTTCCTAGAAGCTGAGGCTATTTTAATCCCAGCACCGGAGAATTGGCTCAGCTCCAACTAATGCTGAACTCTAAGCTGGGGAGCCCAGTTTTTCTGTCATATTGGAAGTTATTTGTTTCTGGGAGCCTTCATGGTATAGAGAGTAGAACTATAAATCAGCCAGACAGGATAGAGACCAGGAGCAGAGTGGAGAGGCAAGATCTGTCCTGCAGTCTTGGAGTGGCCATTGTGTCCCTTCCTGCCTCTGACCAGATGGCCCTTTGGACTCTGAAGGAGCAGGAGTGAGCTTGGGCATGATACCCGCCTCTCCCTTCCCCCTCCCCAGGCCAGTCACTGGGTCTCTGCCCAGCTGGCTAAGTCTCTGCACAAAGCCTCCTGGCCTTGGGCTTTCTCTGTGGCTTTTTCATAAGCAGCAATTCTCCGAATCTGGTGGAGAATCTGCTCTGTGAGATTAGAGTGCAGTGCGTGGGTAAGAGACAAGCATAGTTATTCTTAACCTGCAGGAAGGGAGGGGAAGGCGGATAGTGCTCTGCTATAGACAGGTCTGTGACATGCTTGTTTATAGAAATAGCAAGCCCATGGTTTGGCTGGAATGACTTATAACTCAGGTATTTATAACTTGTGTTAGTGGGATTGAGAAGTAGGGAAAGGGAGAAGGGGGAAGAAAGAAACTGGTGGCAACAAAAACAGAGATCGGCTTCCTCCCAGTTGCTGGGGTTTCTTTACCACTTTGAGGTCAGCTCAATCCTAGGTGACCCCGGCCTTTTGTGGCTCTGGCCCCTTACTTCTCTTCCTCAAGGGAGCAGCTGCTGACTTGCCTTTGCAGACTCCCTGTCGTGGCCCCTCACAAGAAAGGAAGGGCAAATCCGAACCAGTTATATCACAGACTCCAACAAGAAGCCCTTCTCTAGCAGAGCCATTGTCTTGCCTCCACAGACTGGATCTTCATTGACTGGTGCCTCTACTCTAGCTTGTGGACTGATCAGATCTCGGGACCAGATAGAGAGACCAGAAACGCTTAGACGGCCCTGCCCAGGCTTCCTGGGATCGCGTGTTTCGGGGTCTGGGACTGCTTGGAACCTTGTGCGGTGCCGCCCGTGTTGCAGATGGCTCTGGACTCTGGAGAGTCCTTTTCTTGACACCTTCACTTCTTTTTGGCACTTACATCAACTCCCCCTCCTTTCTGGGAGCTCTCCCCTTCCCTGGCTTCCTGGGTCTCCTCCTGTCTTTCTAATTGCCTGGCATCACATCTTCTCTATACTCTAAAAATAGGTATTCCCCATGGTTCTGTCCTCAGCCTCTCTCTCCCTTCCTGTCTTCTCTTGTACTTTCAGTGGTGGTTTTCACCTCCATGCGAATAATTCTCAGATACCTATTTCTAGCCCTGACCTCTTTCCCAAGCATTTAATTCCATGTTTATGTTGCTAAAGTGAATGTTCTGTGGTTCCTACTAAATATCCCTGAAGTGTCTTGGATTTAGCACGTCTAAAACAGACATCACTGGCTCCCATCCTTCCTCCTTTGTCCAGACCCAGGTCTGCTTTCTGATCCTGGCACCATTTCTTTTCATGTTCCCTATCTCTGAGGTTCAAAATTTGAGTCTTCTGTCTTCTTCCTCCATAGTTGTCAGGTGCCCAGTCCTGCCGATTCTATTTGCTTTACTACTTTTGAATCCATGATGTCTTTTCTGCTCTCACTATCTTCATGCTGGTCTAGATCCTCATTACTTTGCACCTGAACTATTGTAACCGCTTCCTAATTGGGCTCCCTGCTTGTGTTGTTTTTCTCACATACATCATTACCAAAACATAGCTTTGATTGCGTCTCCAGCTTGAAATCCTTCAGTGGCTTCCCAGAGTCTACAGATGACCCCACTTAGTTTGGCATTCAAGTCTCCTCCTAGTCTGGTTGCAAGTCTACCTCTCCTGACTTGCTCTCTTAACACTGTCTGCATTCACAATTGCTCACCTGCTCTGTTATTTCCTTCTGCCGAACTTTTTATTTTATTTAATTAATTAATTAATTTGAGAGAGAGAGAATGAGAGACAGAGAGAATGAGAGGGAGGGGGGTCAGAGGGAGAAGCAGACTCCCAGCCAAGCAGGGAGCCGGATGCGGGACTCGATCCCGGTACTCCAGGATCATGACTTGAGCCGAAGACAGTCGCCCAACCAACTGAGCCACCCAGGCGCCCCCTTCTGCCAAACTTTTGTTCATGCAGCTTCTTCTACTGAGAATTCCTTCTCTCTGTATTTCCACCTGTTAAGATCCTATCCTCACGGCAAGGCCCAGGTCAAATACCATCTTGCCCTCCAAGGAAGCTTCCTTAGTTTTCCTTTCCTGATCCTGTTCAGAAATCATTTCTCTTCCTCCCCTTTGAGCACTTTATATCTTTCTTATGACCCTTATGACATATTGGATTGCTTTGTAATATACCATTAATTTTCCCTGATGGATTTTGAGAATAGAGGGTAGAGTCTGTGTATTCTTCATCTTAGGATCTCCCATAATATCTTGGTGATTTTCAAACTTCTTTGAGAATGACCCACATTAAGAAATACATTTTATATTGTGACCCAATACACACTCCCCTAAACAAAAGTTTCATGATCAATACTTAACCCTTACTATATGCCGTGAGATCTGTTTTGTGTTCTATTGTATTTATTCACTACCCACTAAATCAGTCAATTTCAGGTCCCATTAATAAGCTGCAATCTGCACGTTTGGAAAATATTATTCTACCTAGTATGAGTGAGTTGTCCTGTCTATTGCCCCTTAGCCACCTGTTTTTTCCATCTACTCTAATGAGAGCCAGAAGAGCACTTAAATAGTTGGCTTTAGTCTTTCCTTCTCTCTTGGGAATAGGCTATTATGATGTTACCCCTTTATCTCATTAAGGTGAGGGATGGTTTTGCTTTCCTTCTTTCTCTCAGGAGGGTACAATACTGCCCTGCATAGTGCATGCTGGGAGTGATGGCTGTTCAAGCCCCCCTTCGCAATATGTCTGTAGTAATTCTGCCCTCCGGCAGCCTTGCTTCTGGGGACAGATGACACCCTCTCTCAGGCTGGTGTAGGCTTTCCTCCATCTCAACACTCTCCACCTGCCAAAGCAAAGGCTGGGTCACACCTTGAGTATTTTCTCTGCTTCTAGCCTGTGTTTTGGATGTGGAGGAGATCACTGTAGAGTACGATGTGGGTGCTCTCTTTTTTGTTTTCGCTTGTGCATGAAGCGACGTTCTAAGACTGTATGGCTGTATCAGGGTACCAGCTGCCTGTAGGAGTTGTGTCCCAAGTCACTGGACATAATCAATTACCTGGACTGCTTGTCTTTTTGGCTAAGTTTCACTGGCATTCGGGCTGTGAGGGTTTATAACTGACTTTCCTTTCAGTACCTTGGGCCCCATCCCAGACTTGGAGGACAGCTGTTTTCTCATAGGACCTCTTCCCTGCCTCAGTTTCCTCAACGATGCTTGAGGCCAGAACTCGCACACCAGTGGGCTTGCTTCCTTATGTGGAGAAATGCTATAGTATTCAGGACAGACTAGGTCTTTGGTTCTCTAAGTATGGGCTTGGAATCCTTAGCGTCGCCTTTAGGGGATCTATGAGATCCCCCCTTTTCCAGTTACATATCCAAATGAGGCCAGATTTTCTTCATCTTCAACCAGAATAGCATATCAAAACAGATTGAATGCAGATGCAGATAGGAGAATCCAGCTGTTTACTATTAAGCCAGACATTAAAGAGATTTGTAAAAATGTTAAATAGTGCCATTCTTCTCACTGAATTTTTTTTTGTTTCGGAAGATAGAGTTATTTTTTTTTATTTTTTAATTTTTTTATTTTTTTATTTTTAAAGATTTTATTTATTTGAGAGAGAGAGAGAATGAGAGACAGAGAGCATGAGAGGGGGGAGGATCAGAGGGAGAAGCAGACTCCCTGCCAAGCAGGGAGCCCGATGCGGGACTCGATCCCGGGACTCCAGGATCATGACCTGAGCTGAAGGCAGTCGCTTAACCAACTGAGCCACCCAGGCGCCCGATAGAGTTATTTTTAATAAAAATATTAACATGTATGGATTTATTGTTATTTTTAAATGAATTAAGAAATATTTTAAACTATTTCCATTGTAATTTCTAATACACTGATACAAATAAAATCTCTTTGGGGTCCTTGATAATTTCTAAGAGTGTAAAGAAACCAAGAGTGTAAGAGACCAAGAAGTATGAAAATTGCCAGGTTATGTCATGCTGTGGTAACAAAATCACCTCAAAATCTCCCTGACTTAACAGATAGTTTATTTCTTGCTCATGCTCATATTCAGTGTGGGTCAGCAGAGGGGCTCTGTTCATCAAAGTTACTCAGGGACCCAGGCTTAGGGGACTCTCTCTCATTACCTGCTGCCATGCTTAGCAGTCAGGAGAAGGGATAATGATTCTCGAAAGCTTCCACTGGAACCAGCGTGTCAGAGCATCATAAAAATGTGTAGTCTTAGAAGCACTTAAGTGAGAAACCTAATCAAACAAAAACTCATATTCTTGAATTCTTTGTACCCTTTCCCCCAACATTGTTGGGTCAGTGAGTATCAAAAAGCCATTGTTTAAGGATGAAGAGAGAATCAAGGGTGTGAATTATAGAAGGATGTTGTTCATGAGGTCCTGAGCCCCATGCCACGTCTGGGACCATATCTTTTCTCTCTTTTTAACATTGAATGTGCAATATTTAGGACATCTAGTAAAGACATAGGGAATAATAGAATGAACAACTGTGTGTCCACCATCAGCTTAAGAAACAAAATGTTACCTGTACCATTAAGCTCCCTTTGTGCTCATCCTCATCTGGGCAGTAAGACAGACAGTAAGTATGTGGATGGAAATACAATCAGTGTTGGGTTGCTACCTGAATCTAAGTGCTATGAAGAAAGATAAAATAGGATAAGTTAGGTACGGAATGATAACAGTAAAGTTAGTCTGGAAAGCCTGCTCTGAGGGGGAGACCTTTGAGCAAAGACCTGAGTGAATTAGCTATGTGAATAGCTGAGGGAAAAGCATTTTAACTGAAGGAATAGCATATGCAGGACCTGAAGCTAGAATCTGCTTGAGGTGCTTGAGGCAGCCAGGGTGACTGAGGTAGAGGAAGAGGTGGAGAGTGTAGGAAATGAGGTCAGAGAAGGAGCCAGAGGCCAGATGATTTAGGACCTTGTAAATAGGGTAAAGTATTTGAATTTGAACTTAAGGATGGGAAGCCCGTGGAGGGTTTTGAGCTGAGTAATGACATGATCTCATACATATTAAAAAAAAAAAAATCACTGTGGGGGCGCCCGGGTGGCTCAGTCAGTTAAGCATCTGCCTTCGGCTCAGGTCATGATTCCAGGGTCCTGGGATCAAGCCCCACGTTGGGCTCCCTGCTCAGTAGGGAGTCTGCTTCTCCCTCTCCCTGTGGCTCCCCACTGCGTGTACTCTCTCTCTCTCTGTCAAATAAATAAAATAAAATTTAAAAAAACCTTAAAAAAAAATCACTGTGGCCTGTCATGTTGAGAAGAGAGAGAACACATGGGAATTATAGTCCAAGTGAGAGATAACAGTGGCCTGAACTTAGTAGTGTATTGCTGAGTGTTTACAGCCTCTCTCAGGGGACAGAAAAAAGAGCCCTGATTTGTAGCATTTGCTGATTTCCATGGTGTAAGTACTCCCACTGTGGTGATCTCAAGCTACCAGGGTGCTGGCACTGAGTGAGGAGGTGGGAAAGGAAGGGCACAGTCAGCTGTCCTGAGCCCGTGGAAGCTGGCCGTGGCACACCACTGCTTGAACTTGGGTATTTAGTCGATGGTGTGTTTGCAAGGGACATTCAGGTCTGTCTCCATTTTCTACGGTAGATGGAAGCTGCATCACCTTTTTGGAAGGAGAAGATATGGAGGTTATGACAGGGAGAGAGTCCATTTATAATCTCCATCATGCTGGGCCCTTTCAAAATAAGCCTAGATGTTGGAGGCCTTGCAGGAGCTTTGGACTCTCTCAGATCCTTTGAAAGTGGAGTTCAGCCCAAAACCTCCCTGCAAACAGGAAGCTGGTTTGAGTTAGAACATAAAATAAAAACCAGCTGATGCCCCTGAATGTTTTTCCCCTGCTCCTCCCACTCCACAGAGCCAAAGGAAACTGCCTTTTTTTGTCTTTGGATAGTTGTTCAGAAAGTCAGAAAAAGCCAAAAACCATAAATCCTTTGAAAATAAGCCAAGTTTTGAGCCCAGGCAAACTTCTGCCCATGGGGTTTCCTAGCCCGGATGTCCATCCCACTGCCAAGAGTCCTAGGAGGAAAGGGCCTGAGGAACACAAAAGTTGCCAGAGATCAGAGCCTGGAACCCAGGCCCAGCAGGAATAGATGGTCTGTAGCAGTTTCTCAAACTGGAGTTTCCAGCCCATTTGTAGGTCATGAAATCAACAAAGTGGGCCATGCCCAGAATCATTTTTTAATGAAATAGAATGTGATAGAAAATAGAGTATATCACATGGAATAAGAGAAGTATTGTTTTGTGAAACTTTTATTTCAGTTTTAGGCACATGCACACATGTACATGTATGTATGTACCAGCTCATGATACAAACTCATAAACTATCTCTCTTACCATGGGTCATGGTCAAAAATGTTTGGTGAACACTGGCCTTAAAGGTATGAGTAACTGACATCTCCTTCCTGCTTTAGCTTGCTGTTGAAAAGTCCAAGCTAGTTTCAGAATGAGTCTTTTATGGAACTGCATCCTCTGTCCACAAAACACCTACCCAAATTCCTGCCAGAGGGAAGGAAAGCTGAGAACGGAACAGACTGGTCTAATTCTTTGGGAACAAAGCTGAAGCATAAACGAGGGATTGATACAAATTTGAATGCAAAGGATTTGCCTGCAATGATTCTCCGGAAGGGAATAGGATTTGAGCAGTTTTTTAGCTCACTGCACTTGATCTCTGACCTTCCCCATCTGTGTGGGTAATGCTGGCCTTGGGTCCCTCTCTCTCCTGTCTGCAGTAGGCAGTTGGTACAGCAGGAATGCTCCTGAGTACCCTCCCTCTGGGATCGCTGGGGCACAGTGCCAGGATGGGGAGGGGTGCACCAGACTGAGCATCCCCCGGACTTCCCCAGGGGTATTTTGTGCTCTCCAGTCAGTGTGCCTGGTGCTCAGGCCTTTCAACAAGGTGACTGGGTGCCAGGGCATCATGCAGCTAAGAAAAAGTGAGGAAGGAGGCATAAGTTAAGGCAAACTATCAAGAACACAGGCTACAGTTAGTTTATCCCACACTAGGCTTAGTGCCTCAGGTAGGCCCAGGGTTCCTGGCAAGTCTGGTGCTTGCCAGGTGGCTGTGGGTTGGCTGTGGGACTAAACTGCCTCTGTCAGTGAGTAGACACATGCTGGAATTGCTGGTCCACATCCCCAGGAAGCACGGAAGACTCTTGGGGGCCTTCCTGGGGAATAGGTTTTAACTATCATGTCCCAGGGGATTTATTTTGGTCTTTGGCCATCAAAGGGCATTTCTTTCCAACCTAATTCAAGCTAAAATGGTCCTTGGAGATAAGAATTTAAGGGCGCCTGGGTGGCTCAGTTGGTTAAGCGACTGTCTTTGGCTTAGGTCATGATCCCAGGGTCCTGGGATCAAGTCCCGCATCGCCGTCCCCCTGCTCTGTGGGGAGCCTGCTTCTCCCTCTGCCTCTCCCTGCCACTCCCCCGATTATGCTGTCTCTCTCTTCTCTCTGTCAAATAAATAAATAAAATCTTAAAAAAAAAAAAAAAATTTAAACCAGCCCTCTAGAGGGACTTTGAATTCTCCAGCTGGGACAGTAAGAGAGGAGGAGAGATCCTAACCACCCTAATTGATTCTGGGTTTCCTCTCCCTATTAAAAAAAAATTTTTTTTTTAAAGATTTTATTTATTTGTCAGAGAGAGAGAACATGAGCGCACAAGCAGGGAGAGCGTCAGGCACAGGGAGAAGCAGGCTCCCCGCTGAGCAAGGAGCCCAATGTGGGACTCGATCCCAGGACCCTGGAATCATGACCTGAGCCGAAGGCAGACGCTTAACTGACTGAGCCACCCAGGTGCCCCATCTGGGTTTCCCCTCTCCAGAAACTGGCCTGGACTAGGAGTAGACCACCCTACTACAGACATGAATACTCCTGAAGTGTTTCTGGTTCACACCACCCTCCTAGGGCCTCCGAGACTCTTAGTAGGGTGCAGTCTAGCCTATTTACATGACCTTTCTGCGTTCAGATGCCTCTCTCTCTGAGCCAACAGAGAGACCAAGGACATCTCTGAGGAGGACCAGTGCAGGGAGTCCAGACAGTACTAGAGGGTGGACCTGGAGTGACAAGCAAGATGTTCTGTTGCAGACGGTGAGGTGGAGTGAGAAGAGGTTCCAGGGCATTCTGAATCTCCCATGGGATCATCTAGCAGAAAGGCCAGTGAACTAATTTGAGGTTAGTTCAGTGTGCGCCGTAGGGCTGCGTCCAGTGTTGGGTAACACTATTGTTGGTGAGAGTGATGGTGAATGTTGCATGTGGCCATGTCCTCAGAATCTCTGAGCACTTTACACATGTTTCCCTTTCATCTCTGTGGGGGGTGGGGCTTAATAATAATAATTAGAGTACTCTGAGCATCTGTGCTTGGCAAAACACAGCATTAAGCCATGTTTCTGTCTCCTGGGCTCATAGTCTGTATGAACTGGCAGATGTTTGGGGTGGGTAGAGTTCTCTGATGGAGGGGAGGAACGTGATGGGAGGCAAAGATCAGAGATCTTATGAGTCACCTAATTAATACCTAACATTCCTCTGACTCTTGGTAGATCACAGTAGCCTTTCTTTCATACCTGCCAAGGCACGAAGATCAGTGACTTTCCCTGACTCTCAGAGACCCAAGAGGCCAGTCTGGGGACCCAAGGCTTTATCTTGTAAACGGAGCCTTCCTGGATTGGGGGAGTGCTTGTTCCTCTGTGGCCATGAGCCCAGCTTTAACTCTTCATTTTCTTTCCCAGGGTCCCCACAGATTGAGCCCTGTTAAAAGCCTGCAATGCACGCTGGCTTTTCCCCATGTGACCAAGGGACCTGTGGCCAGGACAGACCCTGGAGAAGTCAGTAGCCCTATTCTCCTGAAGAAAGTAGTCAGCATTTGCTAGATGGTCGTGGGTACCTTCAGCACCTCCTTCCCGACCCTGCTCTGTCCATATGTCACTTCTCTGTCTCCCTCTAACAGGTGACATTGGAGAAGGTGCTTGGAATAACAGTGTCTGGAGGCAGAGGACTTGCCTGTGATCCCCGATCGGGTTTAGTTGCCTACCCAGCAGGGTAAGTACATTGGAAGAAGGCTTATTGCATGGGAGTTTATAACCATGCTAAACCAGTTAGGGTGGGCAGGGATTTTTTGGTTTCTTCTGGGAGATATAGCCAGGTGAATGTTTTGGTACCATTTTTGTAAAGGAGATACAGGGCCAGGTCAAGGCTCTTTGTTGAATGCTGTACTTGCCGTCTTGTCCTGTTCTTTTGGCCATCCACCCGTACATACTGATTCACACTTTATATTACACACAGTTCCCAACACCATCTTTAATATCTACCTTCTAGTCACTAAAAAACAGCTTTATTGAGATGTAACTCATGTACCACAAATTTGCCCATTTAAAATGTACAACTCAGTGTTTTTTAGCATATCCACAAAGTTGTGCAGCCATCACCATAGTCAATTTTCAAACATTTTCATCACCCAAGGAAGAAACCCCATACCCATTAACAGTTATTCCCTATTTCACCCTCAAGACCCCCAGCCCCAGGCAACCACTAATCCACTTTCTGTCTCTGTAGATTTACCTGCTCTGGACAGTTCATATAAGTGGAATCATTCCATATAAGTAGAATATTTGGCCTTCTGTGACTGGCTTTTTTCTTTTTCTTTTTTTTTTTTATTTATTTGACAGAGAGAGAGAGAGACAGCTAGAGAGGGAACATGAGCAGGGACAGAGAGAGAGGGAGAAGCAGGCCTCCTGCCGAGCAGGGAGCCCGATGCGGGGCTCCGTCCCAGGACCCTGGGATCATGACCTGAGCGGAAGGCAGACGCTTAACGACTGAGCCACCCAGGCGCCCCTGTGACTGGCTTTTTTCACTGAGCATAATGTTTTTAATGTTCATACATGTCATGGCAGGTATCAGTACTTTGTTTCTTTTTATGGACGAATGACATTCTATTGTATGGATGTCCCACACTTCATCTAGTCATCAGTTGATGGGCTTTTGGGTTGTTTCCACTTTTTGGCTATTTTTATGAAAAATACCAGGCGCCTGGGTGGCTCAGTCGGTTAAGGGTCTGCCTTTGGCTCAGGTCATGATCCCAGGGTCCCAGGATCGAGTCCCACATCAGGCTCCTTGCTCAGCGGAGTGTCTGCTTTTCCCTTTCCCTCTGCCCCTCCCCCCGCTCGTGCTCTCTCTCTCTCTCTCTCCCTCAAATAAATAAATAAATAAAATCTTTAAAAAAAAAAAAAAGAAAGAAAAAAGAAAAAGAAAAACACCGCTCTGAACATTTGCCTACTGTTATCACTTGGAGAGATTTCAGTGCCATGGAAGAAAAGTAGGGATCTGGGGCTGGGGTTCCTCTGTCCCTTGCTGCCTTTTCGCTCCTCTCCTCCTGCAGATGAGAAACCCCCAGCCATAGCTTCTTTAGGCTTTTACAAAAGTGTTTCTTTGGGAGGCTTGGCGCCCTTGCTGCTTCTGGTTCTCTCTGTCAACCTGTGTACTTTGCTGCTGGGCACGGGAGCACAGGAATGGGAAGGCCCCCGCCCCTCTACCTTTCTTCCCCACCGTCAGCTAGGGAGTGCCCACTTTCCCAGTGTGAGTTCCACAGCAACTCTTGGAGTTTTTGTACCAGTATATGATTTTCTTAGTTTGATCATCCCATCAAAAATCTGCCTTTGTCAACAACTTATTCTGTGCCAGGCCCTTTGCTAAGCACTTTGCAAAGAGCAACCCTGTGAGGTTGGTACTATTATTATCCCATTTAGAGAAGGAAACTAAAAAAAAGAGAGGTTAAGCAGATTGCTCCAGGTCACACAGCTAGTAAGTGTCTGTATTGGAATTTTAACCCAAGTAGTCTGACTGCAAAGCTCTTAATCTTAAAATGGTGTGGAGTGGGGGAAGACCTGACTTTCTGCTGATTTTTGAAAGCTGCTTCTCGTGTTGCTGTCTACCTGGCATACAAATGAGAAGAGCCCAGTTTATGAGCATCTCAGTCTATACCAGGGAAACTTCTGCCCCTGGGTTCTGGGGCCGGTGCCTTTCCTGAGCGGCCCTTTGGCATCTGATGTCTGTGGTGGGGGTGCTGTAAGAGCTGCACCAGCCTTACTCTGCAGAAGCTGAGCTGGCCGCCTTCTTCCCCTCCAGAAGCCAAGTTGATGAATGACCTCTGTTGCTGGATACCCTGTGCAGCCGGCCTCAGGGGAATTCCTCTCGTGCCTGCCTCTGCCTGGGAAAGCCAGGTTCCTTCTTGTTGGAGGTGGGGCTGGGGCTGGATGTGAGATGGGCAGGACGGGCCTGGGCTGCTGCCTGGTATGTGCTGAGCCTAGTGTGCCTGCCCTAGGGATTGTAGAACCATGCTCCCCACCTCTTCCCCCCACGCCCCTGACCCCAGGCCTGGTGCTTCAAGGATGTGTGCTTCTGTGTGTGGGCAGGACCCAGCCTGGCACATGTGTCTGGGAGTCATTAGCCTTCCAGATGGTGTATGGAAGCTTCCCTTCTGTGATATCTAGTAGGTTTCCTCAGTGTGCTTGGCTCGGGCGAGCCCTGGGCGGTGACATGATCTACTCCCTGACCTTTTGATTTCCTAGGACTTCAAGTTCTCTCTTTGCAAATGGCCCCTTTTTCTGAGTATTTTCGTTTTGCTCTGTTCTAGAGGTCCCTGTTGTGCCTCTGGAGTGTCTGGGGGCCACCAAAGTCTATGTGAGCCAAGTAGGCTCTTTCCCTCCCTCCTTCTCTTCTTCTTTCCCTATCTGGTGATCCTAACCCCACCCCCACTCTCTAGTTCCTACTATGCTTGTTGCTCTCAGAGCGGCTCAGGTATCCTAGAAACAAGAAGAAAAACAAAGCTCAGAAAAGTCTCCCGGAGGCCTAGAGGCAAATATCAAACCAAAACAAAGTTTTCTGAAAGGAAATGAAACAGCTCCAAGAGGGTGGGGTAGAGGGGGATTGTGTCAAGCAGAGGTGGGTGAAGTCTCTGGGTAGAGACCCCTCAGTTTTAGTGGCTCCAGAGTTCCCCTTTTGCTGTTCTGTCCACAGAAAACCCTACCCCTCACCTGTCACACTTTGAGCCCCCCTGCTCCAGGAGGCTAGGTGGTCCCCAGATAGCGTCTTCGAGGGGCTCAGTTTAGTTGAACATCCATAATTGACTTGGGCCCCTTTGCTGGTTGGCTTGGTAGAGGGCTCAGGTGCTGTAGAGCCCAGCACAGCCCCCATTGCCGCGGTGGGGCCAGTCCGTTCTGAGAGTGAGTCTCTCTTGATCCCCGGTGCCGAAGTGTGGGCCTGGCCTGGGTGAATGCTCTGGGCAAAGCAGCTACTGGAGTGGGAGGTGCCCTATCCAGCAGCCCCGAGGAGACCTCTTGGTTGCTGTTAACTAGGGAGGAGGAAGGCAGACTCAGATTTCCTGAGAAGGCCCTCCCATTTACTCAGCCCATACTGGAAGTTATGCTGAGGTCCCCCAGCTCCAAAGCACTGGACAAGGTGTGAAACCACAGTCTCCCAACCTGAACTATGTTCTAGTGACAGCTGAGCTAAGGGAGCACAGAATTAGCTCCTTACGGTCTGTGGGCAAGCCCTGTGTGCCAGTTTGCCAGGGGGCGTGTGGGACTGTGGACACCGGGTGGGCCTGGGAGAAGATGCCTGCTTTGTGCCCTGGTGGATGGGAGTCATGTGCAGGGGTCCTTGCAAGTGTCGGTCCCCTCAGGGCCTGTCTTCTGGTTGCTCTGCAGGTTTCACACCTGAAACCGAGCCCCGTTAGTTCTTCCTCAGATGGTTTGGTCATAGATGCCTTCATTCATTTGTTCAGCAGGTATTTGTTGAAAACCTGCTCTGGACCAGGCACTGTTCTGGGCACAAGGTATATAGCAGTGAGCAGGACAGAAAGGGTGACCATTTTTGGTGGGGTTTAGGTTCAAGAAGGGCAAGCAGACAATCAGCATGCCAGCCCATAAATGAGCAAGATAGTGTCAGAGATGGTAAGTGTTCTGAAGAAAGTAAAACCAAGTGACAGAAAGGAGAGTAAGTGAATAGCTGGCGGGGCGTGTGGCGGGGCCGGGGCCGGGGCGGGGGCTACTTTAGGATTGGGTCGTTAAGACGCAGGGGGAGGTCACATTCAGCTGATGTCTGAATGACCAAGAGGAAGGAACTCTTGAGGATCTGGACTCCAAAGTGGTCCAGGTGGAGGAAGCCTCAAGTGCAAAGGTGCCAGGGAGGGGAGGATTGGGTTCACTTGTTTGAGGGGGCTAAATGGTTGTCGTGGTGGCTAGAGCATAATGAGTGGGAGGACGGGGGCCCAGGCGTTGCATTTTGACAGGGCTCATAAGTCTTGCAGTGCACAGAGATTCACGTCTTGTCCCAGAAGGGAATGTGTGTAGAGTCGTCTGGGCAGAGAGAAGTGCACTGCTAGCTCTCCACTGGTACCCATGTTATTCTCTGTCTTCTCTCATGTTTTTGAGGAGGGATTTGTAAAATGCCCCAGAAACAGAGATGCCAGTGGGTCCTGTGACCTGGCCTAAGAGGATTACTTATTTGGAAGGTCCTGGATTGCAGGCATTTAAAGAGGACCACAACCGAGGATGCCTTAGGAAACATCCTTGACTCATTCTCTCTTAGAATAATTAAAGCTATATTTCATTCCCTTTTGGGAGTGAATCCAGAGGGATGGTTTATAATTCCACACCTGGGTTAGGATCCTAATGAGTCATTAGTGTCCAACAAGTCATGTATGGGATGCCACAGTTGGGGCTCCTGTTGTAACTGCTGACCCCCTGGATCTCGCTTTCCTTGTTAGTGGTGGAGCAGAGTACCCTTCAAGAAGATGGCCAGGAGCACCATGCTGCTTACACTGCACACTGTCTTCTTCAGTCCCCACAGCAATTCTGTGAGGTAGATTTTGTTCTTCCTGTTCTACAGATGAGGAAACAGATTCAGAGAAGTTAAGGAATGTGCCCAAGATCACACAGTATGCTAGCACACAGGTCTGCCTGGCCCCAGTTTTCTCGTTCCTTCCATCATCACACTGCCCTTAAGTGTCTGTGAGTCCTAAAAGCCTAAGGTAGGGGAGAACCGCGCACCTGCCCTAGGGCCCTAGTAGTTCTCAGTTCTGCTGATTGGGAGGTTCCTTGGCTTTGAGATCTGGTGGCTAGTGACTTAATAATTTATTCACTCATTCACAAATATTTATTGAGTGCCTATCTTCTAGGCTCTGGGGATGTAAACAAAACAGATAAAAATACCACCTGCACAGAGCTGGCAATCTAGTGGTGAAGACAGATCTCCTCCCTGTCCAAAAGTGAATTCTATAGAATATAAAATGTGTGCTTTGGAGAAAGTATAAGCAATAAACAGTGAAAGGGAATAGGGAATGGGGGTACGGTATGGGGTTGTGATGTTAAATCGTGCTAGAGAGTGACATTTGAGCAAGGCTTGAAGGACCTCTTGTCCCTGTGTGAGTCACCTTCTGTTTTTACCTGGTCTGAAAGAAAGAGCATCCAAGGCACAGGGTCTCCGCTTGAACCTTCTGTGTCCTGCTTCCTGTATGTGCTGCTGTGTTCATTGCTCTTCCCACGCTTCTTTTGTTCCTGCCTTCTGGAGGATGGAGAGTGGTAGGAGGCAGATCCTGTGAGAATGCCGGGCTCTTGGTGATGGCAACAGGCCTGGACCTGTCTGGGAAAGGGGTGTGTTGAGGGCTTGGCCCTTCCTGGTTCAGAGGAGCTCCTGGGCAGTGGGCCCAGCACCTGGTACTGGCGTTCCACCACGTGACTCCCCGGCTGAGGCCCCGGGGGACCGAGAACTCACTGTCTCCCTGCACCCGCACCCTGGGGTTCTGAATTACGGGACTCAGCCGGTTGGGCCAGCCTAGCCCTTGTTGTGGATTGCAGCCAGCAGTACTGCAAGGACACACGTGCAGATGACTGCCTGTTGTCCTGGGTGACGTCAAGGGCCCGGGCGGCCAAGGCGGAGGGCCAAGGACATGCGGACTGCACCCTGCCCTCTGCTCCCCGGTAGACTGGGGAGCTTGCTCAGGGTCACAGAAGACTGACATGGCTCCCGCATCAGTGTCGCTGAGCTCTCTTCTCTTGGGAGGACCTCAGCTAGCGGGGCACAGGGAGAACCTTGGATGTCTGTGCCAAGTTCTGCCCTCACCTCGGCATCTGCATTATTGTCCCCACAAGTGGAGCTGTGACCAGGGGTTGGTTTCTTTCCTCCTCTTCCTCTGTGTGGGGAGGTTTCCATATTTGAATAACTAAAAGTAAAAATTTCAGCTTAGAGGTCTGTCTCTGTGTGTGTTTCCCTCCTTTGCACGTTTCTCTCCTTTGCGTAACTCCTCCATGCCGCACATGAGAATTTTCCAGGCTACGCTGGGGGTGTGTGTATATGGGGGGGGTGTCGGAGAAGGGAAGGATTGCCTCACAGCTAGTCATCTCCCTCTCTACACTGTAGTTTTACACACACACACACACACACTGCTCTCCTTCCTCCTCCCACCATGGAACTGCACTTACCAGGAGGAGGAAACAAGATGCTGTGGTCCAGCAAGACTGAGTGTTTTAAGCAGTCTGATGCATTGCTCTTTGAAAGTCATGAGGCTGCTTTGGGATGATGGGCTTAAAGGAAAACTCAAAAGCGTATCATAGAGCCCTCATCACCTACTTTTCCTGGATTTGGAATGTGGCCGGCTGGAGTATGTGTGGGGTCAGCTTGAGTCAGAGCAGCTTTCAGCCGAAGCCCTTTGCCATGGTTTTTGTGTAGTTGATCAGAAACTAGGTAACCTGTAACCACTCACCCTGGAAGTCACTGCTAGAGAGATGAGCCTGCAGAGACGGGCCTCCTCAGCAGATCGGCCCAGATAACAAGAAAGTTAGAAAACATCAGTTAGAAAACATGGTGGCAGACTGGTGTGTGTGTGTGTGTGTGTGTGTGTGTGTGTGTGTGTGTGTGTGTGTGTGTATGCTTTTTCACACACTGAAAAAAGTATTAAAATCTAAATATCTAAAACTATGAACTTGGAACTGTAACTGCTATAGTTTTCATCTGTCCTGTTCTGATTTCCAGAAATCCTGTAGCCCAAATCCTTTTCCCCTCAAAGTGCCCCAGTCATCTTTCCCTCTTCTCATAGGCTCCCGGTCAAGCACCCTGCATGTTAGGTCAGTTGTGTTTCACGTCTCTCATCTCCAACTTCACTTTTCTCTTCTTTCCTCAACTTACTCCACTCCGCAGCCCTTAGAGCACTGCTTCTGGAACCCCGACTCTCTTTGGCTTTAGCTGAGTGGCCTTGAGCCAGTTACCTCACTGCTCTGATCTCGGGTCTCCATCTGTAAAGTGGGGATAATTGTACTAAGGGTCACAAGGTGCTGGAAGGATTAGCTAAAACCAGACATCTAGGCTGCTTGGCACAGTGCCTGCTACCTATACCTAGAAAGTGACAAATGGTAACTCTTATTACTGAGCCCCACTGTATGAAGAGCAGAGGACCGGTTATTAAAGGAACTGGAAGCCTTCATGTTTCGAGTTCACTGAAACTCTTGTGGGGTGCTTTCTACCTTAGCCAGGAGATGGCACTTCAATTTTCCTTCCGTGCCCCTGTGCTACTGTCCTAGACACTTGAGGTGGTTTCTCACTCCGCGTTCCCCCCATCCCTTCCTTTCTCCCTTCCAAGCTTGTCATCCCTTCAGTGAATGAAGATGCAGATATTTTCTTTTCTCAAGCTTAATGTAGCTCTCCTTTCCTGGCTGCCTCCCCAGAACAAAAAATAAAGCCTCCTTTGAAGTTTTTACCATTACTGAGGTCCTAACAGGACTTTCCTCCATTCTTTCAGAGGAAAAACCTGACACAGTCCCTTAGCACCTCGTTCCCCACTGCCAGGAGCCCCCTTGCAGCTTCCTTTCCATGCTTAAGGAGTAGTAATATTAAGATTTGCCATTTGTTTGGCTCCTACTGTGTGTCAGAAAAAATCATTTAATCTTCACAGAAGCCCTAGGAGCTAGATCTGAGTGTTCATCCTTTATTATAGGTAAGTCAACATGCTTGTGCCCTACCCAGGGTCACAGAGCTGTCCATAGCAGAACAAGCCTCAAACCCTGGTCTCTGCCTCCGAAGCCCACAGCATCCCTACCGCCCCAACACTGCCTCTGAGGATCCAGATGTCCTCAGTCCCTCCTTCTATAGAAGACAGGTGGGGCATGGAGTAGGGAGAGCTGGGCCTACTGATGCCCCACAGGACCAAGCTAGTGGACCAGGGAAGGCACTCTCCCATTAAAATGGTTCTTGAACAACTGCAGTGGGCCAGCCTCTGCTAGGCACAGGAGACAAAGCAGTCAGCAGAACCAGACCCCGTTCCTGTTCTCGCGAAAGGCACATCAAAAATAAATGTAAAATTACAGCTGTGATAAATGTTACAAAAGATTGATATGCTGTGCTTGCTGTGAGAGCATATACTGAGGCCATTTGACCTGAGATCTGAAAGGGGACTAAAGATTAACTAGTTGGAAAAGGGAGAGAAGAATGTTCTAGATAAGGGAAACAGTTCCTGGAAAGGAGCATGGCAGGTTAAAGAGAGTGAAAGAATGTGGTTGGAGCATGGTTCAGGGTGAAGCTGGAGGGTGGGCAGGGGTCATACCACCCAGGCCTTCATGGGTACTTGAAGGAGTTTGGTTTTGGAAGCCCCCCAGGACTGATCTTGTGGGAGTGTTCCGATCAGATCAGACATGCATGTGTGTTTGATGTAAAGCACACCGGAAGTCAGGAGGCCTGGGAGGCCTGGCTCTGCTCTTTGTGGGACCTTTCTGAGCCTAGGCTTCCTCATCTCAAAATTCTGGAGGGTTGAACTAGGTGATTTTAAAGTCACCTAGCACGGTGCATTTTAATTCCTTCCCTCCTTCCTTCCAGCTTTAAGGTTCTATGAGTCTATCTGGAGGAATTAGGCTCCCTGTATCCTGGACTGCCCCTAACAGAAGCTGGGCAAGTGCGCATGGGTGTGTGTGTGTGTGTGTGTGTGTGTGTGTGTGTTCGGGAATGGGGAGGGAGAGTGATGGGGCACAGGGTTTCCAAGGCCATCTGACTTTTGTCATATGTGTAAGGGAAGCAGGAGACTAGAAGCTGGTGTCAGGAGAGAAAGGAGATGAGAAAGGGGAACAAAGAAAGATGAGCAGATAGAGAAGGAGAAAGGAAACTGAGGACGGATTTGGGGAGGGGTTAGAGGAGGAGCTGTGACTCAGGAATTCCAAGGCTGTTTGTTGCCCAGCCTGGCCGTTCTGGGCGTACCTAGTGTACCTCAGAGATCCCTGGGTCCCCAGAGATTACCTGCGGAATGTGTATATTGAAAGGGTTTTTGGAGCCCAATATGCTAAGCGCTCACCAGCAGCTGTACTTGCCTTTGCTTCAAGCTTCTAGCCGGCAGTGGGTTTCCCATTAAACAAGGCTGGTCTGGGGGCTGTCACCCTCTGCTCATTCCGTCCCCATCCCCTGACCTGGCGTAGCAGGTCCCACGCTTGCTCCTGTCAGTACTAATGAAGTGAGGCAGAAGGGGCCACGGGCCCAGGCCTGCTGACAGCCACGGAGACTAAGGGAGAACACTGCCTGGCTACAGCTTTGGGCTGCCTGCCTTGACTCCTACCACCTGGCCTCCTCACTGGAACTGCCTCTGGAAAGTCAATCTAAACCTGATCCTGTCCACCCTCGCTGCCTGGTTGGAGAGGGTCCTCCCACCCTTCTCTGCACAGCAGGCAGGCGGGCGGAGTCTCTGACTGTCTTCTGGCAGTCTGGAGGGCCCTTCTCGGGCTCTCTGGGGCCAGGGACTCTCAGGGCGGGGCCCAGGAGTTCCAAGGCACTGAACAGGCCTCCCCAGGCCCTCTTGGGCTCTCTCTGCCCGTCCTCCTAGTCTTACTGAGCCTTCCTGCAGTTCAGGCCTCCTGCCTCCTACCCACTTCTCATCTGACACATAGAGGGTGTGGGGTCGGCTCCTGCCAGGTACGCACGTGGGCATACACATGAGAGGCCTCACTCCTCCTTGGAGCACAAATGCTTGTCAGACATGTGGCTCCAACCTGTGAACTGGCTGTACACCTGTGGCCTGCTTTGCTCAAATCACATGGACTCTTCCCTCCTGCACCCCTTCCTGGGCTCTGTGCAAGGGCTGTGGGGAGGCCTGCGTCCTCGCTGCCCTTTGTGGGTATGACCAGAGATGGTGCTGGTGCTTAGGGACCTGGTGGGATAGGCTTTCAGGGAGCCTTCGTCCTCAAGGGGCTGCAGAGATAGGCCCTGGTGGGTGGGGAAGGGAAGCAAGAAGAGTAGGTTGCCAGAAAGCAGTCAGTTGCCCTCGGTGGCAAGCAGAGCCCCTCTGAACTTGCTCTGTGCAGGTCCCTGTGCTGAGTGATCGGAATTCCCAGGTGGCCTGGGTGCTTGTGGGGGAGCCGTGGTTTGGTGCTAAGTCTGTTGTCTTACTTGTCTCCCCAGGTGTGTGGTCGTGCTGTTCAATCCCCGGAAACACAAACAGCACCACATCCTCAACAGTTCCAGGTAAATGGGTCTGGGCACTGAGGGAGCACCTCCTTTTCCTGGGAGCTGGGAGAAAGGCACTGTCTGGGGGCTTTGTGGCTCTGCAGACTGGGGCCTGGTTGGGCCACATGTAGGTTGGTGTCTGCTGATCTTGCCTTTTGAGGGGACTCTGAGGGAGCTGGGCTTAGGCCAGGCTGTCAGTGCCCCTCTGAGCCTGCCTCGTCCTGCAGGAAAACCATCACGGCCCTCGCCTTCTCCCCTGATGGCAAGTACTTGGTCACTGGAGAGGTGAGTGAGGAAAGTGAGCTGCAGTCCTCCGAGGAGGGTGGGAGGCCTGGCCTCAGCAGAGGGCTACAATCTTAGGCCTCCTTAGGGCTGCTGCCACTTTGGTTCCCTGGACAGATGCTAAATCCTAGTTTTTGCTCTACCTGAAAATAGTGGTTCTTAAGCTTCCGTGAGCACCAGAATCACCTGGATTGCTTGGTGAAGTACACATTGTCAGGCCCGCCCCCAGGGTTTCTGATTCTGTAGGTGTGAGATGGGACTCCGAAACTGGCATTTCTTAAAGGTTCCCACATGCTCATTCTGCTGGCTGGGAGGCAGGCTGTGAAAAACCACTGCCTTAAAATGTTCCTGGTCCCCGGAGGCCCCCTGCTGGGCACATGAGGAACGCCTCTGTCTTCTCAGGCTGATGGAGGCGGAGGGGCAGAAATAGGCCTGAGTGGTCGTGGTTCTCAACCCTGGAGGCCCATCAGACTCACTCAAGGAGTGACACAGACATACTGAACAAAATCTGGGGCCATTTTCTCCCGGATAATCATTGTCGTCCTGAGATATTTTTGTTTGTTTGTTTTTGTTTTTAACCTTTGCCCCGTATAGCACTCTGCTCCTGACTCTTGGCCAAGGGTCATTAGAGAGATTGTATGTAGTAGCTGGGGAGGTAAGGGCCCCCACTCTGAAAGGCTCGGGGAGGCTGTATGCCTCTGCCCGCACTTCCAGTTCTTGCTTCCCTGCAGAGTGGGCACATGCCTGCCGTGCGCGTGTGGGACGTGGCTGAGCATAGCCAGGTGGCAGAGCTGCAGGAGCATAAGTACGGTGTGGCTTGCGTGGCCTTCTCCCCAAGCGCCAAGTACATTGTCTCCGTGGGCTACCAGCATGACATGATCGTCAACGTCTGGGCCTGGAAGGTGAGTGGACTGGGTGGGCTGGCCTGACAGCCTCATGGGGGGTTCACGGGCCAGTTGGGGAGCCCGGAGACTGCTGATCTGAGCCCCTTCCCTCCACTCTGCTGATCTCAGTCTCATGCTAGAAGATAGCCTGAAGCAGAAAAAAGTAACTGTGTAGCTACATGTGTTGGTAGAAAGGGGCTAGCTTTATGCCTTTGAGGGCCTCCAGCGGAAATGAATCTCTTCGACTCCTCTAGAAAGAAATTCTTCTCTCTCCCTTCTTTTTCTGACCAAAAAATCTTGGAAAGGAACATTTGTTAAAGTACAAGTCCTATCCAACCCCTCCTCCATCCTCTGAGCCTCTTTCTTCCTAGCCCCAAGGGGCAGAATTTTGATTCTTCCTTTGGCTTTCCCTCCAGAAAAACATTGTGGTGGCCTCCAATAAGGTGTCCAGTCGGGTGACAGCGGTGTCCTTCTCTGAAGATTGCAGCTACTTCGTCACTGCAGGCAATCGGCACATCAAATTCTGGTACCTCGATGACAGTAAGACCTCAAAGGTGAGCGGCTGCGGCTGGAAGTGGCCCCGGGGTCAGAGCCTGCTCAGCCCTCCCTAGGAGACCCCGTTCCACTTGGGCCCCCCTTTGCTCACTCAGCAGCCGTACAGAAGTTCCGGGTGATCCGGATGCTGTCTGGGCCGAGGAGGAGTCTCAGAGAGCGAGGGGGGCCTTGCTGCTTCTCCTCCCTCCCCGTAGGGCCTCGTTTGCAGGGGCAGGCTCCGGGGTGGGGGGGTGGGGGGGTGGGGGATGGGTGACAGGAGCGGTGCATCTCCACAGGTGAACGCCACTGTGCCTCTGCTGGGCCGCTCAGGGCTGCTGGGAGAGCTGCGCAACAACCTGTTCACTGACGTGGCCTGTGGCCGAGGGAAGAAGGCCGACAGCACCTTCTGCATCACGTCCTCAGGGCTGCTGTGCGAGTTCAGCGACAGGAGGCTTCTGGATAAGTGGGTGGAGCTGAGAGTAAGCACCTCTGTCCCCATGGGTAGGGGCTGGCCGCCCATGTGTCAGCTCAGGGGAGATCTGCTGCCTCTGGCTCTGTGGCAGGGGCTAGGCCCTCATGCGTGCAGGAGAGAGGAGCCTGGGGAGCCACAGCTTGGCCTCGTTCCAGCCCACGGAGATCTGTGTAACTCCCTCCTCTCTGCTTTCTCTTTCCACCTTTCTTTCCCCTGCTTCCCTCTTGTGCTCAGAATACAGACAGCTTCACAGTAAGTGGTGCCTAGACCCTCCTGTCTTTCTCATGCTGTTTCTTTCTCTCTGCTGGGCTTTTCCTACTTTGTCCTCTTGGTCAAAACCTCTTGTGCCTTAGAAGGGTCCCCGGCTCCCATCCCCCAATTGCACGTGGCTGTGGGCCCTCTGGCCACCTGCTGCTGGAGGGAGGGGCATCTCCAGATAACAGCTGAGGGGCTCAGGCCAGAGCAGCTGGGCAGCTTTCCCCTCGCCTCTGCCTTGGCTGGGATCTCCTCTTGGCAGGCGACTGTTGAGGAGGGGTTGGGCAGGGGACCCTTGCTGACCCAAGCCCCTCTGCCTGCAGACCACTGTGGCCCACTGCATCTCTGTGAGCCAAGACTACATCTTCTGTGGCTGTGCCGATGGCACCGTGCGCCTCTTCAACCCCTCTAACCTGCACTTCCTCAGCACACTGCCCAGGCCCCACGCCCTGGGGACAGACATTGCCAGTGTCACTGAGGCCAGGTGAGCTCTTTGGGCCCCCTGCCTCCACCCAGAGCCTCCCTCTGCACCCAGCCTTCCCTGGCTGTGCTTCAGGGAACAAAGTGAAGAGTGTATCTGCCCCAATGAAGGCCAGGAAACACCTCTGTAGAGCTACAGATTTGGGTTTATCAGTACTGGTTGCCACCAAGGAGACCGCACACCATGGGAAAGCAGGGAGTGTCTCAGGAGGGGGGTTAGGCAGGGCTTAGTGTAAGATTTGGGCTTGTAGTGGATGATTTTAGGGATGGTTCAAGGGATTGAAGTTTTGCTCTGGTTAGATGCTGTCAGGAAGTAGGGGTAGTTGCCCAGTGGGACATCTTCATAATTTTTATCTACAAGGTGGAAGGGAAGGTATGGGGCTAACGCTGTAATTGGTAAAGAAGCAGTGGTCAGTCACCACAGATGGGACTGGAAACGTTTGGTCACGTTTGTGGTTGGCACAGTGCTGTGCGTTCATCTGTGCTCTCAGACACGGTTATAGAGGGGTCTTGTTTTTGTTTCCCTCTGTCACGGCCACAGAGTTCCCTTGTCTGACTGTGGCGTACCGTGACATTGGTTGTGTTCCTCATGAGAACTTGATGGTCTGACAACCGGTGCTGGGTCAGCTCCGGCTGACAGCTGTCAGACGCTGCTTTTTCCTTTCTCAAGCAGCTACCCCCTGCAGGTCTGGAGAGGGTTCCCCATGCTCGTTCTGCTTCTTCCTTTGTGGTTTGGCTTCTGTTTTCATTCTTTTTAATCCTTCATTTTATCAGCTCTCCACTCACTTTTTACCCTGTCCTCTTCCCCACAGTCGCCTCTTCTCTGGAGGGGCCAATGCCAAGTATCCAGACACCATTGCCTTGACCTTTGATCCTACGAATCAGTGGCTGTCTTGTGTATACAACGACCACAGCATTTATGTTTGGGATGTGAGGGACCCCAAGAAAGTGGGCAAGGTGTACTCGGCTCTGTATCATTCCTCCTGCGTCTGGAGTGTGGAGGTATGTGGGCTGGGCTGGGCTGGCCTTGGACTGGCCAGGTTTGCTGGGGTACCCTTGTGAGGCGGGAAGTGGGAATCCCTGAGTATAAAGTTATATTCCTGCTGCCTTCTTGTTTCTCCAGCAGCATCCCTGTGTATCCACATATCTTCAGATGGGTCCCGAGGATTGAGCTTGAATTTAGAGCTTATATATCTCAGGCTTCTTCCGTTGTGCCCCTGTCTGTCCTTAGCTTTGCCTCATCCTGGGCTGGGTGATCTTGGACAAGTTACTGAACTTGACTCAACCTCAGTTTCCTGAACTGTAAATTGATGCACCTGATTTATCTAGTTGTCCTAAGAATTAAATGAAACGATATAAGTGGGAGACATGGAAGAATGCCTGGAACATAATAGGAGCTTGGTTAAGGTGTTTGCCCATAGCGATTATAGAGAGTATCTAATAGTTATGGCTTGCTTACTATGTGACAAACTCTGGGCTAAGTCCCGGCCAGCAATCTCTCTTTAATCTCATTCCCTTCTATCTCCTTGGGCAGGGAAAGGACTGCCCCCTAACTAGAGATCTGACTTTGTTCCCTCTGCCCCTCAGGTCTACCCTGAAGTGAAGGACAGTAACCAGGCCTGCCTGCCCCCAAGTTCCTTTATCACCTGTTCCTCAGACAATACCATCCGCCTGTGGAACACGGAGAGCTCCGGGGTGCATGGCTCCACACTGCACCGAAACATCCTCAGCAATGTGAGCCCTGAGGTCATAGGGCACCCCCTCCATGCTTAGTCCTCCCCTCCCCCCCAGCCTTCACGCCTCCCTCTCAGGAACCGGGTCCCCAGATTTTGATCTTTCAGCTCTGATTTGGCCGGGCTCCTTGAGCCAGGGGTTTATCTTGTCCAGCATTCCTCTCCCCTTGCAGCTGTACTGGGTCAGGCCTGCCTTATCCACCTCCTCTCCTGACCTGCTCCATTAGGACCTCATTAAGATCATCTATGTGGATGGGAACACTCAGGCCCTGCTGGACACAGAGCTGCCCGGAGGAGACAAAGCCGATGGGTCCCTGATGGATCCCCGTGTGGGCATCCGCTCTGTGTGTATCAGCCCCAACGGACAGCATCTAGCTTCTGGGGACCGTGTAGGCACGCTTAGGTAATGCCAGGCCTGGGGTGGTACCGACTGCCTCCCACAGCGCAGGCTGGGGGAGTTAGGTCCCGAAGGACAGAGCTTGAGAAAATGGGCTCAAAAAGATTGGGGAACAAGATGTCTATATACAAGGGGAAAGATAATAACCTTACAATGAAGAAACCCAGCAGAAACCATCCTAACCAAGTGATTAAGCTTAACAGCCTCATATCAGCATCGTGAAGCCTGTAATATGATGCACTAAGAAGCCACATAGCATGGTTTCTGTGGTATTCTTGCCAAAAATGGATTAACTCAGTCCAGTCATGGGAAAAAGGCAGGCAGACTCAAACTGAGGTACAGAGGACAGAGTAATCAATACTCTTCTAAAGAGTATTGGAGAGTGCTCAGTACTCCTCAAAAGCATCAAGGTCATGAAAGATAAGGAAAGACTGAAGAACTGTCATCAACTACAGGAGACTAAGGAGTAATAACAACTAAGTGCAATTTGGACTCTTGATAGGATCCTGGATCCAGAAAAAAGATATTGTGGAAAAACTGGTGGAATTAAACTAAAATCTTGAATTAGTAGTATAGTACCAACGTAAATTTCCCGATTTCTGGTATTTGAAGTGTTAACATGGAAAATCCCTGTACTCATCGCCACTTTTCTCTAAGCCTAAAAGTTCAAAAATAAATAAAAATTTAATTTTAAAAACAGGCCCGGGGGGAAGATATAGCAGAGAACGGAGGGTGAGTCTCTCCTCCCATAGCCTGGCAGTGACGTCCTCCCTCTCCTCATCTTTGCAGGGTGCACGAGCTGCAGTCCCTGAGTGAGATGCTGAAGGTGGAGGCCCATGACTCAGAGATTCTCTGCTTGGAGTACTCTAAGCCGGACACGGGTAAGAAGGATGCCTGGTATCTGGCCCGGAGTGGCCCAGGGCTCCCCCAGTCCTGCTAGTGCCACTTGCATCTATCCTGGCTCCCTGGGGTGTGGGACCGAACGCCATTTGAAGCATTTGGTGTCTTCGCAGGTTTAGCGGAGGACAGCTCCATTCCTGCTCTGTGGTTCACTTGGCTTAGGGTTATGGGACTCGGTTCCTGCGGGCCTTTTGCCGGGCCCAGATGGGGGCCTGCTCTGGGCACTCATGGGCTGATGGAGTTCTTTGAACGCCAGGTCTGAAGCTGCTGGCATCAGCGAGCCGGGACCGGCTCATCCATGTGTTAGATGCTGGCCGGGAGTACAGCCTGCAGCAGACGTTGGACGAGCACTCATCCTCCATCACTGCCGTCAAGTTTGCAGGTGGGGGCAGGGCAATTGAGACACATCTTGCCATCTACCAGCAACATCCTCCACCCCCACCCCGACTGCCACCAGCCTCCTGCCTCCATGAGAAGGGTGTGCCAGTCACAGGGGTGTGTTGGACAGCAGCTGGGAGGCCTGGGGCCAGATGGGAAGGCAGGTAGAATGTAGACTCTCTGTCTAGGGGACCCTGAGCCAACCAGGTTGGCTGAGGATAGAGAGAATGGCAAGCTTAGGTTTGGAGGGAAGCGACCTGATTTAATTGGTTGTCTGGGTCACGTAGAGAGCTCAGTAGTGGGGTAGTAGAGGAGGGACTGGCCACTTGTGGTGAGAGCAGTGGGAATAGCTAGGCCCCCCTCTTCCATAGCCAGCGATGGGCAAGTCCGCATGATCAGCTGTGGAGCAGACAAGAGCATTTACTTCCGCACTGCACAGAAGGTGAGGGTATGGGGCTTCCCTGAATGGGGCAGGGGTTGGGGGGTGTGGGTTTCTACCGTTCCCCCAGCTGAGGTTGTAAGAGGTGAAGGGAGGTGAAAGCGGGGTTTTCTGGGCCTGGTGGAGCCACATACTCTACCCCTGCAGTCTGGAGATGGAGTCCAGTTTACACGGACACACCATGTGGTACGGAAGACGACCCTCTATGACATGGATGTGGAGCCCAGCTGGAAGTACACGGCTATCGGCTGCCAGGACCGAAATATTCGGTGGGCATCCCCTTCTCAAACCGTATGACCACATTCCTTCAAGCCCGAGGGGGTCAGCTCTTGGCAGCTCTCTCCCCACTTCTGTCTTTTTGTCCAGGACTTTGTGGCCCCCCTTGAGCCTATAGAATGAGCACTTTGCCGTACCCAAGAGGCGGTAGCCCCTTTGGTGTTGGGGAGTGGCTCCCAGAGAGAACAGGGTTGGGACTGAACGCTGGGGTCTCTGCCACCCAGCTGTGCTTGATCACGGCCTCCTCCTCACGTGAACAAGAGCATGTTTCTTCACAGGATCTTTAACATCAGCAGTGGGAAGCAGAAGAAGCTGTTTAAAGGGTCACAGGGTGAGGATGGCACTCTGATTAAGGTAAGGGCCCAGGAGGATGGGCCCTGGGCCAGAGAAAGGGAGCACTGGGGTACTAGGTGGAAAGGGACTGGTGCTTCCCTTGTCCTCTGCCAGCTATGTGTCCACTCCTCAGGTGCAGACAGACCCCTCAGGGATCTACATAGCCACCAGCTGTTCTGACAAGAACCTCTCCATTTTTGACTTCTCCTCAGGCGAGTGCGTGGCCACCATGTTTGGCCACTCAGGTGAGTGTTGCCCCAGTACTCTACTGCTGGAACTTTGCTCTTTCTTCCTTTAGTTTCTTGGGACCTAGCAGAGCTGCCTGCCCCTCCCTTCCGACCAACATCCACCTCCACTGTTGGGACAGAAGCTTGGTTGGGACTTCAGGGTGGTTCATAGGTTGTATTCTTTCTTCCTCGCAGAGATTGTCACTGGCATGAAGTTTAGTAATGACTGCAAACATCTCATCTCAGTGTCAGGGGACAGGTGAGCAGAAGCCAGCTTCCCTGAGACACAGATTTTTCCTCTGTGACACACACACCCTGCCCCCTCCTCTCTCTTCACATCAGTGATATCTCTGGGAAATAGGGCTAAGCAGGGGTATTTCTAGGGCCTGACGTGTCACTAGAGGGTGGCTCTGGTCTTCTTGCCAGCCCATGGAGAAGGGGAACTAGTGGGGTTCCACCCCAGAGTCCTACGTTACCTCTCCCTCACCCAACTCTGTGGCTGTACCCAGCTGTATATTTGTATGGCGCCTGAGCTCTGAGATGACTATCAGCATGAGGCAGCGTCTGGCTGAGCTGCGCCAGCGTCAGCGAGGGGGCAAGCAGCAAGGATCGTCTTCTCCCCAGAGGGCTGCAGGACCCAACCGGTGAGAAAAGAGTCTGGATACGGGCTAGCGGTAGGTGGGCATCCAGACTGCTCGCTGTCTCAGTGCTCCTCCTTTTTGCTCTGCACCTGCCATTCACCTATACCTCCTGGATCCCCCAACACCTGTTTCTTACCTGAAGACCCATGAAGTTTGGCCTCTTCCTGCATTGAATCTCCTCTTCCCATGACCTTCCTTGTCTTGGACTCAGGCACGAGGCCCCATCGATGCTGTCTCCTGGACCAGCTCTGTCATCAGACAGTGACAAGGAGGGAGAAGATGAGGGCACTGAAGAGGAAGAACTTCCAGCTCTGCCCATCCTTGCCAAGGGTACCAAGAAGGAGCCAGGTGTGTGGAAGTCTGGAGCAGGGCCAGACAGGCACCAGTTGGCACAGTGGCTAGATATGCCCTTTCTGGGACAGGGGGTGAGAACAGGGTGAGCCGAGGAAGCCAGAGCATCTCTATGGCCACACAAGGGTATGGGCTGGTGCGGGGTCAGGGAGCTGGGTGGGTGGGCAGGAGACACTGTCTCTGACTGCCTGTCTCTTGTCTAGCCTCAGTGCCCGGCCCAGGCCTGCCCCGAAGCCTGTCCCACTGGGAGATGAGTCGGGTGAGTCACCATCATTAAAAATGGCCTTCCGAGGTTACAAGGAGTGGAGGAAGGTGGAAGCAGGGCTCTCTGGGCCTGCCCACGTGCTGCACCCCTTGTGTCCAAGGCAGGGCCTTGTGGGAGAGTTTGAACAGCTTGGCTGGTCCCAGGTTAGGGATGATGAAGCCCAGGGGTCTCCCTCCTGCAGGCCAGGTGGGGTGGCCTGCAAGGTCTAGTCACCACTAGAAGAAGCGCTCCACTAGTTCAGCTGCCTGGGGGCCTGGGGGTAAGTGTGAACAAAGAACAGGTTGAGGTGGGGAGTAGACAAGGGGTGTCTGAGCCAAACAGAGCTGAAGTTCAAGGTGTGCCTGGGTGGCTCAGTCGGTTAAGTGTCCGACTCTTGGTTTCAGCTTAGGTCATGATCCCAGTGTCGTGGGATCGAGCCCTGAGGGCCCCGGCGTTGGGCCCCACTTAGGGCTCCATGCTCAGAGGAGAGTTCGCTTGTCCCTCTCCCTCCCCCACTGCACCCCCCTTGTGTCCATGTGCCTGTGTGCAAGCTCTCTCTCAAATAAATAAACAATAACAAATAAAATTTAAGAAAAAAAAAAGAACTGAAGTTCAAGAACATCAAAGGTTCAAAGAGTAGGCATCTGGAGAAACTGTAGTTCTAAAGACTCCGGGTTAGGAGGTAAGGTCAGAACTTCCAGAGCAGTTATTTAGAGGGACGGGGCCGTGAGAGGACCGGTAACTGGGCGGCTACTTCAGGGCAGCCAGAAGCAGGGTCAAGGCTTTCTGAGCAAGCCCGACAGCAGCCCCGCCCTCGCTCGTGCCACATCAAGACTTGAAGTGGCATTACCTTCATTGTCAGTGGCAGCTCCATGGAATGATGGTGGTGTGGTGCCTCTCGTGCCTTCTGACCAGCCCAGGGGCTCAAGGCTGGACTATTTGTCCTTGGTGCTCTGAATGGACTTGGGGCTAACCTCAGAGTAAGGGACTTTTTAGAGATCACCAGCTCCAAGGTGCCCAGGCTGAGACTAGAAGGCTGAGACTAGAAGGTCTAAGACAAGATGTAGAGTGAAGCTAAGAGCGTGAACTCAGGAGCCAGACTACTTGAGTTGTAACCTGCAGGCAGGCCACTTACTGTCCGTGGGGCTAGGTAAGTTACTTAAGCCCACTGTGCTTCAGTTTTCCCATATGTAAAAATGGGGATAATAATAATGCCTACTTCATAAGGTTGTTGTGGGGATTGAGTGAGTGAACACCTGTATGTAAAGTGGATGGCACACAGTAAGTGCTATGTGAGTGTTTGCTAATACTGTTGTGTAGTGGTTGTGACCCCCTCCCCAACCCCTGCCTCACACCAGGCACAGGAGACGGTGGAGTTCCTGGCCCCAGCCCCTGCAGCCAACCAAGGACCCAGAAGAAGGGGCCGCTGGGCCCAGCCAGGTGTGGAGCTGAGTGTCCGCTCCATGCTGGACCTGCGGCAGCTAGAGACACTGGTCCCAGGCCCTCGAGGTGCTAGCCAAGACTTGCTGGCCATGACCCCATCTTGCCCTGGGAAGCATGGTCAGCAGGCCCCTGAGACCTCACATGCTAGCCAGGTGAGCCAGCTTTCTCCCAGCAACCTAGAGATCTCCAAGCAGCCGTAGCCAGCCGTGTGCCGACAGCTGGGGCCTGAGGACTTGGCCAGCTGTGCTTGCTCTGCCCCTGTGGCACATGGGTAACCTGGATTGCAAAGGTTCAAGCTGGGCTAAGCTGTATGGTCTGCTGATTGGGGTGGTACCCTTTGTCCTGGGCCAGGTTTCTTAAAGGGCTCATGGTATTAAGTGGTGGCTGGAGATTGGCAGCCCGGAGTGTGACAGAATATCATTATTCCAGAAACTCAAGAACCTTAACTGGAGTTCTCCTCAGAGTTGGAATATTCAGCTTCCCCCAGAACTGATGCACACCAGATCCTTGCCTACCTCCACCTCTTTTCCCAGACCCTCTCTCACATCAACAACCTCAGTAACGCCCCTTTGTGTGTTCCCAGAACGAAAAGCCCCCTCGGCCTCAGGCTTCCCAACCCTGTTCCTGTCCCCACATTATTCGATTGTTGTCCCAAGAGGAAGGGGTCTTTGCCCAAGATCTGGAGCCTGCACCCATCGAAGATGGTATTGTCTACCCGGAGCCGAGTGACAGCCCCATCCTGGATACCAGGCAAGGGTCCTTCCCTCACCAGACCTCAGGGGCCATGCAGTCTTCCTTTCCCAGGCTTCCCTTCCCTGAGTGTTCTTTAGTTAGGGGAGGGCTGGCCCAGATTCCTCAGGGCTTGCCCGCCACTTTGTCCCTGCTTCATCCCCAGTCCCACTCACAGGTCGGGGAGAAGGAAGCCAGGTGTCGTGGTAGGGCTGCTCACCCCTACTAACTGCCTCTTCTTTCCCCTGCTGGCCTTCCTGGAAGTGAGTTCCAGGTGCAGGCTCCAGCCCGAGGGGCCCTGGGAAGAGTGTATCCAGGCAGCAGGGGCTCCGAGAAGCACAGTCCTGACAGTGCGTGCTCTGTGGATTATAGTAGCAGCCGCCTTTCCAGCCCTGAGCACCCCAACGAAGGTGAGGCTGCGGCTTTGAGGGAGGTCAGTGGACTGAGGTGGGAGTGGAGGCTCTGGCGATGGGTGGGTGCAGCATGATGCTTCTCTCCCCTCCCCACATCCAGACTCTGAGAGCACGGAGCCCCTGAGTGTGGATGGCATTTCCTCAGACCTTGAAGAGCCAGCCGAGGGTGATGAGGAAGAGGAGGAAGAAGAGGGAGGCACTGGTGCCTATGGGCTGCAGGAAGGCAGTCCCCATACCCCAGACCAGGAGCAGTTTCTAAAACAGCACTTTGAGACTCTGGCCAATGGGGCTGCTCCAGGTGTGGTGAGAGGGCCAGTATGTGGTCACTGTAGTCTGCCCTTCTTCCCTCCTTGCCTGGCTGAGAGGGAGGGTCCAAGGGCAGGCCATGCCCTGGGGTTACCTTCGGAGGGGGGGCAGAATCTGGGGCGAGGGCTGGCTTCGATTCATGATTTCTGTCACCTTGGTAGGGGGCCCAGTCCGGGTACCAGAGAGGACAGAGTCTCAGAGCATCTCTTCACGATTCCTGTTGCAAGTGCAGACCCCCCCGCTCAGGTACCTCCCCCACAGCAGCTCTCACTCTCCTACAAGGAGCTGTGGCTCACTTGACTTCCCAGCGCTCCCCAAAGGGCCCTTGAGGCGGCAGGCCATCCTCCTCTCTCCAAGGTTGCCGTCTTCCCATGCCGAACAGCGTTCTGCACTCCCAAGTTTTGGGACAACCGGCCTGCTGGCTTTGTGCCTGCCCTTCTCGCCCAGAGCTTCTGGTTCTGTGAGAGCTTCTCCCCGTCTTGGCAGGGAGGACTCCTAAGCCTTCTCTGGGCCTTCTTCCACATTTCCTCCCTGTAGGGAACTGTCTCCATCTTCCTCAAGCCTGGCGCTGACATCGAGACCAGTCCAGACGCGGCCGGCTTCGGGTGAGCAGCCGAGAGGCAGTGGTGCCAGTCCTCCAGGAGCACCCCCGGAGGCAGAGCGCTCCCCTGGCAATGCTGGCCTCCAGCAGGCAGTCCCTGTGCTTTTGCCACGACGCCGTCTCAACCCTGACAGCAGCTGGGCTCCCAAGAGAGTGGCTGCAGCCAGCACCTTAGGTGGACTCCAGAAAGCCCAGTCTGTGCAGAGTCTGGTGCCGCAGGGTGAGGAGCCTGGTGGGCTCAACTCCAGGGTGCGGGGAGTATGGAGGGCATGCGCATGCTAGAGGAAGGAGGGCCTGATTTAGCCCTGACGTGTCACAGTGCTTGCCACTGGGTGTCCCTTAGTGGGTATGGGCAGGGCACCGCAACTTCTAGGGAGCTAGTGCCTGGGAAGCCTTCCTCACCACCTGACCTGTGTCTCTCTGTCTTCTCGGCAGATGAGGCCCCTCCACCAGGCCCATTGCTCTTACGGGAGATGGAGGCCCAGGAGGGCCTGCGCTCCCTGCCACACGCTGATCGCCGTCTGTCTCGGCCTCAGTCCTACCAGAACCCCACCACCAGTTCCATGGCCAAGATTTCCCGCAGCATCTCTGTTGGGGAGAATTTGGGCCTGGCGGCCGAACCTCAGGCTCCTGCTCCCATTCGGGTCTCACCGCTCAGCAAGCTAGCCCTGCCCAGCCGGGCTCACCTGGTCCTGGACATCCCAAAGCCACTGCCCGATCGTCCTACCCTGGCCACATTCTCACCTGTTACCAAGGGCAGGGCCCCTGGTGAGGCAGAACAGCCTGGCTCCCCAGTGGGCCTAGGAAAGGCTCACAGTACATCTGAGAGGCGGGCCTGTTTGGGGGAGGGTGCCCCTCCCAAGCCTAGGACAGAGTGCCAGGCTCAGCCTGGGCCCAGCAGCCCCTGTGCCCAGCAACTGCCGGTCAGCAGCCTCCTCCGAGGCCCTGAGAACTTGCAGCCCCTGTCCCCCGAGAAGACTCCCAGCCCCATGGAATGCATCAGGCCAGGGGCAGCCCTGAGCCAGGACTCAGGTGTGCACAGCTCCCCAGCTCTCATCTCCTGCCCCATCCTCTTTCTCCTGTGTCTGTTGTCTGCACTCTGGCTCCATCCCATTTCTGTGCATCCAGCCTCTGGCGTTTTCGTCCTGTCTGTTCCCGTCTTGGTCCATAAGTCACACCCCTGATGGTGAGACACTCCTGCCAATCTTCACAATCTCCTTGTGACCCACTTACCCCCTCACTGCCTCTGGCTTCTTGGGCTGGAGCTGGCCCTCCCCTCAGGACCTTGTTTTCTGTGTGGTGTTGGGGGTGGTGTTGGGAAGGAAGAAGGCAAGGAGAGGGCAAGCAAAGGGGGTGTGACCCTGCGGGTAGGCCTCTCCTGCTCTCAGGGGCCCCTGGGTGGGGAGGCCTGAAAGGGCAGCTTTGCTGGGCCTTCCTGAGTTGTATGTGTCCCTCCCAGAACCAGCAGTGAGCCTGGAGGAGTGCGAACAGCTTGTGGCAGAGCTCCAGGGCAGTGTGCGCCAGGCTGTGCGGCTCTACCACTTGGTACGTGTTGGGCACCCACCGTGGGGGAGACGGCTGAGTATCCAGAACAGCCATAAGGCTCTTCCACTGACGGGTGGGTGGAGCAAGCAAGAACATCTGGGGCAGAGTAGGTGAGGGAGTTAGAGGCCAGGCCTCTTGAACCGAGCACCTACTGGTCATCTCTGGAGACTTCCTCAGACTGGAGGGGTAGGGGTGGAGCGACCATATGTCCTAGTTTGCCTAGGACCTGGTTTGTCCTAGGACCATCCCAGTTTATGCCTGTTGTCCCAGTGTAATTATTAATAGTAGCCCTTGTCATATTCAAAAACTATTTGGCCACCCTAGACATGGGGACGGTCCAGGAGGGCCTTCTCTGGGGGCAGGCTAGACCCAGGTGGGGTCCCTCCCCTTCGCAGATCCACTGACAGGAGGTTCCTCCACTCTTCCTCCGACTCACTTCCCGGCTCTCGCTGCAGGTGGCTGGCTGCAAGACGCCCTCAGCGGAGCAGAGTCGCATCGCCCAGCTCCTCAGAAACACCTTCTCTTCAGTGCGGCAGGAGCTCGAGGCCCTGGCTGGGGCAGTGCTGTGCAGCCCGGGCGGGAGCCCTGGGGCCGTGGGGGCTGAGCAAACACAGGCCCTGCTAGAGCAATACTCAGAGCTGCTGCTTCGGGCGGTGGAGCGGCGCATGGAACGAAGACTCTAGTTCCGGAATCCTGTCCCAAGTGAATGCTCCCCCTATTCCAAACTGTAGCCCCTGCTCCACTCTCCAAAACCTGTGGGGATGCTTGGAGTGGCTAGCAGGGGTCAGTGCTCAGAGGGGAAGCACCTTTTCCAGCTTCCTCATGGGGCCCCTGTATTTATTAATTTATTTCCCTGACTGTTGCCTCACTTTCTTGGAGCTCCTGCCTCCACAGCCCCTTCAGTGGCTCATGCAGGGTAGGTCTTGGATCCTTGTCATCTTGGTGCTGTAGGAGCAGGAGGGCAGCCTGCCCCATCTGGGGGAAATTGGGAAGGGCTGGCCCTCTCTTCTTAGAAGCCATTTGAAATTACTGCAGGGATCAGCTCCCTGGGGTGGAGCACACACAGGGTATTCGGTGGGGTGGAAGTGAGAGGCCATGTGGTATCAGTGCCCTTCAGCCAACAGCGGAGCTTCACCTCTACCTCCACTTCCCCTCCCACACCAGCTGCACTCCCCTGGCTGCCAGAGCAGGGGTTATCTGTTTTCCCCAATTCCTGGCAGTTCCCAAAGGCAAAGCCCTCTAGCCCTCCAGGGCGTTCCCAGCCATCAGGAGGCTTGAGTTGGTATCAAGGCCCGAGCCCCCCACATTCCACTCCCATCCCCTCTCCAAGAGAGCCCTAGCATTATCTCTCTCCCGGTGCCCCCTTTCTCTCCTGGCCAGAACTTGTGGAGACAGCTGTGGGATGTTGCTGCAGGACAGTAAAGCCCTCTGCTGGGCAAACATAAAGCCCTGGCCTCCTTTTCCCAGCCCCTTGGTCTTCCCTGTCTTCCCAACCTTGATCCCCAGCAGGCTGCTAGACCCAGAGGCCACCTTCTCCTTGCATCCTGAGTGATGCTGGTGTTAGAACTTCCCTCATGGTTTACAGGGCGCCAGCCCACCTTCTAAGGACCTTGGCCACAGATGAAGTACACACACACACACACACACACACACACACACACACACACAGTTGAGTGTTCATTGCTAGAGTACTTGGCTGGCTGATGTGTGCCTGGTTTCCCTTCATGTGCTACTCCTGCTTTGCCACCCTGGCTCATGTGGAACTATCAAGGGGCACGAAAAGGACTGGAACACACTAACCCGAATTCTGGATTCTTGGTGTCCACAACCTAGCCAATACGAGATGGCACGTAGGTTTCTGGTTTGGGTAGAAGGAACCTCCTCAAAGGCAGTGCTGGGCACCCAGGATGCTCTGGATGCTGGGAGTTGAGGGGAGGGGGAGGCACGTGGGACTGCAGAAGGGGCCAAGAGACACACTGGAAAGGTGGTAGGTGGGACAGGTAAGTGGTAGAGGGGAGGGGATAGATTAGAATTAGAAGGACAGCTGTTAGGAGTGAGGGGAAGGATATAGGGCACGGGGCAGGTAGAGTAGGACCAAGTAGTGAAGCAGTTGTTGAGTTGGGGTGAAGAACATGTGTCTCTGGGCCCTACTGCTTCCCTCTGCCTCAGGTAAGTCAGGGTAGCTTTCCTGAAGATTCAGGTCAGAAAAACCAATTGTCCCACGGACAGGCCATGGGGTCCTACTGGTTCTATAGGCAGAAACTTAGAAATTGGTTTGCGTAGAGTGCTCAGCTCTTGTTTGCATCAGCTGGAATACACCAGAACAGATGAAGCCTATTTCACCCCCACTCTTCTGTACTACCACCACCTGCATGGCCAAACTGCAAAGAACTGCAGCCGAGGGTGGACCCCGGCAGGGCTGCAGCTGCCCTTTGTGAGGGTTAGAAGTCTACTCCATTCCCCGTCCCGGGACACTAGCCACAGCCCAGACCAAACAGGCTCAGGCCTGGCCCTCTGGCCTGGGTTCCTCTCGATCCTCAGCCAGCCAGCCCCTCAGAGGAGGGAGCTGCACTCCCGCTAAGGTTTGTAAGAAGGTGGCCGCCCTTTCCCTATCCCCAGCCGAGCGTGGGGTGGGAGAGGGGGTCTTGTGGTCGGCCGGCGCCCGTCCCCTTCTGCATGTCTGAGGCCACCGGCAATTGCCGACCCCCGACCAGATTTGCCCTGACCCAGTTTTGACCCCCCCCCTTATTTATAACTTTTATACTTTGTCCAGGCCGTGGCGCTTCCCTCTTCCCCAGGTCTCACGGGGCAGGGGCTGTTTTTAACTCGTCCGTTTGTATTGATGTATGAACTCGTCAATAAATACAATCATTTGTTAACTCTAGGATGCCAGCGAGTGGGGCCGGCGGGAGAAGGCGCGGCTTCTCACCGGTGGTCGGGTTAGCCGAATCCCGGCGCGCCGGGGGCGGGGGCGGGGCCCGGCGGGGGCGGGGTCTCGGGGCGGAGTCTTCAAGGGCGGACGCGTGGTCTCGCAGCGGCGGCGGCGTCATGGCGGAGGCGGCTATGGACGCCGTGCGGAGGGAGTTACGAGAATTCCCGGCCGCCGCAAGGGGTGAGTGGGTTCGCGCGGAGCCTGCGGCGGCCTCGCGTCGACCGCCGGGCAGCCTCAGGACGGGGGCGGGACCTTGGGCGTGCGGGGAACCGGCGCCCCGAGTCGGGTGCGCCCTGACCCTCCTGGGCCGCCGACAGACACCACGGTTCCCTCTAGTTCGTGTCCCCAAGGAGCGCAGAAGCTCGTGCACCTGATTCGTTGCTGGCCCCTCTCCGATCACTCTTCTGCCCCACCTCCGTGCTGGGTCCCCTGCTCCTCTGCTCCCGTGTCCTCGTGGCTTTCTGGGGTGACTCTTCGCTTTACTCCCAGGGCCCGGGCCGGTCTTCCCCGTGGTGTGTTTCCCACAGTCAGCCCGTCCTGAATAATGGGGCAGTCTGTTGCCCTTCCCAGCCTTTCCTGTCGCTAAGTCTTAAGATGGTCGGATGCTCCCTTTCTGAATCCTTTGCTTGGAACGCTTTATTCAGGAACAGACTTCCCTGAGCTGGTGCAGAGCTTTGGGAGAATTGTAGGCAGCTGTAGAAGTAATTCCTGGCTCTTCCCCTGCTTGTTTTAATTCCTGGCTCTTCCCCTGCTTGTTTTGTTTTTGTTTTTTTTTTTTTTTTAAAGATTTCATTCATTTATTTGACAGAGACACAGCGAGAGAGAGAACACAAGCAGGGGGAGCGGGAGAGGGAGAAGCAGGCTTCCCACGGAGCAGGGAGCCTGATGCGGGGCTCGATCCTAGGACCCTGGGATCACGACCTGAGCCGAAGGCAGACGCCCAACGACTGAGCCACCCAGGCGCTCCTCCCCTGCTTGGTTTTTTAGTTTTCTCTCTCTTTGATTCCCTCCCTCCCATTTCTGTTTTACCATTAATTAGCAACACGTGCAGTGGCTTAAAAAAACAAAAACGGATTTATAATGTGAAGTAAGCATTCCTCCCATTCTAGGCTCCAGTTTGCATCCTTCCAGAAATACTCAATTTATATCTACACACATAACACATACACACGCGTGCCTATATAGCTCCTTCTGTATACAAGTGGTAGGCTGCTAAACACACTTTTCTGCACTATGTATCCTGAAGATCGCCCCATATCCCTCTTCCTCAGTCTTTTTCACTCCTGTGTACTAGTGTGGTAATTTACTGAATCAGCCTACTATTGATAGGCATTTAGGTCATTTGTAGTCTTTCGTTTTGCTAATGCTGCAGTGAATATTTTGAGCACCTCAATATTAAGCACCTCAATGTGTGCGGCTCTAATCAGTGTGTTTAGGATATGTCACTGAATAAAACAAATGTCTGCCTTCATGGACCTTACCTTCCAGGTGAGAAGACAATTAATCCTGGACACACTAAATGAGTTCATTATACAGTAGAAGAAATGGATTAGAAGATAGATGTTGTGGGAAAGAAAGTAAAGCAGAATAAGAGGTCTCAGGCCAGGTATGGAGTGGGAGGGCAGGTTCCAAGTTTAAGTAAGATAGGGTAGGTAGGCTGCCTTGATAAAGCAGCATTTGAGCACAGGCTTGAAGAAGGAGGGGAAGGGAGTGAGCCACTCAGACATCTGAGAGAAGAGCCTTGCAGGTAGAGGGCACTGGGGCCGATGCCCTGAGGTGGGAGTGTGCCTGGTGTGTTCACGGAACAATGAAAAGGCCAGCGTGCCTGGAGCAGTCTTTCTGCACACGTGCGAGTATTTTTGTTGCTTAAATTTTTAGCAGAAGAATTGTCAGGCCAGAGGAATTGTCTGGATTCCTTCTGAAATTCTCTCACATTGAAGCCTCAGGAGGGAGCAATAGCCGTTCTCTACAGGAAGTCTTTTAACTGGAGGTAGTAAAACTGAAATAATTGCAGAAAATGCAAAAGGTGAAAAACAAATGGTAGTGTCCACATATTTTAAGCATCCCAGTGAGAACAGTAGGGAGATTTACAGAGCCCCCCAAATCACCTTCCCAACGTCACTGCGTTGGTGGGCTGGCCTGACTGGGAAGGCCCTTTGCCAGGTTCCACCCCCTTGCTCCCTTGTCTGCTTGGCAGGTTCCACTGTACCTCTCTGGACAGCGAAGCAAGCACATGGGCCAGGTCTTTCCTTTTCGGTTTTCTTGGGCCCGCCAGGGTCTTCCCACTCAGTTCCAATTTTTGATCTAAAGACATTACTTTCCAACTGCAAAGCAAAGGTGACTGGTGTGGAGACTGACATGAGAGATAGGGCATGACCTCAGAGATGAAAATTAGTGCAGTGGTTGCTGACTGGGGCCAAGACATTCAGGCTAGATCTCACGGATGAAACTAAAAAGCCAAGCCCTGTGTACCCTTTCTAGAAGCCGGGAGAGAGGCATTCCAGTCTGAGTGAGCAGCAGGAATAAAGTTTGGCTCTACCTGAGAGTGTGGTAAGGGGCCGGCACCAGACAGGAGGAAACCAGACTGGAAAAGTAGGTTGGGCCTGATCATGTATTGACTTGAATGCATGCCAGGGTGGACTATAATTTATAAACCATCAAAGGATTTTTTTTTTTTTAACTAGGGGTATGACAAGATGAGATTGTATTTTAGGAAGATGATTGGGGCCAGGGTGAGGGATGCTTTGAGAAGGAATGGAATTAAGCCAAGGAAACCAGTTAGTTGACTGCAGCAACCAGCCAGCCAGGAGATGTTGGAGACTTTTCAACCATTTCTGAGCACCTGCTGTGTGTTAGGGACCATTCTAGGCCCTGGGGATACACCAGTGAACAAGGCTTGCGTCCCTGCCCTTATGGAGCTTACATTCTATTCTAGCAAGAGAGACCAATGAACAGTTTTGCTAAATGAGATACATAGTGTGTTACGTGGTGATGAACGAAAGGGAGAGAGAAGGAAAAAAAAGGGAAGGGGTGTAGGGTTGTTGTGGACAGGTTCCAATTTAAACGCATCACCAGGGAAGGAAGCCTCATTGAAGTGACATTTGAAGACCTGAGGAGGTAGTCTGAATGTAGATACTAGCAGAGGAAAGGAGGGGGTGGTTTGAGAGACCGAGGAGGTAGAATCAATAGAATTTTGGGACCATCAGTAGGTGACCTGAGTGAAGGAGAAGGAAGAGCCAAAAAGAGTAGATTTGTGAGAGGTGACACAGGGCCACTGTAGACATCTGCGCAGGCGGCATACCGCACAACCTGCATAAATGCACGTGGTAGCGCTGGGTGTCTGGGGGTGGTGATGCTCTTCAGTAAGATCAAAAACATAGTTCAGCCCTTACTTTTCCTCTTAGGGTTTTGTGTGGCAGCCTGTCTGCCCAGTTAGGCTGTAATCTTCTTGAGATGACAGTAGGATCATCACTTGATACCTCCACATGGGCCAAATCAAGTACTGAGTACATTCTAGGTGCTCAGTGAGTATCACTGTTGGAGGGTGCTTTCCAGAGTCTTGACTCGCCCACACCAGCCTGTGGCCTTGGGGCCTCAGCTCTACTCATTCTGGAGTTCCCTGCCCTGCCTAAATGGCTGCCTTCCCAAATGGCTGTCTTCCCTAATGGCTGCCGGGAGGTTGGGCACTGCAGAGTGGGAAAGCTGAGGGTTCACTGTACAGGGCCGGACATGGTCTCAGGGAGGGTTTGGGTTTGGGGCTGAGCAGCATCCCCTGGCTCTGTGGACTCTTATGGCCCAGCTTGGTGTGTTTGTGGGTGCTCCACTCTTTGTCCCTTAAATTTCCCTCATTCTTCAATTCCTGGTTGTCCAGGGTCCCTTGGTCATCAGTGGGCATTACCAGTGGTAACGGTATGTCCTGACCAAGGAGGGCATCTCTTCTATAGGCACTGGGGCACAACTGGGTGCTGTTGGCTTCAGTCCCCCCACCCCCTCTTTCTCTCAGAGCTCTGTGTGCCTCTTGCTGTGCCCTACCTGGACGAGCCCCCCACTCCACTCCACTTCTACCGAGACTGGGTCTGCCCCAATAGGCCCTGCATCATCCGTAACGCCCTGCAGCACTGGCCAGCTCTGCGGAAGTGGTCCCTCCCCTATCTCAGGTGGGGGCTCCCCTGGGGGGTGTTGGGTGGTACTTTGTGGTACCTGGGTATGGGCTGAAAGTCCTTTCCTCCAGAGCCACAGTGGGCTCCACAGAGGTGAGCGTGGCCGTGACACCAGATGGTTATGCGGATGCTGTACGAGGGAACCGCTTTGTGATGCCTGCTGAGCGCCGCCTGCCCCTGAGCTTCGTGCTGGATGTGCTAGAGGGCCAGGCCCAGCACCCAGGAGTCCTCTACGTGCAGAAGCAGTGCTCCAGCCTGCCCACCGAGCTGCCCCAGCTGCTGCCTGATCTAGAGTCCCATGTGCCCTGGGCCTCCGAGGCACTGGGTGAGTGAAGGTATCGGCCGGGCAGGGAAGAAATGGGAAGGAAGGAGTCAGCTCTGCTTGCTGCTTCTCCCTTTGTTGATGACTTGGCCCATACTCTTGGCCCCTCAGGGTTAGGAGCTATGCACTAAACCTTCAAGTCTCCAGGCCATGACTTTGAATTGAACTACTGAACATTGCTATCCTCCTTTCTCCCCCAGGGGAGGAGGCCCCTTCTGGAGCTCACCCTCTTTTGCCCTTTCTCCCTGTTTGCTCCCTGTGAGCCTCTGGTCCCCCCTAGGCTTTGGTCCAGCATCACTCTATGGTGGTTATTCCCAGCCTGGCATTTGAGGATGGCCCCCCCCGACTTGCTCTCTTACCTCTGACCTACAGGAAAGATGCCTGATGCTGTGAACTTCTGGCTGGGGGAGGCGTCTGCAGTGACATCTTGTAGGTGTCAAAGGAATACAGAGGTGGGGGAGGAGGGAAGAGGAGGCCAAGAGTGGAAGGTTGGGTCTGGATGGAAGTTAGACTGACTATTCTCTAAGATTTCTTCTGGGGTTCTTGGGTTTGGACACGACAGAGGGCCTCCCGATAGCTCAGGTTGGGGAAGGTCCCATGGCACTGGGGGTGGAGGGCACTGTGTCTTCTGGGTCTCTAGAAAGCTCTCCAAAGGCCAGCTAGGTCAGGGGTGAACTCAGGAGAATCCTGTTTGCTTGAATTCCCCTCTAGGTAGACATGAGCCCAGGTGAGCACCAAGTCCCTGGTGAGCAGAGATCTGAAATGCCAAATGCTTGCCCAGCTCCTCAGCATCCCCTTGGGCCTGCTTTGTGCTCTTCTGTTATGCCGTCTGTCACATCAGTCTTGGGTGCAGGGTCCTGAATGTGATCATTTGTCCCCTCCTGTGCCCTGCCCCTCATAACCCTAGGCCTTCTTTGTATTGGCAGTACATAAGGACCACTATGAGAACCTCTACTGTGTGGTCTCAGGGGAGAAACGCTTCCTGCTACACCCACCCAGCGACCGGCCCTTCATCCCCTATGGTATGGGACTCAGCCTGCAGGGGCTGGAGAGCAGGTGGCCCAAGGTAGAGGGAGGGCAGCGAGGGCCCTGGGCGGCCTGGTGCACCAGGCCTGAGGTGTGGACGCAGTGTTTCCATTGCACTCAGGGAACAAGTGGGAGGAACTGAGAAGCCGTGGGCCATTTGAGTGTCCCCACACCTTTCTCTGGTTTCAGAGCTGTACACACCAGCAACCTACCAGCTAACTGAAGAGGGCTCCTTTGAGATGGTGGATGAAGAGGCCACGGAGAAGGTGTCTGCCTTGTTTCTGGGCCCTGGGGAGAGGGAAGGGTCAGAACCTGGTCTCTGAGGAGCAGGCACAGTAGAGTTGGGGAGATGGCACCTGGCTCTGAAAGATCCCTAAGTCTGGATCCTCCCAGTGCTGAACAGGGCAGGTCTTGTGGTGTTTCCCTCTGGAAGGCACAGAGCTGGAGGGCCTGGGGGCTTTGGGCCTGCTCCCTGGCATCCATTGTGTCCCCAGGTACCCTGGATCCCACTGGACCCACTGGCTCCAGATCTGGCCCGGTACCCCAGTTACAGTCAGGCCCGGGCCCTTTGCTGCACTGTGCAGGCCGGTGAGATGCTCTACCTGCCAGCCCTGTGGTTCCACCATGTCCAGCAGTCCCATGGCTGCATTGCTGGTGAGGAGCTGCCCACAGGGCAGCTGGGGGATGGGTTGGGGAGGCAGTAGGTTAGGAGGGGGACCTTCATGCTCAGGTCTCCATTTTCCCCACAGTGAACTACTGGTATGACATGGAGTATGACCTTAAGTACAGTTACTTCCAGCTGCTTGACTCCCTTACTAAGGCCTCGGGCCTCGACTGATGGAGCCCTGGTGAACATTGCCACGACACCTGGTGGGAAAGGTCGTGCCCTCCCTGGCCAGGTCACTTCCAGAGTGTACTGGCTGCCGGCCCAGCTCGGCTTGGGATCAGCGTTGGAGAATTTGGGGAGGTGATCTGGAGGCCCAGGAGGTGCCAGACAGGTCTGGGTGTGGGCTCCCAGGGAGTTTCCACACAGGCGAGGCAGCAGCCTGTCCGGAGGAGGCGTGGGGCTTCGGGTGCGGCGCCGCCTCTCACTGCCACCGTGGCCTTGGACAGCTTAGCACCTTGGAGCGCTGGTGTCCTGCCTGGAAACCAGAGAAGCTGGTGTTTCCTACCCCACGGCGTGTTGTTAGCCCCGGACAGAGAGCCTTAAGGACCAGAAGGGCTGGCACGGAGGGAAATGCGCAATAAAAGATGACTGTGATTCATGTGTGCTGAGACTCCCTCTCGAAGTTGCCTTCTGTGGTCTGGTGAGGGCTGGAAGGTTCAGGTAAACATTTCAGGGTTACTCTGATTGTGGCTGAGGGCTGGGTCCAGACCTGAGCCCGAGGAGCTCTCTGCTGCCAAGACCCCTCTATCTGTGACAGCCGTCGCAGCCTCTCCCAGGGCAAGCCGACCGCACCGACTCGGCCTGTAAAGCTGTGGCGAGCTTTGCTCCGGCCTTGTGGGCTGTCCTCCAGCTCCCGGGCAGCTGGTGGGGTCTGGGCCCCCAGGGTCACCCCTGCTTCTCCTGCAACAAGGACAGGTAGGAGGGGACAGAAAACCCTGCCGCCCACCTCCACAGGGGTCTCTGCACTCAGACTCCCTCCCTCCCTGCACCCACCCAGAGCTGGAGGAGCCCCGTTCCCCAAATGCCACCCCGAGGCCTCATCATTCCGGCCACCCGGCTCCGAGGGTGGAGGCAGCCGCGCACACCGCTTGGGAGGGCTGTTTCGTGGAACGAACCACACCCCTGCCAGGTTGTGACGGGCCTGGGGCACTCCCCTCAGATTGGCCAAGCGCTTCAGTCAGGACTGGGCATTCCTGTCCTACTGGCACCGGAGGTTGTGAAAGACCCTGTGACAGGGGACGAGGCTCTTCCACTTGCTGCTGCCCTGGGCCCACTCCCTGCTTTCTAGATGTCAGTGGCCCTTCTAGGTCCAGGCATGAGAGCAGGGCTGGGTGGGGTAGGTGCTGATGGTGATGGCTGGAGGGAATGGGTCTTCATGGGTGGTAAGCCCCCGTCCCAGGGGTGTCTGAGTCTCCATATAGGTTTAAGGTTCCTCGTTTCCTCGGCAGGTAGCTTGTCCTGGAGTGGGTGTGAGGCTTGGGTGGAGTGGAGGCGGTTGGGAGGGACCAGGGAGGAGCTTGGGGCCAGCTGGTGGTACATCACCGGCTCTGGGTTAAATAGCCAACAGTCCTCGGTCCTGCATCCACTGCCTGCCATCTGTGGCTCCTGAGGACGGACAGCCTCATGGCTCTGGTAAGACCTGCTAGGGAGCTGGGCCCCCACTCTGACGCTTGGTCCTCCTGGGGCCTGGTTAATGCTATTTCTTTTTTTATTTTATAAAGACTTGTTGCTTTGAGAGAGAGTATGCTTGTGGGGCGGGGGGAGGGGCAACAGAAGGAGAGAATCTCAAGCCGACTCCCCACTGAGCACGGAGCCTGACACGTGGGGCCTGACATGTGGGGCCCCGCGGCTGGATCTCACCTGAGCCGACATCAAGAGTTGGATGCTTAACCAACTGAGTCACCCAGGTGCCCCCCCGCCCCCAGTTATTGCTGTTTCTCAAGGGGAGCCGTGGGTGCCTCCAGGTGTAGAGAGGGGAGTTTGCCCGCATCAGACCAGGGTGTCCTGCCCTGGAGATGGGCCCCATGGATCGGGCCCTGAGAACTCAGGCTCCCAGGAAGTAGCTGCTCCAGTGGTCCCGACTCAATTGCTTGGAGTGCGGGGGCCCCAGGGCGGACACCGCCAGATGAATTTCCCCAGCCCTGCCCCTGGACTCCAGCCATCAGGACCCTTCTGAGGCAGGGCTGAAGGCCAAAAGGAATAGTTGGTACAGGCTTCTCTGGCACATTTGTCATGGTTTATATCCCCAGATCCATGTTCGTGGGTTTGGATGGACCCACCTGGGGACCCTCTTTAGCCCGACCTTGTAGCACCTGGAGGACTTGAAAACCTGTGGGTGGTGTGAGCTGCTAACTGCTGTTCCTACTCAGGCAGAGGGCCCATTTCCAGAAATGATTCCTGGCCAGGGGTGGGGAGGCTGTCTGAAAACCAAGTCTGTACTCTCCACTCCTGCTTCTCCAAATAGAGGGTTTGCTTAACTGGATCAGGCCTCCATTTAAGCTGCCTAACCAGGGGAGCAGCCCCACCAAGGGGCCCAAGCCCAGGCTGGGTCTTACCGTGCTTTTACCCCTTACCGTGCTTCCTTCCCCTCTCTCTGTAGCCGTATATGCCCCCAGGCCTCCTGCCACCCAAGGCCAGCCTCCAGGCTGCTTAGCAAGGGTTAGCTGGGGATGTGGGGTGGAAAGACTGAAAGACCCTCTAGTCGGAACTGGAAGCAGATAAGCGTGGGATTGAGAGCCAGCCTGGTCCAGTCCTGGCCCTGGACCTCCGGCAAGTGACTAGCCTTTCTCTGCTTCTGTTTCCTTGTGGGATGGGTTATAATAAGTAGTCCCTACACATAGGGTGGTTGTGTGATTAAAGAAATTAACGTACATATAAAGCCCTTGGACCAACGCCGGCCTGGAGTGCTGGGTAAGTGTTGGCAGGCATCGTCCGGAGCTCCCGTAGCCGCCTTCCCATTCAGGACTCTGATGGGGTGCGGGGCAGGGCCGGTCCCTTTGGTTCAGGATTAGTCCTGGATGGGTCACCCTGGCCTCTTTGGGCTTGCCTTGTCTCCTTTGGGCTCAGCAGCCTGCAGCAAGCCTGTCCTCTCCGTCCTCTGCAGGCAAAGGTTCCTGGGACCTGCCTGCTCACCATTCGTGTCCTGCAGGCCCATGGCCTGCCCTCGAAGGACCTAGGTGAGTGCTGGGCCCAGGGAGGACAGTGGCGTTGTAGCTGGGCTCAGAGTGGGACAGGGTCAGTGGGAAGAGACTCTAGGGCTGGGCGTGCAGGGGGTCCTAGAGAGGGTGCCAAGAGGAGGTGCTGGGGGGAATGTCAGGTAGCGCCCCAGCTTCTCCTCCTGCCTCCTGACCTAGCCCCATTCCATGGGTCTCTAGGCCTCCCAGGGCTGCCTGGGATGGAAAGTCATGGACTCTGGGCAGCTGGGCTGGGTCGGGCTGTTGGCCATCAGCAGGCTCCGGTTCCTCCTTCCCGCAGTGACCCCCTCTGACTGCTATGTGAGGCTGTGGCTGCCCACAGCCTCTAGCCACAGGCTCCAGACACGCACGGTCAAGAACAGCAGAAACCCCGTCTGGAATCAGAGCTTTCGCTTCCGAATCCACAGCCAGCTCAAGGTGGGCCAGGTGTCAGCCCCTGCCCTGCCCACCGTCCCTGCCAGCCCTTGTTCCGTGCCCTGGCCCCACTTACCTTCCTACTCCACTCCTCCTTCCCGCAACTCCTCACTCCCTTCCGTTCCAGAATGTCTTGCAGCTGCAAGTCTTTGACCAGGATCTTCTGACTAGCGATGACTCCATGTTGTCAGTGCTATTTGACTTGGGGACTTTGCAGGCTGGGGACTTCCGCCGAGAGAGCTTCTCACTGAACCCTCAGGCAAGGCTGTGCCCAGGGTAGCGGTGGGCCTTAGCTCCGGGAGGGGAGGTGCTTTGGAGGGGAGCTGGGCACATGGCCCTCTTCTCTAGTGGCTGGTCCAGGCTTCCCCAGCATTGCAGAGGCCACAGGCAGCCAGGAGCTGCTGTCACTGAGGAACAGTCCCATCCCCGACCCTCTTTCTTGGCCCTTAAGCCAAGAACAGCTTTCTAGGAGCCACCCAGAGAAGGTGGACAGAGAAACCTGGAGATGGACATTGGCTCTCCCCACCTTTGGGGCCCCAGGAGCCCCTGCTGGCGTCTGCGTTGAAATCCACACACCCACTCCTCACCTGTTCTAACTTGCTGCTTTATTTCTCCAGGGTGAGGAGCGGCTAGAAGTTGAATTTCGGCTGCAGAGATTGTGAGTCAGGGGCGATGGGGTGATTCCTGGGTGGGAGTGTTTCTCGGGGAAGGACAGAGCCCAGCACACCCAGAGCTGACACCCTCCCCTGGGAGACACCCAGTGATTGGGGTGGGGGGTGGCCTTCCCTCCTTGAGGGGTGAGAGCCTGGAAAGCTGGACTTGCGATGAGGGTCACTGGTGGCTTTTTCAGGACAGACTGTGCTGAGCAGCTTGTCAGCAATGGCATCCTGGTGGTGAGTCCAGAACCCCTCCCTCATGCCCTTTTTCCTGGGCCTGAAGCGTGGGCCCCTGTTGGGGATTCAGGGGTAGAACTGAGTTGGGGGGCCCTGGGATTTCAGTTCTTCAAGAGGATACAACCTCAAGCAAATATTTGGTGACTCAGGGCCAATGTAGTAAAGTGCTGAGGACCAAAACCAGGGTACTGGGAGGGTGGGGGCCTCTAACAGGGGAGGGGTGCGAGTCTGAGGGGCTTTCTTAATGACTCAGGCCCGGGAGCTCTCCTGCTTGCATGTTCGACTGGAGGAGGCAGGGGACCAGAAGCGTAAGTCCCCAACCTACTGGGATAGCCCCTAGCCCTCCGCCCTGGTCTTCCCCTTTCAATAGGGACCCTGGATGGGACCTTCTATTAGCTGCCCTCAGCTCTCCTAGGCAGCAGTCGAGGTTAGGGGCAAATCCATGCTGGGGCTCCCCAGGACTTGAGCGTGTCCCCTTAGTCCTCAGAGTGGCTGTGGTCAGGGCTCCATCTCCCAGCCTGGGCCTTTGCCAGTCTTCCCTCGCGGTGGGAGGGAAGTACCCCTCAGGCCCCTTATGCGAGACCGCCTTGGGCCTCTGTGGGCCAAGACCTTATTCGCAGCCTCTCTGCTCTGGTTCCTGTTTCCAGAGTCAGAGGGCAAAGTTCAGCTTGTGGTTCCTGGGTCCTGTGAGGGTCAACATGAGGCCTCCGTGGGTGCTGACCCCTTCTGCTTCCATTGCCCGGCCTGCTGGGAGCAGGAACTGGGTATTCTTCTGCAGGTAGTGTGCTGCTCCGTCATATGAGGCGGGGCCTGCAGGGTCTTTCTCCCTCCTTCCCTCCCCACTTCCTCCTAGCTGGTCCCTCTGCTCATGCTGAGCCCCTCGCCCCATCACTCTGGCAGAATCAGGCATCCTGGGAAGAGGATGGGGTCCACGTTGGCCTCCTAGCCCTCTTCCTGCCGCTTTGTCACTCCCCGGGGCAATGGGCGAGGTCCTTGCCGGAGGGTCTTCTGAGGTCTTCTTTCATCCTCCCTGCAGGATGCCCCTCAAGAGCAACTGAAGGTGCCCCTAAGGGCCTTGCCCTCTGGCCAAGTGGTGAGGCTTGTCTTCCCTACGTCCCAGGTACTTGATCACCCAGAGGAAGAATGCCAGAAGCATGGGCCGGGCTGGGCCCTAGGCCTTGCAGGACTGGCCTGCTTTGGTAGGAGCTGCAGTCTTTGGGCCAGGCTCTGGGGAGAGGGGGTCTTCTGAGCAGCCCTGCCTTCGAGCCTCAGGCCTTGCCCCTGTGGAGATGGCCAGAGGCCCAAGGGAGCACGGGGGACATCACAGGGTGTGGCTTGGGCCGGCATGAGAGGAACATGGTGGCTGACTTTTGTGACTGGTGTTCATGGTTTCCAGGAACCCCTGATGAGGGTGGAGCTGAGAAAAGAAGAAGGGTGAGAGCTGGGCCTGGGAGAAGGGGGGGTGGCGGGGGAGGAAGCAGGTTGCCACCTGAGCTTGAGATTAAGGCAGAGAGAGGGCAAGGGAACTACCAGAGGAGAGGAATCTCGATCCTTTTGGGTGGCAGCCATTGTGGGTGCACCTTAGGTAATCTCCCTGAGACAAGAGGAGTTACCCACCCTGGCCCTTCTTCACATGTCTGCGAAACTAACTTCTCACCACGAAGAGGTGGGAGCACTGTTTCTTGTCTCTTCTGGAGTTATTTTTGGGTGGGGGAGGGAGCAAAGCTCAGAGTGGGGAAGTAGATCTGTGGTGGTGGGACCCACCCAGGGGCCTATGTGCAACCTGGGACCCCAGAGGGGCCTATTTATTTATTTATTTATTTTTAAAGATTTTATTTATTTGACAGAGACATAGCGAGAGAGGGAACACAAGCAGGGGGAGTGAGAGAGGGAGAAGCAGGCCTCCCGCCGAGCAGGGAGCCTGATGTGGGGCTCGATCCCAGGACCCTGGGATCATGACCTGAGCCGAAGGCAGACGCTTAACAACTGAGCCACCCAGGCGCCCCCAAAGGGGCCTTTTAAGGCACCAGCATTTCTGGTCCTGTGAATCCACTTTGTTGTATTCCCTGTGTTCCCGCAAGGGTCCAGGTTCACCTCCTCCCCCTCACATCCACGCCTGACGCTTCAGTCCGGGCAGGGGTGAGGGGTGGGGAGACTCTGGAGAGTTGGCAGTGGGTTTCTCAGGGGAGCCAGACCCAGCTTCCTTCTCTGTGATGAGGCCGGGAGCTGCCTCATGGTCCCTTGCTTCTCCCCCCCAGACCGAGGGAGCTGGCGGTGCGGCTGGGCTGTGGCCCCTGTGCGGAGGAGCAGGCCTTCCTGAGCAGGAGGAAACAGGTGGTGGCCAGAGCCCTGAAGCAGGCCCTGCAGCTGGAGGATGACCTGCAGGAGGACGAGGTCTGTGGGCCGGGCTGCATGGCATAGGCTTGCTCGGGCCCAGAGCTGAATGACTGTTTCTTCACCAGAGCAGAGCGCGGCCACCTCCTATCTGCCTGGCCCTGCTCTGCTCCCCTCTCACGTGATGTTTTCGGGCGCCCGATGCCATCAGATGCAGAGCACTGCACGAGGCACCTGGAGCTTGTAACTGCCCCCCCGGCCGCCCCGGGCTAGCTTTCCTTCTCCTTGTTTCTTGATTCTTGGCCTGGTCCAGGTTTTGGGACTTGGGTCCAATCTGACTCTGATCAGTGAGATGTGCAGGCTGAGGGCTGCCCGCCGGCCTGGGGCATCTCTTTCCAAGAGGGAAAGGGGTGGCTGTGTGGGAGACTTTTGAGGTGGCCGTGGGGCTTCCAGAAAGTGATTATGAGACTCCTCGGGCTAGGGGTGAGGAGATGAGGCCTTGTACTTGGCCATTTTTCCTAGAGTTCTTAAAACCAGACAAGCCCAACCCTTGAGAGGCTACTTCTGATTAGATCCTCCTCAGCGGGCACTGGTTCCAAGAGCCCTGATCAGCTCTTGACTGGCCTGGCTCTTCTGTCTTCCAGATCCCCGTGGTAGCTGTTATGGCCACCGGCGGTGGGATCCGGGCGATGGTTTCCCTCTACGGGCAGCTGGCTGGACTGAGGGAGCTGGGTCTCTTGGATTGCATCTCCTACATCACAGGGGCCTCGGGCTCCACCTGGTGAGCTGGCTGCAGGTTGAGCGCAGGAGTCTGGGGGTGGCAGTGGTAAGGCTCTTGTAGACCCCCTGGGTGCCTCTGACCCAGTTGGGAGAGCTGGGAGAAAGGATGTGCCAGCGGGAAACCCGCTCAATGGGACCACTGGAAGGTGCCTGCTAGACTGTTGTCCTAGGATAGAGAGCCCACGGTATACAGTGACCCCCTGGGCTTCGGCTTTTCCCAGGGCTTTGGCCAACCTCTACGAGGACCCAGAATGGTCTCAGAAGGACCTGGCAGGGCCCACCGCGACACTGAAGACACAGGTGACCAAGAGCAAGTTGGGCGTGCTGGCCCCCAGCCAGCTCCAGCGGTTCTGGCAGGAGCTGGCTGAGCGTGCCCGCCAGGGCCACCCGACCTGCTTCACCGACCTGTGGGCCCTCATCAGCGAGGCACTGCTGCACGATGAGGTGCGGGGAGCGGTGTGGCCAGGGCATGGTCTGAAGGTGGGGAGCCGCCCTGGGCAGCAGGGGTCTGGCAAAGCCTCAGGCACCAGAAAGCCACAGCTTTAGGTTCAAATCCTCTCCGCCCACCAGCCCCATGACCACACACTCTCAGCCCAGCGGGAGGCCCTGAGTCATGGCCAGAACCCTCTGCCCATCTACTGTGCCCTTAACACCAAGGAAAAGAACCTGACCACCTTTGAATTTGGAGGTGAGTAGCCCTGGAGCTGAGAGCTGCGCTCTCGTGCTGGCAGGGTGAGGGAGAGCTGGGCCTGTGTGTAGGAGATGGGTGTTACACCCACCCCTTCGGGGCCAGGTCCCATGCTTTCCAGAGACTGTCATCCTCCCACTCAGGCTTCGGGAGGGGGTTAGGTCCACGCTCAGGGTGCCTGCACCCAGCCTAAGCCTCCAGGTCGCCAGGCTGCCCTGATGTGATGCCTGTGGTGTTTGAGGGTGCTGGGGGTCTGAATCCCACCATGAAGCTGTGTCGTCTCCTCACAGAGTGGTGCGAGTTCTCCCCCTATGAGGTTGGCTTTCCCAAGTATGGCGCCTTCATCCCCTCTGAGCTCTTTGGCTCCGAGTTCTTCATGGGGCGCCTGACCAAGCGGCTTCCTGAGTCCCGAATCTGCTTCCTTGAAGGTGAGGGGTGGGGGGGCTGGAAGGTTATGGAAGCAGGGGTAGTGGGGAGAATGGGCCTGGGGAACTCCACCTCTCTGCTCAGTCACGGGGACGTTTCCTGGTCTAGGATGGGCTGTGGGGAAGGGTCAGGTTGTGATGGGGTGGGAAACTCTCCCCCTCTGGTCACCTCTGTTCCGCTCATGTCCCCTTCTCAGGTATCTGGAGCAACCTGTATGCAGCCAACCTCCAGGACAGCTTATACTGGGCCTCAGAGCCCAGCCAGTTCTGGGACCGCTGGGCACAGGATCGGGCCAACCTGGGTAGGTTCCTGGGCTCCTTGGAAGGAGCTGGAGAGACAGCCACTAGGGACCCTGGGGGATGGTGCGGTGGCCTTTGGGAGTCCACAGAAGCTAGGGTAAAAGTTCAGGGGTCCCCCTTTCCTAAAAGATGCTCCACTTTCTCCTTTCTTGACTGCAGACAAGGAGCAGGTCCCTCTTCTGAAGATAGAAGAGACTCCCACAGGGGCCGGCAGGATTGCTGAGTTTTTCACTGACCTTCTGACATGGCGCCCACTGGCCCAGGCCACCCACAATTTCCTGCGAGGCCTCCATTTCCACAAGGACTATTTCCATCATCCTTACTTTTCCACCTGGAAAGGTATCTTTTCTCTCCCTGGTCCCAGTTCTCCAAGGTCTGCCCGTGGCCACCTGAGCCCTGGGTCCCTGGTCCAGACACCCACACCCTCCAACCCCCAGGCCCCAAGCTCCTTTGAGCTTAGTTCACTGGGCTGCCTAGACCGGCAGCCCTTTTTCCTCTCCTTATAGTGTGGATCAGCGCCCATCTGTGGGGTCTTGGGAGGTGGCAGGGCTACTTTGGCAGGAGAGGTCAGGGAGCAGAGGGCAGGGTTGGCTTCTACCACTAGAAGGAGCTAGCATTAGGCTAGAGGGGTCTGGAGGCCTCGGCACCAATGATAGCTGCTTTTTCACCCCATCCCCCTGACCTTTCCAGCCACCAAACTGGATGGGCTCCCCAACCAGCTGACCCCTGCAGAGCCCCACCTTTGTCTGCTGGATGTTGGCTACCTTATCAACACCAGCTTCCCGCCCCTCCTGCGGCCTACACGGGATGTGGACCTCATCCTGTCGCTGGATTACAACCTCGGAGAAGCCTTTCAGGTGGGCTGGGGGGGCAGGCTAGAGAGGCAGTGGTGACCCCAGGCCTGGCCTGACATCCTGGCTCTTGCCTCCAGGGACATCTACCTTAGAGTCCAGGGTCTGGTCCAGCTTCCCTGAGAGGCTGAGACAGGGACACCATGGGAATGGCATCCTATGAATTGTGGATCCTGTGACTTTACCACCAGGGGAAGTTACAGTGACAGAGAGATGTTTTTAAGTATATTTTATATTTGGGGTCCCTGCCACCCCCATTTGGTCCTAGACCTCTGGAACCCTGTGCTGTGAGTTTTTGTGTTGTTCCAGTGAAGTTTCCTACAGAACCTGGGAGTTGTTAGCAGCCCCTCGCTGCAGAGCTCAAAGGAGCTGCAGCAGAGAGGCTGTCAGGGTTCGAGCACTTTCCCACGTCTGGCCTGGCCCTGTGGGGCTGCCTGGGTCGGATTTGGCATCTGGGCACTGAGTCCCCCGTGTCTCAGCCGCCCTCCCCCTGCCACGCAGCCGCTGCAGCTCCTGGGCCAGCTGTGCCAGGCGCAGGGCATCCCTTTCCCGCCCATCTCCCCCAGCCCTGAGGAGCAGCGCCAGCCTCGCGAGTGCCACTTGTTTCTGGACCCAGCCTGCCCCGACGCCCCGGCTGTGCTGCACTTCCCTCTGGTGGATGGCTCCTTCCGCGAGTACTCGGCCCCTGGTGAGCGCCCTTGTCCTCCCCGCTCCATGCCTCTCCACAGGGGACCCCCAGCCTCAGCTCCACACTCTCCCCCAGGCATCCCGCGCCCCCCTGAGGAGAAGGCGGCCGGGGAGGTGAACCTGTCTTCCTCCGACTCGCCCTACCACTACTCGAAGCTGACCTACAGCCCGGAGGACGCGGACAAGCTGCTCCGCCTGACCCATTACAACATCTGCAACAACCGGGAGCGGCTGCTGGAGGCGCTGCGGGGCGCCGTGCAGCGGAGGCGCGGGCGGCACCGGCCCCAGTGAGGGCGTGGGGCTCCCCTGCCGCCCGCCACACTCACCCCCAGAAGCTCCAGCCGAACAGGGCGAGTTTCCTCCCCACGTGTTCCGGAGCCCCTGGGGCCTGGAGGGCCCCGCAGCCCCCAGCACCCTCGCCACATCCACGTGCGGGGACCTTGAGCATCTTAAAAGCAAGGAGAACATTCAGGGGGCTCTGGGGTCGCCGAGGTAGGCCTGGGGGACAAGGGCTTGAGCCCAGAGCAGTATTTGCCATGTGCCCTTCCCCGTTGCTACCTGGAGTAACTGTACCGAGTGAAATAGAGCGGTTTATGTATCACAGAGGCTCATATAAATGTGAGGTGGGACCAGATGATCTGTCCTTGCTGCCAAGAAAGGACAGGTCATGCCGGGCTCCCGGTTACACAGAGCAAGGACTGGGTTGAAGAAGCCCTCCCCAGGCCCCCTGCAGAGCTAGCGAGCAGGTCCCGTCTACCCTGCTGGAGCCCTCGCCCTGTGCAGGGTACAGACTCACAGGCGGTGACAGCCAGCACCCCTGTCCCCCCCACGCTTCCTATCCCACAGTAGGGGTGGCCACACCTGCGATCAGAGCAGCCATGGGGACAAGCGCGCATGGCCTACTACAGCAAGCTGTGATCTTGGTGAGGGCTGCCTCTTAACAAGGAACCGTCCATTCCAGACTTTGGTCCTGGTAGCAGAGTCCCGTGCTGGTCCCCTAGAGGTTGTCCTTGTTTGTAGCCCTGAGGTTTGCTGCCACCTCAGGGTTTGCTTCAGGGTCCAGACCTGTTGGGGGAACAGGGAGGCAGAGTGAACTTAGGGCCTGGCCTCCCTTAGAACATTCCACCTCCTTCTAACTTGCTGGGGGATGTAGATACCGAGAGCTGACAGGCAGCTGCAGGACGGACCGTAGTGTGTGGAGGGTGGATGGGAGAGAATGGGTTCTCTGTTGCTCAGAACTCCCCCTCTGCTCTGGCCCCCTGATGCTTGGGCCCTGCCCTGGGCATGGGCTAGTGTCACAGCGGAAAAAATGGGGGCCCTGGGAGCCTTAGAAGCCACCATCCAGGACAAGGCCTATTCATTCAGCACCATGTTATCTGAATTCTCAAATGGAGCCCATGGGCCCTGCGGGAGCGGGCTTGCATAGCTGCCAGAGACCACAGCCATGGCCGCCCTCCCGGGTGCTCCTCGGGCCTGACCCGGGGTGTCTGTCTCTGCGAGAGTCGGTGTGGGCGGGTGACAGCCTGACTGCTGGCCTGCTCTAGGACAGTAAGGCTCCCCTTTCCCGTCGGGGCAGGGGAGAGCAGGAGAGGCGACCGAGGGCAGGCCGGCCCCGTCTTCTGTCTTGGACTGGAAGAGGAGGCCGAGGAGTGATCGCTGTGTGGGCGCCCGGGCCGTCCTTACCTGGGGCCTGGCTGGGGCAGGAAAGGCAGTGGGAGCCGTGGGCAGGTGCCGGGGCAGGGCCCGCAGCCTGTAGGAACCCCAAGGGTTGTGGCTGGCCGTCGGCACTCACGGGCGTCTCCCTCAGTGAGGAAGTCGGGGGACAGCCGTGGAATCTGTGGGGAGAGGGAACCTCAGGGCCTGGACTCTGAGCAGAGCTTTGTACCCGATGGGGTGAGTGCTAGGATTTTCTGTTGCTGAGGGTCTCAAATACGGGGGTTAGTCCATACCCTAGCAGCTTAGGGCTGAGTCTCCAGATCTCGGGCTTGAGAGGGCAGCAGCTGTGCCAGTTACGGGGCTCAGGACTCCCACCTGCCCACAGAGCCACGGGCCCTACCTGAGCGGGCCGGCGGTGCTGGGCACTCTCTCAGCAGCGTGTGCAGCTGGGAAGCCCATGGGTCTGGCTGGGAGCTCCAGGCTCAGACTGTGGGCTGCAGAGCAAAAGAACAGTGGTCAGCGCTGGCCCCGGTGGTAGGCCCTCTGCAGCCGGCAGCCTCCCTGCATGTTCCTGTCTACCCCCAAATCCCTCTGTGGAAATCCTAATACCAAGGGGACGGCACTGGGAGGTGATTAGGTGATGAGGGTGGAGCCCTTACAAAAACCCCAGAGAACAACCTGGCCCCTTCCACCAAGTGAGGACACAGTGAGAGGGCACCACTCACAACCCAGAAGACTCTTACCAGACCCCCAATCTGGTGGCGCCTTGATGGACTCCCCAGTCTCTAGAACTGTAAGAAATAAATGTTACCGACACAGTCTGGGATAGTTTTGTTAAAAGCGGCCCAAACAGACTGATGTGCCCGCTCCAGGAGGCCGTGGTGCGCACCAAGCCTTGCCCACGTGGTGCACAGTGCGGGCCCAGCACGCGGGCAGGTCCCCCAGCACACCCCTGCCTCCTAGAAGGCTGAATGCAGACGGGCTGAGAGGCTTAGTCTGGAGAAGATCCTGAAGACACTCAAGATCCCCTTGGGATTCTGGACAGACTCAGCTCCCAGGGGACGAGAGACAGTGTGAGGAAGGGAGCCAGGAACCCCGAGAGACTGGGAGGAACAGGAAGGGACTCCCACCCGGGGCTCGCAGCAGCCTGAGGACATGACCTGAATATCACTGTCTCTGGGTAGAGCCTATCTGACCACACTGACGACAGACTTCTGGGGCAGGGGTGCTCTCCAGGCATCCTTCCTGATATAACTGGGTTTGGCCACTGTCCACAAGATACCCCAAGGGCAGTGCATTCAGAGCTTTTTGAGGAGTGGAAGGTTAGAGAAGGTCCCAGGGTCACAGAACAAAGCCTAGGAGCGTGCAGGGAAGTCAGGCAGATTCCAAAGGGGGCAGAACAGGGCCAGGGGGCAGCCAGGGGGGCAAGCCCGGCCCTCCCTCTGGTACTAATTAGCGCTGTGATCTTTGGCAAGTGGGTTACCCTTTCTGGGCCTTAAACTGAGAAGACACTAAGTCCCACTTACCTCTCAGGCTAGAGAGGTACTAGATGTGGCACTTCTGAGGATGCGTGAAACAACAGTTGGGGGCCAGGGACTCAGTACACCTCCCCAGGTGGCCCTGGTGCTTACCGGTCGCGCTGCTCAGGGCTCGCTGCCAGCTCTCAGCCTGCCCTTCCGAAGGTGCTGCACGCAGGGTCTCCACCCCGCCGCTCAGCCTGCCACCCACAGAGCCGGCGGTCAAAACTCTTGGCTTCCCACACCCGTGGGCCCCTGTGCCTCCAGCCCCCTGCTGCTCTTGGGAGGCCATGCCGGCTGGGTCAGGTCATGTTCTGGGGCCATTGTCTCCCTGCCCACCTGGCCCTCACCTTAAGGAGAAAGCATGTTTCCTGCCATGCTGCTTCCCCGGCCTCTCACACTGCGCTCCTCCGAGGTCAAGGGTGGCCGCTGGGGCCATATCCTGAGAAGAGATGACAGGGGTCACCAGTGCCATGTCCGCTCTTCCCCGTGGGCCTGTCCTCTGCCTCCCCCACATTCCACTGCCCAGTACCTCTGCTGCCCTCCTCTTGTCCCAGGGGAGGCTCAGGGAGCTGCTCCCCAGGGTCCCGTGGCAGCCATCCCAGGGGCTCGAGCAGGGCTGTGGAGAGAAGGCAGGGAGGCTGCACCAGCTGGGCGTGGAGGGGAGGCTGCAGCCCATCCTCGCAATCGCCCGTGTGTCTCCAGAGGCTCCCAGGCCAAGTCCACGGGGAAGAGGGAGCCAGGGAAGGATGTGCCGGGAAACCAGCAAGAGGAGGAAGAGATGGGATGGAGCGCAGCTTCCCAAGGCCTTGAGCCCCTAGCAGAAAGCGAACCCCTCAGGAGAAGGCCGGCAAGGAGCAGAGGGAGAGGCAGAGAAGGGCGGGGGAGGGCCTGGGCCTTGCCAGGACCCCTCCGCTGGGCACCCCGGCCCCGCCCTGCCTCGGTGCTTCCGCTCGAGCGCGGCTGGGGGCAGCAGCTGTGAGGCAGCTTAAGAATGAAACTGTCCTGGGGCGCCGGGCTGGCTCAGTCGGTAGGGTGAGGGACACCCCCGACCTCGGGGTTGAGTTTGAGCCCCACGCTGGGTGTAGAGATTACTTAAATAATAAAGAAAAAAGAATGAAATGGTCTTAAGAATGGGGGGGAGGGGGTTATCCACCATCACGTCAGGATGCCAGGCCCTGACGACCCCTCTGAGCCCTCTGGTTCTGTGGGGGAGAGCAGCCTGGAGAAGGAGCCTCCTCATGCCTCCCTGCCTCCCTGCAGGCGGGAGCTGCTGCCGGAGCTCCAAAAACCCCTCCGCGGTGGGGGCACCCTTTGCATCCTGAAGGGGCAAGATGGGGCCCAGGAAACATCCAGCAACAGAGGACAGGCCCCCTCTGAAAGGTGGGCTAGGAATCCACCCCTCTCTGACCACTTCATTCCTGAGGACTCTCGGCTCCTCTGCCCAGTGCCCACCCCCCGGGGCTCAGTGCTGGGTCCAGGGTCTGGGCCTCACCCCCGCGGCCCCGGCCCCACTGGGCTCCTGCTGCCGGGCTGCAGGCTCCAGAGAGACAATGGTGGCAGGGGGTATGTGCGGCCTGACGGGGACACCTGGCTGCGGGTCCCTTGTCTCAGCCAGCTGTACTCCGGGCCCCCAGCTTCCAAGGGGCCTCTGCTGGAGGGCGATGAGCGCATGGCCAGCACTCCTGGGGTTCAGCCCTGGCCCCTGCCGCGGCAGCTTCTGTTCCACCTTGGAGAGGGGAGTAAGGTGAGCCAGGTCAGGGCTCCATGCCCCAGCCTCTCCTCCCCAAATGCCTTCCCCCTTGAGAGCATCCCTGTCTTCTCATGGGTCTTCATCTCTTCCCGCTTCAGCTTGCTTAAGAGACTTCCCCGTCATCCCAGTCCACAGTGGGGCTCCAGCCTACCTGGATGCGGGGAGGGTGCCGGGGCCCTGCCGCTGGCCAGGCAAAGAACAGGGTTTTCCTGACGGGTCGGCTGTGGGCTCAGTGCCCTGCGGCGGCTGCACGCTCAGACTGCTCCCACCCCAGCCCTCAGGCCCCCTGCTGCTGGCACACCCTCGCCCAGCCTCCCCTCACCCCTGCCTTCCTCTGCAGTCGGGCAAACTTCTCTTCCTGGGCTGCCAGCAACTTCTCGAAGTCCTGGTGTCTGCAGAGCAGCACCTCCACATCGGACGCAGTGTGCTGGGGAAAAGCCAGGGGGGTGAGGCCCAGCTCCAAGGGGTGCCGAGAGCCCCCCCGCTCCCGGGTCCACAACCCGATTTAGCGGGTCAGGGAGCCCAGGGACCGCAGGGCCCGCCCTTGGCTGCGGCTGCCAGTCAGTGTGGCTGGCTCGTGGTGGGGGGGGCTGGGCTCACCCCACAGCTGGGGTCGAGGAGTAGAGCCTCCCGGGAGGCCAGCCAGGCCTCGGCCCGGTCCAGCTCCTGCCGCAGCTGCTGCAGGCCCCAGTTCTCCTCGCAGCGCTCCTGGCGTAGGGCGCAGGCCTCTGTGAGTGCCTGCAGCCGCCCTTCTAGCTCCTGCAGACACCCTGTCACCTGGTGGGAAGGGGTGCTATGCGTCAGACGCTCGAGCAGAAGCACCGAGGCAGGACGGGGCTGGAGTGCCCAGCGGAGGGGTCCGGGCAAGGCCCAGACCCTCCCCCTCCCTTCTCTGCTTCTCTCTGCTCCTTGCGGGCCTTCTCCTGAGGGGTTCGCTTTCTGCTAGGGGCTCCAAGGCCTTGGGAAGCTGGGCTCCATCCCCTTTGTGCTCGTACCTCCGGGGACATGAAGTGGCCGCTGTCTACCAACTGCTGCCCTTCCTGCCGTACGTCCTGTGCTCGAAGGCAGTGCTCCCTGATTTCTTGCCCCAGCTCCGCGTGCTGCACCAGGAGCCGCTCGGCCCCCACCATGTCCCCGGCCAGCTCCCCAGAAGAAACCAGAGCTTGCTTCTCCTGAGCCCATGCTCTGGGGGTAGGGAGATGAAGCTGCCGTCAGGGCTGGGAGAGCGGCCTCGGGAGGCAGGGCATGAGGTGTGCCCGGGGAAGGGGAGTCCGGCTCCCCGAAGAGCTGCGGTGACCTCCCCACCCCGCGGGGGCAGAGCTGAGCCAATACCAGGGCGGGATGCCACCTACAGCAGTTCCCGACAGCGGCCGAGGAAGGCCTGGCCCCGGGCCGCGTGCTCCAGCTGCCGGCCCCGCTCCCGGGCCTTCTCATCCAGGGTGGCCCAGGCCTCCTCCACCCTGGCCAGCTGCTGGCACAGGCCCTCCCGGGCCACGGGGTGTAGCTGGCCCAGTCGGCAGGCCTCCATCCGCACCCGGGCCACCTCCTTCTCCACAGCTGCCAGGTCCCGCTGCCACCAGAATACCCGATCAGGCCTCACGCCCCACAACCTGATGCACGCCCCTCATTCCGGGAGCACCCGGTCCTCTCTGGGGGGCTCCTGTTTCCCAGAATTTCCCAAGCCAACTCCACTCTGTTCCGCAACCTGGGCAAGCACTCCCAGGCTAGGAGGGCCTTCCCTTCTCCCCTCTGGGGAGCCCTACCCCCGACCTGCAGGGAGACTGGGGGGCACCCTCACCTCCAGGCACCTGTGCTGTTGCTGCAAGGTCTGCACTGAGGACGAGCTGTGGTCACAGATGTCTCTCACCATCAGGGTGGCCTTCTCCTGCATCCAGCCCTGGAGCTCGGCCACTGTCTGCTCAAAGCCACGGACCTCCCGGGCTGTGGCCAGGCTCTGGGAGAGGGGGGAGGGCCTGCTCTGGGCTGAGCTCATTCTTAGGGTCCTTTCTCCCTGGAGACATGGCCTCGTGGACCACCTCCTTTTAAATAACGAAGACCACGGGGCTCAGTGACTCGTTCATGACCACCAGGTACAGAGAATGTCCTAGATGTGGCAGGTGCTCAATGAGTGTGTGATGTTACTGATGAGGGGGTAAGGCCTCAGAGGGCCTTCTGTGACAAGAGGGCCTTTGGTGTACAAATCACGAGAAAGGCAGAAATGGAGGCTCTGAGGCAGCGGGGGATGGGTCCACGTGAGGGAGGAGTTTGGTTTCTGGAAAGACTGGCTAGGACGGGAGGGCCAGCTCAGGAGGCTGCCCAGGCTGTTGGGGGCTTGGGGAGCAGCCTGCTTTTATAGAAACCAGCAGCTACGGCTGAGAACACAGGTCGGGGAGCAACATGGAGCCCACCCACGCAGGGCATGGAGCTTTGAAGAGGGAGGGGGCGCAGTGAAGGAGCCAGTTAAGTACGCGTGGTTGAGGAGAGATCAACACAGTGTGTATCTTCAAACCTGAGGCCTGTATTTAGGGGAGGTTTCGAGGGGTTTGGAAGCTGGCCAGACCTGCCTTCTGTTTCTCCCAGGTGTGAACTGCCGGCAGGAAAGCAAACTGGTGGAGAGGGCTGGGGTGGGGTAGAGGTGCAAGATTTCGAGAGTCCCCATCTGCTTAGTGCTGGGAAGCAGAGGCAGCCACCTCCGTCCGCACACGCATACCCACCCGTGCTCATACTCACTCGCACGCTCACCCTGGTGGGCCTGCTCGTCCCTGACCCAGGCAGAAGGCACGGGTGCTCCTGCCCCGTGGCTGCCCCTGGCCTGGCCTGGGCGCACTTACCTGGCTGCGAGCTTTTATTGCCCCGTCCAGCCTCTCCCAAGCGGCCTCGATGCGACTCCTCTGCGCCTGAATCTGGGGGGAGCACCTGGGGGCCGTCCGTTCCAGGGAGGCCGCCAGCTCCCTCAGGGCCTGCACCTTGGCCTGCCCCAGGCTCTGAACTTCCTTTCTGAAAGCATCAAACTTCTCTTCCAGCACCTGCGGGGATAGAGGGCCAGGGAGGGTCACTCCGGAGGTGGTGTCCAGCAGCTCTTGCAGCTCGCGAAGGGCCTGGCAGCATCTGACAGTCCCCTCATCCATACTGGATGAGGCGGGAGCGGACGTCGCCCGGCTCTGGCTCTAGGACCATGGGGATCCGCCCAGAGCCCACCTTCTTCCCTTCAGCTCACGCCCTCGCCTCCCTCTTGCCCAAAGGCACACACCTCCCTTGCCCTGGGTCAGCCTCCATCCACTCTGCCACAGGTTCGCTCGGGAGAGACTCACCTTGACGGCCTCCAGGTCCCGCCCGAGGTCCTGGGACTCAGCCGTGGCCACCCTGCTGGCCAGCCAGGTTTCGAGGAGCAGGGCCTCCCGTTCCAACTGGTGGCACTGCAGCTGTTCCCGCAGGCCTTGCCCCCTGCCTTCTGCCCTCTGCAGCAGCCCTGAATGGGCCTCCCTCAGCGCCCGCATCCGGCCCAGCGCCCTGGTGCCGTGGCAAGGAGGACACCCCGCTGAAGCCCTTCTTCTCTAGGCCGGAGCGGCCTCGCGTGCCTCGGAAGGGAGAGCCCTCCCTGCGCCTCCCTGCGTGCGCCTGGCTCCCACCCACCTTTCCGGGTTCTGCCTGCTCTCCAGGAGGGCCGCCGTCTGCTGCAGCCTCTCAATTCGCGTGCTGAACGCCTCTAGGTCTCTCCTGGTGGCCTCCAGCCGCCGCAGAGAGGCGCGCGTGGCCTCGGCACTCTGGCCCACATCCTTGACGTCCAGGGCACAGCCCCGTTCTTCCAGCCAGGACTCTGCCTCCAGGAGCTGGGGTGGCAGAGAGGAGAGTCCTCCCTGGGTGAGGGCCTCTAGGGCTCCCAGCCTGGAGTGCACGGCCTCGAGGTTTGGAGCCGCGATTCGCACCCTGGCTGCACCCTGGAAGCGCCGAGAGTTCTGACGCTCCCTGTGCCTGGCCCTCACCCCTAAAGATTCTGATCTGGTCTGGAATGGAATGGGAGTATCTGCATTTCTTAAAGGTTCCAGGTCATTCTGATGAAAAGCAATGACGGAGAACCACCAGTTTAGAAGAAACAACACAACAAAATAACACCGAACCCAGGGAGGGGCCCGCGCTCTGGGTGCCATGCAGAAGGAAGAGCTCAGGGCGGGGGGCGGGGGGGGGGGGCAGAAGGCCACTTACTGGAGGGAACAGGAGACGCACAGAGAGCCTAGGCCCCGCTCACACTCTGGGTTTCCTCGCGCCCAGCCCCTGCCCCTCCGCGCTCCGCCTCAGCCCCTCACCTCCGTCAGGAACTGCTGGGCCTCCTGAGCCTGCTGTAGCTGCAGCCGCCTCCGCGCGGCCTCTGCCCGCAGGCAGCCCACGGCGCTCTCCAGCTGCTGCACCCGGGCGGCCACGGCACCAGCTGCCAAGGGCCCGGCCTGCGCCAGCTTGCGTCCCGCGGCCACCACGGCCTGGGTCAGAGCCTCGTGGCTACTCAGCTCACTCTCCAGGTTCTGCGGAGTCGGAGGAAGACTTTCCTCAGGGGACCCCAGTGTCGTGCAGGAAGCCTTACAGGATCCCACGGATTTGCCCCCAAAGAGTTCCCTGTCCTTATGGGCAACGAAGAACCCAGGGTGCCCCCCAAGCCCCCCAGAGGCGCAGAGCTCCCAGCACCACTGGCTGACTGAGGCTTGTGCTCGATCTGAGGTTCGGGGTGCAGGGGCGAGCCCACACCTGGTGCTTCTCTTGCAGGTGTCGCACGGTGCTCAGGCTCTGCCCGCAGTCCTGGGCGGTAGCCAGAGGCAGCTTCTCCTGCACCCACGCCATCTCTTCGTCAACATCCCTGAAGAACTGCAAGAGCAGGTTCCGGGCCTCCAGGGCAGCTCTGCGCTCCTGCAGGGGCTCCTGCAGGCTCTCAAACCTGCAACGGTGGAGGGTGGGGACGGGGCAGGCAGGGACCACGGCCATCAGTGTTGGGGCCAGACGGTGACCCAGCGCTCGCCCACTCAGTGCCCCCCACCGTGGGGGTAGGGGACAGCCCGGAGGAGACAAGCTGGAGGGCAGGGAGGAAGGGGGCGGGCGGGATGCACAGGGGCAGCTCTACCTCCGAAGCAGCTGCTGGGCCTGGTCTTCCACGTCTTGGGCGAGGCAGCGGCCTTCCCCTGTAAGGACCCGGGCCTGGTCCAGCAGCCACCATGCCCGCCTGGCCTGCCCGTCCACGGCGGCCTCCAGCTCCCCCAGTGCCCCCAGGAGCCCGTCCAGCCCAGACTGGTCCGGGTCCCCGATGGGGGCGCTCAGCTCGACCTCCACAGGCTCCAGCCAGCTCTCTAGTTCCTCCACGCTCTGCCGGAGATGCAGGGCCTGGGGCAGAATGGGAGGTGGGCACAAGGGGGAGAGGCCCAGCGCCCCCTCCAGCTGCTCCGTGGCGCACAGAGCCCACCTTGCAAGCCTCTCGCAGAGCAGCTGCCTCCCTCCGGTTCTTGGCCCACAGCTCGTCCCAGAGCTCTCCCAGCTCCCGCAGCCGCTCCCGGACGCTCTCTGAGGCCGGGTGGCCCTCCTGCAGCAGCCTCTGGCCCTCCTACAGCCACACGGGGCACACCGCAGGGACTTAGGACTGCTGGTGCCAGGGGGCCTGTGCTGGCTCCACCCCCAGCCTGTGTGCTCGCTGTGTGTCCCGGGGCAAATTCTTGAACCTCTCAGAGCTCATTTTCCTTATCCATAGAATGGAGAGAACAATGGTTATTTTGTTTAAATGAGATAAAACATCAAACATTTTTAGCAGGACACTTTATACTAGACGGAGCCAGCCTGGGGCCAGGACCTGCCCTTCGTAGGTGGGAGAGGGTAAATTTAAAAGATGCTACACTTTGGCTCCTTTACCCACAGGACCGCTCACTGTGGCCTTCGCCGTCCCCTAATGTCTCTCCTAGACGGCTTTAAAAACTATCCCGTCAAAACATGATCTTTAGGATTCTTGAAAAGGCCCTATGTTTTGGAGAGGGTGCTGTAGGAAAGCTACTGTTTGTCGCTACCCTTGGGTGCTCAGCATGATGCCTGTCTACAGAAAGCACTCGATGAATGTCGGCCATCTGTGACTCTGGATGAGAGCCCTCGCCAGGGCTCTGCGGGCTCTCCCCCTGCTCTCTGGCCTGCAGGCCCTTCCCACGGCCCTCAGGGCCTCACCATCTGCAGCCTTTGTTGGTGGTGGACACTTGCGTCTAGCTCGGCCTGGAGACTCTGCTGCTTCCACAAGTGGGCCTGCAGCACAGCGGGGTCCCTCCAGCCCTCTTCCAGAGCCACCGACTTCTTCTCCCTCAGCCACGTGGCCACCTGCACATACGCGGAGGACCAGGCTCTGCTGCCTTGGGCTCTCCCCTTCCCCCAAACCTCTGGGCTGCCCCAAGGAAGGGGGGCCTCTCCCCGGAGCAGCTCCTTCCCCACCACAACCACTACCCACCCCCCAACCCAAGGGGAACCTCAGAGGAATCCTGCAGGAAAGTCTGCAGCTGCCGGAGCTCCTCCAGCTGGCGGCGACGGGTGCCGGCTCGCTCTACCAGGGCCTCTTTCCTGCCAGAAGGAGGGTGTCATGGGCCCTCAGGTCCCCTCCCCGGACCTGGAGCTGCTCCAGGGCTGTGTGCGCATGCCCTCCCCATGGCCCTTCTCCTGGACCAGGATGCCTGGAATCTGGGGTTCCCTTTGAAATGGAGAGACCCTCTACTCCCCCTCTTCACTAAGTCCTCATTCCCAGTATGTCACAGTGTGACCGTATTTGAAGACAGGGTTTTAAAGAATTAAGTTAAAATGAGCTCCTCAGGGCGCCCCCTAACCCGCTACGTCAGGTGTCACACACACAGGGACAACCCTGTGAAGCGAGAGGAGGATGGCTGTCTGCAAGCCAAGGAGAGGGGCCTCAGGACAGACCACCCGGCCAATGTCTGGATGGAGGACTTCCGGCCTCCAGCATGGAGAGGACATACGTCTCCGGCGTTGAAGCCGCCCGTCTGTGGGGTTTGGTCGGGGCCGCCCTAGCCAACTAGTACAGTGTCCAAACCACCGTCTGGATCCTGCACTGCTATTAGGAAGAACTTTGAGCGGGTCCCCACCCAAATGTTATGTATTTGTGTGTGTGTCTACTGATTTATATATGCGTGTACCGCTCTCTGTACCAATGTATCATATTCATTGCCGTAGACACAGAAGGAGTAATTAGGCACGTGATCTAAAAAATAAATAGGAACAGATGTCTAACTCTGCCCGCATCCGTATAGTCTCCACGCCGGTGTTGAGTGGAAACTCTTGTCTCCCTCCGCTGGGGCTACCAAAGGGTGTGGGGGCTGGAGATGGTGCGAGGCTTGATGAAATGTGTACCCCTCCCCCCGCAGAGGATGCCGGAAGCCCAAAGGGAGGGGTCAGGGTGGCACTGTCCCGGGGGGCAGTCAGGCCTGCCAGAAACCACCTAAGGTGATTGGGGGTCACGAGAGGAGGGTGCTGACAGAGACCAGCAAACCAACATCTGTCATCTGTCAATCAAAGACCTCCTGGTAGCCACGTGGGGTCCCACGTGCAAGGAGTAGGAGTGAACGGCCCAGCCCTACCCTTGCCGGAGTGTCTGCACGCGGACTGACAAGCACTGCGGACCCCAGTGGGCTCTCTGGGAAAGACAGAGACACCCGCCAGTCTGAGATCCGGCTTTTGGCCAACTCTGCCTTGCTCTAAAAGTCTGAGAAGCTGGATGAGGTGGCTGAACCAGATGGGCTTTTATGAGGAAAAAACGCAGAGCCTGGCGTCTCGTAAGCCGTGCCAGGTTCATTTAAACGAGCGTGAGAAATGTGCCAACCTGCCTGAGTGGCGGGCACCATGCTGAGACATCAGGGTACCTTCTCAATCCTCCCCACTACCCTAAGAGGCAGGCATTGTTACCCATCCCCCGCCCCCATAGACCCGAGACTCTGTGAGGCATTTCCCCTTAGTCCCACCATGAGGGGGCAGCACAGGAACTCAGGACACCGTGGCCCTGGAGGCCAAGGACACTTAGCCACTGTGCTTCCATGAGGTCGCCCCTCCTTCAGTTTCCCGGGACACGCTTCTTGGTAAAACTCCCTTTTATCTCCCCGGGTGGCCACATGCTGGGCTGGGCAGGAGTGCTGGGGCCTTGGCATTCACCTCAGCCCCTGGAAAAGGCTGGTGAACTTGGCCCTCCCGCCCATGGCCCAGAGCCAGACATACCTCAGGAGCATGGCCTGGCACCGACTCAGGGCACCCTGGGCCTCGGGGTGCCCACCCCGGTGCAGGCTGCGGGCCGCGGCCTCCAGCGCACTGATCTTTTCAGCCTGAGCCTCCAGGCCCCGCTCCAGCACCTTGTGCTTCTGCAGGAGGGTCTCCACGGTGGCCAAAGAGTCCTGGCAGGAGCAGGGAAGCCGCTCCTGTCCACAGGGCTGCCCCTCCCGTCCCAAGCTGCCTGCTCACCGACGGCCACGTCACCCAACGCTCACCCACATGGTGAGTGCTCTGCCCAAACCTGTCCCCTTGATTTCTCAAGGCTGCGTTTGGCTTTAGGGTAGTGATCCTCAGCCAGGGAAGGTACTGGGGATAAGGGTCAGTGTCAGATTCTTCAGGGCAGTTGGAGCTTTTACACCTAACAGGAAGACCCCCTCCTCTGCACTCCGGTAAGACCGTGTCAGCACAGGACAAGCTAGCCCCCGAGTTTTCTGAGGTCTCCCCTGAGTCAGGCTTGCCTGCCACAGGGGTTCAGACAGTGGCTGGAAGAACAAACCTCAGTGGAGGGAAGTGAAGAGGGCAGAGGTGAGAAGTTGTGGGAAGGAGGCAAGAGTGGGTCAAAGGGCCTGCGCTTACCCTCTAAGCTCCCAGGACATTCCCTGTGGGGCCGAGCCCCCGGTGCACAAGGACTGCAAACATGGACGGGTGAAGACTTCGATGACTCATGTGGTAGAGGGTGGGGGGGCCCCCCCCTTGGCCTGGGGAGCTCAGGCAGCACTGGTCGCTGCTTTGGTAAAACCCGTGTCGGCACCTACCCCCGGACCCCCGCTAGCGGGGCAGGCCTCCTGGCTGCAGAGCCAGCTTTCCATCTGCTCCATAGAACTCAGAACCAGCTGTCAAGAAAGGAAAAGGCAAAAGGAAGTGAGCAGAGGGTCCTGTTGCTGGAGGTGGAGTGACCCTGTTGGTGCCCCGAGGAGAAATCAGGGACCAAGACCCTGGCGCAAAAGAACGATCGCACAGCCGGCAGGCTTGCTGCGGGTGAGCTGAGCGCCGGGCGGTGGGCAAACCCCCGGAATAGCGGCCTCTCTGGGCTTGGCTCCAACCAGGGGACGGTGGGGTTAGGTGGGGGCAGGATGGAGGCTGCCTACCTGGAGCTCCAAGGCCTGCTGCAGCTGGAGCTGGTGCTCCTGCCAAGCCCCCTCCAGGCTGCTCAGCTCCCGGTCTAAATCAGCCAGGGCCTGGCGGAGGTCGGGGGTAGATGGGCGGCCGGCGGCAAGCAGTCGCTGCCCAGTGCTTCGGGCCAGGCCGATGCTGTCTGTCCGGGAGTCCAGCTCGGCCTGTCGCAAGACTGGCCTCAGATCCCCGAGTCTGGGGCTCCCTCCGTGCGAGAGAGGAGGCGCGAGGCGGGAGCACAGCGGAGTGGGTGGGATGCAAGAGGAGAAAGGCAGAGGCAGGTGAGGGAGAAAGGACCCAAGAGAAAGGTGGGATCACCGGTCGGGACAGGGCAGAGACGAGGTGAGGTCCCAGGGTCCCGGCCCTCACCTTGAGCTCCTGGTGCTCCTCCAGCCTGTGCTGGGCCTCGGCCGGGCTGCGCGGGGTGCTTCGGCCCTCCATCTCCACCCGCAGCCCCCGGGCCCAGACCGCCAAGTGCCGCAGCTTGGCCTGCAGTTTCTGAGCTTCGTGTAAGGCATCCAGTGACTCCCCCCTGCCCACAGGTTCATCAGCTAGCCCTGGGGCCTCTGAGCCCCTCTTTCCCTCACACCCACACCAGTGCTCTCCATCCCCGAATCCCCTTAGCCAGAGAAGGGCCCATGGGCTGGGAATTCATAGGGGGACAATGCCAATGGTTATTTGAAGGACGGATAAAGGCTCTCAGGGGAGACGAGGGTCTAGGGGAAGGGGAGAGACAGAGAAGCTACGGGGACTAAGTCTGTGAGGAAAGAGGCCCAGGGGTTCGTACCGCTTCTGGGCCCCCCTCCAGAGCTGCCACCAACTGTCCATCACCTCCCGCTGCTTGCGGCTGAGGCTGTGGGCTGTCCTAGGGCTTCTCTGGCAGACGCGGCCCACCGCCTGCTCTAGGGACTGTGGGGGAAAGCCAGGCTCAGGGGCTGTAGTCAGGGGAGCCCTGGCTGCAGGAGGCCCCCAGTCTCCGGGTGTACTGCTGACCGCAGTCTACCGGCTCCCGGGGTCTCAAAGCCCTCCTGCCCTGTGTGCCTGAGCCGCGTCCCACAGAGGAGGACACACCTCCACCCGGGCCTGGAGGAGGCCCATTTCTTGCTCCAACTCCTTGTGTTTCCAGATCAGCCTCTGCACGCTCTCCAGATCTTTCCCATAGTCCGGGGCCTGGACCAGGGCGGCCTGGGAAGGAATACGTTACTGGCTTTGCCTTCGGCCCCACTGCCCCCTCACTGAGGGGTCACCGGCCACGGGGTTTCTGTGTGAGAAGCAAGTACCCCACCTGACCCCCTTCCCCACGCCCTCCGCTGGCCCCAGGCCCCTTCCTTCAGTGAAGGAGGACGATTCCCAGGAGAGACCAGGGGATGGATTTCCCTCCGACCCAGTCATCTCTGTGCTGCCTCCACACACCGTGTCTCATCGGTCTCTCATTCCTTTGGGGGGAAACTGAGCATGGACAGACAGCCAGGCCTGGCTGGCTCAGGCGGGGAGCAGAGGAGTAAGAAGAGTGAGGCAAGAGCCCCTTGCACGCCCAGAACAGAGCACCATCTGTGTCGCACGGGACTTCCTGGGGGGGCAGACAACTTCTTCACTGCCCCCCTCCGCCAGCGTGTAGCCCATGTTTCTCTGTGGTTGCTGACGCGCTCCGGGGAGACGCTCCTGCACGCTCTGGGCTTGCTCAGGGACGTCAGAGGGAAGAGTGTGAGGGGGACCTGTGCTCTGGCCTCTTGACCCGCAGTGTTTCTAGAAGCCAGGTGGGCCAGCCACCAAGCCTGTAATGGGGTCTTCTGGGGCCCAGAGTTGATATCCCGAGAGCCCCTGGCAGACCCCTCTCCCCAGCCCTGAAGGACCCCAGCAGCATCTACCGCCAGGACGCCAGCTGAAGAGGCGAGGGGGGCCGGGGCGGGACACACAGGAAACTCTGGGTGAGCGCACCGCCTGGCTGCTAGGTCTTGCTGCTTACCTTCTCCCTTATCCGCCCCGCGAGGTCATCCAGATCTCGGGACAACGTATGTATCTCCAGGGCCCCTTCCAGCTGCAGCTGGTACCAGAGTAGGTTGCCATGGAAGCTCTCCCATCTGCCAAGGAAGGTGTAAGGCTGAGTCGGAGGTGGCCCTCCAGCCCCCTCTCCTGGCCCCACTGCCTTCCACTCTGGGACTGGCCTGCTATTCAGCTGCTGTCGCCGCTGGTGGATGGTCCTGACTTGCTCAGGGTCCAGGTTCTCGAGCTTCAGGGACAAGTCATTGACGCCCCTGATGTGGGTGTCATTCACTGTGTCCTGCAGGGGGGGGGAGCGGGGGGGGACAGTGAGGGCAGCGGCATCACCCACCCCGAGCAGTCACAGCACGTGGGGGGTCTGCCCGGGCCCAAGAGAGGTGAGGGGCAGGGCGTTGGGGGAACAGAGGCAGCCGCACCCCCGGCTGGGCGCAGTGAGCTAGATGCCCTAGCGGCCTGCAGCCCCCGCGTGTCTGAGCCTAGGAAACACGTTCCTCGGTCAGAACCCGGCAGGCGATGATTAACAGAAGCTTTAAAGTTAAATTGCTCAGGAAAGCAGTTGGTAAGAAAGCAAGAGTAAGAATTGAGAATAAGAATTGATAAAAGCAAAGCAAATGGTGGAATGAAATGGTTAGCTTGGGTCTCCTGGTGTCGGAGTGTCTGCACCCCTACGAGTCCTGGGCTGGGGCTGCTTAGTGAGAGGGGCTTACGGGTCCATGGGGCGGGGGTCCCCGGCAGTGGGAGGGAGCGCAGGGGTCCTGCCCCCAGCAAGAGCAGCTTGTACTGGTGGAGCCGCTTAAAATTCCCAAAGTGCTTCCGAGGAAGGGTCTCGTACGAGCTGGGCAGGGAAGGGGGTTTCTCTCCTCGTACAGACGCCAGAGCAGAGTCAGAGGCCACCATGGCTGATGCGTGGCCGGGCTGGGATCCGAGCCCCGCTCCGTGAGCCTCTCTGGCGCTCCTCCTACCGCAGCGCCTGGCACCGAGGCTGTGAACTCCACTAGCAAGGGGGAGCTGGGGGCGAGCACCGCGGCCTCGTACAAACCGTACGTGCTGACGCCGGAGGGGGGACGGGAGCGTGTTTGGTCTCTAACACCTGGCTATGACTACATTTGTCCTATTTCTTTCGTCTAGAGCACATAAGAGAAAGAGATTTGGGGGGTGCGTGTGGTGAGGAGGAGCCGAGAGGCTGAACGGGGCTTATGGGTAGTTGCAGTTTACCGCTGGATTATCCACTCCAGCCAGGCAGACGTGCATTCTTTTTTAAAATTTTGAAATAATTACAGATACACAGGAAATTGCAAAAGTAGTATGGAGAAGCCCCACGTACCCTCCCCCCAGGTCTCCCTGAGGTAAAATCTTCTATAACTGGGGCACAAAGTGGAAACCAGGAAATGGACATTATAACTACGAACCCGACTACAGGCTTTATTCGGAGTGTGTCTGTTTCTGCATGCGTGCATCTGTGTGTGGGGCGTACAGTTCTCTGCAGTTTTATCACAGGTATAGACTCGTGTAGCCACCACCTCATGTCCTTGCTCCCTTACCTAAGAGGCAGGCGTTATCCCCATTTTAAAGATGGAGAAACTACGGCTTGGCGAGATGAGGGGGCCTGCCTGAGCACATGCAGATAGTAAGCATGGAGCTGTGGCTGGAGCCCTCCCCTGACCCATGCTGGGTCACTACTCGAGTGGTATGTCCCCCGTGGGGACACGGTGACTGACCTCTCCCCCACAGGGCCCCCTTACCCGGGCCCAGACTCCGGGGAGCTTGCGGAGCCGCCTGCGGAGCTGCACACAGTGCTCAAGGTCCTGGCCCAGGTCGCCCAGGTTCACCAGCGCCTCCTGCGGAGGCCGAGGGGTGAGGGTCTGGGGGCAGTGCTCTGAGGCCCAGCACCAGGGCACCCAGCCCCCGGAGTGGTGCTGGGGCAGGGGGCGGCTTTGGGAACTTCCTGCGGGGGCTCCCGCCTGTCAGGGAGCTGGGGAGCTGCAGGCCCGTCCTTGCCCCCATCTCTCAGCCCGGCAGGCCCACCCCAGCTCTGCCCCCGCCCGGCTGCCTCTCACCCTCTCCTGGATCCAGGCCTCTGCGAAGTCAGCTCTCTGCAGAAACTCCAGGAAGTTCCATCTGTCCTCCAGGCCCTGGCCCCGGAGAGCCACCGCCTGCCTCAGCTTCCGCCAGTGTTCCTGCAGCACCTGCAGCCTCCGGGAGACCTCTCCTGCCCGAGGGTGGCTCTGGGCCAGGAGAGCCTCGCCGTCCTGGGAGACCGGACACCCGGAGATCTTGCCTGTCGCCCCACGCCCTGCCTGAGACCTTTCCCCTTGGCCACCTGAGAGCCCACACTTTGGGGTAGGACTGGGGCCGAGGGCCTGGCTTTACCTTGGTGACAGAGGTTATGAACTTCTCGTGGGCCTGGACCTCAGCCTCGAAGGCCTGGTGTTTTCCCAAGAGCCTCAACTTATCTTTCAGGTCCACAGGAGGGATTGGCTCTTTCAGCTGCTGGACTCGCTCCTCGATCCAGTCCTGGGCCTGGTGGGGGTGGGGACATGAATCCCATGATGCCGGTGCTGCTTCAGTCCACAGAGATGTCCCACACGCTCACTGTCAGCTGCGCCCAGGGAGTGGACTGCTGGCCCCCAGGGCTGGGCGAGGCAGTGCCGGGCAGATGCAATCCAGTGCTTCTAGCCCAGCCGGCCCCCGGCCCCAGGGAAGGGCTGGGCAGGGCCTCTGGAGGGGAGGCTGGCCTGCTCCCAGGCCCAGATACTTGGCTCCCTCCCTCTGCCTCCCTGCCTCTCTCTGGCCTAGCCTTCACAGGCTCAGGAAGCAACAAGGTCTCTGCTCACAGTGTCTTTGAATCAAATGTTCTGGGTCCCAGCAAGGCCTCTGGGAAAGCCATTGAACCTTCCAGACTTCAGTGTCCTCATCACAGGGATGTGGTGAGGCCTGAAGGAGCCTGTGAAGGTGAAGGTCATCTGTGCACTATAAAATGTTGCCCAAGAGGAAGGCACAGGGTTGGGGGTGGCCCTCTGACCTGGGTCACGGCCCTGGTGAAGCCAGTCATCAGCAGAGAGGCATGCAAGGCTTGTCCCCGGCTCTCTGCCAGCTCCTTCACTCGAGCCCGATGCTCTAGCACTGTGTGGAGCCGATCCTGCACGTTGGGGCCCCCAAGTGTCTTCGCCTGCTCACACAGAGCTGCCTCCTGCGGGGGAGGGTTGGGGGCTCAGTCTACTGTTCTCCCACACTGGGAGGCTGGCCCAACGGGAAGCCCTTCCCTCAGCCCGCCATGGCCCAGGGCTGGCTGGTCCTCCCAGCAAGCCAGAACCAAACTCACAGCTCCCCTGTGACCATGTCATGTGGAGCCAAATGGCTCTGGTATCCCCACAGTGTGGCTCTCTTCTTGAACCATACATCTCCCTCTGCTCAGTCAGCCCCAACCAGGCACCCCTATTCCCATAGGCTGTCCCTGTACATCAACATTACCTGTGGGTCACCAAGCACTCTATGTCCCCCATTCAAAACTCTCCAAAGTTTCTAGACTCCGCCCTCTCCCCCCCACCCCCGATTTCTGAGCATGCCCAGTTCTCTCTGAGCCTCTTACCTTCTCATCTTGGGCAGTCAGAACTTTCTGGAAAATCTTGTGTTTGCGGATCAAGTGCTCTACCTCTTCCACTGAGTTCCCCAGGGCACTGGTTTTCAGGGAGACCTGGATCAGCCCACGGAGAAGTCAAAGAGGCCATCAGGGACTGTCCAGACAGCTGGGCCTCCCCACCCCCATTTGCAGCCATGTGGGCCTCCCATCAGGGATAAAGAAGGGGGAGCACGGGAAGCATGAGTTGTGGGGCGAGGGGGACCTGCCTCCTGGGCTGTGAGGATCTGGTCCAGGTGGCCACACTTTCTGAGGAAGAGCTGCTCCCGGTGCATGGCCTGCAGCTTCTCTTCCTTCTGCTTCCAGGCCTGGAACACCTGCTCCCGCTCATCCTGCAGGGCTCGCAGGCCTTCCTGGACCTGGGGACGGGCATGTGGGGAGCCCGCACTGGGGAGAGCCGCACGGACAAGATGGAAGCCGATCCTGAGGGAAGCCCCTGACGAGAGGCCAGCAGGGCACAGCGGGGCAGGGCGTGGGGTGATCGGGCTCAGACGAGGTCAGGGCAGGCTGGGGGGGGGGCACCGGACAAGGGGGCCCACCTCCTTGCTGGGTGTCCCTACAGCCAGAAGCGCCTGCTGGCCCAGCTGGGAGGCCCTCTGGTGCAGCTCCTCCCGGGCCTCCAGCTCTGCCCGAAGCTGCCGGTGGGCGCTGAGCAGCGTTAGAAGGCCACTGCCGGGCTCCTGGGAGTTCTCCTCTTCCTGCAGCTCCTGCCACACGGCAGCCACCCAGGAGGTGTAGTCCTGCACCTGGGTCCCCAGGAGACGGAGGGAGAGAGCTGGGTGAGGGCTGGGCTGGGCGGCAGAGAACGGGGTTCTGAGGCCAGACTACAGCCTGCCCACGTCCACTCGCACAGCCGAGTAGCTGTCCCAGGTCAGAGCCTCCGCTGAGGCTCACAGGGCCTTTTGTCACCGGGTTCCTCTGAAGTCATCCAACCTAATCCTTCCAGGTCCACGAAATGTCCACATTTGCCACCTCCTCATCACCCTCACAGAGACTCCTCACCCTTTGCTTTTGGTGCCCGTCCTGCTTAGAAGCTCCTTCTCCTCCCTTCCAAGTCTTCCCAGCTCACCTGCTCTTCAAGGGCCAAGGCCTTGTTTGCCTCACGAAGGCTTCCCGGACACCATGACACCTCACTGCTCACCTTGTCCTCGGGATTTCTACTTTAATACTTACAAACTGTCTTCTGATTTGTGTTCACAGTGTTCGAGCTGGAGGGGCCTCGGATCCTTGTCCAAACACCTCATTACAGAGGTGAGCAAGGTCAGTAGCACAGTGTGTATGAAGGAGGTACTCACAAACAGAGGGCGGCAACTAAGGCTCCGTGCCTTGCTCGCGCTCATGCTACTAGAAAGTAGCCGAGGAGGATCCCTCAGCTCAAGGCCCCGTGCTCAGTGCTCGGACCGGCCAGACAGACAGCCAGACAGCCAGCCAGACGTACCCACAGTCTTCTAACTCATGTCCGCACTGGGTTTCCCTCCAGAGCAGGAGGGCCTCAGTAGTACACCACACACATGGTAACGCGCACACGCACGCGCACGCGCACGCACACGCACACCGCCCGAGAGGAAGGAGCCCCCACCGCTCGGTGGAAACGGGCCAGGAGGCACGCCCGCTCCAGCTGGGTCCTGCGCCGCGCAGAGCATAGCTTCAGGGCCTCCCAGGCCCGCACCAGAGTCTGCTGCCTCTGCCGCACGGCGTGGGCCTGGGGCCCCGGCCCCAGCTTCTGTACTGCGCTCGCGGCCTCTAGCAGTTCCTGCAGCTGGGGGCAGGTGGAGTATAGGGAGGGAAGGGTCACGTCCTCCTAGAGGCTGAAGGGCCTGCCCATCCCACAGAACCCCCTCGAGCCATGCCCTGCCACGCACAGTAGGCCCAGCTGGAGGCCCTGCGGGAGGATGGGAAACCCAGAGGAAGAGATGGACAGGCCTGAGGGGGCCTGTAGGGGCCCGGGTGGGAGAGGCAGCCAGACCGGCTCACCTGCCGCCCAGTGCCCACGAGCTCATGCTCCAGCTCCTCGTGTCTCCTCAGCTGGGCCTCCAGCCCACGCAGGTCTGGGGCCACCTCACTGGGGAGGCCTGTGGCTTTCTCCTGAGGAGAGGAGATGGCCAAGGCCGTCAGAAATAGAGGGTCGGGCACTGAGCCTGGGGTGGATCCACTTCTAGAAAGAACCCCCTTCCTCCCCTTGGGCTCGTACCTGGACCTGCATGAGGGCTTCCAACAGATCTCTGTGTACTCTGAGGGTGACCTCGGCGTCTTGGAGCAGGTGGCCTTGGGCCTGGGTCAGCTCCCACAGCTCCGACCAGGCAGCCCTGTCCCCGGGGAATGTGGAAGACCAATGGGAGGTGAGCCATTGGCCCTGCAGCCCATTCCACCCTTGGCTAGTCTTGTCAGCCCTCCCCCTCTCTGGGCTGCATCCAGGACTGGCCCAAAGCTCCCCTTCTGAACCCCCTTTCCTGCCTCAGGGCCTGCCTGGAGCCTTTCCAGCTTCACCATGAATTCAGTCCTTCGCCGCTATCATGCTCAGACCCTGATTTCTATGCTTTGTGGTCCATCTTCCATCTTGTGTATTCGTCTCAATTGTCAATCAGATTATGAATGTTCAAGGGCAGAAGTCACATCTTTTCTCCATTCCTCATGTACTCAGCCAACTCTCACGGAGCTTCTAGGGCTTCCACCAGGCCAGGCTCCATGCCAGGGGTCATGGACAAGTCAGACCTGGCCTCAGAGCCCGCAGGCTGGGGTTGGGGCCGGGAGGGACCCACGCCAGCCAGGTGGCAGCTAGGCAGTTCCTTCCCCAAGTCCTGGGAGCCAGGGGTTTGGAAAAGTGTCCCCGGGGGTCCGGGCAGGACTCCCTGACCTGCAAACCCAGCTCTGCCTCCCTTCCAGGCCGCGGTCACCAGGGCCTGGCTCAGCCTCCCTGGGACCCGCGCCCTCTCTAGAATCCTCGCGGGCAGGCAGAGCCAGCGTGGCCCTCAGAGCAGCCTACCCTCTCTTAACACCCCAGGAGCTGTCTGCACCGCTCGCTCCCCCAAACCTGCACCCCCAGCCTAGCCCACTGGGCACTCACTGCAGGTCCTGTTGCCTCTGCCGGGCATCGGGGGCGGCCCTGTGCCCGAGCTCCAGCAGGCTCTCTACCAGTGGCAGGCAGGCTGCCACCCACCGGCCGCCCAGCTCCACGTGGTGCTGGAACCTTGCGAACTTGGTGCGGAGGTGCTGAGGAGAAGAGGGGAGTGGGTGACGGAGCGGCCCCCCGCTGGTGAGGCTGCAGGCGCCTCCTGACCGTCTGGGCAATGACAGGTGGGACAGCCACGTGCCTGCACACCTCCTCAGAAGGCCTGTCCTCGGCCAGCGCTCCTGACTCCCATGGCCCCCTTCTCCACAGCCCTGCAGGCCAGCCCGCTGCCCCCAGCCTTGCACCGGAGGGTGTCCGCCCAGCCCCAGCCCTTCTCACCAGGATGTGCGCATGGTCTTCTCCGAGGCTCTCCGCTGGCCCGGCCTCCAGCTTCTGGCTAGCCAGCCAGCTCTGCAGCTCCTCAGCCTCCCCCATGAACTCATGCAGCTGAAGAGTCCCCTCCAGCTCCCGGCCCCTGGGGGGACAGCCCGTGGTTCCCACCTGCACGCTCCCCTGGGGACAGCTGGCCCAGCGGAAGGGGGGAACCTGAAGGAGCTTATTCGTGGTCTCTGTGCAAGCCTGTGGCTCTGGATTCGGGGAGAAGTAAAGCCGAGAGGGCCAGTGCAGGGCAGCGGGTGCATATGCAGGGAAGAAACGAGAGCTGGGAGCTGGGGGCAGGGGGCTGAGCTCCTGCCCAGCGGGCCTGGTTGCGGACTTGATGGAAGGAGGTGAGTGACACCCAGCAAGGACTCCTCTGACACATCTCTGTGGGCCTGGGGCCATGGTTTCCTTCCAACTCAGGGTCATAGTATGGGCACAGTCAACCGTGGCTAGGCCCCCCGTACCCAGAGTGGGTGCAGTGGCCCTTACCGTGTGGCTGCCCACTCCCGCAGTGCTTGCAGCTGCTCCCGGAGCCTCTCCCGGATCACGGCCAGCGGCTCAGCGGCCCCGGGGCCAGCGAGCTTTTGCGCCCTCTGGTCAAGCTTCTCCAGGGAGCCCCGATAGAGAGGCAGTTCCTGCTGTAGGAGCTGCCAGAACACATGCACCCAGGCCGGGCGCACACTGGGTGGCTCCTTCATCTACCCACCCATCCATTCAGCCACAGATCCTCAGACCCATCCATCCACTCATCTACCCACCATTCATCCCCAACCCATCTCTCCAGCCATGCACCCATCTCCCACCTCCCCGATACTGATGGAGTTCTTACTGTTCCATAAAAGTGAGGACATAGGGGTGCCCTCAGAGGGCTCATTATTTAGTAAGGGAGTGTAAGTGAGGCCAAGGGGGGAGGGCACGGGAGGCACTGCACTAGATCCCAACAATACAGTAGACCGCGACAGCCGGGGCCAAGTGAGCTGCCCAGGATGTCTGGGACACCGAAGTGCCACAAGGGCATGGCTCTAGGCACGCCCTGTAGGAACGGCTGAGAAACCCATGCCCAGGCAAGAGGACGCTTCAGTGCCAGCCGGAACCAGGGCTGCTGTGGGGTCCAGGGCTGTGGGGTCCTGAGAGTCCGAGTCCAGGAAGGAGGAGGGTGCTCCAGGCCTCCCTCCCTTTAACCAGGGGGATGCTTGTGGGGGGAGGTAGGTTTCAGGAGGGCATTTGGTTAACTCAAAGGGTGACATTCAAAGTGTGGGAGGAAGAACCCTGTGGAAGATGTGGGGAGGGTTAGAACAGGTGACCCCAAGAGGGGAGAAGGTGCTGGGGCAAGAGAGGAAGAAAGCAGAGAAATCCCAAGGCTGCAGAGGTGTAAACTGGTCAGTGTAAACTGGTCCAAGAAGGGGGGCAGGAATTCTTCAAAGGGCTGTCTCTGAAGAAGGGGAGCACTGGGGATGGGCAGGGGGCCTTGCCGGACTTGGTGGGCTGGCAGGAAAGGAGCTGGCCATATCTTCAGGGAGAAACAGCAGGGCTCTGTGCCTCTGGGAAGGAGGATGTGCCCTCTGCGAGCGTGACAGCCCTCTCCGTGGCTCATCATCACCCCGGTGCAGACCGTGTGGAGGCTGCCCAGGACATGGTACCTGGTGCTTCCCAATGAGCCTGATGGTGGCTGCCTCGTCTTCACCACAGTCCTGACTGCTCACCAGGGCCTGCTTCTCCTTCACCCAGTCCTCCAGCTCCGACGCAGCCAGCAAACACTGCCAGGAATGAGGCCACCTCACCCTGATGATGTCAGATGGGACCTTCCACCACCCCTCGGGGACATCATGCTAGGCTCTCCAACAGCCCGAGCGCAGAGGATTCTGTGCCTACTGGGGACTAGCCAGCTCCCGGGCCAGGGTTCTCACAACTGACGCGCCCCCTGAGAGGCCAGCTCCCGTAGACTCACAGCGTGTCCCGGGTGCTCCCCACTCCTACCTGCTGGAGAGCGACAGCCTGCTGCAGCCACCGGGCCTGCGCCTCACACGTCCGCTCCAGCTCTGCCCAGCGGCCCTCCAGCTTCTGGCACTGCTCCAGGATGCGGGGTGCTTGGGGGTGCCCCGAGGCTGCAAGGCTCCGTCCGGAGCCCAGAACCTGCTGCACCTGTCCCTGGTGGGCTTTCACCTCTGCCCGGAGCTCCTGCCATAGAACAGGATGACAGGCCGTCACCTCCGGGTTCCCTTAGTCACAGGGGGCCTGGAACAGAGCCGTGGATGTGGCTCCGGGCTCCACTGGGGCAAAACTCCTGGGCAGGGAATAACTGGGGGCAGAGACTTGGAAATCGGGACACCCTGACTGGTGATATTCTAAGGTCTAGGAATGGGAGGTCAAGGATCCTGGAAGGAAAAGGGGGCCGCTACCTCGTGCTTGCGGCGAAGGCTCTGGGCACCGCTGGCGCATGGGGCGGAGCCGGCACTGGGCATGTGCTCAGCCACCCAAGTGAGCTCCAGGTTGCTCACTTGGTAGAACTGATACAGCTCCACTGAGGCCTGCAGCTGTAGGCGCCGGGCGGCCAGATGTCCCTGCAGGCACTCGAACCTGGGGGGAGGCAGAAGAGATGGCGGATGGTGGGAATGGCGGTGGAGGGGGGCAGACAAGGCCCTCAGGGCTTTCCACAACCCAGCCAGGGACCCACGAGGAACAAAGCAGAGGATGGGCGAAAGCCTCATCTGACAACAGGGAGGCAGCTGGAGAGGGCCCAGGGCCCAACCCTTCGCCCAGATGACCTGCTTGACTTCAGACTGTGGGGTACTGAGGATGCCAAGTTGGGGTCTCTGGCCTTCCTAACGCAGGAATGACCCTCCTTGTAAGGGAAGGAGATTTGGACAACCTCAAGTCCTGTAGATGCCACTGCTGGGCTCACGGGGTGAAACCGTCCTCATGTTCACATGGTGGGGGGTGGCACAGAGTGGGGTGAAGATGGAGCAAGCCGGTGGGTACCTCTGTAGGCACTTTTGGGTCTTCTCCACGATGGTCTGGGAAGTGAGCCCCTGGCGGGCCTGGGACACAAGGACAGCCATCTTGCCGGCCAGGGCCTGGCTCTCGCTTCCCAGTTGGCCATGCCACCTCTGGAGGCCCCGGCTCGAGCCCAGGTCCTGCCCGGCTTCTGCGCTCTGCAGGGCCCCGTCCAGCTGCTCCATCTTCTCCTCGGCAGCCTGGGGAGAGTGCAGGGCTCTGCGCTGGGCTCTGTGGCATAGGCTCGCAAGTCCTTGGACTCCGAGACCACACCGCCTGCAGCTTACCAGATTCACCGAGGACCTGCTCGGGACCCCGGACCCCCCGTCGTCCACCTCCCCCCTGCCCCCGCACCCGGAGCCTCATGAACACTCCCGTCCCCTCATGCTTCTTCCTCCACAGGGATTCCGGTTGTGCTGACTACACCCTGGGCACGCAGGGGACTAACTGGCAAAACCGGGCTCCCCCTGCCAGAAGCTAGAGGCCTCTAAAGACTGCAGGACTTCCCAGGGCTACTCCAGAGTTAGCAGAATACCCCAGACTCCTCCCCACCCCTTCCTGTCCTGCTCGTTCCCCCCACCCCCAGCCTGGCCCAGCGCAGCCTCAGTCTCCCTCCTGCGCCCTGCCCCTCTTCGGCAGACCTGCAGCAGCCCCAGAAGCTGTCTAGCCTGCCGGAGCCGGTCCCCCTGCTCGGCCAGCTTGTGCTTCAGCTCTTCCCACGTGCTACTCAGGCACTGGAGGCTGGCCTGCACGTCTTCCCGGGCTCGGGGCCTGTCGCTCAACAGCTGTCTCCCCACCTGGAGCGGACACAGAGGCCGAGGGAATTTTGTTGAGTTGCTGGTACCATGAGGGGCCACGGCAGGCGGGACCCAGGTGGCAGAGGCGGCGGGGGCAGGGGCGGGTAGTTGGCTACAGGTTGCATTCTCCAGGCTGCAAGGGCTCAGGCATTTCCCGCAGCCCCAAATCTGTGGGCAGAGGCGGGCGGGCTTTCCGCCGATGCTCCCAGTCGAGCAGGGTGAGCGCGTGTCGGATCGGTAGGGAAGTCTTGGTTCAGGTGGAGGTGGCAGCACCGGAGCTGCCCGGAGAGCTGGGGTGGCGTGGGGGGGAGAGACGATGGAGGCGTTCTGGGCTGGTTTGGGCACCAAGACAGAGGGGTACCCAGCTGAGTGGGGGAGGAATCTGGGGGATCCTAATTCCGCAGTAACTGAGAATGAGCCTTCCTTCGGTGAATTTGCTCCATGGAAACAGGCCATCCATCTGGGCTCGGTATTTGAAGAGGAAAAGGCCCTGCACCCCTGTCCGGCGCCCCCACCTGCCGCAGGCCCTCCACGTGCCCGTAGGTGGCCAGCAGCTCGCGCTCAGCTGCTTCGTGCCGCTTGAGTTGCTGCAGGATGTTGCTGGGCTCTCGGGAAGGCTCATCCGCTGCCCTCAGCCCCTTCTCCTCTATCCACAGCACCAGCTCCGCCACATCCTGCTTCCATTTCTGCCCAAGAACCAGGAGAGAATGGGTCTCATGACCAGGGGTGAGGGCTGTTGCATGAACCTCTAGAGAGAGGGGTCTCACGGACCTCCACGGGAAAGCGCAGGACCCAGCGTGCCAGGTGGGGCCTGGGTTACTGCTCGCAAGTGGGGGCAGGGAAGCTGAGACGGGGAGGGAAAGGTTTCCCCTCACGGTAGGAGGCGGCCCGGGGAGGGATGGCCTGGGCCCCATGGTGCCCTGGGCCCAGAGAACAAGAGCACTCGGGCAGTTCCCACTACTCAGCCCACCTCAGATCATGTACGGCCATTTCTCTCCTAATAGGCTTATGCTGCAGGAGGCCTGTAGACTGACCCAGCTCTGAGCCCCTGTGGGGGCTGAAAAAATATGTGACAGAGCCGAGGTCTGCAGCGGGTGCCCGTGGCGCACGCATGGGCCTAGACTGTGGCCAGAAATGATGGGCAAGGGGAGTCGGCAGACGAGGGAGGGCAAGGGGGTTTATCAGGACTTTGGGTCCAGTGCCGCCTCCGAACAGTGTGGCCTCAGCCTGTTCTCCTCATCTGGAAAAATCAGAGCCATAATGCGGGTCTCACAAGAGGGGCCATGAGGGTCAGTGACAGAACACGTGGGAAAGTGCTTTGCAAACTGTAGAAGGCTCTGCACGGCGCACAAGGGTTAGCGCAGCCGCGGCCTCCTAGGCACTCCTCTGGGGGGGACCTCGGGCACCGGGGCCGGCCTCACCTGGAGCCGGAGGGAAGCCAGCAGCTGCCTCCTCCTCTGCTCACTCCTCTCCTGGACCCTGGTCCACTGTACCTGGATGCTCTGCAGCCGCTCTCGGACCCTGGAGGCCAGATGGAGAGGGGGAGGGCTGGGGGGGGCTCCACTCCACCCAAGGCCCACCGCAGCCCAGGGTGTGCCCCGCTGCGCCCTGCCCCCCACACCCCCTCCCAGCCTCCAGGCCGCAGGCCTTGCAGGCCGGGAAAGAAAGGTGGCAGGTGCTGTGCACACGGGCCTTGACTCACTTGTGCGCAGCAGGGTGTTGGCTCGGGGCCAGCTTCTCGCCACGTGCCCGCAGAGCCTCTGCTCGACGGCCAAGGACACCCAGGAGCCACCCAAACTCCTGGTGCTGCTGCAGCAGGCTCTGGGCCTCCCCTACATCGTCCTGGGGGTGCAGAGACCCGGGGTCATGCTTGGGACGATGGGGTCAGCACCATCTTGTCCACCGCTGGCCCCAGGGCCACCAGGCCCCCCCCCCCGACTTCAAAGCTCCCCCCAGTGATGGGGAAGCCCTGCAGCCCCGTATCCCTGGCGCCTACCCCAAGCTTGTCCTGCTGCAGGAAGGCCTCGTGGCTGGCACAGGTGGCAGCAAAACCATCTACGTCTCTGCCAAATCTCTGCAGCTCCAGTCCCTGCTGCAGCCGCTGCTGTTGCCGCTCCCAGGCAGCCTGCAGGCCCCCGCCTCGCTGGCTCAGGAGCCTCAGGGCACGGGCCACCTCTTGGGAGTCTGGGGAGTCCAAGGCGGAGATGGCCTGGCCCTGGGCCTCCAGCTGCTGCAGCCTGTCCAGGATGACAGGCAGAAGGTCAAACCCCGTCGGCTCCCCTCCTCCCCCTTCTGCCCCTCTCCCTTGATCATTCATTTCAGAGCTCCGATAGAGGGGGAACTGGCGGGGGAGTCTGAGGATGGTAGCCCCAGTGGTTCACCTGTCCCCTGGAGCAGCTGCGCCCGGGCGCACCGGTGATGTGCAGAACGTACCGGGCCTAGCACACTCCTTAGGTCTCAGTAGCGGCCCTGCTCCCTGTCCTGTCACACCCTTGTTCCAGGCCACCATTCTACTGGCTATGCCCAGGCAAGGAGAAGGGTCCCTCAAACCGCATCCGTGCCACCGCATGCTCATGAGCATTAGAAAGGGTGCCTCTCAGCCAGTTGAGCACACGGGCACACAGCTTGGGGACAGGTGACACCTTTGTGTGGGTTAGAAAAGGCTCCACTTCCTCTGAGGTGAGGCAGCCCTGAATCATTAGGAGAGTCCGGAAGCAGAGGATGGGATGGATTGAGTGCCCACTTGGTTACCTTCGGGCTCCCCTACGTGGGCACAGCCTGTGGACTGCGCGTGGTGACCCTGCCTGCCTGACAGACCTGTGCCGTCATCCCTGCAGGATGAGAGGTCCAGCCATCCTGAGGAGGAGCCATCTGACTCCAGGAGCCTGTGGGGTCTGCATTATCTGGAATGCCTTGGGAGGCTAGGCTGCCCTGACTGAAAGCAATCCATCAGGCTCACCTGGATGGAATATGGCCAAGCCTGCACTGGACAGAACCTTCCAGGAAGCTCAGATTCTGCCCTGCATCCCAACCCCCCCTCCCTGAAGTATGCAGGATGCCTGACCAGTTCTTGGTTACATCCCCCTCCTTAAAACCTGCTGGACACTAGCCTGGGCTACTATCCTGGGTGACACTCTGCTTCCTGCCTCTCCCTCTCTGGTGGCCTGTCCCCACAGGCCTTAGCCAGCCCGAAGCCCGCCCTGTCTGCCCTCCCATCCTGACCTCTCCTGCTGCAGCTGGATCTCCTCCAGCAGGTCTCTGTGCTCCATCAGCAGCCGCTGGGCCGAGGCCACATCCGAGGCCACATCCGCTGCCTTCGCCTCGCTGCGCAGCTGAGCCCAGACACCTTCCGCCCACAGCAGCAGATGCTGACTCTCCCGCAGGAAGCTCCGCCGCGCCCGCGCTTCGGCCTGGGCCCTGGCCTGTCGGGCCACATGCTGCTGTCCCCGCTCCAGCAGCCCCTGCAGCGGCTCCACCTGTTCTTGCAGGGACCGGCTCTCTGTGGGGTCCGACTCCTCCGCTCTGGGAGATGGGGTCCACCGCCTCGTCAGTGCGCTGCCCCGGGGCCTGGGGTCCAGGCTTGGATTCCCCAGGGGAAGGGGTGGCGATTCCGCACTCCCATCTCCCCCTCCCCTAGGGGCAGCAAGCCTGTGTGGCTCGCCCTTTCCTCGGAGCATTTCCTCATGCTCTTCCCCCACCTGCGCCCCTGCCCTTCAGACAGCACATCCTGCCCATCCTCCAACTTCTGGCCCAACCTCATTCCACAACCCTGCTCAGTCCTCCCCTGCCTCCCAGGGCCCCATCACCGTGCCAAACCCAGGCTGTACTTCATGGCCGCCCTTTGCAGGTACTGGACGCTGCTCTCCAGCGTTAGCATCTTCTGCTGGGCCAGTTGCAGGGCGTGGTGGCTGTCCTCTGACTGCCCCAGCTCTAGGGTTTCCAGCTGGAGTATCAGGTCTTGCAGTTGGACCTGTGTGGATCCACACTCGTGCAGAAAACTGCACACACCTGTGATGCGTACCAGCTGCGTTTCCTTCTCTTTCTTCAGGGCTTCCAGCTGCCCCCACCTGAGCGGAGGGAGCAGGGATGTCTCCAGCACAGGGACATCCCCATCCATCCTAGGGCCTTGGCCAGGGCCTCACAAAATAGCTGCTACCAGGCTGGCCGTCCCCACACCCTCTCCTGTCTCTGACATGCCCAGTGTTTGCTCTTGGCATCTGCGGAGGTGGGTAAGCAGGCATGCAGGCCTGGGAACTGCATTCAGCCCATCCTGCACTCCCTCATTCTTACCTCTGGCTCAGTTCCTCCTGCTGTTGCTGGATTTTGGGGGTATCTTCAGGATATCTCTGCTTCAGCTGCTCCGCATTGCTGCTGACCTCAGCCCACCAGCCCCTTCCCACAGCCAGAGCAGTGAGGAAGTTCTGAGGAAAGGAAGACCCAGGCCTTGAGGGAGCTTCTTCTCTTCCCATACTGCCCTCAAGACTACAAATGACCTCAGACACGCTCTGCTGCATAGGTGTTTGAGTTGGATCCCTCTCGAAGGACTGGGATCTCTGTCCTTAAAGGGCTGGGAGGATCCTTTAAAAGTTCAAAGCCAGGTATCCAAATTAGAAAGAAGTAAAACTGTCACTATTTGCAGATGACAGGGTATTATATACAGAAACCCTAAAGACCCCACCAACAAATTGTTACAACAAATAAATGAATTCAGCAAAGTTGCAGGGCACAAAATCAATCTATGGGAATATTTTGCATTTCTGTACACTAATAATGAACTATCAGAAAGAGAAATTAAAAAAAAATCTCATTTACAATTGCATTAAAAAGAATAAAATACCTAGGAATAAATTTAACAAAAGAGATGAAAAACCTATACACTGAAAACTATAAGACACTGATGAAAGAAACTGGGAAAAAACCCATAAATAAATGGGAAGATATAGCATGCTCATGGATTGGAAGAATTAATATTATTAAAATGTCCAAACTACTCAAAGCAGCCTACAAATTCAATATAATCCCATCAGAATTCCAATAGCATTTTTCACAGAAATAGAACAATCCTAAAATTTGTATGGAAACACAAAAGACTCTGAACAGGAATGGCAGTCTTGAGAACAAAGTCAGAGGCATCACACTCCCTGATTTCAAACTATATAGTTTACTATAATGAGCTATAGTAATTACTTATAGTAATCAAAACAGTGTGGTCTTGGCATAAAAACAGACATAGATCAGTGGGACAGAATAGAGAGCCCAGAAATAAACCATGTACATACGGTCAATTAATTTATGACAAAGGAGCCAAGGATATACAATGAGGAAAGGACAGTCTCTTCAACAGTGCTGGGAAAACTGGACAGCCACATGCAAAATATGGAACTGGACCCCTACCTTATACCAGAAACAACAATAGATTCAAAATGCTCAACACCAAAAGCAAATAATCTGATTGAAAAATAGGCAGAGGACCTGAATACACATTTTTCCAAAGAAGACATACAGATGACCAACAGACACATTCAAAGGTGTTCAACATCACTAATCTTCAGGAAGATGCAAATGGAAACCACAACCAGAGATCACCTCACACCTATTAGAATGGCTGTTCTCAAAAAGACTAGAAAAAAGTGTTGGCGAGAACTTGGAGAAAAGGCAACCATTGTGCACCGTTGGTGGGAATGTCAAGTGGTGCAGCAACTATGGAAAAGAATACGGACGTTCCTCAAAAAATGCAAAATAAAACTACCACGTGGTCCAGCAATTCCACTTCTAGGTGTTTAGCCAAAGAAAATGAAAACACTAACTTGAAAAGATAATCTGCACACCCATGTTTTTAGCAGCATTATTGACAATAACCAAGATATGGAAGCAACCCAAATGTCCACTGATGGATGGAAAAAGAAAATGTGGTATATATACCTACCATATCCAAGAGAATTAAATATTTCTTTCATACTATAAAAAAGAATGAAATCTTGCCATTTGGGACAACGGGATGGACCATGAGGGCATTACGCTACGTGAAATAAGTCAGATAGGGATAAACACTGTATGATCTTACTTCAATGGGGGACTTAAAAACACAAAACAAAACAAGATACAGAGGACAGATTGGTAGCTGTCAGAGTAGGGAATTGGGGGTGGGTGCAATGGGTAATGGGGGTCAAAAAGCACCAACTCCTAGCTATAAAATAAATAAGTCATGGGGATGGAATATATAGCATGGGAACTACAGTTAATCATACTGTGTTGCATATTTGAAAGTTGAAAGAGCCCCCCAGTTCTCATCCCAAGAAAAAAATTCTGTAACTATGTGTGGTGATGGATGTTAACTAGACTTATTGTAAAACGTACACGTGTATTGGGTCATTATGTTAATAATATGTTATATGTTGATGTTAACTAGACTTACTGTGGTGATCGTTTCACAATACATACAAATATCCTATCCTCATGTTGCATACCTGAAACTGATATCACGTCATATATCAGTTATACCTCAATAAAAAAAAAAATTCAAGGCCAGACGCCCTGCTCCTCCTTCCCAGACAGGACTAGAGTGAACATGGCCAGGTCAGGCACGGGCGCAAATACCGGAGAGGCAGGGAGGGAGAAGGATGGGGGAGAAGGAGGGGCAGCGGGGCCGAGCAGCTGAGACCCCCACCTCGGCCCCACGGGGGCGGTACCTCATATGTGAGCTGTGTGACCTCCAAGTTGTGGGCCTGGGGCTGCAGCGTTCGGAGCAGGGCTGTCTGGTTCTCCAGCCAGGACCGCAGCTCCCCACAGAAGCCATGGAAGCCACACAGGGCTACTGCCCCCTCCAGCCGTTCCCTGTGGTGCTGAGGAGAGGCCGGCCCAGGGGTGGGGGTGAGGTCAGCTTCCCCATAGGCCCTCAGAGCGGTCCCGTCACCCCTCCGGGCAGAATGTGCTCTTTTGATCTGGCCCTTGGCTCTCAGGTGCAGCCATACTTCTGTGGGAACTGGCTCTGCCTAGCCCTCCAGGCTCTCCCCCTGCAGCCTACCCCTCCCAGCTTCACTTCGGGGCTCCAGGCACTCTGGCCTTTACTCCTCCAGGGCCTCCTTCCTGCCTTGGCATAGGTCCTGCCTAGGGCATGGTCTCCCCGTCTCCCCTGCCCCCCCGCCCCGCCCGGCTTTACCTGCTCTTAGCCCCTCCTTGTTCCAGTCTCAGCCAAAGTGTCCTTTCCTCAGAGATGCCCTCCCCAGCTCCCAGCCTGACCTGGGCTCCCAGCACACCCACAGCCATCCTCCCTGCCATGACGTAAACTCCTTGCGGCCGGCGTGCACGTCCAGTAAGTGCTCAGTCCCTGGGCTCACAGCTCAGGGTCCTGTACAGAGCCGGTGCTCCCTGACCGTCTTCTTGAACAAGAGTGGTACCTTTGCCAAGGCCCGCAGGCCCTCATAGTCCTGGCTCAGGCAGTCCTGTGTCTGCAGTATGGTGTTAGGGTCAAAGTTAGCGTCAGGCTCAGCCGAGAGGGCCATCTTCTGGGTGCCCGGGGGGGCGGAGTGGCAGGAGACCTCACTCCAGGTCCCCAGGTGCCTCAGGCCTTCCTTTGGAGAGCTCAGGGCGGACACCACCTGTAGTGACAGGACAGAGGGCAGCATGTCCACTGCGGGCTCCCCTAAGCACAGAAGGCTGGGCAGGGCGGGGCCAGCGGTTGTCCCTGGGCTGGTAAAAGAGAAGAGGGCATTCCAGAAGGAATGCCTGGTGAATGCCTGGAAACTGGCGGGCGAAACGAGCAAAGCCAGACTATACTGGATGACCTCCATAGGCGTGGGCAGACAGGATGCCCCGCACTGGGCTGGGCGGGAGGCGGGATGTTGCTGAGGATGGGTGCCCCCTCCCCCAGCCCAGCGGAAAGCCAGGATTCCCAGGTCAGCGGCCACAAAAGCCCTCCCACCTCCACCTTCCGAGCGGTCACGGGACACAGGGGCAGCGCTGAGACCACGCGTGCACTGGGAGCGGGAGGCCCGTAGTTCTGGGGCCCTGCCGGGCCGCACGCACCGTGAGCGACACCTGGGCTGCGGCCGCCCGCGCCTGCTCGTCCAGCTGCCGCAGCTCGGCCCCGAACGCGTGCAGCGCGCGCTCCAGCCGCCCGTGGCGCAGCAGCAGGGCCTCGGCGGCCTCCGGGTCCCGGCCGCACGGAGCGCTCGCCAGCGCCGACCGCTGCTCTCGCAGCCACGAGGCCGCGTCCGCCGCGTCGGCCAGGTACTGCGGGGAGGAGGGCAGGCTGAGCACCGGGCGACCCCGCGCGCCTGCCCGGCCGCCCGCCGCCCCGCCGCGCCGCTACCTGCTGGACGAGCAGAGCCGCCTGCAGCCGCGCCCCCCGTCGGGCCGCCCGGGCCCGGAGCCGCTGCCACGCGCCCTGCAGCGCCTCGGCCCTCTCGCGGGGATCCGGCCGCGTGGGGGGCCCGCGGGCACCCAGGTCGCATCCCCTCCGCACGAGATCAGCGCACACGGCCTGGTGGTGGCGCAGCTCGGCTTCCAGGGCCTGGCGGGGTGCAGAGTCGGGAGCTGGGCGAAGGGAAGGGAAGAAAGGGTGGCAGCAAGGTGGGGACTGGCAGGGCAGCGGGCGGCAGGTACCTTGTGTTTCCGCAGGCCCGCTCTGATCTGGCTGAGGTCCCGGCCCACGGCCTCCTCCTGCACCAGCTGCCGCCGCTCCCTCAGCCAGGCTTCCTCCTCCGCACAGTTGTGCAGGAACTCTGCCTCCTGCAGTCTCTGCTCCAGCAAGGCCCGCCTGAGGGACGGCAAGGGGCCCCGAAGGGATTGGGGGGCGGCCTCCCCACCAGGCTCAGACACTTCCCCTGAGACAGGAGTTTTCTTGATCTGGATGACTCAACAGGGGGCCCAGAAGACTGGGGGGTGAGGGTCAACGTGGAGGAAGTTGCCAAGTCAGCAGTATTTTTAACCTGGGCAGGAGGTACACTGGGTTACACGAAAATCCTGGAGAAGGTAGAAGAGGGGGCTGAGCTCTTACCGCGCCCTGACGAGGGACACCAGGCTCCAGTGGAGCTGGGCCAGCGCCTGGGCCTTGGCCTGCAGCACCTCCACACTAGTGCCCGGGGACAAGTCCAGCTCCACGGTCTGGAGGGCAAGGTGGCGCACATGGGCTCCGTGGGCCGAGACCTGGGCCTCCAGCAGGTCCTGCTTCTGCAGCAGCTGCACTGTCTCTGCCAACTGCTGCCCCCAGGCTGTGGAGCTGGCCAGCACCTGGCCGGGGGGGGGGGACAAGTGATCGCTGCAGCCCCAGAGCGCTGGGGCCCCAAGTACCCGTGCTGGTGCACCTGCTGTGCTGGCCTGGGGGGGGCGCTGTCTGCTGGTGCGGGGCCCACCTGGAGCTCCTTGAGCTGGCTGGAGGCACTCTCTACCTCCTGCAGCAAGCTCAGCCCAGCCTGCAGGTCTGCCATCCGCTGCTTCTGCCCTTGGAGACGCTCAAGGAGTCGCTCCCAGCGCCCAGTGATCTCCAGTTGCCTAGAGGACATGAGAATAGGGGTGGTCTTTACTGGGCTGCGGTGGGGTCTAAGCCAGTGGGGGCCTTGGTGGTCAGGGAGGAGCCTGAGCCTGGTGGCTGGGGACTTGGAGCATCCCAGCCTGGGGTGGTTGGGGCATCGTGTTCTTGCTTCTTCGACACAGAGAAGGCAGAAGGAGGGCCTGGAAGGTTCAGGTCTACAGGGCCCCCAAGCCTTTTTTCCAGTCCCCATCTCAGATGATAGATAGCAACTCCAACCTTCTAGGTGCCTGCGCTAAAATCTGGAGAACTCACTTTCTCACACCCCGCATCTGATCTGTCTGTAAATCCTCTTGGATTCAAAATATATCCAGAATCCCACCATTTGTCTTCACCTCCATTACTTCTCTCTGGCCTAGATTATTGCATAGCCTCATACGTGGTCTCTCTGCTTCTGCCCCTTCTGTCTGTCCCCGACGTGGCCTCCAGAGTGATCATTGGAGAAGAGGAGTTAGATTGTGCCACCCCTCTGCTCGAGCTCTCCCACAACTCATTCCCCATCTGCCTCTGAGTCAATCTTGTCTTTACTGTGCCCTACAGATCCCAGCATGCTGCCTGCCTCCACCCTTTGCCCCTGTCCTCCCCTGACCTCAGCTACTGCTGGTTCCCTCGGTTAACACTGGCCTCCGTGCTATTTTCCACACATGCCAGGCATGTGCCCACCTTGGGGCACTGCACTAGCCACTCCCTGTCCCTGGGAGAGTCTGTCCCCATATCTGTACGGCTGGCCCCTCAACTCCTTTCTGGTCTTTGCTCAAAAGTGAACCTCCTCTGACCACCCAATCTAACTCCCTCCCCCATCTTGGCACTTAGTAATCCCCTATACTTTATTACTATTTTTTATCACGATCTCACATACCATTATATGTACTTTGTTTTCCTTCGTTATGTGTAAGCTCTGTGAGGGGAGGGATTATTGTTCGTCCTCTTCACTACTAAATCCCCAGCACCCAGCAGAGTGCTTGGGATATAATAGACACTCCATAAATGTTTGTTTAGTGAATGAATTAGTAAGAGGTATCTAGAAAGGGCCGTGCTTTACCAAAAGGGGTCAATTACGGATGCTGGAAGTTCAGGTATCAGGGGGAGTTAGATCTTTTCAAGGGATCCCTGAACCTATAGATCACACCTCTATGGCCAGGAATGGGCACACGGAAAGATAAGGGTATGATAGGGGGGCCTTAGCCTGTTTTGAGGCTGGTTTCCGTGCCCCGGGCTCACCTGCAGGCCACATCTGCCCAGCCATGGTGCTGCTCCTGCTGGAGGATGTCTGCGATCTCGGCCAGGGCCTGGAAGCGCCCCTCTTGGGGCAGGATGCTGGCCTCCAGCATGCCCAGCTTCTGGGCAGCCGCCTCCACTGTGGCCAGGCTGGCTGGCGGGGCTGCGGCTGCGACCTGGCCCAGCATGCACTCTGTGTCTGTCAGAAAGCTCTCCCTGAGGGCTGCCTTGCACTGGAAGCGCCGGACCAGGGCTTCCAGCCGCTCTAGCTGTAGGATCCTCTGCAGCAGGGCCTGGCTCCGGGAGGCCTCTGCCCGCTCCAGGCCTGCCCAGCGCTGGGACAGCTCTGCAGGGCCCAGGCCCTCGGGAGGCAGAAAGGGCTTGCGGTTCTGGGCCCGAAGCGCAGTCTGCAGCCGGAAGAGCAGGGCCTCTGTGGCCCCTCGCTGCTGCAGCCGCAGCGGCTTCTCCTGGGTGCGGAAGCAGGCAAAGGCCACCAGCAGCTGGCGCGTGGCGGCCAGGGAGTCTGGGAAATCCCGCGCCTCCAGCTGCACCTGCTTCTCCGCGATCCAGCACAGCAGGTCGGCCACCAGCTGCTCGTACTGGGTCCGCAGCTCCTCTGTCTCCTGCAGCTGACTCAGGATCTGGAGGCGGCAAGGGAAGGGAACGGGGCAGCACCCCGGAGCAGGCCCTGGAATGGAGGCACTCCCCTTTTGGCTGCTGAGTGACTGCCAGGGTTCCCTGGGTGGGTGGTAGCTCCTTCCCCCCAGCTGAGGTTGCACTAAAGTGGGGGTCCTCCCAGCCCCCAGAGAAGCGGGTTGGCCTGCATTGCACACTTAGACCCAGGAATGTGGGGCACCCATCCTGCCTTCCTCCATCTTATTTTACCCCATTTGGTCTCACGTCTAGGGGGTACTATTTTTCTGAGCTGTCTTTCCCTTCCCTGAGGCCCCCACATCCCTAAAGCAGCTCAGAGCCCTTGGCCTTGATCGTCTCCCCCATGCCCAGCTGAGACGCCAACCCTAAGAACAGCTTCCCAGGCCTCCGCATCTGCCAGTGTGCCCAGAGAGGAAGAGAGCCTCCCCAAAACAGGGACTGAGCCCAGCAGAGCTGCTTCTGTGCCTCTCCTTACAAAGTCCGGCTCTCTGAGCCTTTCAGTCCCATTAGGAGCTCAACAGCCTAAGAGCAGGGGGGAGGGGGAGGGACTAGAGGGGATGGAGCTCACTTGGCTCTTCCTGTGTGCCAGGCCCCGAGCTAGGCACTGAGCCCAACATTCCCAAAAACTCATGGTAGCCTTCTGCTACCCCAGGCATTATCGGCTCCATTTGACAGAGGAAGCACAGAAAAGTTAGGGGACATGGTCAAGGCCGCACAGCTGGGAAGTGGCAGAGGCAGGCTTCAAACCCAGGTGTGTCTGACTCCGGAGCCCATGCTCCCACCACCTCTCCTCGATGCCACCTTCGCTTTGTCACCAACCTTAGCAAGTCTCCTCTGGACCGTCTGCTCCTGGTGCAGGCGGGAGAAGTGATGGTAGTAGAGGGAGATATAGGTCATGATGGAGCGCTCGTCAGGCTGGGGGGCCGCCACGTCCTCGGGGTCCAGCAGCTGAGCAATGCCCAGCTCCTGCTCAGCCACGCGGAAAGCCAGGTCAAGGTTGTGCAGTGGGTGCTCGGGATGCAGGGAGCAGTAGTCAAGCAGGTCTGGCCTGGACAGAGAGCAAGCCCAGCTCTTCACCAGAGCCGCTTGCTGCTTGGGTCTCAAGGCCTTGGTAAAAAGGCCAACCAGCTCCCGTTGGCAGTTCACACCTTACCACACATTAGTTTCCCCTGTCGGTAATCTGAGCCACTAATGAAGGAATGGGGCTCCGATAGAGAGGGGAGGGTTAATTTCCTTCGGGGGGCCAGGCTTCTGGGTAGGGGGAGAAACTCCAAAGGGGTGGGTACTTGCCAGGAAGAGGATAGAGAGAGAGAATAGAGTCAGGGACACAGAAAGTGGAGAAAGGCAGGGGTCAAGGCAAACGTGGGCCAATTCCACGGGATTTCCTAGGGAAGGGGGAGGGCCTCGGGCCAATTCCATGGGATTTCCTAGGGAAGGGGGAGGGCCTCGGGCCAATTCCATGGGATTTCCTAGGGAAGGGGGGAGGGCCTCGGCTATCAGCCTGCTCTACTTCCGAGCCCCAGGTGCAGGGGCCAGAGGGATGTGGGAGATGGGCGGGTTCAGGACCCAAGCCCATTCTCGGTGTTCGGCTGGGTGGTGGAGCCCCACAGGAGGGAGGCTGAGGGGCTGGGAGGGCACCGGGTCCGCTCTCCGTCTGGCGCACCTGTGTGCATGGATGAGGGCACCGAAGCCGAGCCCGTCACTCCAGCTGCGGGAGAAGTCGGTGATGTTGACATTGGGGTAGCCGGCTGTTTTCCGTTGGCACCAGACCAGCAGAGCTTCCTTGGCAGACAGCAGGGCTGCGCTGGCCCCAAACTCCTCCTGGCAGGGTGGGACAGCGGGTCACCATGAAGGGACGGCTGGGAAGGCAGCAGGACCCGCAGGCCGTGGGAGAGGCAGGCTGGGCTGGGTTGTGATCCTTCTCCCCTGACCTGGAGGCAGATGCAGATCGCTCTCTCTTCAGAGCACCTGATTTGACTGATTTCATTTGTGGTGGGCAGGGACTGGGGCTGAGGGAGAAAGATCGTCCTTCCAAAGAAGTGGGACGCCTGAAAGCTGTCGCATGTGAGCAGCCGGCTTTGAGTCACAGCTGGTGACCACAACAGCGGGAGCTCCCGTTTCTCCAGCCCTTCTCATGGGCGGGACATTGAGGAATGAGGAATTGAGGCTGGGATTTGTTAGACGGGCTCCTGGTCCCCGGGGGGCTGTCTGCCAGCCGGGCACAGGGCCGTGGCCCTCCAGCCTCTCGCGGCCCCAGGAGCGGGGCACCATTACTATTTCCATTCTAGGGCTGACACAAGGAGGTGCAGAGGGGCCATGAGGAGGCTGCCCAGCATCCCTCCCCCAACAGGGCAGGGCTTGCCTGCCGGGGAGTGGCTGACAGCCCGCCTCTGACGGGTGAGCCCCCTGTCTGCCGCCTGGGTGCCTCACAGGGCGGCTGAGGGCAGAGCCTGTGCTGCTTCGTCAGGCCGGGCAAGGACATCTTTGTTTGGATTCAATCCCCTCCCTCCCTCAATGTTTCTCTTCCTGACAGTTTCCTTTATTCCGGTACTCTTGATTCCACCTGCCTGCAACCTGCCCTGCTATCTCTCTTTCCCTCAGTGCTTCTCTTTCCCCCTCTTCTACTCCCCTCCCCCAGCCTCCATTCCCGGTCCCTGTCCTGCCCTCACTGGGACTCTCCTTCCACCCACTCCCTCCCTCACCCTCACCCCCCAAAGGCCCCTCTCCTCCTTCCTCCCCAACTTGTGCTTCCTCTCATTTGCTCCACCCCTCCACTAATTCCTGGTTATAAACTCAAAATGTCAGAGCAGAGCAGGCTGCCTCTCCTCCTTCGCCCTTTGGGCCCGGGAGCTTGGGTGGGCAGCAGTGCAGGGGGGAAGCCTCGAGGCCCAGAGCTCATGCCCTAAGCAGTTGGGCTTGGCTGGCAGACAGGACCCAGGAGAGAGTCTGAGGGTGAGCATGGGAGGGAGTGGGGGCAGCCTACTCTGGTTACGTCTGTTTGGCAGGGAGCAGAGCCTGAGCCGGTCAGGGCGCAGGGTGACCAGTCAGGGGATGACTCACCTGCTGCTCCCAAGGGAAAGGGCAGCCAGGGCACCTGGAACTGGCTTAGGGGACCGAGGAAGGGAGTGTAGCCACACGGAAGGGCTTGAGGCCAGTTAGAAATTCACCCATCTCTTCATTCATCGCATAGGTGCGAGACTCTGGGGACATATCCAGGCAACGCTCCTGCTGTCCTGGGGCTCACAGTCACATGATGGGTTTCAAGGGTCCTCCTGGATTTGAGCCAGATCTATGGCTTCTTTTCATTAGGGTCTCTTTCTCTAGGTTGGCTTTTATAACCTTTTGGAATTGAGTTTTAGGTGAGGTTTTGGAAACCATAAAACTATGAAAATTGATAAATATAAGGACTTTATGTTTTTACTCTTTCCCATTCAGTTGTGGGAAAACGAGGTAGAACAAGAGGAGGATGGAGGACCATCTCTTCGGTGTTGAGGATACTGGGGATTTGGAAAATTCTGGGGCTGGGACTCCCTCCACATGTCTAATTTCTCCCAATAGCACATTAGAGGTATAATAGAAGTTAGAGGGTTTCAGTGCCACGTAGGGAACAACCAATCGGGGTGAAAGGCAGGCACTGGGCAGTCACCTGAACCCCTCACTTGTGAATGGCTTGTCCCAGATCAGGACTGAAATCCGTGAATCTAGTTGTCATTTTAGCATATTACAATCTCTCTGACATTCTCAATTCTTTGCCCGTGGTTGAAGAGTGGGTATTCATTGTGTGGATGCCAGGGTCTGTTGTGGGGTTCCTAAATAGTCAGGTGGAGCTGCTCTGTCTCCAGGGGCCGGGGGTGAGGCCAGGGCTGGGCTGGGCTGGGCTGGGCTGGGTGGTTGGGGGCTGGGACATACCCTGTCCAGTGAGATGTGGGAAATCTGGAAACGCAGAATGATGACCCAGATGAGTCCCAGGATGAGTGTCTGGTCTCCGTCCACGATGTTCTCTGGCCCAATGAGGGGTATTGGCACCTGTGGGCACAATTGGTGGGGCTCAACCATGAAGCCCGTGTACCAGAGACGACTCAGAGTACCCAAAATCCAGGGGGCCTGCTGCCAGATGGGAGGGTCCTGGAATCCATCCTGTCCCAGGAGGTCCCCAAGGGAGGAACAGGCAGGGCACAATGCCAGGCAGGTGAAGACTTTCTAAATGGTTGCAGCTTTGGACTCAAGTCCTCCTGGGCAAAACCCAAGCCTGGTGAACTGGGCTGGACCACTGGGGTGGGGGATCTCCCTGTATGTGGGCTACAGGTAAACAGAGGCCAAGATCAGTGGTTCAGCCATGGGGGTTGGAAATGAGGGGTCATCATAGTCAATATATGAGCTCAAGAGACAACAGAAACTGTCTGCCTCCACCTCTCAGGGCATGTGGGGATCTTCAGGGAGGGCTTGGGTCCTTGGCTCCCACTTCAGTCTCAGCGCTCTTCATCAGTGGTCCATCTCCTGGTAAAAAGGCAGATTCCCAAGCTGCCTTTTTACCCAATCAGACTCTCCTGGGCCAGGGCCCAGGACTTGCATTTGGACAAAGACCTCAGGTGGTTTTCCTGTGCACTCAAGTTGAACACCCGCTGCCCTAGATCTTGCCTACATGGACAGGGAGGAGGAATGAATGAGGGGAGAAAGGAACAGAATAAACATCAAAGCCGCACGGGACCTGGGCCCCTTCACCCTCTGGCCCCGTCTTCCTCTCCTGGATCACAGCGCTCCAAGGCCTGTGGGATTCTGGCTGTTCCTTGGGATTCTAGGCACAGGCCTTGGGGCCTTTGTACTGTCTGAAAATACCGTCCCCAATAGCCACATGGCTACTTCCCTCTCTTCTTCTAAGTCTTTACTCAAATACCACTTTTTCAATGGTGTTTTCAATAGCCACCTTATTTGAAATAGAAGCCCAGGGACTATTCCTCCTGCGCAAACACACATGCTCGACCCCCTTACCCTGCTTGGGTGGGGATCTTGGTTTTGTTCTCTGATGCCTCCCTAGTAGAGAGGCTGGCATATAGTGGGTAATGGATAAGTATGCACTGAATGGAGAAAGAAGAGGGGCGACTTTCCATAAGACCGGCGGGAAGCCAGCTTCAGCCAACCACCAGCCTGGTGGGCAGGGCTGCATCCCTGGGTATTGCAGTGGGGCCCGCCCCATGCTCAGACTTCTCCTCCTGGCACACCTGAGCTGGAGCAGCTAGCTGGCCTGTGGGGGCCTTGGAGTCTGCTCATACCAGCTTGTGAAGGCTGATCTTCCCGCTTTGTGCTTAGTGATATCACACTGGTAGCTTGCAGTTAGCTGTGGTGGAGGCCGCAATCCCAGGGAAATGAGCAAATGCTACAAAGGAGGGCTTTTATGCCCCCTGCGCTGAGAGTGGGGTGTTAAACATTTACCAGCACACACTGATCTGGGTTCAAATCCACTGTCTTCCCTGAAACTGCAGGCCCCTGGCAGCCAGGTCTGGGCTTGCTGCCTGTGGTCCCCAGAGTCTGGCATGGAGTGCCCAGCAAATGACACGGTCTCAGAAATGAGTGCATCCCACATTCTGCTGCTCGGTAACCCTGTGTTGGGGCAACAGTATGTAGAGTGGAGACAAGGCTGTCACCTTCATAGACTATGTATCAGTGACATGCTGGGCTCGCGGGGATCTGCAGAGCCTCTGACAAGGGCCACGGGGCGCCCACTCTTCCCAAGTACCTGGAGGGGTGGTGGCTGGCTCACAGGCTATTGTCCCCGGGACCAAAAAAGGGCCTGGCATTCTGTGGCTGTGAGCTTTCTGCTCCGCCCTGGGCTTGGGGACTGCAGTGGCCCCATGCCTAGCTTTGGCTTCTAACTCAGGCAAGCCAGGCTCCCGGGGGGCTGTGACCTCCAACCCAGGACGTAAGTGACAGGCACACACACCCAAGTTCAGCCCAGCCAGTTCCAGCTCAGTGACCTGCAGGCTCCAGGAACAGCTTCCTTGTGGCTTCCGGACCTGCGGGCTTCCCCAGTCCTGGCTCCCAGTATAAACGACCCCTGCCTAGGCCCCTTGACGCTGGCCATGAGGGTCCTTCCATGGCCCTGGAGCTTTTGCCTCCTTTTAATGGCTATTTCTTTGGCCAGTCTCTTTCTTTCGGGAGACCGTGGCTCCATCCTGCTTGCTCAGCCCCTGCCAGCTAACGGGTCCAGCTGCTCCAAAGCAGACCTGCACCTCTTCCCTCCACCACCTGGCTCAGTGTCCGGGGCTCTTCTCCGGTGTCCTCCTCTCAGCCTGCCCCCCACAGCCCCGCATCTGGGCTCGGCTGGCCCACTGACCGTGGGTCTTGCCTGGTAAGTTATTTCCTTAGTTAGGGAAGGAGAGAGTTCAGAGTACAGGGAATCTTTCGGCTTAGAATCCCACAGTTCTCTCATGGCGGGCAGCAGTGCACTTCAGTCCCACCACACGGATGTCCCTGCTCCGGCCGGGCCGGTCCGGGGCCCTCTAAGCTGGGAGCGCTGCACAAGGAAGGGCTTGAGCTTCTGGACCTCTGTATCCCAGCAGCTATGCCTGGATTCGGGCTCCAGAGCCTCTGCTCTGCCCCGGCCAGCCCAGGAAAGATGATCTAGGAGCCCAGCCGATGCCCGCCGCCCCTGCCCCAGCTCCTTGTCCAGAAGCCGTCTCCCCAGCACCCACCTTGGCCCTGAGGAAAGCCAGAGCGTGGCTGCTGTTCTCCAGGAAGTGCGCCCGCAGGCGACCCCGGCTGGGGGGTGGCAGGGCCTCCCCCGAGATGAGCTCCAGCAGCCGAAGTAGGTGGCTGCCATCAGCCAGCTCCGTGTACAGGTTCTGGAGCTTGATGCCCACCTGGGAGGGGTGGGGAAAGGGCACAGGGTCAGCCCCCCTCTCCTGTCTCCCAGCACCGGGGAGGGGCAGGCCAGAGCAGCTTCCTTAAGGAAGGAGCACGGCCCTCAGTGGGGCTTTAGGGTCAACAGAAACAGCTTCAGCTGGGCTCTGGGGTCTGTGAAAAGTCTCAGCCAGATGACCTCACAGCTGGCCCCCAGAGTCCACTGGCCAGGGAGCGAGGGGGCCAGTAGAGGCAGGCTGCGGGGCACGCCCCACTACACTCACCCGGCCATGCTGGAAGACGTTGTTGATCCAGTTGGTGAAAGTCTTCTCCTGCATCCTCATGTGCTGTACCTGCAGCTTGCGAATGTGGCTCGTCTCGTACGCAGAGTCCATGGTGGGACAGGACTCGGGGAGCTGCCCTGGGGCTCTGGGGCTGGCCTCCTGCTGCAGGTGCCCTGTGGCCCCAAGGAGCTGCTGGGGACCGTGGGGCCGACCAGCCAGCAGGCCTGCAGGGATGAGGGGCCACTGGGTATTTCTCTAAGCTGGAGATGTTGAGGGGCATGGAGATTGGGGAAGGAGTGTGAATGGTCCCCACATTTGGAGGGGGCGCTTGTGGCTTAGGGCCTAGCCAGGTAAGGTTCTGGGGCTCCCGGCTGGTGCCCTACACTTAAATGCCTCCGAGCCCTTTGCCCCACCCCACTTTCCAGATTCCTCAGACCACGGGCGACTAGCTGCTGCTTCTTAGGATGAAAAGGGCAGGTGGGAGGAAAACAGGACTCACCTCAGCGATGTCTGTGCCGGGAAGGAGACCCTACTGGACGGATGGAAATGGCAGATAGTAGGGGCTGCGTGGGGAGGGAGAGAACCACAGGAGAGGCCAAGGCTGGAGCCGGGGCCACACCACGGCCCTCCTCTTGAGCCACGGGGCAGGGGTGACGGCACACAGCGGGCATTGTCCTCCCACCTGCCGAAGGGCGTGGTCCAGACAGGGAGGGGGTGGCTCAGGAATGTTCTAGCCTATGGCCCCAGGATCTCCTCCTTCATCCTTCCCCCACCTCCCATGCTCCCAGTGTCAGGTGGGGGTCCTGGCTGTCAAGGCACAGAGGCCCGTGGGAGCTCCCCGAGCTGGGTGGGAGTGCCATTGGGGTGCTGCAGTCCAGGTACCCACATGGCAGAGCCCCTGCTCAGAAGCTTCTGCCCCCACTTCCCAGTCTGGGACTGCCCTTTGGCACTGCTGCAGGGCCTCTTTGTGAGCACCCACAGGGGTGGAGATGGGAGGGAGCATGCCAGCCCTCTCATCCTGTCCAGGGGAATGCCACCATAGATGGAGGGGAGTCCTTGGACCCCAGGCTCAGCTTTCCAGGCCCTGACTTGGCCCAGGGCTGAATGGTGGGTGCTCCCTCATGCCCAGGGGCCACTTTCTGAAGGGGGCTTTCCCTGGGAGAGGGTAACTAGGAGCTGCAAAGGCCGTGGGAATGACAGAGTCTCCTCCAAAGCCAGGGACACAGTGTTCACTTTTGGGGGCTTCATGGTGAGGCCCCCAGCACCCATGCTTCCACAGAGCTGTCTGGGTCTCAGGGCTCAGGGCAGGGGCTGTGGAGGGAGCCCGCAGGCAACTCTCTCTCCCTCCCTGAGCAATCTTGAACTGCATGCCAGAGAGAGTTCTAATTCGGGTGGCTTCACAAAATGTTCTGGCTAACCTCGGGGTCATAGTCACTGGTCCGGGGTGGGTGTCTGTGGTTTCATCCAGCAGCCCCAGAGACTCTGAGAGGAGATGCGGCACTTCTCGGGCAGGTGTCCCTGGCAGCCAAGGCTGGTGAGAGAGGAGCGCAGCCACAGCCTGCCCTCCAGAGCTGCGCAGGACAAAGCACTCTGGAACCCCGGGCCTGTGGCTGGGAGTGAGGGGCATGGTGCTCTCGGGCTGGGGGCAGCTCCCCTGCATCTGAGAGGAGCTTCATCCCCTGTTGCCCTCTCCCTGTGAGGTCCCTCCCGCCACTGGCTGGCTTCCCGGTGTTGGAGTGAGCCCGGGCTTCTTCCTCACTCACAGCCCCAGATGGAGCCAGTCCTCAGGGGCAGCTGCTCCGTGCTCCTCAGAACCCCACGGTCTACCATCCCACCCTGTCTACTTGCACTGCCCCCGCACGGCCCCATCACCGTTCCCTGACTCGACATCTTGCCTGCACATCAGTCTAGGCACAGCCCCCCAGTTTACCCCCCAGAGCACAGCTCTGCTCGTGCCTATGAAGACCCCATTGCCTCCAATGGACCAGAGCTTTTCTGCCTGCATCGGGGCTTCAGCTGTTCTTTCAGCTTAGAATGTCCCTTCTGTTCCTCATTGTCCACATTTTCCTATCCTATCAGCCCCAGTTAAAAATCCTGCTCCTTCTAGCAGGTTCCCTGCCACCTAGCCCCTCTCTCTCAGCTTGTTTCTCCTCCTATTAAGAGCCTTGGCCCAGGGCATCTTGTATGATGTGACCACCAATGGACAGGCTGGAGCTGCATGATGCTTTGCACACAGACCTCAGCAGAGGTTGTTGTATTAGGTTGTTGAGTGGGGCTGGGGAACTGTTTTTTTTTTTTTCTTTTAAGATTTTATTTATTCATTAAAAAAAAAGATTTTATGTCTTCATTTGAGACACAGAGATACAGAGAGAGAGCAAGAGCATTAGCAGGGGAGAAGCAGAGGGAGAGGGAGAAGCAGGCTCCCCACTGAGCCAGGACCCCGATGTGGGGCTTGATCCCAGGACCCTGAGATCATGACCTGAGCCGAAGGCAGCTGCTTAACCATCTGAGCCTGCTTTTCTTTCTCCTTAGCTCTCCTTAGCAGATGCAGCTAAAGCCATTGCACACGCAGCAAGGCCTGGCTCCTCTTGCTGCCACTGATTGCAGCCCCTGCTGAAAGGAGAATCCCTTGTTAGTCAGTACCTAGTTTTGGATTATTTATGTGGTGAGTAACTAAGATCTCAAGTCAAACAGATTTAAACAACATAAAAGGAATGTATTGGCCCAGAGGACTGAAATGTTTGGCAGGAGGAGGACTTTAGGTGAGGTTTGATCCAGCAGTTTCAAACAATGGCACCATAGGCCTGGACTCCCTCTGCCTTTCTCGATGCTTCCTTCACCTTCATGCTCCAGAGGGTGGTTGCTGCCAGCCTAACCTCACTCCTCTGCCCCCAGTAGCTCTGGACACTCCTCTCAATACCATTCATATTGTACCAATGGGCTCACTGCTCTACACTGCATGGTTCAGAGAAGAGAGAACATTTCTCTCAAGAGTTGGAAGAAAAGTCTGAGGGGCTTGGCTCTCATAGGCTTGAACTGAGCCACATGTCCATTCCTGAACCAATTTTTGTGACCAGGGGGATGAAATACTCTCATTGGCTGAAGCCAATCATGACCCACCCCGGAGAGGTGTCTATCCCACCCAAACCTTGTGGCTCAGATGGAGGGTGGGGAAGTAGGGAGTGCTCTGCAAAGGAAATTTCGGGTCTGGATCACCACAAGGGTAGATGAGTGACAGTGGGAAAAACCCAGATGTCCGCCATAGGGCTGTGTGACAAGAGGCAGGAGCAATGCCAGCCGGCCAGGGGGCGCCCACCCTAGCACTCCTGCACCTTCAGGCACAGGGGCTTGCCTCCGAGCTGGACAGGACGAGGCAGCAGGCACCCAACTCCTTTGAGGGTGCTCAGCGATGCCCTTCCCAGCGTCCATGGAAGGGTCTCCTTCCATGGTTCCGTCCTGGTCTCCAGTCATCCTCAGCTGGGGCCTGCTCCCAGACCCGGCTTCTGCCCCCAGCTGATGGAGCTGCTTTCCAGCTCAAGAAGCCCCACTTTGGGAGTCTCCCAGCCTAGAGGACATAGGGAGAGTTGGGGGTCACAGGGGTGGCGTACAGAGGGGCACACCCTCCCCCCTAACTCCTCTGCCTCATTTCCGTTGGATCCCTGCTTTACTCTTTTTTTTTTTTTTTTTTTTTAAAGATTTTATTTATTTGACAGAGAGAGACAGTGGCGAGAGGGGGAACACAAGCACGGGGAGTGGCAGGCTCCCCGCCGAGCAAGGACCCTGGGATCATGATCTGAGCTGAAGGCAGACGTTTTATGACTGAGCCACCCAGGTGCCCCCCTGCTTTACTCCTGAGACAACTGGGTCACTGGAAAACCAGAACCAATGTTGGAAAGGTAGTAAATTTTTCAGAAGTTTATTGATCAATAGATTGTTTCATTTGTTTGACACTTCTAAACAAGATTACAAAAAAATAGAAGCATTGTGTATTAACTGCATTGGCTAATGGACACGTAACTTGATACACTCTTAAATTAGGCCCATGTTTACCTGATTAAACTCAGTGGTTATCTGTCATAAGAGCGTTATTTCTCTGCTACATTCTGCGGAGGAAATAAACAGCGCCTCTGTTAACCGCTTTCCTGATCTTCAAGGCAATTTGCCTGGGGTACTGCTCTGGGAGTAATGAAGGAGTGTAACGGTGCAAAGTGGGGAGGTCCCAGTGGTGGCTGTCAGGCCGTGACTGGTGGCTAAGCCCCCCGCTGGGCAGTGGGCTGCAGCGTAAGACATTCGCTGTGTGGTGGACAGGCGGCTTCTCGGGAGGCCCAGCAGAAGCATGGCAAAGGGCTGTGATCAGGGGTGGTGGGGCCAGGGCTCTGCGGAGGCTTCCCCTGTGGGCTGGTAATCAGGGTGCGGGTTGAGGGGAGGGCAGGAGGCATTGGCTTCTCCGCACATGCTCTTTGACCCGCCTGGACACTCAGTCCCATGATACAGAATTTAACTCCTCAAAGGCCCACCGTCCTGCAGGAGGAACCACAACTCCAAATCGAAAGACGCTATAGCTCCATAATGACAAGTGCTCCGAGGAGAACCCAGTCCAGCCCTGGAAAGACGAAAGTCAGCTAGATGAATGGCCCTCCCCATCGCAGGGGGACCCGTGGGCCATGCCAGTGTGCAGTAAGGAAGGACTCCACGTACAAAGCTGGGCTGGAGCACGAGGCTGGAGCAGGTTGGACGTCTGCATGTCGCCACGAAACCGGAGGGTTGTGAGAGGTCTTGGTGCAACGTTTCTTTACAGATCGGTTCAGGAGGGCCTCACTGGCAGGCTTCCAGCTTGCAAGCTGACTTTGGGAGGGGGAGGCCGAAATTGACATCCCCCCTAAACTCAAGGCTGCGGAGGTTTGTTACCTGGTACCAGGGGCTGTGTGGAAAATGGAGTCAACATTCTTAGATCTTCTTCTGTGGAGTTGTGGAGAGCATGGAGAGTCTCAGTGCTAGAGTTTACCTACCTCCACCCTCCTGCCCTGCTGCGAACGCTCTGCCGAGGGAGTACTTTGAAAACTCGGGTGATGTGGGGAAGGCAATGCGGTCGGGCAGTGTGAATAGAATCCTAGAGCGCTCTGCTCTCCCCCAGCCCTGCTGCACGGGAGGCAGGGTAAGGGGTGTTTTGGACACAGACTCAAGGAACTTTGTGCAGGTCCTGGGAACATACGGGTCCTCATCCTTGGCAGCCATCCCTGAGGTTTTCCAGGGCTTTTCTTTCCAATCAACTTTTTCACAACGAATGACTTCATGTTGTAAGAGAAGATGTTAAGAAAAATGGGCATGTGATTTCCTTTTTTTTTTTTTTTCTTTCTCAGCAGGGAAAGGATGCAGCTGCCAGATGTTCTCCCACCTGACGGCATGGGGGTGGCGATCACAGTGCCACGAGAAGTTTCCTTCCGTGTAGAAAGCAGAAACCTCAGTCTGCTAAAAGCTTTCCTCTATGTCTCTGCATAGACAAAACTGGGCCATATCTGCATATATACCCATTGACAAGTATCAAGAATACATACTCATGTGGTGTAGGTGTGTGTATATATATATATATATCTTTATGACGATTGGGAAGAACTAAAGGAACAGGATAATTCTGAATGGAAAACCAGCTAACCCTGGCATCGCTAAACCTTTGGACCAATGAATTCTCTCTTCTTCGCTCTGCTTCGCCCTTTGGAGGACCCCCTGTGGGTACACACTTGGGCAGTCCTCATGTGTTCACCAAACCATCTGCTTATATTACAGTACTGACATAAACCTTTCTTTGCTACATATTTGATTAATTTCAAAGTGCTTATTAAGATTAAAAATCCTATTATGAATTTACTTCTCTTAAAGTGATAGTATTTAAAAAGTAAACTAGGGAGTGTGAGGGGTGGCATCTGGATAAAAGCTTCCCCAAAATAAAAATGTTAAGTCTGCATTTCTGACCCTGATGTCACAGGCAATATCATAAAAAGAAAAAACGGTGGTTTTTGTAAGGCTCGGGAGGGACTGTTCTGATTTCCTTCACTTCGGTGCCATGTGGACATCACCATTTTGTGCCTCTCTTTTGTATTGCATAAATAATAATGGAGTAGCCCACAGAGGAGGGAAGGTGGCAGTGAGCATTACCCGCTTCCACCTCCGCCTGACGGGCACCTGAGCGAGTGGACCAGAGGAGAGCTTTATACAGACACTTAGAGAGAGAACACTCAGGAACCAAATCCTGCCTTGTGATGGGCATGCACACTATGAACCTCACAGCCTTTTGAAGAAAAGGCTTCATATGAAAGATTCTGTCCTGTTTCTATATAAAGGCTTTTCTTGTAAGAAAAACTGGACATAATAAAAATGCCCATTTTTTAAAATAAAAAGTGTGTAAAGCTAGAGAATGACCTTTACTACCTGACAACCTGAGGCGGGCTGACCTTGCATTCCCCTTGGGTCCCTAGGCCCCCCACACTGCAGGCACCAAGACATGGGTTTAAATTTAAATCCTGTCATTGACCAAGGAGGCTTGGGGACATGTCACCACACTGACGACAGCAGAGAACCACCTCTTTCCTTTACTGTAGTTTCATTATGATAAATAGACTTTGCTACAAATTATTGGACAGACCAGTAAGAAAAGCCAACCTTCAGACTTCAACATGACTTGAATACTAGAAATCTTGCCAGGGGCTAATAAAGGTTCTGAGTTCCAAATTCTCAACCAAATGCAACTTTGCTGGGAAGGTCCGGGGTGGGGGGAGCTCTGGGTGGGTTAGTCAGGGGGCTGCTGGGTATCACAGATGCTCTCTGCTGGCCTGGCTGCCTGTCCTGCTCGAGCCTGCAGGAGGGATGGGGGCAAACACAGGCACAAACCCGGGGGAAGCAGTCTTCTCTTTGGTAGATGGCCTGGAGAGAACAGAAACCTTCTGTGCTCTGTTATGTTCCACTCTCAACACAGCAGGAAACGAAATAAATAAGATCAACTTTGCTCCCTCCTGGTACCCTCTAAGGGACAGACAGGAGCCAAGGCAGGTGCATGATGATGTGTGGCCCAGCGCAGTTCAGGCTCGCCAGCTCCGGAAGAGCCCCCGGCTCACTCCCTGTGGTTGTGGGATTCTATCCAGAAATGTCTATGTCTCTCCAGGCTTCCCAGTACTCTTTGGTCAATTTCTCTTTTTTCTCAACCCTTCAATCTCCTTATCCCCCTCCGCCTCCCAATATTTTAATAGAAACTCAGGGAATTTTAGAGGTGAAAGAACCTCATCTAGTGACCTGTGTCTGCCCTCCTCATTCCACAGGTGGGGAAACTGAGGCACAGAGAGGGCAGTGCCGTGGCCAGGGTCAGTAAGTCAGTGGCAGCACGGGCCTCAGGCCCGGGCCTCCCCCCCTCCCCCCCATCCCTACCGCCCACTGCCTGCCCTGAGAGCAGCCCACCCCTCAGTCGGCCTTTGGCAAGGACTTCCTGTGGGAGGGGGGCACGAGGTGGGGGGGCAGGCTGTTGGGCAGCTCGTAGCCGTCGAGCTTGATCTTGATGAAGTGCTTGGCCAGCGCGAACTCCTCCTCATCCAGCATGCCATCACAGTCACAGTCAGCCAGCTTCCAGATCTTGCCCAGGACGCTGTTGGGCAGCTTGGATGTCACCATCTCCTTCTTGGCGTTGACACCTGATATCTTGCCGTTGACAGGCGACAGGGTGTAGAAGAGCTCATCGTAGATGGGCTTGTCTTTGGCCACGACCCACTCCTCCTCGTCAGCACCCTCCTTGGCGCCCTCCCCGTAGCCCTGGTTGAAGGGGCCCTCAGTGGTGCCGTCGAAGGCCCCGCCCTGCACGAGCTGCGTGGGCATGCTTATCTCCTCCTGACTGATGAGGTTCATCAGGGACGAGATCTTGCTGGTCAGCATGTTGTCCACTGCCTCGATCAGCTTGGGCTTCAGAGAGTGGAATTTGGTGAAGTCATAGTTCTCCAGCTGTTCCTGCAAGAGGAGAAACCACAGACTTGGTCACAGGCCCTTGCTTAGGAAGCAGACAGGGAGAGGGCGAGCTGTAGGCAGAATTTTCCTTTAAGCAGACATCCCATCCCTGGGCTGCTCCAGAGCTCTCTCTCTTTGGTGGGGTCCCCACACCCGAATTCACCAGATCCAGGAGCGGCTTTTGGAACAAGAAACAAGATGCATAGAACACAACTTTTTTTTTTACAGTAGCTAATCTTTGGTGGGCAGCCACGTGTCCCCTAGAGCTTCTGGACACCCTTCCTTCAAGCTTGCCTTTGTGTGTGTGTGTGTGTGTGTGTGCTCTAGAGATTAAACATTTTACCTTCTAAGGTGATCTTATGACATACTTCTGTTGATCTTTACAACAATGCTGGGAGTAAGGAAGGGCAGGGGTGAATAACCCTGTTTGATGGACAGCACATGGGGTGTTCTGACAGAGCCAAAACGAGAGTCCCTGGCTCCTGCCTCTTGACTAATGCTCTTTTGTGCTGTAACATGACGCTGTGCCACAGGGTCTTTTTAGGTAAAACAATTATTTAAGGATGTTGTTTTGGGATGTTAAAAAAATGTTGTTTAAGGTACAAATAAGTAAAAGTTGAAACTGGTAAGTGGGAAAAGAGTAGGAATGGGGAGGGTGAGTAGAAATCCAGCCAGTGGGGCTGAGTATCACTAGCCCGGGCAGGGCAGGTCTCAGCTCCACCTGCCAGGAGAACTGGCCCATCAGCAGACAGAGTGGCAGGAACATGGCAGGAACTGGGGAGGGCCCTGGGACACAGCAGTTGCCCGACTGGGATGGGAGCCAACTGTAGATGCCACATAGGCTCTGTGGATGGCCCTGTAGAAGCAGTCCTTCCTACCTTGGTTCTCCTTGGTTACTCATCCATCCATCCATCCATCCATCCATCCATCCATCCATCCATCCTTGCATCCATCCTTCATCCATTGACCCATCCAACAGTTATTGCCAGGCTCTGTTTGGAGCCTGGGGATAATATAACCACAAAGAGCCACAGTCTCTGCCCTTAGGGAGCTTATGTTCTAAAAGAGGGAAAACATTCTAGTTTTTTTAGTTCCTGTCTACTTTCAAAAAGGGTTTGACTTAGCTTACAGTGGAAAAATGATAACATGAAATAGAAGAAAGTCATTAGAAAGGGAAAAGCTAAGTAATTGAGAGGGAGAGCAAGGGGACCATTACATCAGACTTCTAAGGTGAGAAAAGCTACTGCCCCTCAGACGCCCTGGCTGGGGTGCGGGGGCAGGGGGGCACCCTCTCACTGCCTGAGGGAAGAAACCACCTGTTTGTTGCAAGAGACAAACTTTTTCTGAATTATGAGAGGTACCTGGGGCCTTTTATGATCTTTGAAAAATGTCTTCAACACAGTTTTGCCAAATAAATGCAGAAAATTCCAGATATGGAAGTTTTTATATGGGCTTTATGCGAAATATTTCTGTTAGGAAAATTCTAGAAGGCCAGTGAGGGGCCATCCAGGTGTGCAATTTTCTGGAGATGAGGTAGGGAGACCCCTGAGTAAAAGAGGTTTCACTCAGACCTGACTGTTCTGGGCAGAAGTAATGTGATGGGCAGTTAGGGGGAAAAAAGCAAAATTTTGTGCAATCATAAATATCACATCTTTATTGTAAAAATTTGGGAAAAAACTGATAGACAAAATAAAAAATTTCAACCACTTAAAATTCCATCACCCAGGAATACCTTCTGCTAACTTTCTTTGGGCACATATTTCCAGCCATTTTTATAAATGCGTGCAAGCGCGTGCGCACACACACACACACACACACACACTGTTTAACTGAAATAAGACCATACTGTTTGACAACTTTCATTTTTAAGAAAAAAATGTATCACATCTTTCCCTGATAATAATTTTTATACAACCTTATTTGTAAGAGCTGTATAATATCGAACTGTACAGCTGCGCTGTTCTTCGTTTACCCTATCCCGTGTGGTTGGACATGAGTCAGAATTGTGGTCTCTAGAGGGTACCAGCAGGGCAGACATTCTGTGCTGTTACTTGGAAGGGGGGCCCTGAGCTTCAGGTGGAGGGACAGAGCTAAAAGCTAAACAGCTTGATGGATGTGTAGGGGGCACGTCCACACTCTTCTCAGTAGCAAACTCTGAAGCCCTCGAACCACGCAGGGCCGGGCTGGGCTGACACCCGGTGAGCAGCCGGCGCTCCGCTGAGAGCCACACGGTGATGCGGGCCCGGTTTCTAAACCCATTCCGGTTTGCGTGTCGTCTATCCTCACCGACAGACCACGGCCACCTGCATGCCACTCCAATACCAGCACTCAGTGTTGCCGACTGCCGCTCGCTCAATCAGCCAGGGGAATGGAGAAGGCGAAGCCCAGGAGGAGGAGAGCAGGCAGCCTACACAAAAATCCGAGTGCTGCTGCGGTAAACAAGTCTGGATTCCCCTGGGTGCACAGACACCTACCCTCCTTCCCCATGAATGAGCCTGAGCTCCGAGCACACACAAAGCCCCTGTGTCTGGCCAAGCAGACGAACGAGGGCAGAGTCCGCCCGAACCTTCCAGCTGCCTGCGGGGTCCATGGTTCCGATGGCAATCCGCTGGAAGGGGAAATGGCCACATGTCTGCAGGGGTGGACAGGAAGTAACAGTAGCAGCCACCCCTTGCCTGGAGGGCACAGAGGAAACAAGCCCTCTACTCTCATCCCAAGGCCTGACCAGGGAGTATGGGGTGCAAGTGAAACCGCGCCATCCCTGCCCTCCACCGGGTTCGCTCCCAAAGGACATCTTTGTATTGGGATGAATACACACAGGGGAATTTACAGATTTACCCGTCAGCAGTTATATCCATCAAAGCCAGCAAGCCCGGGATCCTGGAACTTCTCCCTCCCAAGGCACAAAGGTCAGTTCCCAGCCCAGCTCCCTGGCCTCTCTCTTGCCCGCTCACTGCCCGCGTTCACCAGAAGCCGTGTTCCAGTTTACAGTCAGGCTGAGCAGGTGGCGACGGCTCTGCTGCCCTCTGCCGTGGGAACGCTGCCCCCTCGTCAGCTGAGGGGGCCGGGCTCTCCGAGGAGGGAAACTGAGTCCTCGATCCAAGGGGCCTTGCTAGTGTTCTCACTCTCCAGGCTGGACCCTTCCGTGTGGTAAGTCGGATTCCCTCCCGAAAGGGGGCAGGGCAGACCCAGGCTGCTTCTCCAGCAGGTCACGGGCCTCCAGTCCTGCCCTGTTCCTTGGGGAGTCCCTGAAGGGACTGGGGTGGTGTGGTCAGGGCCTGGCCAGCTTCCCAAGGAGGAGTCCTCTTCCAGCTTCCAGGGACTTGCTCTGAAAACTGCTGGGCTCTCTATAAGCCGTGTGGGTGTCAGGGCGAGGTCACGGTCCGAGAACTTCACTATCCTCCAGCCTGCTCGATATACACACACACTAAGTTGCCAAGGAGCTCATCTAACTGTTCATTGGGCACCTGCTACCCCCCTGGGGATATGGCGGTGCCAGGACATGGGTCACTGGCCTCCGGAGCCTCATGAGGGAGAGAGCCACTGAATAAATAAATGAATGACACTGAAGCACCCCAGCACTAGGGTTGTGACAAAGAGCACAAGTCCTAACAACAGGCTTGGCTGCCAAAACTTCATTGCCAGCCACAGTCGCAGTGGCTAATACTGGAATCCAGAACATACACTCCGTAGGGGCAGGGATGTGTGCTGTTTGTTCACGGATTTATCCCAGGGACCTAGAACAGTGCCTGGCATGGTACACTTAATTAATATTTCTTGGTGAGTGAGTAAATGAACACGGGCAGATGAGGGTACCCGTCGGGTGGCGCTCCTCACTGCAAGGGCTAGGGGCACTCAGGTGTCTACTGATGGTGCTAAGGCCTCTCCCGAGATGCTAAAACAGGGGCCCATGGCTTCCTTGTCTTCTTCCCCAGGGACTGCCCCCCTGCTCCAGCTCAGAGAGGCCTGGGCTTCCTCTGACGTGGCTGAGCCGAGGCTAACACGGCCGTGAGAAGCTCTGGTCGCCGCGTGCTACCTGTGTTATGGGAGGTCACCTGCGGACAGGTGTGCAGGTCCTGTAAAGGAGGCTTATAGCGGCTTCCTGCTGGGCTCAGGGGTGCCTCAGGTCTTGGGAGTGGCACCTTCTTGTGGGTGGGGCACTGTGGTAGCTCATGAGGCTAATGAGCCACAGAAGCCCCATTAGGCCATAGTGTGCACTGTGTATTTATTTTAGCTTTCATTGCAGTCAAGAAACCAATTTCCCTTAAAAAATATCTGAAGGATGCAAAGAGACAGCTGTCCCTCGGTTTGCTCATGGGGGCAGGGCATAGCCCAAGGGCGTGAAGGCGGGCCTGCCCAGGAAGACTGCTCCGGAGGCCCAGTAGCCCTCCAATTAGCCATCTTGTGATCAGAACCATCCCCCGCCCCCCAGTTCATCCTCTGAGTACAGGACTACCTATTTCATTTCTGGAAGAAAAAAGATGTTCTGGATTTATTTTGAAGCCAGCTAAGTCGTATCTGACCACATGATATATTCCATGCTCTTATCACCTTGAACCCTGCCACCTCAACAGTAAGTATGACCCACTCCTATGTTAGTGTGTCCTTTATAGAAAGTTTACATTACAAAACCCCTCAAGGCCGAAGCGTCTCCCTCCTGCTGCCTGTTGATCCTTGCCCCCACTGCTCCATCTCTCCTCCTCCGACGCCCTTCTGAGGCAGCCAGGCAGCTTGCCGGCCCACCTTCCAGCTGCGTATCTTCGACCACTCTTCTAGCCCCGTCCTTCTCTGTGGCTCAGGGCAGAAGATGGTACCTGGAGGTCTCCAGGGTGTGGCCAGAATTGCAGGATGCTCTGTCTGGCCTAGGTAGTACTCTTTGAAAGTTTGAGCTACAAGTTGAAAACCAGGGGACTTTACATACAAATCTAGATTTGCAGCTTCTTTTGAACCATCCAGGCCTGTGTTCCCACCGGGCAGGTCCGGCCTTTTCCACACAGTGAAGCGGGGCACAGATTCCCCAACCGGCCCCCACAAGTTCTCACTGTACTCGCACACTTGTTTTCCTCCTGGGAGAGTCCCATTTCCCAGAACCCACATCTCCATCAAATGTGGGAAGACAAGAGAGAATCAAAGAGGGCGATGTGGTTTTTCTTTGCCTGGCCTGCCTCACTAGCTACGGGCATCTGAGTTTGTGTGGCCCGCTTTCCAGGAGGACGGTGGCCTCTAGGGCAGATGGGTCCTTGCTCTGGACAAAAAGGTGGTCAGTCTGGCTCTGTGAGGAGCCAGGTGGGGTGGCCTCGTTTGGGAAGACGTGGTCAGCATTGATGTGCTTTACTAACGCCACGGCAGGGTGGTAGATATAGACACACCGACAGGCCAGGGTGGCTGAACGCAGCACGCATTTGGGCTCATCGGGGCTGCTCAGACACAACTCAGGGAGACCCTAACATCGGGCCCAAAGTTGCCCAATGCCAACCCGTAGGCAAAACCTTTAGTGAGCACAACTTGCTGCGCCTGTGAAGTCCAGCCACGCCCGGAGAGCCCTCTGGGCTCTGAGCAGGGCCCTGAGCCTGCAACAGCAATGCTGCTTGAGTGCGTACTCTCACAGTGCCTGGGGTCCAGGCTTGAGGGTGCCGCCCGAGGTGACCTCCACGGTCATTGCCAGCTCTACTTCCCTTAGGGTTCTGGGATTCCAAAAAACAGGGGTCACTTAATGCCAGAACAACTTTGAACACAGCCTAAGAGGCCTGCTCATCTGATTTTTTCACATGACCTAAATTTACTTCTTTTTTGTTACAAATGTAATTTTTTATTTAAAATCAATTTAGGTAACCTAGTATATTATTAGTTTCAGGGGTAGAGTTCAGTGATTCGTCAGTTGCATACAACACCCAGTGCTCATTACATCACATGCCTCCTTAATGCCCATCACCCAGTTACCCCATCCCCCCACCCCCCTCCCCTCCAACAATCCTCAGTTTGTTTCCTAGGGTTAAGAGTCTCTTATGGGGACGCCTGGGTGGCTTTGTCGGTTAAGCATCTGCCTTCAGCTCAGGTCATGATCCTGGAGTCCTGGGATCGAGTCCCATATCTGGCTTCCTGCCTCCCTCTCCCTCTGCCTGCAGCTCCCCCTGCTTGTGCTCTCTCTGACAAATAAATAAATAAATAAAATCTTAAAAAAAAAAAAAGAGTCTCTTATGGTTTGCCTCCCCTCTCTGTTTCTACTTTTCCTTCCCTTCCTCTATGTTCATCTGTTTTGTTTCTTAAATTCCACATGAGTGAAATCTGTGGTATTTGTCTTTCTCTGACTTATTTCACTTAGCATAATACACTCTAGCTCCATCCACATCGTTGCAAATGGCAAGACTTCATTCTTTTTGATGGCTAATATTTCACTGTATAAATTTACTTCTTGAAATGTGTCCCTTTTTGGTTAAATGTTTTGGGGAGGCAGACAATCTCTGCTTTATTCACAGAAGCCTATTATCATGGATCACCATTAGGAAGATGCATTCATTGCATTCTCTATCCTTTTTTTTTAAGAGGGGTGGGGGGAGAGGGCAAGACAGAATCTTAAGCAGGCTCCACACACAGCACGGAGTCTGACTGGGGCTTGATCTCGTGACCCTGAGATCATGATCTGAGCCGAAATCAGTTGTTGGATGCTTAAGTGACTGAGTCACCCAGGTGACCCGCATTCTCTCTCCTAAACCATGAAACCCTCATGAGTACCCAGCAACCAGCCAGACAAGGTGGCATTGCTCTCCATTACCTGCCCATGATGCTACAATGGGCTCCCAGTACCTGCATTGCCTTGACTTCTGGGAAGTCTCCGGCAGAAATCTGGTATTCTCGCTGCAGCTGAAGGTAGATCTCTGGCAATCTGCTGATAAGCTCTCTCTTCTTGTTTTCCTTTCCGAACACAGTCGGCATCTCCTTCTTCAGGTGGCTGATAATGTAGGCATGTACCTGAAGGGGCATATGTCAGTAAGGACACGCTATTTAGAACTGCACCAGAAAGATAAACAGGAAGGCGTCTTAAATGTATCATAACACATAACAGGTGCCCGTGCAGGGCCATGGCCCTCCAGACAGAAGAGTGAGGATCAGGGGGCTGGGGGGCTACATTACAAAACTGTTCTGGGCGTCTAGAATGTGAAGTACATGAAGGACCCCAAGATGGCGCTGTCTACAGGTGCCTGGAAAGAGGGTCCCCCCCCACCCCCACCGCCGAGTCCGAGCTCCAGAGAGAGCTGGCCTGGGTGTCGGGTTTAAGAGCTGGAGCAGAGGTGGTGGCCAGAACCACAGGAGTGGTTGAGACCACTGAGGGAAAGGGGCAGAGAAAACCCCACCCAGAAGGATCAGGAGGGGAGTGGGCTGTGACAGATAAAGGCTGTGGGAGAGAAGGGCCGGGAAGAGGTGACACCTGAGTTGGGCCCCGAAGACTGGGAGGATGTGAGGGAGGGCTGTGGCCATCCAGGAGAGTGGAGAGCGCAGACGGTGGTGTGGAGGTAACACGCTGTGGGCCCTATTTGGGGCAGGGCCGTGTGTGTGGCTGTGGCACATCTCAGAGAGTGGGGAAGGCAGACTGTTGTGGGGGCCAGGAGCCGACGGAGGGTTAGAATGAGCCTCCGCTAACCTCCTGTGTGCGTGAAGGTTCTGGGAGACCAGGGGCCAGCACAGTGCCGTGAGCTCCCTGCTTTGGAAGCGGGCCGGTGGTGCGTGGCTGGGGATGAGGTGGGGCGACTGACTTGGGCAAGGTCTCTGGCGCTGAGCTGTGCCGAGTCTGCGCAGGGAGCAAGGGGGGTGGGTGGGGCCTGGGCAGAAAGACCTTAGTTCTGGCGATTAACCAGAAGACCTAAAGAAAGTTTCAGCAGGGCCGGTGCCCGGGAGCACCAGGAAATGAAACTGGAGGCTGATGCAAATGGCTGATCTGACGTAAGTGGCTAATCTGCATGGAAATCTGTGCCCAGTGAACAGGGAGATGAAAATTCCTGTAACCTCTCCATGGAGAGTTTGAACCCCAGGATCTCTATAGATGGTACTGAGGTCCTTTCTGCACAAGACCAGCTGTGTGGGACCATGCCAGACGGCAGAAGCTCCGTCTGGGACAGGGACCCCCAGTACACGAAGGGGAAACTCCAGAAACCCTGATCAGCGGGCCGTAGCAGGCCAGGGACTGTCACCGGAGGGGTGGTGAACCCTGCTGGGTGGGCTCTGCTCGGCTGTGTCACCCCCTTCCTCAACATTTCCACTCTTCTGCTGATTTCCAACTTTAGGACGTGAAGAAATGTTTGTTACAAAAGTTCTCTTTGTATGCCAGAATTCTATAGTGTCATTTAGAAGTCAAGAAAATAAAATGGGAATGGATGAAAAACAGAACAGTGATGACAAAAAGAAAATGACTAGGTAGCTATGGAAGATCCTTTATTAAAGAAAACAAACTTCTATAATTTTGTGGAAGAATGGAAATTGAATAAAGGGGGTAAGCAGAGACATCTTCTACCTCAGCTGAGAGCCTCTGTGTATGGACACACACTGGGCACAGCCCAGAACATTCTGCTAAGATCTGAAACCTAAAATAAGTGCGTATCGTAAACGCGGATGGGCTCAGACCAGATGATGCGAAAGGGAGGTGTCGAAACCTCTCTGTCACTAGTATACTTATTTACCTATTTTTTGAATTAAAACAACTTAAATCATTTATATGATTCTTTGAGAAAGGGAAACCCCAAATTTGGGAATGCTTTATTTAGAGTGTCAGACTTTAACTGCATTCCTGAAGATATAATGAATACGTGGTAAGACTAGCAATTTCCTTGCCTTGGACAGTGAATGCCTGGCTTGGTTTGGTGGGGCTGGGGAGGGTACTGTATCGCACCGAAGGACTTGGAGGGGCTGCCATACTCAATTGGGAGAAGCAGCAGCCACTAGCTGTCCTTGTGTCATTTCCAGGTGCTCCTGGAACTTCTGGACTGGGCCAGTGGATCCCTCTCCCTTCCATACTCAGGCCTGTCCCGCGCTGGAGCCAGCCCCAACTGAAGCAGGAACTCCCAAGCTGCTTAGTCTCCTATCTACAAGGGTTTTTACTAAACTCCCACCCCCAGAGCCCAGGCCTGGGGCAGCTGCCGGACCCCTGCAGGGCTTCCCAAGACTCCCTCACTACCTACTAATGTGGAACTTTTGAGTTGCCAGGCCTGTGCTCAGGGAAGGCTGACACCCCACACAGCCGCCGGCCACACTAGGATTGGCACTCGGTTTCTGAACACTGCCTGGTACCCAGGGGCCTGCATTACCTGGCCTGACTGCAGGTGATGTGCACCTGCCACAGCTCTCCACCATGGCCTGGCACCTGCTCCCTCATCTCAGCCCTCACGGTGTTCTTTGGCTGATGACCAAGACTGCTGGATGGTGGGCTGTCCTTGGACACCAGGCCTCTGGTGCCCTGACAGAAGCTGGGCCTCAATTCCTTCCTCCTTCCACCCTGCCTGGCACTATCTGAGTCATGACCCTCAGGGGCCCTACTCATGTTGCAGGCTGCTCTCAGCCTCAACCTCCACCTCCAGAAAGTTCCACCGGCCTGTTTGGTGGGACTCTCCTGTTGTGCTGTCTCTGCCTCGCCACCCCCTCCTGCCCTTCCATGGGCATGCTGGCAATAACCCAGGGTCAGATACGATGTATGGGCCCTGCCTTTAAGAAGCTTGTTGAGTTACAAGGTAAATTATAATCCTTAGAATCATGGAACATTACATCTGGAAGGGACCCCCTGTCCCTTCTAATTGTACTTCCGGTTCCAGGAAATTCACATGACTTACTCAAGGTCACACAGCCACCTTGTGTGGGTGAGGCAGAGCTGTCACTAGCATTCAACTGCCTCATTCCTGTCCTTATAGAGTTAACTGCTTTCTGTGGGGATGCATTAAAAAATCTTACTAAAGCTGTTGAAAATCTGGAACTGAAAATGAACTGTGCCTATAGAAAATCAGTGTGGAAAACTGTGACTTGATGGGTTTTGATTGTCCCTAAGTCCCAGGGACACTGTGGGAAGGTCATTTAGAGTCTCCTTCCCCATATGAAAAAAACACATATATTATGGCACATACCACTACGAACACCACGTAGGATGTGGGTACAGACAGCAGTCTTCTGGCAGGATGGCACCTTGTAATTTTCTAAAGACTCTTGGTAAACAGAGGGGACAGCCTGGAGGCACATTCCTGCCCTTCTGTGTCAAAGAAGTTTTTCCAGATAAACACAGGACTGAGGGCCAGACCAGGCGATGGTCCCTGGGGAAGGAGGTGGACACAATCTAAGACCTTTTGTTCTTTATAATGAAAGAAAACTAATTGAGAAGAAGGGAGATAGGAAAGACAAGAGGGAAGAGAAAGGGGAGAAGGGGGAGGCCTGATGAGACCCAGCGCTGGAAGGCCAGGGTCAGGCCCTGCCCCCACTGCCCACTTGCTGAGCAACGCCAGGTGACTCGAGTCCCCCACCTCAGCCTACTCACACACAAACTGGAAATGACAATTCTTACCTCACAGGGTTGTTAGGATGAGAATCAAAAGAGGTCATGGATTTGGATGTACTGGAAAGAGGAGTAAAAATGTTCCTTGTTATTGCCTAACGGCCAAAGACCCACAGTTGGAGGGTTAGTAATGCCAGAGAAGGCTTGTGGTTTAGTTCTTACTGAATAATGAATAAACTCTTACTGAATTATTAATCGTTACTGAAAAAATTAATAAGCTCTATGTATTTGAATAGTAATATGATGAATCTGGGTCCCAAGCGCTTCATTCACAAGTGACATTGAACCCTGGGGGCTTTTGAATATTCTTATCTTGTCCAATTCACCCTTTCTCTCGTATAAAACTGGGAAAGCCCCAACTCATCCAATGTTGATGATTTGGGCTAGGTCAAACGCATCACAATGTCAGTTTCTCTCTGGGCTAATAACACAATGAGCAGAAAGAGATGTCCTTCCCTTTAAATGAACACGAATTTATATCTAGTTAACATACATATTCTGCTACAATCTCATTAACTGTGTCCAGTGACAAGTGTTCATACATACCCAAGGCAGAGAAGCATGTACTCAGAGTGATACTAGATGTATCCACCCTGGGCATGGAAGGCAGCCCCAGACAGCGAGTCCTGAAAGCTTCCATTGCTCATGGTCAGTAGGACTGGAAATCCTCATGGGATTTGGATATTGGGGAGCAGTCTGGGGGGATTCAGGCTGGGGGAACATGGTTCTACACTATGCCATCTCAACTGCAAGTTAACCCAACCTGGTGGAGACCTGCGTCTTTGGAGGCCCAGCTAGAAACTTGCACCGAGCATTTAACATTAAGAGATCAGCACATTTTAAAAGTGGGTTTATGATGATATATATATATATATATATATATAATCAGTTAACGAAGTAGAGACCCAGAAGGTGGGGTCAGCCACTGTAGAAGGATCCTCACACCTTAGCCTGGGCCCATTTGGTGAATTTCAAAACATCTAACTTCTCCACAGAAGGAATTGGCAGTGCAGATAGACCGGAAAGCTAGGCTCTGTGCTTTGCATGTGACTGGTGGAGAACACGCTTTGAAGACAAAACTGAATGCCACAGACCTAGGGTGGATGCTGAAAATCCCTGACCTCTCCTTTTCTTTCTCATTTTTAGCTGTTCCTTCCTCAAATGTTGACTCATTTTTTGTTGAGTGAAGATTGCTAAAGGGGTGGGAAACTTTCCTACTCTTGGGCAACGTTTACAAAGGGTGGAGTCCTCACTATTTTTGTTTGTTTATTCCATTAAGTACTCTTATTTGGGGTTTGTTTGTAAGAGCCTAATTTCCTCAATTTGGCTATTTTAGTGATAGCTGAATAAAAGTAAATGACATTTTCTAAATGCTTTTTTGGGCTTTCCCAAAACTGCAAAGAATCATGAAATGAACCTTGATTAGCACCTTAGATTGTAAATCGTCTTCAAAAAAGGATGCCTACTGATATCATTAAGATGCAATCTTTGAGGTTAACCAAAAAATCCACTTTAAAGTTTTCTTGTTCCTTGAAATACAGAGAGTTGTGAAAAATACATATAAAAATGGAAAAAGCAGGGAAATCATTAAATTTCAAGAGATCTTTGGTAAGAGTGCTATTTTTCAATTATTAAAGTGTCATTTTTATGGTACCTTGAGCTTGATCACTGCAGACCCTGGCAGGATATTAGCAACAGGACATACATGCTTTACTTCTGGACGGGACGTGAATTCTGCCTAATTAAGGTGTTCTATAAATAGACACACTCCATACCCCAAGTCGATCTGACACCTCCTAGGTGACATCTAAAAACTTATCCTTTGCATGTTTGTCAGCTTGATAAACCTCTAAACTTTGCAGGGTTCCTGTAGATAAACAATTTCATAGAATACACAGAATGACAGATGAACGCAAAAAGCAATAGTGAAAAGCTACAGACACTGTCCACTCTGCATTTCAGGTGAATGCTCTCCAGACCAAGGAGCCAAACTAACTAAGGTCTGAATTTATATTTTGCAACTCACAGGCTGTGAGGCGTTGGGCAAGTTGCTTCACCTCTCTGAGCTTCAGTTCCCTTGCATGAGAACAAAGATAATGCCCGACTTTGTGCACAGTTATGGACTAGATCAGATGAAATAACACATGTAATACACATCGTGGAGCTTCTGGAATGCTGCAGACCCTCAGTAAGGGTTGGCTTGCAAAAGCAACACAGGATCAAGAGAAATAAAGATCAATATGCCAAAATCAAAGAGCATTTTCATGCAATATAAATACCACAAAGAGAAAAACTTGGGTGACTCCTTGTCCGTTTAATAAAGCAACAAGTTCACAAATGGCCATAAAGTGGCAGATGGTGTGAAGCAGATGACATTGGTTAGTAGCTAAGGCCTTTGTGCTGAGTTCTGTTCCTTCTTTGCCGGAGCCTCTGTGTCCTGTCCCCCTGTGCAGGATGGTACTGCCCCCGGGAGCACCCTGGCACTGAGAAGCTCAGGCTGGAAACATCCATACCTCAAACATTTTCTTTTATGAAAAGGAACAAGCCAGATACTATTCTTAGGAAGAAAAAAAAAAAAGACAAGCTTTTTTCCTAGACATAAGCTCAGCAAGTTGCCGCCCCCTGCCCCCTCCCCCGCCCCGCACCCCTACCCCATGCATCAGCACAAGGGCTTTCATTATTCTCAGTGTCAGGACAGAGCAGCATTCTGTGGCCATGCTGGTCTGTCCGTTCAGAGGGCCTAATGCTCAAGGAGGGCAGAGAAGTCCCAAGGCGCTTGGCACTCCCTGTGAACTCTCTGCTCTTTATTTACTCCTATGACCAAATACAGCTGCGCCTTGAGTCACTAGGCCTTCCGCAGTGACTGGTAAAGTAGAAATGTCCATGGGCATTTATAAATAGCTCCAAGACAATCTTGAAATCTACAAAGGCTAGCACAGGATTCATCATCTTGGTTATAGAATAAGGTTAGGTATCGTGGACCCTGAAGTGGGAGTTCAGATGTATCAGCTGAAGAAGAGAAATACCACACGCCAAGGGGCTACCAAAGGGGCGAAAGCAGACTTCCTGCCACCAAGCGTTAGGCCCAGGACTAGCGCACGAGAGAAATCACTTCAGGGAAGCTGTAAGTAAGTGGATTTACAAACTGATTAGCATGACCTACGGCCTTGTAGAAAAAATGGTGGTAGCACCAGAGAGGAACCAGTCTGGACCAGGAAGAGGGGATAAAGAATGGTACCTCACAGGGGCACCGTGACTGCAGATTAGCCAGGCGAGGCAGGAGTATGTGTGAGCACACACTGGGACGGGAGGTGAGCAGAGGGCAAAAGAGCAGATGGGGGTCCTATCTGTGGGGCCAGAGACAGACGGCGCCAGGCGTCTCTTTGGATATAGGAGTGATGCTGCTGGGTGAGCACACTGGCACGGAGATGGAGGCTGCTGGGCAGCGATGAGGAGCTGTGAGAAGGCCAACCGCCTGTCCAGCAGTCACCCTCAGTGAAGCCCTCCCTGCCTCCCCCAGCCAGACCCCCTCCTCAGAGCATGGTGTCCACACCCCACTCAGCACACAGCTCATCATTCTGTAATGGGGGCTTGGGGGCCTCCTCCTCCTCCGCCAGCTAGGCTCCCCAGCTCTGGCCCTGGTGCTTAGCAAATGGGGCCTGCATGAGGCAAAGTGGTGGTGGATTCCAGAAGGCTGGCCTGCTGGACCCCAAGGCCAGACCGGAAGTCACTCTCTGTGCAGCAAGAGAATAAGGGAGGAGACATGGTTTCTTTGCCACCAGAAGACGAAGGGGAAGTAAACTGCCCTCCCTTCCTGACCAGGGTGCCAGTGGATTTGGCAAGGCAGGCCTGTGGACTGGTTTTAGCTGATGTAACAAGGCGTGGGGCTAGGCTGAGAGCAGGAGTGCTGTCTTTTCATCCTAGTTTTGTTACTCGTGGATTAGGTGACCCTGGAGAGATTGCTTATTCTACCTCGTCCTTCCAGAATTAGGGAGTGGATAGATCTCTGGCTTCCAAATGTGGCTGATTATCAGAATCACCTGGGGAGCTTTACACACACACACACACACACACACTCACTCACATACACACACGCAGACATGCATACACGCGAATCAGAAGCTCCAGGGCAGGGCCCGGGAATTTACACTGGTTCAAGCTCCTGGGTGCATCTGATGATCCCTGACACCAGACAAACTCCGGAGGCACTTCCAGCATTAGAGGAATATAGGATTTTATGAAAGGTGCACACAGCCTTTAAAGAACCATTTTTTTCCCTACACTTTTTCTTAGAGGAGTCATGCGCTTTTCTCTCTTCAGAGATGTGACAGAATCAAGGACAGTGCTTGAGGATGGCGAGCAGATGACCACTCACCCCGTCGGGTACACACCCCTGGGGCTGCCGAAAGGCTCGGCTGTGCGGTGGGGAAGCCCAGAGCCACAGCGGGCATGCTGCGGACACCTACCCAGCGTGGGGGGCATCACAGCCTCCAGAGCAGCACGCTCAGTGCGTCAGGCTGAGCCAGCCTTCCTCCCGGGGCAGCTCTGGCCCCAGTGACAGTGGACACTGGCTTCTGTGCCTTAGGCACAGGGTGACTAGCGGTGGCATCTCAGCACCCTAATGGTCCCACCAACACCACCTCTCTGGCTTGGCTGGCTACACTCTCCTTGTCCTAAGATAATAGCAGCTTCCAGGTGGTGAGTGCACCGATCCCTCCCTGTGTGCCCCGCAAGCGAGGTCACACTGGAGCCTCACAAGCATCCTATGCCATGACCTTACTAGCTCTATTTTACAGATTAGAAAACAGGTTTGGAAAGGTTGAATCATCTGCCAAAGATCCCAGAGTAGCAGTCAGAATCTAAACAAGCATACTGATCTTGAGGCTCTCTTCTTAACCTTTTCCACTTTCCATTCCCTAGGGCACCTGGAATGGAACCTCCCGCACCCCCACCTTCCCTTAGAGAGGAGAGAGCAGGAAGGGTCCCCTGCTGCCCAGCGTGTCTCCTTGGCTCACCTTGGCCAGCCTCGCTCGCTTGATGAGGTCGTTGAGTTTGCGCACGGCCGCCTTCTGGGGAAGGCTCTGGATATCTCTGAAGAGGTCCTGGGCCTCAGCCTCGAAGAGGCGGCGGTTGTCAGTGTTCTGTAGGGGCTGTGCCCAGAAGGAGCCGATGTAGACACGAAGCACCTCGGGTGTGTTGATGACCTTGCCCAGGGACCACATGAGGGCCCCATAGACGCGCATCAGCTGCTGTGTGTCCACTTGGTCGGCCTTGTTCAGCACCACGCGGATCTTGTCATCCTGGCCCCGGAAGGCCTTGATGGCCTCTGAGAACTCATCTGAGATGTCCAGTTTGTGAGCATCGAAGAGCAGGATGATCCTGTCCACGCGCTCCGCGAACCACTGCAGGACCTGGCAGAAGTCATAGCCTAGATGGAGAGAAGGGCACATCAGTGTGGCTGATGCTCAGGGCTGGGGACGTGCTGGTGCGCTGGCGGCTGCCAAGGACAGAGCGCCACCTCCAAGGACACAATGGAGGACTCATGGCCTGCAAATCACTTCAGATGAGCCCCCTAGGGCTGGATGCATTCAGGAGTTAAAGCTGAGGATCCCAGGAGCCCTTCCCTGGGGAGAAACAGGGCCTGAAAAGGTGTTCATGATCATTCTGATTGGGCATCACTTACTTCCGGATCTGTGATTTCATTTAGTCCCCACGAGTATCTTACTTCCCCTGGTACAGTCCTTGGGATTGATGGCAAATTTGATCAATGGCTCTGTAAAACCACAGGCCCTGGGTCAAAAGCTCTCCCTTCTGCCAAAGGCTCGCTTTTCGGAAAGTAGCAGAGGTAGAGAAGGAAGAAAACTCAGGGTTCGCTTGGGGTTGTGCCCAGTAAGCACAACAAAAGAGGAATTGTCTTCTCTTATGCTAAGTGTTTAGGGGTTAAGGAGGCCAAATGATGACCTGCCCCAAAACTGTGACCAATATTTATCATTTGGACTATTTATATCTTAAGTAAGTTGTAAATATTTTTAAAAAATCATGTCTCACAGCCATTGTGTGAAGTGGTCTCTTGCCAATTTCGTTTTAAAAAATGGCCAGGCCCACAACAAATTGTTTAGTTTGCTTTGGCTGCGTGCCAATATGCTCCAAATCATGCAGCTCTGTAAACACTCCTCACCGGCCATGGTCAAGGCCTGTTTCGGGCCTGCCCCTGGGGAGGCAGAGGCCCGCGGAAAGCAAACAAGAGAGGACCAGTCCCACAAGGTTTATTTTTAATCTCTAGGCTATGACTGATTAGCTGTGGGCTCAGGCTCGGCGCAGCCCAATTAGAGCCAAGATGGTACCTTTCGTGACTTCTACTTTAGTCCTATCACCCCTTTTTTATAGATCTTGAGAACTTCCAAACACACATAAAGGTCTAGAAAATAATATGATGAATGCTGATATACCCATCACATAACTTTAATGAATTTTGACCTTTGGCCTTATTTGCCTCAGATGCTTTAAAGAATTTAAGTGTAGGGGCGCCTGGGTGGCTCAGTCCGTTAAGCGGATGCTTTCGGCTCAGGTCATGATCCTGGGGTCTTGGGATCGAGCCCCACATCCGGCTCCCTGCTCAGCGGAGAGCCTGTTTCTCCCTGTCACTCTGCCTACTTGTGCTCTCTCTCTGTCAAATAAATAAATAAAATCTTAAAAAAAAAAAAAAAAGAATTTAAGTGTACTTTATTTATATAACAAAATTCCATATAGCAGTGAGGATGAATTAGATTTTCACTTGTCAACACAGGCAAATCTCCAAAAGACTGGTGAGCGAAAAGTCAGTTTCAAAAGGATATGTCCAGCATGATAACATTCACATAAAACATTAAAAAAACAAAGCAATACTCAAGAGCCAATAGATACATACGACAGCACAAATACAAAAATATTAACGCTAATTTTGGAATACTGGTGAACTCTGAGGGTTCTAAGGTAGATGAGAAAGCATCTAGAGAATGATCTATTTTCAAAAATAAAGGGGGTCGAGGGACTAAAGTTTCCATAAATTTGTAGAACAGGTGTAAAGGGAGTAGTTGAAGAACAAAAGGATTTAGACACAATTTTAATAAAGAACACGAAACATTCCAAAAATGCTGAAATCCCCTGTGGACCCCTCCCCAAGCACTCTCCCCAGAGGAAAGCACTGCCCTTGAACATGGTGTTTATCGTCATTACATGTTTGTGTGTTTCCCGTTCATACTTCTTACTTCTCTATTCTGTCTCACCGTGGCACTCCCTGATTCCTTGGGGACAAGGTGGGCAAAGGTAGTTGTCAGTGTGGGCCAGAGTTTATTTTCATCACGATCAGCAGTCAGGTGAGAACAGAAGAAAATCAAAGACCTGTTGCATGGGGTCGCACAGCAGTATGTAAAGATTCAGAGTCCAGATTTCACTCTGAGTTCTGTCCCTGCAGGGCCAGAACAAACTGCCTCCCAAGGTGCTTCTGTCATTCCAGACTGATTTGGGTCCATCAGATAGTCCCAGACCCTGAGTAGGAGATCCTCAGCAGATGAATGATGGCTCTGTGACCTGGGAGCCAGGAAGATGTTTTAGAACTGACCACCCGAAAGACCTGCGTGTGGACACTAGAGTGGACATGAGTTGAATTTGCTGGACACCCTTCCTATTGGACGAGGGGTCCCGTGTGGGCCATAGATGCTGAAGGTGTAAGCAGACAGTCCCTTACCCTACTCATTGCCAGGTTGGGGTACAGACAGGTGATCTAGAACCAGAGAATCATCTCCTCCCACCAGACGGGGGTATTGAATCTTGAGGGAATGATGCAAAGTTATAGGGAAAATGAGAATTTTTCTTTCTTTCTTTCTTTTTTTCTTTCTTTCTTTCTTTCTCTTTCTTTCTTTCTTTCTTTTCTTTCTTTCTTTCTTTCTCTTTCCTTCCTTCCTTCTTCCTTCCTCCCTTCCTCCTTCCTTCCTTCCTCTCCTTAAAAAAGATTTTATTTATTTGAGAGTGAGCGAGTAAGCGAGTGAGAAAACTATCGGGGGGAGGAGCAGAGGGAGAGGGAGAAGCAGACTCCCAGATGAGCAGAGAGCCAGACTCGAGGCTCAATCCCAGGACTCTGGGAACATGACCTGAGCCCAAGGCAGATGCTTAACCGACTGAGCCGCCCAGGTACCCCGAAAAATGAGAATTTCCTCATGGCAGAGGTGCTGAATTGAGAGTCCAGTGGTGGTGGCTTCCTAACCTAGTTTTTGAGACTAGCTTTCCAACCTATCCATTAATTCTGTGAACAACTGGATTTTCTGGGGGCGCCTGGGTGGCTCAGTCGTTAAGCGTCTGCCTTCGGCTCTGGTCATGATCCCAGGGTCCTGGGATCGAGCCCCGCATCGGGCTCCCTGCTCTGCAGGAAGCCTGCTTCTCCCTCTCCCACTCCCCCTGCTTGTGTTCCCTCTCTCGCTGTGTCTGTCAAATAAATAAATAAAATCTTTAAAAAAAAAACAAAACAAAACTGGATTTTCTGAAAATTTCCTTTTCGGCTTACATCAGAATCAGCTTCTCTGGTTTGCTACCAAGAACCATGATTGGTGAATAATTTTCCCCACAGCAGAAATACTCTTACAATCAGTGCCAAAAGACATTTGGCACCCCCATTGCTGTCAGCACCCGCACATGTTCAAATTCAGCCACGGAGACATGAATCTCTTCCTCCAAGGACCACCCAGGTTGAGTGGTGGGCCTCGACAGTATCCGTATTTAAACTTTCACTTAAATTTGGGTTTCTAATAGTTATCTTAAATGTCTTTTTAAAAGATGTCACTCCAATGCTTCATTGAAATAAAAAGTTAGTGGGAACAGAGTTGCCAGATATGTTTACTATAAGTGAGGTCATTACTCATCTCTGGAGGAATGGCCACATGTCTATATTTTCTTGTTTTAAAGTAACTAGGAGAACTTAAAGTTTAAGAACTACAGGTAGATATAACTGTGTTGTTTGTCATTGAGCAGGTGTAAGGAATTATTTGTTACACATTAGGGAGTATAATCAAAGGTAAAAAAAGAATCACCAAGTATCTCAGGAGAAAGTAAAGAATTACCACAGCTGGGAGAGGTTGGTGTGCTCATTTTTTTTCATACACAGTTGTTGTTATTAGTATTTTACCATTTTAACCATTTTTAAAAAAGATTTATTTATTTTAGAGGGGGAGGAGGGACAGAGGGAGAGGGAGAGAATCTGGAGCAGACTCCCCACTGAGCACCAAAGCCGACGTGGGGCTCAATCTCGCAACCCTGAGATCAAGACCTGAGCCAAAATCAAGAGTTGGATGCTTAACCGACTAGCTACCCAGGTGCCCCCCACTTTAACCATTTTTAAAGTGTACAATTTATTGGCATTAAGCACATTCACATTGTTGTGCAATCACCACCATCTGTCTACAGAACTCTCCATCTTCCCAAACTGAAACTAAGTACTCATTAAACATTAACTTCCCCTTCCTCTCTCCCCCAGCCCTGACAACCACCATTCTATTTTGTCTTTATGAATTTGACTACTCTAGGTACCTCATGTTACTGGAATCATACAGTATTTGTCTTTTTGTGACTGGCTTATTTCATTTAACACAATGTCCTCAAAATCCATCCGTGTTGTAGAATTTGTCAGAATTTCCTTCATTTTTAAGGCTGAACAGGTCTGCTCAATTCTTATATCTTCATGATATAAGATAGGCACCCAAGTAGTTATCTACCAAAAAGTTCCAGCTGATTTTAAAGAAATGATTTAATTTAATGATGTTAGTCTGTCTGCTGAAAGAAAACAGTGACTCAGAAGGATCACTGATTCTCAAAGTAAGGCCTTAGACTCAAATAAGGTGCTTGCCAAAGGTTAGACTTGCAGATTCCGCCCTAGAAGCACAGAATCAGAATCCCTGAGGCTGGGCTTGGTGGTCTGCATTTTTTAAACCTCCCAGATAGTTGGCGATGCCTAGTGGTATAAAGACCACTACTCTAGACTGAACACCAAAGCATGGGATGGCACAGATAGATCTACATTACTATTGGTCTAAACACATCTAAAGTAGCTTCTTTTTATTCTAAAAAGTTACCAATAGATGGTTAGATGGTGCATCAAAGAACTGAGGAAACAAGGAATTTAACTCTGCTTTCATTTGAAGATGGATTTTTAAATTTATGAAAGTTCCCCTATCTTTGCTGATGCTGGACCTTAGCCCTGGTGAGCCCTTCCCCTTTGGGGTAGGACCGAGAAATCTAGCCTAAATCCTCATCATTCTTCAAAATACCTGGACCTTGATTCAGTTCCATGTTACTTAACTTCCTTAAGCCCCAATTTTCTCATCTGCAAAATCGAGCTATTGAGTGATTACATGAGAAAATACTCTTAACGTGCTCAATATAATGTTAAGACTTAGTAAACTTTCAATAAATATAAACTTTCATTATTATTTCCATCTCCCAGGCTCCAACCCCTGCTGTATGTGGACTCAATCACTCCCACTTTTGAGCCCCCCAAGCCCTTTAATTATACTTTACACAGTGTATTATAATCAGGTGGATGTACGGGTCTCCGTCATTGGATCATAAATTCTTTAACTGCAGGGACAATGTCTTGCACAAGAGATGGTTAATAGTATGGGCTTTGCCTTGGACTTTTATAAGAGATATTCTTTTTTCAAGGCTTTTAAAAACTGAAACATAATTGACATAGAACATTATATTGTATTAGTTTCAGGTGTCCTAAGAGATCTATTCTTGACAAAGTGCTTCCAATTAAAAACAACAACAAAACCTGAGTCAGAAGCGGTTTCCTCAAAACAAGTGGAAAGCAGTGGTCAGATTTTTCCTTTACTCTTGTCCACTTAGGGATAAAAGATTTTTGGGGCTCACCTGCGTAACCCATTCTTATCTTGCAGTGGGGAAAGATCTAGGTGCTAATAAAGAATGGAGAAAGAACAAAATAGACAATTGCAGTGAAATTTATTGATGGTAGCATAGATGAATTTCCTCATTCAAGAATTTCTGAGAGAATACTATGTGCTTATACACATGATCTTCTACTATCAGATCATTACTCATAAACTCATATAATCAGTGGTTTTGTTCACTGAACTTGTGAGTACAAGTTATTTAAGATAGTGTACATTATTGATAGGGAACTCTATGATCAACTTGTAAAGAGGGCCATGAATAATTCTGCTTTAACAGTAAGTATAAGGGTGATCAAAATTGGAAAGTTACAGACAATAATAATAATGGCTAATGGTAATAATATGCTTACTGAGGCATTGTTCTATTCAGTGTACAGACATTAATTTATTTAATCTTCATAAGTCTGGGGGTGGGTACTATTAATGTTTTCATCAACAGTACTGTTTTTGCAAATACATTATTTTTATACCGTGTAAAGTTAATACAAATTACATACGATTAGAAACAAGGTGGTAACTAGGTAAGGTGATGGATGTGTTAATTAGCTTAATTGTAGTAATCATGTCACTGTATATGTACATTAAATCGTGTTGTACACCTTCAATATACACAAATTTTATTTGTCAATTATGCCTCAGTAAAGCTGGGGAAAAAAAAGAAAAAGAGTATAAGCTTTGGACTCAGGCTGCCTCAGGTCTAATCCTGGCTCCATCACTTACCAGTTTTGTGAGCTGGGGCAAGTTACTTAACCTCTTTGTGCCTCATTTCCTCATCTGTAAAATGGGGCTGGGCGCCTGGGTGGCTCAGTTGGTTAAGCAACTGCCTTTGGCTCAGGTCATGACCCTGGAGTCCCGGGATCGAGTTCCACATCGGGCTCCTTGCTTGGCGGGGAGTCTGCTTCTCCCTCTGACTCTCCCCTATCTCATGCTCTCTCTCTCTCAAGTAAATAAATAAAATCTTTAAAAAAAATAAAAATAAACAAAATGGGGCTAATAATAGCATCCACATACCTCATGGGGCTGTGGAATTAACAGATGAGAAACATTTGAATCATCCTGACATCTAGAAAGCTCTCCAAAATGTTATCTACTGGTTATTTAAAAAACCTTTGCAACGGGTGCACGGTGCGAGTGCAGTAAACGTTGAAGGATGCCTGGCTGGGGCCAAGTATAGTCCGCAGCCATGGAGAAAACACAATTAGGGTAAAGGTGACAGCGCTAGGATGCTTGAGCCAAGTGAAACAATCAGCGCTCGGAAGATAGCTAACAGAAGATACGACTTAGCAGAGAACCGCCCATATTTTATAAATAGAGCTGGTGGACCCTCAAAGGGTGAAGCTCTACCAGTTGGTCCTAAAGACCCTGGGTTGCTCCTAAAATAAAGCTATGATTCTAATCACAGATACTTCCTGGCTTATAAAAGTCCTGTGCATAGCCATACTGGCTGGGATAACCAGGGCATACACTGTACCCAGTGGGAGGAGAGTAATGAATTTTCCCAAAGATGCAGTTACAGAGGGTGGTCAGGTCTCTCTTACCAGCTTGAGTTCAGTCACACTGTGCGAACTGGGTCTGTGACAGACCTACAATTTCAAGTGGAAACCAGTGGCCCTGAGACTGAATGTGGCCCTCGGCTGCTGTTCTGTTTGGCCTACAGCCTACACAGTGTCATTACATTTGGAGTTGCCTGTTTTTGTTTTTTTGTTTTTTTTTTTTACAGAGAGAGAGCACAAGTAGGCAGAGTGGTAGACAGAGGGAGAAGGAGAAGCAGAGTCTCCGCTGAGCAGGGAGCCCGATGTGGGGCTCGATCCCAGGACTCCGGGATCATGACCTGAGCCGAAGGCAGACGCTTAACGACTGAGCCACCCAGGCGCCCCTGGAGTTGCCTGTTTTTGGTCCAGACACGCTCTGTAGTTCTAACAGCCCATTCCACCTGCTGCCCACTTCTGAGAGGAATTATCACAGACTCTGCCTCTGAAAAGTCACCTCCTGCTCCTGGGCTCCCACTGGGATCTAATAGCTCCCCAGAGACCTGAACCATCTGAGGTCAAAGCTGTGTCCCCCACTGGGCCGTGAACACCCAAGGGTAGGGGCCCTTTTTACCCTGCTCCTTACAGCACCAAGATAGTGGTCACCAAGGGCAGGCCTCAGTACACGCTTCCTGAAGGACTGAGTGTTTTCTGTGGAAAACTGTGTTCAAAATTCCCAGAACTGGCTTTACACAAGCTTTTGGAACGCCTCTCTCTGGAATTTAGAAGTACACTCAACATTTAGAAATGTAACAATACATTTCAAACACAAAAGTCAAAATGGATTAATTAATAATTATCAAATGCCTAGGATGTGCTTGGAATACTTGCTGAGGGACATACTTCTATAAAACAAAGGCTGCTAGCTTTATCCATACTAACCCCGAACTGGAAACATTCCAAATGTCCCTCAACAGGTGAATGGATAAACTGTACCAGTGGACTAGTGCTCAGCAATAAAAGGAATGAGCTACTGACGTGCGCAGCCCACGCGGGGCCATCTCGGGAACACCAAGCCGAGTGCGAGAAGCCAGACACTAAAGAGTACGCACTGTAGGATTCCATTTATGTGAAATTCTAGAGCAGGCAAAACCAAGCTACAGGGACCAGGAGCAGGCCAGTGGTTGCCTCTGGCTGAGGGTGGGGCTGGGACTGACTGCAAAGTGGCACGGACAAAGAAGGAACTTCTCAGGGGGATGGAAAGGTTCTATTTCTTGATGATGGCGGTGGGTGCACTGGTCAAAACTCACCAAACTGGACAATTAAAATGAGTGCATTATTATGTTCTACTTCAATAAGAATGACTTTAAAAAATTAAAAAAAAATTAGAAAGAAAAGGAAATGAAGAGAGAACGAACTCAAGGCTGCTAAACTTGTTTGAAGATACACATCTCCACAAACTGCTGGATGGACCAGGAAGTTGAAATCTGTTCATCAAGGGGAATATGTAGCGCATTTGGCTGGGTAAAGAGTTGAACGCAGCTAAAGCAGGAGCCCTAGGCTTTAGTCGAAATCAGCCTTCCCCAAAAAGGTTAATGTAAAATTTGGCTCATCCACTGGAACTTTGAGAGTTGTGTAATTTCACAAATGTCCTACCTTCTAGCCAAGGTGATAAGTGAGTCTCCCACAGTGATGATCAGGGATGAGAATGCTCTGAGTTTGAGAATCCGTTCTAGCTAGGGCGAATGCACCAGAGCCTAGAGTACATACACACCTGGGTGTGTGTGTGCACATGCATGCATGTGGGGTAGTGCATGTATGCTTGTATTAATGAGTATGTATGGAAGGCACAGGAATCCACATCATAACACACTTGTCCCCATGGTGCTCAATGTATTTTTAAAATTTATTCATTCAATTATAGACATCTCAGTTCTATTAGATCTAATGGAAATTTTATTAGTCTAGAACAAAACAGAGATGTCATCAGCCCAATTGGTTAAAAATGTAGTTTCTATCTTCGCAAAAGGACCCACAAGCTCTATAGCTTTGGGAGCTGAGAAAGAGAATTTGTCCTGTGGAAGATCCCAGCTTGGCATCCTGGCTCCACGTTCTGGGAACAAAGGGAGGGGGCAGGAAGGAAGGGGCCCCTTCCACCTAATCAGGGGCTTCCATCACAGCCCCCGTGGAAGCTGTGGTCTCCATCCAAAGGGACCCACCAGGAAATGACATCTGAGATTGTTGCCCCCTGGCTCAGGTAAATATAGGGTGGGGGCCTTGAGAAAACTAATTTGGCAGTCTGTTTTTAATAGAACAGAAAACAAAATGCTTAAATTTCTTCCCAGAGCCAAGTTGCTAATTACATGAGTTTTAAACAAGCTGTGTGTCAATAAAAGGATACAAGACAATGGAGTACCAGCCAGAATGGAGGCTGGGTTCTCCCTGCCCATGCCCCTGGCCCCATTCTTGGGGTGGATGAAGCCACTTGCCCAGTTGGACACGGTCCAAGACTCAGCTCAGACCTGTCCTCTCTGGCGGGTCACAGACCTGCCCCTTCTACAGCCCACAGCTCCCGTTTCATGCCAGGCCACTCAAAACCCCACCACAGCTCTTACTGTGCTTATTTGTCTGGGTAACCCCAGCCTCTCTCCTGGAGGTCCCTTCGGCATCATGTCCATCTTTGTGTCCCTCCAGCACCTAGGTGACTGTCCAGTGCAGACCGTCCAGAAAGACACCAAGAGTGTGCTGGGAGCACCTCTAAACTGTACTTCTTGTCCCAAGGCTCCTTCCTCTCCAATCCAGCTCTCAAATGTCCCCACCCCTTCTCAGAATTTGGAGATAATCCCCAAAACATTGAGTGCCCTGATTACTTTTAGAAGAGATGTTTGCAAATTCTCCATGACTAGCTCCCACCTTCCCTCTCTAGCCTTGTCTCAGGGTCTCTTACTAAGCCGCACGCTCCCCACCCCATAAACCACAGGGGCTCTTTGCCCCTCTTCAGAGGCCTCCTGCAGTCTCCTGCCTCTGCACCTTTGCCCAGACTTCCTTCAGCCTAGGATGCCCTGCTCTCTCTTCGTCTCCAGCTACCCTCTCCTCTGGGTCACTTCCGTCTTGGAGGCCTTCCCCCACCTGAGTAGAACAGACCCACCTTCCCCATTTCCTCCCAAGAGGGTCTGTGCTCTGCCACAGCTCATCCACTAAACTATAAGCAGCCCGAGAGCAGGGGCCAAGTCTTAATCATGCTTAGAACCCAAAAGCGCACCACAGAACACTTTGTACTGTCTGAATCAGGTTCCCTGTGATGTATTCTTATAGCACCAATGACTTTTCTTTAGTAACACTTACACTTTCCGGTGATATATTTATTTGGTGATAATAAGACAGAAACTCTATGAGGGCAGAGACTCAATCTCTCACTGTACACCCAGTACTCCGTACCTACTATTGAACAGAGTAGGTGTCCAATAAATTTGGGTTATTCCTCAAAAAATTAAAAATAGAACTACCATATGATCCAGCAATCCCACTTCTGGGATTAATTCAGAAGAATTAAATTGAAAAGAATTTAAATCAGCATCTCAAAGAATTATTAGCACTCCCATGTTTATTGCAGCATTATTCACAATAGCCGAGATAGGGAAACAACCTTAATGTCTTTGGCAGACTAATGGCTAACACAAATGTGGTTTAGCCATCCAATAGAATATGATGCAGCCTTAAAAAAGGAAATTCTGTAACATGGATGGACCTGGAGGACATTACACTAAGTGAGATAAGTCACTCATAGAAAGAAATATACTACATGATTCTGTTTATACAAGGAAATCTAAAATACTCAAACTCCCGTAATCGTAGAGTGGAATGGTGGTTGCCAGGTGGGGGGGGGGGGGGAGGAGGGGGATGGGAAATTACTAAGCAACAGGCACAGTTTCAGTTAAGCAAGAGGAGTAAGTTCTGCTGTATGACACTGTGCGTATAATTAACAATAATGTACTGTGCACTTAAAAATTTAAGAGGGTGGACAGCATTTTAAGTGTTCTTACTACAATACATATGTACACATCAATGTACATAAATAAAATCTAAAACAATAAAATAAATTTGATTAATGAACTGAAGTGAACAAGAAGCATAACTGATTTTTAGCAAGTTAGAAGGCAAGGCTTAAACAGTGCTGTGAGTTTCTAAAAAAAGAGCTGTTACTAATTATAGGAAGTACAAATAACCTCAAAATAAACATCAAATATCTGGGATTGCTCAGGTATTAAATATACATTTTCAAAAATAGTCACTTCGGTTAACAATAGCAGCCACTTCAGTTAAACATGTGCGAGGAGTCCTTGTATTGTTTTCAGGCTGGGTTTACTTTGCAACTGGAAAAGGCTGTTTCTGAAAATGTGACTGGGGTTGGGTACAGAATGATAGCTCAAAATAAACGATGGCAGCAAATATTTACTGAGCTCTCTCAACATTCCTGCACTTTCTACCAACATAATCTCTCCTAATCCTCACAACAACCCCATGAAACAGGGGCTATCGTTATCCCTATTTTCTAGGTGAGGATACAGAGACTCAGAGAGGTTAAATAACTTACCCAAGGTCACACAGCTATTTCCTAGGAGAGCCAGGATTCACACCCAGGGACTTGCATCCCAGAGCCTGTGCTTTTATCCACTGCAGGGCACCACAGGTATGCCAGGATGGTGGCATTCGAGGTGATTTTTATTTTTTTCTTTTTGATCTTTTTAAAAGTAAAGTAGTTTTATAAGTGTCCTACAATAAATATATACTCTTTTTGTAATAAGAAAAGAATAAGCATATTGTAAAGATTATTGGTCCCTATGTGACTGGGCTAACAATATCACTGAGGAAGGCTTTCCTTTTCTTCTATAATGGTGTTTAGCGAGGGTCTGGATTTCTAGCATTTTCCAGCCTATCACTATCTCAAGAAACCCTGAGGGTGAAGTACTGTCTTTGCAGTTAGTTACAGGTAACCTCTGGGGGAAGAGTCGGCCCTGGATCAGCTGTACTTGCCAGAGCAGTGGGAACAAGCTGGTAGGGAGATGAGTCACAGACACTGCTCCTGCTGCCCTCTCTGCTTCCCCTCACCCCAAGCTGATCAGATGCACAGGTGGGGTGCGGTGGGGGTAAGCGGAGGCGGGGGCAGCAGTGGGGTGGGGGAAGGGTTCCAGGCTCCCGCTGGGTGTGGGGGAGGGGCTGATCCTAAACCCTGTCCTGGAGATCCAAGACTGCCAGGGAAGAGGAACAGGGGCCTCCCTACGGGCGCACACCATGGAGGGGTTCAGGGTGTGTTCACCTCAAAGTGTTCAGTTGGTGGTGGCCCCCTCTTGGAGAGTGTAACTGGCTACAAGAAAATCCCTGTGGTTGCAGAGCTCCCTGTCTGACTGTGCCTGGCCTGAAGGGGGTTTGGCCACTGAACATACCACAGTTGAAATAAAACCAAGGACCAAATCTGTCCTTGGAGGGGCTTGGTGTTGTTTATCCCCTATTTCCACTCCCAACTCCTTCTTCCTTTGGAATTTAGTTCAAAACTCTCTGAACGAATTTATCGGTGCCTGTTTCCTCCTAAAATAAACAAGCCAACCTCACAGCCTCTCTCTTTCCTCTGGGGCTGCTGTAAAAATAACAATGGGGCAGATGGGGGCCATGTGACCCCCAAGGCCGCTCACATCATGGGATCACACCATCCCGCACACAGGTGGGGAACAGAGAAAGGCTTCATTTGAATATTTAGCCTGATGAACGCCACGGCCTCTGGTCAGGTGACCACGTCAAAGGGGGAAATTGGGTTTCATATCTCGTTTTCCATCTCAGACTAAAAATGAGGTTAAGAAGCAAGTCCATTTAAAGAGCACTGGGCCCCGGAAGGAGACAGCAACACTGTGTGGCATTTTAGTCTCTTTGCCAGAAAGAGAGGTTGGTGAAAATTTACCAAGAAAATCCCCCAAGTTCTGGAGCCTGGTTCAGCCATTTCGCTTCGCTGGGCCTCAGTTTCTACATAAATCAGATGGGTTAGATGATCAATAAGAATTTTTTCTTTCCAGATCTTAAATTAACTATACTAGATATCAGCTAGTTATAGTACCAGCATAAGAACATAAAACCGCTCAGCTGGCTACAGGAATACCCAATGACTAATCTAAGGGAAAAAATTATCAAGTAACAAGATTCATTTTACTCTCTTTGTACCACTGGACTCATGTACTATGGCACACAGGGCTGATTGGAAGGTCCTTGCATATTTCCACAAGGGTCTTTAGTTGCTCTGAAGTATAATTTGTCACCCAACTGCCAACACCTCTGTGCTGAAATTACCAGAGGAAAAGTCACAGAATTTGAGGCATTCAAGAATGCTTAAGAGATCATCAGATCCACCCTTCTAAGATAGAAGTAAGTGAATCCAGGAATCAAGTGTCATACACCTAGAGATTGCCCATTCCTCATTTTCAAGTGGGCGTTGTGTACCTAAAGCAAGAAAGCCTCTCACAATACATCTATAAATCAGACAGTCAGTTTGTACTTGTATTGGATTTTCTCGAGACAAAAGGCCAATGAGACACAGTCTCCACCCAAGTGTGAGAAGGCTAAATATTTACAAACAAGGCTTCTACCTTGACAATACATCTTGTCATTCTGTGGTTCAGAAGGGCAAAAAGACAATATTTCTTCAAGCTACACTTTTCTCAAGAGAAATGTTAAACCAAGAAGGTGACAACTTTGGGATCAACAAACCGCTTGCAAGCAACTTCCGACCCTCAATACCCTGCCCTGCCCTGTTCCTCCTTTTAAACAATCCCAGTGTTGCGTGAGTGTTCTGTGAGCATTTGGACAACAGCCAGTCATGAAGACCAGGGCCAGCCATTAAGTTATCGGCTAACCCACTCCTAAAGCCAAACTATTAGTTATTTCTGGGTTTATGGCACCGATGGAAAGATAGATCAAGTCAGTGGGGACCATGTGAATCCACATTGGGTTCTTTATTTAAAAAATGACTCAATTGGGGCGCCTGGGTGGCTCAGTTGGTTAAGCGTCTGGCTTTGACTCAGATCATGGTCCCAGGGTCCTGGGATTGAGCCCCACATTGGGCTTCCTGGTCAGCGGGGAGCCTGCTTCTCCCTCTGCCTGCTGCTCCCCTTGCTTGTGCGCTCTCTCTGTCAGATAAATAAAATCTTAAAAAAAAATGACTAAATTATTTTAGTTAATAAAAGTTCACGTAGTTACCAACAGTATTTCAAAATGGTCAAATACCTCCAGAAAGGAAATACTTTGAAATATTTGTAAATAGGCAATGGTGCTCAACCACCCTAATAATAAAAATGAAAATTAGAATTATAATGAGATGCCATTCACCTATCAAAGATAAAGTGAAGATAAGGGGAAAAAAAATCAGTAATGCCCTGAGTTGGGGAGGATGTATTGTTGACAGGAATGTAAGTAGGTACATCTTCTAGAAAAGGCATTTTGGCGTCGGCTAACTCCGTAAAAAGACCACAATTCCATTTGACTCAGTAATTTCACTACTAAGTGCATCTTTTTTTTTTAACTGAAGTATAATTGACATGCAATGTTATATTAGTTTCAGGTGTGAATATAGTGATTTGACGATTCAATACATTATCCAATGCTCACCCCAATAAGTGCAGTTATCATACAACGTTATTATAACGACTACATTATTATATCGACTGTATTATATCGACTACATTCTCTATGCTGTACTTTTTACCTCTGTGACTTATTTATTTTATAACTGGAAGCTTGTACCTTTTACTTCTTATCAATTTCACCCATTCCCCGGCCACTTCCCCTCTGGCAACCAGACCCTCAGTCTGTTTGATTTTTTGTTTCTTTGCTCATTTGTTTTCTATCTTAGAGTTCCACTTGCACACTACTATGCAAACCGTATATACTTGCACTGCGCGCAAAACTATATTCTGTAGCACAGTTTGGATGCCATCCATCAAAAGGATACCAGCTGTTAATTTGGGCACATCTATATGATGGAACACTCTAAAAGTCCTGACAAGGACCTGCTGCAAGACTGACTGCTAAGTGGAAAACTCTCAGTGCAGAGCAGTGTGCGGGACCCTCCCGCTCTGGGAGACACTGCAGACAGGGTTTGCTCTGGGAGAGGAACTGGGGGTGTGGTTGGGACACTCTTCACCATCTAACTTTCTGTAACGTAAGCTTACCATCTAACTTTCTGTAACGTAAGCTTTTACTTCTGTAACGTAAGCTTTTCATCTCAAGTATGTACACACACTTGTGCAAAATGAAACGTGAAATGCTGAGTAATGGTCTGATTTGTGCTTTGCACTGTGATTTGGATTCAAGCAGGAGTGGTTTTGAGAAAGAGACTGACATAATCCAGGCGAAGAAGAGGTTTCTAAAGGAAACTGCGTCATGGCACATGTGAGAAATATCCCCAGATACCAGAAAGAAGATTATGGCAAAAAGAAGTGGAAACATGACGAGAGCCGGGGCCCTCGGCCACAAGAGAACACCTCCTCCGGGTCATTGTCTTTGGCAGGTTCACCCAGCTCCCTTCCTGGGCTGCATTCTCCAAGCATTCTTTCCACACACCTATTGTCAAATCCATCTATTTCCTTTATCCTCCCCTCTCCTTTTTTGGGTTCCTGGAATAGCAAGGTCCTTGTTGGTCTAAGTCCCAGGATATTTCTCATCTTCCATGGAAAGCAAAGATGCCTTGAAAGCGCTGCTATTTTCAGCATGTGTCCACGTCTGCCGGCTCCAGATGCCGGTGCGTGAGACCCGACTTCTGGCCATACTCTGGGTCCTCTCACTCTATGTATGCTTCATTACTCATGTCTCTGGGGCACTTAAGCATTCACACCAATCATTCAGACCCTCACAAGGTCTAACTCTGTGAGGAAAGTACTTTTCTTCCCATTTTATAGAGGAGGAGACTGAGGCTCCCAGAGCTGGAGTAGCTTGCCCAGGTCACCCCGCTGGTAAGGGGAAGCACCAGAGAAATGGAAAAATGTCTCAGGTCAGTATTGCTCGGCACTATACTGCTCCACTTCCATCTAGAATCCTGCATTTACAATCTATCACTCCCACCCTCCAGTCTGGGGGGGTCCCCCATTGGTGCACAGTGACTGGGGGGAGAGGGCTTTTGCCACACCTAACAGTTGGGATGGAGGTTATATAACAAGAACGTCCTCGTTATAGCAGTGAACTTATTAAACATCTGAAAATGTAAACGAGACATCTTTTAAAAAAATCTCTTCTTTCTTTTTTAGAGGTTCCTAAAACTCCTAACTTCCAAAGAAGTACAGAAACGTTGGGGGGTGCTCCTCCATGGAGTGAAGACCCAGGCAGAGGAGAGCAGTGTCAGGCCAGGACTCCCTGTCAGATGCCCACGAGCTAATGCAACCATTAGTCACTGGGTCACCCAGGGACCACTGTGGGGTAGTGAGCTCCATTTCCTTTCAAAGCCCTCGCCGGGGAGGATGGTGGCTAGTCACAGAGCACAGCCCAGGGCTCCCGCCCCACCCAAAGACACCCCCTCCCTCAACTTACATCCTCCAAGAGGGCAGCATTCATGCTGGCAAGACAGGGATGTGGGGCACAGCACAAGTCCATTTTGGTAGTTTTCCCAGGTTTGTAATCCTCTCTTCTCTCACTTGACTCCGGGGGCGGGGGGCGCAGAGCACACAGGAAAGGGCAGGCTCAGAAGGCAGACTCAGAACCACCCCAGATTCCTCCAAGTGGGGATCCGTGTGCAGCAACACCCTGGACAGGCTGCTTTCTGGACCCCACCCCACACTCCCCATGTTGTTTGTGCTGAGGTCAGGAAGTAGCCTATTAACAAGTTCCCTGGGGCCTGAGAATCACAGCAGTAGAGCTTCTTGGCCTCATTCACAGACCCATCAACTCCAGGGCAGAAGTGGGGTGAGACAGGGAGACCTGAGAACAGGTCCCACAGAGGAAGAAATGACAGCGATAATCAGGGAAAAGAAAACCAACCAATCAGCCAAACCCACACAAGCCAAGTGGCAGACCCAGGGCTGGTTCTGTTACTGTTCAGTGCGACACTCCCAGATGCTCATAGTCATAATTCTGGGTAATCAAGAGAACGTTAAAAAAGATAATCCTTTAATGGCTTCCTATTCCTCCCAGAATAAAATCCATGCACTTCCCTAAGGCCAACAGCTCTCCCCAGCAAGCCCTCCCGACCTCACTGCCCACCACTTCCCAGCTAATCACCAGCCTCTAGCCTTCCCTGGACCTGCCAGGGCTTAACTTCCCTTGGCCTTGGCCTACGAGATGTCCTTCCCCCAATGCCCTGCCAGGCTAGTCCTTTTATTCTTTGGGTCTTCACCTAAATGTCACCTCCTCAGAGACCCCTTCCCTGACTCCCCATCTAAAGTAAGACCGCCCCTGCTGTGGGACTCAGCAATTACTTTCTTCAAGTCTTTGTTTCAACTTGCATTTGTTTTGTATTTCTGCTCTTCTGTCTCCCTCCCTGGTGTATACTCCAGGAAGGCGCGACAGGGTCTATCCTGTTCTGTTAAAAGTAAAGCGCCTGATACCTGAAACATAAGAAATGGACCAGGAGGAACCTAGCAGAGTTTGGTGCATGGCAGATATTCAATAGAAGAAAACCTCTTCCCCTTTCTACTATCCTTTCAATGAGAATGCAGGGCTGTGTGTGTGGGTCTTTCCCAAAGACACCATCAACAATTGCTGAAGGTAAAAAACCCAGGTTTGGTGTTTGTAGGGGAAAAGCATCAAATACATGGAAACTTGCCCCACCTGGTACCCCTCCCCAGCTGCCCCCTGTGTGTGTGACAGTAAGAGAGAGATGAAGAGAGAGAGAGAGAGATGTTTCCCCAGTTTGTGTCCTTGTCTCTTGCGGTTAATAGCACGCATTCTGGAACCAGGCTGTGTGGTTTGAATCCCACTCAGCCACTTACTAGCTGCTTTGGTTATCAGTCACCTTAAAACTCAGTGGCTTAAATAATAACTTAGTATTTTCTCCGGTCTGAGGGTTGACTGGGCTCGGCTGGGTGGTTCTCCATCGGGGAGTGTCATGAGGTGACAGTCAGATGGTAGTTGGGGCTGGAACCATCTGAGGGCTCAGCTGAGCTGCTTGTCCTTGATGGCTTTTTCACTCACCTCAGCTAGGCTAGAGGCTGCCTGAGCCTGCTGGCCTCTCCATGTGACTAGCCTGGGCTTCCCTCACAGTATATTGGTCTCTGGGTAGTTGGACTTTTTAGATGTCAGTTGGCTGCCCATAGATCCAGCTGGAACCTTCAGGACTTCTTATGATTTAGACTTGGGAAGTCATCAAGCATCACTCCTGCTGAATTCTACTCATCAAAAAGTGAGTCAGAAGGCCACCCTAGATTCAAGGGGAGGAGACTGCACCAGGGCATGAATATTGGGAGCACTGTTCATGGTGGTGGGGGTGGTGGGAGGAGGAGAAGGCATTTTTTTGAGACTAGCTACCACACTTCTAGAGGACTGTGGGCAAGTTACTTAACCTCTTTGTGCCTCAGTCTTCTCTCCTACGAAATGTGGTAATAGTTCCTACCTCATAGAGCTCTTGTGAGGAGCAAATGAGTTAATAATATATGGAAAGCAATTTACAATGCGCTGTGGAAGTATTAGCCATTATTATTATTATTACTCAAGAGTAAGGAGCAAACATTTTCTCTGACTAATCTCTGTAATCCAATGTCTATGAAATGTTTGATAATCATGAGCTGCTCCACAGAGGATAGTAAGATAAGTGATCTTCTCTCTACTAAAAAAAAATTGTTTTTCATTTAAAAGCCTAGGTAAGTTTTGAAGTTTGGGTAGAAGTGGTCATCATTTCTCATGATCAAGTATGCATTTAAAATATTGACAAAAACTAAAAAGAGCTTCCAGGGATTGGCGAATGCCCTTCTGAGTCACAGTGATGACAGGCTCACATCAGGGACAGGAGCAGCAACACTTGTGGTGTGGAATTTCCTGTGGCAGTGGCGGAAAAGGAGCCATGAATGCGTCTGTCAGCAAACTTCCCCGAAACAAAAAGGAACCAGGATTTCCTGTGGGAGGCCCAAGGAGCGAGTGGTGTCCAGGACCTCACACCCCAACTGGCCTTAGCACTGCCAGAAAACAGGATCTGCCAACAAATCATCGGTGGTCAGCCCCATTCCCTGGGGATGGACCCTTCTGTTGCTGCCAAATTCAAACAAAGCTCTGAAACAAGCATTGAGCTCAAGCTCTAAACATAAAAAATGGCTTCGTGATCTGAGCCTGAAGACCTATGTTCTGTTCTACAGAATTCTCTACCATGTCATCCTTTACCTCTCATTCGTCAGTATTCTGTGCAGCCTTCAGGACAAAATCCAGTCTCCCCCCGCCCCCACATGCTCATGTTCCAGCCACATGTACAACGCACGTTCTTCCAAAGGGCCCCAGCTCACACATCTCCCCCTGTTCTTGAACATACCCTTTCTCCTGGCTGGAAAGGGGTAACAATAGTAAGGGCAGCCATGGTTATCTTTCCCTTGACTATGCACCAGACAGGTGCTGTGGTAGGAGCTTCATACCATCACCTCACTGTATCCTCACCCTATGTGATAAGGCCCTGAGCTTGCTGGCTGATGAACTCGCTCGTTTACCCTGATCAAGACGCACTGCTTCATAAGGTTAGACATATAGATCAATGAAATAGAATTGAGAGTGCAGAAATAAACCTTCATATTTATAGCCAACTGATTTTCAACAAGGGTGCCAAGACAATTCAATGGAGGAAATTATTGTCTTTTCAACAAATGATGCTGGGACAACTGGATATACACATGGGAAAGAATCAAGGTGGACCCCAACCTCACACCATATATAAAAATTAACTTAAAATGGATCAACGACCTAAATGCCAAGTGCTAGAACTATAAACCTCTCAGAAAAAAATATAGGATTAAATTTTCATGAGCTTGGGTTAGGCAAAGTGACAAAAATTAAAATAGATAAATTAGCTCTCATTAAAATGAAAAAGTTCTGTGCTTCAGACAATACTATAAAGACAGTGAAAAGACAACCCAGGACATGAGATAAAATATTTGCAAATCATTTATCTGACTAGTATAGAGGATACATAAAGAATGTTAAAACTCAACAATAAAAAGACAAATAATCCAATTAAAAATGGGCAAAATATCTACATATACATTTCTTCAAAGAAGATATATAAATGGTTAACAAAGCACATGAGAAGATGCTCAACATCATTAGCTGTCAGAGAAATGCAAATTGAAATCACAATGAAATACCACTTCATACCTACTGGGATGGTTCTAATCAAAACAACAGTGTTGATGAGGATATAGAGAAATTGGAATGCTTGTACTCTGCTGGCGGGAATGTAAAATGATGCAGCCACTTTGGAAAACTGAGTTCCTCAAAACACTGAGTTACCATATAACCCAGCAATTCTGCTCCTAGGTAAATACCCAAGAGAACTGAAAATGTATGTTTTCACAAGAACTCGTACATGAATGATCACAGCATCATTATTCAAAATGGCCAAAACAGTGGAAACCCAATTGTCCATCACTTGGTGAATTAATAAAATGTCACAGAGCCACACAATGGAATGCTATTCAACCATAAAAAGGAATGAAGTACTGATACCTATTATAACATAGATGAATGCTGAACACACAATACTAAGTGAAAAAAGCCAGATAAGAAGGCCACATATTCCATTTATATGAAATGTCCAGAATAGGCAAATCCATAGAGACAGAAAGTAGATTAGTGGTTGCCAGGGTCTGGGGGGTGGGGGAGAATTGATAGTCATTGCTAATGAGTACAGTTTCCTTTTGGGGTGATAGAAATGTTCTAAAATTTGTTTTGGTAATGGTTGCACAATTTTGTAAATACATAAAAAAAACCTACTAAATTGTTAAGAGAGAGAGAGAGAGAGAATGCAAATCCAAAAGAAAAAAAAAGGAGGGGGAGAAGAAGAGCCCCTTCTCTTAGTAGCTTCACTGATTACCTATTTCCCATTCCCCACTGGGGGCTGGTGGGGTCCCCACTCACTGGACTTCTTGATCGGAACTCCTGTAACACACAGGATAGACCTGACTTGTTTGCAGGTCTATCCACCCCAGCTGAGTATGAGCACCCTGGCCAAAGCCTGTGTCTAACTCATTTTGAATCCTGGCATCTAGGACAGTGCTTGCCACCCGGTAGATAATCAATCTAAATGTGTGTTGAATGAATAGTCTCTAGCATGCCCCTAATACTACACAATTTTTATACCATCACTTCTAAAATAAAAGAATATCAAAAAGATCACACACACACACACAATATCTGTCTGTTATTTTAAAATTCTATCAAATATTTTTTAAACTGGATGATTGATTAGAGTGGTATCTCTTTTCTATGGTTAGCAGGACATATGATTTCAAAATTTAAAAGCGAATCATCAATAACATAACTGAAATATGTGGAAAAAAGGCAGGAACACTTATCTAAAAATAGAATATTCAGTTCCTGAACAACAAACTATATTTCAAACAACTTGACAAACATTTCTCTTACTCTATAAGACAGAAGACTTTAAGAAGCAAGACACCAATATGAAGGCTGATTAAACTCAGACTTTGAGAACTCTTTGGCCTTCCACAAAAACAACAACAATAATACAAGGAGATGATGAAAGTAATAAGAACAGCCAACATGTATTGAGCACTTACTGTGTGCTAGGCGGGGCATCGTTTTCTGCTTTCTATGTGTTAAGTCAGTGACAACAACATGGCGCGTGAGGTATTATTATTACACTCCTTTTCCAGACCCCTAACTTCCCTGAGGCCACATGAGTGGTACACGGCTGAGCTGAACCCAGGGTGTCGAAAGCTACTGCCCACGCTTCTCACTATACTACATTCAGGATTTCAATCCCTTGATGGACCCAGGAAAGCAATTTGTTTGAGTCCAGGTTTACAGACTGATTGAGGCAGGTCACAGAAAAGACCCCGGGGGTTGTGGGAGGAGAAAGAAAACACGAATATTCAGGAACTGAAATCCAGCTGTAATTATCTGACAGCTGAACGTCTATTATTTTATATATCCTTTATATATCAGGTGGGAAATATCTGAACAGACAATGTGGTCAGTCAAAACTTGCAAAACCTCACCCCGCCCCACGCTGAAGGCTGGTTCCCTCTGGGCTTTCAGCCCCAGGCCTCCCTACCTCCAGAGAGTGGGCAGCTCCACATCAGTCCCTCTCATTGTGCTCAGTGTCTCAGCCGTTTCCTTCTTGGCCTTCACCACTATTTACAAGGATTTATTCATTTGTTCATTTGTTTACCTGCTGTTCTTGTCTGACTCTCCCATCAGAACATGAGTTCTGTAAGGGTAGTGACAGTGTCCATTTTGTGGCTTACTGTTTGTTGAACGGGTAACAAGTCTATTGAGGTGACACCTTCCTTTCATAACAATTGGGTGCATCAGTGACCGGCTGGGTGACCACACTAGGCTGTAGCCACTCCAGGCCAGGGGCGGTACCTTGTTCATCTCTACGCTCCCCGTTCCTAGCCTGGTACCTGGTACACAAGGGCTCAGTACATCTCAGTGGAACTTGTTCCTTAATGAGATGCTGTCAACCCAGAAGTCAGTCTCTATTGGCATGCCTCAAGGCTTGCCCCTGGGCCCTGTTCGCCCAACATCTGGATTCAAGGGTGAAAGTCCAAGGGCATGCTGATGAAGCCTGGGAATGCCTCAAATGTGGCTGGGAGGAGCCACAGCAGACAAGGAGAGGAGCTAAGAGAGCATGAACTGCAAACCCCAAGAAATGAAGCAAAAAATCAAGAAACCCTGCAGCAACCACAGGATGGGGAGTTGGGGCTGCATGTCCAGGGAGCTCATGGGATTGCAGTCTCTGGTGCTGCAGAAAAGCTGGGATGGTCCTGAGCTATATCTGTAATTGAGTGGTGAACAGAATGAGGGAAAGAATAATGCTGCCTCACCCACCCCGTTTATTCAGTTATTATTTCTACCCAAGTAAGGCCTGAACATCCTTGCTCCAGGGGTACTCAGCAGGCATTAGCAGGCTGCTCTCAGAAAGTCTTCATGAAGTTCTGCGCTCACACTCAGAGCCGAGGCTGTGCAGCCCACCTTAAGGACAGGATCCACCTGCCATCGCTGCCCGAGCAGGGAGCTGCTGGCCTCCTAAGTCTCTTCGGCTCTCTGCTCTCCCCACGCTTCTTAGAAGGGTCTTCGCTGCAGTCGAACGTGGCTAATATCTTGCTCCAAGCCTTCTTGGTCTCTTAGGGAGAAGACTCCTTCCTCTTTGTGCACGTGTGTGTTTTCCTCCCTAGGCCTTGTGGGTCCCAAAGCCTGAGAGGGGAAGTCAGTCTTATCGGGACACCCCTAAATGTTCTCTCTCCTTTCTTGGGCCGCCTTCAAACTCCGGCCTTTCGTCTTTCAAGTTCAAAAGACGTGTCAAGTAGGTGTGTTTCCTTGATTATGGTTTGCTTGCACCTTTTCTATTTTTTCTGCACCTTCATTAATTCCAGGTTGGAGCTGCATGCCTCTTTTCCCCCGGTCTGTCAGCTCTTTTGTGATATTATGTTTGGGCGCTTTTGCTGAGTTGGCAGACCCTTGAAATTGCCTGTTCACATTTCCTGTCATGTCTTCAGATGCCCTTTATACTCTTTTTTTTTTTTTTTTTTAAGATTTTATTTATTTATTTGAGAGAGAGAATGAGAGAGAGAGAGAGCATGAGAGGGGGAGGGTCAGAGGGAGAAGCAGACTCCCTGCTGAGCAGGGAGCCCGATGCGGGACTCGATCCTGGGACTCCAGGATCATGACCTGAGCTGAAGGCAGTCGCTTAACCAACTGAGCCACCCAGGCGCCCTGCCCTTTATACTCTTGAAGGCTTTCCTTAATGTTGCTAAAAGTAAGAGGACTTAAGGATGTCAGTATGTAAATGTTAAAACATGCATCAATTTTTGAAGCTAATGTGATTGTTGAAGCTAATGTGATTGTCATGTTATCTGAAGCACATTTTGATTCCTTCTGTTGCATGCATTACTATAATTTATTGCTTTTACTAGCAGGACATTTTCTGCCCCCCCTTCCCCTCCATCTTCCCAGTTTCATTCATTGACTTAAAATGAGAAGGGATTATACAATGAAGGACTTAAACATCAGAAGATGCTCTCAAATTTTCAACTGACAAGTACTGGTCTTGGAGGAATAGGCACAGCTGTTGGAAAATTCAGACCAAGAGTTTTTCTCTTTTAGTGTTATTAACATTTCTAAAAGAGAAAAATTGTACTACTCTTGTTACCAAAGTGAAGTCTGTTGAAGGCAACGCAAAACCTCATCCTTTCAGGAAACCACAAGAATAATTATTTGCTGCTAAAACAGCACCTTCCACATGCTTATATGTTAAATAGATGGACAAGTATACCAGTTGCCACATTAGAATTTTTCACAGTGTTCTTCTTGTCAGACCAGTGCATTATGATTAGAGCCCGAGCCCAGAGATTCATACCAGAAGTTGGGAACATACTTGTGTTCATGCCCAAGTCCAGAAATAAGTCCCAGATGATGTTTAGGATCAGCATGAATTAACAATATTTTAGGAAGTAAACAGGCCAGAAGCCAGAATAATAAGAGAGTGGGAAGGAAAATAAGGATGTGTGGGTAAATGTGCTCTCTTTTCTCATCACGTCAAGTCAAAAACCTGGATGCTGTCATCAGGGGCAAAGGATGTTTCTTAAGAGTGAACCAACTCATATCTTACTCACACCTTTCAAGAAGATCATTTAGAAAATCTTAAGAATCCAAACATTCTTTTATTGGCTACAAGAAAAGAATCAGGAAATGTTCCTCAGACTTTTAGTTAGCTATTACTAGAATAAAATTATTATTATAAATATATCAGAAATTTTTATCCGGGCTTGATGGATATTTTTTATGTCAGCCAAGAAAGCTACAGTTTAGTAACTAAGCTCAATCCTTTGTTCCTAAAGATTTTCTGCTAACTATAATTAAACTAAGGAACATCTGAATGGTAATGGGTTTCCATATGGAGTACACTAAAAATTGCTCCAAAATCAATCACCTTTGTGGGTTTTATTTATAGAGCTCCCAAATGGATTTAGGTAACACTCTCCCCAGTGTTGCCTAAGCCTTCTTGTTTTACTCTGAAGCACAGAGTAGGGACACAAGGGGTCCAGTGATCTGACTTCTAGGGGTAATGTTAAGATTCTGCTGAACACAAGGATGTGCTAAGGCACATCCTAATTGGTAAAGGTCACTTCTTTCTTTTTTGTTTATCCTCATTACCTGTTTCCCCCATACCCCCACTCTCTCCCCTCTGGGAACTATCAGTTTGTTCTCTATAATTAAGAGTCTGTTTCTTGGTTTGTCTCTTTCTCTTTTTTTTCCTTGTTTGTTTTGTTTCTTAAATTCCACATACGAGTGAGATCATACGGTTTCTGTCTTTCTCTTATTTATTTCCCTTAGCATAATATACTCTATCTATATTGTTGCAAATGGCAAGATTTCATTCTTTCTTATGGCTGAGTAATATTCCATTGTGTGTGTGTGTGTGTGTGTGTGTGTACCACATCTTCTTTATTCATTCACCAATTGATGGACACATGGGCTGCTTCTATAATTTGGCTATTGTACATAATGCTGCTATAAACACAGGGTTGCATGTATCCCTTTGAATTTGTGTTTTTGTATTTTTTTGGGGTAGATACCCAGTAGTGCAATTACTGGATCATAGGGTAGTTTCATTTTTAACTTTTTGAGGAACCTCCATACTATTTTCCACAGTGGCTGCACCAGTTTGCATTCCCACCAACAGTGCAAGAGGGTTACTTTTCTCTACCTCCTCGCCAACACTTGCTGTTTGGTAAAGGTCACTTCTAACATAAGAGTGAGTCTGCCATGTTTTGCCTCAAACCTGACACCACAGAATATGAACTATCATGTAGAAATGTCAAATGTTTCTTCCCACCACCTATGACTTTGGCCTAGAGAGGAGCCATGACTGTGAACGTTATGTCCTCCTTGTAATTACACTTACCCCCTCTACTCAGCACCGGATAAAAAGGAACCAGTCTTATGATATCATGAGCGAGAGGAATGAGCCAGGAAAAATGGAGCCACTGGTGAGGTGAGATATGTTACTGAACCCCATGTTCAGAGTCCCCATTTTTGCTTTCACCACTAAGGCATCAGGATTCCTTCCTGGAGCTACACCCTAACTGACCATCTGGTCCCCAGAGCTCTGGACACCTGGGCAGTGCCCTAGGGGTGCCTGGGGAATGCCAATGATGATGTGAGGCCAGCTCTCCAAGTTCAAGTCCCTCCTTCCTCATTCGAACCCCCGCAAGGCAGCGCAACGCTCTACCATCCCACCTGCCATTTGCCCTGTCCCCTACTGATGGGGAGAACTCTGGGTGTGGTGGAGTCAGCGAGTCTTCCTGGGGGGCTCAGCAGTCACCAACCCTCCCCACCTCCTCCTGCAGCCGCACTGCCTGTCCAGCATGCTTTCACTGTCAGCCAGGGCCGCATCCTGCAGCTAGAGGGTGGACTGGGTCCCACAGCATCTGCAGCCTTCAGCGACTGTCCAGAGCACTCATCCTCTGAACCTATGCTCCACAAGTGCACCCTGTCAACAGTGTTTCCCCTGTCCACTCCCCAGACATCAAGCTCAGTCACCCATCTGCCTAGTCACTGGGGAAAAGGCTCTCACGATCCATTGGAAGGCTCTGCTTTCCCAGGAAAGGGAGGGCAAGTGGGGTTTACTTGACCAGGGCTGAGCTTCTGTCAGTGCATGAGTATCAGCAGGTTTAACATAGACAGCAAATCCCAAATGATGAGCACAGTGTAGACATGGAGCAAGGGCTCAATATGGTGGCTGTTCTCATACTGCTATTATGGATACACACCTAAAGAGACTCTTTAGATGTATAAGAGGGATCTGCCTTATGAGACTCTGCTTCTTGAGGGTTAATCCATCAACTGCACCAAGGGATAAGCAGAAGGCACAGCAGCTGTTATCTTTCCTCTTTTAGAGACAGAACACCCATAAGGAAGCCAGAGCCCCACCAATAAAGTCAATGGCAGATGTTTCAAATGTCCTGCGGGGTCACAATTTGGATCTCCTCCCTCATCCAATGTTGACATAAGCGACTGGCGAAGGTGGTGCCGTGATTTACGAGGCCGGAGGGATGGAAGCAGCGTGAGGATGAGTGGGAATGCAGCACTGTGTGCAACAGTTTAAGTTGAAGCAGGTTTAAAGTAGTATAGACTCTTCGGAGTTAACGTGTTGAAACTGAGAGCTGAGGGACTCCAGCCACCAACTGTCCCAAACACAGGCTGGTACTCAAGCTTGGGAACGCCAGCCCTGGTGCAGAGTGCCGTCATCCTTAGCAGCTCTTGGTCCTTGCCCAACAGCTGCTCTGTCTTGTCAGGGCGGCAGGGGCCGCCGAGCACCGACTGCTTGGAACCATGTGTACTATTTCTGTGCACGGGATGTGAGTAAGTGCATGCCATCATAAGTCGGACCAGGATGTGAGTCAGATTGCTATAAAGGGTTAAAAAGAACTGGTCCTCAAAGCCTCCCAGAAGCAGTCTGCCATGCTATAAAGGAGCTACAGTCTGAAAGACAATCGTAATTACTGAGCAAAGGAGAAGCCCTGAAGAATATGGACGATTAGAATTGGCCATGTGATAGTAGCAGTAAAAGACGGACAGCTCGGAAAAGCTGAGGGACATGGAGTTGCTTTACTTTCCTCTTAAAATAAAACATTTTATCTGCAGAGCAACTTTGATGGGGCCAAATGAGTGATCCTAAACTGGCTTTAAAAAAAAAAAATCTATTGGCACTGAGGCATAAAGATACAAAACTGACGTCTACCTATAGCACACTTTGTAACAGTAGAAAATTATTAACCATCCCTATATCCACAAATTAGTTAAATAAAGGGTGTTATATCCCTTTGATGGAAATTAAGCAGCTGTTAAGAGGAATAAAGTAATTTGGCTATACTGGCATGGAATACTGTCTGTGGTAGACCATTACGGCAAGAAAAATCAAGTTGTAGAAAATGTGGTGGGAAATGGCATTTTGGTTAAAAATGGTATGTTTGTACATGTGCAGGAAAAAGTCTGTACGGAGCTGGAGCACACCATTAACAATTGTTAATTGTGACAGAGAGATTTTGTACATCCCTATTCATTGCTTGACTCCTTTACAACAAACGTTACTTTTACAACAGGAAATAAAACTAACAGATATTTATGAGCGAAGAAGAGTATTACGCTGTTTTTCTCTATAAGCAATGTTCTTGGAGGCCTCAGGGTGGCCTAATGGCCCACAGAGTCCCTGACCGAATGGGTGAAGGCACAGCAAGGCAGGACCCAGCTCTCCGCGAGTCCATGGAGGCTGCAGTCAGCATTCCCGAAATGCCATGAGAAAGGAGGGCTTAGAAGCCTCAAGAGCCTTTCTTTACCCATCTTGTGGACCTTGCTTTCTAGCTCCTGGGAGTGTCCCCACGGCCTACGTAGCTTTTGCTTCATGCGTGCTGGGGTAGTTCACTGCCTGCCCAGGACCTGGGGCTGTGATCCCAGGCACATCACCGCTCAACCCTGGCACTTCTAAACATGGTTTTACTGGCTTGTTGTTCAAGGGGTTGTGAAGACTTATCTGGGACAAGTGACAGCAGCAAGTCATCTGCTCCATCTTTTCCCTCCCAGCAAAGCCTCAAAGGACTGTCCTTTGTTTCAGGGGCCAGGGCCAGGGGAACCTGACCTGCCTCTGTGACTACAGGAATCCGACCTAGTGCCTTCCGGGTCAGGCTACCTCACTGGGAGTAAGCTGTGTCCTCTGGGCCACCCCCGAGGGCCCCTTCTCCAGCGGGGGCAGGGGAGACAGCAGGCCCATCTGTTTAGCCACACGGACAGGCCCAGAAATGGTTATGGCTCAGCCTTCTGAAGGCTGAAGAAGCCCAGACGTCACTTCTCAAGCATTTTCTATGCTCCACAGATCTCCTCTGAACGCCTTCCAGTCTCTCCTCCCCGACCGCACGGCCTCCCTTAGGTAACTCCTGCTCACCCTCTAGGTCTTGGCTCAGATGTCGCCTCCACTGGGGAGACTTTCCCAACACTGCAAGGCCAGGCCAGTCGCCCCTCCACCCTGATAAACGCTCCATCTCTGTTCTCACTTTCTGTTTCCCCGTGATAACTGGCTCGATGTCTGTCTTCCCCATGAGAACGTGAGGTCCTCGAGGGCAGAGCCTCGGCCTGTTTTTGCTGCATCCCCAGCGTACGGAGCAGTCTGGCGCCACGACAAAGGCTGACCCATGGGAAGGGTGCCGCGGAGGCCATGAGCATGGGACGCTGCTGACTGGGGAGGGAGGAAGAGTGGTGGGCGGGGCTTCTCTCCTTTGCAGTGACTACTCATCTCCTTTATTTGTTGTCATATGCGTCCAAGGGAATGGTTAGTAGCGAAATGTATGTCCCCTCCCAAACTCAGAAGAATTACGTGGGGTGGGTACTAGTGGTAGACGGCAGCGTTTAGAGGAACTAAGAGATTGCAGCTAACACTCCAGAAGGTTTCTCAGTTGAAATGCAGAACCTTTGATGTTATCTACGCCTCCTGGTTGTTTCTTGGGGCCCCTCCAGCTCTGGACCCCTGGGCTGTCCAGGGCTGCTGGGGGCATCCTGGGAGGGTGAATAGAATCCCCTTGAGACTGAAATCCTCTGCTGACACGAAGGTGAGCCTCAGCAGTGGCAGAGGAGGGGTGGGCCAGGGGTGGGCACTGACCTCGGCTGATGCGCTGCTTCTCCCCAGACAGGATGCCGGGACTGTCGATGATGCTGATGCTCTTCAGGACCTGATTGGGCAGCTGGGAGCACATGAATCTGGAAAAAAAGGATCAAGGTGGGATCAGGAACTGCACATCTCCGAGCTCAGAGGAGCTCCTTGGCTTCTCAAGGTTACTGACGTTGTCCCTAAAGTGGGGACTTGCAGGGGACTGACAGCACCTCCGCTGGTGCCACAGGGACCAGGCGCTGGACCAGGGGCAGGTATGGGAAGGTACCTGCTGCTACCTGCCACCAGATCCTTAACCGTTAATTTTGATTTTAGCTGATATTTACGGAACACTTAGATATTTTACAAACATCATTTCATTTGCTCCTCAGAGTAACACCTTGAGGAAGAAATTCCCGTTAACATCAGAGAAGTAACTTACTCAGCATCACTCAGAGCTGGGCCTTAAAACCAGGTCAGACTGATCCAAAGCCCATCAGCCTCACCTGCCCCTTCTCCATGCTGCTCCTTGCCCAAGCATCCTGGGCTTCTTCTCCCAGGGCATACCATGCCTCCTTCGGGGTCACTGCCCCACTGTGCTGGAGTACCCTAAGCTCCCTGTCCAGCCGTGCCGCCTACTCCCTGGTGTGACCATGGAAGTCCAGTGCCCATGTGGCTTCAGGCCCAGCAAGGGGCAAGCACCTGTGGGCAACACCCCAAATCCTCCAGGTGCCTTGGAGTCCAAGGGGTACCCTAAGAGTGGACAAAGTGGCAGGGGTGCGGGAGAGTCCTGGCCGAGCATCTCAAGCCTCCTTCCTTGGCCCTCACTTGCCTGATACCATTTCTTCCTTCTCATCCCGATCCCCCTGAAGTCAGTTGCCCCGGCCTCAGCCCCACGGAAGCAGAGTGGCGTGGGAGGAAAATTTGGCCTTTAGGTCAGCAGACTGGGTTCAGGTTCAGCTCAGCCTTTGCCAATAATTTGCTGTGGGACCCTGGACAAGGGCTTCCCAGCTCTGGGCCTGTGTCCTTATGTGTAAATGGAGACACTTGGATGGGGACCGGTGAGATCCTTTTTAGCTGTTACTCTAGAGTAACTCTAGAGTAGCAGAGGGAAACACTTTGATACTTTCACCCAGGCAGCAGATCCACCCAAGGTGGATCTCTGGTAGGCACTGTGTCTTTTTTTTTTTAGATTTTATTTATTTATTTGACAGAGAGCGAGAGAGAGAGCACATGCACACAAGCAGGGGGAGTGGCAGAGGGAGAGGGAGACGCAGACTCTCCCCCGAGCAAGGAGCCCGATTCAGGGCTCAATCCCAGGACCCTGGGATCATGACCTGAGCTGAAGGCAGACGCTTAACCAATTGAGCCACCCAGGCACCCCGCAGTGTCTGTTTTAAGGCAAAAACTATAGAGTGCCTCTCCTTCTCCTATATTGTAAATGACTAACTTTTGTATCTGTGTGGGCAGAAGGCTGGAAAATCCTCAGTGAAAGCTCAATTCTTCCATTCAGTGGAACTGGTGGGATCACTGAAAGTAAATATGCTGGGAATGCAGGACAGGGCGGCCACACCAGCCTTCACAGTGCACACGTGGCTGGCACAGCCCCCGGGCCAGGGTGGGGTCACGGCCCCATGGCTGGGGGTGGGCAGTCCTGAGCAAGAGGTACAATTACTGACATTTCAAAATAGCTTTCTTTGAAGGTGCTCGGGACAAGTTTCCCACACATTCTTTCCTATATTTTCAGGTCAGCCCAGGGAGGTGTAGGAAAAGATATTATGATCATTTTGCAGCTGGAAAAGTTAAAGCCCAAAATCGTTATGACATCTTGAGGTCACACCGTGAATGCATGGCCTGCTGGAGACGGCAACCTAATATTTCTGATGTTAACTGAGTTGAACTCAACCCATAAAGTTAAAAACCTCAAAACATTAAAAATAAAGGGTCAGGTTAATTTAAAGAACCCTCATTTCTGATTTTCTCCCACCCCTCATGCACCCTCCAGACCTTTCAATAAACCCCACTGCCCAACATGGGGAGAGCAGATGTGTGAGAACGAAGTGCACAGAGATCACTAAGCATTCATTCTTTGTAAGTTCACGGAGAAAAAACCGCCACGTTTGATGCTCTAGAACTGAGGTAGGACCAGAGTTTTGAGCACATCTGTGGTAGACCACATTTCTTGTCAGTAATGATTCAGTCTCTTATCATAATCTCATCCTTTTTATTAGATGGCTTGAGACATTTGACAATGCTGAAAAATTGCACATATGTGAAACTATTTTATACTAAGTATTCCTGTGAGAGACTGACCTTTCTCCAAAACCACAAGCTCACACTCAATATCAATTTTTCCAAAACACAAAACCCCTGGATTCTAGTGTGGAGTTAATAGAGGCATCCAAAACGTATAAACTGTCCACTCTCTCTGCAAAGTGACAAACCTTCAGCAACTCCCATGCCTCCTGACATAACAGCAGAGGCGAAATCAGGTGAAATCTGTGAGCCACGAAACAAGATGCCAAGATGTCGTCAGATATGGTGAATGTGGTGACGTTACCACACAATAAACAAGGGGGCAGGCTGAGGGGCCCACAGGGATAACTGCAGAAAAAGTGAGGAGGGGGAAGAGGAGGGAGAAAGGGGAGGAAGGAAGGGGAGGAAGGAAGGGGAGGGGCGGGGGCGGGGGAAGATGGTGAGGAGAGGAGGAGGGAGCTCTCCAGGGGCACCCTGAGAGGGGGTGGTTGGGTTGTGTGTGCAAAACCAGGCTACACTCCAGGAAAGAAAGCAAGAAAGTCTGTTAGGTAGGGCGTGTGGGGGGTGTGGGGTATGGGGTCAAGGAGTGGGGGAGGGGGGAGGGGGTGGTGTGGCAAGGAACACAGAGCACGAGTCAGCTTTCAGACCCTTGTGTGGGGGCAGGCCTCATACATGAGGAGTTAGAACCACACATACATTTTCTTAAATAATTATATTGTAATCAGAAAAAATCCTAATGCAATGCTGTTACAGCAATCCTGTCTTACTTTTATGCTCTAAGAAAGAAAGGTGAAAGGCAAGGTTATTTATTGGGTATATTAGAGTCAGCCCCAGGTCAGGCTTTTCTTGCTTATGCTTGTGTGCTGAAATGTTTCCTAGCACAGATTTGCTTTCCCAAGATGGCTTTCCTCCTCCTTCCCAGAGTGACGAACGTAAGTGTATTTGTGCCCTTGCCTTCCACATTTCCCATGAAGTATGCAGACCTGTGGCCGCTGAAGCCCAGGAGCCCCCCAGAAGCTGTCAGGCAGTGTTGCCTCACCCAGGGCTGCCCTGATGCACCTTGTTCTCTGATAAAAGGAGAGGAGGATGGGCACAGACTCTGCGTGTGACCCCCATTCTCTGCCACTCCCACACGCAAAGGCGGCTCAGGGGGAGCAGAAAGGGGGCTGGATCAAGGAATAGTCTGGGCTGTAAGGTCCTGCTGCATAATAAAACTGGGAGGTGAGAGGAGCAGGGATTTTAAAATTCCCTCTAAATGCTAACATTCCAATTTGATGATCAACATTTTAGAAGAACCAGGCAGTACCTTCATGCTGCTTTTGATTTCCAAACAATGTAGGGATATCCAGCAGGTACAGTAATAATAAAATGACACATTTACTGTCCACCTACTATGTGTCTAAACACTGCTTTAAACACTTTCTGTATACATTTTAACTCACTCAATCCTTGCCACAACCTGAGCGGTAGGGGCTATGTGCTGCCATTTACACGGGAAGAGACTGGGGCACAGAGGGGCACATATCACAACTTACCAAGTCACACGGCTGGTAAGTGATGGAGCTGGGATGCTAACCCAGCAGTTTGGACTCGGGCCCGGGTTTTCGACTACTAGGCTGCTACCACCATTTTGTGCATCTGAACCACTACTATGTACCTCATCACAAAGGGCAACATCCCCCAACGAGGGAGTGACGTGCCACAGCCCCGGGACTCCGCACCTGGAGGCTCCCTTGTGACGTGCTCTCAGCCCACTGCTGGAGGGCAGAGGTGCCAGGAGCCAGACCTTGCTCACTCACACTGCGAGCTCTAGGGATCTGAGCAATTCTACCAGCCCGAACCATCAGGTTCAGATCACATCAGATGCTTACAACGGACAGAGTAGGGTGCAGCTTCAAAGCACCTCCTTCAACCCCAGCTCATAGAATAATTAGAGAGAGACCAGACAGAGGACATGACTTCCTAAGATGGCACAGTAAAGAGCACACGATACACAAAAAGACTTTGACAACCAACCCACAATCATTATCATTACATGGTCCTGCCACAAATGGCTGATCGAACCTTCCCTGCCCAGGGGGAATTTAATTTCACATCCAGACTATAAGAAGCCCACAGCTACCCCCTTAGATCGAATCTTATAGCATCACCACTGTTACAAGTCAAGGCTGGCTGCATATGGGCAATTTCATGTGGTGCAACACAAACATGTACTTTTCTAAACCAAAGCCTCTCATTCCTGACAGCCACAGTGGGGAACAGCAAGGCCCCGGTGCTGGGAAGTTCTGCCCAAGTGCAGCGGGTAAAGCTGGTTTTCTGGACTGTCAGGACCAGGACCGTGGAGGCAGCTGCCAGTGAACAACAATGGTTAATGAGCTGGCAGCCACCACAAATCCTGAGCTTGAAGATTAATGGGAAGAGCTTCAGGGGGGTTATTACGGATAAACACACCACAAAATGAACAAATAAACAAACAGGACCAGTTCATCACTCAGATTAAAAAGAAAGTAACAAATTTGCTGGTGATTCTTGGCAAAAGCATCTTTTCCTTCATCTCTGCATCTGAATTAGCTGACGGAGCTCGCATGTGTCTGTACTGATGCGGTATGCTTGTAGGAAGCCAGTTAAAAAAAATCCCAGTGGTCCTAAGTGACTGTAATATTAATATTAAAAAAAGCCTATTACTAAAGCTTCATTTAATTACAGAGAGGTGGCAGAGTATAAGTCCCAAAATACACATATGTATTCTATTATTGCTAAATCTTCACACCAACATGAGACAGTGGGTTTGTATTTTATCATCGCTGTCATCATGCCTGGCTAAAAGGACAGGTGCGCTGGAAGTACCATTCAGATTCCTTCAGCTTGAAAGAAAGTTTCAAAATTTCAATCCCTAGGACCACTGGTTAAAGTTATTTTTCAAAAGGAGACAGAGGCAAGGAGGAGATGAGATTAAGAATTTCTTCTGTGGATGACTACGATTTAAAATTAAACTAGATCCTAAACTAAACAATGCCTGCAGCTATCTGGATAAAAAAAAAAGACTACCATGTTTAGAAAAGCAGACTGAGGGAGAAACATAACATCCAGTTCAAAAGCAGATTGCTGAGGGGAAATGTCAGAGCCAGTCCTGACACTTCTGGAACTGACCAAGATACGCGGAGCCTCCCAGGCCTTGTGTCTTCGGCGGGGGCTGCTGGTCATCCATCTCCTCCTGCATGAGCTGGAACTGCCTCCTGGTAACAGACTGTGGAGGCTCAGTGACCACATTCCCACAGAGCAGCTCCAAGACAGGCCCGACTGTGGAATTCCTCTCAAAAGCAAGGTAGCATGGGGGCGCCTGGGTGGCTCAGTCGTTAAGCGTCTGCCTTCGGCTTGGGTCATGATCCCAGGGTCCTGGGATCGAGCCCCGCATCGGGCTCCCTGCTCAGCGGGAAGCCTGCTTCTCCCTCTCCCACTCCCCCTGCTTGTGTTCCCTCTCGCTGTGTCTCTCTCTGTCAAATAAATAAATAAAATCTTTAAAAAAAAAAGTTAAAAAAAAAAAAGCAAGGTAGCATGGTGGATTTCTGGAATGCCGCATTAACGTTGTTTCCATAGAACTTTTTGTTCTAGACTCAACTCCTTTGATTGTTCAAGTGTGGAATTTCTATAATTTGAAGCTGCCTTTTTGGGAATTCGTCTTCTTTTCTCAGAACTGCTCCCTAGACCCTGTTACTTTCTTAGAAACCATCCTTCCACGTTGAAACTCAGGCTGCATGGGTTTGCCTAATGCTTCGAGGTTGACACCCTACAGGTGTCACCTGGTACCACGTTGTGAAGTACTAAGCTCTTTGAAAAATGCCCCTGGGGGCAGAGCCTCAAGCCAATGCCCTGTAATGAGAGGGCCAGGGTAATGAGACCTATCCCAGGGGTGACTGGTGGTTGCTCGGTGGGTGGGGGGAGAAAGTTCTCCCCTGCAGACAACCAATTCCCATTCCTATTAAGTACTGTATTTGGACCTGGTTCCCAGAAAGTATGCTATGTAAAGAGGAGTTTGCCTGCCTTTAGAGCTAGCCCCGCTGGTGTTCCTGTAGGGACACTATAATTACATACACATGTTTGAGTGCCCTACACTAATTGACTTTTTTCTTATGTAAGCACTGGGAGAAACAACAGCAGCGTTGGGTGGATATGACTTAGTCATGCTGTTTACTCTTAGGTGCGATGAGGCACGTCCCTTACACGTGAGCCTCACGTGTGCGTGGCCACCAGCATGGCTAGAACAGAAACTCTTCTCTGCCAGTGCTCTAGGAGGTGCAGGGTGGTAGACAGAAGGGAAGAGGAAACTGAATTCTAATATTGGCTCTGCCTTTTCTTGGGTAAGTCATTTTACTTCTTTGCTCTCAGTTTTCTCACCTGTCAAATGGCCATTGTAGCATTGTCTTATTAACCCAGAAAAAGGAGTGTGTATGAAATTATTAATCGATAGTTGGGGACAAAAATCATCACCTTTATCATCGTTGTTCATGGGCTACATTAAGGACAGCCTTCAAAGTTCGATAGAGGGCAGTAGGCAGTGATTCTCAGTCCAAGTGTCAAGCCCTTCGGCGGTCCAGTGGTCACTAGTAGGGACTGTGGGCCACATGGCCTGAGTTCCAATTTGAGTGGAAGTTAAATTAACTTCTATGCATCAACTCCTCCTGTCTACCTTGGGGGTAAGAGTAGCACCTAGGTCACAGGGGTTTGCTGAGGATTTAGAGCTAATATACAAGTAAAGTCTAGAACTCTATCTCACACACAGTAAATGCCATATAATTATTTGCTAATATTTTTCTATGTATTCTCAATTAACGCTTGATTATATAATGCATGGATTATTTTCAGCAAGTTTTAGATCCCAGATAATGAGCCTCACCATTCGAAATTTTCTTTTTTTTTTTTAAGATTTTATTTATTTATTTGACAGAGAGAGACAGTGCGAGAGGGGGAACACAAGCAGGGGGAGGGGGAGAGGGAGAAGCAGGCTTCCCACTGAGCAGGGAGCCTGATGCGGGAGTTGATCCCAGGACCCTGGGACTATGACCTGAGCCGAAGGCAGACGCTCAACGACTGAGCCACCCAGGCGCCCCTTGGAATTTTCTTAAATGCTTCTTTTCCACACTCATCTGCTGTATCTCTGGCATTTGAAAAAAGATTTGTCAGGGAAGTAAATCATCTGCCAAAAGAAAACAAGCCGACAGCCATTCTTCCAGGGTTTCCCCTTGTGAATGTGGACTTCACAAAATAGGAATTTGAAAAAAGTGGCAGCTTATTTCTTTTTTAAGCCTTTGTCCGGCGAAAAGAGAGTAAGACTCAAGGCAGTGGTAATGAAACCATGGGATTCCAAGCCAGTCTCTCATGGAGAAGGACCTTGTGCCCTGCACTTTCCAGGCCTCTGGAACCTTCCAGGGCCCATCTTGGGACAGGAAGACTGGCTATTGCCTGCTCCATGACCAGGGCTCCCCGGAGGCCCTGATGGGGGAGCTTTTTGTCCCACTTCCCCTCAATTGTGTCAGGAGACCTTCTGATGTTCTTCCGCCTGGGCTCAACCCCTACTTCTCCCACAGGAGAGGCTCTGGTGCCAACCAAAGCCGCTCTGGAGATGGGGAGGAAACTCCTCCCAGAGAGCATCCTGCAGGTGGAAAAAAATCATCTGGACAGTATTCTGTAAATCACTGTGAGCAGCAAGATGGGATATCTCTGTGACTCCATCTACATCATCTCTGCATTTCTGTTCATCCTACTGCCATATTCCCCGGCTGCCATTTGGATGCCTCCTTCGATTTATGATAAGAGCATAAAAAAGCCCTTCGAGTCAGGTTTCTCCCAGAGGCATCTCTGGAGGTTGCCTGGGATGCCCTGGGCAGAGCCACCGCACAGTGCCTGGACACAACATTCTTCCCCTCGTCCTTGTGAATGGCGCCCCCCGGAGTTGTGTGATGAGACATCTCAGCCTCTGGGAGGACGGCAGATGGCTGGGAGGATCCGTTTCTATTTTTTAAACCATTTAAAAAGTTTCTTTTGTTTGGATGACCCCTCCCTGGCTTTGCACCCCCACAGCCCACACCCCCAGAGTAACTGGTGTAAGGCAAGAGACTCATAAAAGAGGGGAATGGAGGGGCGAGGGGTAGGGCAGGAGAGAAGAAAGAGAAAAAGGTTTAAAAAAAAAAAAAAAAGCTGGGAGTAGCAAAGAGGAGGAAGGAGAGGGAGGGGATGGCAGGTCAGTCCAAGAGGGCAGGTGCCCTGCATCCACACCCCCCTGTTTCATTGGGAGCCCCGGGGAGAGGGTACAGGGTAGTACAAACGAAACACAGCTCCAGCTAAGACAGAACCTCAGCCATCCCACAACTTCACTTCTGTCATAGAATGACCAAGTCACAAATTTAACTTTTTGTATTGTTTTGCCTCTATTTCCCCTGCCCAGCCTTAATGAATAAAGAAGAAGCTCACAGCATGGGAGTGAGAAGCATAAGAGGCAGCCAGGCAGGTGAGGTGACCTGTCCTGGAATAATCAACAGGCTGAATCTGGGGGTCAGGCGAACCCCAGGGGTCCTCTGGGCTAAGTTCTCAGTCCAGGAGTCCCCAGCACACCATGCCTGAGCAGCGGCCATCCAGCCGCCACTTAACATTGTCAGTGATGGGGAGCTCGCTTCCTCACAAGGCAACTTGATACATTTCTGTGCAGCTGAAATATTAGAAATGTATTCCTTGTAGGGGCGCCTGGGTGGCTCAGTCGGTTAATCGTCTGCCTTCGGCTCAGGTCATGATCTCAGGGTCCTGGGATCGAGCCCCACGTCGGGCTCCCTGCTCAGCGAGGAGTCTGCTTCTCCCTCTCCCTCTGCTCGTCTCCCTGCTTGTGTGCTCTCTCTCAAATAAATCAATAAAATCTTAAAAAAAAAAAAAAAGAAATGTATTCCTTGTACTGTGTGCCCTTATAACATCCAATCCTGGGGCCTTAGCTCTGTCCTCTGAAGCCACCCAGAATAGGTAATAAATGATCATTTTCTATGATGATCTTTGCAAATATTTGAATACAATAAGCATATTCTCTATATCTTCTCTCTTCTAGAATAGACATGCTCCATTCTGTTATTGAAACTTTATACGTAATTGGCAAGAATTCAAAGAAAAGGTTTAAACAACCTGACCAAAGATGGCAGGCTGCTGGTCCTTACCGATTCAGGAATGCATTTCCAAAGCGACTAAGCTTTCGAAATGGCTTTTTGGGGTCCACGACTAAAGCGTTCCCTGGGGTGCTGCCCTCAGTCTCCCCGTACATCACAGCAATGAAGGAATCGGTGGTGGGCTCTGGACCAATCCTCATGCCTGGGAAATCTTGTTCCAGTAAGTATCTAGGAGAGGGAAACAGAAAAGAAACTTAGCAAGTTATCACAAAGCAAGAGGCCAGAAAGCTTCCTGGGCCTAGAAACATAACCACCAAGAAAAGGAGAATGATTGGCATTTTACTCTTTTGCTAATGACAAATTTTCAAAGCTTAAGATCTACAGACCTAAGCCCCACCTTCCCCCCTCCTTGAGGCCTAGTAACAGGTCAGGCATCTTGCAGACTTCCTGGGTCTTCTGAAAAACATACCTCTGCTCAGCACAATTCCCATTCCTGGTTCCATTGGCACCATAGACACCACCCCAGGGAAGTGTACCCAGCCAGCTCCTGTGCATCCTGCGAGAACCTGCTCAGGCCCACCTCCTTTTGGGAAGTGTCCCCATCCCTCCAGCGTGTTGGGCACACCTCCTCTGTGGGCCCCGGGCACCCTGTGCCTGCAGCCATGATGGTGCTTACCAGGGGCACTGCATTTTTCTCATCGTGGGCCCTTGTAGGCAGGCCCATGCCTACGGCCAGACGCATAGCCCCAGCACCCAGCACCATGCCTGCCCACAGAGGGCACTCAATGCAGTGAATGAAATAATGAACCATCTCCCTTCCTTGTCACTGGTGATCAATGAGGCCGGCACATCCTCCCGGTGCACTTTACAGTTCCCTTGGGTTCCTGGAGGTAATGGCCATAGAAGCCGATCTCCAAAGAATTCTGCAGCAACAGAGGCTGCTATGAGGAATGAGGGTTGAAGAAGGGGTGTCTTGGAGGGGTCAGATTAGATACCACCAGGGCCATTACTAGCCCTATGTGCAAATTGGAAGAAGATGCCCCTTCCTCTGGGCAGACACAGCCCTGCACCAGGGTTCACAGCTTAGCAAGCTAGCTGGATTTTACCCCCCAACATGCTCCCCTGCCCAGTGCCTTCATGGAGTTTAACCTGCACAACTGGGCAGGTGGGCCTAGCAAATGTCACTGATGGTTCCTATTCAGGGGGCCCAGAAGACCAACTGATGGGATACAGGCCAAGGACTGGCTCAGTGATATGGCTGGGGTGGGGCAAGGCGGCCAGAGGTAGAGTGGTGGGGAAAGTCTGCTTTATATGGAAAACGGCTGAGCCCTAACTCACTCCTCTGCACCAGCCTTCCACCACCAGCACTTCATTCAGCCGAAGCCCCTCGGAGCCCCTCCCTCCCCACCAAGATTTCCTTTCCATGAAGAAGAAACACACTTCCCTGTATTTATGCATATGTGGAATGGGGCAGGGCAGGGCAAAGACTACTCCCTCCTTCCTTTGCAGCCGAGGGGAACACGAAGAAAGGAATACTTTGGAATACATTTCCCTCATTACCAAGCAACAGGTGGAAAGGCAACACCTTCAGAGAACACTTGAAAGTGACTGGGAGGGCGCCTGGGTGGCTCAGTTGGTTAAGCGACTGCCTTTGGCTCAGGTCATGATCCTGGAGTCCTAGGATCGAGTCCCGCATTGGGCTCCCTGCTCGGCAGGGAGTCTGCTTCTCCCTCTGACCCTCCTCCCTCTCATGCTCTCTGTCTCTCATTCTCTCTCTCTCAAATAAAAAATAAAATCTTAAAAAAAAAAAAAAAAAAAAGAAAGTGACTGGGAGCAGGTTCTGGGAGTGGGGAGCGGTGGAAAGGAATCCCTGTTGGAGGTGATTAGGGCGGAGCCATGTCCCAAGCCTGCCAGGGCGATGACCCTTAACCCTGGGAGAGAGGCTCCAGGGCATGAATGTGCACAGTTTTCTCCAGCTCCCCATTCCTAACAACTATTTGTTTATTTCTAAAATGTCCCAACTGATCAAATTTAGGTCTGAACCTGTCATTTTATTTCCTGGGACAGAAGGGACTGCACTCTCAACTGTCCAACACAATTTTGCCATCTTTCTAAGAATAAGAAATTAGGCCATCCCTGACACCTATGTTTTCTATAAAAAATAAAAAACTGAAATTGTTTAGCCATCTTAGCGGCTATATTCTGAACATTTAATTGATTTCATTGCTAGTTTTTATGTCATCCAAAGTTTCTACATTTCTGTGAAGCTGTGGAGCACCAGAATAGATAACATTTAAATATGTCCCCTAAATTTTGAGGAAATGTGAAAAAACGATCGGATAACAGCACCCAGCATTTACCAAGTGCTCATTATTTACCTGGAGTACAAAGCCCTCCATGTGCACAATTGTTCGTGTACTCCCCATAACACTCTGTAGTGGGCACTAACATTATTCCCATTTTACAGGTGGGAAAACTGGGGCATCAGAAAGGCTAAGCAACTTGCCTAAGGTCACACAATAAGTGTGTTTCAGTGGAAATGGAATGCAGGCAGTTGGACTCCAGGTCTCGTGCTGTCTCCAGACAATGTTTTTCTGTTTGTTTATTTAAAGATTTTATTTATTTATGAGAGAGAGGGAGAGAGGGAGTGGGTGTGCAAAAGAGTGAGAGAGAACATGAGCAGGGGGAGGGGCAGAGGGAGAAGCAGGCTCCCCGCTGAGCAGGGAGCCCGATGCAGGGACTCAATCCTGTGACTCCAGGATCATGACCTGAGCCAAAGGCAGAGGCTTAACCAACTGAGCCACCCAGGCGCCCCTTCAGACAATGTTTTAAACCTGGGTTTGAGCCGGTGGTTTGCTCTGGGATGAGGAGCACAAGGGGAGTTCAGGGTCCTCATGCAGACTGTGCTGGCCATAGACACTGCAATCCTATTTCTCCTCAAAAGTGAGGGAGGAGAGTTCTCCCCACTGGCTTCCTGCATGGTCCTGGGGCTGCCCTAACAACAAGGCACCAGCTCTCTCTGTTCTCCCTAGAGAAAAGCTGGGGAGAGAAGGAGATACTTTTCCAAACATGTTCAAATTTAATTTTTAAAAAATTTCAAAACATTTTCAGGCACTGAGCATACTAGTAAATACCCTTAGGAGCAGAAATGTTCACATTTACAAATTCTTACGAAATTCCACACAAATCTTAGAAATACTGGTAGAAGCCAGCAATAGCATCTCACGCTCTGTGAAACTCCAGCACTTGCAGAGTGTAAACAGAGTGTGTGAATTTCATATACACATAGGAATGTGGAATTTTGGTTTTACAGCCACTCTGGGATCTCAAGTCTGAAGTCATTCATCAGCAAAGCTAGAATTCAAGTCCAGATCACACCGCTCCCAAGACCACTCTGATTTCCACGCCCCATGGCCTGGATGACACTATGCCAGGAGATCCGTGGGACAGAGGAAGGGGGACCGCCGAGGAGGGGGTCCTGGGCTTGGAAGAACAGCAGTCAATGTCACCAGGCTCCCTGCAGCACACAAAGTTCTCACAAAAGGCTCAGGTCCAAGTGTTGGCTTGAAACTTGACAGGCACTCTCCCACAGAATCAATGTTAACAGCAATGGCAAGATAGCCTACAATGTTCACAGACACCCCAATAAAATAGAAACCAGACAAGAACTGTAGCACTACCTTTTGGGGGAAAACCTAGGTTGGGCCCTGCCTTGGGTGGTTTTCTGCAATCTTGCCCCTTCTCAGCACCTTCCCAGGCCTGCACAGGAGGAGGGCCTTTCAGCTCCAGGCCTCAGGAGGTGAGGATGGGGCTCAGGCAGGGGTGGAGGGGTGTGTGGATGCTGTGGTTCAGCAGGGAGTCCCCAGCAGGGAAGTAATTCACACGTAAAGGTGTGTAAGTCAGGCCATCATTGCCAAGGAGAGCCTGAATTGCTTTTGATGTTTACATAAATATATAGGTTTATATAAAAGCACAACAAACCCCACTAATTTGGGAATAATAGAAGTTTCAATGAAAAGTCTAAAGTATGAAATTGTTTCAAGAAGAGTATGTGTTTCTTATTTTCAAGTTCATAATGTAAGAGAAGCTAGAACTTCCCAAGTAACAACCCTGCCAGACAGAACTTTAATAAATTATTTTTAAAGTATACTTACATATATTTCGGTTTATATTTGACAAGTATTTGTTAAAGTATGTTGCTAATGTGAATCAGTTTGAAGTAAAAGGTGCCTCTGAACTGTGACTTTGATAAATCACTCCATCTTTGGGTCCCAGACACAGAAGAGAAGTAGAACTAGGAAGGGCTCTTGTATAGCTTGTTTACCTTGTTAATCTGCTTAGTGATACTTTCTCCCGCAGATTATAAAAAGCCAAAATTCAGTGTTCAATTTCGTTATCAAAGCGATACCAATAAAGACATAATGTATTAACACTTTAAAGAGCTCATAATACCCAACTCTGGTGAGGGTGTAGTAAAATAAACACCCTTATGTATATTAGCGGAATAATCAGTTGGTATAACCTCACTGAAAAGCAATTTGATACTTTGTGTCAAAAGCCTTTAAAATGGGGGTAGTTCTCCTTTTTGAAATCTATCTTTAGCAAAAATCCTAGATACACGAAAAAGATTTTTGTGTGAAGATGTCCATTGCAGCATTATCTTTAACAGCAAAAAAATTAGAAAAAAAAAATTGTGTTCTCTTTCCCATGGCTGTAAAATTCACTTATTATATTTATGACTTATTCCCTGCCTCCACCTGGTAGAGTATATGCTGCAGGAAAGCAGGGCTTTTAGTCTCTTCTGTTCACTAATGCTTCCCACATGCTTGCAACAATCTCTGGCACATGGTTGGGGTGCTCAATAAATACTTGTTGAAATAATGAGTGTTTGAATGTCTGATCACACTGGACTTTGTGCCACCTTTTCAATATGCCAAGGCCATTCCCACCTCGGGGAAGGCCCTCCCCCAGATCTCTGCATGCCACATGATACTTCCTTGGGGAGCACCCTGACACAGAAGCCTCTCCAGTCTGGTTCCCCATCCCTCCCCCTCATAACCTAATCAGAGCACTTAGCAAGAGTTGATATTGTGCCATGTTCCTGTTGGCATGTCACTGTCCCAGGATATTAGGAGCACCTTGAGAGGGAGACCCTTGTCTGTCTGGCTCTCTACTGTACCCTAGCATCTAACAAGCATCTGGAACAAAGTAGGTGCTGAACCAGTGTCTGGGGGCTGACCGGCTTTCTCCACACCCTCCTTCAGGTGGCCACCTGGCTCTGGCCTCCCTCCCTCACTATTCTGCCTCCTCATCACACCTCATGTGGGTTCTGGTCACCCTGTCCTGTCCAGCTGTCTCCCAGCCTCCCTCTCCCCCATCTGCCCTGCAAGATGAGATTGCTTTTCTAAAGTACCACTTTCATTAGACAGCCTTCACCAACAACCCAGTCCTTCCCGGATGACTTCCCTTCCCCACGAGCCACCCCCTTCTGCTTTGAGCTCTGGGGTTCTTGCTCCTCACCTATTTTAGGCCTTCTTCCCTCCCTGATTAGGCTTTTCCAGGCTTAAAATTCCTGACCCTGACTTCCCTTACCTCATTCCCTCTGTCTGGCAGGGAATCATGTCTCATGATCTCTACCATCTATCCTACTTGCTCTTTAAGTCACTTTATAAAGTGTCACCTCCTTCGGGCAGTCCTCTCTTGCTGAGCACTCCAGGACCTTTTTTTCTGGCCACTCCCCACCTCCTCTTCTCTTGTGGACCTCCTCGGGAACACCTGGTATTGGTGCTGTTTGTGGGCCCATCTCCTCTTTTCTGATACGTTGTCATTTCCTGCCTGGTGTGATCCACACACTCAGAACTCTTGAGTCCCAAACTCTCTTAGGAATCATGTGGCTCAACCCCATGTCTCGACAGGTGAAGAGACTGAGGATTAGAGCCGGCAAAGACTTGCTGGTCAGACTTGCCAGTGGCCGTGCAAGACTTGGAGCCTGGGGCTCCTCTCTCTTGGCCCGAGGCATTTGCTTTTACACCAGGCTCAGCCCGTAGCGCTGGGGTCCCACACAGCTCCCAGCTGCTGGCACCCTAAGTAGGACGTGTCGGATACATGAGTTAATATATGATACTCCAAGCCGACTGCCCAGAAGAGTTTTACATCGGGGGATGGGGAAACTCAGGTATACTGACATCACACAGCCAGGTGGGCAGGCACATGTCAGATGCAGTGAGGGAACTAAGACCAACCAGGACACAGGGTATCTGACGTGAACAAAGTGAGAAGAAAGTGACGAGGTTCAAAACCAGAAACCTCGGAGAGTGTGAGTGGATTCTGAGGTACGACATACAAAAACGAGTCACCTACAGGCACGAGGCTGATCAACTGTGTTAAATGTTGATGTATCAGAGGCTTTCCCAGAGCTACGAGTTCCGGGGACTTTGTGGTGTTATCTGCAATAACAAGAATTCAAAGGAACGAGAGGCCGCAGGAAGACTAGGGAAGAGTATTGCCACAGCTCACAGTCGACAAGCCCCCTGCACGTGCATCCCGTGCGTTAGACAGGGGTTTGGTGCCTGGCTCCACCCGGCTCTCCTTTTCCTGTGTTCTCAGAAAGGGCTGCCACTTCCAGGGGTGATTGCTCCAAGCCATCAACATAAAAAAAAAGACAGACATCTGGGATTCCAAGCAGTTGGGCAGGGGGCTGGTGGGGAGGATGGGAGACCCAACATATCTTTGTCCCTGTCTGCTAAAGGCCATGGTGTGGCCTTGTCCAAATGGCTCCTGGGCACACTGGCCCAGCCTTGGTTCAAGGAGCTGATTTCATGCAAGGGTATATGTGGATAGTGTCTTTTTCCTTCCATTGCTTAGGCTAGAAAAAAATTTTTTTAATGTCCTAGCAAAAAATATCATTTGTGTCAAGAGGAAAAGAAAATCTTCAGGATGAAAAGTCCCTCAAGATACTCAAGCACCATCTTCTCAGAGATGGGCTTAAGAATGACTAAAAACAAACAAACAAGGTACATTATTCAATGACAGACTTCTGCAAATGTTGTGTCCCCTGGGTATTCATCCATGCGTTCTGCCTAGGTACTGACTTGTGCTTGGAATCATGGACAAGGCATTAATTATTTTAGTAATACAGTAGTCCTCCCTTATTCATGGAGGATACGTCCTAAGCCCCTCAGGGAATGCCTAAACCCTACAGGCACAATGTTTTTTCCTACACATACACGCACATGATAAAGTTTAATTTATAAATTAGGCACAGTAAGAGCTTAACAAAAATAATAAAATAGAACAATTATAACAATATGCTGTAATAAAAATTATGTTATGTGGTCTTTCTCTCTAAATATCTTACTCTACTGTACTCACTCTTCTGATGATGATGTGAGGTGATAAAATGCCTACGTGATGAGGTGAGGTGAAGTGAGGTGAATGACGGGCACTGTGTGACGTCACATTAGCTACTACCGACCTCGCCATATGTCAAAAGGAGAATCATCTGCTTCTAGAGTGCGGTTGACAGTGAGTTAAGTGAAACCATGGGAAGTCGAAGAGCGCATAAAAGAGGACTACCATGTACCTAACTTTGGAGGATTTGGTAGGTCCTAAAGTCTTTATATGAATAAATCTATTTCATCCTAAGTACCTTACAGGGTAGGTATTATTTTTATCCCCATTTTACAAATGAAAAAACTAAGGCTCACAGAGATTAAGTGGTTTGTTAGAACCTAGATTTCTTACCCGTCCTGTGAGAACACTACCTGCCCTGAATCAGAGCTTGAGAGGCCGAGTCAGCCTGCAACAGGAGCATTTACAGGAACGCATTCTGTGATTCGTAACAAATATACAAATCTAAGACTTTTTAGTAGGTATTCAATAATTAAATCAGCACTCTAAAAAGTAAGATGGTGCATATATTTGGGGTGTTTTATGAGCATTCTTTTTAAATTCTCAAGCCAAAACCTAGAGAAATGGCTTGTGTAATGATGAGATTTTTAGAAATGTTAGTGCCTACATCGGTATCTGTGCAGAGTTTGAGAGTTCAATTCCTTGCAGTGGACTAGGACATTTTTAAAAAGAGCATGAAACCATCCCCAACAGTCATTTTGTTCTTTTGAGTATCAGTTACTAAGGTTTTAAGCCATACAGATGTGAAAGAAATATATAAAGTACAACTTTTGAGTGCCGTGGAGAAGCAGTTATATTTCCTTATTTTAAAATTCAGGGCTATGAGTTTAAACACATTTCGATTTATAGTAAGTGTTGGAAAGCTTTATATAATGTATTTTTTTACTGATAATACTTGATCCACTATTTCACTAGGAGAGCGAATGAAAAGAAAGGGTTAGTCCTTCAACTCTGATTTGTGTTGAATCTAGATGTCCTTTGTTTATCCTTGTGTTTAATCCCAAGAAATGCAAGTGGGAGAAGAATCAAACATTTGTTATCACAAAAGTCTTACAAAATGGTCAGGAATATATAATTATTTCCTAGCAAATAAGCACCACTGCCACCACCACTCCTGGACATCACTGAACAATAGATTATTATGAAACCACACTGTACCGTTTATAAGGCATTTCATACACATTTTATCACTTTGCCCTCACTGTTGTTGGAGCAGGCATTTTATCCCTGCTTAGGACAAGGTAAGCAGCTCGCACGAGACCACATTAACACAGGATGACGACTACTTTTAACACTTTGATCTATTTCCATCCAGTCACAGTTCTGTGAATATAATTTTTTCTTTCTAAAATTGGGATCAAAATGTTTAAATAATTTTGCATCTAGATTTTTCACCATTAGTTTTTCCTCATACCATCAGAAATTCGTTGAAAACAATTTTTAGTAGCTGCAGACTATTCTAAGACAAATGTCTAACAACTGAGTTTGCCACTTCCTTACTCTTGGGCATTGAAATCGCTTCCCATTTCTGGCTCTTATAAATAATGCTGAGATAAATATCAGAAATATCTCCCTCTCTTTAAAATTTCAATCCTCTTTAAGTTGCCGAAAAACTAAGTTAGGCCAAGCTTCACTTCCATTTTAAGACTCTAGGTCTTCCTTATGTGTGAAACCTGACTTTTATTTTCATTTTTGTTTTTTTCCTTTAGTTGAATCATGGACATATTACGGCCAGGGCTCCTTGCTCAGGTGACATCATTTTTGAAACTGCTGTGCCTACTAAGGAATCTACAATACCCCGTGGGATCAAGAAACCGGAATTTGCTGGATAAAGTCTTTTCACAGCTTGATTTTCCCAGCTATGAATGGCATTTCAACCACGCAGGGCTGAGATGTGCTTAAGGCACACTGCTGTCTAACTGGTACCGGGACCACAAGCTGCTCCGTTCTGCCTTCCATGCTACTCTGGAAGGAGGCTGGAAGAAAGAGAAAGTAAGGAAAGGAAGGAGACGAAAGGGAGAGGAAGTTCACTGGAATCCAAGGCAACATGCTTCCCAGTTGTTTATAGCCCTGTTAATTTCTCCAGTCATTCATCTGCTCATGCAATGAAGATCTATTAAGTGTCTTCTGCATGAGGACTTGTAATTTATGAACCAGACAACAGACTTGAGGTTGATCTGGGAGCACTGGAAAGCTGCATGACGAGGCTATAGAACACAGCCTTTCCCAAAGTTCCTTAACTATAGGACCCTTTTTGAACACCTATTACCAGTCTCCCAGAATTACCTTCCACAGAACACTGGTTAAAAGAAAAAGTAAAAAGGCATTTAATGAAGCTCAACATCTGTTCTAGTGCTTTCAAATGAAATTCTTTTAAGACTAGTAATAGATAATTTCTTAATGTGATTAATTTATAAAATATTAAACCAGCAGCTAACATCACATCTTAAGGTGAAGTAACAAAAGCATTGTCATCACTATTAGAAGCTTGGTGTAGATGCTCGCTTCCCAATACAATCAAATATGAAACAGCAGAGGAAACAAAGTAATCATGAATGTAATTGATACAGCTGTCTATCAGAAAATCTAAGAGAACCTACTAAAAAGCTGTCAGAGTAACTTCAATCAAATGAACAGATACAAAACGAAAATGCATAAAAATCAGTAGCTATCTCACATACTTGCAATACCAATCTAGAAAATATAAAGGAAAAAAATCTGATTCATAAGAGAGAAGGAATATAAAATACCTAAGAACAACACAGAGTATATAGAAGTCTATGTAAGTAAATCAAACACCTCTCTGAGATCGATAAAAGGTCTGAGTCAAAGCCATGCTGTGTTCCTGCTTGGGAAGAGCAAATACCAAGATAAAATGCAGTTCCAATACAAATGGATCCCAATGGTATTTTCTGGGAAGAATCTAATGAAGTAATTTTAAAGTTCCTCTGAAAGAATAACAGGAAATGATGATTGACAGTATTAGCACAATAAAGAGAAGTGAGATCAGAAGGGTCTGCATTACCATTTAATTAAAGAATGTTTTAATGACAGTCCTTAAGACAGTATGTTGTGGGCATAAGAATCTACCAACAGAGCAATACAACAGGAGAGAAAGGCTCCAAAAGATCCCAATATTTAATAAGTTAGCGTATGAGGAAGCCTCATGTGGTAGTGGGAAAAGGTAAGATTATTCAATAGTGCTAAAAAAATAAAAAAACAAGGGGCGCCTGGGTGGCTCAGTCAGTTAAGCATCTGCCTTCAGCGTGGGTCATGATCCCAGGGTCTTGGGATCCAGTCCCGCATCGGGCTCCCTGCTCAGTGTGGAGTCTGCTTCTCCCTCTGCCTCTGTCCCTCCCCTCTGCTTCTGCTCTCTCTCTCTCAAAATAAATAAGTAAAATCTTTAAAAAAATAAATTTTTTCCTGTCACACTTGTTTTTAAATAATACATAGTTTTACTGACAGTTTGGTGAAATAATGATCCTCATATTAGATTCTGTGGTGGGAATCTAATTTGGAATGACTTTTCTGAAAAGGAATATATGTACATATACATATTCCAGATAAAATATATGCTTTATTTAAGATATATATTATATATACATATATGTATTACATAGGTGTACATATAATCAGCAATATACATAAACTTGACAAATATTTATAACTTTTGATGTAGTAATTCATACTTGGGCAGCTATTCTAAGAAAAAGAAAAAACTGAGACATACAAAGATTTACAGCCAAGAATGTCCACTGCAATATTACAGATAACAGCATAAAATTAGAAACAATGTTCCAAGCTGTAGGATAGACTAGGATGCAGTCATGAAAGCTATTTCTGAAGATTACTTCATGACACAAGAAAAAGTTCATCATATCATATTAAGTGAAAAAGGCTGTTTATTAAATTGCATTTTTTGCATAATTCCCAGTTTTGTAAGCATGACTTCTAGGTCTTCATCTAGGTCATTCACTAAGAATGTGAACAGATGGAGCTTGGACCACATGCCATGGAAGGGCCACCAAAGTGAGCCTCCCTCTTCTGGGTTGAGGCCGACCCGCTTCAGGCTTAAAAAGTTCAACAATCATGATTCCATTAGCTGAACCTTTGTCTATCAATGGTTCCCAAATATTTCCTGGGGGAGGCTACCTAAGAATTACTCTGGGAGGTGGTTTATAAAAACCAAACCCAAACCAAACTCAAACCAGATTTCGGAGCCTCTCCTACAGAAATTCCAATTCAGGAGGTCTGGGATGGAGGCCCCTGGAATCTGTTCTCAGGCTCCCAGTGATTCTGACCCATAGCAGATCCAGGGACCACCGCTTTCTAGTTCATAATTTTCCAAGGTCTTGAAAATTATACTGAATGTCTTTTAGAAGTAAGCTTCTAGATGTGAGTTAAGGAAGAGAATTTTATAATTAAAAAAACAAACAAACAAACAAAAAAAAACCCCGAACACATTTCCCCTCACATTTCTCCTCATCCGGTGGCATTGCTACCGTTCGTCAGGCAGGTGATGTAGTACGTGGACAGGAGGCCAACATGCAGGGTCTCCCTCCGTGACTGCTGCCACCCCCACCACACCCCCCTGCCCTCAAGCCCCCCTCCCCTGCTCCGAGGCCTGCCTCTTCTTAGGTTTCTGAGATACCAGCTGCTCACATTCTACAGGCCCCTTCCATCAACTTATAATGGCTTTCATCAGAATGCCTGTCACCAGGGCACAGTTCCTTCCCTGCAGTACCCAGTTGCTGAGAGTTTTCTATATTTGACGCTTCACCTCCCACTCACTCCTCAGCCCACTGCCACCTGGCTTCCATCACCACCACTTAACTGGCATGGCTCTTGCCAAGGTCACCCTGGCTCCTGATGGCTAATCCACTGGATCCATTTCAACCCTTTTCCCAGAAGCATCTGGCCCTGCTGACCATGCCATGCCCTCTCTTTCCCTGGCTTTTGTGGGGGCTGCCCGATGCCTCACCTATGTAGCAAATATTTTCCCTTTTTTGATAGCAGCACCCTGAGGAGCCACGTTTCCCCACTCTCAGTCCACATGGTTTGGGGGCCAAGCACCCCACTGCAGGCATGGGTATTTCATTCCCCTGCCTCAAGGAATTGGTTCAGGATAGGTATATGGCCAAGGTCTAACCAATGAGACTCAAACCTAAGACTTTTGCAGAAACTGTTGAGAAGAGGTTTTCTTTTTTCCCCCACTGGGGTTGCTGAGCTGGCAGAAGGTGAGTCTGGAATCAGAGATGGCCACCTGCCCCTACCCCATGAGGGGCAACTGCCTGAGAGGGAAGCCAACATGAGGAAGGCAGCAGAGCTGAGAGATAGAGACCAGATGGCGCCACTTGGGGTCCTAGGCCAGGTCTAAAGCCAGCACACTCTGGTCTGATCAGCTTCATGAGAAAATGTACGTTTGTCCTTAAGCCTTCTTCACTTGAGTCTCTGTTACTCGCAACCAAAAGAGCCCTATGATGGCTCTGAATCACCATCCACCTCCCTGGTGACACAAGCTCGTCTTCCTCTCACTCCAGACCTGTATGTCCAACCCCTTGTGGACTCTACACCTGGGTGTCTACTTAAAAGTGGGTTTAAGTCTAAACTCATAATTATGCCCCCACTCTTCCTCTCCGTGTGTCTCCATCTCAGTGGATAGCTCTACCACCCACCCAGTTATCCAAGGAACCTGGGCCTCATCATTGACACTTCTTGCCCTCATTCCCTGGTCTGGTTTGGGCAGCTAATTCTGGCTCATTCCTCAGGGCTCAGCTTTTAGGTTGTGTCATCAGGGAGGCGTTTTCCAACCTCCAAGCCAAATATAGGACCCCTCTTATGCCCACATCCCCCCCTGTGCTGCTAGTATCACAGCTCTGGTCACCCGGAGCCCTAATGGCCTGTGGATTCTTATCCATATTCCCCACAAAACTCTAAGTTCTGGGATAGCCAGACCCTTCCCGGAAATCAGTATTATTTGAATAAACGGACACTGGGGTGTACAGGTATGATCTTATACTGGATGTTATAGATAGTCCATTCTTCTGTAAAAACTAAATATGTCAACATTTCAGAAAGATCTACAAAGGGCTTGGTATTTGGCAGAAAAGACTATCATTTTCAGGGGCTCTAGTGCCCGGAGAACCACCCAATGCGGCCCACAGTGTTTCCTTAATGGGAATTTCTTTAATGGGTAAACCAGGCTGCCTCCTCGTGAGCGCCTTCACTTCACTTTAATAACAGACTCTAGAGCTTATCAAAGGAATGAAGTCGAGCTTTGTTCTTTAATAGAATCTATTTCCCCCTTTTTCTGAAAACTGGGACATTTTGCCTGCTTCAGGTTTTCTGATACTCCTCATATTCTTTGTAACTTCTTTTTTTTTTTTTAAAGATTTTATTTATTTGACAGAGAGAGAGCACAAGTAGGCAGAGTGGTAGACAGAGGGAGAAGGAGAAGCAGGCTCCCTGCTGAGCAGGGAGCCAGACGTAGGGCTCGATCCCAGGACCCTGGGATCATGACCTGAGCCGAAGGCAGACGCTTAACGACTGAGCCACCCAGGCACCCCTCTTTGTAACTTCTTAAAAATCACCAGACACAGCTCTTTGGGCACAACTACAAGTTCTTCCTATCTGGCCCTGCCATCTAGCCCCCGCCCCCCTTGGTATTTATGGGGCCATGCTTGCGCCGCCCCTGGGGAGCTCCTCACCCTCTGGGCTTGGATACCCTCTCCCATCTGGCTGGGCTCCCTTTCCCATCTCTGGATCATTTGCTTTTGAGAGAAAAGGAAATAAGACAATAGTAGCTGAGTAGTTCTGCTTTCTCTGAAAGTTACAGCAAGAGTCCCAAGCAGTGGGCCTATCACTTCCTGATTCTTTTTCTTGTTCTAATCATACCGGAAAAGGCCTCTTCTTATCCGAGGTATTTTCGCCTTCCTAGCCTGCTTACCAGCTTCTTAACACTTCACACTGCCCATAAACCTTGTTCTCACACTTGCAGATGGAACTTGAGTCCCCCTTTCCCCTATTAACACTATATTTAAATAATATTTAAAGTTTTAAAGCACAATTACTTTATCAAGTATTTTATAGGAAAATATTAGACTTTGATTTTACTGACTTAATTTGAGTGTTAGGAAGAATGAACATGTTTATACACTGACAAGAATATATGGGGGAAAAATATAGGGACTGTGTGATAGCTACTTGTACTCCATTTTCTTTCTTTTTAAAAAGATTTATTTATTTATTTGAGAGAGAGAGAGAGAGAGATCACGCAAGGGGGAAGGACAGAGGGAGAGAGAATCTTAAGCAGATTCTGCGCTCAGCGCAGAGCCCACTGTGGGGCTTGATCTCATGACCTGAGATCACCACCTGAGCTGAAACCAAGAGTCAGACGCTTAGCTGACTGCATCACCCAGGCATCCCTGTACTCCCCTTTCCCCTCATGTATATTCCTTAGTTCCTTTTGTCCATGTGTTCTTTTGGCTTATTTCCACAATTTTTGGTTTGCTTTCTTTCTGGCAACCATTTTTATTTTAAATTATTGCATACAGATGCAGAAATTACTTGACTGGCGCTGACTGCACAATTATGGAAATTAATCACAGGATGCTGAACTGTTGGAAGACTGAACTGTTTTATATTTTTAACCGAGATAAAATTCATATACCACAAAACCTACCCCTTTAAAGGGTAAGGTACATTTCTCTGTTTTTAGTAACTTCACAAAGTTGTGCAACTAATATCACTAATTTCAGAACATTTCCATCACCCCAAAAGAAACCCTGTACCCATTAGCAGTAACTCTCTACTCCTTTTGCAATGTGGATATCTAGTTGCCCACCATTATTTGTTGAAAAGAATGTTGTTTCCCCCATTGAATTGCCTTGGAACCCTTGGAAAAACAAATTTACCAGACATATAGGTTTATTTCTGGACTCTCAGTTCTATTCTGTCGGTCTCTATGTCTATTCTTATGCTACTATCCCACTGTCTTGTAGCTTTGTGGCAAGCTTTGAAATGAGAAAGTATGAAACTCCAATTTTGCTCTCTTTCAGGACTGTCTTGGCTAATCTGGATCCCTCACTTTCCGAGTGAATTTTAGGATCAGCTTGTCAATTTCTGTAAAGAAGGCAGTTGGGATTTTGGTAGGGACTGCATGGAATCATAGATCACTTAGAGCAGTACTGCCCTTCTCAAAATATTAAGTCTTCCAATCCATGCACATGGGATGTCTTTCCTGTTTTGTTTTGTTTTTAGGTTTTCTTTAATTTCTTGAAACAAAGTTTTATATTTTTCGGTGCATAAGTTTTACACTATTTTTGTTATATTTATTTCTAAACATTTTATTCATTTAGATGTATTATAAAAGGAATTATTTTCTAAATTTCAGATCGTTCATTGCTAGTGCATAGAAATATAACTGATGTTGTATATTGATCTTGTATCCTAACACTTTGCTGAACTTGTTTATTTTAAAAGTTTTTTAGAATTTTCCTAAATCCTTAGGATTTTCTATATATATGATCATGCCCTTTGTGAACAGAGATGGTTTTACTTCTTTCCAATCCATATTCCATTTCTTTTTCTTGCCTAATTGCTTTGGGCTCTACCCTTTTAAAGCCTATACAGTTTCTTGAATGACTTCCCTTTTTTGTCCTCATTAGAATAAATTTTTCTGGGAGAAGGGGACAGGGTGTAGGAGGAAGAGAGAAAATGGAGCTCTTAAAAACCAAAATATTGCAACCGTGTGGTTTGAATTGATTTTCAGTGAGACTCACATCCTCTCAGTGGAAATGTCTTCCTTCATAGCACCTGGGCCCAGGGATTTTCTGGGGGAATCTCTGAAATCTGTTTTCCTCAGGTTTTGGATACAAGCCTGGCTGAGCCAAATATCCACCCTTCCTTGGTTGTTACATAGTCTAAGAAAACATAGCCACTTTTCCCAATGCCTGTCTCTTCTCCTTCTTTGGCCAACTCTTACTTGCTAGTTAGAGGTAGAGCACCCATGGTTTCTCTCATAGCATCCTCTGCCTTCTGAGAAATAAAACAGTTAGTGAGACAATAGGTTTATCAGCTGTTCTGCTTCTATCTCAAGAAGACTTTGACAAATAGCTCCATCACATCTGAAGTCACCTTCTGGGCCAGTTTTGTGATCCAGGTGAGGAGGGTCCACCAAGACTCTCCTTCCATATACTTCCATACACTTCCAAAAAATAAACAGTTTTTGACACTCAGGTTCTTCATCCCATCTAGAAGACCTTTTTATTAGAACAAGGCACACATTTAATTTCCTCATTCCTGATGAAGTCTTGGCTCACCATGTTCTAGTGGAGCTCTTACTTCTTCCCAGTCATGGGACAAAAGGAGGGAAGAATGGTTTTATTAAAGGTGTCCAATGCACACCAAAGGCTTTGCTGACTGCCTTTAGAATGAGAGAAGTTTCCTTCCTATGAGTGCATGCTCTGTGTTACCAGTGACCTCTTGGGATATACAGGAAGCCAGGTGGATGGAAATCTTTGACTATGTAAATAGGTACACCCCATAGCCAAGTATGAGCTTCTAGTGCTCAATGGCTAGACATGAACAACCTAGGCACTGACCGGCTTCAGAAGAAAGATAGCACTGGATGTAGGCAGGATCCAGGATGGTCAGCACCCTGGGCCAACTCCACTGCTTCCCAGTTCCAGGGCAGGCTCTAGAGGGTAGCTGCCCTTTTGTTTGGGGCTTTCCTCCTAGGAGTTAAATCTCTTCCTCCTAGCTCCACTCTGAAACCAAACTCAGGTCTCTGGTGGCTCACCAAGCTTCCTGTCCACCTTGATTTCCTTCTAACCTCACAGGTCCACTTTGTGCCCACTGCCTAAGGATAAAGTCACTTAGGCCAGGGAAGGTCTCAAGAGCAAGTGACTTCTTGGTAAGCTGACTCCTCCCTCACCCTGAGGTTGCACATGGCTCCAGTGCCTACTGAGAAGTGGTCCATTTGAAGGAAGTTGCGGGAGTCAAATCTCAAAATCCTTCTTAGAAGTATGCTTAGCCATTCCACAGAACTCCCCACAAATGACGAAAGAGAGAGAAGAGTGAGGCTATGTAAGCAGAGAGATGGCCACATCACATCCCGGGGGCCACAGGAGCACCAGGGCTCCCTAATCACACCGAGCACAGGAAAGCCCCGTGGCAGAGAGACAGGAGGAACTGCCCAGGGCGCCATGAGCGTGCCACTGCTCATGTCTGCGATTATTATAATTATGACAATGCCAGCTTCTTATCCTTTATCTGTGTGTTTCAAAAGGCCCACCTCCCACTCTTATACCACTTGGTCACAATATTTCAGTATCCCATATACTTAAACCGAGACCTTAAAGGTATTGTCTGTCATCTTTCAAGGTACCGGTTACTGTAACATTTCTATGGTTTGAGTGTCTGGGGTGATATATTTAATACTATTTTCACCTTATTAATAAGCACCAAATAAGTCAATTTAAAAATTATTTCCTTCAGTCTTCCTTCACGTTCACTTTACTATCTAGAACTATATTTCAATATAGTGTATTTGCTTTGCTGAATCCATTCATAGTGTATCTGTACGTCTGGACTGAACACATTTCCTGTAGTGACAACTACTCTATTTGTAGGAACTATTTAGGTCACTGGAGTGGAGAAAAAGAGGCCACTGTTTAATAGAAAGGGCATATATCCAAATATAGATGCAGTTTTCTGAACACCTATTGAACATCAATGATGGAGAGATTGTTACAACTTCCCAAACCCTAGACCAAAACCTTAAATGATTAGTCACTTTGTTTAAACTGACCCAGAGTTTAATCCAGGAAAGTAAGTTTCCTAACCCCTAAAAAAGTGAGTCTTAAAAAGTGTCTTACTTCTGCTTTAGAAGTAACATAGTCTCTTCAAAAAGCAATTTGTTTCGATGTAAATGATTTCCCAACAAAAATCACTTCAGAGGAAGCTATATGAGTTGAGCCTTAGCGCACGCACAGTAATTGTTTGCTTTTGGAGACAGAGCAAGCATGACAAATATTTTCAGTTGTCAAGGGAGGAGGGAATGACCCACCTAAGAAATGGAAACTAACGAAGAGTAATATGACACTCCCCCTTAGCTCCACCGGGCGCCGGCTGGGGCTGCTACACAGTTAACTTCCTACGGCCGGATAAAGGCGAGGCTGTGCAAGAGCCGAATAAAAGCGGCCTCTCTACCCGCTCCCCCCAACACTGTGGTGGGGGACGGCATGCAAGGACTTCAAGGGAAGGGGGCATTGGAAAAGTACCCTTTACTGTTGCCATTCATTCATTCATGCATGCATGCATGCATTCATTCATTAATACATTCCTTCAATAAATAGCTATGCGTTGGGGGCTTAATTCTTCAACTATGACTCAATAGCCCATTCGGATACCACACACCTCCGTCCCCATTTCTAGCCCTAGGCCTCACTCGCTCATCAAGAAGATGCTTATTACAGCCTCGCTCTCCTCCCTCCCTTCCCCGGGTCCCCGGGCCAGGGTGACAGGACAAATCCAGTCAGGAGAGTCCCTTACCAAGAGCAAGGAAGGAGGGCTCAGAGTACAGGGAGAAGGGGTTTCGGGGACCTTCCTGCCTGCATGGGGGAGAGGCAGCCCCTTCTTGGGCGGCCGCACCCAGGGGCGAGGCTGAGGGCTCCCGGGCACCGCGCTTAGACGGGGAACCTGAGCTGACGCCGATGCTGGAGGGGGAAACGGCCGCGAGGGGATTCCGCACGGGGGGAGTGGGCGCTGCAGGACGTCCGAGGCGGTGGGAGGCTGGTGACAGCACACGCACACGTGGGGAGGACCGCCTCCACCCGGGTGGTGGGACCAGGGGTGCCGGCAGGGGCGACGAGCGGGCGGGGCGGGTTACCTGATGAAGGTGGTCTTGCCCGTGCTGTATTGGCCCACCAGCAGGATCATGGGCTTGTTCTCGAAGTCGGCGTCCTCCAGCGCCGGCGAGTGGAACTCGTGGAAGCGGTACGCCTCCTCCAGCGGCAGCACCTTGCGCAGGTAGAGCGAGCGCAGGCCGCCAGTCACCGTCTGCACCGCGTCGGCGCCTCCCGCGCGCTCGCGCCCGCCCGCCTGCCGCCCCATCCAGCTGAACATCCTGCAGCCGGTCCGCGCCCCGCGCCGGCCCTCTCAGTGCCTGCCCCGCGCTCCGACCCCGCTCTGGGTTCGACCCTCCCCGGCTCGCTCTGAGCTGCCCCAGCCGCTCTCGCCGCCGCCCGAGCTGGCCCCGCCTCGTGCCGTCGCAGCCAATCTCCGGTCGTTACGTCACGGCAGCTCGTTCACTATTCAGAAGGCTCGCTCAAGTCCTTCCTCATTGGGCCGCTGCCAGGACGGGTGGTGACGTCAGTCAACGGAGAGGAGGTTCTTAATGAATTATTGATGACGGAGTCTCTCCGCGGGACTGGGCGGAGGAGAGGGTGTCTCCCGCGCCCCTTGGCGCAGACGGGTCACGGGAGGGGCCCCTTTAGGTCGCCGGAGCCGCACCTCTGGCCAGGTGGCGTCGGCTTCCGGGCAAAACTGAGCTGGCAAGAATGAGCCTCCGGAGGCTGCTTAGTCTCCCAGGAAGTTTACTCCTTCCAGTCTTAATGATACTGGGGACAACAGTGCAGAAAGTTGATAGGCAGGTTATTATTTACCTTCATTTTATTAGTGAAGAGACCTTGACTCACAGACATACTGACAAGATTTGAATAAGGGGAAGGAGACTTCAGTTTACTTGAGTAGATATTTCTCTTCACACTGCCTCCACTAAATTCTGGGATCGATTGAAAGCCTTTTGCCCTTATTTTTCTTTATTTGATTTAATGTAAAATTGAAGGTTTATCATCATCCTCATCATTACAACCTAATTACCACATATGGACATGTAAAGAGTTATTATTACCCCCTAGCTCTCTCTTTTTCAGGTTAAAAGGACACATCTAAATTGAGACTGGGAGAAATAATCAGCCGTCACTTTTGGTGTTCTAGGTAACAGTTTGAGAATATTTCTGTTGTTTTAGAGCGTTTCTCAGGTGTGATCCATGGAGTCACCTGCATAAGAATAACCTGGGATGCTTGTTAAAATGTGGATTTCCGGTCATCACCCCAGACACACTGAGTTAAAATACTGAGGAAGGATGGCTCAACAAGTGCTCTCAGGTGATTCTGACACACCCTAAATTTGGGGAAATAAATTGCCCAACAGTACTTCTCTAACTTGATAGAAATGCAGATTCTGATTCAGGGGTGTGCATTTCTGACAAGCTCTCAGGTGTTTCCATTGCTGTTTGTCTATGGACTTTACTTGCAGGGCCAGGGCTGTGGTGAAGAGAGAACAGGAGTTGGCATCAAAAGACCTGGGTTTGAATGCTGACTACAGAAATTAATGGCTATTTGGCTTTAAATGCAATGAGCTGCCTCTCTGCCTCAGTTTCCTTGTTTGTAAAAATGGGAACTCCTCGGGAGTTGTTGTGTGGATCAAATATTTAGAGGAAGCTGTATGTAACTAAGGAAGTGAAAAGAAAGCCAAAGGAAAATGAACTTAGATATCTGCCTCATGTCAAAATAAAACAAAGATTAAAATGTAAAAATAAAATAAACAGAACTACTAGAAGAAGGTACAGGTGAAGATTTATAAAATTTTGGAAGGGAAAAGCTTTTCTGATCAAAACCAAAGACAAATTATGAGGGAAAAGGTTGACAGTTTTCTCAACAAAAAAGTAAAAGATTTAGTGTATTTTTTTTTTTTAAAGATTTTATTTATTTATTTGACAGAGAGAGAGCACAAGCAGGCAGAGTGGTAGACAGAGGGAGAAGGAGAAGCAGGCTCCCTACTGAGCAGGGAGCCCGATGCGGGGCTCGATCCCAGCACCCTGGGATCATGACCTGAGCCGAAGGCAGACGCTTAACGACTGAGCCACCCAGGCGCCCCAAGATTTAGTGTATTTTTAAAAATACAAACCCATGTAAACATACTCTTTACCATATGATCCAGAAATTGTACCCCTTGGTATTTACAAATAAGTTGAAAACTTATGTCTGCACAAAAACTGCACATGGATATTTATAGCAGCTTTATTCATAATTGCCAACCCTTGGAAACAACCAAGATGTCCTTTGCTAGATACACTTCACTATGCTACAACCAGCTGATAGAATATTATTCAGTGCTAAAAAGAAATGAGCTATCAAGTCAGGGAAAGACAGAGAGAAACCTTAAATCCATACTACTAAGTGAAAGAAGACACTGAAAAGGTTGCATACTGTATGATTTGACTATATGACATTCTGGAAAAGGCAAAACTATGGGGACAGTAAAAGGATCACTGATAGCCAGGGGTTAAGAAAGAGGGAAGGATGAATAAGAGGAGCAAGAAGACTTATAGAGTAGTGAAAATAATTCTGTATGATAATGTCATTATACATTTGTCCAAATCCATTGAACATATAACACCAAGAGTGAACCCTAATGTCAACTGTGGATTTTGGGTGATAATGATGTGTCATTGTAGACTAGATTCATTGATTGTAATGAATCAATTACACTCTGGTGCAGGATATTGCTGATATGGGATGTTGATAGTGGGAGGCTATGTATTGGGGAGGCAGGGGTACATGGAAACTCTCTGTATTTTATGCTCCATTTTGTTGTGAATCTAAGACTGCTCTAAAAAATTCTATTAAAAATAGCATATGTAAAAAATAAATAAATCCATAAACAAAGGTAAAAGGCAAAAGACAAATTGGGAAAACTATTGACAGACATATATAATAAATATATTTAATTAAGGATATTAGAACTTTAAAAGCTACTGTAAAATTATTAAGAAAGAAATGATGCTCCATTAGAAAATGAGCAGAGGACATAGGCAACTAACAAGACAAATATAACTGACCAATAAACATTAAATGATGCTAACCTCCATTAATGATCAAAAAACATAAATTTAAAATAAATAGATAACATTAAGAATGGCAGACTTATTTTTATAAGATAATGCCTAATGTTGACAAGAGTGTGGAAAAAGATACCATCTCATACATTGCTGGATATGGTATAAACTGGCACTTTAATGGAGCCCATACTTATCAAAAATCTTGAAAACACACATTCAAGACTTCTGCGACATCATACTTAATGATGAAATAACTGAATGCTAAGATCAGGAACAAGGTAAAGATGTCTACTCTTATCACTTCTGTTTAATGTCATACTACAGGTTCTAACCAGTACAATAAGAAAAAGAAAAGGTATCCAGATTGGATAGGGATAAGTAAAATTGTCTTTATTTGCAGAAGATATGACCTTCTATGTAGAAAATTCTATGGAACCTACAAAAAAGCTACTAGGATTAATAAGTGAGTTTAGTAAGGGTGCTGGATATAATATACATATACAAAAACCAGCTATGTCTTTATATACTAGAAATGAACAATGGGACGGTGAAATAAAAAATCAATGTCACTTGTAATAATATCAAAAATATGAAATATTTAAGGATAAATCAGATAAAAAATGTACAAGGTCTAGGGGTGCCTGGATGTCTCGGTTGCTTAAGCGTCCGACTCTTGATTTCGTCTCAGGTCATGATCCCAGGGTCCTGGGATCGAGCCCCGCATCGGGCTCGCTGCTCAGCGGGAGGCCTGCTTCTCCCTCTCCCTTTGCCTGCTGGTGTTCCCTCTCTGTCTCTCTGTCAAATAAATAAATAAAATTAAAAAAAAAAAAAAGATTCTCTCTGCCCCTCCACCCTGCTCCTGTGTGTGCTCTCGCTAAAAAAAAAAAAAAAAAAAAAGGACAAGCTCTATACACTAAGAACCACATAGTATTTCTGAGAGAAATAAAAAAGGCCTAAATAAATGGAGATATATACGATATACCATGTTTATGGATCAGAAGACTCAATGTTGTTAAAATGTCAATTTTCTCCAAACTAATGTATAGATTTAGTGCAATTCCAGCAGGCTGTTGTTTTTGTAAGAATTGACAGGCTGATTCTAAAATTCATATGTAAATGAAAAAGACCTAGCCAAAGCAACTTTGAAAAAATTAACAAAGTTGGAGGACTTACACTACCTAATTTCAAGACTTACAAACCTACAGAAATCAAGACAAGACTGTGGTATTGGTATAAAAATAGACTAATATATCAATGAAATAAATAGAGTTCAGAAATAGACCCACACATATATAGCCAATTGATTTTTGACAAAGTGCAAAGGCAATTCAATGGATGAAAAAAAGTCTTGTCAACCAATAATGCTAGAACAATTGAATACCCATATGCAAAAATATAAACTTTGATCCACACCTTGCACTGTATGTAAGAATTAACTCAAAATTACTATAGACATAAATGTAAAACTTAAAACTATGAAAATTCTAGAAGAAAACATAATTCAGGGGCACCTGGGTGGCTCAGTTGGTTAAATGTCTGCCTTCGGCTCAAGTCATGATCCCAGGGTCCTGGGATCGAGTCCCGCATCGGGCTCCCTGCTCAGCGGGCAGCCTGCTTCTCCCTCTCCCTCTGCTGCTCCCCCTGCTTGTGCTCTCTCTCTCTCTCTGTGTCAAATAAATAAATAAAATCTTAAAAAAAAAAAAACACAGTAGAAAATCTTTGGATATTATGTAGGGAAAGGTTTCTTAGATGATACCAAAAGCATGATCCATAAGAGAAAAAAATTAATAAATTGGACTTCATCAAGATTAAGAACTTCTGACCTTTGAAGGATACTGTTAAGAGAATGAAAGGACAAGGCACAGACTAGGAAAATATATTTTCAAATTACATATCTGATAAAGGACTTGTATCCAGAATATATAAAGACCTCTTAAAATTCAATAATAAGGAAACAACCCAATTTAAGACATGGAAAAAATATTTGAACAGATACTTCACCAAAGAAGATGTATGGGCAAATAAACACATAAAAAGATGTTCAACATCATTAGTCATTAGGAAAATGCAAATTAAAACCACAACAAGATACTATTACATACCTATTAGAATGCCTAAAATTAGAAGACTGACCATACCAATTGTTGGTGAGGATGTGGAGCAACTGGAACTCTCATATGTTGATAGTGGAATGTAAAATTATACAACTCCTTTGGAAAACAGTTTGGCAATTTCTTTCTTTTTTTTTTTTTAAGATTTTATTTATTTATTTGAGAGGGGTAGGGGGCACAGAGGGAGAGTGAGAGGGAGAAGCAGACACCCAGCTGAGCAGAGAGCCTGATGCAGTGCTCGATTCCAGGACCCTGGGATCATGACCTGAGCCACAGGCAGACACTTAACCGACACCCAACCAGGTGCCCCCGTTTGGCAATTTCTTAAACAGTAAAGCATATACCCACCACATGATGCAGCAGGGGAAGAGCATAGGGAAGAATTACAAAGGGCATGAGTACAAAGGATTTGTTCATTACCTTGATTGTGGTGATAGTTGACAGTTGTATACATCTGCAGAAACTCATCAAATTGTGTACTTTAAATATGTGCGGTTTATAATGTGTCAATTATACCTTTATTAGTTGTTAGAAATGCTCATACTTCTAGACTCAGAAATTTTACCCTGAGGAAATAGTCAATGTAAAGCTTTATCTAAAGCATGTTTATCAGCATAACACTTAAAATAGTGAAAAGCTGTGATTAGCTGTTCCCCCATGGAGGATTAGTTAGATAGATAATGGATTCCTATGCAGTCTCTGAAAATTGTGTCATATAAAAAGAATGTTAATGACCTGGGAAAATACTCAGAATATATTTTTAAGTGGAAAAAAGATTACAGGAGAGAATACATTCAATTACTATGGAAAACAGTATGGCAATCCCTTGAAAAATTAAAAATAGAACTACCATATGATCCAGTAATCCTACTTCTGGGTATATATCCAAAAACCTTGAAAGTAGGTTCTCTAAGAGATACTGCACATCCGTGTTCATAGCAGCACTATTCACAATAGCCAAGAGGTGGATGCCACCCAAGTTTCCATTGATGGATGAATGGATAAACAAAATGTGGTATATACTTACAATGAAATATTATTCAGACTTAAAAAGGAAGGAAGTCCTGTCATATGCCTCTATCTACAAGAACCTTGAGAACATGATGCTAAGTGAAATAAACCAGTTACAAAAAGACAAATAGCATATGATTCCACTTCTATGAGGTATCTAAAGTAGTCACATTCGTAGAAACAGAAAGTCAAATGGTGGTGACCAGGGACTGGAGGGAGTAGGAAATGGGGGAGTTTTCAGTAGTATAGAGTTTCAGTTTCGCAAAATGAAAAAATTCAGGAGATCACAACAATGTGATCATAGTTAGCACTATTGGCCTATACACCTAAAAATGGTTAAGGTGGTAAATTTTATGTTATGTATATTTTACCACAATTTAAAAAAAAATGAATCTATAGGGTTTTTGTACTTTTGAAAAAAAATTTAAAGTAAGGAAGTGAAAACATGGGAAAGACAAACCCCAAAATAGTAATGATCTTTGACTTTTGGAATGATAAATGATCTTAGTTTCCTTCTTTATGTGCTTTAGCATTTTTCAGATTTTACACAATAATCATGTTCTTGTTTTATAATCGGAAAAAAATTTGAAGGAAGAAAAAAAGTTATTGCCTTTAATCTTTAAAACCAGTGAAAGTCCTGAAAGAGCCTGGAACAAGAGGACACATCATAATGTCTTACTTTTCTCCCTTCTCTGTCTTCATACAACTGCAGCCCCTGCTTTCGTGTTCTTGATCCGTCCTTAGTGGGGCAGGAGAGTGATGGGCACTCCTTAGGATAATCATCTTGCATCCATTTGCAAGCTGGAATCCTCTTCTGGTTTTCCTTTTTCAGACTCAACAATCCCAGTTACAGTCACCTTTTCATCTGAATCGAATTGTTTTTTCAGGCTAAATCCTATTTCAGGTAGTTTTACAGAGAGTGCCATTAGTTACCTGGATTTTTGTTGGATTAAATAATTCATGAAATAAGTATTTTGATAATAAGACTCAACTCTCTTTGCTATATGGAAATTTTAATTGTAATTCTTGTGGAAGGGGTTTTTTTCCTTCTTATTCTTGGTAATTTGATGTTCACAAGGTCTGCTTTATTTATTTATTTATTTATTTATTTGAGAAGGAGAGAGAGAGAGAGCGCGAGCTCCTGGGCATGAGCAACGTGGGGAGGGGCAGAGGGAGAGGGAGAGAGAGAATCTTAAGCAGGTTCCACGCCCAACCCAGAGTCCGACATGGGGCTTTATCTCACGACCCTGAGATCATGACCTGAGCCGAAATCAAGAGTTGGACCCTTAACTGACTTCACCGCCCAGGCGCCCCTCACAAGGTTAGCTGTAGATGGTATTCAGGGCTTGGTTCTACATGCATAACAAGTGCAGTGTCTTACTCTGATACTTTAAGTCCCAGAGTAGTTAAAGTCCTGAGAGACACATGCTAAAGAGATTAGAGGAGGTACTTTGGCCTGCAAAGAGCCCCCTTCATTCTCAGACACACCTCTCCTTTCTCTGTGCCACTTACCCAGGTCACTGCTGCCACTTGGAGATGTAGCTTATAGGACACGGCAGGTGGAGATGTCTGGGAGGTACTTGCAGTAAGACAGCCAGCTGCCTACACATGGTCCGTTTTTCAGCAATGGAACTCTCATTTTCAGCCAGGCGCATTGCCACCCAGGTAAAAACAAAATTTTCCTGTCTCTGTGCAATTAAGTGTGATCATAAGACCAAGGGCTGGTTGCTGATAGGTTACCTGAAGGATGTGTGGGAGTTGCAGGAAGTCTCCTTTAGAAAGAAAAGAGTTCAATCTTGCTCTCCCCTTCCTCTCTCTTGTAGTCTGGGATAGGGATATGATGGCTGGAGCTTCAGGGCCCATCCTGGACCATGAGGCCAAGGACTACACTTGGGAAGGTAAATCAGAGCTGGGAGGGGCAGAATCCCTGATGAATCCTGGACATGCCATGCCCGCCTTGGATGGCCTCCTTGTGGGCTTTCACATGAATGTATTGAAGCCCCTATTTGTTAGGTCTCCGCTAGTGAGAGATGAAAGTAATTCCTAACACTGAGTTGGTCCTAGAAATGGAATCTCCAGTAACAGAACCCAAAATGTGACATTCCCTTAGTGGAAGAGAGGTGAGGGTCAGCATTAAGGAAGGATTCAATTACTGCAGGCTGGGATTTAAAATATAGCCACATGTATTTTTTGACATGCCTCTTATCGAGAGATGGGATCTTGGTCTCGTCCACGTGAATCCAGGCTGGCTTGTGAGTGCTTCTGCCAATAGCATCCTGTGGAAGTGATGTTCTGTGACTTCTGACACTCGGTCATAATACACCATGCACCTGTCACCGAGTAACACTCGCTCTTGGAGCCCTGAGCTGCCATTTAAGAAGGTTGATGATCTTGAAACCACCATGCTAAGGAGGCCGCGTGAAGGTGCTCTGACAGTCAGTCAGACTGAGCTTGTCCTTTGGTCACCCAGGAACCAGATATGTGAAGGAAAGAGCCATCTCAGACCCTTCAGCTCCAGGTATTCCAGACCCCAGCCATCTGAGCCCTCCCCAGGCAGTTCAAGTCATTTCAGGGGAGGCCCCACCCATGAATAAGAGTTGTCCTTGCTGTGCCCTTTTTAAATTCCTGACCTATAGAATCTGTGGGCATAATCAAATGGTTGTTCTTTTATGCCTACATTTTGGGTTTTTTTGTTTTGTTTTGTTTTGTTTTTGTTTGTTTGCTCAACAATAGATAATTGGGACAACTGGTAATTCTCATTATCTTGTTAAGGTAAAAGTTTAGTTTTCTGTCACAGAAAAGAAGTTCAGAGGTAGGCAGACCAGGGCTAGATTGGTGTGTTCATTGTCAGCAGGAGTTCAGATCCCTTTATCCTCCCTGCTGTCTGGAATGTGGACACAATGGGTGGAGCTCCAGCAGCCATATTGGACCAGAAGGCAAACTTGAGGATGGCAGAAGCAAGAGCTGAAAGGAGCCTGGGTATCTGCTAAGAAATAGATAAATCAATTTCTTCTATCTTCTTTAAGATACTCTTAAGAATCAAAAGATCAAAAGTTTTTTGATCTTTTTGATTATGTAATGAAAAGTAATGCTAACTGGTATAGAATTTGAATACATGAAACAAGAACTTAGGAAACTGGCTTGGCTGGAGCTAAAGGTTTGAGAATTTTCAAAATAGAAGTGGTAGTTGAAGTCCTGGCTGTAGATGAGATTGCCTAAGGAGAGTACGGAGTGGGAAGAGAGGAGAGCTGAGGAGAGAACCTCAGGGAATACCAGCAGTTAATGGAGAGCAGGGGGGGTGAGACCACAGGAAGGGCTGGAAAGTGGGAAGGAAACCAGGATGGATGGTGTCCAGCAAACCTGGCCCCTTCCCTCTAGGGGGAAGCCTAGTTGGCAGCCCCTAATGTGTTCCTCATATGTACACGGCTAATACCAAACTTTCCCTTTGTTTTGCAAGGCTCTGTTTTGATGAAGCTCTTCTATGTGGGACGAGAAGGAAGCTCCTTGAAGTGTGGGGTCAACTGTTAATCATTTTTATTGTCCCAGTGCCTACCACAGTGACTGGCATGCAGCGAGAAAGCAAGAAATATTTGCAGGCGGAACTGAGTTGAACTGCTGTTGGCAAGGAAGTGTGGGAAGGGAGGGTTTCAGGAAGGAGGGGTGGTCTGCGGTGCCAAATACCGAGAACAGTCAAGTAAGATAAGGCCTGTAAAGGGCTGGTGCCATTTGGCTTAGTGTATCTGGCAATCAGGACATTGGTGACCTTGGGGAGAAGTGTTTTCATGGGGACGTGGGGACAGAACACAGTGGTGTGTGAGAAGCCCAGGCAGGGGTGAGGGCAGGAGTCAGGCTGGTTTTGCAGCACCAGATAATGAATGAAGATGAGTCAACAGCATTTACCCACATGGCCATTTTATTCTGGGCTCAAATACTACAATGATTTTATAAGCCTCATTGTACACACTTTGATGAATCCAAGGCAGGGCTGTCTTTACTGTCCAGCAAACAGGTCTTACAGCATGGCTCACTCTAATTTAAGGAGAGCCTGTTTGTTGCAGATGGAGAGAAAAGATGTCAAAGTGGAGGCTGTTGGCTGCTCTGGCGTAGAGGACGGGCGGCATCCCAGGTTTGGATTATCTGAGTGTGGACCAGTTTTGCAGGTCCAGGAGCCCTGTTTACCAGTGGGTTAGGGGCACTGATGAATTCCTGCTTTCCAAGCTTATAGGAGAGTATGGCATGAATCCACACCACTGAAATTTAATACGTGTAGCCTCATGGGGATGTGGGCGGTGCGCAGAGAGGAGGTGGGAACCTCCTTAAAATGCAGATTCTGATCCAGCAGACCTGGGGTGGGGCCTGAGCTTCTCTGCATGTCTAACCAGTCCCCCACCACACTTTGAGTAGCAAGGATGGATTTTGGAAGCCGATTTTTCTGGACTTTCGTTACTTGTCACCACTCATCATTTCCTAGCAACCCAAGGACTGCTTCAGGAGCATAGAGGCCAGGAAAGAGGGCCAAGTCTTCCAGGTTTGTTGGGCTTCATGCCTTTCTGGTCACATCTTCCATGGGCCTGGACATCTCCATGGCTCAGGTTACATATTTCTTTAGTCAAGTTCCTAGCGTGATGGGAGGCCTGGGTACTTTGGGCTTCTCTGTGTCCCAGGGCTTTCCCAGTGATTTGTCTGCCAACCTTCTGCAAGGATGGATGGGCTTCTTCCTCAGGGCTAACCTACTCCTTTAAGGGTTGAGTCTTCCTTGTTGAGAGTCACCTTGGCGACTCTCCAAGAGCTAGGGATGTATTGGCCACAGTGTTTACATGATAAATAAGAGGAATCCCGTTTAGAATACATAATCCCGTCTGGAAACCAGAGAGGAAGGTGAGAAGGGAACCGAGGAGTGCTCCTGGGACAGGCTGGCCAGCGAGTGCTGGCCTGACGCCTGACTCCATTTCCCTGCTCAGACATCCCTGAGCTGCACCCCAGATTCTTGTTCCGAGAGCTTGAGCTGCAGACGCGGGCTTTGCTGGGCATGTCATTGGAGCTGGGTGCTCAGATGAGGCTGCCTGGTTGAGATCCCAGGGATCAGTGGTCCAGGGGCTCTGAGCGGCTGGAGAGGGACTGCTGAGACCCGCTGGTTACCTGTTTGGCTTTGTTGCTGAAGAGACCAGTTCTCGGTCTAGTGCTCGGTCTAGATATTCTAGATCATCACACTATCTATGAATACCCTGATTCAAAACAACGAAAATCACAAAATACAATAGCCTATAAAAATAATGATTGCCTTAAGTTTAAAAAGGCGTTTTTTCCAGAGAACCCAGAGTACTCTTCAGGTCCTCCTCTTGTTTATTCCTGGAGGCCCTCTGTGCCAGGAGGCCGAGAGGAGTAGAATCGAGGGGGCTTTTAGCTCCAGCTCGCAGGCTGTTTCTGGGGAACCCATCTCTTCCGCAGGCCATGCTTTTATTCTCCATACTTGGGGCATGTGTGGGACCCTGTGGCTACTGGACCCCTTCCCTGCAGGGAAAGGTTTAAAAAAATTCCTGTGGGTTGAAAATCCCAACACATGCCCGTGTTATGTTCCTTTTGTTTCTTTCTCTATCTCCCTCAACTTTTTAAAATTTTTATTTTTTTGATAAAAAGCCCCGGTCAGCCTGCCTACGCCCCTTGCCAGAGAGCAGAGCCGGCTGAGCAGGCTGGTCAGCCCTGATGGGCTCCACGCCTCTGACCATAGAAGCAGACACAAGATCGGTGAGGCTCGCTGGGACTTAGGAGGGACACTGGCTCTTCAGGTGTTTCTTCTTCTCCACCGCCAGTCTCAAGGCCCAAAGGAGCTTGTCCTTGTTATTCAGGATGTTGTACTCAGAGAGCTTCACCAGCTTGTCAAAGGCGGCCTCTGTGTATGTCAGCTCCTTGGTAGCGTATGGAGTTTGGGGGCCATAAATGTCCACGTGGCCGTGTTCCAGCTCCTCGGGGCTTCGCTCCACACCTGGAGGCAGCAGAAGGACTTACTATACACAGAAGGTTGTAATGGCTTGTGTCTGTCTCTCTCCCCATGGCCTGTCCCAGCGCACGTGGGCACACACACACACATGCACATGCACACCTCCATGCTCCTCAGGGCAGGGATGCAGCTTGCCCATCTTAGGACCACCCTAGCAGGACACAGAGCCAGGCACCTAGTGGGATGTCAATAAATGTTGAATGACTGAAAGAGTAAAGGATGACATTGCTGGCTCATGCAGGGGTGGGGGGCTTTGCTTTCTTCCAAAGCCAAGGTTGGTTCAGACTAGAGCTAAGCTGGGCGTCCCTGTTAGTAAAATCAGAAGACTACACAAGTCCAAACATAGGAGCTCTCAGCCCAAGACCAGTGGGTGGTGGGAACTGAGTTCAGAGGCGGCTTACCTGGGGCCTTGTATTTCTGGAAGGAGTCGTTGATGAGTGGGAAGAAAAGGACGATGGGGCCATTAGGCTCCTGGGAGTTCTCCAGCAAGTAGCACTCCTTGAGGTTTTCCTCATCCTCTTGCAGCTCGTATTTGGGGAAGGGGATGTTCTGCACGGTGCAGTACTCACAGGTTTGTTTCATGGGCTGGAAAAGAACAGGACACGTTGGAGGATTAGGAAGGGTGGGGGTGGGTAAGCAACCTGGAGCTCTAGATCCAGCTTCCTGATTTCCCCAGCCAACAACTCAGGTCTCCAACTACTTTGCCTCTTTGTGCTATTTTCAGAACAAAGAGCCTGAGACAGTAGGTTGGTGTGGGTCCAACTACAAGCTCCTTCTGAAGGTGGACAGAAGCCCTTTCAATGATGCTTCACCCAAACACAGACCTGGGTAGATGTGGGCAGCAGCATGAGGGTGACTGGAGCTATGCACATCTGGCCATGTCCGGCCAGGCTCCTGGGGGATGTGCATGGCCTTTGGAACGGACAAAGGGCCACAAGGCTGGAAAGGACTCTGAAAGGGCATCTTTATAAACATGATGTAACAGAAAGAGCGGTGGACTGAGAATGTCAGAATCCCCTTACTTCTGCCCCCCGTTCCAAGCTCACTAGTAGTGTGATCTTGAGCGAGCCACTGACCCCTCTCTGTGCCTCAGTTTCCCAACCTATAACACAGGAATAATAGCAGTTGTGCCATCCACCTCGAAGAGCTGGTGTAAAGATCAAGAGAGAGCAGGTGTAGGAAAGCACGCTGTCACTCATTTATAAACTTGACTCCTTATCGTTGGCGTCATGCTTATCCTCTGTCTGTACGCCCCTTTCCTGGGCTTCAGGATAAGACTGTACTAAAGGAGACCAAAGAACAGTTTCTTCCCCTTAAAAGGCCAGAACTTTTCAAAGGTAAATAGAGAAAAATAAATAAAAACCTCTGGTCCTGGCTTTTAATACAATCACATGGAGGGTCATATTTCCTGAGGAAAAGGGCAATGTGATTATTTTGAAAATAGGACATTATAAACTCTTGAAGTGGTATAAAACTTTAGAACTGACTGGACTCCATTAAGTCTATTTTTAAGAACTCCTTTTTTTTTTTTTTTTTTTGCAGCTGATGAATTGCCAAATACAGCAAATGGTCAGATAATAAAATTGCTGAAATAAAACTAGAATTCACTCCCTGGGTCTCTTTAAAGCCCACACTGCATGTGAGGGCCAGCCAGCTGCCCCCCGAGGCTTGGACGGCTAACCTCACGTCAGGTAGAGCCACCTGAGTTTCTCTGATGCTAAGTCTTGGGGCCTGTGGGGAATGCATGTTCTCCCATTTCCCAGTTTCGTGAAGTCTCAGTATGTGGCCTGTCTCAGAAGAGGCACAGCGCTCCTGCTCAGGCAGGAGCCTTTCTTTGTCACACTCGCCTTTGTCTGGGAGCCAGCACAGTAATTGAGGTGGATGATGAGGTCGACTTTTCTCTCGGGCCTGAGGAGGGGTGGGTAGCTGGAGTTGATGAAGAATGCGGTGTCCAACAGGCACAAGTGGCTCACAGACTCTGTCAGCTGGTTTGGGAAGCCATCTAGCACCGTGTCTGAAAGCCAAGATTTCCAGTTACCATCACGCCCTGGTGCCCTGATCTCAGCAGATGGTCCCATTCTGTGGACAGAATGCCCTGCCTGGAGCTCCTTCCCCTGGGCCTGGGCTTTGGGCCCTCCCCCTTCCAGCCAGGACCCCCAGTGAGTCCCAGTGCCCCTTGGGGTGGGCTGATAAAGAATAGCATTATCTTGGTGTTGTAGCAAGTCTTTTATGGAACACACAGAGAAAAACCACTCTGACTCAGCCACAGAGCTTTGGGGTTGCGGGGGTATAAGACTATCTTATAAATGAGTGCACACCCTGGGCCCAGAGCCAGCTACCCTTTCTGCCCCAGACAGCGAGAATGAGGATTATTAGGCTAGGTCAAAGCAGCCATTTGCAGGCTGTGGCCAAGGAAAATACCAACGATGGGGGCGAGTCAATCTTCGAGCAGGGTGGGGAGGGGGCACTGAGTTGAAGCTACATGACCACAATTTAAGACCTGGCTCTGCCATTTACCATTTGGGGGTTCTTGAGCTGGGCCATCCCTACCCAACTCTCGGGGGCACCATTCACATTAAAAGGTGCCCCCAGAGCACAACGAGAGAAAGTCAGGGCCCACATTTCCCCAACAGGGTCCCAACTTCTACCTGCTGGGATTGTTGTACAGATTCAAGTAATTAAATACCAACACTGCTCCACCCACATTCAGAACCTCACCAAACATGGAAGACGCCCTCGGCAGAGTCTGCCCCCCCCTCCCCCCACCCCTACGAACATGGTCGGAGGAGCTTTGCCACCCTTTCTCCACGGCAGCCTCAACACGCACTTCTGCTTTATCCAGGCAGAGGCAGGCGGCCAGGGAGGGTTACCTCTCCACATGGAGAACTGGCTGTTCTGGAGGTAGTCGGTGTGCAGCTGCAGGCCCAACAGGAAGTTGTGGAACTGAGACACAAAGGCCCGGTGGGTGAGGATGCTGCGGAAAGTATTGGAGAGCCACGACCCTGGGATCACCACTGTAGTGTCCAAGACGTTGGCATCACATTTGGGGATTTCGGGCAGGAGTGGCTCATCTTCTGCAGGGGAGAGGGAGGACGGAAGGCGGTCACAAGAGCTGGGGTCCCCAGGTGGCCCAGATGGAGCCTGCATGGTTACCCAGCACCCAGGGGTCAGCACTGTAAGTGCGGTTCACACCTCCTTTGCCTAGTTGTTAAGGCCCTGGCATTGGAGACTTAGAGACCAGGGACAGGGTGGTGGAGAAGAGGGGTGATGACAGGTAAGGGGCGCGGGTCCCAGAGAGGACAGGGAATCTAGAAGCCCCCCTGTAACTGTGCTTGTGGATCCCTACCCCCTTAGCTCTCCTGGGCACTGTACCACTCTGCTGGCCCCTCCTCCACCCCCAGCCAGGCCCGGGCGGACCCCTGAAGCTTGTGCCGGAGACTTGATCACCCTCCCCTCCAGGCAGGGACGACCCCACCCTAGCTGCTTTCTCATCTCTGAACCACAGAGATGACGTTGAAACATGAGGCAGGTGGACTGGGCCTTGCTTTGTGATCCACCCCTCCCCCGCATCACCCAACCAAGAGGGGAAGCCAGTGGGGTCACCCACCGATGTCGTGCACTCTCTCCCTGGTCCATCTGTGGAAAAACTCCTCCGAGCTTTGGGACAGATTCCAGGCATCAAGCAAGTTTAGGGAGAAGATGCTGCTCCACAAGCCTAGGGGGCAGGGCCAGCCGTGAGCACCTCTGCCCCAGAGCCCCCAGCCACCCAAACATTGACTGCTTCTACCTTGGCCTTGATGTTCCCTCCCAGTCGGGCTGCTCAGGGGGTGAGACAGACTTTGATTCCCCTCCCCCCACAGGGCAGCGGGACCCCCATGACAGATGAGGGCATGCTGGCAAATGCAGGAGGGTTGCATGCTCAAGGGATAACCCAAACCAGCACCAGCACCCAGGACAAGATCCTGGGGGAACGGAGCAGGCCTCCCTGTCACTCCTCTAATTCAAAGGGGGGCCTGCCCAGCATGGGGAGGGGTGCCCATGGGCCTCCCTGGGCCAGGAGTCACCTAGCATGTAGCACATCCGTGACTCTGGGATCCTCTTCATCAGCCGCCCCATGAAGAACTCGGAGCCGAAGAGCTCGGTGGGGATGAAGGCCCCGTACTTCTGCAGGCCCACCTCGTAGGGGGAGAACTCACACCACTCTGCCCAGGAAGCAGCAGGGCGGGGTGTCAGTCTCCAGCCTGGACAGTCCAACCCTCCCTCCTCAGGGCTCCTACAGGTCCGGGGCCTTGGGGGACCTGCGACAGGGAGGCCGCAGTCCCCCCACAGGGCACAAGGGGGCGCCCACGACTGGTTTCTGTTGGCCAGGCAAAACAGCTTTGCCACCTGCATGGTTCATTTGCTCCACCAAACTGGATAAACAGAGACCACAACCGACCTCGAAGCAGGGCAGGTTTCTAGAGTCCCTCATTCTGGGCACCTTAAGAAATATCTAGAACCCCTTCCCTTCATAACTTTATTACCCCGTCCCATCAAACGTCTGCTCCTAGAAAAGCCACAAGCCCCCACCAGCCTGATCTAGCCACACAGAAGGGGTAGCAAAGTCGAGACGGAGGGTGGCAAAGGTATGTGGTGGGTTGTGCGTGTGCTGGGGCGCTGGGTACCTTTGCCTGCCAAGAAGGGACACCCTTATAAATTTCTAGCCACCAGTGTTACCTCTGAAATCCTGGTTGCTTACATCATCCTTGACATTGATGGTGAGGTAGATGGGCAGGGGGTTCTGGCCCTCACACAGAGCAGCACGCTGATCTGACAGTTTGGATTCATTTCTCTGTGGGGAAATGAAATGGTGAAGGAGCAGAGGCAGCCTGGAGACAGTGCAGAATAAGGGGGACGCTCTGGACCTGCAGCAGGCCTTTTCCCGATTCCTGAGCCCACCCGGCGGCTGTGCAGGTCCCAGCCGACACCAGTCAATGTACCCATACAATGTTCGCTCGTCCCTGGGCTAGTCACCATCCCAGACGTATGGACGGGAGTGGGACTGAATCTACAGCTTAGGGCTGTCCCTCAGAGTCCCAGGATTCTCCTCGCGTCTCAAGGACCAGGGAAGGAGAAGCTAGGGGTGGAAAAGGCCACCACTGTCCCTCTTCATCCCCATCATCTTCCACCTGATGTACCCTGGAGCAGGTCCATTTTTCTTATCTGCTTTGCATGTTAGGCTCCCTCATAAAATTTGTTTGGGAGGGGGAAAAAGCTGCTTGTAAGAAAATTTAAACAAAAGGCTTGGAAATGGTGCACCAGCTGTCAGCCAAGGTCCCTCTGAGTCCCCAGAGCATGGTGCTGCCAAATCAGAGGGGAGCCTGCAGACCGGCCAGGGCCACAAGCCACCTCCCGAAATGAATCAGCCAGTGTAGCCAGGCCAGTTGAGGGGTTAGAGGCCCACGCTCTGACCCTAGGCTCTGAGCAGCTGCCTGCTGGCTGCCCATCCCTGGTTATTCAAGTGTGTGAAGGCCCCGACCTTGTGTGGGCTGCTAAACACACTTGTGGGACAGACAACTCTTAGGCTTCCCTTGAAAGGCAAGCAGGGTGCCTCACATAATGGCCCAGGGATCCGGGCACTGCAGAGCTGAGTCCTGGGAGTAGAGAGAAAACTATAGACTCAGGGAAGAACCCAGTCCATACTCACTGTCAAGGGGCCCCAAGGGAAAGAGGCTCCTGCCCTGGCCAGAGTGGAACAGCAGAGACCTCCTAATTTCAATCCTACACTTGCTCCCTGGGAACCTTGGCTCCTCCTCATACCAAACCCCAGGCAACACTCAGATGTCTGTTGTCAAAAGCCTGGGTGCTTTCCTCTCATCTCACGGAGCACTAAGTATTGCTAGAAATATTAACTACCACTCATTGATGTCGTTCCCATTTAAGGAATAGCACAAAGCAGGACCCAGATTTAAATCCTATCCTGCCTGAATCCAAAGGCCAACGCCCTCAGTCTCTGCCTGCCCTGCTTCATCATAAGCACAGATTAGATGGTGGGTTATCAAGAGGGGGAGGGTGGGGGCTCCATCAAAAGCTGTGAGTGCCTCAGTTCTGAATCGGCATTGCCTAGCACAGTTTCTGACGTGCAGGAGGTACTTAATTTTTTTGAATGAAAAAAGAATGAAGGAATGAATGCACTTTGAAGATAAGGTTCAGGTCATCCTTCATTTTAGGGATGACCTGCATTTAGACTGAGAGCAGCAGGGATCCTGAGGCAGGCCCATTTATGCCCATGGCGGGCACCAAACTCCTCTGACAGACAGCTTGTTTAGAGGATTCTCCAAGGGCCTTGCTGAACCTTTCAGACCAGCCGTCTAGGATGCTTCCACCCAGCCCTTCTTCCCTCTCTCCTCCACTTGGGGTCAGACTTGTATCACAGTCTGATGCCTCTCCAGCCTCCCCCAGCTCCCTCCCTGTGTTCTCTCCTGGTGTCTTGGCATGGCTGTCAGAGGACATGCTGCCGCTCGGCAGGACTGCTCCTAAGCCATCCCCACCACAAGGGTCTCAGTCATACACGAAAGGCATGTGGGAAGACAATTCCACCATCTTCCTCCATCATGCACTCAGGCACCTCATGCTTCCTACTGTCCACAGGTGAATCTGCAGGTCTAAGCTAGCTTCCTTCTCATGAGAAGTAAGTCCAGAACCGCACCCCCCTTCTTCCCAGCCATGAAGAAAGAGAGCTGGTCATCAGCCAGGGCAGGTTGGACCTCGGAAGAAGCTGAGCACCTACCTCATCCCCCAGACAGGCCTCAATCAGCAGGCCCCAGAAATCTGTAAAGGTGACCTTGTAGCCTTCCTGACTGCGCTGCCGAAGCTCCTCCTGGAATTTGGAGAGCTGGTCTGGGAACAGGGCAGGCATCTTGTCTTTGACCACGTGCCTCCGTGCCTCAAATATGGCAGGCTCTAGGTTTTTGGAGGACCAGTTAGGGTCACGGTACAAGGTAGCCATGGTCCTGGAGAGAGAGACACACATGGAGAAAGAACTGAGCCAGTCCAGGTCCGATCAACACTGGACCCTGGCCAGAGAGAAGATGGACAGATGGTGGGAGACCCTAACTCACCAGGAAAGGAGCCTGGAGGAAAGGGGTGAACATTATTATTCATAGTCACAATGGCCACCATGTGCCAGGTACAGCATGTTGCTTGAGAGTGAGGATTCTGGGGACACCTGGGTGGCGCAGTTGGTTAAGCATCTGCCTTCGGCTCAGGTCATGATCCCGGCGTCCTGGGATCAAGCCCTGCATCAGGCTCCCTGCTTAGCAGGGAGTATGATTCCCCCTCTCTCTCTGCCCCTCCCCCTGCTCGTGTTCTCTCTCTCTCAAATAAATAAATAAAATCTAAAAAAAGAAAAAGAAAAAAGAGTGAGGATTCTGGACCCAGATCTTCCTGGGTTCAAAACCAGACTCTACCACTCGCTAGCTGTCTAATCTTGGGCAAGTTATCTAACTGCTCTTCACATCAGTTTCCCCATCTGTGGAATGGAGAGAATTATTACTGTACCTACTTCTAAGAGTTATTGTGAAGATTACACGAGTTAATGCAATTTAAAGTGGTTCGAACAGTGGCCAGCACAAAGTGTGTGCTGGGTCGTGGGGCCGTGAGGCCAACATTGGAAGCCAGGCTTGGCTGATTCCAGATCCTGGACTCGTTCCACTCTGCCACATTCATTCCCATAATTATGATGCTGGCTAAAGATTTATTTCCCCTGCTTCTGCTGAACTTATATGGGGGCAGTGGGAAGGAGTAAAACAAAGACGGAGACCCCTCTAGCCCCAGGTCTCTTCTTGGCCTGGACCCAGCCTTTCTGTCGAGGTCAGGACAGCACCCTGAAACCCTGTGCCCCAGGTGACCTTGTCTGCAGCGTCACTGTTGTCTGAACGGTGGCCTCTGCCTTCACAGGGCTTGTTCCTGGTCTGGGAAGGTGGGGGTTGGTCAAGAGATTTCGTGGACAAAAAGCACGCTGCTCTCCATAAGATTCACTCTTATTTTTATATGTTTAAAGAGCTTTCAAAACCATTAGAAATGATTGATTTTAAAAGGATACTTCCCAGTGCTTTCCCAGGCCAGGAGACCCTTCCCTTCCCCCCCCTTCCCCCTAAATTCCTCCCAGTCTCCTGCTCAGAAGGATGCAGGTGCCCCTTGACCCTGATGGAAGCAGGTTTTATCTCCTTAGTGTACCACCCATGGGCCATGCCAATAAACGTTAGCTGTCCTTCTGTCCCATCTGGGCTGAAGCCTCGGAGTTCCTGATGCACCAGCAGCCCTTGGCCTTTCTAGGGAAAGTTCACATCCACTGCTCAGATGAAAGTTACCTAGCGCTCCTCCTGGATGAGGGGCCAGCTTGGGACCTCGGGGGCTCAGAGGCCCCAGTCCCTGACAGAAGAAGATGCAGCCCCTCGTGGTCAAGGGTCCCCTGCCAGGGCTGTGTTATGACCTCGGTGGGCCTCTTCCACCATAAAAATATTAAAAATTATGTTTTATGATTGTTGTATAAAAACAAATATAATAATGTTATATTTGTCCTCAGGCGAGAAGTTCTTTTTTTTTTTTTTTCCTGATCTTAAAAGAAGGTAAAACATTTTTCTGGGCTTCTACAAGCAGTGTGGGCCCTAGGCACGGTGGCTCCTGTGGAGAAGTCGACCTCACACTGGCCTCATGTTGTGGGGGGGGGGGTTGGCTCGCTGTCCTTGCTCACCAGCAGAGAGTGAGGGAGCCCCCAGGGCAGAGAGAGGGGCAAGGCAAGGATGGGGATGGGCTGGGGTGGGGGCAGCCAGAGCAGCTGGGCCGGCTCCGCGCGGCCTCGGAGAGCTGGCAGGCTTGGAGAGGGCACCTGCATCTTCCCGGCAGGATGGGTCAGTGGCGGGAGTGGTTCATGCGTCCTAGCCACTGTGTTTCTGGGTCCCTGCTGCAGCCCCAGGACACCCAGTACTGGGAGAGCCTCACACAACGACCCCATGGGGTCAGTGCTATTGTTAGACCCATTTTACAGATTCAGAAACTGAGACTCAGAGAAGTGAAGCTGCTGCCCAAGGTCACACAGCTGTAAGGGGTAGAGCTGCCCAGGTTTTGTGAGTCACCCTACCTGGGGGTGGGGAGAGCTTCACCAGAGACCCCCGGCTAGCCTGTTTAGTGCTTGCTCTGGGCTCCACAGGGCAGTGGCAGCCAGCTCCTTACCAGGTGGCCCCAGACAGGCCAGTGATGTAGCTGGCACAGTTCAGGATGTTCAGCTTCTGCAGCCCCAGCAGGTGGCCATACATGGCGGTCATGGATCTGGTTCCACCCCCGGTGGCCATGATGGCTATCAGCGGTACCTGGGAGCATACGGAGGCAGACTCTTGGGGCGGTGCGGGGTAGGAGAAGACACAGACTGACAGACGGAAGCTTAGAAAGAACAGTGGAGGACGGAGAACTGGCTACAGACAGCAGAGAGCGAGGCACTGAGTGACCTGAAAACTGCCTTTCATAGAGTGATGGGCCACCTGGTAGGTCTAGAATTAGATCTTCGCTCCAAACCCAATAGTTGGTGAGGGTAAGCGGCTCCGAAGCTTCACACAGCTTGCTCAATCAGAACGTTGTGGCTGGAAGAATTCTTTGCACTGTTAGTCTAGCCCTCTGTTAACAGATGATGACACTGGGGTCCAGCGGGCCGAGGGACTTGCTCGAGAACCCAGCTAGTGTGAGATTCCCTACGGGTTCCTTCTGTGCAAGGCTATGATATTAGGGCACCAGGCCCAGACCTGGCACATGAGAGGTGCTCGGTATATATTGTATGGACAACAACAGGAATCACTGCTCCTACTTGATGTGGGAAGGAGCAGGGTTGTCACCTCTGGATTTACATAGGTCGAAGATGCCCTTGGTGTTTTCCCCTAAAGATGGGAAAGTGGGGAGGGCGATCCTTGCCAAGATGTACTCTATTTGAGCAGGGACGGTAAGATCCTTCTGTCTGCTAAAGCCCCATCAGAGCCCTCCTCGGGCACCAGGTCTCCACCTCTTGCACTTGGAAGGTGACCTGCTGCCTGGGGGGTGTGGACCTCAGTCCATAGCAGGGAGGTGACAAAGGGCTCTAACAAAGGCACACCTTCTGCCCCGTGGGAAGAAGCTGGCCCTGCAAGGGAAGTTGCTTCTCTGTAGTTTCCAGCTGCTGTTTTTTTCTGGGGGGTTATGTTTGTGTGCTATTTGGGGAGAAGAGAATTGAAGAACAAAGAGCCCAGGGCCTTTTGAGTGGAGGTGGTAGAGCTTCAGATGTTTTCCTGGCTGGGGAGAAGAGGCTGTGTGTCTCTGTGTAAGTAAGACTTCATTAGTCACCTCGGGACCTGTTGGTGCATGGGGAGGAGCAGCCGAGGCCCCTTCCTTTCTCTCTCTACTTTGCCCTCCCCGCCCTTCCCCTTGCAAACACACAACTGAATCACATCCAGCACAGCCCTCAGCTGGGCACCCAGGAAAGGCAGTGGCGAGGCCACCCTGGGGCAGAGAAGGGCTCGGGGGCGGCTGGCAGGGTGCGTTGTGGGCAGGACAAGCTCGGCTCCAAGGGGGACGAAGCCCCGGCTGGCAGGCCTCTGCTTACCCACCTCGTCCGCAGACAGGCCCTCCTCCAGCTGCAGCACCTGTTGCAGGGCCTTCGCCGCCACCACCTTCCGCTTCTGCAGGAACTCCTGCTCGGCGGGGCACAGGCTGAAGCCCAGCCGTACATCCAGCGTCTGAGGGCTACGGGGACAGAGGACCTTGGTAAGCGAGCCTGTAGACTTCACCACGATGAAGACATGACTTTAGGGTCAGCGGGTCATAGGCTTGAAGACTGGTTCTGCCATATACCATTTCTGTGACTTGGGGTCTCTGCTTTCTCATCTGTAAAATGGGGCTAATCGTGCTTACCTCTCAGCACTGTCTTCAGCACTTAATGAGACTGACAAACAGAAAGCCCCTAAAGCCTCAGCTGACACACTCTGAGCAGGTCCTCGACAAAATCGGGGAACTCATCAAACCCTCCGCATCCTCAGCCCTATCTGGGAAGTCCAGGAAGGCTGCCCCAGGTATCTTCTACAACCTGAGGCTAGACATGGGTGACAAGGAGCCCTAGGATCATTTTGGCCAATCCCTCTGGACCAGGCTTTACAGTAAGGGGCTTTCGGGTGGAGTTCACATTCTTTGGTAAGTTCTCCCTGCTCCTGGAGTAAATACTCCTTCCGTGTGTTTGTGCAACTGACAAAACCCCTCATATTCCTGATGTCACCCTCTCATCCGTACAGGTCCGCAAGGCAGGTGGGGCGGAGCTGCCATAGCATGTCCAACACTTGCCTTCTTTTTACCACATCCCTGCCCTGGACAAGTCCAGGCTCCTGGCCTGGCAGTCAAGACCCTAGCTGCTCTGTGCAACCTCACCATTTCCTACTTCTTGGAGGGGCCCATAGGCTTTCAGATTCCGGAAGCAGTCCCGGTTCTGAGCCTTTGTGCAGCCCTTGCCTTCACCAGAAGCTTCCTCCCTCTGCCTACTCACATCCCTGGTGTCCTCCCAGGCTCAGTTTTCCGGGGACTCTGGGTGAATGGGCATTGACAATTTCTGAGCTGAGTCTTACTTAGTGGCCTGAGTCACCAACCAGATCACATGTCCTTGAAAACAGAGCCTGGGAGCTCTGCCATCATGTTTCCTCCATGCTGAGCACAGGCCTAAGACACAACGGTGAGGAAATAACTCTTTCCTTGGCCTCAACAAAAAATAAATAATAAAACAACAGTAATAACAACACTGGTTGATAGTTGCTGAGTGTTTCTCTTGTCAGATCACTGATTTTCAGCAAGGTTGCCAAGACAATTCAGAGGGGAAAGAATAGTCTTTTCCACAAATGGTGTTGGGACAACCCGATATCCACATGCAAAAGAATGAAGCTGGATCCCTATTTCACACTGTATATACAAATTAACTCAAAATCTGTCACAGACCTAAAGGTGAGAGCTAAGACCATAAAAACACTTAGAAGAAAACAGGGGAGTAAATCTTCATGACCTTGGATTAGGCAATAGTTTCTGAAATATGACACCAAAAGTATAGGTGACAAAAGAAAAAATATGCCTGCACCGGACTTCACCAAATTTCAAAATGCCTTTGCTTCCAAGGACATAGCCAAGAATATAAAAAGACAACCTCCAGACTAAGAGAAAATATTTGCAGATCATATATCTGACAAGGGACTTGTATTCAGAGTATAAAAAGAATTCTTACAACTTAACAATAAGAGGCAAGTAACCCACTTTAAAAATGGACAAAGGATTTGAATAGACATTTCTCCAAAAAGATATAAAAATGGTCAGTAAGCCCATGAAAAGATGCTCAACATCATCAGCCATCAGGGAAATAGAAATCAAAACCACATTTCACTCCCTAGGTTGAGTAAATCAGAGGGACAGACAGAAGGAGGGTACTTTACCAGGGTGTAGACTTCATATGTAATTCACAGTTCTCACCCTGGGAAGGGAAAGATGAACAGCCTTTCAGGGATGACAATTTAGAGCCAAGTGGTCCCAAGCGAAGGAGCGGCGTGTCGCCACATGGTCCACCCTGACTTGACTCAGCACACACATGTGCACACGCATATGCACACGCACACACGCTACCCTCCTTCCCTCTCCTGGATTCCCTCTATGATCCTCAGCTCAGCCTCTACACACCCTCTTTGGCTCCACAGCGGAGCCTGCAGTCTCCTCCCCCACAACACTCCTCTGTCCTGTCTGAGAGACCCCCCCCCCCCCCGGCATCCCCTCCCCTGCTGCTCTCCCCCTCTCCCTCCCACAGGAGCTTCGGGCCGCGCTGCTACTCAAGGGCCCCTTACCACGGGCAGGGTCACCGTCTGGCCATCGGGGAGGCAGTCAAGGGGCTGGCGGACAGGGCTGGTCTTCCTGTGTGCACAGCAACAGCAAAGCTGGAAGGATGGGAGGGTTCTGTGAGGGGGTGAGGGGCTCCTCTGGCAGCCCCGCCTGCGCCGGTCCCCCCCACCCCCCACCGCCACTGTCTTGTACCCCGCGGCCCCACGGGCTCTTGGGCACGTCCACGTGCAGGCAGGGCTGGAAGTACTCGGGGTAGTGGAAGTAGGCTGGGTTTGCGCAGCAGGGCTCCAGGCAGCATGAAACGTGTTGGGTGTGCTCGAAGGACTCCTTCACTGTCACCAGGAGGTCCTTCACTGAAAGAGGGGACAAGAAGCCTGAGCCCCTAGAAGCCTCTCACTTCTCCGCCACAACTTGGGCCAGGAGAAAGCTGATGAGCTGGCAGAACCTGGGACAGGGATTTAGAAGCATCTAGGGCACTGGTTAAAATGTAGGTCCGGGCAGGAATCTGCATTTAATGAGGCTGTGTATGATGCGGACAGACGAGGTCCCCAGCAAGCCCTGAGGTGCTGAGTCCTCTGGACAGGTCCTCCTAGATTCTGCTTCTGCAGGAGGTGCCCTGCACTGAAAACGGGCCCTCACCATACCACCAGTTTGGGGGTGCAGCTTCTTCCCCCTCCCTCTCCCATGTCCGCACAGCCATGCTGCTCTCCTGAGATGGGACGGGGCAGTGAACGGAAGCTTCTTGTAACTGTGGGTCTCTTAGGTCCCTGCCAGCCATAAGATGCTGGGACCTTCCACGAGGAAGGGGCACAGCTGGAGGGGCCGTGGGTGCTGTCAGTGCCCACCTGCCCTGGGGCTGACCAGTGCCCAGACCAGGCGTGCAGCCCCGACCCGTGTGGGCAGAGCGGGCCGTGCTGTGTCACTGACCCCGGCCCAGGGCGCTCGTCAGGCCTGAAAGGTTCTGAGGGTCCCATGGGTGCCTGGAAGTGCATGTCCCTACAGAGCAGGGGGGAGGCCAGGGGTTCATGACCTCTGAGGGTGAGGTGATCCTGAGGAGCCCCGGCCAAGCTCAGCTGGGACTGAGCCCAGGGCAGCTGTGGGAAGAAACACTGACCACCACCCCTGTCCCCCCAGCAGCAGAAGAGGTCAAAGGACTCACTTTTCCTGCTCTTCTTCCGCCTCTGGCATTCTGCATGAACCTCCAGGCGGGAGACTTGCCGAGACTGAAACAAAGGAAGGGAGGGTCAGTCTGAGCACCATCTGCCCCCTCCCTCTGCCAGGCCGAATGGAGGAGATGAACCAGGGGATAAATTCAGTGCTAGTCGGATTTGGGGCCGACTCCAGGGAAAAATGGTGTGCTGACCACATTTCCCGAACCCAGTCAAGACTTGTCATCTCATTAAGAGATGGAGTACTTGAAAATGAAGCAGTCCTGAAAAATCTAGGCTATATGGTCACCATTTACTAGGGGTCATATTCTCAGCTGCAGGTCAGGGATGGAAGCTGCATGATTTGGTCCAAAATAAAAAGAGGGAGCTTTCCACTGTGAGCTTTGGAAGTGAGAACTTCCAGCAAGATAGTCTTCTAAAAGTCAGATTCTTTTACCACAACCTCCTAAAGACTGATTTCTGGGGGAGAGATCTCCTCGAATCCTGAGGCTTTAGATGCATTTAACTGAAATGTCTGTACCAACAGCTGAATTATGAAAATCTTTTAAAACACCGAGCTTATGCTTGTAGAGGAATTGGAGCTGGGGGCGGGGGAAGGGGACAGAGGCTGAATCTGGGAGGAGGATGCTTGCAAGTAGGTGCTTTTATTGGGGAGGTTCCCAAGGAGAGGGTTCACCCTTGTGGGATATGGGATGCTGGGCCAGGGGATGGATGCCCCAGCTCCCGCCTCCCCAGCAGGGGCCCGGCCCCTGCCCCACCTGCCCAAGCCCCGTTGGCCTGCTTTAGTTAGTCTGACTCCTGGCAGGCTCTAGGACAAGGGCTTAGGTGGGCCGTATTCTCCCCACAGTTCTGTTCCCCTGGGAGCGGCAGCCGCGTGTGGCCTCCGGAGCTACAGGAACCTGGAAGGACAAATTACCACGAGCACGCCATTGGTGATGAGCATCTCGGGTGGAGAGGGACTGGAAAACAAAGTGAGAACTCCTGGTCAGTTATATCATTCTTGTTTGATTTCTCAAGAGGTATTAAAGAACCTGGATAGGGTCAATAATGAGATAGCAGAGCCTCCTTGATCCTTATCAAAAATAGCGGCTTAAGAAATCTTAGATCACAGGGCACCTGGGTGGCTCAGGCGGTTAAGCATCTATCTGCCTTTGGCTCAGGCCATGATCTCAGTGTCCTGGGATCAAGCCCCGCATGAGGGCTTCCTGCTTGGCAGGGAGTCTGCTTCTCCCTCTCCCTCTGCCCCACCCCACAGCTCACTCGTTCTCTCTCTCTCAAGTGAATAAATATTAAAAAAAAAAAGCAACCTTAGATCTGTGGATTGTCAAGGAGAAAAGTGGCATACATTTTAAATAGAATAGGAAAAAATAAATGTATAGGTTGGAAAGAAGAGAAGAGTTCCTTTTTTATTTTTCTTTTTAAAGATTTTATTTATTTATTTGATAGAGAGAGAGAGAGTACAAACAGGGGGAGTGGCAGGGAGAGGGAGAAGCAGGTTTCCGCTGAGTGGAGAGCCTGACGTGGGACTTGAACCCAGGACCCTGGAATCATGACATGAGCCGAAGGCGGTCGCTTAACCAACTGAGCCACCTAGGTGCCCCTCCCCACCTTTTAAAGGGTTAACTATTCTTTATGCTCAACCAGATGCATAAGTTGTGCTTTATGCACAACTGTAAGGAACTATGAGGATAAACAGGTAGCAGGAAAAGGCCCGAGCCTGCCACCTGCAGCAGATGTAAAGAGTTCTGGTGGCAGAAATGACCCATTCTCCTTTCTGGGCTTTATTTAATTCATGCATTGAACAAACAGTTCTGACCCAGCTGGAGAGGGGCCTGGTGCATATGAAATGTCTTCATGTTATAAAGTCAAGAATATAAGTCTCCAAGGTTACAATTAGCCTATGCGAGTCTACAGCTTCCCTTGCCAAAATTAGGCCCAAGATGATTGTGCCTCCAGATCAACTCTTACTACCAATTTCGACATGTTTCATTTTGCAAGCTACAAGGACTTTTTCCCCAAGTCTTATTGAGTCAAGAATTGGAGGAGAGAGCCCAGATGTTCTTCAATGGGAGACAAAGTTGATTTTAATTTGTTAAGCAGCTGTTGAGGGTAAATGAGGCAGCCCAAAGAATCCAAAGTGCCCCTAGGTAGAGGACTCTCTCAGAGTGGAGTTTGACAAGCTCTTGTTCTAACTCCTGCCTCTCACCCTCTGCATTTTCCCGGGCTGATCCTAAGTCCAGGGGCTCAGCCCTACCAGGGCTACCAGGAGAGGAGTCGGCTGCCCAATCACAAGGCACACTAGTATCCTGAGCAGGCTTCTCCCTTCTCTCCCCTTCTCTCTTTGTCCTCTTCTCCTTCCTATCCTTCAGCTCTGGGGCCCAGTTCTACTTGAGTGCCCAGCATAGTCATATCTCCAGGACCCTGGGTCATTTTCCTAGTTGAAAATGATGAGAAATAACCCCACGTGTTGGACCTGAGCATCTCCTTGATGTGGTTCTAGAGTTGGCTGCAGAGGGGGACAGGCTGCTTCAGGCCAGAGTTTGGGGGAGGTTTTTTTTTTTTTTTTAAGATTTTATTTATTTATTTGAGACAGAGAGAGAGAGAGAGCGCGCACATGAGCAAGGGGGAGGGGCTGAGGGAGAGGGAGGAACAGACTCCCTGCTGAGCAGGAAGCCAGACTCAGGGCTCATGGGGCTTGAACCCAGGACTCCAAGATCATGAACTGAGCCAAAGGCAGACAAGTAACCAACTGAGTCACCCAGGTGCCCCTGGGGCAGTTTGTTTTAACAATTCAGGGCCAAGGAGGAAACCCCCTGGTCCTGACCTCTTTCTCAGCCTGGCCTCTCCAAGGCCCCATCACCATGTGGCAGGAATTCTTCCCAGAGGCCACTCTCAGGAATGCAAGGGAGCTGAGGCAGGCAATTTGGCCAGAGTTCTAGATCTCTGAAGCAAAACTGATGTCAGTAGAACAGGATGAGTAGGGCTGGGGCCCAGGCACCTACAGTATTTAGAAGCTCCCAAGTGACTCTGAGGCACAGTGTGGGGTGCCAGGGGTGAGAGTGGGAGAGGGGAGGGCAGCAAAAAGGCAGACCAGGCTCTGAAATGCCTGCTCGGAGCCACTTGGGAGTCAGGACCATGGCGGGGTCCTAGGGGGCTGGGCCTACTCACCTCTCCTCCAGCAGGAACTCTACCTCCAGCTCTTCCATGCCCTGGCAGGGGGGTAAAGGGAAGGCAGCTGTGACCTGGGGCTGCCCCTGTCTGCCCCCCAAACATGTCCCTTTAGCTTCTACCCCCAGCTTCCCATTGCTCGCCTGCCTTCCCAAGGGGCTCAGTACCCAGGGCAAGGGAGAGTTGAGATATCGTCCCCAGCCAGCTCAACTCTGAAGGATAGGGGCCCCTTCCCTCATCTATTCCTTCACACCTCTCGTTGTGTAACTTCAGGAAGTTGTGATTTCACTGGACCTTAATTTCCCTGCCAGAATGTAAGCCAGCCAAGAGCAGGGATACTCGTCCCCTGCCGTGTCCCCAGGGCCTGGAACAGTGTCTGGCCCATAGTAGGAAATCAAGGATTTGTTGAATGATTGAATTGATAACACCTTGGTCTTTTCCAGCTCTGACGTTCTCTGATTTGCAGATTTGCCCTTCTTTACCCTCATCTGCCCTCCGTCCCCTGGGCTATCTCAGCAGCAGGACTCTGAGGGAAAAAAAGGGAACCAACACGTACTTCATCTCCATTTTGTACTGTGAACGGTGCTAAGGGCCTTAATTATGTTTTCCCATTTCAGCACCACAACAACCCTGTGAGGTACGTATCATCATTGCCATTGGACAGATGAGGAAACAGAATGCAGAGGAATTGAATACATTCTGCAAGGTTACACAGCTGGTAAGCATAGCACTGGGACTGAGCCAGCAGTACTGTCATTTCCTGACTCGGTGACACAGAGAGAAACCGTAGGGTGGCATCATGAACATAACCAGCTGCTCCTCATGAGGCAGGAGGCTGAGGGCCTGGACACCGGCACCCACCTCTGGGTTGAGTGGGAACTTCACATGGGTTTTCTTTCGGAAGCAGAGTTTGGTGAGGTCATAGAAGATTGTCAAGAGATGGTCATCTGGTGTCAGTGTATCTTCATCACAGACGCTCAGCTCTAGCACATTCTAGGGGAGAAAGGAGGGTGCAAGTCTGGTTACTGTGTTTGCATGGGCCCATTTTCCTAGGAAGGAGGTGGGTCTGAGGGATGGGGAACAGCACAGAGTTCCCTAGGGGCTCAGGTATGAAAGACATTTGTAGAATAATGAACTCACGGGTGATGGTACCTAAACCCTCCTTTCTAATTCTCTGAAGACTTCCTGACCCTCTGCTCTGATTCTCCTGGAGAATTTTGCTCTTTTGCAAGGTTAGCAAGGGCCCGTGAAGTGTAAGGGATATCATTTCACCTGGGGGAATGATGGAAGGGCAGAACAAGCAAGATCCTTGCCAACTCATAGACTGTGTTTAGCACTGGGGCCCCTGGAGCTGAAGACAGCCCACTAAATGCTAGAAAACCCAATTAAAAAAAAAAAAAACAATTCAGGGAAGCTAACACGTTAACACTCCTGGAAGGTGATGTGGCAGATTACAGGGATTCTCATACTTGATGGGCTTGGGGTGAGGTGTTTGAACTCTATCCTTTGATTCATCAGCCCCTAAAGAGGTCTCATGGGTGGTCTCAAAGCTGCATGTCAAGAGTTGAGCAGCTACCCTGACGTCTGGCTGAACACTGAGGTCAATGGTTTTGGGTAACATGGATTAGCCTCTGAGGTCTCTTGTTTCAAGGACCCTGGGAGATGAGGGTTGGGGCTGGGTTTGCCTCTTTGGTCCTTATCAGGTGGACATAAAGTGGTCTGAGGGTTCCTTATTGAATGAGATCTGTTGACCTTGTAATTACTAGAAACACAGACATGCCCCAGAACCAACCCCATAGATTCATATGAGCAGCCCCATAGATCTTTAGACAAAGGAGTCGAAATTCTGATTTCAAGATGGCAGAGCCCATGCCAAAATCCTCCTTCCTCGCCAAAACCATAAATATGATAGAAGAGATATTTTTATAGTAACAAATATAAAGCCCTTCTTAAAAAAAGACTTATTTATTTATCTGTGGGGGTGGTGGTGGGCAGGGGCAGAAGGAGAGGAAAAGAAAATCCCAAGCAGACCCCGAGATCATGACCTGAGCCATTATCAAGAGTCAGAGGCTTAACTGACTGAACCACCCAGGTGCCCCTAAAGCCCTTCTTGAAAACAAAAAAGGACTTATCATGAACCAGAAATAAAGAATCACCCTAAAATATGGAAGCAGCAAGCTGGAGATATCAAGCCTCAAATGCCCCAAGACTTGGGTTGATACCTCCATGATGAGGCCAAGTTTGTTTTAAGAGCACTCTGCTGAGGGGGTACTGGGGTTGGCTCAGTCAGTTAAGTGTCCGACTCTTGATCTTGGCCCAGGTCTTGATCTCATGGTCATGAGTTTCAGCCCCACATTAGGCAAAAAAATAATAATAATAAAAATAAAAAAGGGCACTCTGCTGAGTTGGTCACAGCTCAGTATGCTCAAGGGAGAATTCTCCCATAGGAGAGTTGCCATACACCTGAAGAAGGCCAACACCATGAAACAACAGCCCAATAAATGAAAGAACAGACACTCAAGGAATTAGAAATAATAAAGCCTTCTAAAAAGGAGTTAAGATAAGGAAAACCCTCTGGCTGGAATTAGACTGGCCTTGGACCTAGTGAATAGAATGGCCCTTCCCCTCCATGTATTTTCCTACTTGGAGCATGTTCTGAAACACGCTCAGTTTTGTGGCAGGAACCACAAATTCCAGCAACAATTAGGTAGAAGGACAAGAGAGGAAGGAAAGAAGGTAGAAGGATAAGTAGACCCAGAGGGACAAATATGAGGCAGGCCTAATGAAGAAGTGGGTGAGTGGGAAGATGGGTCACTAGGAGGAGAAGAAGTAGGTGGAAAGAAAGACAAATAGACATAAGAAGGACACAAAAGCAAACAGAAGGACAAGCAGGCATGGAGGAGAATAGAAATGTAGGCAGGGCTGACAGACACATGGTGTCCTCTGAGTCTCACCTTCACTTGGCTCTGGATCTGGAAGCTGAAGGTTTCATTCCACTCTGGGTTCGGGCAGTTGGAGATGGTCCTAGTCTTCAGTTTCTCACGAGAAGCAGTGGGCAGCCAGAGGCTCACAAAGCAGTCTGTCTGGCTCACTGTCCAAGGAAGACAAGGGTTGGGGGGAAGGGTGGGGAACCAACCCGGGTCCAGAGAGGAGAGTGGAGAGTCAGAAGGAAACCTCAGGCAAGTCACTTCCAGAGCAAGCCCTAGTCTCCCCTCCTCACTCATGGGTCTGACTCTCCAGAGACCTTTGTCCCAGAACCCCTGAGAAGACCACAGCCTACAGGCTAGAAAATTTAGAGAGGGGGTTCATGTCCCACTGATCACTCTCCTGGACATAGATGGCTCTGGCTCTTTTCAGAAGCATCCCAGCTCCCTGAGCAAATGCCTGCTAGGTTGGGACAAGGTCTGGCTACACAGTTTTTCCTCCACCAGGGGAAGATCTGGAGGACCAGCCCCCACAGAGTCCAGTTTAACTCTTGCCTTAGCGCAAGGTACCAGGAAAAACAAAGTGGGGCTCTGCTCTTCCTCCGGGCTGGTGAGAAGCAGGGGAACAGAGCCTGCCCAGAGGTCCAGGATGGGGCAGGGCTTGGGTGGAATAAGAGTTTAGGAGAATCTAGAAGTAGGGGCCATCATTTACATAGGACTAATGTCTTGACTGCACCTAGCCAGGCTCTTTATCCCTACACTGGTCTCCTAGCCTGAGGCATGTGACCCAAGAAACCTTCACATCTGAGGGCATGTACTTTTTTTTCTCATTTGAAATGAACAACCCAAGGGTGATGTTGCTGGATGTGTTCTGGAGAAGGTATAAAGGCTTTGTTCTTAAAAGGCCCTCCCAAAGTAGAGGAAGGCCTCTCAGGTCTTCTGGCTGGAGCAGCAGAAGGCATAGAGGTGAAAAAAAAAATAGCAGCCTAGCTTGGCTCCCTCCATTCTACCTGGGAGGAGGGAGGAAGAGGTGCTGTACCTGCCCTTGTCCCTCTCCTGGCAATCTGCTGGGGTGATTCCCAGGGTACACACCAGATATGTAGAAAATGGTAAAAGTCAATACAGTCTCCAGTGTCAGAGAATCCTCTAGATGGTGGAGCTGGTGTGAAGATAGGACTGACCAAAACTAGTTCATAGTTATTAGTAATAATGTCCTGTGAGAATGAAAGGTGTCCCCCCTGGACTGACTAGTCTTACATTGTCACTCCACTGAGAACATTAGCAGAGTTAAGAACCATGGTTTGCATCATAAGCATCCCTAGCTTCTGATTTCATCTCTGATGTCTGATTAATCTTTGAGGCCTTGACGTTCAGTGAATTGGAATTCATGGCCCTCTTCCCACTGAATAAAGGTAGGATGACACTGCCTTTTAGAGGTCATAATTGCTTAATCCAGACACAAAGAATGACCAAAACCCAGAGGAATCTAAAGAAAATGATGACCTCATCATCCCCACCCATCCCCTCCATGTCCAACCTGCTCCTCCTCACCATCAATTCAGATGGCCAGGCCAGACCTCAAGTACCATCCTTGGCTCTTCCATGACGTTTAACTCCGTTGACCTCTCCAGCCCACCCACTTCTTACTTGCACCACCACTGCCCTGTTGCAGGCCACCATCTCTGCTGCCACTTACCGACTGGGCGCCCTGGCTCTTGTCTTGCCCTACTCTCGTCTTTTCTCTCAGGAGAAACCAGAGGGATCTTTTGAGAGCTGACCATATTACTCCCAGTTTAAAATCTTTCAGTAGCTCCCATCTGCCCTCAAGAAGAAGGAGTTCCAACCACTCAACATGGCTGTCTCTCCCACTTCCCCAGCCTCAGCCTCCTCCTTCTACTCTCCCTATCACCCAGCCCCTGCCCTGCCACCAAACACACACACACACACACACACACACACACACACACACACACAAGTGCTTGCGCTCACCCTCTAGACTCCAGCCAAACCCAGTCACTTGTGGGTCTCAGAAGTGCCATGCTGTCTTGCCATTCCCTTGCTTAGAACACCGTTCTCTTCCACTTTTGCCTCACCCTTCCCTTGGCTGGCCCCTTCAGGTTTCAGAAGGAACCTCCTCTGGAAGCCTTCCTTGAACCCCCACATCTCGGCCAGGTGCCCCCCGCCCCAGCTTAGAGTCTCTGCCCTTCTCTTGGCAGGGCACTGGCTACACTCACCCCAGTGCAAGTCAGAGCATCTGTCTCCACTGCACCCTGAGTGCTGGGAGGGCCTGGAGACCATGTGTCAGCACTTGCTAATCATTTGTTGAATAAATAAATGAATTGAATGGAAAAGCCCAACTTCCTGCTTGAGAGCACTGTATCAAATTCTGGGCCGAGTACCCCAGATTTAGGTAAGCAACTTGGATCTCTAATTGCTCTGCCTATAGGGAGACTCCCCACGGATCTCCTGGGACCCCTCCGTTGGCTTTTCCTGGAACACCCACCATTCCTCCTCAGCCTGAGACATTCTCCTCAGGTCTGCCTCTTGTATAGTAGGAAGGAGCCTGTAGGCAGGGACCCCACCAACTCTATACCCATTTACTTAGCATGATTTGATCGACTCCGTAAAGGCCCCTTTGCCTCTAAAATCCCTTTCCTATTATCAGTCCATGCCTAAAATTCTCCCATTAAGCCCATTAAATAAAATCTCAGTATTTTTGACCTAAGGCTTAAATCTCTAGGTAAGATACAAATACTCCTAGAAGAGACAGGATTGATCAGACACCCACACTTCCAGCATTGATTTGTTTTTCAGTTCTTCCTAAGAGAGCTGGTCCCACCTCTCTCCACAAGGTTGGGAAGGAGAGTGCAGCCGAAGAAGGGGGAAATCCTCGGAAGGGAGAGATGACTTGATGGAGTAAGGCCGCCAGGGGCCCGGAGGATACTCTGACTGGAAGGGGAGTGACCGGCATGCTGGCAATAGAGAGTGGTTAGGCAATGCTGACCCAATTCTGAGGATTTCAGAGACTGCAGGGGATTTCCTAGGCATAGATGGTTCTAATCCTTGTTCCTCTTAAGTGATAGAGGGCTTAGTCATTTGAATGACATGTCTCCTTTCCTGGGATATGGAGGACAGAAGATGACTCAATGAGATCTACAGATGTTGAGAACATGATCTTCCTAATACCTCTAGAGACACCCGTCTCGCATCACTTGGGGTACTGGTTTGAGTTTTAACTTGATTTTCCCAAGAGGAATAAAAGCTCTTGGCCACTGGGAGGTTTCCAGGTCCACCCTATCCAGTCCTGGCCCAGGGCTGGGTGGAGTGCTCCTTGACAAGTGAGTCATCCCCGAATCTCATCCCTTTCAGGCTTCTTGAAATCTTGGGAAACTCAGGCACACACTAGAGGATTGAACCAGAGTGAAGCTCATTTTTGATCCAAGCTAGAAGAGAACAATTTGGGGCAAGAGTAACCCAGGACCCAGAAGACATCATGATAGTCACCAACCATATCAGGCAAGGCAGCAACAGAGCCCAGCCTAGGTCCACTGTGGGGTCTACACACAACGGGCCCCGGGCTGGCCCCCCCAGACACCATGGATGCCTCCCACCCTGTTCCTCAGGGGAAATGAGGACAACATAAACAATAAGGGGTTCCCCAAGGGGACCTGGAAACCTCCCAAAGGCAGTCTGTGTGCCAGAGGGACTTGTGGGGAAAGGGAAGAAGAAGGTGGTGGGTCCAACTTCAGCCCATTTGTCTGGCTGCCTCTTCCCCCATCCCCTTACCTCTGGGATATGCAGGGGACAGGTGTGGCAGGAGAAGACAGAAGAGAGAGGCTTGGACAAAGGGAAGGTCTGCACACACAGGTACAGACATGCCACAAGAGTGTGCAGCCCGGGTGACCCGCAGGGTTGGGACGGACACACCTCAGGAGTGGAGACAGATGAGGGCAGCTGTGGGCGTGTGCAAGCGTGGGTATCCCGGGGGTGCGGGGAGTGGGTGGGCACTGCCCGGGGGTGGGTGAAGTGTCTGAGTGACCCACCGTGGCATGGGCAAGAAAGGCAGAAGAGGTGGCCAGGCCTTGCCCAGGGAACACTTCTCAGCTCATTCTCCGGTGGCCTGGGAGGCCCCGAGAAGCCCGAGAAGTCCCTGGCTCTCCTGCCAGCCTCTTGGCAGCGCGGGCCCAAGCTGGACGCTGGCTGACCTGGGCTCTGGACACCCGCCCTCCAGGGGGTCCAGCTGGAGTCCCTCCCGACCACGTGGCTTTCCCTCAGCCCCAGGGCCCTATACCTGTGCCCTGCACACTCATGCCTGCATTGTGGCAACAGTTTCTCAGCAAGTTTGTCAGCCTCTCCCCACCTATGCTCCAGCATAGTCTGCCTCTTGCCTTAGGAGATCACGCAATCCCTTCCTCAGGAGCTCGGGTGCCCTGTCCCTTGGATCCCCATCCCTCCTCTGCCGGGCCCCAGCCTCCTTCTCCTGCTTGTCCCCCCTACTACTCCCACCTTTAGGCAATCATTAGCCCTCACGTGCCGAATGGGCGTCAGCACTACCCTCAGGTTGTTCAGAGAAGCAAGTGTTGTTTGGAGGCGGCCCCCGGCAGGTGCTCACAGAGGCCAGGTGGCTTCTCTCCCGCCCTCAAGATGGCCTCTCCCCCCAGATCGGGCTCCCAGGACCTCTAGGCGCTCACACTCTGCCCCTCTCAGACCCCAGGCCCTCAGAGCAGCCTTCCTTAGCTACTCCCAGCTTTCAGTGCCCTCCTCCAGTTCTTTTTTTAAGATTTTATTTATTTATTTATTTATTTATTTATTTGAGAGAGAGAGAGAGCATGAGCAGGGGGTGGGACGGTGGGGGGGCAAAGGGAGGGGAAAAGTCTCCAGCCGACTCCCTGCTGAGCATGTAGCCCTACGCTTATGCTGCTCCCCTCTCATAACCTGGAGATCATGACCTGAGCCCATACCAAGAGTCAGAGGCTTAACTGCTTCACTGATTGAGCCACCCAGTTGCCCCCAGTTCTTTTTACTTTTTTATTTTTTAAAGATTTTATTTATTTATTTGACACAGAGAGACACAGCAAGAGAGGAACACAAGCAGGGGGAGTGGGAGAGGGAGGGCAGGGAGCCCGATGCGGGGCTCGATCCCAGGACCCTGGGATCATGACCTGAGCCGAAGGCAGACGCTTAACGACTGAGCCACCCAGGCGCCCCCCCCAGCCCAGTTCTAAATTCTATAGTGACAAGTTAGAAGGCCATCTCCTGTTACTAGTCTATAATTGCTTCGGGTATAAATGTCTCCCCTTGTTAAAATGCACACTTGGTATATAGCTCTCTGCATTCTCTGCCCCCCTGATGCCCTCTCCAGCCTGAATCCCAGGGTGAGGGTAGTACGAATATAATGGAGCTCTGGGGAGCCCTGGTGGCTCTTGGGCTATTCCTGTGTGGTCACCAGTGAGTGGGGACACGCTCTTAGCCAAGGGGCCTTGACACAGAGCTTTCTCCTCCTTGAGGGCCAAGCTTCTCTCTGGATGGGGCAGGTTGAAGGTGGCATAGGGAGGGGATCTGGATTCTCTGGAGTTCTCAAATTCCACCCCAAAGACAAGTGTGAGGGGAGCATCCTGCCTACCCAGATGCATTCATTTCTCACTGAAGCCAGAGACTTCCCAGGGCCCCCCATAACCTGGGAATGCAGCAGGGGCTGGGATGAGGGCGAAGTTAAGTCTGCGAGAAAACACCGCACAAACAGCGCCAGTGAGTCAAACTGCATCCACAGGACTACGCTGCAGAGCTGGCGCTATGTGGCTTCTGTCGTGAACTCCAGAACCCAACTTAGGATCCATGCGCCGAGAAGGGGCACTGGGGCTAGGCTGACAGATGGGCCTCTCCCTCTCCTTCACCTCTAACAGCACATCAACTCATGCAGAAGCAAGGAGGGCCCAGTGTGGGAGAAGCTGATGCTCCTGGAAATGGGTGCTAGAGGAGGGGGGAGTGGGGAGGAGAGAGTGAGGTGACAGGGTTCTCAGACCCAGGCGGACTGCAGGGGCTGGTAGTGCCAAGGTCACAGGTGAGAGGAGGGGCCTGGAAAAATGATGTAAACCCCAAAGTCTGAAATACAACCTGAGTATGGCGGACACACCCCCCCACCCCTCCCCGCACCCCCACACACCTCTGATGTGTCTCCAGCCAGAGCCTGACTCCAGCCACGTCCCTCCAGCAGAGAAGGAGGGAAGACAGGAGGATACTCACCCCTATCAGCCTGTCGGACATTTGTCATCCGGATGACCCTCACGGTCAGTAGGTGGCATGGAGACAGCCCGCCCTGTGGGTCGAGAGGGTAGCAGGCTCACTCCTCGGGCAATGACAACTGACAGAGCGGCTCAAGTGGGCCTCAGGCGCCCACTGCTCAGACCCAAGAAGGCTCCTCCCAGTCAATCTGCATTTCTGGGCTCCGGAGGATGCTGCTGGTCCCCAGGGCTGCTGAGGTGAGGGGCTTTCTGCCCCCCCCACTACGAGCCAGCACCCCTTGGAAGGGGACGGCTTCAGGCCTGTTCTGTTCATGCTTCTCCTGGTTGAATCTCAGGATTTGAAGTCCCTTCCCCGAGAGTTTTACCCAGGCTTAGAGGAGTCTGTTTACCATCACTCCTAGCCCGTGCCTATGGCAGATGCCCTGGGATCCCTCCCACGGACCAAATGACCATATTTATAGAGGCCTTTGAACTAGAACCCTTTACACTCCACATAGTTCACCCTATGTTGCCAAAATCTCGTTATACATCTTTAAGAGGATGCAATTCTCTATTTAAAATATTATGGGGGTTTTGGGAAAAACACAAAAATATGAAGAAAAAGAAGAGTCTCCAGCATCCCACCACTCAGAGACGATCACTATTATCACCTTTTTGGGGTTTTTTTAAATGTTATAATTATTTTTATTTTCAACACAGATAGTTCATCTGCCTTGGCTATTGTCAGAGATAATAATATTGCAAGAGCAAGCTAGCATCTATTGAACACTTACTATTTGCCAGACACTTTTCTTACATTTTTAAATCTTCATAAGACCTTTATAACAGAGGTATTGCTATCTTTTTAAATTGAGATATAATTGACATATAACATTGTATTCATTTTAAGTGTACAATGTAATGATTTGATATATGGATATTGCAATATGATTACCACAATGAGTTTAGTTAACACCCACCACCATACATAGTGACAATGATCTTTTTTCTTGTCATGAGAACTGTCATCATTTTGATGTCTGTCCTTCCAGCCTCTTCCGGGGTTTCATTCTAAGCAGCAACTTCAGAATGATGCCTGGGAAGGTTGCTACATAGACCCTGAGATAGAATTAGGGCCTCTTCCTCCTCAATCCCCAACAGCTGCCTCGGAATCAGAGCAAAAGCCAAACGGACAGTTATAAATAGGTGCGAGGAATCCCTTCGTGAGGTTAGCTCTGAAATATTGGGTGTCTTCACAGTCAATAACTTGATCTCACAGGATTCTGTTTGGAGCTGTATGACTCGAGCCAAAGGCCATAAACACCACTTCTCCCCTGGCTCTGGAAATAGGGCTGGGCCTTTGGCCAGACCCATTCTGGGCAGGGTGGGCTCCTCATTTCTCACCCCTCCACCAGGCAGAGCGGGTGTCCTGGTCTGATCTGGCGAGAAGAGGGAGTCGGTTTTCACCCAGGAGAGTGGTTGTGGCAAAGCCTGTTCTCACTGGCCTACATTCTCAGAGGAGCATCTAGAGTTCAAATGGGCGGCCAGAGGCCTCAGCCCAGGTGAGGGTCAGTCCTCAGGGACATTTCATAGTGTTGAAGGGCTCTCAGCCATCACGGCCCTTCTCCTACCCCCCAGAGGGGCTGCCCTCCCCCATGTGTCTTGTCTGGAAGGGCATGAGCATTCATGGCTTCCCTCAGGACCTCACTCGAGGTCCCCCTGCCTTCCAGGAAAAGCCCTCTGCTGTCATCTAATCCTGGCACCCTCTAGGGAGGCTGCCCACCTCTTCCCACTCTGACTCAGCAGCGCTAACCACCTCAGCGACGACCTGACGAGCGTCTGCCATATGCTAAGCGTAGTGTGTGTTCCACCTTGCTCAGTCCTCACAACCCCCCCCCCCCGAGCAGTTATTATTAGCCTCACTTTACAGATGGCGAATATGAGACTGAGTCCTTTGACGCTGGGCCCTCAGCTAGAATCAAAAGAGCCCAAGTTTGAATCCAGCTTTAATTCTTCAGCTTGAGCTCGTAACCATGACCATGGTGTCGCCTTACTTGGAAGCGACCGTTAACGTTCAATGCAAAGACAGGTGTCACTTGTCCCCACCCCCTCCTCCTTCATCTTTTCCTCTTAGAACCTCTTTTCCTGACAGATTCTTCTTTTCACTCTGAATTCCCCCAAGACTCCACAATAACCCCCAAACCCTGATAGTCCTTTTACTTGCAATGCTTGCACTCGCTATATTTCTGCCACCATATTCCACAATCTCTCTCTCTTTTTTAAAGAGCCAGTGCATACCAGAGCCTAAGGTTCTTGGAGGAGTTCTACTTCCCAGGAGCCACAGAAGGCTCCTTTGTGGTCTACCTGGAGTCTCAAATCACAACTTCTAGCTCAGGAATTTGCAGGAGAGACCCAATTCCAAAGCGCTCTACAAACAACTCTGACATCTCCCAGCAGGGAGACAGAAGCTGGCAAGGGGGGTTGAGAGAGAACCCCTCGGGTCACGCTGGGAGGAAGGCCGTGGGAACATGGGACTCCAGTCTTGGGCCCAGATGATTCTGATAACCAGGTCTGCGAAAAATGATCGTCTTGGACAAAAATGAATGTACCTATTTTGCTCCTGCTCTAAGCAGCTCGACAGAAGTGGTACTAGGGAGAAGTGAAACTTCATGGCCCTGGAGGTAACTGATACACAGTAGAAAGATCCAATAAAACAAAGCACAATGTCTGTGGCTGTGCAGATGGGAACCAGAAACTGGTGACATTATGGAACCCAAGTTTACGGGGTAGCTTACCGTGTGGTAAGGGTAAAACCCTTTAACGACTTGGACAAGCCTGTCCCTGGGATGGGATGCCTTGGCTGGTTATCAGGGTGAAAATCAAATTATTTAACAACAGCCACGGCCGGGCATCAGGCCAGCTGGGCTGCAGCCCCGGAGCACGGGCGGGCACGGATCCTCTGGTTCGTGGGGTCATTGGAGGGTCCTGGGTAAGGACCAGGGAGCACTCAGGGGGGTTGGAGCTCAAGGCACGAACTGTTTGGCCAACAGGAGAGAAGCGTATTCAGACGCACTAGGAACCATACAGCTGTGCGGGGAGGGTGGGCCTGATGGGTTTCGGAGAAGCCCCGTGGGAGAAAGGGCTCTGCTGCTCAGGCCGCAGACACCCAGCTCCGGCTCCGGCCTCCTCTCGGGCCTGGATTCCTGGGGCTGAGAGTGCCAGGACTCTACTTCCCCTTGAGACCTACTCAGGACAGGGGGATCTTGCCAGCTCATGTGGAAAAGATGTTGCTCTTTGACCCTCCGGACTGGCTATTAGGCAATCCAATAGTCCCCCTTCCCGCCCCCAGCTTCATAGACAGGACCAGCATGCCAGGCCCTGAGCCCGCACGGGGTGCACTGCCTCTGTTCTCATCTAGCTCCCCCAGCACGCTCCGAGGAAGGTGCTGTTAGCCCTACCTTGTGGAAGAGAAGCCTGGGTTTAGGGAGACTGCTTCTCACACAGGGGCACATGGTGCAGAAGCCGCAGGGCCAGGCCTCGGGCGCAGATCTACCTGACCGCAGGGCGGCACACGTTCCAGCCGCCCGGAGGCTGGCTCTCACCGAGAGTTAACCAAACTGGCTAAAAGCTTGCTCCGGGTCATGCACTGGACTACTTAATAGCAGGGGCAGGAGTGAGCCCTCAGCTGCCAATTCAGGGCACCCCAGGTCTAGCTGTCACCACCAGTTGGTCAGACGAATAGTTACCAATGGGCTCCTGGGGGCAGGCTCCCATGTGGAGGTGGGAGATGGGGAGGGGGTCTGACACGTGGGGTTTCAGAAGTGGTGGGTGTGATCCCCAGGTGAACCCTAACCAAACCAGTCCACAAGGTCTGGGGTACAGGAGAAGGCAGACAGCTCCTAGGGAGCCTGTGGGAACTCCCTCCCCAGGGCTTCTCAGGGCAGGCCTGGCTGGTGAGGCCACCTCCTCCTCCCCAGAGAGCTGGGTGTATCCATCCCACCGGTTCCTTGCAACACCTGTGTCAGAGCTCCCAACAGCCCGGTGATAGCTTCCAGGGTGTGTGGGCCCTCCCTGAAAGGACACCATTGGGTTGGGGACTTCATGGGACCTCAGAACATTACCCAGCTAGTCTGAGCAACATCCCAGAGCAGGGCGCTCCTGGGAGGAGCTACCATGGCTGTTTGCCTTTTTTATCACACAAGCTAGGCGAGGGGTCAGGGCAAGAAGTCCAGCTCTGAGGCACGGAGCCTCGGGGACCTGAGAGGGACAGGAACAGTTCTCAGCTGCTCCATGCCCCCCTTCAAGGTGCTCTGTCCTTTCTGTGGAAGCTCTCCCCCCTCCCAGCCCAGGTTCCAGAGGCTCCACCAGACTAGGGAGGCAGGAACAGGTGCTGACCAGAGGCTCTTCCAGCCCCCCTGAGGGCTGTGGGGAAATGTGGGGACACCCCAGAAGGTGATACCTATCCTGGCCAGGGCAACAGGGCACCAGACACCATGCAGCTTGGAGCTCCCCTCCTTGGGCTCCTGGGAGGCTGCGTGGGGTCTCCACCTCCCACCCCGAAAGGACAAGACATTTTCAGGGCATCACTCATCTCATTCAGGGATTCAGTGTGGGCTGGGGGAGAGGCCTGGAGAGGAGGGTGAGGAAGAAGGTGCTGCTGCCAGGCCCGGCCATGGCGTGCCTATGGCAAACTGGAAGCTTGAAGTAAGTGGGAAAGCTGAGGCAGAGCTGGTCCAGAGCCCTGGCTACCTGACCCTTGACCCCAGTGTCTCCCTAGGAGGCCATGAGGAGTCAGATGGACCCAGGAGTCTTGACCACAGATCCAGCTGGGCTCCTGGGCTGATGTGACAGGTTGGCAATGCCACCGATCCTTCCGAGACACCACCCCACACACACACAGCGTGGCAGTTTAGAATGTCCACGGGGTAAATGCCCGCTCACCACTAGGACAGGCGAGCACGGATCCACCCTGGCAGTGCTGAGCACCGTCTACCTGGGTGCTGGCCTGGCCCCAGAAGGCCCTGAGCCACACCACAGCACCTAGTCGAGTCTGTGGGTACCCTCAGCTGGGCCATCCACCCAGGAGCCCCAACCGGGCCAGACCACAACCCCGGGTGCCAGGTCGGGGCCGCCCAAGCCCAGGTGCTCTGTGTCTCTGGGGTCTACAGTGCTCCCAGCGCTCCTGTGCCTGCCTCCTGCCCTCAGCTTCGGGGCCCACCTACCCAGCATGGCTCCTTCACCTCCAAGGCACAGGGGGCTGAAGGCTTGCCATCTTCTGCTTGGCATAGGTCTGGTAGGTAGTGGGAGATCCAGGCGGGTATCTGCCCGCTGAGCATCGTGGCGGCTCTCCAGCTGGGTGGCAGGATTGGGTATTTATATTCTGACTCAGAGCTCCGCCCTCTGGACACCTCTCTGCTGTGGCTGGGATTGCAAGGGGAGGGGTTATGGTGGGTAGGAAGATGGGGGGCCTTGACCCCTTAGTATCAAGGGACCCTGAGGCCTTCAGATCTTGGAAATGCAGGAACCAGTAGGGGGTTGTGACCCTTGGGGTCAGCAGTCTGCTGCCCCCAGAAACTCAGAACCACCTGGCTGTCCAAGGGAACGGGTGGCAAGAAGAGCATGCTGGGCCCTCACAACTTTAGGATGAGCCCAGCCATGATTTGGGAAAGACCCCTCTCTTCAGGTTATCAAGGTCATGGCTCAGAGACACCCTTCTGGGCATCTGGGGGGGGATGGGGGTTGGTACCCTCCCTCCTAAACTCCGCATAGTCCCACAGCTTGGTGCCCAGGAGCTGTGGGCAGGAACCACATGGGAGGCAGGGATGATGGTCAAACTTAGAGGGAGAAGAAAAAGTGATTGCCTGAATCCTTGGTGAGGAAAGGGTCAAGTGCAAGTGTCCCCAGCTCTCCCTCCTGGGAGGCCAGGTGGAGAGAGGTTGCGCCCAGCCTCTGCCTATCTCAGGGCAGCTTAGAGGATGCTCCTGCTCCACCCAGCTGATCCCTATCTCTGGCCTGACAGCGGGCTCACTCAGGGGCCTGGTGAGGTGACTTCGCCTGCTCGGCCACCCAGCTAGGTACACTGGGAGTTTCCTGCCTGAGCTATCGCCCGAGGCCCTACAACCGGCTTTTCTGGCCCACATATTAAAGCAATTTTGTGAAATTGAGGGTGAGATCCGAACACAGGGCTGATGAGGCCCGAACGCAGGGATGGAACCGGTTGGTGGTATCTGTGGGACCTCTTCCTGTGCCAGGCAGAAATGTCCCCCACCCTGCTCCCCTCTGCTTGTCTGGCCCTCCAGAAGGCAGATGGGGCCTCAGTCTGGACCCCTCTCAGCCTGCATCCGTCCCCTCCCCTACCATCTACCCCACTGCCAAGGACACAAACTCAGCACCTACACCCCTCAGTGGAATCCACTAAATTCCGTTTCGTTCACACACTTAGGGAGCGTCAACTGTACATATGCTACGAGGAGGAAATTCCAGCCTGGAAGCTGCTGATCGTGCAGGTGAGGGGCCAGATGCGTCTGACCCCTCAGAGGCTCAGAGGTCCAAGTCTCCCATGGTAACAGGGGGCATCCTAGAAGGAGCAATACAGAGCCTTCACATTTGTAAACATCTGTGGTTTATAGAGCTCTGTCACATGGCTAATAACTGGCTAGGGAGCCCAGAAAATAGGAGGTAGATGTTGGCTGGGAAGCGAAAGAGCAGATCTGGAAAGGCTTCACGGAGGAGGTGGTGCCTGATTTGGGTCTTAGAGGATGGCTAGGATTTCAAAAGCTAATGATAGGTGAGAAAGGTATGCTAGGAGGAAGGAACAACATGAGCAAAAATAGGGAGGCCAGAAAGCAGGGTATGCTCAGCTATGCAAGTAGTCTGGAGTAGTAAGGTGTGGAAGGGGATGTGGGAATGTGGAAGTTGGGCAGAGAGGAGGGATGCTCTGTGAAGGAACAAATCTGGAAAGATGCATTAGGGCCCAGTAGTTGTGACCCTCAAAGGCCAAGCTTTAAATTTGAACTTAGTCCATAGGCAATAAAGAGCCACTGATGGTTTTTGAGCAGGAGAGTGCCATGATCAGAGCTGAACTTTAACAAGGCAATGCTGATTGATGTTGTGGGCAACCCAACCCACAGCACTACAGTGTCCTGAAAGTGAGGGGTGAGGGGTATGGTGAGTCCTGGGGGACCTCCTCACTGGGGATCCTTCCTGTCTCTCCCTTCCCTTCACTCCCTTACCCTTTGCCTATCAAATAGGCCCAGGGCAAGCCCCAAACTCCAGGGCATTCCCCAAAGCCTCGTACTTGATCCTCTCCTCACTGAAGAAGCCCGGCCACATCCCGCTCCATCCATCCAAGGTAATGCATGGAAAAATCTAGGTCTCCAATCCCTGTATTTCCTCATTGTCCATAAATGCCTCAAGAGCAGGGCCCCATTTAGCTGAATGAAATCAAATTGAATAGGAGGCTAACAGGAGGTGAGCTGGAGCCCCTTCCTCCGCAGCCTCTGTGTGGCTTCTGACCCACGTGGGAGCTGGTGCGGTGGTAAACCAAGGGGAACAATCCAGCAGCAAGCAGGCCCTTACTGCCCGCTGTGTGCCCAGCTCTGTGCTGACTGCTCAGGGCAGGGTCTGGAAGGAAAGGACCAAGAATTTATGATCTAGTGAAGGGAGAAGAGGGAGCTGAACTCAGGGGTAAAGGGTCCAGCGCGGACTTTAAGTGGGGCCGGAGGGGAGAAGGGCCTCCATGGGGATGGCAGGAAGTGTGCTGGGAAGGTGAGTAAGGAGTGCCAGTCCATGTGACCAAGTAAGAACTGCATCAACCTCCCCTTCTCATCTAACACGTCTCCTAATGAACACACATTTTAAGCGAAAACAGTTCTCTTGGTACACAGCTGATACTCCAGGCCAGGTCCCCTTTCTCCCCTTGTCCCAGAGTCGCTGTGTGGGGAAATTCTAAAGCTGCTGCTGCAGAGTGGAAGGGACTGAGTTCTTTCCCACCCAGCCCCTCTCCTCCTGGATGAGCAGGGAGTCTGAGATCTCCCCCAGAAACCCCAACCTGCGTCCTCGGAGGCCTCTGCCCATGGCAGTGTCCGGGGCCTTGTTAACTGACTCCCACTGACTAGGGTGACCAGGACCTGCCTCTCGCCAGCAGCCCCTTGGCCTCAGGTAAGCCAGCATTGAAAAGTACATTTGTCCCGCTGGTTCAGCTGACATCACTTCCCCGGGAGCCCCACAAGGGTGAATTCCTCACCTTTCCTCTTTCAAGATGCCTCTGGTGCCTGTCCCTTCCTTCCCATCCTGCCAGTGGCATCTGTCTCTCAGCCTTGTCCTCCTCTCAGGGATTCATCCCCCACACACCTGGCTGGCCAGGGAGCTTTGTAACCACCCCTTCGATCTGCCATCCTCCTGCTCAAATGCATCCGACGCTTATCCATCCTTTGCCAACAAATTCTGGATTCCAGTACCTTCCTTAAAGCAAGTAAAGCCCCCAAACAGGGGCGCCTGGGTGGCTCATTCATTGGGCGTCTGCCTTCGGCTCGGGTCATGATCCCAGGGTTCTGGGATCGAGCCCCGCCTTGGGCTCCCTGCTCCTTGGGAAGCCTGCTTCTCCCTCTCCCACTCTCCCTGCTTGAGTTCACTCTCTCGCTGTGTCTCTGTCTGTCAAATAAATAAATAAAATCTTTAAAAAAAAATAAAAAAATAAAGCCCCCAAACAGTCCTATGTATATATGGAATTTTAGTATATGATAAAGGAAGTCTTTCAAATACGGATGAAAGGATGGGTTATTCATTATTGGAAAAGCTAGCTTGCCACTGGAATAAAATAGTTAGATCTTAATTTCATAACAACACAGAAACAGATTCCAGACAGATTAAATATCTAACCATTAAAATAAAACTATAGAAGATTTAAAATAAGATATTAGAGAATATTAATAAGATACTGGGATGAAGAGAATCTTCTAGATGAGGTACAAAACCTAGAAGCCAATAAGGATATGTTACCAGATTTGAATATACAGAAACATAAAATTTCAGTAAAGCAAAAGATGCCACAAGCACACTGCTACCTGCAAAATATATCCCAAATTTAGTCCTCTTAATAAATATCCATGGGTAATAAACCCATCGTTTAAAAATACTGACAAGGGACACCTGGGTGGCTCAGTCAGTTAAGCATCTGCCTTAGGCTCAAGTCATGGTCCCAGGGTCCTGGGATCGAGCCCCACATCAGGCTCCTTCCTCAGCGGGGAGCCTGCTTCTCCCTCTCCCACTCCCCCTGCTTGTGTTCCTGCTCTCTCTGTCTCTGTCAAATAAATAAATAAAATCCTTAAATAAATAAATAAATAAATAAAATACTAGTAAAGAGGAGAGTCTTACCCTACCAGATTCTGAGATAAACTACAAAGCCACACTTAGACAAACAGCATGTTGTTGGTGTAAGAACCAGACCAATGGGACGAAATTAAGGGATTAGAGACACGCCCTGATAGTTAAGGGAACGTAATCATTGATAAAGTTGGCACCACAAATCAATAGGGAAAGAACAGCTATTTAACAGATGATGTGGACATGAGTGGCTCCCTAAATAGAACAAATTAAACAGTATTCCCACTTATTTCTATACTAAAAAAAAAAAAAAAAAAAAAGGCTGTAAATGGGATCAACACCTGAAATGGAAAACCATAAAGTGAATAGAAGACAATGTAGGAGACTCTACTTAAGAAAGTCTTATCTACTTTAAGAAAGATTTCTTAAACAACACTTTGAAACCATGAACCATAAGGCAAAAACATTTCTAAATGTCATTACATAAGGATTAAGGATTTCTATCAACTAAGAGCACACCGAAAAAGTTGATAGAATGCAGACAGAATGATGAAAGGTATTTTCAATGCTTTTGCAAATACCAAAGGATCAACATCTAGCATATACAAAGAATTCTTACGTAATCCGCAAGAAAAAGATGGCTGTGCCAACATAAAAATGGGCCAGAGATTGGAACTTGCAGTTTATGTAGGAAGGGAAACCCAAAAGGCTAACAGGCATTTGAGGACATGCTCAAAATCATCTGCATTCAGGGAAGGGCACATTGAAACACCAATGAGATTTCACTGTAGCTATTAAATCGGAAAACGCTGAGAAGGCTGAATCATAGTTGCCTTTCCCAACAACGAGAGAATGGGGAAGGATATGCGGGTACAAGGACATAACAACCAATCAAGAGGGCAAGCACGGGGCTCATGGGACCAAAGAGGACACACTCCACACTCCACTTCCTCAGCCCTCGGCACTCAGGGGAGATTTTTTCCCTCCACCGCTCCCCAGCTTCACGGCCACTGGTCTAGTGCCAGTCATCACCTCCATTCATCTTGACGACTACATTAGCCAGACTGGTCTCCCTGCTTCCACTCTTGCCTTCCTACAAGCCTTTCTCTGCAGAAGGCACAAGTGGTCTCCTAAAAACATAATCCAAGATATGATACATTAAATCAAACCAAATAACCACATCAGCTAGGTTCTGTGATGGCCCTGAGTAAAATCTCCCAGCCCCTGGTGGCTCTCACTTCTTGCCATGGCCCTGAAAGGTCCGGTGTGGTCTGGCTGCTCACATCTGTTCTCCTCCTCCCCTCATGCACAAGTTCCAGCTACACCAGCCCTCCCCGCCTGGAACATGGCAAGCTCTTTCCTACATCAGGGATTCTGCACTTGCCATTCCCTGGCCTGATATCCTTGACCCTGACTCTGTGTGTTGCTGCTCTTTCTCATGGTCACAGATCTGCTCAAGTGTCCTCTTCTCCAGCAACTCTTACCTGACCGCCCTCCAGAACATGTATGCCTCTCACCCATCTACTTGCTTCTGGGTCACTGTGGTTATTTGGTTTGATTTAATGTATCATATCTTGGATTATCTTGTTCATTGATTCTTTTTGTCTCTTTCTATCAGACTGTAACCTTTTATAGGGTAGAGATATTGCTTGTCTTGTTCATCAACTGGAAACACCTAACCTCACCAGTAAAGGAATGGTTTGAATGTTAAGACGCATTCACATACCTGGAACATTACGCAGATGTCAATAGAAACGAAGTGGCTAACATTTACTGAATGTAAACAAAGTGACAAAGACTATTCTACATATCTTATATTACCTGTGAAGTAGCTAGTGTTATTATCTCACGAAAAAAAGAATTGAGACATGGAGAGGATAAGTAATTAGCTCAGGGTCACCATGGTAAGTGACAGGACTGGGAGGCAAGTCAGTCTGACCCCAGAACTTCTGGCTCTAACAAGACACACATCGGGAGATGAGTGTTAATATGTCGAGATGTATCAGAACCTCTGGCCAACAAGCTAGACGTGACTCCATTTCATGAGGAGATACAAAATGCGCATAAACATGACAAGAAAGGACCTTCATCCCAAAGAAGGTAATATTCTTTGTGTTGTCAATAGATCTGGCTCACAAGTATTTTCCGTTCTTTCTCTCTTATTTTTTCTTTCAATATTTTATTTATTTATTTGACAGAGAGGGAGAGAGAAAGCACAAGCAGGGGGAGTGGGAGAGGGAGAAGCAGGCTCCCCGCTGAGCAGGGAGCCCGATGCGGGGCTCGATCCCAGGACCCTGGGATCATGACCTGAGCTGAAGGCAGACGCTTAACTGACTGAGCCACCCAGGCGCCCCCCGTTCTTCCTCTTTATAACAAGATGTTTAAGGCCCAGCCGAGCGCTTCGCATCCTGAAGGTGCTTGTGTCAACAGCCCAACATTGCTCCATCTTGTGAAGTTCCTGCTCCTAACAGTTGTGGTCTCTGGTTTCAACTAGAGGATAGGTTTTATTTCCCAGCTCTTGACTCTCTCTCACATAGCAAGACTGGCTGGAGCCTTTTGTACACTGCACTTACCCTTTGTCACTGGTCGCTTCTGTGAGGATGACATTGCCATTGTCTCAAACCTGACTGAACATGCTATAGTTGGTTAGGGGTCTAGACTTTCAAGTTTCAAAGACCTGGATTTGAACACTGCTTCTGCTATCCATTAGCTGCCTGAACTTGGGTGAATTTATCCCTATACACTTGAGTTTCTCCATCTGTGAAATGGAAAGCATAATGATTTCTACCTCACGGGGTGGTTACGGAGCCTAAAGGAGATAAAGTGCTAAGGACATGGCTGACCTTCAGTCAGCGACGCTCTCACCAGAGATGCGTGATGCACAGTAATACCAGAGACACTAAGACATCATCCCTGCCCAAGGAGCTCCTGTCTATTTGGGTGAGTCGGAAAGGTCACGCAAGTGGTCTCCGGATGATCCTGTCACATATGAGGAGAGGTGTGAAAGTATGCCACTCAGAAAGCATCGCCACCCAGGGCCGGGAAGGTCAGAAGAGGCTGCCTGGCCACAGGAAGACCTTGCACTTGCCTTCGAAGGAAGGGTAGAGCCCTGATGAATAAAGCAGGAAGAGGCATCTGTGTCAGGCAAGATAGCATGAGCAAGGGGGTGAAGACTCAGAAAGGAGACCAAAGAAAGTCTTGGATATCAAGTGCAAGAATCATGATTTTTGCCGGCCGTGGTAAAGCTTGGGGAAAGTTCCTGAGCAGAGTGATTGAGAAAGACAGCAAATCCCGCCCCCCGGGGTAGAACAGGTGACCAGCAGCACTGTGCGGCCTGCGAGCGCTGGAAGGCAGGCGTGCCTCCTTTATCAGCCCAGTGTGGCCCCCGGGGGCAAGCTGTGGGCTACGAAAGGCCCCCATCCACCTCTCCCTCTGCACCTGTGAGGAATGCTGCTGGGTCTCGTCCTCTCCACATGCCCGATTGGCTCCATGCAGCCTGGCCCAGGTTCTCTAGCTGCCACTCGGGACCTAAGGGGCTGGGGCTCGGGAAAGATAAAGGTGTGCTTATCTGTGGAGGAGGGGGCTGACTCCAGAGCAGGCTTGTCAGAGGGAGATGGGGGGGGAAGGGGGGCGGGTTGCAGATTCTATTCATTTCTTCATTTTGCCTTTAGTCGGCCCCGCCAGGCCAGAGCAGAGTCCTGTCCGTCATGGTTAGGTAGGGGTAAGTCCACATAGGCAGACACTGTTTTTCCATATGGCTGCTTTAAACGGTTGGGAGGGCCTGGGTATCGGGCAAAAGTCACCTGGCCATGGAGCCCACGTGGCGCCAGGTACCTGCAGCAGATGACATTACACTGGGGGAGAACGTTGGCTCCTCACTAGGCTCTGATTCTGGAGAAACGGACTCTGAACAGACACTGCTTTTGAGTGAGGGACTCTGATTAGGAATTATCCTCTCCTGAGAATCAAAGATTTACCAAGGGGATTAAGGAAAAAAAAAAAGATGATCAAAACCACGATGAAATACCACCTCACACCTGTCAGATTGGCTGTTACCAAAAAGACAGTAGATAACAAGTGTTGGCGAGGACGTGGAGCAAAGGGAGCCCTTGTTGATGGGAATGCAAACTGGTGCAGCCACTGTGGAAGACAGTATGGAGGTTCCTCAACAAATTAAAAATAAAATTACCGAACAATCCAGTAATACCACTACTATTTATCTAAAGAAAATGAAAACACCAATCAGAAGGGATATGTGCACCCCTATGTTCATGGCAGCATTACTGACAATAGTCAAGATATGGAATCAAACTCTGTGTCCATCCATAGATGAATGGATAAGAAGAGGTGTCATATATATACCTATATAATATTATATGTATAATGGAATATTACTCAGCCATAAAAAGAGTGCGATCTTTTCATCTGCAACAACGCAGATGGATCTAGAGGGCATTGCGCTAAGTGAAATAAGTCAGAGAAAGACAAATACCACATGATTTCACTTATATGTGGAATCTAAAACACAAAACAAAGAAAACAGAACCAGACTCATAAATACAGGAAACAAGCTGTTGGTTACTAGAGGAGAGGGTTTAGGGGGTGCGCATGAACTAGGTAAAGGGGGTTAAGAGGTACAAACTTCCAGTTATAAAAATAAACAAGCCATGGGGATATAACATACAGCTTAGGGAATCATCAATAATATTATAATAACTGTGTATGGTGACAGACAGATGGTAACTAGACTTATCATGCCAATCGTTTCATAATGTATAAAAATATCACATCAGGGACGCTTAGGTGGCTCAGTCATTAAGCTTCTGCCTTCGGCTCAGGTTGTGATCCCAGGGTCCTAGGATTAAGCCCCGCATTGGGCTCCCTGCTCAGTGGGAAGCCTGCTTCTCCCTCTCCCACTCCCCCTGCTCGTGTTCCCTCTCTCGTTGTGTCTCTCCCTGTCAAATAATAAATAAAATCTTAAAAAACAAAACAAAACAAGAAACATGGCTTCAGAATTTCTCTAGGCCTCAGTTTTCCTATAAATAACAGATAAGGTGTGCGCCCACCTCCGCCATCCAGTAGCCAGGGTTTACTAGTTAGAGACTCTGGAGACCCCCAAGCCGAGAGCACGTCTGTCCTGCTTCCCACTGATGCCTGGGAGATGTGGTCTCCCAGCGGTGCCCTTTGCCCACTGGAGGGCAGACGAAAGAGGCCAGGGCAGATTCATGGAAACTCTGCAAGGCTCCCGGAGTGAGGAGGGCTGTGGGCCTGTGGGAGAGGGTGGGGCCGTGTGGGCCGATGGCCGGAACCACGCAGCTGGGCTTGGGGAGGCTGAGGCCCCAGCTCAGGGGATGCCGCATGATGGGGCACTCGCGGATGGCCTGGTAGGATGGTTGTGCTTTTGGTAAAGTGACCGTTTGGTGGATTGACTTATTTTTTTACTTTAAAAATCAACTTTTGGAGGTATAATTTAATACAATAAAACACACCTATTTGATGAGTTTTGCCAAACATACACAGCTGTGTAATCACCACCACAATCAAGATGTAGATCATTTGCATCCTTTCCAAACGCTGCCTCATAGCCCTTTGCGGTCAGTCCTTGGCCTTTCCCCTGGCCCCAGGGTGCCACCGATCTACTCGCTGTCACTGCAGATTAGAGGTGTCTTTCCTGGAGTTCCACATAAATGGGTCATAGTGCTCAGTCTTTTGTGACTGACTTCTTTTGTGTAATGTCAGGTTTTTGAGATCTACCCATGTAGCTGTATTGCATTTGTTCTTTTTCATTGCTGTGTAGTATTCCATTGTAAAAATATTTACAATTCGTTTGTCCATTCATCAGTTGAAGGACAAAGCTGTTTCCAATTTGTATCACTTATGAATAAAGATGCAGTAAACATTCGCACACAGGTTTTTGTGCAAATATATGTTTTCATTTCTCCTGGGAAAATACCTATGAGCTGAATGGCTAAGACTGAATGATTTTTACAAAGTGACCCAGAGCTAGGGGCTCATGTGACAATCCCAGGCCCCAGAACAGAGCCTCCCATCCTCAGCCCTTCTCCACTCTCGCTCTTTTCTCTTGTCTTCTCTTCCCCTCCCCTCACCCTTCCCTTTGGCCTTCCCATCCCACAGGAACCCATAGGACAGATGTGGAGGAAGCTCCTGGCTTCACCCACAGAAGGGTGACAAGCGGCCCTCACTTTTCTTGGTCTAAAGCTGGCTGACCAAGCATCCCCCAAACTCTTCCAAGTCTCTTGACATCAGCTTCTCAGTCAGGGAACCTGGGGGGACCCCAGACTCCACAGAGAGAGGACTGGGGGGAGTCTCCTAGCAAGCTCAGCCCTGGGGTAATGTGTCAGGGCTGTTTGTACTGGTGCCGTTGTTTTAAGAACTGTATCTGATGGATCTAGTCTATTCCATTCACTGGTGCTCTTTTTTCTTTGTTTAAGGATTTTATTTATTTATTTTGGGGGCGGAGAGGGAGAGAGAGAATCTCAAGCAGACTCCCTGCTGAACACAGAGCTCGAAGCAGGGCTCGATCTCACGGCTCTGAGATCATAACCTGAGCCAAAATCAAGAGTTGGACACTCAACTGATTGAGCCACCCAGGCGCCTGTGGTGCTCTTTTACCTGAATTTGGTTCTAGACCAGCTCTAGCAGAGGAACATAATTCCCCACTGGTTCCGTCCGGTTCAAGCCTCTGAGCCACGGTTCTGCAGTCACTTCCTGAGAGCTACTTCCACGTCTCAGGGCAGAGATGAAGACCAGGCAGTGCTGGCCTGCGAGGGTCTATGAGCAGGGGATGCCTTCATACCAAATCCAAGTCCTGGCTCTGACAGGGCCCAGCAGAGCTGAGGCATGCCTTGGCTCCTTATTGATTTCAAGGTCAGTGTCCATTCGTGTTCAGGAAAGCACTGTGGTGTGCTGGGCAGAGCCCTGGGCCGAAAGCTGCGAGCTGTGGGCTGCAGTTCCAGCTCCGCAGTATGACACAAAACAAATGGCTCCCTCTCTCTGGGCCTCACTTTCCTCTTCTGTACAATGGGAGGCTGGACACGGTGCGTCCCGAATCCCAGGAGCAGAGTCTGGCATCTGGAGAATGAAGTCCTGTTGTGCCGAACTGGATTCGTGTCGTCAGCCCCTGGGGGTCCTAGAACGTGACCCTAAAGACCCATTTCCACCTGTCCCCACAAGCCTCAGCCCTGCTTGCTCTGCCAGACTCGGGGTTCGTGTAAGCCTTGTAACTGGTTCAGGCAAAATACCCTGAGGATTTTTTTTAGTGGTACTTGGTTGATGTTGGTGTTGTGACCAGGGTTTGAGTTAAAGAATTTGCACCGAGGAAGTGGTGAGTGGTGCAGGGGACTGACACAGCAGTGACTTCTGGGAGGCCCACTCACCCCTGGCTGCTTGCCCTCCTCTACCCCCGCCCAGCGCCCTTACAAGCGCTGGCTGGTTGGTGGCTGGTGGGCTTCAGGACCCAGGCCTGGAGGGCAGAGGGGAGCTGCCGGGAAGCTGCACTGGGCCAAAGGGCATTCCCGGCAGTGGGGTGGGTGGGGCCGCCCTTGGGGCCGACTCTGCAGCTGGGTTGCTATAATCCAGGCTGTGCCTGGGCAAGCCTGAAGATGGGGGTGACCCAAGCACAGCAGGCAGAAGGGGCCCTTGGGTCTGTGAGGAGCAGAGGGGTGGGAGCCCTCTCCCCGCCTGCCTCCAGCCCTCTGGCAGAGCCGCCTCCTGCTGCTAGCTTGGTCCTCCGGCTCTGTCCAGAGCGGGCCCTGGAGGGGGCTGGGCTCAGGCCTCGTGTCCCGAGGGTGTGGGAGTTGGCAGGCTTGTAGCCATCTCCTGCCAAGTGCAGGTGACACCTCCCTCTTCCCTCTGTGTGCATGCCTTTGCAGGGGTGTGGTGGGTGGGAGTAGGGGGTGCCAGTCCTCTTTCTGGCGATGCACATCCTCAGAGGGAAGGACTCTGGGCGCCAATAGTGCAGACCAGGCCCCTGTTGTACCTGGCTTGGAGCCCTCAGCGCCTGTTTGCTGCAAACAATAACTAAAGGCCTGGGGCGCCTGGGTGGCTCAGTCGTTAAGCGTTAAGCGTCTGCCTTCGGCTCAGGTCATGATCCCGGGGTCCTGGGATCGAGCCCCACATCGGGCTCCCTGCTCGGCGGGAAGCCTGCTTCTCCCTCTCCCGCTCCCCCTGCTTGTGTTCCCTCTCTCGCTGTGTCTCTCTCTCTCAAATAAATAAATAAAATCTTAAAAAAAAAAAAAAATAACTAAAGGCTCATTTAGGGTGACCAAATGACCCGGCTGGCCAAGGAATGAGGGGTTTCCTGGGACAAGGGACTTTCAGCGCTAAAACCAGAATCCTGGGCAAACTAGGATGACTGGCTACATTATTTCTAACTTTTCTTGAAAAAAAATTTTTTTTTAAAGATTTATTTATTCCCTTGAGAGAGAGAGAGAGAGTGAGCGAGAGAGCGGGGAGGGACAGAGGGAGAGGGAGAGAGAAAGTTTTGCAGACTCCTCACTGAGCTCCAAGGCTGACATGGGGCTCAGTGTGGGGCTGGATCCCATGATCCTGAGATCAAGACCTGAACTGAAATCAAGAGTTGGAAGATCAACTGATTGCACCACCCAGGGGGCCCCTTGAAAATATTTTTTAAAGCAGAGACAAACCTGGTGTGCCACACCTGCAATTTGTAATTATTTGTATTTATGAGTATTTATAATTACTCCTAGATTTATAATTATTTGAGATAAAATAATTTGACTGTATTCTGGTTTTATTTTGCAGTATTTAAGCAAAATCTATATGGAACAATTTCACGTATTCAAGCCAATTCTGAGGTTAAGAGGCAATTGAGTCTGTGTGTGGGATCCTGGTATGTGCACATAATGACCCCAGAATTCCTTTCCCCTTCTTCTGATAAAAGCACATTTGGGATTTTATGGAGTTGTCAATCGTGGGGAATCTTCCTCTTTCCTCAGAGGTGGGGCCCTGGCCAGCCTGGCTAGTCAGCATTCCCATCCCCTTAGATTCAGAGATTCGTTCAGGAACAATTAGATCTTTTCCTGCTTCTTCTTTTTTAGGATTATATGGGGGAAGAGGAAGATTAGTGGGAGGGAGAAAAAGATATTATTCTTTTCTCTAGATTATGAACTCTAAGGAAGATGTAAGCTTTGAGACATCACCCCATAGAAGGGCTTAGCATAAGAAACTAAGCTGACATAGAAAAAAAGCAAGGTTGAGAGATACGGAGAAAAAGAGAAAGTTCTGAGGATGTGGTCTGGACCACTAGATCCAGCTATGCTTGAAGCCCACATACCCCTTGGACTTATCAATTACATGAGACAATAAAGGCATCCCCTGACCCAAGAGACCTTATACTTACTTGAATCCAGCTTCTGTTACTCTGCCACTCATGACTGAAGGGGTTCTGACTAATACACCTAGTCACCACCTCTGTGGCAGGACTCTACTCGGGGCTCTCCATTAGGGAGAAGGGAGGGGAGGACTACCCGGGTTGTATTCTCTGTCTCCTGAACTGAGTCCTTTATGTCTTTAGATTAGGGAAAGCTTATCTCCTCCAGGACACATCTAGGGTAGGAGATACATGTCTGTGCTTTTATTTTCAGGGGTCTCTTTTGGGGATAATGGGGAAGAACTGTTCCAAGTGCTTTCTCTCATCTGCTCCCATCCCTCCTCTTGTTTCAAGGATTTGCTGAGATCTCTTGTTGGTCCCTGACTCTGGAAGTCAACCCTCTACTACTGCCACCTCCCACGCACATACCTGTTGTCTTTGTGACATCCCTGTATAGGTTAAGCCTTTCCTAGTCATAGGAGGACCAACCATTGCCTTCATCATTCCATCTCAACACCAGGTAAACTGGAATGGAGAGAGAGCATTGGTTACTGTTCCTGCCTAGAGCGGGGGCAAGAGCTCTCTAGTGACTGCATAGAATTTAATCATAGGAATTATGATTCTTCCTTCTTCCGGCTGGGAGTGGAAAGAGGCAGCCGTCCTTCCCCAGTGAGTAAGGCTGAGTTGACGGAAGGGAAAGGCAGGCAGGATGGGGCAGGCCCGGAGATAATGCATAGGAAGAAACAGATGGCAGAAAGACCCCAGGAAATGGAAATCATATCCTAAGCAAGTCGGGATAAGAACTCACAAATGAGCTCAACACTTGACCTTCAGGATGACCTTTTAACCCAAAGACATCCAGCTGGGAGAGGATGGGAGGAGGGAGGGAGAAATTGCTTTCTTGCCCACATGAATCAGCCTCCCAGCAGAGCACATCTTCCCCGGCTTAGTTTCTAATTTGAATTTCTCCTTTTAAAAAAGTATTAAGCAATTTTATGACATACAAAATGTATAGAGAGTAACAAAGTGAACATCCATAAATCCACTACCCAGAGTAAAAAATAAGACAGTGGTAACAGAGTTAAGTCCCCTTGTGTGCCCCTCACATGGTCATTTCCCCTCTCTCCTGGGGGTAGCCACAATCCTGGATTTCTAGCCATCATTCTGAGGCATTTCTTTATTCTTTTTCTAAATACGTCTGTATTTCTAAGCTCCATTTTGTATCACTTTGCATGTTTTAAACTTTATATAAGCGATATCACATAAAGGATATGTATTCTACAGTAAACTTGGGTTTTTTTTCCCCACTAGACATTATGTTTATAGAATTTGCTTATGTTGATAAGTATAGATCTGGCTCATTCATTTTCAGAGCTGTAAAGTATACCACAATTTATCTACACATTTTTGTGTGATAGACACTTAAGTTGTGTCTAAGTTTTTATTATTACTATATTTTATCAATTCTAAAGCATGCATTTTCTCACATTTAAAAATCTCTGAATTAAGAGATACTTATTAAAACCAATGATGTGTTATACTTTAATTGGCAATGTTTTCCCTTAGAGAATGATGTACCTTAGATTCAATGAAGTGTATAGTAGCGCTAACCCTTCTGTGAGCTTTCCTGTACGTGTTGTGTTTCTTTAGTATATATCCCCCTGGAAGTAGAAATTGTTGGGTTATAAGGTATATTACCACCAACTTTACTCGATATTGCCAAATTGTTCTCCAAAGTATTTTTACTGATTTATACTCCCATCACCATGGAAGAGGGTTCCTATTGGCGTATACCCAGGAGTATTGGCTGACTTTCTGAGTTATGCTAATCCAATGGGTATGAAATGTTATCTCATTGTGGTTTTAATGTGTATATCCTTGATTATTAGTAATCTTGGGTAACTTTTCAAGATCTTTTACTTTCTCCCACCCATATTCTTGGGACTTTTTTTTTATCAATTCCCCTGCCTCAGTCCTTCTTTACCATAGTCAAACCAATGACCATCAATATTTAATAGCATACAGCAGGAATTATCAGAAGCTATAAAACTATTCATGCCCAAGTAATTCTACTCTTGGAAACTCACACTGGGAGAAAAAATGCTACATGCTTAAAAACGTTAATTGCATCTAAATTTTTGATGGTTAAGAGTTGAAAATCATCCAAATGTTCAATATTGGTAGATATATCAATATAAAAATTGTGGCACATTCCTATGATTAAATTCTATGCAGTCACTAGAGAACTATAAAGAGAATGTATGCATGTATCTATTTGAATTTAGGGCATAATAAGGATGGCTAATTAAAAAAATAAGCAAAAATCATAAATTTTCCCATAAAAATCATAACCACCAGAGAAAATGAGATCCCATACACAATAGCAAAGAAAATATAGTAAGTAAACTTGAGGGGAAATAAATAAGAAAGTTACGTGTGAAGATGATAGCATTACAAATTAATAGGGGAAAGATGGGTTTTTTTATATTATATTGGAAAAAAGTATTTTTTAAAGATTTTATTTATTTGAGAGAGAGAGAGCACGAGCAGGGGAAGGGGCAGAGGAAGAGGGAGAAGCAGACTCCCTGCTGAGCAGGGACCCGCCCCCCCACCCCAGGCTCAATCCCCAGACCCTGGGTTCACACCTGAGCCAAAGGCAAACACCTAATCAACTGAGCCACCCAGGCACGCTAATATTATATCGGAAAATTAACTGCTTTCTGAAAAAAATAACTATTTTGCCATATGGAGAAAGAATAAGCTGGATCCATACCTCACTCTTTACATTAAAATAAATTTCAAAACTAAATATAACCTAATTAGTTATTGTCTTATCATCAGTGAGGAAATGAGATCCAAAACTGAGATGCAATGAAGGAAACAAATCAATAATTCTGACTATAGACCTATTAAATTTCTCTGTATCAAAACAACCACAGACAATACTAAAAGGTTAATTCGTAAAAATATTTGTCAAAGTTATGACGAAGGGTTAATTTTCCCAGTAAACAGAAAGCTCTTTCAAATAAATACTAAAGAGCAAACAATTCAATAGAAAAATTGACAAAAGGTACAGACACGCTGGTGGTTATGCCCATGCTTCTCCATGTCAGCATCTCCCCAGCTTTGATAAATGTTAGAATTAAACTGGAGATCATTAAACAAATATTGATGCCTGGCTCCCAGATATTCTGATGGACTTGATGTGACATGTGACCTGGACACTGGGAGTTTTAAAAGCTTCCCTGGTGATTCTAATGTTCGACAAAGTCGGGATCATTGGAATATACAATAAGCCTATAAGAGATTATCACGAATAATAAGAATGTAAATTAAAACAAAAAAGTGATGCCATTTTTCATCTATCAGATTGGCAAGGATGAGAAGTTGACAAGGCTTCATGTTGGTCAGGGTATGGGGAAGACTCTACAAGACTTTGTTGATAAAATGTAAATCGGCACGAACTTTTTAGAGGGCAATTTGGTAATCTTTATTAATATTTAAAACTTGCATGAACTTATATCCAGCAATTTTATTTCTAGGAATTGATTGTACAGAAACTCTTATACAAATTCTCAGAGGTATTCTATGTAGCATTATTCCTCTAACTGCCTTTCATTTTTGTTGTTGGTTGTTAGCTTAGCATTCAGTATTGAGCTCATATTGTAAAACTTTTCTACCTATCAGCAAATAGTAATCGTTTTCCTTTGCCATTAGGAAAAAAAAATTTTTTTTAAATGGCTACAATTATCATCACATCATCTAAGTGTGATCATATCCACCAATTTTTGATTCTGTATTACCTCAAAGCCTAGAAAACATGTCATTAATATCCAAACTATAATGATCCCTCTCTCCTCTTCACCAAATTGGCAGAGATTTCAGTATTTCCCCAAGATTTCTCTCCAAGCAACTCAGAGAATTCCCAGGATGTTGTCCTTGTCCATGAGGCAGTTGGTTGTTAGCTTAACATGTTGTTGTTAACTTAACAAGGATTATGCCTTAGAAGACATTGATGAACAGAGGTAGCAGTCATTCCCTTCTTAATATAGCCATGGCTTTTGGGCCTTGGGCGTTGCTGAGTGGAGCTGGGTAGCACTCTCTCTTAGGAATCCAGTTGCATCCATAAATTTATGTAGGAGAGGAGAAGCCTCCTGGTGGAAGAAGGAGGTTGGGACCCTGACCCCTACCCATTGGCATGCAAATTATTGACATGTCTATGATGAACTGAAGAGACCTCAAGAGACCCATTTGAGGTCAGATGGCAGGAAAGGACATTGGGAGTCCCAGGGAGGAAATGCCCAAAGAAATGAGAGAAGGTTGGACTGGTGTCTGGGACTCAGTATTAGGGCTTAGCTTACTGAAATCTAAGGCACAGGAATAATGTTGAAACTTCTTTGTTCACCTTGCTGCCATGGGTCTATCTGGGGGGGAACTGATTCCCTGTGGGGGGGGGGTTGAGAGAGCCTTATTACCAAGTGATAGCTGATAACCTGGTAACTTTTCTGGGGGAATTCTCCTCATTAATCCTGACCAGGCAGGTGCATTCCTTCGCCTGGGCAAATCAGCAGAGATACTTCTGTAGAGAAGTCTAGAGTTAGCAGAAAAGTGATAGGGGAACCAGCTCATGGACAAGGACAACAGCTTGGGAATTCTCTGAGTTGCTTGGAGAGAAATCTTGGGGAAATAACTGAAATGTCTGCCAACTTGGCAAAGAGGAGAGAGGGATCATTGTAGTTTGGATATTAATGACATGTTTTCTAGGCTTTGAGGTAATATAGCATCTCAGAGAAATTGGCAGATATGATCACACTTAGATGATGTGATGATAATTGTCGCCATTTTTTAAAATCCTTTTTTTCTAATGGCAAAGGAAAACAATTACTATTTGCTGATAGGTAGAAAAGTTTTGCAATATGAGCTCAATATTGCATGTATATATAAATAAAACTGATTTCTATGTATCTATGTGCCTAAAAAAAGAACTGAAAGGAAATCTCTTAAGGGTTCAAGAAGTTAATCTCTGGATGATGAGATTATTGGGAATGTTTATTTTCTTTATTAAACTTTAAAAATTTTTAGTACCGATCCTGAACATATCTTACATGTTCTTGACAGAAAACCAAATTTTTAAAAAAGTCGGATTACTCTATGTTAAATAAATAGATAAAGTGATTGTGTGTTAAATAACTTATATGTTAAATAACAAAGAGACAAGGGAAGGAAAACTACTGGATTTCAAGCTTACTCCACGCTGTCACCATACAGGATATTTACATATGTTAATCGTAAAAAGTACACAGGTGTATTCTCTTGGGCCTATTCTCTGAGAGTAGCAGGAAGCATTGAGCAAGGACAAGGTCAGGGACAAATTTTTCCTTAAGTGCTCAGAGGCCCTCTCCTCCTCCCACCAAGCAGCTGGCCTACTGCTCACCATCTGGATCCTTCTCTTTCCCCCAGCTGGAACAACCACGAGGGGATGAGGCAGGGAGCAAAGCCAAGGCTCACTGAAAACTTGACTGGAGCACAAAGCAGAGCCCAGGACACCAGGGTCCTGCCACCGCCAAACATGGAAACTAACTCAGGGTACGTAAAGGGCTGTCAAGTACAGAAAAGGATTAGACTGATGTTGTGTCACACCTGGTGGTGGAAATGTGCCTTTGTGGGTGGGTAAATTTGACCTCAGTGTAAGAAAGAACTTGGTCACACGGGAGGTATGAAATTTCCATTGCTGGAATTATGCAAGGGGTACCTGCCTGGGAGCACAGAAGAGATTCCTCTACTGTGTAGGAGATGGCTCTAAAACCTAGATGATCTGCTTCAGCTTTGAGATTGTGTTACTCCTTATCCAGACACCCTTGATCCAGGGGACAGTTCGCTAACCCCTTCAGCAGCTTGAAACATCTGAGGGAAAGGCCTTCTGAAGGTCAGGCCAGCCTTTGTTGCCTAACATGTAAGCAACTCCCGTGATGGGAATTTCACTGCGCAGGGAGGAGAGGGTGGGACAAGGCCAGTCTGGCCTGGTAGGGGAGAGATTAGGAGACGGTGGGTCTTTGGGCCCCCATAAGTCAGGTTCTGTAGATGGCCATCTGCCCTGCCTTTCTTAGACCCAGCCCTGGCCCTCGCCTCCCAGGGCAGCTCCAACAGACATCTGGAAAACTTTGTCCTGCATGGCTCTCACCTGCCTGCTGATGCACTTATCATAAGGTGACACGTAAACGACAGGTACTTACGGGGACCTGCAGCATAGAGATGGATACCAAAAACAAAACAAAACAAAAAAACAACCAAACCAAACCAAACCAAACCAAACCAAAACAACAGCAACCACCACAAACCAGAGGCCACTAACAAAACACTTACAACAACAACAACATTTCACAGACTAGCCGGACACAACACCCACACAGACAAATGTAGAGGAAAGAATAAGAGTTTTGGAGTCTGAGAGGCCTGAATTCCTATCTTGCCTGTGACACTTACTAGCTGCATAGCATTAGGAGATTACTTTCTCTGAGACTCCTAATCTGTAAAATGGGGTTAATAGCATCTATTTCACAGGATTATTGTGAAGACACACACACACACACACACACACACACACATGACAGGCATGCAGAGTCCGGCATATAATAAACCTTAATATATTGTAGCTATTGCTATTTTTAATGTTTCTGCTATGAGACAAATAAATTGGGAAGAACTAACTAAAGGCAAAGGACTGAAGAGTCAGTTTGAGCAAGAGAAGTCAGGGAAAGCTTTGCTCATTGATGGCAGCGACCTCTGAGCCCCTGTTAGTGCTAGACGCTATACTATACTGTAGGTTCTGGGTGTCAAGTCGGATGTGGCACCTGCTCTTGTGGAGCGGTGAAGTACAGTTGCTAGGCAATGAACAAATAAGCGAAAAGCAATTTATAATAATAAATTCTGGTAAGTCTGATCAAGGAAAAGCAAGGGTGTTATTAAAGACTCTAGCAGAGGGTACCAGATTTTGCCTGGGGGAAGAGTCAGGGATGAGCTCTTGGAGGAAGCAGCCTTTAAGCTAAACCTAAAGGAAGATCAGAGTTAGCCCCACATGGGCTGCAGGCACAGCATGTACAAGGTGCCGAGCGGTTGTAAAAGCTGGCGCATTTAGGAGTTGAAGGTGTGTGTCTGTAGCGTCCTAAGTAGGGAGTGACAAAGTGAGAAAGGCCTGGGAATGTGGGCAGTTGGCTGAATCACATGAGGTCCTGAAGATGTGGTAAGGATTTGGTATTTTATCTTAAGGATTGGATGCCATTGACAGATATTAAGTGGAGAAGTGGTGTGAACATGGTCACTGGCTACCATGTGCAGAATGGAGGGGACAAAACTGGAAGGTGGGAAGACGGGTTGCAGTGGGTCAGATGGGAAATGGTGAATTGGGCCAGGGCAAGGGGCAGAAATGGAGAGAAGTGGTGGGATTCGAGAGGGATGTCGGGCCAGACCCTAAGCAGGAGGAAGATGGGTTAGATATGAAGGGTGGGGAAGAGGTGTCCAGTGGGCTTCCGTCACCTGGCAGGGAAATGTGTAACCATAGGGGTGGTCCTGAAGGGAGATCTACCAAATAGCAAAGTGGGAGGCAGGCAGGGAGAGACTGGGGAACTGAGCCTTGAGTAGGCCTGGAAGGAAAAGCAGCAGGAGGAGAGAAGGGCTCTCCAGGAGGGGAAGCAGCAGAATCCAGACGAGGTGGGAAGGAGCTTGCCTCATGCCAGGTGGGCGGCACCGAGGGAGCGAGCCCTACTGGGCCACAGGGCATGTGATGGGAGTAGGGAAGGGGCGAGGGTGGGGCCTGATTTCGCCAGGGCTCTGCAGCCTGCTGGAGGTATCAGCCTTGATGTCAGAGATAATGGGAGCCATGTGGCTCTTGGCAGCTAGCCAGCCAGCCAGCCAGCGGCCCATCTCTCAATGTTCCAGGTCTGTGCCAGATGAGACATGAATAAGTGGCACAAAGCTTGTGCTTTTTACCAACAACCTGCTCCGATAATAGTATGGGGCACTTATAGAGCAAGTCTCTGGGCTCCCAGGACACCACCTCCTCCTTGGTATCTTCCAGCCTCATGGGCTCTTCTTTCTCAGTCTCCTCTGATGGCTCCCCTGCTTCTGCCAGGCATCCAGAAGGTAGGGAGCAGGAGAGCATAGACGTACGCCTCTTCTCTTCCGTCTCTTCACCCCATCGTTTGGAGATCCCATCCAGCTCTCTGGCCTTAAAAACCATCTATACTCTGCTTTATGTATTTAAACAGATTATCTCCCTACCCTAGCTCCTGAGTCCCAGACTTGTATTTTCAACTGCCCATCTGACATCTCTACTTGGGTATATATCCGGCATCTTAAATTTAAAATGTCCAAGACAGACACCTCCACTCCCCTCCACCCTGGACCCATTTCTACCTTGGTGCTCCCCAGCCGAGTACGGGTACCCCCCTCCACTTATTAAGGCAAAACCTAGGAGGCATCACTGATTTCTCATTCCACATCCAAGCGACAGTAAGTCCTGTAAGTCCCACCTCCAGAAAAATCCAGAATCTGTCCACTTCTACTGTCTACCGTGACCACCCCAATCAAGCCTCGGCTATGTCCTCCTGGACTACGGCAGACGCCTCCTTACTTGTCTCGCTATTTCCCCTCTTGTCTCCCAGGCAGCCCATTCTCCACACACCGACCAAAGCGATCTATGTGAAACACAAATCAGATAAAGCCGCCCCTCTGATGAAAACCCTCCGGTGGCCCCCCATTGCTTCAGAACAACATGAAAGCCGCCTCTGTGGCGTCGGGGCCAGCACAAGAAGGCTCTGACCTCGTCTTCTACCACCGACTTCTTCCTCTCTTTCCCTGCTCTCTTCTCCCCAGACACACTGGTTTTCTCTGTTTCCAGAACAGATCAACCTTGTACCTGCCTCAGGGCCTTTGCACTTAGAATTTGCTCTCTCTCTGGAACATTTTCCCATCAGTCTTCTCATGGTTCAGGTCTGGGTTCAAATGTTACCATCCTATTGATGTCCCGTCCCTGCTGCTGGTCCCTCATGATCACATATTTTGTTCTGTTACCTGTGACACAGAAATGGTTACCTATTTGCTTATTGTCTGTCTCTCCAATTAGAATGTAAGTTTGAAGAGAGCTAGATCTTGTCTGACCTGCTCAGTGCTCTACCTCCTTCCTAGAACAACACTAGGAACACAGTGGGAGCTCAATAAATATTTGTTCAACGAATGAATAAATGCTTTGGATGTGATTCCAGGTCTTCTTGAGATGAGAGATATGTAACGAGCCACAGGACAAGTTACCTAAGAATGCAGTACAGGAAATGGTGACTCTGAAAACTGATCTACAACTAGTCTGATAAACTGATTTTTGCTGAAGTATTGCTGGATGACAATATGCTACCCAGTGATGCTGGCCTCTAAGGGGGCTGTAGAAGGACAAAGACAAAATCCACATGGTGGTCCTGGAGGGAAACCCTTCCAGGACCAAAATGGAGGGCAGAAGAGGAGCTATTTGAAGATTGGTGGGTCCTTGTGGTTCCCACTAAATTTGCCATATAAGTAATCAAGGACTTCTCTGTCACCAAATACACACACATTCTCCCCAAAAATACGTGCCCCCGCCAATACATACACTCCCTAACGTTAAACCCCCTCTTACAGAGCTGTGTTTCTTCATATCTTGTTCAGATATTTCAGAAGGTCTTAGGGAATGACCAACTGACCAGTTTCTGAGAAATTCCACACAAGTTTGCAAAAATAAAGCACCTATAAAAACTCTAGCATTTCACCATAAATCTTAATAAATTATAGTACAGGCACACAATGGAATAAGATTCAGCCATTGAAGTGACAATTGTGAAACTTAAGTATCAGCCCAGAAAATATTTATGACTATAATTTTAGGTTAAGAAAAAAAAACCCTGGACATAGGTCTGGTATAAATATTATAAGCACCACTCTATCAACATTATCCAAGAAGAAAAAAGACTAAAAGGAACAGTTATTGTATTAAGGGATTATGATGGATTTTCCTTTATGTTTCCAAACATTTTTTGAAATGATTTTATATATATATAAAAAATGAAAATATTAAGATTAAATACAATGCCTTTGTGTGGTTGCCTCTTTCCCAATCATGCAGCCTCATTGCTGAACCACGTCAGGCATGGGGATGACGAGGGCAAAAGGGAAGAAAGAATCATAAAGTCTTTAATGGTCAACATTGCTCCAACCTCATCCGTTCCAAGGGTCTGCTAAGCATGCTATTTACTCCTCATAATTTTTTTCTCCTTAGGTGAAGAAACTCAAGTCTTAAGAGGTTAAGAAACTGGTCTAAGGTCACCGGGCTGGCAAAGGACAGAGAAAGGTATCAAACCCTAGTGTGACTCCACAGCCCAAGCTCTGCACCACACCGTGAGGACAACACTCTCACAGATATTGAACCATTATGTTTTAATGGCGGGCCGCCTCTCAGTGTGAGTCAGGAGGTTTCTGATACCAGGGGAGGCAGGGGCTGACCGCTCTGTCAGGGCCAGAGCTGACCATATCTCCACCCACGGCAGCATATTAGGAGCAGGAGTCATCTATTGGACCACAGAGACTTCTGGAAAGGACGTAGAGTCAGGAAAAGGGGAAGAAAGCCTGCTCACTGAGGACTGGGGGATTACAGGAAGGGTGGGAAGGGTGTGGGGCAGGGAGGTTGAGGGAAGCACTGGGGCGGGACCCTTGACCGCTCTTCACTTGCGACTCTGGCAGAAGTCAATGGCAGGGGTCCTAGTGATCCTATGGGGCAGTCAGTCTGGTCAAGAGGTAGAGTGGTGTCCTTGGGAGGATTGGTCATCCCCCCAAGAAGCCCTCATTGCCTTGTGTGGTGGATGCTGGTTGACCACCGCAACTATGAAGTGGGGCCTACTGGGACCAGGCAAGGGGACCCTATGGTCAAGGCCCAGGATCAACCCACCAACCCTGGGGCCAGACAGAGGGTGAAGCAGGGACAGAGGGGTCCATAGGATGCCAAGGGACCACCATGGCCAGTGCTCCTTATGAGCAAGGCCTAGGCCCACAGAAGGAAGAGGCTTTCCCCGCAGAGCTCAGCCTGGAGCCACCGCCGAGACCGTAGCTGCCAGAGGGACACAAGAACATTGCCTCCTCTCCAACTGCTGGGCGCCTCCAACCTCACATGCGCACCCACAGTAGAAGCTGGTGGGCGGATCTGGATCCACTGATAACTACCTAAAGACACTGTTCAATTTTTGTAGCCCACTAAATTACCAATGGCATTTATCTATTCAAGGTTTTCTCTTCACTGACCAATAGGTGGGGCTCCTGAGAAAGGCCGATTCAGCACATTCCCCCCAACATTTACGACCCCGCCCTGTCCCTGCCATTGCATGGTTTGAGCATCTGCTATGTGTCACGCACCCTGCTACATCCATGTCCACTCTCCTAGTATCGTAATACAAATGTCTTCCAAAGTAGGACGTGCGGAGAAGTGAATCCGAGGTGATATTCGGGAGGATGGGGGGGGGCGGGGGGACTCCATCGGCCGCTTCTGGCAAGTGATAGAGCCGCGGAGCACAAAATCGGAACTTTTAGAAGTCGGCTCCGCTGAGGGACGTCACTCCGGTGGCTAAGCAGGGGGTGGAACCCTCGTAGGACAGTGTGGTCTCAGGACCCTCGGGGTCACAGAAAGACCGGGGGTGCCTGAGTGAGGCAGAGCTCCCAGGTATCGGAGCAGGGAAGCCGGCTGCAGAGACGGAGCCCAGGCGCGGGCTCTCCGCTCGGGGTTGCCATAAACCGTGATCCGCGGCACAGTCGGGCCACTGCTCCTCCAGCAGGGACCCAACAAGCGGCAGATCCGGGGAGACTCACCTTCCTCCCCGGGGAGGAATGGCGCGGGAGCGCACTGCAGGGATCTGCGGGGTTTGGAGACTCCACACGGGGTCGGGTGCCAGAGATAGAAACGCTCGGTCACAGGCCGGGTGAGCACGGAGTGCGGCCGGAGACCGGGGAGATGGGAGTGACTGATGGCTTTTCTCTGGGGGCGCACTGAGGAGCGGGGCCCCAAGTTCTTGGCTCCTCCTGGGCAGAGATTGGGAGGCCGCCATTTCCACTCTCCTCCTCCAAAGCTGTACGGAAAGCTTGCAGGGAACAAAAGCTCCGGAGAGCAAACCCGAGCAGATTACTTAGCAGACCGGGCAAGGGCGGGGCAATTCTGCCTTCGGCAAAGACATTTGGGAACCATGGCAACAGGCCCCTCCCCCAGAAGATCAGCAAGAACCGCCCCCCAAGACCAAGTTTACCCATCAATGAGAATGGCAGAATGCCAGCGCTAGGGGAATAATGCACATAGAATCCATGGCTTTTTTACCATGATTCTTTAGTCTTTCAAAGTTAATTTTTTTTTAAACTGTCTTTTGTTTTTTGTTTTTTGGTTTGAATTTTTCTTTTTCCCTTTTTCAACCAACATCTTATCAATCCCTTTTTTAAAAAATCTTTTTTATTTTTCATTTTTAGAGTCATATTCTATCCCTTCATTGTAGTTAACCCTATTTTTGGTATATATATAAGTTGTTCTCTCTTTAAAATTTTGGGATACAGTTTCTTCTAACAGACCAAAATATACCCTAAATCCCTAGTGTATGGCTTTGTTCTAGTCTCCTGCCTGATCACAGTCTCTCCCTTTTTTTTTTTTAATTTCTCTTCTTTCATTTTTCAACCAACTTCTTATCTTATTAATTCCTTTTATAAAATCTTTTATAATTTTCATCTTTACAGTCATATTCTATCCCTTCATCATATTTACCCTTATTTTTGTACATATATAAGTTTTTCTTTCTTTGAAATTTTGGGAGGTAATTTCTTCTAACAGACCAAAATACGCCCAAAATCTAGTGTGTGGCACTGATCTATTCACCAGCCTATCATATTTGATCATATTCTTTTTTTCCCCTTTTTTCTTTCTTTCCCTTTCTTTTCCCCCAGTTTCAGGTCACTTCTGATTTGTTTAGTGTATATTTTTCTGGGGTCATTTTTACCCTGTTAGCATTTTGTTCTCTCATTCATCTATTCTCCTCTGGACAAAATGAAAAGATGGAAAAACAACTAAAAAAAAAAGAACAAGAGGCAGTACCGACTGCCAGGGACCTAATCAATACGGACATTAGCAAGATGTCAGAACTAGAGTTCAGAATGACGATTATAAAGATACTAGCTGGGCTTGAAAAAAGCATGGACGATACTAGAGAAACCCTTTCTGGAGAAATAAAAGAACTAAAATCTAACCAAGTTGAAATCAAAAAGACTATTAATGAGGTGCAATAAAAAAAATGGAGGCTCTAACTGCTAGGATAAATGAGGCATAAGAGAGAATCAGTGATATAGAAGACCAAATGATGGAGAATAAAGAAGCTAAGAAAAAGAGAGATAAACAACTACTGGATCAAGAGGGCAGAATTCGGGAGATAAGTGATACCATAAGACAAAACAATATTAGAATAATTGGGATCCCAGAAGAAGAAGAAAGAGAGAGAGGGGCAGGGGGTATATTGGAGCAAATTATAGCAGAGAACTTCCCTAATTTGGGGAAGGAAACAGGGATAAAAAACCAGGAGGCACAGAGAATTCCCCTCAAAATCAATAAAAATAGGTCAATATCCTGACATGTAATAGTAAAACTTACAAGTCTCTGAGACAAAGAGAAAATCCTGAAAGCAGCTCGGGACAAGAGGTCTATAACCTACAATGGTAGAAACATTAGATTGGCAACAGACCTATCCATAGAGACCTGGCAGGCCAGAAAGGACTGGCATGATATATTTAGAGCACTAAATGAGAAAAATATGCAGCCAAGAATACTATATCCAGCTGGGCTGTCATTGAAAATAGAAGTAGAAAAAAAAAAAGAAAGAAAGAAAAAGAAAATAGAAGGAGAGATAAAAAGCTTCCAGGACAAACAAAAACTAAAAGAATTTGCAAACACGAAACCAGGCCTTCAAGAAATATTGAAAGGAGTCCTCTAAGCAAAGAGAGAGCCTTAAAGTAACATAAACCGAAAGGAACACAGACAATATACAGTAACAGTCACCTTACAGGCAATACAATGGCACTAAATTCATATCTTTCAATAGTTACCCTGAATGTAAATGGGCTAAATGCCCCAATCAAAAGACACAGGGTATCAGATTGGATAAAAAAAACAAGACCCATCCATATGCTGGCTGCAAGAGACTCATTTTAGACACAAAGACACCTCCAGATTGAAAGTGAGGGGGTGGAAAACCATTTACCATGCTAATGGACACCAAAAGAAAGCTGGGGTGGCAATCCTTATATCAGACAAATTAGATTTTAAACCAAAGGCTATAATAAGAGATGAGGAAGGACACTATATCATACTTAAAGGGTCTATCCAACAAGAAGACCTAACAATTGTAAATATCTATGCCCCTAACATGGGAGCAGCCAATTATATAAGCCAATTAATAACAAAATCAAAGAAACACATAGACAACAATACAATAATAGTAGGGGACTTTAACACCCCCCTCACTGAAATGGACAGATCATCTAAGCAAAAGATCAACAAGGAAATAAAGACTTTAAATGACACACTGGACCAAATGGACTTCACACATATATTCAGAACATTCCATCCCAAAACAACAGAATACACATTCTTCTCTAGTGCCCATGGAACATTCTCCAGAATAGATCACATCCTAGGTCACAAATCAGGTCTCAACTGGTACCAAAAGATTGGGATCATTTCCTGCATATTATCAGACCACAATGCTTTGAAACTAGAACTCAATCACAAGAGGAAAGTCAGACAGAACTCAAATACATGGAGGCTAAAGAGCATCCTACTAAAGAATGAATGGGTCAACCAGGAAATTAAAGAAGAATTTAAAAAATTAATGGAAACAAATGAAAATGAAAACACAACTGTTCAAAATCTTTGGGATGCAGCAAAGGCAGCCCTAAGAGGAAAGTATATAGCAATACAAGCCTTTCTCAAGAGACAAGAAAGGTCTCAAATACACAACCTAACCCTACACCTAAAGGAGCTGGAAAAAGAACAGCAAATAAAGCCTAAACTCAGCAGGAGAAGAGAAATAATAAAGATCAGAGCACAAATCAATGAAATAAAAACCAAAAGAACAGTAGAACAGATCAAAAGAACAGTAGAACAGATCAACAAAACTAGGAGCTGGTTCTTTGAAAGAATTAATAAGATTGATAAACCCCTGGCCAGACTTATCAAAAAGAAAAGAGAAATGACCCAAATAAATAAAATCACGAATGAAAGAGGAGAGATCACAACCAACACCAAAGAAACACAAACAATTATAAGAAAATATTATGAGCAACTATATGCCAGCAAATTAGATAATCTGGAAGAAATGGATGCATTCCTAGAGATGTATAAACTACCAAGACTGAGCCAGGAAGAAATAGAAAACCTGAACAGACCTATAAACACTAAGGAAATTGAAGCAGTCATCAAAAATCTCCCAACAAACAAGAGCCCAGGGCCAGATTGCTTCCCAGCGGAATTCTACCAAACATTTAAAGAAGAATTAATACCTATTCTTCTGAAACTCTTCCTAGAAATGGAAGGAAAACTTCCAAACTCATTTTATGAGGCCACCATTACCTTGATCCCAAAATCAGACAAAGACCCCATCAAAAAGGAGAATTACAGACCAATAGCCCTGATGAACATGGATACAAAAATTCTCACCAAAATCCTAGCCAGTAGGATCCAACAGTACATTAAAAGGATTATTCACCACGACCAAGTGGGATTTATTCCTGGGCTGCAAGGTTGGTTCAATATCCGCAAATCAATCAATGTGATACAGTACGTTAATAAAAGAAAGAACAAGAACCATATGATCCTCTCAATAGGTGCAGAAAAAGCATTTGACAAAGTACAGCATTCTTTCTTGATCAAAACTCTTCAGAGTGTAGGGATAGAGGGTACATACCTCAAAATCATAAAAGCCATCTATGAAAAACCCACAGCAAATATCATTCTCAATGGGGAAAAACAAAGCTTTCCCCCTAAGGTCAGGAATGCAGCAGGGATGTCCACTATCACCACTGCTATTCAACATAGTACTAGAAGTCCTAGCCACAGCCATCAGACAACAAAAAGAAATAAAAGGCACCTGAATCAGCAAAGAAGAAGTCAAACTCTCACTCTTTGCAGATGATATGATACTTTATGTGGAAAATCCAAAAGACTCCACCCCAAAACTGCTAGAATTCATACAGGAATTTAGTAAAGTGGCAGGATATAAAATCAATGCCCAGAAATCAGTTGCATTTCTATACACCAACAACAAAACAGAAGAAAGAGAAATTAAGGAGTCGATCCCATTTACAATTGCACCAAAAACCATAAGTTACCTAGGAATAAATCTAACCAAAGAGTCAAAGAATCTGTACTCAGAAAACTATAAAATACTCATGAAAGAAATTGAGGAAGACACAAAGAAATGGAAAAACATTCCATGCTCATGGATTGGAAGAACAAATATTGTGAAGATGTCAATGCTAACTAGAGCAATCTACACATTTAATGCAATCCCTGTCAAAATATCATCCATTTTTTTTCAAAGAAATGGAAAAAATAATCCTAAAATTTGTATGGAAGCAGAAAAGACCCCGAATAGCCAAAGGAATGTTGAAAAAGAAAAGCAAAGCTGGTGGCATCACAATTCCAGACTTCAAGCTCTATTACAAAGCTGTAATCCAGACAGTATGGTACTGGCACAAAAAACAGACACATAGATCAGTGGAACAGAATAGAGAGCCCAGAAATGGACCCTCAACTCTATGGTCAACTAATCTTTAACAAAGCAGGAAAGAATGTCCAATGGAAAAAAGACAGTCTCTTCAACAAATGGTGTTGGGAAAATTGGACAGCCACATGCAGAATGAAACTGGACCATTTCCTTACACCACACACAAAAATAGACTCAAATGGATGAAAGACCTAAATGTGGGACATGAATCCATCAAAATCCTTGAGAACACAGGCAGCAACCTCTTTGACCTCAGCCACAGCAACTTCTTCCTAGAAACATCGCCAAAGGCAAGGGAAGCAAGGGCAAAAATGAACTATTGGGACTTCATCAAGATAAAAAGCTTTTGCACAGCAAAGAAAACAGTCAACAAAACCAAAAGACAACCGACAGAATGGGAGAAGATATTTGTAAATGACATATCAGATAAAGGGCTAAAATCTATAAAGAATTTATCAAACTCAACACCAAACAACAAATAATCCAGTCAAGAAATGGGCAGAAGACATGAACATTTTTCCAAACAAGACATCCAAATAGCCAACAGACACAGGAAAAAGTGCTCAACATCACTCGGCATCAGGGAAATACAAATCAAAATCTCAATGAGATACCATCTCACACCAGTCAGAATGGCTAAAATTAACAAGTCAGGAAACGACAGATGTTGGCGGGTATGTGGAGAAAGGGGGACCCTCCTACACTGTTGGTGGGAATGCAAGCTGGTGCAGCCACTCTGGAAAACAGTATGGAGGTTCCTCAAAAAGTTGAAAATAGAGCTACCCTACGACCCAGCAATTGCACTCCTGGGTATTTACCCCAAAGATACAAATGTAGTGATCCGAGGGGGTATGTGCACCCCAATGTTTATAGCAGCAATGTCCATAATAGCCAAACTATGGAAAGAGCCTAGATGTCCATCAACAGATGAATGGTTAAAGAAGATGTGGTGTATATATACATGGAATATTATGCAGCCATCAAAAAACCTGAGATCTTGCCATTTGCAACAATGTGGTTGGAACTAGAGTGTATTACGCTAAGCAAAATAAGTCAATCAGAGAAAGACAGTATCATATGATCTCACTGATATGAGGAATTCTTAATCTCAGGAAACAAATTGAGGTTTGTTGAAGTGGTGGGGGGTGGGAGGGATGGGGTGGCTGGGTGATAGACATTGGGGAGGATATGTGCTATGGTGAGTGCTGTGAATTGTGTAAGACTGATGAATCACAGACCTGTACCTCTGAAACAAATAATACATTATATGTTTAAAAAAAAATAGTAGGAAGGGAAAAATGAAGGGGGGGAATCGGAGGGGGAGACGAACCATGAGAGACTATGGACTCTGAGAAACAAACTGAGGGTTTTAGAGGGGAGGGGGTGGGGGGATGGGTTAGCCCGGTGATGGGTATTAAGGAGGGCACATATTGAATGGAGCACTGGGTGTTATACACAAACAATGAATCATGGGACACTACATCAAAAACTAATGATGTAATGTATGGTGACTAACATAACATAATAAAATAAAATAAAAAAAAAGAATGTCTTCCATCTCAGGTCTCCTGTGCACTAGCTGGGGGACCTGAGCCCCTCTGAGCCTCGGTCTTCTCAACAAACAGAAATGCTAATCCCTCAGCAGCAGAGTGTTGGGCACTTAGAATGCACTCGATAACAGGTGTCACGGGGTCAAGGAGGCAGGTAAAGACAGGTGATGCGGGTGAGGGTGAAGGGATTCCTCTGGGAAAGAAAGGAATGAACCAAAACACAACCTCTTAACTCTACAGCGCTGCAGGTGATCTCGTTCAGGGTCAGCAAAGTGGGGGTAAAATTTACAGGGTAGGAGCCCCCCCTCCCCGGGAATGCAGACATACCTGAGAGCCCCAAAGGGCCATGGGAAGCAGAGGTGGGAGATTAGGAGTTTCCGGGTCCTGTGGATGCTCAAACTCACTGACATTTCTTTCTGATCTGCTGTCTTCTTCAGTCTCTTGTAGGCTCTGGGGAATGAACACATCAGTTCCCAGGCCAGGACAGCCCTCCGAGCTCTGGAGAGTCATTCCGGCCATGTCCGCCTCTTTGGGGCTCAGGGCAGGCTGTGTGGAGCTGGGGCTGGTCCTTCACCGTGAGGCGTCTGGACATCCTTGGGAAATTTCAAGGGAGTTTTGCGAAAATGTGGAACGATGCCATTGGATTCCTCGGGAAGATAAATAAGCCTGATGAATTATTAAGGAAGTGAAAGATGTCAGGGCTTAGCTAAAGGAGTCCCATGTCTCTGTGACTATTTCAAACAATCTGGAACTATTTTGGTGCTGTGTGAAAAGCAAGCAGGGAGCTAGGATTACACTCACCTAGGATGGCTTTTGGTCAAGAGAGGCCTGCCTTTCTGAGCTGGATCCAGGCTCTGAGATCTCTCCTCACAGCTCAGCAGCTATTTTTAACGTTGTGAAACCCAATATGTTAGTGGGGAGGGCAGGAGGAAGCAGGGCCGGAGGTGAGGTGGCCGAGGCTGTCCAGGCCCCTGAGGGAGACGAAGCCACTCTGTGTCTCTTAGCTGACACCCCCACATCTCTCCATTGATTCCTGAAAGTAAATACCTGGCCTGGTGTTCAGGGCTGACGGAGGGGGCCACGGGCCAGAAGAGAATTAATAATTCACTCTGTCTCTCATTTGAGCTCTTTCTTTGGTTTAATAGATGCTGTGTCTGGCAGCTGAGAGAGAACACATCATAGCTCCGTGGTAAAAAAAAAGAAACAACACTAAACTAAAAACAAAACCCAAGCACTCGGTGTGTCCTGTTGACAAGGGTTTGAAAATGTCCATTCAAATGTGTGTCTTTTAGTCTGTGCATCGGCTCTGAGTGATCCGGCATCCTCTCTAGTTGGGAACACCCCGTGAGCTCCCCCGTTTCTAGCCTCTTGTTCCTGAGGCTGTGGTTTCCAGTGGGGACTGCCTCTGACCTAAGCAGCCGCCGTATCAGAAGCCCAGCGGCGGCCAGACCCACAGTCCCACGGCCCAGAGTCATGTGCGATCGTTTTTCTGTTTGTGCTGGAGTAGCACAATGTGCGCTCACCTCTCCCACCCCAGATACGTCCCTTGGCAGAGGGATTATTTTAAGCTGAAGGCAACTGAGAAGAAGCAGATACAAGAAAAGCTCTCTGCCCTCCCCTATTTGCCTAAAAGCAGGACAAACATTTGCAAAGGTGTCCCTCCTCCCCTGTCCGCCAGGAAGGATAGAAGTTAATCAGCGGAGACAACACCTGACCCTCATCAGCCCAGAGAAGCACCAGAGGAATTCTCGTAACAAACTTTACTAATTAGCCCTTCCCTTCCAATCCTTCCCCCCATGTGTCTGTCTTCCTACCATTTGCCACCCTAGAAATTCAAGGTCCTTTTCCTTTGTCTTGTCACTTCTCTAGAAATGTATTGCTTGGGGCGCCTGGGGGTGGGGGGGGGCGTGGGGGCTCAGTCGGTTAAGCGTCTGCCTTCAGCTCAGGTCATGATCCCAGGGTCCTGTTATCCTGTTATCGAGCGCCGGGCTCCCTGCTCAGCCGGGAGTCTGCTTCTCCCTCTCCCTCTGCCCCTCCCCTGCTCATGCTTGTGCTCTTGCTCTCTCTCTCTCTCAAATGAATAATAAAAAATCTTTAAAAAAATGTATTGCTCCTTTGCTAAGGTGCTATGTAATCCTAAATGCTAAGCGCCCCGTGAGTTACTCCTGACCAAGTGCCCCTGTGTTCCCTGACCATAAATCTGTTAATGCACTTCTGTTGGTGTTTCTCTGTCTTTTGTGAGTCTAATTCACAGGACACCAGGCAGAGAATCTGAGATGGGTAGAGGAAGAGATTTTTTGTCTCCTACCGTGCTATTTGGAAAACATAACATGAATGACAGTAATAATAATGATAAAAGCAAGCGCGCGTGCACACACGTCCCTTTACAAAGGAGGCAGTTGGAAAGTGACCTGCAGAGTCGCTGAATCTCTTACCAGCATGGCATTCAGCAACTTATTAAGCAGAGCCATTGACGAGGAATCTCATTTCTAGAAATCTTTATTAGAATCCAGTGCCAGCAAAGGTTTGGGAAAAACGCATTTATCTGTAGAGTAAGTGTGAGGATGCCTATGATATGACTATACTATTTTACTATTTATTTTGCCACAGAGAGAGGAAGCTCAAGGTTGGAAGAAAAAAAGTTCTGTGGATGGAGATATCTAGCCTATAAGGGCATTTAAAGCCAAGCTTCTTCGATGTCCAAGAGAAAGCCATCTGTGTGACCCAGAAGAACTTCTGATTGTAGGTGAACTTTCAGAATGCCAGGGGGGAACCTGAAATAGATTAGGTACTGACAGGTGATAGTTGAAGATGAGTGAATTAAATACCTAACTGTAACTACGTGTTCTCATTTTCTTTCTTTCTCTTTCTTTCTCTTTCTTTCTTTCTTTCTTTCTTTCTTTCTTTCTTTCTTTCTTTCTTTCTTTCTTTTCTTTCTTTCTTTCTTTTCTTTCTTTCTTTTCTTTCTCTTTCTTTTCTTTCTCTCTCTCTCTCTTTCTGTCTCTCTCTCTCTCTTTCTTTCTGAGGGAGAGAAGGGCAGCAGGAAGGAGAGAGAGGGAATTTTAAGCAGGCCACACACCCAGCGTGGAACCCAACATGGGGCTCGATCCCACAACCCTGAGATCATGACCTGAGCCGAAATCAAGAGTCAGACGCTTAACTGACTGAGCCACCCAGGCACCCCTTGTTCTCATTTTCTTAATCTTACCCTAAAATTTATAAATATTAAAGATAAATATAGATAGTAGAATGGGATAATTTAAAGCTTTTTGGTCAATATTTTTCAGGCTTAGTCAAGGCAAAAGGAGGGCCCAGGCATGGCCATTCAGAGCCCTCCCCTGCCCAGAGCATCCTGGAGGGTACCAGGAAGGTGCTGCTATGGCTCATGGAGCTGCCGCTCCCACCCGTGGGAGTGGGACCCAGAATCGGCACTGATTCTAAGCAGCTGACCCATCAGATCCTGGGTCAAGGCTGACTCAGGGCTAGTTGGTGGTGGCAGAGTTGAGGGCCCAGCGTGGGAGAAGCCGTGGCTCACTGAAAAGTGAGCAGAGAGAGTGGCCTTGTCAGAGGCCTGGCTGTGGGGCTGCAGAGAGGGGACCCGGGGCTTCCCTTCCCCTGCCTCCCTTCTTCCTGCCTTCAAAGACCCTCTCCTTGCTTGGTGAGCCTTCCATAGTTCCAACTTCAGGGCTGCTCCAAGGCAGGTACATGGTGACAGGAGAGACAGGCAGGTACATGGTGACAGGGAGGAGATGGGTGATGAGGAAGCAGAAGGCAAGCTGAGGACAAAGCACAAGCTGACACCCCCCACCTCACCCCCCATCCAGTGGGACATGCGTGGCATTCCTCAGGCATTCCTGGCTGCCCTAAGACTAAGGGGAGGGAGGGAAAAACAAATGGTTAACTGATAGAGATCACGGTCCTGCAGGATGTGAGTGTTCCAATGACTTAGTGATTTACAAGGAAAAAGCATTCTTATCAATAGCCTAACATTCAGAGACCCATAGCTCAATTTCCTGGAGCCCTAACATCACCTTCCCTTCCTTGAGTGATGTGGGAAACAGAGGCAGAGGAAATGTAAACAAAGTTAAGTTTCTTTATGACCTTCAGCCCATTGAGGAGGACTTTGTAATAGAGTATAACATTCCTCCAGGAAGCTCCCAACTGTCTTCATGTTAATGCTTTGCTAGAAGGAAAAACAACCTTAGCTTGACAATTGCCAGGCCTCCAGTATCCTGAGAGTCTTCTTTAGCGTATGAAAGTCCTTTTGGACACCTCCCTTTTTCCTTACCTCCCCCAACTCCCAAGTTTATAATCAGCCATTCCTTACAACAGCAGTGCCGTAGCTCTCCTCAGGGACATGGTGGGGGCTCCACTCCCCCACCCGGGGAGCAGATGGGGAGGAGCCTTCACATCTTGCCCAGATCTATGTCAGGGAGTATCTGAGTGTGTTTTCTCTTTAGAAATGAGGAATGTCTCCAGGCTTCCTCTAGCTTAGTCCCCTGCAAAATCCACTTCCTGCATATTACAAATAAAGGGCAAGCAAATGAACTTCAACCTCAGCCAAAACACATGTTCTTGCCCTGGGCGGCTTGTGCCCAGAAATCCCTGAGGGGCCCCCTCCCCACCAGTCCTACAGAAGGCCCCACTCTCCTGGGCTGCAGCGGGGTCGGTCACTCCCCGCAGGATTCTTGGTGAATACTGGCCCAGAATGGCTTCAATCAGCATTGTCCCTAACAGAACATGTGTTCTGAACTTAAATACATACACAATCAAATATTTATAACGGCTCCCTGCCCCCACCCATTACAGTACTGGTCTCACTGTGCTCATTTCTGCCTGTGTGGTCCTCTCCCTCACCGAGGGAGGAGCTGTGTTTGAGTGAGGTGCGGGGCAGGGGCTTGGTAAATGCCAGGGAGGATTCGCAGGAGTAACAGTCTTTAATGGCAAGAGGGGACAGAATAAACTGAGGCAGTTACTAGGGACAGTACATCTGGCCCCTCTGTGTGGCCTTAATATGCATCTGCTTTACCACGTGGAGGAAGTTTTGACTTCTTTCTGTGAAATATAAGCATTTTAATGAGAAGTATACTAATGTTGATGAATTTTTATCTAGAAGATGTTTTATGCTGGACCATTTCTGAACACCACACACAAAAATAGACTCAAATGGATGAAAGACCTAAATGTGAGACAGGAATCCATCAAAATCCTTGAGGAGAACACAGGCAGCAACCTCTTTGACCTCAGCCTCAGCAACTTCTTCCTAGAAACATCACCGAAGGCAAGGGAAGCAAGGTCAAAAATGAACTATTGGGACTTCATCAAGACAAAAAGCTTTTGCACAGCAAAAGAAACAGTCAACAAAACCAAAAGACAACCGACAGAATGGGAGAAGATATTTGCAAATGACATATCAGATAAAGGGCTAGTATCCAAAATCTATAAAGAACTTCTTAAACTCAACACCCAAAGAACAAATGATCCAATCAAGAAATGGGCAGAAGACATGAACAGACATTTTTCCAAAGAAGACATCCAAATGGCCAACAGACACATGAAAAAGTGCTCAACATTGCTCAGCATCAGGGAAATCCAAATCAAAACGTCAATGAGATATCACCTCACACCAGTCAGAATGGCTAAAATTAACAAGTCAGGAAACGACACATGTTGGCAGGGATGCAGAGAAAGGGGAACCCCTCCTACACTGTTGGTGGGAATGCAAGCTGGTGCAGCCACTCTGGAAAACAGTATGGAGGTTCCTCAAAAAGTTGAAAATAGAGCTACCATATGATCCAGCAATTGCACTCCTGGGTATTTACCCCAAAGATACAAATGTAGTAATCCAAAGGGGCACCTGCACCCCAATGTTTATAGCAGGAATGTCCCCAATAGCCAAACTGTGGAAAGAGCCAAGATGTCCATCGACAGATGAATGGATAAAGAAGATGTGGTATATATATACAATGGAATATTATGCATCCATCAAAAGGAATGAGATCTTGCCATTTGCAACGACGTGGATGGAACTGGAGGGTATTATGCTGAGCGAAATAAGTCAATCAGAGGAAGACAAGTATCATATGATCTCACTGATATGAGGAATTTGAGAAACAAGACAGAGGATCATAGGCGAAGGGAGGGAAAAATGAAACAAGACTAAACCAGAGAGGGAGACAAACCATAGGAGACTCTTAATCTCAGGAAACAAACTGAGGGTTGCTGCAGTGGAGGGGGGTGGGAAGGATGGGGTGGCTGGGTGATGGACACTGGGGAGGGTATGTGCTATGGTGAGCGCTGTGAATTGTGTAAGACTGATGAATCACAGACCTGTACCTCTGAAACAAATAATACATTATATGTTAATAAAAAAAAGAAAATGTTTTATGAAAAAAGCCTAAAATTGGTAATAGGAGTGGGAAATGGGAATCAGAGTGGGGGAGGGGAGGCTGTATATTCTTGTTCTGTTATTGCTGGTAACACGAATGTGTTTTTAAAATTTAAAACTTATGTAAATTTAAAATTTAAAATAAGAAAGGGAAAAAAGTACTTTCCAGAACAAGTTCAATGAAACCAATTTAATTTCTTGACCGATTTTCAAAAGAATAACACTTTTTCACTTATTTTCATTGGGGTCAAGTCTTTTCCATGGATCATGAAATTTTACCTCTTATAATGGAGGGGAAGACAAGGTATTCTTCTACTTGTCTTAGGTCCTTGGCTGGAGCTCTGTAACAAAAGACAAATTAACAAGAGGAAAACACAAATTTTAATAGGTTAAAAAAAAAAAAAACATGTACAAGGGAACCCTCACAAGAAAAATGAAGATCCAAAGAAGTAGCTAGAGCCAAACACTTAGATATACCAAGTCGGACAAAGGGTAGTAAATTGTGAAAATGTGGCAAGACAAAGGGGCTTACACTAGGGCAATTAATCGTGGAAAAGTAACTAGGAAGATAAGAGTTCATTTAACCAGGTCTGCTGGACAGATTCCTCTCTGCCTCAACACCTCATCTTTGCTGATAAGAATGTTTCTTTTCTCCTGGTAGAGGGAAGGCATCTTCCGCGTGGGAGTTTTACCTCTGGCTTTCAGGAAGAGAAAGGAAGATCAGGCATCCTCTTGCACCTGTTGTTTTTTAAAGTGCCTTTCACTCAAAATGATCAACGTACCAGAGCAGCCTATTTGGGGTGTCAAATCTGGTTTTCTTCAATAGCTTCACCTTGGTGAATTTTCTTTTCTGACTACTATTTCTTAACAAGCCTACTTTTTGGTAGGTCATTATTTTTATCCCCAAGATGTGATTCTTTAGAAGTTCACCATGTAAAATTTTAGCTGTTGGTTTTATTGGCTTTGGTTCTTCCTAGAAGTCATGCTCACTGGAAACTGGATACATGACTGATAATTTGTTTTTCTTTTTCATTGCAGAAAGCATTGGTAAAGAAAAGGTATTTCCATGGTATGGTTAAAATGGCAGGATGCTTTGTTAGATTAAAATAATAGTTTAGAATGTGGGAAGTCCTACGCATGAAAAAGAAAAAGACATCCTCAGTTTTCTGGGGCGAGTTCTTTAAGGAAAGAAGTTTTCCAATAAGAAAACCCCTCATGAGACATAGAGGGAGAAAACCATGTAGAGAAAGGGGTTGTCAAACAGTACGGCGATATCAAGCCAATCCATAGTAAGTGTTAAAATTAGACCCATTGGTGTTTAAATTAGAATTTTGGGAACAGACTCATGGCACATTTAATTAATTAATTGTGTAAGCAACATTGTATGTCCAGGTTTGGGGAACAGTGGACTTACTTCATAAGCATTGCATCTATCTGTGGGCCTTCGATTTTAGGGAAATGAAAAAATTCACAAAAAGAAACATAATACACCTAATAATGTATGTTATTTATTTATTTAAAGATTTTCTTTTTTAAATTTATTTGACAGAGAGAGAGCAGGGGGAGGGGCAGAGAGAGAAGGAGAAGCAGGATCCCCGCTGAACCGGGGAGCAATGCAGGGCTCGATCCCAGGACCCTGGGATCATGACCTGCGCTGAAGGCAGTTGCTTAACCGACTGAGCCACCCAGACGCCCCTAATGTATGTTATTTAAGTGAACAATGGTCATCTTACATTGTCTGGAGGACTGTCTTTTCTCCAATATCTGTATCTAGCAAGAAGGGAGGATTTGACAGAGTAGTTGGGGAGAGTTATTGGGAAAAATAATACTGTTTCCTGTTTATCCCGGAAGGAGTTGGCTCTGTTTGTAAAGGGCTTACGGTAGAGCCTGGCAACTGGTAGCTACCACTGTCCTCAGCTGTGGGCTCCTGAGGGCATTCTGGTTTCAGGCAACAAAAGCCCCCTTCATTTAGCTCAGAAAAGGCTTAATCAGAAAGGAGCTGATTCATCTTCAGCCATGGATACAGGAGGTAATAATCAATTAGTCTATCTCCTTCCAGGTCCATGGAAAAAGTATTGAGTGACATGAGGAAAGTCACAAAAGGCTTGCTGCTTCTCCAGTAGTCCTTGGTGCCAAACTGGATGGAGTGAGCCTGTAGGAAGCTGGCCTGGGCTTTGGGAAGCGCAGGGGTTCCCACAACTCCAGAGCATTCTACTGGCAAGCTACCCAACCTTTCTGAGCCTTGGTCGCTTCATTTGTAAAACAGGGATAATAATGATGGTGCTAGCTTCAGAGAAGTGTGAGGATGAACGCCTGGCACAGAGTAGGCTGCGATCAATGTCAGCCCCTTCTCTGCCCAGAAAGTGTAGCTTCAGTAACCCAGGTTAATACCAGAATTGATTCATAGAACTATTACAGTTCTGTTGAGACTCCTAAAATGATCTCAATATAACGATTTTTTTTTAACAACTAAAGAACGATATATTGTCCTTTTTTCTTATCGCATGAAGGGGAGGGTGGCCATTTTCCTAACTTTCCTTCAAGAACTAGCTTTAAGCATCACTCCCGGGCCCCAGCCCCTTCTGCACACCCTGAGGAGTTCTTCATCAAAGAGCAGGAAATGGGGCAGGGTTTGCTTGAGTTACAATTTCCCTCCTTCCAGGGGCCAGAATGCCTACAGAGGGAAAGGAAGGTAGCTCAGGGCTGGCGTGTGCCTGAAGCTATGGTCTAGAAAACCCTTTGGACCCTGGCACCCTGACACCCAGGCCTTTCGGCAAGTGGCTGGGGACTGGTGCATACGGCAGGAGCTGAGGAACCAGAGTGGGTCTGAGCCAGGAAACTGGCGGGCCAGCCAAAACCACCCGCCCCGGGAGGGAGAGGGAGCAGAGGGGCACATCAGGCACATCAGGCAGCAGCTGCCAGTGGGGTCCACGGCCAGCCGACCCAGACCACCCAGCAGTGGGCAAGGAGGACAACCCCAGAGTAAAGGGAGCATCTGTACTTCACCATCGGGCCTCGAGACCAAGCAGTGGGAAGCAGGCCCATGCTGGGATTGCCCGTGCTACAACAGTGACACCATGTGGCACTGAGAGCAAAAATAGCTGAGAATCTTGGCGGAAGGGAAGTTGTCCATTTTCTTCTCCTCAAGATTTTAATGGCCAAGACCTGCCATCTTTGGACAAGCAAGCATCCCTGGAGGTTTTGTGCTGATCACTGATGGGAGAAATCCAGGGAGGAAAGACTTTATTTATTTATTTATTTTTAAGTAGGCTCCATGCTGGGGCTTGAACTCACATCCCTGAGATCACAAGTCAGACGCTTAACCCACTAAGCCACGCATGTGCCCCAGGGAAGACATATATCGAAGCTGGACTAGGTGGAGGCTGGAAGTCAACTACATTGATAATTAAAAAGAATATAATCTCAGTTTGAACCCCCAGCTAGGGGACTGATTATATGCTATTACCTCGGGCACTAATCATCACCCCCTTGTGTAGATAAAGATCATGTCAAACACCAATGTCAAGTTATGGAAACTTCCTGACATCCAGAAGAGCTCTCATCCCCTTCCCGGAGGATATGGACTCGTGATGCTCATACTTTCTCCAGAAGAGAGTGCTCCTCCTCTTCCTATTGCGTACTCCAGTAGATGCTCTGTCATCCACCAGTTGTTCAATGGATTAGTCAGGACTATTTCAGTTGTAGGTATCAGGAGCAAGCTTAAGCATAAAGAGCAATTTATTGCCTCATCTAGCTGGGAGAGACACTGGGTTAGGTCACAGAATTGAGAAATGAACATCTTGGGAAGTCAAGGAAGGACAGAATGTGGGATTTGAAGCAATAGAACTCTCTGTCCTGCTCCCATGTCCTCTTCCTCTCCTTCTCTTTGCCCTTGACCTCATTCTCTCCTAATGTGGACAGTCCCCCTCCACCTGTGGGGTGTATAGTCATTGGCAGCCAAACTTAGCAAACTTAGCCACATCACAGAGGTTCAGCTTGCTTGAGGCCAGTCTCGGCCCCTGGGCTGACCCCAGTGTCAACAAGATGGCACACTGTGATAGGCCAGCCCTGGCTACACCCTCTCACCTGAGGCCACTGGGCAGGGGTTGTTGACAGAGAAGAGTGATGGGAACAATTATTAGGTGAGCACAAACTGAACAGTAGTATAATCCACTATACAGATGCTCATATCCCCAGCATTTTAAAATAAACTCTCAAGTGAAGCCTTATGTATGTAGAAAAAAGTGCCCGAATCATAAGTGTGCAGTTCAATGAATTTTCGCTTTTGAGCACACCTATGGAATCAGCACCCTGATCAAGAAACAGAACATTACAAGTATCCTAGAAACCCTCCTTATGCACTGCTCTCCTGAACCCCGAAGGTAAACAGTAAGCTGATTTCTAATATCATAATTCATTTCTTCTATTTTGGAACTTTATATAAATGCAGTCATTCAGTATTCTTTTATGCCTGGCTTCTTACACTCAACATTGTGTTGATGAAATCCATCCATATTGCTGTGTGTAGACGCAGAGTGTTCATTTTTACAGCTGCATAGTATTCAGTTACATGACTACACCAAGATTCATTTATCCATCTTATGGTTATGGACATCGTAGCCATAAAGAGAGAGATTCCTAGTCCTGTTGGGTTGAGATAGTAGTTCAACGGGAGGCTTTACGTAGGACTCTGAATTATGTACTTCCTTGAATATATATGCACGCGCTGGTTAGTAATTAATATTTAAGGTTGCTACTTGGGTTTTGAGGCATATTTTGTGGAATGGTTTACGGTGATGGGTATGCACTATGTATTTGCAATCCACCGCGCCAGGCCTATTTTTTGGTCGTTTGGCATCAAAGCCCCCTGGTGGCAGCTGCCTAAACCGCAACCATGCTTCTTAGAAGTTACTGCCGGCTTTTCAAACCAACCATTGTATCAAGTGTCACAACCCAGCATGTAACTTTTACTTGAACCAGTGATCATTTATGTAAATAAAACTGCTCCGTCTTAATCTCACAGTCAGGATACAGGTCCATCTCTAAAGTAATGATAACGTATTAAGAATAACAGCTCCCATTTATTAAGCACCCGCGTACCGGTGTGACGGCACCTTCTTCACACACGGTGTTCTACGTCATCCTTACAGCAAGGCTGTGAAGCGATTATTGTTGTCTGATTTTAGAGATGAGAAAACAGACTAACAAGTCCAATAAGCATCTCAAGGTACACAGACCAGGATTTGGACTCCAGCTTTCCCATGGTCCTGGTCTCTAGCACCTTCTACGACAGGAGGCGCCTCACTGGTCAAGCTTGCACTCCAGGTTCGTTCCCTCTAGACCGGACCCCTCCCCAGGATGGCTGGAGAAGAGCTTGTGCTCCCTTCTGTGGCTCTCTGCTGGAAGGCAAATGCTTCTACCTCTCCCTCTGCCCATGAGGAGGGGACATGCACTCCTGCTTTCCCTTGTCCATTTACTCAAGGGGGACACATTGTTCTCATTAGTAGAAGCTCAAGACATTGGGAAGCCTGGGTGGCTCAGTCGGTTAAGCGTCTGCCTTCGGCTTGGGTCATGATCCCGGGGTCCTGGGATCGAGCCCCGCATCGGGCTCCCTGCTCAGCGGGGAGTCTGCTTCTCCCTCTCCCTCTCCCTCTGCCCCTCCCCCCAGCTCGTGCTCTCTCTCTCTCTCTCCCCCCTCTATCTCAAAAACATATAATCTTTAAAAAATTTCCTGACTTCTGTTTTATGTTTACTACATATGTATATATCCCTAAATAAGATACTGTTAAGTTTTGGGTATTTGGGTACTAATCCAAATGCAACCATACTTCCTTGTTTCACTCTATGTTGTGTTTTTGGGATTCATCCATATCAATGTGCAAACCCATAGTTCATTATTTTTCCTTGCTGTGTAGTTATTCTATTGTCCAAGAACACTAATTTATTTATCCATTCCCCTATTGATGGACATTTGGATTTAGCTTTTTGGGAACATAAATAGTGCTGCCACAGTCTCATGTATGTCTCCTGGGACATGCGTGCACGAGTGACTCTAGGGTATAAACCTGATCCTAAAATTCTTCCTTGATTGCCCAGAGGCAAAGGCCTACTTTTTCTTCCACCTCAGGGTTCTGAGCCCAACATTCTCCTCTCCATTAAACTCTCTTTTCTTGTATATTAGTTAGGATTCATGATTGTGGGCCATGAAAATCCCCACTCAGGTGAGATTAGGCCAAAAAATGGAGGGAAGGGGGAGGAACGTATTAGAATGAATGAACAGTCAGGAGGGGGACTGATTTAAACTTGGACTTGACACTGTTGACAAAGCACAGCGTCTCTCTCCAGCTCTGGGCCTGGCCTCTGTTTTCCCCCTATCCTCAGACAGGCTCTTCCCTCCTCATGGCCAGATGGTGGCACTCACTTCAGCCTCACGTCTGCCCAGGTTCAAGTTCAGTGGGAGAAAGTGCCCACCTCTGTAGTCCTAAAAAAGTCTCTTGGTGTCTCTCTGGCTGCTCACCTATTTGTGTCTAAGCCAGTCTCTGTAGCCAGGAAAGTGCAGCATGCTGCTCTGAGGGCCAGGCCCAGCGACAAGCCCACCCCGGAGTGGGGCGGCGGGTCAGAGCCCTAAGCTCCTGGGCTGAGAATGGAGGAGAGGGCCATTCCTCACAGCGAAATGGGTACTGTTCCTAAAAGGATAATGACCGCAAGATGAACGGTGAGTGTCCTGAGCTTGTCGCGTGATCTTGGACGAGTTGCATCACATCCTCAGGTGTTACTTTCTTTATCTGGGGGTGAGAGCGATGAGCTAAGGTCTGAGATCTGGTCAGGCTTCTGGACTCTGACTGGGTGGGCTCTGGCCGCCTTGTCATTCTCCTCCTTGCTATTCTTGTGCTTTTCAAAAACACAGCTGGTGGGGCGCCTGGCTGGCTGAGCTGGTAGAGCAGGCAACTCTTGATCTCAGGGCCATGAGTTCAAGCCCCATGTTGGGTGTGGAGCCTACTTAAAAAAAAAAAGCAACAACAAAACAAAACAAATAAAACCACAGCTGGGCCTGACCTCTTTAAAACTTTGTGTGTCAGCATTTGTTTTCCTGTCTTCCAGAGCATTTCCCTAGTTTAAGGCTCAAAAATGCCAGACTGTGGTTCTGAGCACATTCCTCTGGCGGACAACATGATTTCAGAGGTAGCTCGCCACAGGACAATTTCTCAAACCAAGCCCGCCTCAAAGGCCAGAAGTCTTTCTAAAGCACCTCATCATGCTCACCACTGCCTTTCTTTTAGGCTACAAATTCCTTCACCATCTTCTGTGGATCTTTAACCCCCCTACGTCCCTGAATCTGATCTGCCATAGAGTTTGGTCATTTTCTTTCTCTAGAATGTCCCTCAGACCCTCTCTGTGGTTCTCCTTGCTTGTTCACATTGATGAAGTCAGCTGCCATGTTGTGACCTGCCCTGTGGACAGGCCCAGTGACAGGAAACCGGGGGCGGCCTTGAGCCAAGAGCGCATGGGGACCTGAGTCCTGCAAGCAGCCACCTGTGTCAGCTTGGGGGCAGACTCTTCCCCAGCTGAGCCTTGAGCTGATTGCCAGTGATGGCCCGGCCAACACCTTGCCAGCAGAGGACCAGCTACATCATGCCTGGATTCCCAGCCCACATAAAGGTAATGAGCTCCAGGAAATGGTTACGAAGAAATGGAGATAGCAGGCATCCTGATCTTGTTCTTGAACTGTAAGGAAATGAGTCTAAGATTTCACCAACCTGGATGACGGGGCATTTTTTCTTCTTCTAATAGATACTGTATTAGTCAGGGTTATTCAGAGAAACAGAACCAACAGGAGATACATATAAAGATAGATAGATATGACAGAGAGAGAAGGAGAAAGAGGGAGAGAGGAGGGGGGGCAGGAGAGGAGGGCAGAGGGGGAATGCTAGTGACTGACTTACTGTGAGGAATTGCCCATATAATCGTGGCGGCTTTGCGAGTCCAAAATCTGCAGGGAAGGCTGCCAGGCTGGAGACTCAGGGAAGAGTTTCAAGGCTTCCAAATGCAGTCTGCTGGCAGAATTCCCTCTTGCTGGGGGAGGTCAATCGTTGTCCTGTTATGGCCTCCAACTGATTAGATGAGGCCCATCCACAGTGTGGAGAATAACCTGTTTTACTCAAACTCCACCGATTTAAATGTTAATCTCATGCAAAAACAACCTTCACAGAAACATCTAGAATACTGTTTGACCAAATATCCGGACATTGTGACCCATCCAAGTTGACAGAATTAACCATTGGAGATACCCTATATCAGGTTAAGTAAACGCCCTTCCATTCCTAATTTATTAAGAACTTTTCATAAATCTTGAGTTTGTATTGAATTTTATCAAGAAATTACTTTTATATTATTATTCTCATTTGCTCTGTACATTGTTAAATAAGATGTGACGGGAACATGAAGTACCTCTCAGTTCACTCTCTGTTTGCCGCTCCCACCGCCGCCACCTGTGCTGGGCGGAGAGCAGACTGCCAGCAGGGGCCCAGGGGCAGGGATGAGGCAGCTTATAGGGCCTTCCGGTCCCTGAGGCAAGCTCCGGGCCTGGCCCAGGAGGGGCCCACAGGCTGCAGCAAAAGCCTTGCACAATCTCCATGGAGCCCGTGGGTGGGCCTGACAGCTGCCTGAGTTGCAGTCCTGACTCAGATCAGGAGGGGCTGATGAGACCTCAGGTAGTCAGGGAACCTGGAGTAAGAGCAGCTGGTCAGGGGGTGGGGGGCGGGGGGAGACAAACACACTCATATACCCACATGCGCACTCATGCACCAGGTGTGGCCTTGAGCCGCAGCCCAGCCCACTCTGGGCCTGCATGGATCTCCTCAGCCCTCTCTCTGGCTTTAGGGAACGTTCCTGAAATGCAACGTCTTTTTTTTTTTTTCCTACTTGTGCCCCTCTCACTCCCCAGAACGTAGGTGCCCTGAATCAGCCAAACTGCGAAGTTGAGGGTGTTGTCTCCCACACTGCCAAGTCTGCCCAGGACTTCTGACCCCACCTGCCAGCGAGCTCACCAAACTGCCGCGTGAGGGAACAGCCTCTATACAATAGGGCCCTGGCTTCAGACACCAGCCACACATTCAGACTTCCCGGGACGACCCTCACTTCAGACTAGCTGGCTGCCAATTCCAGGGTCCCCAGGACCTCAGGTTGGATAATCGGCTAGAATGACTCACAGAACTCAGGAAAGCTCTGTACTTGGGATTACTGTTTATTTTATAGGGAAAGGATACAGAGTGAAACCAGCCAGAGGAAGAGATGCACATGGCGGAGTCCAGGAGGGTTCTAAACGTGGAGCTCCCAGTCATTCTCTCCCCACAGAGTCATGGGCGGTGTTCCCCTATCCAGCCACAGTGTGCGACAACCCACAGCATATTACCAACCAGGGAAATTCCCTGGGGCCTTTGGGGTCCAGAGTTTTTACTGGAGCTTGATCACATCCTGCCCACGTGGCTGACATTTGGTCTCCAATCCCTCTGGGATGTTGGACTCCTGGCTTTAGTTCCAGGTCCTCTGGAGGTGGGAACGGACACCGACTGTTCCAGAGTTCCCATCACAAATCACACTGTGAGGCTGTCCCGTGGCCAGAGCCCCAGGCAAGCAAAGACACTCCCGTCAGGCAGGCCATTCAAGGGGTGAAGAAATCACCTCTCAGTAGCCCAGAGTGAAGGCCAGACCTCTTTTTAGGTTAGGTTAATTCTTCATCGTACAATAGGGCATGCTATAAAGTAAGTACCCAAAGATGCAGTGTGGTGTAGCAGTTAGAAACCTGGCTAGATTTTTTTTTTTTAATTTTTATTTTCTTAGATTTTACTTATTCATTTGAGAAAGACAGAGACAGAGAGGATGAGCAGGAGGAGGGGCAGAGGGATGGGGGCAGAGGGGAAGCAGACTCCCCACTGAGCTGGGAGCCCAACCCCAGGACCCCACATGACCCCCAGGACCCCACATGACCCCAGGACCCCACATGATCCCAGGACCCCACGCAGGGCTTGATCCCAGGAACCTGAGACCATGACCTGAGCCAAAGTCAGACGCTTAAGCGACTGAGCCACCCACATGCCCCAAGCCTGGCTTGATTTTAAAGTCTCTAGTTCCAGCGCTGGCTTTGCCACTTTTGAGTTTAGGGATCTTGAGCAAGTTGCTTAACCCTTGTTCATGCCCACCAACAAAGTTGGAAGGCTCACAATTCCTGATTTCAAAATTGACTACAAACTACAGTAATCAAAACAGTGTGGTATAGCATAAGGATAGACAAATAGATCAACGAAATAAGTCCAGATATACACCCTCACATCCACAGGTAACTGATTTTCAGGGAGGGTGTCAAGACCATTCAATGGGGGAAAGAATGGCCTTTTCAACAAAGGTGCTGGAGTAGCTGGATACCCATATGCAAAAGAATGAAGTTGAACCCCTGTTTCACACTGTATACAAGAGTTAACTCAAAATGGATCAAAGACCTAAATGTAAGGGCTAAAGCCATAAAGTATTAGAAGAAAATAGGTGTAAATCTTCATGACCTTGGATTAGACAATGGTTTTTTTAAATACGACACCAAAAGCACAAGTAGCAAAAGAAAATATAAATGGCAGCATCAAAATAAGAAAGCTTCTGTCCTTCAAAGGATATCCTCAGGAAAGTGAAAAGGCAGCCCACAGATTAGGAGAAAAACTGCAAATCATACATTGGATCAGGGATTTGTATCTAAAAAATATAAAGAACTCTTAACAATAATAAAAAAAACACATGATCCAATGAAAATGGACAAAAGATCTGCATAGACATTTCTCTAAAGAAGATCTACAAAAGGCCTCCAGTATGTGAAAAGGTCCCTAACATCATTAGTCATCAGGGAAATGCTGATAAGATACCACTTTACACCCACTCTGATGACTGACATCAAAAGGCAGACAATAACGTGTGGGCTAAGACGTGGAGAAATTGGAGCCCTCGTACAAGGCCGACAGGAACGGAAAATGGGGCAACAGCTTGGAAATGGGCTGGCAGGTCCTCAAAAGGTGAAGCAGAGGATTACATTATAATCCAGCAAGCGCACTCCTAGGTAGACATGCAAAAGAATGGAAACCATTGTCCACCTACAGACTTGTATGTGAATGTTCACAGCAGCATGATTCAGAACAGCCAAAGATTGTAAACAACCCAAGTGTCCATTACCCAGTGACCGTCGGGTAAAGTGTGGGAATTTTATTCAGCCATAGGAAGGGATGAGGCATTGATGCCCGCTCGCACGTGGATGACCCTTGCACGCATCATGCTGAGTGAAGGGAGCCGGACACAAAAGGCCACATATTGTATGATTCCATGTATAGGAAATGTCCACAATAAGCCAATCTATAGAAACAGAAAGTAGATTAGTGGTTGCCTAGGGCTGGGGAGGGAGGGTTGAGGTTGACAGCTAAGGGGTGAGGGGTTTCTTTTGTGGGTGATGAAAATCTTCTCAAAATGACTGTGGGGAGGTTTGCACAACTCTGTGAATACATAGTAAAAGCCATCAAATCGTACTCTCTAGAAGGATGAATTATATGGTATGTGGATTATATGTCACTAAGGTTGCTTGAAGATAGTATAAAAGAAGAGTGAGAAAGAGGAGGAGGAGTCGAAGAGGAGACCCTCAGGACACAGTGTGATTCCTGATGCCTGGAGCCACCTCTCAGTCAGGACCCTGCCCTGCCTGTCCCCACCCCTGGCCTGACACCTGTAGCTGGTACCCCAAATCCGTTCGGCTTGGCGTGAAAGTCATCACATGTGAACATTGGTCTGGTCGGACCAGCTATGCTGCACGTTGGTCTGGCGAGGAGTTTACTTTCAGCTCCTCTCAAGCCAGTGATGAAGGTGAGGGAGAACTTGGGGGGCCGTGAGACCCGCTGCAGAGGAGGCCCAGGCCTGGACAGCCCGGGAACCCCAGCCCAGTGAGGGCTGTGGCCATGCCTAGCTGAGCTTGGGTTAAGCCCCCAGCCCGCAGAGGGTCGTCAGAGTGCTGGGGTCCCCGAGCAGCCTCACTTCTGTGCTGCTGGAGGCCTGGCCGCCAGGGCCCGGTGCTTCACAGCAGTTCTCAAGGCCTGCAGAATGACGCCCTGGCTGTTCCGTACGTTATAGTCACTAAGCTGCAGCAGGCGATCAAAGTCTTCCTCCTTGTAGGTCATGTTGAACAGGGAGTAGGGTGAGGTGGTCCCAGTGAGATCCACCTGGCCAGCTGGGAGCTCTGCAGGGCTGCGCCGGACACCTGCCCAGGGGTGAGAGGGGTTAGGAGCAGGACCCAGAGGCCTCCAGGGCTGGGCAGAAGGAAGCCTTGTGGTGGGCACAGGGGTGGGCTGCTCCTCACTTTCCTCCCAGCCCTCTGTGTCCTTTGCCCAGAAATAGAAATGCAGATAGTAGGGTACTATTTTGAGATATGAAGGGTTTGCTGCTCCCCACATTTCCTTGGGGCAATGCACTCCCACTTTGGAGGCAACCCGACAGTATCTCTGTTTCACCTTCAGGGTCAAGATGGAAACAGCTGGACCACAGTCAGTCAGCTTAGTGAAGGATTCTTAAAACACATGATGGAAACAAGAGTCTGAAAACCAAAGGGATTTTTGCTTTTTAAGAACTAGTCTTCGTTGAGACAGAGAAAGAGAAAGAGAGAATTCTAAGATGGGGGCTGAGCCTGTTAAGGGTAAAGTTGGAAGGTTTGGAATTAGAGCAGGAACCAGAAAGCCAGGAATAACAGACAAAAGCAGAAGTGAGGCTTCCCCACCAGAAAGGGCTGACCAGTTGGCGGAAGGGAAGGATTGGAAGGCATGTGATGAGGGTTTACATTTCAGGGACCCCAGAGTAGAGGCCCACCTTCCCGAGAAAAGACCACAGGCTGGGCTGGGGTGGGAGGGGAGAAGCCAACTGAAATCCCAGGTAGTGTCAGGAGAAATCTGAGAGCCCAGGGCCCGGGGCCTCTCCGTCCTGGCTGCCTAGGCCTCCAACAACGTGATGCCCAAGCAGGGGTGGAGAAGGCTGCAGACGGGGACAGCGCAGGAAGGCCTCTGGAAGCAGGGATTCCCACATACCACCCCAGAACAGGGCAGCAGAAGAGCCCAGGTGCAGCTGGGGGCGGCGGGGGGCCATAGGAGCCTGGGGTCATGACAGGGCAGCAGCACGGTGACTTTGCTAGCAGAGAGCCCCTGCAGGGATGTGGCATCCCCACGGAGACCAGCACACTGCTGTGTCCAGAGCAGGGTGGGACCGGCCTGAGGACCCCCTCCCTCCGCCGGCTGCGGGAGCACCGGGAAGGACGCAGGCAGTGCCTCTGAGGGTCGGGCTGCCAGGCCGTGAGGAAGGGAGGGGATGCCTTACCTGGGGCTGAGTGGTCCCTGAAGGAGGCGTTGACCAGCGGGAAGTGCAGCAGGACCGGGGCATCGGGGCAGGAGGGGTCTGAGAAGAGGTGGCACTCTGTCGGCTGGCGTTGGTCCTGAGGGCTGGGCTCCACTCGAGGGAATGGCAGTCCCCGGGCCCGGCAGTACACCTCAGTCTGCTGCAGCACCTGGTTGGGGGCAGGGGGGCCCACTGGCTACTTCCTGGTCATCTCAGGTCAGTGGTCTAGAAAATGCTAGAGCTCCAGCCCAACTGACTGCTCAGTGTCAGGACAACCTGGTCCTGGCCTCTGTGTGGTCCAGTTAAGATACACGGTGTCTCCTCGGAGGGAGGCAAAGGATTCCAGCAGTCTGCCATGTTGTTTGGTTAATATCTTCAGGGGAGGCACAGACCTAGCACCCCTGCTTCCATTTGGGATTCTGTTGCTAGGTTATGCAAATCCCAGAGCCTGGAGACCTCAGTAGGGGACCCACTTGTGTACCAGGGCCCTAGTCCTGCCCCCAGCCCGCCCTGCTCCTGAGTGCCCAGGGAGGCCCTGAGGGGATGGATGTGGACAGGCCAGGGCCTCCTTCCAGCTTCGTCTAGCTGCTCTTCTTGGGGTGGGCGCAGCGAGCTTCTTCCCTGTGCACCTGTCCTGGGAGCCCAGGGCCCCAGCACCTCCACAGCCCTTCCCAACCAAGGGCCCTGGCAGGAGTCTGTGAGTCAGAGCCTGTCACCCTTCCTTCCCCTTGGGGACCCAGGAGGTCAGGGTCAGTGGCCCCGGGAGCATGGCCTGGCTGCAGGGTGTCTGGGGTTTCCATGGGGCAACGGGAGGCACCTCAAAGGGAGAGGGTAGGGAGTAGTCGAAGGAGAGAATGAGGTCCAGCCTGCGGCCTGGCCGGAACATGGAGGGACAGCTGGTGTTGAGGAAGTAGCCGGCATCTACCAGGCACAGCCGGGGCTCCTGAGGGGTCAGCTGGCTAGCGGTGGAGTCTAGCTGGCAGTCTGATGGGGGAGGCAGGTAATAGTCAGGGGACAGCCACTCTGCCACATGTCTTCTACCCTTCACACTGCATTCGCCTCCATGTCCCCTTCTGTCCTCTGGCGTCACTCTCTGTAGGCACACGCCACCCCAGCCCTTCCCAAGACGTCTGCAGGCCAACCCCAGAAGGGGATGCTGTGAGCCACCCCCCAAGTCCTCTGCCAGTCCTAACCACGGTCCATGTCCCCCCTGGGAGCCCAAGCTTGCTCCCTGCGGAGACACGGCGGGGGCCCTTACCCGCCCAGGTGGAGAAGTCTTTCTGGCTGTAGTAGCCGCGGTGCAGCTGGAGGCCCCGGAGGAAGTTGCAGCTGTGCTGGTGGAGTGGCCTGCCTGTCAGCAAGCCCTTAAACGCCTTGGCCAGGGCCGGCCCGGGCTGCAGCCATGAGGCCTCCAGCCATGAGGAGGTCCTCAAGGAGGCAGGAGACTCCTCTGGGCTCAGAGAAACAGACCTTGGTCCAGTGAGAGGCCTGGAAACGCCTGGCCCTGCTTCCCCTCGGAGAGTGCTGCTCCCCCAAGCATCTGAAGAGGAAGGCGCCTCATCCCAGGCTCCCCTCCCAGCCCGGCTTCTTACCCACGTTCCTGATCTTGTCCTTGATGTGCTGCTTCCGGGTGTCATCAGAGCTGAGGAGGTCATACCAGACATCCAGCAAGTTCAGGGAGAAAATGTTGCTCCAGATACCTGAAGGCCAAACCCCCACAAGAGTCAGCCTCGGGCCTCAGCACTCAGCCTCCCATCACGCGGAGGGCGGGGATGGAAAATGGGAGGCAGGTGGGCTGCTCGGACAGTGGCTCTTCCCCACAGCCCCACCCCGGTGGCGCCCCACCCCAGGGGCTCTGCCAGACCCGGCTACAGGAATCATGTCCAGTCAGGGAGGCCTGGCCCAGGACCGGCCAGAATCTTCGGAGTAACCATCACTCACCTTCCAGAAAGCAGATCCGGGACTCAGGGAGCCTCCTCATCAGCCGCCCCATGAAGAACTCAGAGCCGAAGAGCTCGCTAGGGACGAAGGCTCCATACTTCAGGAACCCCACCTCGTAGGGGGAAAACTCCACCCACTCTATGGGAACAGGAGTGAGAGGTGGGAATGAAAGGAGAGTGGGCTGGGGGAGCCCCAGCTCTGACAGGAGCCAAAGATGCTGCCCCCCAGCAGGCCCCACCCTTCTCCCTGCCTGGCTGACTCCCTCCATCCAGCCCCTTGACCACATCCCCACCACCTCCACCACCAGGACAGTGAGCTCTGCTGCCTGGCTCATCAGCTCCTCAGAACCGCCTCCCTTCCAGAAGGCTGAGCCATCTGTGTAGGAGTTTCCTGTTTCAGTTCTCTGAAGACCCGCAGGGTGCATAGGAGGGGTGTGTGTGTGTTGGAGGGTTACGTGGACGGGGCTGAAGACTGTACCCTTGAAGTCGAGGGTCTCCAGATTGTTCTCTTTGACATTGAGGCTCAAGTAGAGGGGTAGAGGGTTCTGGCCCTGCTCCAGTGCGGCTCTCTGTTCCGACAGCTTCTGATCCATCACCTGGGGTGGGAGGCATGAGGGCCTAGGTGTGGTTGGAAGCGCCCTAGAGGCAGCAGCTCCACCAGGACTGGGTGGAGGGGGGGCAGAGCCTGAGGGTGAGGCAGCTCTCCACTGGAATTTGGGTGGCATGGGTGGGTGCACTCATCCAGTTCCCACTCCCACCCCCATATTCTGACCAGATGCAGGGTCGCCATGGAAGGCTATGGAGGTTGTGCACTGCATATCTCAAGAGAATGCCATTCACAAGGACTATGGTGTCAATAGTGACACCCCACCTCTGCTCCTGCGGTCCTTGGCCCCATCTTTATAGGTTGAAGGGTGGAGGGGATGTGGACCCTGATGCACAGACACAAAGACACACACACACACACACACACACACACACACACACACTGCTTTCCAGAAAGGACACAGGAATCCCATTTTAGTATATACCATAAGCCCTGTCAGGGGATGGGCTGCCTCTTCTAGATTCACACGAATGCAGTCCAGGTCTTGGCCCCTCCAAAATGCTTTCCGGGCATCCTTGTCTCCCACTTACCTACCCTCCTCTTTCCTGCTTTGCACAGTATGATGTTGTACCCCATTGTTTATTCTTGCCTCTATTTCCAATTTTCTCTTCAGTGAAACACCAAGTTCTGCCTTGATGGCAGGGACTATGGCTTGCCTTTTGGGAGAGCCTCCCAGAGTTCTAGGGGCACAGAAAGGTCTCGTTGTATCCCGGACCAAAGATGCCAATAGGGTTCCTGTCCAGCGTCAGCAAGGTTAATGGTTGTGGCTGCCTGGAGCCGCCCTTGGAAAGGAGCCCACCACAGGCCGTGGCTGCTTCTGACGGGGTGGGACATGTACCACAGATGCACAATCCCTCTCTCGGGCTCTCTGAACTGGAAGGCACCTCACTCAGCAGCTAGACCTAGGGGGTTCCCAAACCGCCCAATCCGCCCTTATCATCTGATTTACCTAGAGGATGTGCTAAATAGACAGATTAATAGGTTATTTCTGAGAATCAGCAGATTCTCACTGAGGAATCTGTTTCTTCAATCTCCCCAGGTAATTCTGATGATCAGCCAGGTGTGTGTCCCAGGATTCTAGCCCCACCTTTCCAATGAGGAGTCCCCCTCCAACACCCGTGGCAAGGCTCCAGTGTACTTCTTCCTCCCAAAGACCTCTGTCACTGATGGGTCATCTTTCCCCCTAGTTCTGCAGGGGTACCCTATAGGACTTGAGTTATAGGGAACCCACAGGAAAAATCCCCCAATGTGGCTCAAGCCCCTGGCGCTATGCATCATAGCTACAAGTCAGTCCTGCAGGTGTGAGTGTATGTACATACTGAAGCGGGGGGGACCTTGATTAATAACTGCGATTTCCCTTCTCAAAGTCTTTTTATTCAGGAATCCTGTTTGCCTGCTCTTTGGACATGTAAGATGAGGGGAAATGTGATCTTTTACTCCAGATGCACCATTTCTGACCTGGGGGAAAAGGGTCAGCACATCCCTCCATCTACTGAAATACCCAGTATTCTTTTTCCTTTTAATACCTCACCAGTGGTGGCAGGCCTCTGGATCTCCAGGCCCCCCATTTCCAAATGAGCATCCCCAACCCTGCAGAGCACCCCTCTGATGATGACTCAAGGGTCCCCCTGAGGTGTGGGGGCTGGGTGTGGTGTTGACCATGTGTTGACATGGTCTAGGCACTGTATGGGCAGGGGGTACTAATGGCAAAACCTTTTTGGCCAGAAGTGAAGAAAAACATGTAAGACCTTCTTAACTCAGGAAAAGGCAAGAGAAAAGCTATGAGTTTCCTCCTGAGGAATGGTGAGCAGCTTCTAAGCAGTTCAGTGCTTGTCAGCAAAAGATTAAAGAAAAAAGTTTGAAAGACATAGTTTGAGAAGCACTGATTATAACTGGTATATTTTACAAGCACTTTTTCTTTTAACAAAAACTGAAGCAATATTATAGAAGTGTGTAGACTAATAAAGTTCTGTATAAAGTTCAGGGTATACTATTTCTGTAGTAATAATATTAATGAAATTGTTATTTCTTATGGAGTTATATTTTCTGACATTTAAAATGACTTTTGGAGTTGTACATTAGCATAAAATAGAGATAATAAACGCTTTTACCCAAAAACTTAAATTTGAAATACACACTAAATTTGTCTGATTAAAGAATTATTTTAAAAAGCATATAATGAATGTTAGCTTTAAGAGATAAAGCATAATAACTAAAAAAAAAGAATATTTGAAAAGCTTTAATAGTGAGACAAAATTTTTAAAATCACATGGGTGCTCATTTCTAAGGATGCATTGTTTGTTCAGTAATACCACAAGATTTCTTCTGAACCAAAAACACCCTAAACCTTATTAAGTTTGTCTTTTAAAAAAAGACTCTAAACCTTGTAGATAATACCATGCATTAAGTCATTACTGAAGGATCAAATGGTAATTAAATAAAAGTCTTCTTTATAGCTTTGGATCAAACTGCATTTTTTAGCACCTCATAAAGTAAACTGTTAAAACAAACTTCTCCCAACTCTACAGTAATTAATTGCCACTACCAGGCAGAACAGTCATTAATAAAACACAATACCCTCACAACTGAACACGAACTTAAAATACAGATCTAAAGAATACATAGGATATATTAATAAAGTAAAAATACTTCAAGTAGTTACATTGGTTTTATAAATTAAATGCCATTTCAATAAAAATTCTTTTTTTTAAAAGATTTATTTATTTATTTGAGAGAGAGAGAGCGTGCGTGCGCATGGAGGGGAGGGGCAGAGAGAGAGGAAGATAAGCCGACTCCTCACTGAGCAGGGAGCCCCACATAGGGCTCCATCCTAGGACCCTGAGATCATGACCTGAGCTGAAACCAAGAGTCTGATGCTTCACCAGTTGAGCCACCCAGGCGCCCCTCAATAAAAATGCTAACATTTCCCATGAAACATAACTAGCTGATTCTATTACATGTATAGAAGAGCAAAGGGCCAAAAGGAGCCAGGGTAATTCTGAGAAAAACCAAGGTGGTGAATGGGGGTAAACCTGCCCTATCAGATACCAGCATGCATTACCACCGTAGAGTCTCTAAACCAGTGCAGTGTTGGCACATGTTAGAGAATCAGCCCCATTGGAATGGAAGAGAGCTCAGGAAGTGTCCCATGAATATATGAAAGCTGACACAGGACACAAGTAGTAATGCAGATTTGTGGAGAAAAAGGTGTAAGTGATATTCGGAAAGTTTGCAATCCATATGGAAAAAAAAATAAAACAGGGTTTGTGTTCACATACCTGAAGATATATTAAAGATTAAATTCCTAATTGTGAAAAACAAATCTTTAAAACTTTTATAAGGATACATAGGAAGATATTTTATAACTTTAGGAGAGGGAAAGATTTCTCTAGGGAGACTCTAAAAGCACAGACCATAAAGGAAAAGAATGATACACCAGGTTATATTAAAATTATGCATCAAAATCTAGTGGAACTGATAAAGGATTAATATCCAGAATCTATAAGGAACTCCCACAAAATAATATTAAAGATGAATTAACAGAAAAATGAAAAAGGACTTGAGTAGGTAATCCATGGAAGAAGAAGTCTCAATGACAAGTATACTTGAAAATAAGATCAGTCTCACTAAAAATCAAGGAAATGGAAAGCCACAATAAAATTTTGTATGACACCCATAAAATGAACAAAAAACTAAAAGTCTGAAGAGCATGTAGAGAAAAAGAAACGATGATACACTGATGGTGGGAGTGTGAATTAATGAAACCTTTTTGGAGAATGATTTGGCAATAGGCAGGAAAGCTGAAGATACAAGTGCCCAACTGCCTAACAATCCCACTCCTGGGTATGTACCTTGGAGGCTCAGAGAATCTCTAACATTTGTGCACAAGGAGACTTGTTTGAAACCATCTGTTCAAGTAACATTGTATTTTTCTTAAGGATGTATAATAAAAGGTATATACAATAAAATATATAACAGAGGTAAATAAAGTATGTTATGTAATTATATGTTATGTATTACATGATACAATCATGTATACAGACTGAAGATATGCATGTGATGATATGGGACTGGGGAGGCATCCACAGGGGGGCTTCAATTCTTTCTGTAACATACTATTTCTTAGACTGGTTGGTGAGATTGTGCATATTCATTACATTATTCCTTATGCTTTATGCATTTTCTTAGGTCTGAAGATTATTATAATATTTAATGATAAATATTATTTTTATAATATTTTAAACTAATACATAAAAAATAAGAATGGTTGGTAATTTCCAAGTAGCATTGTTCTTACCAGCAAGAATAACATTTAAAGGAAAAAATCCAAAGCAAATTCATTTTTGGTTAGTTTACATGATAATCTTTCTTGGTCAAACTCCTGATACCCAAAGATAAGGAAGGTAAGAATCCTTCCTCTGCTAATATATTTGATAGTTTACTTTTTTATTATGAATGTTAAAGATACTTTTTTGTGTGTTTTAGTTGTTTCAAATGCTTCAAAAGAAATGTTCAGATAATTATCTGTGGTAAAACAATAGTGGGGAAAAAATAACTGATTTTAATAATTGTATCAGTTAATATAAGTTCAACAGTGAACTTACTAAACTTTCCTTAAAGAACCAAGTTATAAAAAGTGTATCTGCTCAGTTTGGTCTTCATGGCATTACAATAAACAGTAAAGAAATATAATAGCTGGGGCACCTGGGTGGCTCCAAGGTTTAAGCCTCTGCCTTCCGCTCAGGTCATGATCCCAGGCTCCCTGCTCAGCTGGGAGCCAACTTCTTCTTCTCCCCCCGTGCTTGTGTTCTCTCTTGCTATCTCTCTCTCTCTCAAATAAATAAAATAAAATCTCTAAAAAAAGAAAGAAATATAATAGCTAACAATGCTAACTCTATGCCAAAGCACCACTGAATGTTCACAACAAGCCTGTGAGGTAAGTACTATTCTCACTCGTCCCCACTGAACAGATGAGAAAACCGAGGCACGGAGAGATTAGTAACTTGCGAAAGAACACATAGCTAGTAAGAGGCATTGAGATTAAACCTGGGGAATCTGGCTCCAGAGTCTGTGCTTTTAACACTACCATGAAGATATAGAAGAAGAAGACATTCTATATTGCAGTATTAATAAAATAAAAATTATTCGAGCAATCTCACTGACACTTAAACATAATGTGAAAGTTTTGTTTGCTTAACTGACTTTGGCATTGACTCGTCCCTAAGCTCTTGAGAGATATAGAAATCTCTGTTTCATGGCAAAGAACTGAAAAATAGCCTGACTCAAAAAGGCAGCATCCCAAAGTACAGTAGACACTGAGACACTGTGATCCCCGTGCCCTTTCCCCACAGATCCCAGCCTCCCTCACCCTGTAGGAAATGCGCATGCGCAGTAGCTAACTGCAAGGCTGCCCCAGCCCTGCAGGTGCACGCACGTTGCGCCTTGCCAGCATTGGTGCCCTACCTGGCCGTGCAGCATGAACTCCAGCACGAGAGCCCACAGGTCCACAAAAGTCGTGGGGTGGCCCTGTTTGGCCCGCAGCTCCAGCTCTTGGTGGTAGCTCGCAAGGCGCTCTGGGGAGAAGGCCTCCATCTTGCTCTTGACCAGGTGCTCCCTGGCATATTTGATGGGTCCTTCGAGGTCCTTCTGTGACCACTCAGGGTCCCCGTAGAGGTGGGCCATTGCCCTGGGAGAATAAAGGGACAGTATGGGGGGGGGGCGGAGGCCCACCTTGGCTCGCTGCAACATCTCCTTCCCACCCTCCCACTTCTCCCAATGTGGTGATCCTGCAGCCAAGGCCCTGCCCATCTGGAAAATGTGTCTCGGGGTTTTCTTTCAGATCAGCCCTATCCAATATAAATATAATGTGAGCCACAGATGTAATTTGAAATTTCCTAGTAACCACATTTTGAAAAAGTAAGAAGAGGGCAATAAAAATTTTTTTTAAAGATTTTATTTATTTATTTGACAGAGACACAGTGAGAGAGGGAACACAAGCAAGGGGAGTGGGAGAGGGAGAAGCAGGCTTCCCACTGAGCAGGGAGCCTGATGTTGGGCTCCATCCCAGGACCCTGGGACCATGACCTGAGCTGAAGGAAGACGCTTAACAACTGAGCCACCCAGGCGCCCCTTAAAATTTAATTTTAATAGTATTATCTTAATTCAGTATATCTAAAAATTCTCATTTCAACATGTAATCAATATAAAAAATTAACATAAATTTATATTTTTTCTAGCTAAGTCTTCGAAATTCCCTGTGTATTTTATCTTTATAACACATTTCAATTCGGACTAGCCACATTTCAAGTGGTCAATAACCACATGTGACTAGTGGCTACTGCATTGTACAGAACAGATCTAGACTCTACACCCATCTTCATGGGCCTGTCCTGAAGCCTTTAAGACTCTGCTTGTCAACAGCTGTTACCTAAAGTCCTCTGAGTTTACTCTCCTTTTACTCCTTAAAGTCACATTTCAATAAGACTCAAAGGAACGAATCTCTAACAGTGAAAAGTCCCACCTCATCATAGGCAGGGTGGGGTTATAGGGAGGCAATGTTGTCTTTAGGTAAGAGGTAAGATAGTATCTCTTCATCTAAATTTCTCCATCTATACTATAGGGATAGCAAAAGAAACTACCCTAGAGAGTGTTACAAGGATTTAAATGAGATAATAATGTTTAAAGAAAAAAGAGCTACCGACTTGGAGTTCCTGCTACATGTCAGACAAGGTAAGTGTTTTACTTGGGCTGCCCCAGGACAATCCTGTGGGATAAGTACTACTATTACCCCGTTCTGGAGATGAGTCAACTGAGAATCAGAGGAAATCAGTTGCCCAGTAAGTGGTGTGGCAGAGACTCAGACCCCAGCTCCTCCCGAATCAGCTGCCTTGGGCCTCTCCAGTAGCATGGAATGGTGTCCCCCAATGCCTCTCTCACAGGAGGACCTCTGTAATATCTACTTCCTCCCTTCTGAGAAAGCCACCTGACACCCACCAGACTATACTGCTCAGACCCACTTGGCTTCCACACATAGAGGGGTTCCCCGGTGTCTACTCCATTCCCCTTTGGGACCTGATCATCTCTGCTCTTCCAGTCCCTACGGCCCTCACCACGTAGAGCCCGAGATGCCGCTGAAGTAGGTCACACAGTCCAGGAGGCCCAGCTTCTGCAGGGCCAACAGGTGGCCATAGAGAGAGGTCATGGCCCGGGCACCTCCTCCTGTGGCCATGATGCCCACAAGAGGGACCTGGACCGACACAGACACAGGCTGGCTTAACCAGGACCAGGATGTGGGGGAGGGACCTCGGGGCCAGGGCCTGATGGAGTCGGGGTTAGACCTAGCACCCAGCCCCTCCCCCAGGAAGTGACAGCTCTTGGTCCTGGACAGGGCCTGAAAAGGAGTGAGAACCCCAAAGCTCACCCCCACCCCCCACACAGCCACTCCCATCTCTGCGACTGGAGTGTCTGGAGAGGGCAGCGGAATCGGGTACTTCCTTAAGGCAGTCCAAGGTATTGCACCCACGTTCCCCAGTACCCCCAAACCTCATCCTCCTTTAGGTCTCTGTCCAGCTGCAGGGCCTGCTTGAGAGCCTTAGCCACCACTTGCTTCCTCCTGCTCAGGAAGGCTTTCTCCTCTGCGCATAGATCGAAGCCCAGGTGCACAGCCAGCTCCTTAGGGCTGGGGCAGTAGAGGATCCACGGGTCGGGGCACTGCATAGCTCAGCCACTGTCTGGCCAAGCCCCTGACAGCTGCCAGATTACCTCCCTGCTCCCAACCCCAGGGGCCACCCTTTCCACAGCACTCCCTGCCTCACGACCACCCCACGCCGTCCCCCACAGATATGAACGTCTCTTACCAGCCCTCAGCCTTGAGCTGCAGCTTCACTCTTGGGGTCTGAAATCAAAGCAAGAGTCTGGACTTAGAATATCCTCAACCCTCAGGGGAATGTGGGTACCCCCTGGGGGCCCCATCTTTATTCTCACTGGCACTTCCCATCCAGTCGAGGCCACTTACATTTGTGGCAGGAATGTTAATGGTCACCTCCTTTCCCACAGCCAAGGACCTCAGGGGCACAGTGAGGTGCCCAGCTGACTTGTCTGAATTCCAGCCATTGCTTGCAGAGCTCTGGAGGGAAATATTCATTCAACCAAACCTTACTGAGTATCTAGACAGTGATCCAGACAGACACAGTCCCTCTCTGATAATGTAAAAATAAGCACAATATTTACAGTTATTATAATACTTATAATTACTAATTATTAAAATACTTGCTGATATTTTTTGTTCTAACTGAATTATGTATCTGAATTTATCACAAAATAGGTAGTGAACGGATGTTAGCAAATGCTACAAAGGGAAAAAAGTGTTGTAAAGGAAATGAGCAGGGTGATATGATACAATAACGAAAGGTGGGGTGTGTGGGGTCTATTTAAGATGGGGAGTCAAGAGGGGCCCTTTGAGCTGAGATCTAAAAGAGGAAGAAGAGAAGGAGGCAGCAGCCTTGGAAGGACCCGGAGGAGAACACAGAAGGCCCTTGGCGTGTTGGGAAAGCAGGAAGAGAGAAATATGGCTGGGGCATCATGAAAGAGGGGGAGCATGGAACAAAGTGAGGCAGCAGAGGTGGGCAAGGGCCAGGCCATGCAGGGCCTTGGAGGCACCGATCTGGGAATTTCTTCTAAGATATTGATGCGGGCGCCATTGAAAGGTTCAAACCAAGTCTGACAAGGCAGGGCAGTCCCCGGGCCCACGCCAGGCTCCTGGTGGTTCTCCCTGTCTGCCAAGGGCTTGGTGCTTCACTGGGGGAGGCTGGCGAGGCCATGGGGGCCTGGCGTTGGCCTGAGAGGGGCCCGCGCCCACGGCGGGGAGAGCTCCAAAGCCAAGACCCACCCTCAGACGCGCGCTCAGGTTGGCCTCTTGGGCTGCCATGTAATGGAAGCGGAAGGCAGAGGCTGGGCCCAGAGCAGATGTCTGTGTGTCTTCATAGGACCCCTTCAGCTCCAGCTCCAGCTCCAGCTTGTCCTGATCTAGGCGGAGAGTGGGCAGATTAGCACAAGGGCAACAAGAGCCAGGAATCCGAGCAGGGACCCCAGGAAACTGGCAGTATTGCTCGGGCATGGTCAAGACCTGGGAGTTTGGACCACAGTAGACAGGATTCTGGAGAGCGCCCTCCCCAGCCCCCATGGGACTCCCACCTCATGCAACACACCCTCCCCCAGGTCAGGGGGACCCTCGAGCCCACAGACCTGTCGCCCTCATGCTGTGTGAGTAAGAAAGAGGCTCTGCTCGGCTGCTCACCTGCCGCCCCGCACAGGTGTCCCAGCCACCCCATCTAGCAGAGAGCAGGCCTCACCTGTGACCGTGACCGTGGCTGCGCTCCCGGCGCGGTCCACACAGACATCCAGGCAGGACAGCTCTCGGGCCTGGGGCAGACCACATCGTGGGCCGGGGGCTCGGCAGGGGAAGCTGAGGTCCCCTCAACTTCACCCTCTGAGCCCCAGGGATCCAAATCCACCACACACAGAACAGGAAGCGGGGTCCAGCGTGGGATTGGAGGCAGAACCGCCACCCCCCTCCTCTGATCTGCTAGGACTGCTGAGTCGGGTGTTCTGGAGCAGCTGGGTGAGCCCCGCCTCCACCCCGTGCACACCCCCAGCTTTCAAAGATTTGCCAAACTTGGGGGATCTCTGAAGGCCGCCCGGCCCTCAGGCACCGTTCTTTCTTCTCCGTGTTTCTCTGCGGGCTCAGCCTGGAGAGTGCCTTCCTACCACAACGGCTCCCAAACAGTAGTATGCAAACCACTGGTCTACAGGATGATGGAATGATCTCCCGGCTGTCCTCCAGTTGACCAGCTTGCCAAAGGAGCCCGCTGCATTCTCTGTAAGGCATGTCATCTGACGCCCGCAGTCCCCCCAGCTCCTGACTGACTCCCGCACACAGGCTGAGTTTAGCCTCCCACCACTGGTCTCCATCCCCTCGGATAAAAAGCAGCTGCCGTAGGTATGACGATTTTAACGTGCATTTGTAAAAGTAATACTAGCCCATGAAGCGGCCCTTGTACGACCCTGAGGGTAGAGGCCTCCTTCAGTCTGGGGCTCTAACAGCCTTCCCTCACACTAGGCCCGGCCCTGCTCCCGGGTCATGCCTGCGTTGCTGGCCTGCAGCCTTTGAGTGGAAAGCTTCTTGGGCCTTGTTTACCACATTCCTGACCGCTGCAGCTTTGTGAGCTTGCTCTGTCTTCGAAGAGCTGACCAGGACTCCCCACCGGCTCAAGGAGGAGCCGACTGAGCCCCTGACTCTACCCCAGCGCCCCCAGGTTGGAAGCGCAGCGCACCGGAAACTCCTTCCGAGCCTCCGCTGCTGCAGTACTAACACCCCAGTGGGACCTGGCTTGCGTGACTTGCCCACCACCTTCCGAGGCGAAGAACTAGCAGTCCATCACAGGGGATGAAACACTGTCAGAAGCACCCACGATTCCCCCCACACTCCCTCAGCCGTCCAGCCTTGGGCCAGAGCCTCCCCCCAGCAGAGCCTCGGCCTCCCTCTCTCCATGTTCCCCTAAGGCCCCGGCCCCTCCCAGCTCCCAGCCCCCAGCCCCTGACCACCGCCCCCGGTGACCACCCACCTGGGAGGCCAGAGGTGGTCTTACCACAGTACCCCGTCCCTGCCTGTCCCTTCGGCACCCCCCAACCTCAGTGTCGGCTCTGGGGCCCCTCCCTAAGCTCCCCTTTACAAGCCTGGGGAGGGTGGTTACCACAAGGACGTCGTTGGTGATGAGGTTTTCTGGACAGTCTGACCTGGAAAAATCACAACATCTGGAGCTCAGCCTGACAAAGGCAAACGCTCCCTGCACTGAGCTGCCCCCTCACAGCACGGCCTCCAGCCCCCTTGGGGCCTCCCTGGGTGATGCAAAGGGACCCTAAGTCCTGGATACCATTCAGGGTGAGGGAGGTGCTTCTGAAGACTGCAATGTGAGGACAGGGAGAGTGGCGCCAAGGAACCAGTGACCTTCCTCTCCTCATTCCTCTAAGAGGACCCCCCCCAACCCAGACTGGCAGGGGTGGGGACACGAGGGACAGAGAATCTGGGTCAAAGACAATTTCCTTAAATAAAGTCTGGGTCCTGAGACACTCCCTGGGCTGTGTGATGATTACTCACGTTTTTTCCAGCAGGAACTCCACATCCAGCTCCCCCTGCCCCTGAAATCAAAGATGAGCAACTCATCAACATTTACACATATCTTCACAGCTGACACAGTTCTTTGACCTTGTATTGTCACATCTCGAGCAGTCTTTCAGGGAGGCACGGTATTACAATTCTTCCCACTTTACAGATGCAGAAGTTGAGAATTGGGGAAAAGACGGGCTGCCTGCCCAAGTTACCCACAGCTGATAAGTCTGCAGGGAACAGGTCTCCCTCCTTGGCAGGGCTGAAGGAGGAGGTGAGGAGCACAAGCCAAAAGAGGCTTAAGGATGCCCAGGGCCCATCTCCTGTTCCTCTTGAAGGGGACCTGACCCCAGAGCCCTGCCATCCCATTCCCCAGCCTTCACCTGCTGGAGAAGGAGCAGAGACCTTCATAAAGCAGGCCTTGGGCACCGCAAGAGAGCAGTGAGCAGGAGTGATGGAGCCCCCAACTGCCCCAAGGGTTAGTTACCCTGAGCTGGGTTTTGATTGATATTAGGAAGTTCTCCACCACCAGAAACCTTCCTCGGAGTGGACTAAAATCTCTGCATTGAGTGATTCAGTCTAGTTAACAGTCTAGTTAAGCCTTCTCCTTTCCTATTAAAAATGTAAATATCTCTGGGAGGGGCTTCCCTCTTTCTGTGAACGCAATCAGCACAGCAGCATTCCAGAAGGGAGAAGCTGTGTAACTTCCTCAGTCTGGAGTGCTGAAGGGTGGGGCGCAGAGGGGTGGGACTCCCCACTCACCTGGGGACCAGGGGAGAAGGTCTTCCGGAGCAGCTCCCCAGGGACGACTTCTGAGACGTCATAGAGAACTTTGAAGCAGGCATCATCCTCCGTGACTGAGTCTTCATCATAGACATTTAACTCCAGAACATTCTAGGGACCCGGGAACAGCAACGTAGCACATTATTTACTCATCACTGTACTCCATACCTGTTGAGCCTTTACTTGATGCCCAGGGTCGGAAAAGATTATTATGCCTCCACACTTTTTACTTCAAAATAAAAATAATAGTAAAACTTAAAAGCACTAAAAGGAAATCTGACAAAGTTCCTAATCTCCCCCAGCTAATTTTTGTTTTTATAAAAAATAAAATTCTTTCAGCATTTCCCCACCATTGCACACCACCCCCCCTTTGCGGGTCCCCCAAGGCACCGTATGTACCAGGCGCTGTGTTATGAGTCTTCCATGCATTATCTCATTTAACCTCATAACAGCTCCATCAGGAAGGGATTCTTAACTGCCTCCATTCCACAGATGGGCTTAGAGAGGACCAGCGTCAGGCTCACAGCCACATGATGGATCACATGTTCTCTCCCACATCGCACACCCAGGCTGGGAACAAAGTCACTCCTCCCCCGTGTCTCTGACTGAGCCCTGGAGGAAGGTGTGCTCCGAAAGAAGGATACAGCCGGTCCTTAGGTGGGTGGTCCTGGCCTTTACCTTGACCTGACTCTGGATTAGGAAACTGAAGGTCTCATTCCATACAGGATGACTGGTGTTGGTGATTGTTTTGGTCTTAAACTTTGTTCCAAGGACGGTTGGCAGCTGTAGGGTCACATAGGGGTCTGCCTCACTCACTGGCAATGTCAAGAGAACAGGGTAAGAGAGAATTCCTTACACTCCTCTCCAGGGGCCTCGCCAGGTTCCTACCATGACCTTGGCGGCCACTGTGGGTAGCCCAGCCCAGCCCCCAAGTTCTCACCTGGGCCTTTCCCGTAGGGCCTGGTCATCTCTACACCCCTAGAGCCCAGAAATAGTTACTCACACAGGTCAGTCCAGCCCAGGTTCCGTGCCTCCAGGACCCTCACAGTGAGCCGCCAGCAGGCAGAGGCCTCCCCCTGGAGAGAAAAACAGACTGCTCTGTCCCTCCTGCTTGGGCCCCAGCCCCACCCCTCTGTGCTGAGGTTTCTCCTCACAAGCTCAGTGATGCTGCCAGGCATTTGGGGGCAAACAGCCTTTGCCCACCACTGTCCTTGGGGCCGTGGTCCTGGGCTGCAGCAGTCAGGGCAGGCAGACCAACGGGGGGTGGAATCTGTGGGACTCCCTCCCCTTCAGGGACAGAATTGCAGTGTAGAGGTGACAACAGGGAAACGAGGACCGAGGAATGGTCACCACACTGGACATGTACTAAAACCCTGGGGAGGCCACGTCAGCCCACAGCCAAGCACAGCGAGGAGGAAGCAGAACCTGAGTGGGCACGGGCTCATGGGGGCAAAGGGAGCAGAGGTGGTGAAGGAAAAGCAGAAGGCAAATAGGGTGTGCCAAGTCCTTCTGGGGACAGGGCACAAGGGGGCTCTCCTCAAATCCCTACTGCTGAGGTCCTTGCCACTGCCTGGAACCCCAGGGTGGGGTGCTTGTGTTTCTGTTCTTCTTGAGGCCTAGCTATAGTTTGCTCTTTCTGGGTGCCCTGCACCAGTTTCTTACGGTAAGCCCCCGCCATCTGAGGCAGAGGTGGCACTGGGCTTGCAGGACCGACATTCGGCCCTGTGGGGTCCTGGGAGACAGTGTTGTGATGAAACCCAAGAGTTCTTCTGCTTTGTGCCCTCCTGTCACCGGTCCCCTCCATGCCTGTGACCCCGAAGTCTCCTGCCAGGAACCCGTCTGGGCTCCGCACAGGTGCTGTCTGCTGAGGGTTGCCTCAGTGTCCGCAGACTGTCCATTCCCACAGAGAAATTTAAAGGATGATGAGGCCACAGCAAAGCCACTCAGGACTGGTGCCCTGTGGGTCCTCGCATCTCTCTCCTGCACCTTCATGCTGAGTGTCTTTGTCATTCCTGTCAACTTTCTGGAAGAGCACATGTGATACCCCAACCTTCCTACATTTCCGCCCCCCCCCCCGCCCGCCCCTCCTCCTCCCAGGGCACACTGGTTTCTCCCTTCTTGGGGATTAACTCCAGGGATGCCAGCAACATTTTGACTCTAGGGGCCTTAAGCCAGAGCTTATAAATGGCAGAGATGTTACGGCTTTTGAGACACCTGGCTCTATTTCCTCCCTGCGCCCAGATCCATCACTGCCCACCACAGAGAAAGTGCTGGCTGGGATCCCGGGGCCCTGGACAGAGCTGAGCTTCCGTGTGCACACCAAGACAGGGGAAGGACAGAGGCAGCCCAGACTCCCCTCATCCCTGAGACCACAGCCTGTGGGTGGCTCTAGAGCCCACCGGGGCTACTACGAGGTGTCCCCACCTGCTCCTTTCCAGCCAGTCACCATGCCCAATTTAAGCATCGTTGCCCATTTCTCTCTCTGGTCATCAAGAGCCTCTCAACCTCAGAAAGCCCACTGTCCCCTAGCAGGATATTTTTCCCAGGGTGAAACCCCATTTCTCATTACCTCTAAAACCATCACCAAGACAGAGCACCATAGGATGGGCTGTGACAATAAATACAATGACGGGTCATTACTCGGGGAGGTCGAGTGGAGTGGGCAAGGCAGGCTCCCAGCCAGGATATCTGGATCTAAACCTTGGTCCCCTGCTTACTTGCTGTGTGACCCTGGACAAGTCACTACACCTCTCAGTACTTCCATTTCCTCATAAGTAGTGGGACTAATTAATAGAGGCTAAATGTGTTAATGCCTGTAGAATGCTTAGCAAAAAAGTAAGCAGTTGCTAGATAATTGGTCTTATTACTATTTATTAAGTGCTTGTTATATTTCTAGGTGCTGTACTAAGCAGGCTATGTATTCCAACTTGATTTATCCTCCCGACACCTCCTAAGATAGTACTCTCATTTCCTCCCATTTTACAGACGAGAGAATTGAGGCTTAGAAAAGTTTGCATAGGTCACAGAGTTAGCAGGTGACCTAGGTAGGATTCAAGCCCTTCTGTCTTCACGGCCAGAGCTCACATCCCCTGTACTGTTCTACCTCCCAGGACTTGGCTCCTTTGTAAAAGCATGCAACTTTCCCCCACTGCCCTCTGGATATCGAAACAGAATTTCTTAGATTTGTTTTAGACCAATATGGATACTGAACTAACTAATTGATGTGATTCTCCTGAGGGCATTGGGTCTTCCCCTCCCCTGTTGAAATGTCCTCCTGTCTGAAATACTGCCTTAATTGATGACTGACCCTGAATGCTATGGAGGGCTTCTCCAGCAGGAGAAGGCTCCTGTAGGCTCCTGGGAGTACCTCCCTGCTGCGAGTCTCAGCCCCTGTTTCTCCCTATGCAGGGACCCCAGGGCCTCCTCCAGCCTCCTCCCTGTGGAGAGGCTCAGTGCTGGCCCCTGCCCATCACCGGGGAAGTGACCCAAGCAAGTTTGACGGGGCTGGAGTCCCCATACAGGGGTCCAGACCATGGGGTCTTCACCAGCAAGAAGAAAATGAGCAAGCTGCCTTTCCCCCTGCTGGCCCCAAGCAACCCACTGTGGTAGGGGAGGTTGGAGAGAGGAGTGGAGACTTCAGGCCCAGCCTCGGGCCCTGTATCTCCTGAGTCATGCTGAGCCGATGCTCCTGGATCATGCAGCAGGCACGTCCCAGAGCCAGTCCTGGATGCCTGGCCTGTTCTGCCGGCCCACCTCCTACCGCCAGGGCAGACTCCAGTCCCCTGTTCCAGCAGGAACGAGGCTGGGTGAGGCCACTGCTGAGCCTGCCCTGGGAGCCGACTTGAAGGCTGGGGGTTAAGGGCCTGATCTCTGGGATTCAACCAATCCCAACAACATCAGCTGGAGGCGATGTGCTTTCCAGGCATGTGGGCAGACTCAAGCCCCCAGAGTCACTGCGCATTGGGCTTCAGTTTTGCCCCTAGGCTGGGTCTAGAGCAGGCAGAGGGTAGCAGGAAAAGGATGCCCAGTCTTCTCCAGGGAGATGAGGATGAACACAGATACATCAGAAACCGCCAGAGCTGGGTTCTGGGGCTCAAGCTCCTGATGGGAGGAGCAGACGGAGCTAGAGCTAGGCCCCCTCCACCGCCCTGCTCCTGCAGCCTTGGGGTCTTCCCAGGCAGCCATCTGAGCGTTTTCACTAATGTCCACCTTGGTGAGGGGGCTCCTCTAGACCTCAGGCTGACAGGGGCTGGGGCAGGAGATGTTATCCTTCAATGGAGGGTTCCCTCTCTGTATTTCCCAGGATGGCCTGGTACCTGGCTTGAGCCAGGCAAGTCTTCTCCAGGAGCACCAGTCTGGGGCTACTTGACTGGATCCGACTTGGGCCTGGGTCTCAGGGCCAAGGCTCCAGAAGCCTGGCAAAGTCTGAGAATGAGACAAATGCCTCAGGATGGTGAGCTTGGCACACTTAGCTTCTTTCATGGCCCCTGCCTGGGGCACCCGGGGAGACCCGAAGAGCCAGTCCCTCTTGGCCTTGGTCCACAGCAGAGGATGAGAAATCTGGCAGAGAGGAAGCACGTGGAAGGAGTGGGGCTAGCAGTTTGTAGATCTCTTTGGCCTGGTTGCAGCCTCCTCTCTTGGCCTAGGAAGTAATTGGCAGTGGATGGGGACTTGGCCTGCAAAGCTCTGGGGACACACAAGGGAGTTCCTTGGTCCCCGCCAGTTCCAGGAGGTCCACTCCCTGCAGTGATGAACTCTGGGCCTGGTGGGGTGTCGTCCTGTGACACACAGCCACTGTGCTCTCTGATGTGGCATGCGAGCTTTGGCAGGGAGGAGGGTAAGAGGCTCTAAGGAGAACACAGGCCCTCATGTCTATGGATATTGGTCATTCATCCACCCTCCCCTAACTCTCCATCCCCAAGCACAGACTCTCTTACCCTCTGCCTCCCACCCTCGGCCTCTGCCTAGGCAGAGACCCCTAGCTTTGGGACCCTGGCCTTCCCCAGAGGCCAGGATCACCTTGGTTTGCGCTGCGTCAAGCTTCTCAGAATGCACCCTGGCCCTGGGCCCTGCCCCAAGTGATGCCCAGGGGCTTGGCGACACTGTTACCTGGTGAGGGTGGCCAGCTGGTCCCCTCGTTGTCAGTCTCTCCATACCAACCCTTCTGGCTCCACTCCAGGACCAGCTCCTGCCAAGATGTCAGCTCCCTGGCCAGCTGGCAGTAACTATTCCAGTGGGATGGGGCTGTGAATCTGCCCACATCCAAGGAGCCGCAATCCTATAAACAGGCTGGGCTCCACCCCTGGGTCACTCCCTTAGCCTAGCATCTTCCCTTCTTCCCCAAGAGGCTGGGCCAACCAGCATCTCCAGAAACCTCTGGCAGGGCCCCAGGACCCGCAGGTGGAGCACCCCTTTCAGACGTGGAGCATCACGACTGCAGACGCAGCGAGGAGGGGAGACAAGTCCTAGGAGCAGTGGCCGGAAGCTGGATCCCCAGAGGCTGAAGGTCTGGGACAGGGTAGGGGCAGAAGGGTGGAAACCCTGCAGCCCAGCCCCCGCCTGAGCCAGGCAAGCCTCTTAGGGAGGAGGGCTGAGCGTATGAGAGCAGAGGAGAGGCCAGACCTCCTTGGCAGCTCTCTGCAGCCAGCAGCCTGGGTAGCATAATAAAGGCAGTCACAGTGGCAGGCCCTGAGCAGAATTTGGAGAGCTACACGGGGCTCTGGTCTCTCTGGTTCAAAGCCTCTCATCCTCAGCTTTACCCTCCCCCCTTCCCTTTGGCTGATGCTAGGAGTTTAGAAGATTTCCATTAGACTCAAACAGCAAACTTTCTAATAAAGGTAACAGAGACCAATCAGGAAACTCTTAGACTATGAATATTATAGAAGAAAACTTTGTGAAGTTAGCCATTTAAACTGTTCAATGTGGGGGGGCGCTGGGTGGCTCAGTCGACTGAGCATCTGCCTTCGGCTCAGGTCATGATCCCAGGGTCCTGGGATGGAATCCCACATCGGGCTCCCTGCTCAGCACAGAGCCTGCTTCTCTTCTTCCCATTCATGCTCTCTATTGCTATCTCTGTCTCTCTCTCTCTCAAATAAATAAATAAAATCTTAAAATAAATAAACTGTTCAGTGTCCGCAGCAACACCAAGTGTTTTCCTGAAATGACACGAATTCAGTTATTTCATTGTCAATCCACTATGTAATTGAACAGCATGATTTGTTTTTCAAGGCAAATGAAACTGAATTAACGTTAACTTAGTACAAATGGATCTAAAAGGTATTATTACAGGGGCACCTGGGTGGCTTAGTCGGTAAAGTGTGTGTCTTTGGCTCAGGTCATGATCCCAGGGTCCTGGGATCGAGCCCTGCATCAGGCTCCCTGCTCAGTGGGGAGCCTGTTTCTCCCTCTCCCACTCCCTCTGCCTCTCCCCCTGCTCAAGTTCACTCTCTCTCTCTCTCTCTCTCTCAAATAAATAAGATCTTAAAAAAATAAAATAAGAAGTATTATTACAGAATTGACCAAAAAAAGAAAATTAATAATAGTCTATGAAAAAGTCAAGCATAACTGAATGGGGAATATTTCTAATTTGCATGAGCCAGATGTAAAATGTAATGAAAAAGTAAACATAAAATGTAGAAAACTCTGAAGAACAACTTATTCCAAAGTAGGTCACACATGAAGCATGCACGGAGTCACACAGCTGGTGAGTGGCAGAGCCCAGGATTATGCCCTCTGGACTAAAAGTCTATGTCCCCTTCCCCAGTCTGGGCTTAGCCTAGCCTGGAGCCTGCCCGCCCCACCATGGCCTCCAGAGCCATCCCTGGACTGTAGGAGTCCTGAGAAATACAACTCGCTGACGAGTGATCGAACAGCTCCCTGAAGTGATGTGGGTCTCATCTCAGACCACCAGATTGTCGAGGGGAGCTACAGGGGTTGAGCTGCAGCTTCACCGTCTATGAGGTAACCCCCAGTGCCAGCCCTTCACGCAGGTATGGCAAGGCCAGGCACCCCCCCATCCCCAGAGGACCTGGACCCAGGGCTCAGCTGGTTGGACTCGCAGGAGAGCTTGGTGCTCAGTTTCCCCATCTACACAGTGACAGTGTGGTTGATGCTAAGCCTGGTGAAAACCATGACATTCCTGACTCAGAGATTCTTAATCTGGGACTAGGGCCCATGGATGGGATTTGGGGGACTCTCAGTGGTTCCGGAAATTATATACAGAATGATGTGGGTATGTATGCATGTGAATGCTTCTGGAAAAAGGGTCTAGAGCAGCACGGTACAATAGGAATGTCATGCAAGCCACATACGTCAGAATTTTAATTTTTAAAAAAATCTTCAATCAACCAAGATAGAAGATTGTTTTCTATTTGTTCTAAAGAAAATGATATTATAAAATCTGTGTCAAATAAAGAGAAATCAAAGAATATGCAACCAAACAGCGAAGGGAAAGGTACAGAGGTTAATTAATGGCAATTAATTAGTTTAAATAGTATGTTACTTTAAAAATTTTGTGATGTTTTGGCATTTATCAGCCTTTTAAAATTTGTATTTTTGTGTGATTTTTTTAAAAAAGATTTTATTTATTCATTTGAGAGAGACAGAGAGAGCACAATCAGGGGGAGCAGTAAGCAGAGGGAGAGGCAGAGGGAGAGGGAGAAGCAGGCTCCCCACTGAGCAGGGAGCCCGATGCGGGGCTCGATCCCAGGATCTTGAGACCATGACCTGAGCTGAAGGCAGACGCTTAACCGACTGAGCCACCCAGGCACCCCTATTTTTGTGTGATTTCTTTTATCATTCCAAATAAATACTTTTGTACCTAATTTTATATCAACTTTAGGCTCCATGAAACATGGATCTAGGCCATATATCATACCATTCAAAGCACTTTACATATATAACATATTTATTCATCCCCCAAAACTCTACGAGGCAGGTGTTATTATTATCCTAATTTTACAAATGAGAGAACTGAGGCAGGAATTGGTTGAGGGACTGCCCCCAGGTCACCCTGGGGATCTAGTCCAGAGGCAGTGTTTTTAACCACCATCTGCAAGACAGACTCTCTCCAACAGAACTGCAGGCAAGGGAGAGCATGAGAGTGTCCCTGGATCCAGCCTTGCCTGAAGGAGTGGATCTAGTTCTGGGCTTTTCATTTGGGTCTCAGCTCTTCCCTCACCCACCTTAACTCCAGGAAAGAAAGGTTCAGTTACTCCTCTCCCTTTACCTTCCCCTAGAAAAACACTTGATGACAGTGTCATGGAGGAGAGGAGACACCTGACAGGGGTGGAGGAGGAGACAGAGCTGATGCCAAGCTGAGTCTCAATTCTAGGCAAAAGTCCTGAAGCGAGTGATGAGACAGGTGGCAAGATGTATCGTGTGAGGCAGGGATGACACATGCTTCGGCATTCAGCACTAATTAGCATGTCAAGATCGAGGCACAGGCAGGTCTGCTCTCTTGCCTCATGAGGAAGTGATTATTCACTCTGTTGACAAAAGAGAAAGGACCATTTCCTGTCCAGGACTGCTCAGGACCAAGCAGGAAAGAAGCACTGGTCCTTCTCATTCTAGGGCTATTGGAATGAATAAGCCTTTCTCTAAGCAATGGACAGGATACCACCCAGCCAATCCATTCATTCATCCAACAGATATTTATTGAATGTCTACCATGTCCCCAAGAGAGGGCGAGCCAGGGCAGTAAAAACAGGCCTGATCCCCACCTAACAAAGCTTCTGTCAGGCATAAATCTGTCTTCTACTCCACGTCTCTCAGCCAATGGAACACATCAGTGTCTCAGAACCTGGGACATTACACTGCAGGTTCTGGAGTGCTGGGCTGGTACCTGACCCAGAATAGAGCCTCTGGAATTTCGAAATAAAGAGCCATAGAAGAGCTATAAACAAACACCATTCAGCTAATTAATTTTGTCTGGAGGCAGTGGTAGCACGTACATGAACTTCAGGATGAGTTAAGAAATAAGAGCATGTCTCAAGAACCACAGATGTGGGGCGCCCGGGTGGCTCCGTCGTTAAGCGTCTGCCTTCAGCTCAGGTCATGATCCCAGGGTCCTGGGATCGAGCCCCGCATCGGGCTCCCTGCTCCGCGGGAAGCCTGCTTCTCCCTCTCCCACTCCCCCTGCTTGTGTTCCCTCTCTCGCTGTGTCTCTCTCTGTCAAATAAATAAATAAAATCTTAAAAACAACAACAACAAAAAAAACCCTACTGATGTAACTGGACCAACCTCCCTGTAAGACTCTTCTGCCTTCCCTGCCTGGCTTCCTCCATCTCTAGGGGGCTCTGCCTGCCCCCCACTCTGCCCTATTGGTCTTTTCCTCTCAGGTTCCTCTTTTCTTTCTTTTTTTTTAAATTAAAGATTTTATTTATTTATTTATTTGAGATAGAGAGAGAGACAGCATAAGCAGGGGGGAGCGGAGAGGAAGAAGCAGGCTCCCTGATGAGCAGGGAGCCCAATGTGGGACTCGATTCCAGGACCCTGGGATCATGACCTGAGCCAAAGGCAGACGCTTAACGACTGAGCCACCCAGGCGTCCCTCAGATTCCTCTTTTCATAAACCTTCCACAAATTGGAAATGTGTGTGAGCATTTAAATTTATTATATTTATAATTTTTATATTCTAGCTCATAGTTTTAAAAAAGATTAGTTAAGCCCTTTATACATTTCAAAACACAAACCAAAACTAAACTGTCGTAAGCATGAATAAGGCCCTCTATCGATTTTTATTTCCGTGGGTTAGTTTATCTCAGTAGAAAAAAATCATTCTCTAAACTTCAGTGGTGGCCTCCACCACATCACCAGATTTCACAGGAGAACGCTACCCAGACCCGTGTCCAGAGTTTCAGGTATCCTGCTGTGCTGCCCGGAGTTCATATGAAATATACTCTTCTCTCTCCACCTAGCATTGACTCATCTGAATTGTGGTATTTTTCCTGTAAACACCCAACAAACCAACAACCCCAAGGGGGAGGACCCTGAGACAATGATCAGCTTGCCAGGGTTTAGGAAAGATGGGTACATCTGTGCCACCTCAAGGCCTGGAGCCCCAGCCAACCTGACCCCTTCCTGCGACCAACTAGAGTGGCACCCGAAGCTCCCCTCTCATGCCAAGAACTCTTCCTTCCCTCTAGCCCCACGGGGGGTGCAGTGAGTGATTGAGATGGAACTGAGCACTGGGGGTCAAGCCCCCATCATGCTCCTTGGCCACAGCTATGGTTGAAATCTTTTCTCATGTAGCAGGATTTTAAAATATATATGTAAATGTGTTTTTAATGTTTTGACCCTTCCTCCTGCTCATCTTCCCCCTCTTGGCCAATGGCACCCATTGTCAAAGCTGGAGATGAGAACACAAAAGGGGCCCCCCTCTTCTACTTCAAGTCTCAAAGTCAACTCTCCAGAGACAAGGCCTGAAGGCTGGACATTGTGAGAAAAATTAAGTTGCCAATATTTCCCTTTACATATCACAAGCAAAGCTTTGAAATGTGAGTCCTGTGTGCTTAGGGCACATGCTCACGCAACTTAAAAATGAATGGAGGGGCACCTGGGTGGCTCAGTCTGTTAAGTGTCTGCCTTTGTTTCAGGTCATGATCTTGGGGTCCTGGGATCCAGCCTCATATCTGGCTCCCTGCTCAGCGGGGAGTCTGCTTCTCCCTCTCTCTCTTCCCCCCACTTTGTACACTCTCTCTCTCTGTCTGACGCTCTCTATCTCAAATAAATAAATAAAATTAAAAAAAAAAAAAGATGAATGGAGAAAGGCTCTATAGTTCCAGGATGGGGAGCATGGAGAATAACAAGAAGTCAGAGAGTCATGTATCTCAGCTCCTGCTTCAGCCCCAAACCCTGAGAGGGCATTATGCACAACTGTGGGCTTGGTCCTCTCTCCGAAGATGCATCCTGGGAAAAGTCACATCCTCTGAGAGAAGCATCTGTTCAACTTGGTGATGCCCATGGTGTTGTTAGAAATGATTGAGAAAGGGTCTAGGTAGGGCAAGAGCCAGCAACGGTGGCCCCCAATCTCTCTAGGCCCCCTTATGATATGGAAGAGATCCAGAAGTCTTTCTGAGCTCTCACTGAGGGTGTAGAAGGTAGCTAAGCTGAGAGGCAGGGACCAGTCTAGTTCTGCCATGGAAAGGCATGAGGTGTGACAGAAGCAGACACCAGTCTAAGCCAAAGGATGGACAGGGTCTGGATGAGGCACAGACTATTCTCAGCTGCCAAGAGAGCTGAGGTGGGTCCGAGTCAGCAGGGTCCTGGCCCTGACCAGGCCAGCATAAAATAGGACAGTTGTCCCACCAGCTGGTGGTATCAGCTATGGTGTAAGAAAGAGCCCAAAGCCCAGGCCCAGGAGACCCCAGAAAACCCCAGGTAGATGCTGGGCTACATCCCCTCAAGGCTGTTGAAGCTCCCCGCTATGCTTAGCTGCCATCTTGACTACAGGATGGGGGTGGAGATCTCCAAAATAAGCATTTCCTAAAAGTGGTTGAGTTTACCCAGAACCAAACCTGAAGTGGCAGATTTTAATTCCTCCCAGCCCACTGCAACCTCCCCCCTTACACAACCATCTAGAAGCTCAGGGGCTGGGATATAAGATAACACAAGTAATCAAAATGAAAAAAAATCTAAATGGGATGTGTGGAAAAAGGTTCACAGAGGAGGAATCCTTAAGAGGAGATTTGGAAGATGAGTTAGTACTTATTGATCATTGCAACACCAATTTACAGTATTCTGTGCTATTTAAAAGTGGAGTACCGGTATATTTATTGGTATAAAATGTTATTTCAGAAGTCATCCAGCCACTGTGCTCAGACTTTTTGGCTCTCTGCAGCCCCTCCCCATTTCTACCACTTCCCAGACCCTCTTCCCACAGCCCCTTCTGGGCCATCTTCATCACTCAGTTCCTACAACCTCCTGTCTTGCCCATATCATATTGCCAGCTCTTCCCATCCTCCCGCTTCCCAAAAAGGCTGAGTAGAGGAGCCCTGTGAAGCAGATGCTTCCCACTTAGACATGAGTCAGGCACCCACGAGACCCTCCCATACACCTCCCAGTGCAGAGGAGTGGCCCAGAAGCAGAAGTCCTGGGAGCCCCATTCCTGGAAGGCTCGGACAAGAGGCAGGGGACCAGCTCCATCAGGGGCTGCCCCTCTGAGGACACTGGGTGGGAGAGCACTGAGATCAGAGGTGACAGAGTCAGCCTTTCTTTTGGTATCTAAAATATGGAAGAAGAAAATGAAATCAGTCTCTACATCTTAAAGCCAATATCAATGACTGTTGTTCCATTTATACTGAGAATACTTGCCAAACACAACTCTTCCCTGCACAGTCTGTCACTGCAGTAAAATTCTAAATCAAACTGAAGTACATTCTGTACATATTGAAATTAATAATAACTTTATATAGAATACTCTGTCTATAGGTGATAAAACAAAAGACCAAGACCATCAGTAAATGCTTTCTTTGAAACAAAAAATGTAGCTAGGTATTAAAAGATTGCAATCTCTACAAAAAGATAATTAACAAGTTTCAGTAAGATGTTCTCAAAGTTATCAAATAAGAGCTGGCCAGAGGACCCAGAGGAAAGTTAGAAGTTTGGAAGTTTAAAGTTTGAAAGGTTTTTTTGTTGTTTGTTTTATTGAAGTATAATTAACATTGACTTATATAGATTCAGAAAGAGATTTTCCAGCACCTGGGATTACTGGCTCTTAACTCCAAGATAATAACTTTACATACTTAGTTTCTTAAGAACACACTTCTAAAAAATATCAATATTATTTCTGTCAACTTTTCATTATTAAATATTCACCTTTTCATACAGTGTTTAATTTGCTATTTTAAATATTTTTGACTTTCAAAGCTAACTATATATATATGTTTGTACATATATATGTATTTAATGTTAATATTTATGTAAATGGAGGGCAAAGAGCAGTGGGAACAGGGGTGCAGGTCATGAAGCAGGCTGACTATGGGCAGCTCAGCACTGAGGGGTGCACTGGTGGGAAGGGATGAGACCACTAAGAATGAGTCTCCTTTTCACCAGCCTAAAATCTGCTGACCCTGAAGAAGTTCTCAGTATTTGTTGGCTCAAAGAGGCTTGAGGGAATGAGAAACAGGGACAGAGAAACAGACTTGCTCAGATCAAAGGATGCATCCCTGACAGAGCCAGAAATCTAGACCAGGATCTCTCACACATGTACACATACATACCCTTTCACACCCATCATTTAGCTTTCGGAACAATAAGCCCATGTTTGCATGGAGTGGTAGGTGTACAACTGGCCCAAGTTCAAAGAGCCAACTGTGGATAATTAGGGAGGAAACTGTGCACACCCATCAGCAGGAGCCATTCCAGCATGGGTCCATCACCCCATACCTTCAGGAGGCTGAAGGAGGCGCTGGGTTGTGAGGGGGGATGGGGGGGTTGGAGAGTCAAGAGAAGGAGACAAAAGGATGGTGAATCAGAAGCCAAGACCAGCAACTGAAAACAAAGTACCAGTACAGACATAATGGTGAGTGAAAGAAACCAGACACAGAAGAATACACACTGCAGGATTCCATGATTATCAGGATCTGGAAGAGACAAAATTAATCTTTGGTGATGGAAGTTAAAATGTGGTTACTTTTGCTTGGGATTATTTTCTGGGAGGAGGCACAAGGGAATCTTCAGATGAGATGAAAATGTTCTATGTCTTGACTGAGGTGGTGGTTACTCAAGATGTATTTTTATGTAAATATTCAACTAGCTGTATATCTATGATTTTGTACCTTACTGTATAAGTTATACTCAATTAAAAATAAAAACCCAAAAGATGGAGTTGGGAGTCTGCATTTAGGAACGGGGTCAGAGAGTGAAAAAGTAAATTAATTGGTGGTTTAAAACACTAGGAAAGCTTAGGTACCCCTAAAGGTAAAAGTGCAGATGAATCTGAAAATAGGATGATGCATTAGAAACTGGTAGAAGAACCCTAGTCTCACAGATTTCCTGCCAAATCCCAGCAAAAGATGGAAAATTTACTCTAGGGAGAGGAGGAAGATTTGAGGACAACAGACAGCTGTGAACAGGCAATTTGAAAGGGAGTCCATGTACTGAAATGGGTGTCACCACCTCCACTTCTTTCCCCATTCAGCCCTCAGAATGCTGGCAGCCAGCCACATGCCTCTCCTGTCACCAACCATTACCAACACCACCAGACAAGAGAATAGAGATTCCCTTCCAGGGAAACTGAACAACAAAAGATAAAAAGCTACCAATACTAACAGGTAAGCATTTTACTACACAGTTTTAGGTCTCTGCCTAATCAACCTACAGTGAAGTCCCTACTCAACCAGGTCAGACTATATGCACAGAACTTCTGAGGTCACTTTAGTGCCTCACTCTTAATGTGAACTAATAGCCAGGTGTCACCAGACATTTGAAGAAATCCTCTAAGTCATCTAATGAAGACGGAAGATAAAAACTACAAACTAAATAAAGAGACTTAGAGGAAACAGAGACAATGCAGGAGGGAGAGGAAAACTTAAAAAAAAAAAAAAACCTACACTTTTTCTGGTGAGATAAAAAATATGATGTACCTATGTAAGAAAAAAATGGGATGCCATAAAATGGGACATTCAGAGAATATAAAGAACTCCTGTACATTAAAAATATGATGGCAGAAATAAAATTAATAGAAGAATTAGTCAATAAAGTTGAGAAAAATCTCTCTAGAAGCAAAACAGAAATAGGAAGAAATGAAAATAAAAGATTTAAGATAAGAAAATTTAGAGAAGTATGTCAGGAAGTCCAATATCTTCCCAATAGGGAGTTCCAGGAACAGATAATAAAGGAAACATTTGGAGAAATAATACAAGAAAATATTGAGAACCAGAGTCCCCAGATTAAAAGGGTTCACTGAATATACAGAACAATCAATAACAATAACAAAGACCTTCACCAAAGCACATTATCATGAAATTTCAGAAACCTGGAAATAAGAGTAAACAAAAAACCACAAAAAGGTCACACACAAAAAACCAGAAATTATAATGTAATTAAACTTAACAACAACACTGGAGGTTAGAAGACAATGGGAAAATATCTTGAAAATTCAGATAGAAAATGACTTCCAACTTAGAATTTTATTCCCAAACTATCAGTCAAAAGTGAGAATAGAATACACGTATATAAATAAATGCAAGTTCTCAAATTATTTTTACCCCTCTTGTGAGCTATCAGAGTGCTTTCTAAGCCTTAAAGTACACATGGATCACCTCGGGAACTTATTAAAATGTAGATTTTGATTCAGTAGATCTGGGGTGGGGCCTGAGATTCATCATTTCTAAAAGGTTCTCAGATGATGCAAAGCTGCTGGTCCATAGACCATCCTTTAGGAAATAAGGTACTTTAAGAAATAAGGTCCCACCAAAATGAGAGAATAAGTAAAGAAAGAGGAAGGAAGAAGATCCAACATAAAAGCAAATCAAAGGAAGGAAGATCCAGAAGCACGCTGAAGGGAAGTCCCAGGACATTACCTACAGGGCAACCAGTAAATTGGGACATCAAGGAAGTATCAAAAGGAGGAGGAGGTTAAAGAGGAGAAAATAAGTTGGTGAATCATCTGACATACTGAGAGATTTACACTTCTGGTGGAGAATTCGAGGACAAATTAGTGACAGTAACATAGAAATCTAAGCAAATGAAAAAGTAAGGCAAGTATTAACTCCAAGGAAAACTAAAAGTTAAGAATGAAAGAAATGTAATCATATACAACATAGTCAAAATAATATAAACAATAAATATTAACCAAAAATTATAATAATATTGGGGAGTTGAGGGAGGGTAGTATGAAAGAACTAAACCCTCATCTTCCATAAGAGGAACTCAATAAAAATCAAGAAATAACAGTATAAGGATGTAGTTTAGCAATATGGAGGTAGATACCTAAAGGAACAATAAAAGAATTCAAAGCAGATGCTGCTGGGTGGATTGGAGTGGGGCAAGGAATTAATGTTTTTTTCATTATAAGCTTTGTAAAACTATTTGATTTTTTAAAAACTAAGTACATGGATAATTTTAATCAAAATAAAAATAAAGAAAATGATTTGGATGTTTTGTCATTAATAATAAACCACTTCTAATACAAATCACAACATGTTGCCACTCCTCAGGGGCAGAAAATATTTGGGGGTACATCAATAACAAGTTCCAGAGATGGTTCTGAAGCCCCCTGGCATCTAGGAGGACACTGGATAAGGTAATACGATGCTGTGCCTACTTTTTCCAAAGGAGAAACTCTTCCCTCCTGGGTTGCCTATTTCAGTAAGCAGCAATGTCCATCCAGTTACCCAATGGATTAGTCAGGATTTTTTCAGTTGCAAGTACCAGAATCCAAATTCCAACTGGCTTAAGCAGAAAAGCAATTCATGGTCCCCTGAAGCCCATGAGAAACCCCGTTTCCAATCCTACCTTCAACATTCATCATTGTGCAACTTGGACAAGATACTTAAATCACCTATAAAATGGGGGTGATAATAGTATTGTTGTGAATATGAAATGAGTTAACATTTTAAAGTACTTTGAATAGTGCCTGATGTACAGCTAACGCTCAGTAGGTATTACCTATTATTATTACAAGCTATTATCCAGGAATCACCACAAATCTGGAGGACAAATAAAAATATTCATCCTGGATACATTGTAGTGTAACTGCAGAACACCAAAGATAAAGGAAAAAAGTACTGAAAGCTTTCAGGAAGAAGAGAAAACCTACAAAAAAATGGACAATTAGGTTGGAGTGGGCTTCTCAACAGCTATAATGAGAAGCCAGAAGAACATAAAATATCTTCAAAAGGCTGAGAGAAAAAAAACTGCCAAATTAGAATTTTAACACAGCCAAACTATTTTTTAGGATGGAGTGTTAAATGAAGGAGAACTTACCAGATCAACAACTAAAAAACTATTACCAACAGCTCTCACCAAACATGTCTAAAGAATCACTCCAGGAAGAAGGAAGTAGAACAAAGGATGACATGCAAGAAGTATTGATGGGAAAATAAGTTAGTAAGCATATGGTAAGCCAAAAAAATATTGACTATACAAATAATAATCATGATGATGACTAATAATGGGGAATAAATAAAAGGAAGGAAGTAAAACACAGAGCGATGACATGTGAAATAGAAATTGTGACTAGAGCTGAAAAATTCTGAGGACATGGTATTGTTCTGGAAGAGAGTGAAAAAATGGATCAACTTTAAACTCTGTTCATTTAAGTAAACAGGTTAAAATTTGGGGGTAGTTATAAAAAGAATAAAAGTAGAGCATATAAATCCCAAAATAATAGAGGGGGAGGGAAAGAATCAAAAAAATTCAGGAAGAAAAAAACTGAGAAAAAGCAGAGTAAATAAACACAAGATAAGATAGTAGTAATGAATCCACACATCTCAATAATCATAATAAATGTTAATGGACTAAATTCGTCAGATTAAAAACATAAATTTAGGGCGCCTGGGTGGCTTAGTCATTAAGCGTCTGCCTTCGGCTCAGGTCATGATCCCAGGGTTCTGGGATCGAGGCCGGCATCGGGCTCTCTGCTAGGCAGGGAGCCTGCTTCTCCCTCTCCTATTCCCCCTGCTTGTGTTCCCTCTCTCGCTGTCTCTCTCCGTCAAATAAATAAATAAAATCTTAAAAAACAAAAAACAAAAAAAAATATATAAATTTACTTTTCAATATGATTGAAGTTGATCACAATACAACATTTTTAAAAGGGAGATTGTCAGTCTATAGTTTCTAAAAAAACACCTATAGCTGTTTTCAAGGGTACACTAAAAAAATAAGGACACAAAAAAAGTTGAAAATAAATCTAGAAAAAGCTACACCAGGTAAACCCTGATTATAAGAAATCTGGTGTACACATAGATAAAAGAGAGTTTAATACAAAAATCATTAGGGATAAGGAGAATTGCTATGTAAAGATAAAAGGAATAATTCACCCCAAAGATATGACAGTTTGAAACTTGCATGTACCTAAGTAACATGCTTTTAAAATGTTCTAAGCAAAACTTGAAAAAATTACAAGACTGACAAATCCACAATCACATCTCTCTCACTAATAAATAAAACATACAAAAATATTAATAAGAATATAGATTTGAATAACACAGTTAACAAGTTTGTCTACTGGACATAGATAGACCCCCTACAGCCACAACATTCAGAGAGAGAATACACTTTCTTCTCAAGCACAATGGAAAATTTATAAACATTGATCATGAACAAAGCTTTATGGTTAAGTCTCAAAAATCGAGGTAACATAACGATAACATCCTTTCACCAAGACACAAATAAACTAGAAATCAATTTGCCTTAAAACATGCCTTAAAAAATTTATGATTTGAAAAATCTGACTTAAAAAATCTATGCCTTAAAAACATGCCTTAAAAATCTATGATTTGAAAAATATGAAACACATCTCTACATGGAAACATAGAATAAACTTACCTTTAAAAAAAATGAACTTTGTTTTTTAGAACAGAAAAATTGTGAAGATAGTACAGGGTGCTCATATATCTTGTGCCCAGTTTCCCTATTATCAACATCTTACATTACGGTGACACATTTGTTACAATTAACTGATACTGATACATTGTTATTAACAAAATCTTTACTTTATTCAGATTTCCTTGGTTTTTACCTAATGTCTTTTTTCTGTTCCAAGATTCCACCTAGGATATGACATTACATTTAGTTGGTCATGTCTCCTTAGCCTCCCTCTGGGCTATAACCGCTTCTCTGAGTTTCCCTTGTTTTGATGACCCTGACGGTTTTGAGGAGTACTGGTCAGGTATTTTGTAGAATGTCCCGTGATTGAAATCTGTCTGATGTTTTTCTCATAATTAGGGTTATGGCTTCTGGGGAGGAAGACCACAGAGGTAAGTACCATTTTCCTCACGTCACATCAAGGGTACATACTATCAACATGCCTTTCCATTGTTGCTGTTGACCTTGATCACCTGGCTGAGGTAACACTTGTCAATTTTCCCTATTGTAATTTATTTTATTCCTCCTTTTCATACTGTACTCTTTAGTCACCAAGCGTAGGCCATGCTTAAGGGGTGGGGAATTATGTTCCATTTCCTTCAGCAGGGAGTATCCACATAAATCCTTTGGAATTGGGCACCTGGGTGGCTCAGTTGGTTAAGCATCTGCCTTCAGCTCAGGTCATGATCCTGGGGTCCTGGGATTGAGTCCCACATCGAGTCTCACGTTGGGCTCCCTGCTCAGCAGGGAGTCTGCTTCTCCTTCTCCCTTTACCCCTTCCCCCTGCTCATGTTCTCTCTCTCTCTCATATAAATAAATAAAATCTTTTCCTTTGGAATTCTTCTGCACAGGAAATTGATTTGTCTCCTCTCTCCGATTTATTTATTTATTCAATCGTTTATATCAGTATGACTCCATGGATATTTGTTTTATGCTTTGGATTATAAATACTGGGTTATTTTGTTATTCAAATTTATGTGCATGTAATATGTTATATATTTAATATATTATATATGTATATATAAACCTGTGTGTATATAACATATATCAAGCCATGTGTATACCCATATCTATAATTATTTCTATATCTCTCTATCAGTATCTGTATCAAGCTAAATGTGAGTTCATTCTCATTGAGTCTCTAGTTCTTCTTTTTTTTAAAGATGTTATTTATTTGAGAGAGAGAGTGAGAGAGAGAGAACATGAGCGGAGGGGAGGGGCAGAAGGAGAGAGAGAAACAGACTCCCCATTGAGCAGGGAGCCAGATGTATGGCTTGATCTCAGGACCCTGGGATCATGACCTGAGCTGAAGGCAGATGCTTAACTGACTGAGCCACCTGGGTGCCCTAATTACTAGTTTATTGTTTAAAAAGGACTTAGAGATGATGAGAGTGAAGCACATAGGCCTGTACTAGAACTAGAGACTTGATGGGGCACCTGGGTGGCCTACAGGTAGACTCCATATCTAAAGATGTCAGTTCTTTTAAAAATAATCTACACATTTAAGGGCATTCCAAATGAAGCCCCAGAAGAGTTTGTAATAGAGTTTGACAAGCTGTATCTAAAATTTATATAGAGTGTCCAAAAAACAATAACAGCCAAGAAAATTTTAAAGAGGAACACGAAAGAGAGTTGTCTTACTATAAATTAATTAAAGCAGCTAGGTCTTGGTGCAATAGACAATAGACAAATATTAACAGAATATGGAGCCCGGAAACAGCTCCACCCATATTGGACACTTGTTAGATGGGAAAAGTTAGATCAGAACAGAAAAGATGCACTAAATGGTGCTGGAAAAAACATAATTTAGGCCCTTTATTTTAAAAGCAAAGAGTTAGATTATTTATAGCAACAGGATAAGGAAAAGTTTCTTAAACAAGAAATGCAAACCATAAAGGAAAGCAATTATACACTCAATTACATTAAAACATAAAATTTCTTTTTAATAAAAGACACTTTCCAAAGTTGAGAAAAGAAGCTACAGACTGGCTTTTTTTAGATCAAAAAAATATTAATATATACACAAGTCAGCCAGACAAAGACAAAGAACTGAATAGAAAAATGGGCAGAGTACATCAACAGGCATATCACAGAAGAACAAACCAGAATACCAAGAAACACACAAAATATGTTTAATCTCACTAGTATTCAGGGAAATGCAAATTAAATCCACAGAGAGATACTATTTCACACACATCACACTTGCAAAAATTCAAAAACCTTATAAGATTTTAAAATGGTGCAGTAAATTCAGCATTTTCCCTTTGGAAGTCATCCAAAAGTAACACGATAAAATAATAACAGAAACACAAACTCCACCTTTGATGAGACTAAAAGACATTTATTTGAATCCCAACCTACAAAACGCCTGGAAAGACTGCCCAAAGCAATGATGATCCATCAGGAGGGAGCAGGTAGAAGGGCAGGGAGGTGGGCAGATGCTGAACTCAGAGCCAGGGGCAGACAGCACATACCGAGGTATAGAATATGCCCTGAATTGCAAAGCCAAAGTAAGGAGTGGGTGCATGGGCTTGGGGAAGGAACTTTGTTGGAATCAGTTTAGTTATAAGAAATGTAGGAGGTAGAGCTGATTGATAAGTCTTGGAAACAAGCTCTCTTGAACAAGAAGCTGAGTATTCCAAAAGCTGAGCAGACCAACAGCTGCCTCTCCTTTGGCTGAGTAATGGCATCCAAATATTGGGATGGCCAGAACACAGGCTGATTGACAACTGGATGGGCCACCCTACTCATCTGGTTGTTCAGTCCTTCTTCTGTAAGTGGTAGGCCCCGCCATTAGTGCACAGATGCTCACCCTTTGAGCCCACTCCCATAAGTCCATCCACTTCCCAATCCATCCTATCCATCTTCTCCCCTAGACCACCCCGTTCCCAATCTTCCTTCTCCCCAGACTTTGTGTCTTGTTCTGCCCTTCACAAAGGCACCCAGCTGAGGTGCCCTGGCATGGGGCTGGGTCAGAATTAAAGAAGGAGCACATTTTGTATTTTATCCACCCAAAAGAGATGTTTCTGCAATTTGCTAGCACAGAAAGGGAATTGCTTTGTACTTTGTGTGTCCACAGGGAGTGTTTTATGCAATCCTTCACAAAGGTTCTGTGAGCCCATTTGATAGGGGACAGAATGAGAGGTTTTCATTATATCCTATAAAGTCTTTGTCATTTTAATAAAAAAAAAAAGCCAAATCCTGATTAACCAGAAATAGAAAGTGTAGCAGTCTGGGTCCAATCAAGAGTAGTTCAATATAATATAAAAATTGGCTAGCTGTGGTAAAAGAGTAACTCTAAGATATAAAGACCCTTTGCATGGTCCCCTAGCATTGTTGGAGAAACCAGGTTCAGCCCACCGGATGGCAGAGCAGTTTGCTGGTTTGGCCACCCAGAGTGAGTCTGGACTTGCTCGGCAAGCAGAGTGAGTCTGGACTGCTCGGCAAGCAGTATGGTTCCAGAGTTTAGAAGGGGGAGCAGGTGACCAGGCAATCCCTGACTCTTGCTGTCCCCACTCCCCAGACTGACCCTCAGGCCTGTGTTTTAAGTCCATCCTGCTCGGGCATGAGAATAGCTCCTGTGAATATTGTTTGGTTGACCAATATTCTACACAGGTAGCTCCTCTCAAATTAGTCGTGGACGTAAGGGAGGGTTTTAGCCAGGATGCAGGTCCGGGGCCCTAAGAGCAGCTGCAGAGGTGGCCCGGGCCTGGGAGAACTGGGAAACGCCAGCCCAGGGACGTGTGTGGCTGTGCTCAGTGTAGACTGGGTTAAACCTCCAACCCTTGGGTGGCCAGAGTATGGCCTTTAGGGTCTCTGGGGGCCTCCTTCTGCACCCACCCCCCAGGGCTCAGTGTATCAGGGCGGTCCCAAGGTCTGCAGCTATACTGTGGTTATGCAGGAGACAAGCGGTCAAAATCTTTCCCCTCGGATGTCATATAGGAAAAGGGACAATATAAGGAGAAGTGAAAATGTTTACTTAGTTTCCCTGGACACTAGCCTCAGTGGGGAGAGGAGAAGGTTAGGAACAGATCCCAGAAACCCCCCCACTCAGCTGGTAAGAGGAGGCTTCCAGGTTGGGCACAGGCTAGCCTTCCTGCCTGGAACTGGAAATACTTGGGGGCTGGTCCCCCCTGAGAATTCAAAGGGGCCATTGCTGTTTATCTCCCTTTTTTCTGGAATAATAAGAACAGTCGTCAGTTCTATTTATAATCATTCACTGACATCCATTTTCAACCTGCTTGCCCATCACTTGCTTCATTATACCCACTTGACAGCATCTAACCCTGGTGGAATCTGACTTTTGGACCACTTGCACCCACATGGCCAAATGTCCCACTTTAACTCCATGACCATGAGCCTCAAGGGGGTTCTTGTGCTGCCTACAGGCCTAGCCCATGTTCTAGCCCATTCTCTCTCCCACTCAAAACACTTGGTCGTATTTCCTCCTCCATCTGGTTAACCTCCCAAACCTCCTCCAAGCTCTCAGCCAATGACCTCGATCACCATTTCACTGAGAAACAGAAATAATTTAGAAAAGAACTTCCCCAAGCTCCCCCCACCAACCATCTGTAGCCATGCTGTGTCCCCAGCCTTCCCTTCTGTAACTGGAGGTCAATCATCCATCTCCTAAGGCCAACCACCTACTTGTCCACTAGGTTCCATTCTCTCTCCCCTACTCAAGGACACTTGTCCAGAAAATTTCCATTCTCTCTCCCGCATCATCAATTTTTCTTCTTCAGTTGGATCATACCCATCAGTGACTAAACATGCAGTAATCCTTCATTGTCAAAACAAAAATTCTCTTGCTCCCCCCATAGCTCATCCCTTTAGCTACTTCCCCATTTCTTTGTTCTTCTTTATAGCTTAGCTCCTCAAAAGATTTATCTGTATTGTCATCAATCTGTCTTGCTTGAATCGGTCAGGTTTCTCTCCCACCGCTCTGCTGAACTGCTTGTTCCGGCCCCCGGTGAACCCGTGTTGCTGGTCCGATGATGGGTCCTCGGCCCTCACCCTATCGGGCCTCTCAGCTGTGCATGATGCTGTCAGTGATGCTCCCCCACTTCAAGTGCCTTCTTTTCCTGGCCTCCTGGACCCCACGCTGACCTGGTGTCTCTCCTGCCTTGCCAGCTGCTCCCCTTCAGTTACCACGGCTGTTTCTGGCCACCCTCCTGACATCTGCACGTTGGAGTCCCCATGACTCTGTTCTTAAATTTCTTTCCTTTTTTTTCCCTTTTTTCCTCTACGTTCACTCACTTAACAATCTCTTCCTTTTTTTTTTTTTTTTCCTTCAGAGAAATCTATTGAATGTAGTCTGACCCATATTCAGTGAGCACTTTGTACAAGCTTTCTGATTGCCCCGCTAGGAGACAGTGCCCTGGGTGGCTTCCGGATTTGGTCTTGTGTTTCTTTAAGTCCCTGCCATGGTGGTTTTCAAACTGGGTCATGAGGCTGAGCTCCCGATGATGCAGTGAACACTGATAGGGCATCAGGTGAACAGACGATCCAGACATTACGCAGCTCTTCTCCACCAAGTCCAGGCCTGAATCCCTCGCTCCTATAAAGCCAGGGGCATGGTGGCGAGGTCCCAGGGTAGTTATGTAGAGTGGCACCACCTTGACCAGGCAAGACGTGTCAGGGAGACAGAGTGAGGCTGATGTGATCACAAAAGGTCTATCTATGCACCTCTTCTTCAGAATCAAAGGCTCTCAGGGCACCAAAGTCTCTTGGCTTTGGTGATTTCCAAATTTCTATTTCCAGACCACAGAGAGCACATCTACCTGCTAATGGACCATGTTCTCTGGGAAACACAAGAATTTCAGGCTGTTGCAGGCTGTGGGGGCAAGCCCCTGGCCACACTGTCCCTCAAAGAAAGGGGATGTCTGGCCCTGGGACTCCAAACTGCCTCTCATCCTGGATTCCCCCAGGGTCAGCGTGACCTCACAAGCAAGCCTTCTCTGGGAGTTCCACTCAGAAACTGCTTGTCTAGACCCGGGTCAGACCTAGATTCCAGAGTCAGGGCTCCAGAAGCCAGGCATAGTCTGGGAATGGGACAAGGAGCCTCAGGATAGTGGCCCTGGTCACATGTAGGCCAGCATATGGGACACCAGAAGACTTGAGAAGGCAGCCAGCCTGCAGTAGTTCTCGCTCAGAGGAAGGCACAGATCCAGAGAGGGGTCCACAAGGGCTTTACTGAGCATGAAAGTCTGTAGGTGCAGCTGGGAGCCCCGGCAGCCTGGTGGGGGCAGGGCAGGGAGCTTGTGTAAAGGCTCTGGCCTCAGCTCTTGATCCTAGCAAGTAGTTCAAGAATGTTATGACTGAGGAAGGCCAGGTGGTGCCTTTGGTCTGTATTGCAATTCCTTCCATCTATGGCCCTCCTATCCAGCACGGTCGCTGACTGGGCACACTAGGGTAAGTGGACATGTCTGCAGGAAGCTGGAGGAGAATGGTTGAGAGGGCTCTGGACACCCAGGCCCTTCCAGCCACCTAGAGGGCTGAGGGGCTCCATGTCTCCATTCAGGAATGTCAGAGAACAGCAGCCAGCGGCTGGGAAGCCCGGCCCTCAGTCCTCGGCTCCTGGCTCACCCTGCCAGTCCCTCCTGCCCAGGTTCTGGCTCCCTTCCAAGCCCATCTCTTGACAAAGATCCCTGCGCCCTGGGTGGTGGCAGTGAATCTTCACAGCTCAGCAAGGCACGGATTTGTGAGCTCGGAGCTCCACCCTCTGGGTGGCTCCCATGCCAAGGGCTTTGTCCTCACCTCTTGGAGGTCAGCCAGCACTGCCAAGAACCTCTGGTACAACTAATAAAAGAAAGAGAAAGTACATACGTGTGTACACAGGGGCATACGAAGGTGGGACACCTTCTCCCAGGCCAGGAGGAGGGAGGGAAATGGGGCACATCCATGGGGTGAAGACAAGGAGCAAGTCCTGTGAAACATCCCAGAAGACCAGGTCCTTCCCCTGGCCCTGGGGAGGGTTGGGACCGGAAGTTTGGTCACTCTGCCCAGCTTAAGCAGCCCAGGAGTGTGGCAGCAACAAGCCCAGGTCTGAGCCAGGCTGCCTGTTTGTACCTGGCAGTGTGAGGGAGCAGCGAGGACCGCATCATTTAGGACGAGCCCAGACGCCACTCTCAGCAGCTCAGAGCACTCAGCACCCCGTGTAAGAGTAACGAGCATGTGCTGAGGACACGCAGGTCAGCCACAGTCGCAGCATGTCACACGCTGATTCGTCCCACCCTCACGGCACCCAGCAAGCGGCCTCTGACAGCCCTAGGGAGGCCGGCCGGCAGCTCTCAGACCAAGAGGCTCCTTACCCTTTCATGTGTCAGATCCAACTGATCCCTCAGAAGAGGGGACATTAGTTCAGCTTGATGGTTCCTTTGGGATCCCCAAAATACACTGGGGATCAAAAAACCCTCAGATATTGTTAATAGAATAAAATTCTATGTAATAATAATAATGCCTAAAATTTCTTCATTATTTAGGATATACAAGTTAATTTAATCTAAATTGTTTCTTTAAAAGACAAGTTTGTAAAATTTACTGTGTAATTAAAAATCACTAAATTTATTTTTAGTGTTGGGAAGGGAAATTGGAAATTCTCCTTCACAATATTTTACTTACCACCAGCACCAAACCCATCAGATTAATGATGGAAAAGATAGAAATAGATGAACAAATTCAGAAGCCATGATTCAAAACAAGAAAGAATCAGAATCATAATTTTGATTTTGTTTAAGAATCAGAAACCCTGAGACAACCCTAAATAAGAGGGCAAGTCGGAGCCTTAGCAGTATGGGGCGCCCTCCTTGCCATGGCTGAACCATCCAGCCAAGGGCTACAGTGCAGCCTCAAGGCCCTCACACAACCACCCCTTCCACCCCTTCCACCCCTTCTACCCCTTCCACCCCTTCCACCTCCTCCCCTAGCCCCACACTGCCACCTGGAGGCCACCATTACCAATTGCATGGCCAATGACGAGCAGGAGCCATCACAGCCGAGAGCTTGTAGAGAGGAATGCTCTCATAGATGAGATTACAACCAAGAATTACCAAATACATAAAGCAGGCAAAGTCTATGAAAGAGGGGCAACAAAGAACTTACCCCAAGGAAATAGTTCACAGAACATTCAGGAAAATGTTAAAAAATTCCTATGATAACACCATCTGAGGTAAAGGAGCGAAGCACATCAATGCAGTGAAAACAGGTAGTTTTGAAGATCCTGTTAGAGAACTTAAATTGAAAAATGTGATCGTCAAAAGTTAAGCAAAAATCCCCGACAGATGGATAAGGAGCAGACTGGATACAGAAAAAGAATGTATTCGTGAACTGGGAAGCATGCAAGGAAAATTCCCCAAGAACAAAGCACAAATGGAAGGACAGAATGTGTAAAAGGAAAGTTGAGGGATATAGAAACTCAATACAGAGAGACTGTGATATCCGTTTGAAGGGAATTTCAGAAAGAGAATGAAGAAGAGTAGTGTTTTGATAAAATTGGTAGACTATTTCTCAGAGCTTCAAAAAGATATGAGTCCAGAAATTGAAAGAGTTCACTGGTATTTTTTTTAAGGTCACACTTTAGAAAAATCTTAGGGAAATTTTTGCAACTTAAAGACAAAGAGGAAGCCCTAGAAGTTAAAGACAAATTACCTACAGTGGGATGAGAATTAGACCGACATCAGATTGTCCATCAGTGATATCGAATCAAGAAGGCATTAAAATCTGACTAAATGTAAGTTTAAGTCAAGAGTTTTATATTCATCCAGACTATTATTCATAAGTCAGGGCAAGAAAAGATAATTCCAGACATACAAGAACTCAGAAAGTTTACTACCCATAGACCCTCCTTTAAATACCTGTTCAGCTTTGAAATCAACAGAAATAAAAATAAACCCAAAAGGAAGAAAGGAGTTATAAGAAGCGATAATGAGCAAGTAAATCAGTAAAATATATTGTAAAGTTGAAATAAATATTTCTATTTTAAAGTTTCGTTTTTGTTTTAAGACTTATTTGTTTAGTTGAGAGAGAGAAGGGGAGAGAGAAAGTGCATGAGCAGGGGAAGGGGTAGAGGGAGAGAGGAAGCAGACTCCCCACTGAGTGCAGAGCCCAACTCAGGGCTCCATCACAAAGCTCAGATCATGACCTGAGCCGAAACCAAGAGCCGGACACTTAACCAACTGAGCCATCCAGGTACCCCATCTATTTTGAAGTTTTTAAAACACTGGAAATAAAATTCAGGCAAGAGCCCCAAGGTAGTTTGTGGAAGGTCTGGGTGGCTGGGAAGCCAGATGTAGGGCAGAAACTAGAAAATGTGTTAGCATGCACAGGTTCTTGTCTTATTTGGGGAGAGAAAATGGAGACTGACTGGCTTTTTAAAAATAAAAGTTTAAAAGCTTTATGAGAACCCCAAACTGGAAATAACCCAAATTTCCATCAGCCGGTGAATGGATAAGCAGTCTGTGGTATATCCACAAAATCCCAACTTAGCAATAAGAAGAAACAAACCACGGGTACACACAACAGCATGGATAAATCTCAAAAGCACTATGTTGAGTGGAAGAAACCAGACCCAAAAGAGTACACACTATATAATTCCATTTATGTAAAACTCAGGAAAGGACAAAGCTGGTCTATAATGACAATAAGCAGATCAGTGGGCACTGGGACCAAGGGTGGGAGACTGATTGGGATGGAACCCAAGAGAACATTTTGGGTGATTGAAATGTTCCATATCTTGATTGTGGTGATGGTTACATGTGTATGTAAACTTGCTAAGATTCATTGAACTGTGCACTTAATCTTTTTTTTAAAGATTTATTTATTTGAGAGAGAGAGCACACACACACAAGTGGGGGGGGACAGAGGGGGAGAGAAAGGGAAGAGGGAAAGAATCTTAAGCAGACTCCCGCTGATCATGGAGCCTGACACGGGGCTCGATCTCATGACCCTGAGATCATGACCCAAGCCGAAATCAAGAGTCAGTCACCCTACTGACTGAGCCACCCAGGTGCCCCAAACTGTACCCTTAATCTTAAACATTTACTGTATACTTAGAACGGGTGCATTATATTATTTATAAAATACACTTCAATAAAATTGACAAGGGAAACCATCAGCATTCTAGAAATAGAAAGTAGAACTTTCATACTAGCAGAGGGGGATAGTGGAAGAAAGAGAATTAAATCAGAAAGCAAGAAACAGGAGGCTTAGGTGGTACCTGCCTGAACCAGAGATCAAGGGGTACCTGGGCCTTATTGTAGAGCCCTCAGCCCAGGTCCAGAAGACTGAGTGGGGGTGGCTAGAACAGGGTATATGGCCTGCAGGAGACCGAGAAGACCCAGCTTAGACATCTGTACTGTTTAAACTCCCCAGGTGATTCCACTGTGTGGCTACATTACAGAGTAGAGCACTACTCTGAGCCGAAGGATAAAGAGGCACAGAAGTCTTGCAAACCACCAGCTAAGCAGCCAGAACCTGTCTCCAAAGCAATTGCCCCACTCCCTTCCACCACCTACTCACCCCCTCCCCACCCGATTGCCCCTCTGCCTTACTCATATTTTCCTCCCTCTGTCTTTCTCTGACTTTTCCCCCAACCTTGCCTCCTTTTATCACTTACTTTTCCAAAGCTTGCCACCTAGCGTTAGCAACTAGACTTTTAGAAATTCTCATTAAATGGCCTTCTATTACATATATATTTCTTCAAAACCAAAATCTGACTAAAGTAAAAAAAAAATTTTTAAGATTTATTTACTTATTTTAGAGAGAGAGTGCGCGTGCGGGAGAGTGGAGGGGAGGGGCAGAGGGAGAGGGACAATCTCCAGCAGACTCCCCAATGAGTGCAGAGCCCAACGTAGGGCTTGATCCCACAACCCCAAGATCACGACCTAAGTCAAAACCAAGAGTCAGACGTTCAACCAACTGAGCCATCCAGGCGCCCCATAAAATAAAAGTTTAAAAATATATATGGGCTCCTACTTGCTTAATATTTCCTGTGCCTCACGTGGCCTAATAGAAAAAATTAATTCCCACCCCTGAACTCTGGTGACCAATCTCCCTGACCGGCAGGACAGCCCCAGTGTAGACCCCTCTCTCCTGCATGGGGAAGAGTCCTGGACTCCCTACCCTGTTCTGTGTTCCTGTGGATTTTCAACCACTATAGAGTGGGGACTGGGGGGGGAAATGGAGGCATGCAGAGTAATGCAGGTAATCCTCCTTTCCTCCTCTCCAAGAATGACTCCATCTGAAGTGAGGGAGCTTTCATGTAAACTCTGAGCAAAAGAATGGAGTAGCAGTGAGGCAATTAGCTACAGGGACTGAACTCTGGAGAGGGTGGGAAGGCACCTACGCCAACCTGCCCCCTGCCAACACCAGAGGCCCCCCTCCCGGTGCTGTGCCAGCCAATGAAAGAAGAAAACGCTTCTCTTTCTTCTGTCTCTCCTTTCCTTCCTTCTTCCTTCCTTTCTTCCTTTCCCTCCCTCCACCCCCAGATCTGCCCTGCACCTCTTTCTTTTTTCTGCAGGAGACTCTTGTGAATGCCCAGAGATATATCTGAAGAAGCCAGGAGGCCTAGTATTTGAACCAGTGTCTGTTCTCACACGCCTTGAGCTAAGACTGTGGGCCCAGGGCTGCCATGTGGTACAAGCCCACTGGGCAAGTTCATATCGTCACTTCATATGAATGGCACCTCCTGGAATTGTGTAGTATACAACGTGTGCACCCATGCATGGCAGCCTTGGTGGCCACCCTTTTCTTCCTTTGCCTGATGAGGGGATCTGACAAGAAGGAATGACATCCCTGCTCCGGTGTTTCTGCCCAGCCTCAGAGTGAATCAAGCTGTGTTCCTGGGGCCAAATCCCTCCAACCTGGTCACCCTCGGGACCTTGAAACATGTTTCTGGCCATCTTGCGCCTGGGTTGGAAATGGGGCAGAAATGCAGTAGAAATAGCCTTAGATCCCTCCTCACCAAGGAGCAGGAGCCAAACTGGCCAGGTCATCCTTGACCCCCAACTCCTCCTCTAGTTGGCTCCCAGATTCAATCCTGGTGATGGTTCCTCATTCCCTGGCTGAGCTCACCCCTGCACCTGCTGACCAGTTTCTTGGCTAGGGAGACCAGCCTCCCCTTTCTAGCTCTCCCACCCTTATCTCATTACATCTTCCCAAACATAATCTGAGCCAAGGTGGCATTTCTTACACTTCTGTGTGAATCAAGGTACCTCCCAACTCTGTACAAGCCCATGTGCCTGCTTTTCCTGCTGGCCTGGAGAGCAAACACCAGCCCCCGCACCCCGGGGTGGTGATCACAGAGTGAAACAGAGCTCTTGTTGCAGGCAGTTTTGCATATATGTGTGCATTTTTCTTGGGAGAGTGTCCATGGCTTTCATCAGCTTTTCAAAAAGGTCCACTTGGGTTAAGAACCACTGGAGGACAGCGGTGTACATCTTTACGTGGTTGGGGGTTAATGATCCGTCTGTTTAGAATGTAGGATCCCATTCATTTATTTGTCAAATATTTTTGGAGCATCTACTATCTGCTAGGCAGGGCTCTAAACACTGAAGATACAGCAGCGAACGAAACAGACAGAAATCTCTACCCTCCGGGAGCCAGAGACAGACTGGGGCTATCTCAGGCATTAAAGACAGACTGACTGAAGATTCTAAGCAAAGATTCCTCCACGAAGATCTAAGAACTCTACAAAGTTCTAAATTATGAACTCTATGGGGGTCTTAATAAGTTACTGATGATGTCATCACAGCAGGGGTGATGACAGTGGCCATAGCGGGAGCTCAGGGGCCAGCCTGGGGCTACCCCAAAGGAAACCTTTCATTGCTGAGCCAAGACAGGGCTGGTGGTCTATGACAGGCAGCAATGGTGAGGAGGCAGGAGAGAACCAAACTGGCCCCCCTCCCCATGCCGCCCAAAGCACTGGGCCTTCTGAGGCCTGGCTCCTTCAGCCCTCCTGCTCATGTCCAGCTGGAGGCCTGGGGGTCCCAGGGCAGGCCAGGCTGGGGGCATAGGCTGGGATCTAATGACCTACCTCCCAGCTGGGAGCCAGAATGAGGGTTTTCTTCCCAGAGTCGGGACGAGTGAGGCTTCCTCTAATAGGTGTCCCTGACTGAAAGAGCAATTGTGACTTTGGTCCTAGAGAGGATGGAAGGGGAAGGCTGCAGCCCAAGAGAGCACTCTGAAGGAAAGGGCAGTAGAAGCAAGGGTTCAAGAGAGTATGGCATCCGGGCCACTGAAGGGCCCCAGGCAGCTCCGCGCTGGGCGGGATGGAGGTAGGGAGAAGAAGCCTGCAGATGCTTATGGCCTGAGGGCCCCCAGATCACACCTAGTCAGAGTGGATCTCCTCTCTACAGACTTAAAATCTGGCCATGCTAGAGAGGCTCCTGCTATTCAGAGGATCCCACGTGGGTCAGGAGAGATGAAAGACAGGGGGAGAGAGGGGCAGACTGCCCAGATCATAGCATGTGTCTGTGAAAGGGGCAGGAACCCAGGCCTCCGAGTTCCCAGCCAGGCGCCCTCTACCACTGCCCATCCCTGGCCAACAGACAGGTGCTCGCCCGCCCCACCCTCACTAGGAACACGCACACATTTGCAGGCACACACTTCCTGCTCCCCGATAAACAAACGCACCCTCTAGACACACCCATTGAGCTTCTGGGAATGCCGAGCCTATTTGCAGGAGGTGGCAGCACATGAGGAGAGCGCGTGGCCCGAGTTTAAAGAGCGAAGCATCAGTAATTAACAGGGAGACATGAGCACACCCATCAGTGGGAGCCCCGCCAGGATGGGGGGGTACCATCCCACAGCCTTCAGGAGGCTAAGCAGAGGATGGTGAGCAGTGAGGGGCACAGGGGAGGCCAGGGGCGAAGGAGAGTCAGCAGGCCGAAGGATGGAATTAGTAATCCAAACTGGCAGCCCGGGAGGCCCCCCTTTATTCATGATAGCACTGAGCACTGCATCCAGGAGCCCGGCCATTTGCAAAAGTGTAGATTAGATGGAGGAATCTTTGCTTTTGGCCTCAGCTTAAGGAGAGAAACCTGTGCCTCAGCTCTCACAGCTCCCAGTCTGGTGAGGGTCTGAAGACCTGGGCCCTCTAAGGTCCTTCTGGGTTTGGGGCAGGCCCTGGGGCTAGACTGTTGCCTGATCCCCTCTACACTCCAATGTAAAATGAGCACCGCTCACCTCTGCCCCCCATCCCCAAGAGCCCCAGAGAGACATACTGCCCCATCATATCCCAGAAACACCTATGAGAAGGGCCCAGCCCCAAAGCCCAGCTGCCATTCTGTAAGAGCTTTCTGGGGCCTGGAGGACTTAAGCAGGTCCCTGTAACATGGGAAGCAGGAGCCCCTCAGCGTCTACCACTCCTCCTCCCTCAAGCCCCGGTCTGGAGACCACGGTGGCTACTCTCCCTCACGGTCCTCCCCTCCAGCCTGGTCAGCTCCAGCCCTGTCCCCAGCCTGTCGCTGCTCCAGAGCCAGCCGCAGGGCGTGTCTCACAGTCTCCGCGTTGTTCAGAACATTGTATCGACTCAGAGCCACCAGCCGCTCAAACTCCTCAGGCTCATAGGTGAAGTTCATCATGCCATAGGGAGTGTCTGACCCGTTGACGACGAAGTCCCCGAAGGCCTTCTCCTCAGCTGTTTGTCGCTCCACACCTGTGGGTGGGAAGTGGAAAGAAGGCCCAGCTGGGGGCATTCCGAGGCTAGGAGCTGCCAGGCCAGAAGGCCCCCCCTCCGCCCCACTGCCCTAGGATATCTGGCTGGACCCACATTTCCCCTCTCTCGACCATCAGGATGAGCTGGGCCAGTGTGAACACTGAGGCCCCGGAAGCAGAGGGCAGCAGTGGCCAGCTCGGGCCCTCCGGGAGGCACGCTTCAGTACGCGGTCCCGGGAGTCCACTCTCGGCACAGCACCCCACCACCAGACCCCGGCCCAGGGCCTCCCCTCACCTGGGGCCAGGTGTGTGCGGAAGGTACGGTTGACAAGGGGGAAGTGCAGCACGATGGGTGAGCGGGCGTCCTCTGTCTTGGCGAACACGTAGCACTCGCGGGGCTCCTCCAAGTCCTCAGGGAGCACCTCAATCCTTGGGAAGGGGATGCCTCGGTCCAGGCAGTACTTCTCTGTCATCTGTAGGACCTGGGCGGGGAGGCCAGCTTCTGACCCTGCCTCCTACCACCTGCGCTCACACAGCCCTGCGCCCCGTGCCCCGCGGCCCCCCCCCCCCCCCCCCCCCCGCTAGCTGAGTGACTACAGGCAGGTGACATCGCCTTTCTGAGCCTGTTTCTTTACTTACAAAATAAAAACGGGAAAAATTCTAGTGGGGTGGTTGTGTAGATTAACGACAATCACCAGCGTTCTCACAGTCATTCCTCCCATAACCACCCCCTGCTTCCCTTCTCCTTCCTCCCTCTTAGGGGCTGATTTCAATGTCACCAGGTGGAGACAGCATGATTACAGAAGGTCAAATGGGAAGAGGCTTTATCCGTCATCTAATCCCAGGCTCTCCTTAGACCCAGGAGGATAAGGAGGAGGAGGAAGCCAGCAGCTCGACCAGAACCCTCATCCAGATGGTGGAACCTTTCTACTACCCCGCAGGGCTTGAGGGAGTTGCCACTGGAGATGCCCCAGGGGGAGCTGATGGTTCTGTTTTTACCCCAGTACCTAAGGGACAGCAGACCCAGACACAGGTGCAGACAGGAGCCAAGAAGGCTTTCAGAAACAGGCAGGGGCCAGAACAGGAGCCTTCTCTTCACCAGGATGGAAGACTCCTGAGGATTATCTTTGGCCTCTTCTCCCGACTCCCGCTCCATTCCATAGCCTCAGCAATCCCCCTCCTCCAGCTGGGGAGACCAGTGCCACTAAAAGTCTTCACGAGGTACCCACCCGCACATTAGAACGCAGGTCCTGCATGAAGGGCAATCCCCAAATGCCCAGCCAGGCTGCCTCAACAGACAACCTCAATTCCTCCCCACCACACACCTTACCTCAAAAGGGGCCTCCAGGGAGTAGTCAAAGGACAAAATGAGGTCCACCGCTCTCTGGGGCAGCAGGTTCAGTGGGAATGGAGAGTTGATGGCAAAGCCCCCATCTACCAGGCACAGGCAGTCCCGCATGGGAGTGAGCTGGTTGGGGAAGGCATCAGGGTGCGTAGCTGCAACAGGGACAGATGCTTGCTCTTCTCTTTGCATTGGGAATGCCCCTCTCTGTAGAGATCTCTCCTCCCCTGCTTCTGATGGCAACAGAGTCTCCACCCCAGCCCCTGGCCCTGCCTCCTAGCAGACATCCCAGTCCTTCGCCCTCAGCGCCCCTGGGGCAGCAGGAGTCCACAACCCAGCCTCCAGGGGAAAAGGCAGGCCCCAGTGAGCCAGAGGTGCAGGCAGCAGGGGATCCCCACCCAGAGCAGCATCCACCTTTCCAGGCCATGAACTCTTGGCCAGCTACGTAGTCTTTGTGTAGGCAGAGGCCCCTGGTGAAATTAAAGTTCTCCGCGGAGGTAAAGCGGGAGGTGAATATGTCCAGCACAGCCTGGGAGAAGGGTCCCTGGGGGGTGAAGAGCCTGGTCCGCAGACGTGTGGGGCCATGCAGCTGGAGCTTCTGGCTGTCATCTAGATTGGGGTGGGAGGGTGAAAAATAGAAGTGGGGCCCTCCTTTGTCCAGTGGCCCTTATGGCTCAGGGGAACCCCTTTATCTCCTCCCCACATTCACCCCTCCTTTCCCCCCAGCTCCCAAGCCTCAGACTGCTGCTTCCCAGAACCTGTTTTAAATGACCTTTTGTTTCAGGTTGCCTATATTTTGAAAGTTGCCTATGGCGTTGTATTTATTAAGTGCTCATTTATTTCCCCCTTTTGGAAATAAAGTTGTATATACAAAATTTCATCCAGTAAACACCCACTGAGGAGTACTGCGTGCTGGGCACTGTGCCAGGCACAAGGGATGTGAAGGTGAATAGGGCCTGGCCCTGGGAGAGTCACATAAAGAGATCATAAATCATAACAATGCCTCGAGGTAAGGACAGTGATGGAGGGTTTGCACAGTGCTGCGGGACTTTGGTGGTAAGACCCTCTATCAGCCTGGAGGGATGGAGCAGAACAGAGAAGCCCCCTGACAAAATGATGTCTGAGCTGAATCTTAAGAAATGAGCAGATGTTATCCAGGGAAGAAAAGTGGAAAAGGTATTCTGTGCATCAGGGAGCTCACGGGCCACTTATTAAAGAGCAGCCCCGAGGGGTATGGACAGACAGCCACCAGATGCACAGTGGTCCTGGGCTGAGTTGACATACTTCAACCCGAGCAGACACTTCAAAGCTGTGGCCTTATCATAGAGCACTCACAACTCCCACTGGCTTTTTTTTTAAATATATTTTTTTAAAGATTGTTTTTATTTATTCGACAGAGAGAGAGACAGCGAGAGAGGGAACACAAGCAGGGGGAGTGGGAGAGGGAGAAGCAGGCTTCCCACTGAGCAGAGAGCCCGATGCAGGGCTCGATCCCCGGACCTTGGGATCATGACCTGAGCCGAAGGCACACGCTTAACGACTGGGCACCCAGGCGCCCCTCCCACTGGCTGTTCTGACACGACCTCCCCCGGCCCCCCAGGCACACTGTCTCCACAGGCCTCTGGAGACCCTAAGCTAGAAGTCATTTCCTCAGGACTTCTCTGAACCCAGCGGGACAGCCAAGTCCTGCACCATCCCTTCCCTCGTCCTTCATGCCTCAGCCAGGGCCCCGAAGAGAGGGCTGTGGGGAGGTCAGGGTGTCTACCCTCACCTGTGATGTTTACTTTCCCTCTGTGCCCGTCCAAGAAGCTGAGGCCTGAGCCCGCAGTCTTCAGGAAGATCTCCTCCACGCTGGCTGCAAAGGCACTGCCCCACATACCTACGGGGAAAGGCAAGGCCCTGGGCCCTCACAACTGCCCCCATCTCAGGGCCCGGCCCCGCCCCTGCCGCATCCCCAGCCCTCCAGCCCAGACTCACCCTGCAGGTAGCAGATCCGGGGCTCAGGCCAGGGCTGCAGCAGATGCCCCATGAAGAACTCAGAGCCAAAGAGCTCAGTGGGGACGTAAGCCCCATACTTGGGGAAGCCGACCTCGTGGGGGGTGAACTCGCACCACTCTGGGGGCCCAGAGTGAAGGGAATGTTACCCAGGGCCTTTCGCCAGGACCCCAGGGTTTCCCCTCACACTCGAGTGCCTGAGCAGGAATCAGACTTGCCACGAGCAGGAGGCAGCAAGCCCACTGTGCGCCAAGGCTCCCGTCTGTTCGCTGCCAGCACTGGCCTCTCACACCCTCCTACCGACCACCGCCTCCACCTGCTTCCCGGGTCCCCACAGCCAGGCACCTGCGAAGTCTTCCCCGCTGATGTGGGTGCGGACATTGATGCTGGCGTAGATAGGGTAAGGGTTCTGGCCCTGGCTGACGGCCTCCTGCTGGTCAGACAGCCTGGCGGGGTTTTCCTGGCAAGCAGGAAGGGAGGCACTTGGCTTTTGGGGAGCTCCCTTTGCCCATCCCCAGGGCGTCTTCAGGGGACGGCTTGCCCACCAGAGACGGGGGCTGCCAAGGCCGGTGCTCTAGAAATAGCTCTCTAAGGGCCAGGCTTTCGGCTGCAGCCCAGGTAAGGCCACAGTGAGTTTTGTGCAAGTCCAGGGGCATTGGGAACACTCTCCCCACTCCTTTCTTGTTCAAGAAAACATATTAGAGCCCAAGGGAGTCAGTGACCTTTTTTAAAGGAAAAACTGAAAAAAAAAAAAAAAATCCAGTTTACGTTCTTCAAAAAATAAATCATTCAAAAATATGGATTCTTTTCTTAGACATGAGAAATCACTTGTGATTTACATCCACACCCTGGTGGGCCAGGCCCCCAGGCCTGAGACCCTCACTCAGCTCTGACTCCTCTCATCTCCCAGCTTGTGCAGGGCCTGCAGCCCTAGGAGCAGGGGGCAGCTTGGCCGGTGGGCAGGAGAGGCGTTCGGCCGAAGCTGCAGGTTGGAACCCTTGGAACAGTTTCAAAACACACGAGTGTTAGCGCTCGAACCCAGACCAATCCCAATCAGTATCTCCAGAAGTGGGGCCCAGGCCTGGGTGTTTCTGAAAGGCAGTGCAGGTGATTCTTTTTTTTTTTTTTTTAAAGATTTTATTTATTTATTTGACAGAGACACAGCAAGAGAGGGAACACAAGCAGGGGAGTGGGAGAGGGAGAAGCAGGCCTCCCTCTGAGCAGGGAGCCCGATAAGGGGCTTGATCCCAAGACCTCGGGATCATGACCTGAGCCAAAGGCAGCCGCTTAACGACTGAGCCACCCAGGCTCCCTGGTGCAGGTGATTCTAATATGCAGACCGACCCGAGAACTGCAGACCCGCCTCTCCCTTCAGGGGTTAGGGGCCAGGAAAGAGGGAGCGAGGTCAGCCCACTCTTGTCCTCAGAGAGCTCAGACCTAAGGGATAGCTTTGCAAATATTCCATCTTAGCCTAGCCATGAAGGCAGAAGCACGTGCTGGTGAGTCAAGGGTGGAAAGGAGCCAGGTTTGTTTATGTGTTCTTCTCTTACCTCCTGGTAGAGGAAATACTCAATGAGGAGACCCCAGAGGTCGATGAGGGAAACACTGCGGCCACTGCCTTCCAGGCTCCCCAGTTCCTGGGCGTAGTACTGTAGGCGCTCCAGGGACATGGCCCCCATCTTACTGCTGCAGACCCGAGCCTGGGCATGTTCAATGGGGCCCTGCAAGGCCACCTGGGACCAGGCTGGGTCTCGGTAGAGGGTGGAGATGCACCTAGGCATAGAGAGCATTGGGGCAGTGGCACAAGGAGCACAGCAAGGGGAGAGAGGGATGCGAGTGTCTGCGCGTGCCCCACCTCTCCATCCCTTGTACCCACTGCCCTGCCCCACCCACTCAAGGAGGGCTGGGAACGTGGTGCCTTTCTGCCCCTCTGAACCCCCTTGGAGGCAGGATCCCAGCACCCTCTCAGGGAATCCACCAGACCACTGGTCACACTCCTGCCCCTTCAGGGCTCTCCCTTACTCTGCCCCCTGCCCGCACCTCACGTACCAGGTAGACCCAGAGACCCCACTCAGGTAGGTCACGGTGTCCAGGAGGCCGAGTTCCTGCAGCCCTGCCAGGCTGCCGTACAGGGAAGACATTGCTCGGGTCCCACCTCCCGAGCCCAGCACGGCCACCACAGGCACCTGAGCACAGCGATATCACAACAGCGCTGAGACTACTGCCCTTAGGTACTACTGCTTACAGGTCAGACCCTGGTCTAAGAGCCTCGTATGTCTATCTCATTGAATCCTCACAGCAACCCATGGGATCCCCGCTTTACAGAGTAGGAAACTGAGGCACAGGAAGGTTGGATAATGTGCCCACCATCTTATAGGTGGTAAGTGACGGGCTGTGAAACCAAAGCGGTATGACTTCGGAGATGGCTCTTAACCATCACACCGGGAAAGAGAGTAACTGGAAGGTAGACTGGATTTCACCCAAATCCATTAGAGCAGGGTTTCTCAGTCTTGGCACTAATGATCATTTGGGACTGGGCAATTCTTTGTCACAAGGGGCTGTCCTGTATGTTGTAGGATGTTTAGCAGCATTCCCGGCCTTTACCCACTAGATTCTAGTAGCATCCCTCTCCCCTGCCCTAGTGGTGGCCATAAAGCATGTCTCTAGACAGTGACAAGTGTCCAGTCGAGAACCACTGGGCTAAAGTGGCAAAGACCGCCAAGCAGCCTGGACCTGCCCCAGACATGAGAGGCACCCAGATGTCTCTTCAGGATCAGAGGTGCCTGGTGGGATCCGACTAGAAGCTTTTTGGCTGCTCAGCTTTTCCATGAGGCTTTGGCTCATTCTGCCCCCAGACTTTTGGTCCCCTTCCCTGCCCTCCTTTCTTCTGCCTTGAAAGAAATGCTCCCTAGCCAGCACTCAGCAAGGGCACTGTCCCTCCAGAGGGCTGGAGGACACAGAGCTCCCCGAAAGCCAGGTCTGTGCCTTCTCTGTCCTCGCCCTAGAGTGGAGAGCTGGCACAGGGCAGGCAAGACCAAAGGAACAGTCTGGGCTTGCTCACCTTGTCAGTGCCGGGAACTGGCTCCAACTCCCGAGCACACTTGCAGCGAGGAGGAAGCCACCAACTTGTTCCTGATTTACCATAGCTCTGTCCCTTGGTACCGCCTTCCCGCCTGCCTCCCGGCCACAGGCTCCCATGGACCCTCCACTTCCAAACCCCTTTGTCCACGGTTATGGACCGAATTGTGCCCCGCCCCTGCAAATGCCTATGTCAAAGCCCCAGTGTGACTACATTTGTAGAAAGGGCCTATAAGGCCGTTATATAGGTTATGTAAGGTCACAACAGTGGGACTTTTATCTAATGGTACTGGAGTCCTTGTAAGAAGAGGAAGAGAGAAATTGCCCTTTACCCTCTGTACCTGCTCAGAGGAAGGGCTATGTGAGGACACAGCAAGAAGGTGGCTGTCTGCACATCAGGAAGAGAAGCCTCACCAGAAACCAACCCTGATGGCATCTTAATCTTGAACTTTCAGCCTCCAGGGGAGAAAATAAATGTTTGCTGTCTAAGCCGCCCAGTCTGTAGTGTTCTGTTATGGCAGCCCGAGGGGACTAATACACCTCGCTTGGCCAGGGCTGCTCGTCCCTCGTTACACACGGGGTCCTGATTCTCCTAATTTTGCCTACGGCTCAGGCTAACAAGCCTGCCCCTTCCTCCTCTGTTCCCTGCCCTTCCTCAAGGCTTCCTGTTGCCTCTTGGCCACACAGTCCTCTCAAGGGGAGAGGGTGGATGTGACCCTGGCGACCCTGGGGGCCACCTCCTCCATTTCATACCTGGCTACTGTCAGGAGCCTGGCTCAGTCCCAGCACCCGCTGCAGGGCCTTGGACACGATCTGCTTCCTCTTGTCCAGAAACTCCTGTTCCCCGTCACACAGGCCAAAGCCAAGGCGCAGGTCAAGGTCTCCAGAGCTGCCTCAGATGGGGGTGGGGGTGGGGTACTGGGCAACTGTTCACTGGTGGAGAGCCTCGGACCCAGCCCATTTTTCACAGTAGCAGACCCACATCCTGTGGAACCCCTTAGAAAGACCTCACCGGAACCAGACATGCCCTCCACCACCCAGGCTGAGTCGAGGCGGCAGAAGAACCCCTACCTTCCAGCCTAGCCCAAGAGCCTTCCTCCTGAAGTCAGCCTTCCTCACCTCATTTCTGCCTTCACACTCAGAACCACCTCCTGGTCCTGAAAGAGACCAGAGCCCCATCCCTGAGTGTCCTGAGTGGGATTCTCCCACCGGCAGCCCCTGTTGCTCTGGTGGCTCTGGCCCCGATGTGAGCATCATGGCTGAAGTCCAGGCTGGCCTGATCTTGACCCCCTCCCTCTCAGGCCCCTTGACCTTCCTCGCAGGCCCCTCCCCCAGCCCCCTTTTGGGAGCAGGCAGGGGTCCCTCAGGCACCCAGAGAGAGCCTTACCTCCCCCAGGTCCACGAAATGCCTTTCCTCCTGGCCTAAGGCCAAAGAAGAGAGCAGGATGCCCCCGTCACCCAGCTTGCTGGTCTGGGTCTCTAGCTCAGCACTTGGGTCACCCTGCAGAGAAGAAAACACCCTTCATGACCCTTCATGGTGAAGGAAAACGTGCCTCCATGGTGGCCCTGGGATGCCCCTCTCGGCTGGACTGATTCTCTCATCCATGCCTTCCCAGACTATGGGCTCACTCACCTGCAGGACTGTGAGCTTCTCCCCCAGCTCCACATCCAGCCTGGAGCTGATCACTGGATTCACGTGAAAGGTGAAGGTGGCTGGCAGGCCTCCCTCTTTGGGGGGTTGCAGGGGCAAGAACTGTGGCTTCTCGTAGGCCCCAGGCACTGTCAGCTGAATCTGCCTAGAACCTGGGAAAGAGGGCCCAGGTGAGGGCCTAGGTGAGGGGGTGAGAATGGGGGGGATGGGTGGCACATGATGGTAGCACCCTGAACAGCAACTCCCCTTTCTTTCCCCTTAGAAATGCCAACTCATCGCTCTGCTCACTCTCTGGCTCTGTGCCCCATAGCAAAGACATCATGAAGGACCTTGGGGTCCTTTAACCTGCCCTGGTCAGAACTGGGATCCTGGGGGGGAGTGGGAACCACACAGTGCCTAGGGAAGGGGGAAGGGCAGGGAGGGAGAGGGCTCCTTGCCCAGACTTTATGGGGCTGATGATTTTGAGATTATTATATTAAGTATATAAAATATAATTCTATAATAATTATAATGTTATAATTATCACACATTATTATATTAATTAGCAGTCTTCAACTGGTAGTTGCCCCATCTCTTGCCTCCGCTCAAGCTCTGGGCTCACCACTTTGGGGAAGGTTTGTAGCCAGGGAGAAAACAAATAGGCAGCAAGTTGTCCTGTCCTTTATTTCCAAAGTGTACGACCTTGCAAGAAGAGAAGGTGTGCAGAGGAGGTGAGAGGAAGAAGTGGGTGAGTAGAGACTTGGAGAAGCAGGGAGAGCCAGCCCAGGCTGGAAGGAGGCGAAGAGGGAGGCCTGTGGGCTCACCCTGTTCCAAACAGCTTTCTGGGGAGGAGGCAAAACCCCCAAGAGAAATGTGCATGACACTCAGACAGAGGGGACTCCAGACCTTAAACATGACTTGGGAGCAACAGACACCCAGAGAGTCCAGGATGACAGATGCTTCAGGAACAGAGGTCCACATGGAATCTCTCCCCCAACACACCCTCTTTGGCACTAAATGAGACCTGGAGACGTGACATGACCCCAGATGGGTAGGGATTAGAGAAAATAAGGAAACAGTGGTTTATGGCTGGAGATTGCTATGTGCTATTCCGAGGCAGAGACAATAGGATCTGTGGTGGAGAGAGCAGACAGGCCCCCAAGTGCCACAGACCTGGGTCTGGTCCTGGCTCTCCCACTTTCAGGCTGTGGGACCTCAAGTGAGTTTCTTGTTTGAGCCACGGTTTCGTAAGTTAAGAGGATAATAGTTGTACTTTACGGGGTTGTTATGAGAATTAAAGATAAAAGATGTGAAATGCTGAGCACAGTGCCTGGCTCACAGTGAGTGCCGGAACGTTCCGTGGACTCATCCTGTGGGCTCAGACTCTCAGCGTCAGAGGGGACCTTAGCTGTCCCACAGCTTCTGCTCTGCTCCAGCATCCGGAACCCCCATCCCCATCCTGAGTGGCTGCCCCCTACGGCACACTTCATCGGTGGCCCTAGTCCTTGGCTCCTGGAATTCCCATGCTTTGCCATGTGACTTCAGTTCCTCCCGCTGAGAGGCCAGCTAGATTGCTGGCCCTCCAACTTTAGGGTCAGCCTTGGGATGTGTCTTGGCTAGCAAAATGTCAGTTAGTGGCTGTGATGTGACCAAAGGCTTGAAAACCACCTGCTCATTTTGGCTCGCTCTTCAGACCACGACCGGCCCGCGGGCCACAGAGGTGGATGAGGGACCTATGGCACAAAGCCAGGTCCCTCCTGCCAAGCCCAGCCTAGATCAGCCAAGCATCAGCTGACCATCCGACACGTGAACTAAATAAATGCTCCCTGTTGTCTGCCCCTGAGACTCAGGGTTGCTTTTTGCAGAGCAGTGGTCGGACTGATAAAACTCTATGCTTGAACACTTCCAGGGACAGGAAATGCACTACCTTCAGAGGCAATCCATTCCATCCTTGGTCCGCTTTGAGTGGTAAAACATTTAAGAACTGCCTGCCTTGGACCCACCTTCTAGAAATCAGCAGCCCCCAACCCCCAGGAGAGAAGGCAAGACCCAAGCCATGGGCCAGACTCACCATACTCTCGATGTGGGGCTGTGCCATCTTCCCTGAGGGTGCCCTGGATTCTCAGACAGGGGTGAGCCTGAGGAAAGCAGAGGCCGCTGGGAGCCAACAGTTCACGGGGCCCTCCCTGCACAGGGCCCAGACCAGGGCGGAAGGAGGGGTATCTGGGGTGGGGCCCATGTAACAACTTTGCCAGGGCCTGTGCCTCGTGGGTAGGAGTCTTCTTTAGCAGCACCCCTCCCAGGACTCAGAAGAAGTGGCCCTGGTGGGAAAGGGGAAGGAGGAGAGGGTCTCTGATAGCCATGTCTTCAGCAGTCCCAGCAGCCAGGGGCCCCAGTGCACAGGGGAGGAAGGAGGGCTTCTGAGCTGGCCACTCTGACTTGAAGGAGCTTCTTGCCCTGACCCCTGGAGATGGCTCCCTAGCACATTTCCCCTCTCAGGAGGGTTCGAGTGTCCTTCAGAGGCAAGGGGGCATGGTAGGCTCAATCATGGACTCCCAGTCCTGGACAGCCCCAAGCTTGCCTTCCCTACTCACCACCAGGACCCCATTGGTGATGACTTCAGATGCGGGCACCTGGCTGCAAAAGATGATGGGCTCATGGGACATCTGGCTCCCTTCGAGAGAGCTGTTACTCTAATAATGTGACTAAAGCAGCTGGAAGAGCCTGGGGAGCATGGCCAGGTTTGGGTAGGAGTGGGCCTGTCACCAACACTCAAATGGGTGTCTGGACTAGGACCTTCCCTCTCAGGCCAGGCCAGGGCAGAACCTGGTGACTGACAGCCGGAGCTGTCCATGACTCTTGGCGTAAATGAGAGGGCATGGGCACCACCTGGACTCACCTCTTCTCGAGAACAAATTCCACCTGCAGCTCCTGTAAGTCCTACATGAATGAAGCAAGGAAGGGTTCATTTTCAAAGAGCTCGGAAAGCATCAGAGACCGTCCCTGCCCCCTACCCTGCTCAGCTCCAGGGACTAGAAGAGGTGACTGTTGTCGTGGCTTCTCATGGGCACAGGAGGGGGAGCATCTTCATGAGGAGCTTCATGCATTCAAGACTGTCTGCCGGGCCCTGTTCCTGACACTGAGAGTTTGGTGGTGGCCAAGCCAGACAAAGTGCTCTGCCCTCAAGGAGCTCACATTTTGGCTCCACTCAGGGAAGAAATATTTGAGGGGAAACCTTTGTAGGGTCAGTGGTGTAGGACAGAGGAGGGTCTGTCTTGGAGGCCTGGCCTGTGCTGGCCTCAGTGCCCCGTGCCAGACTTCCTCTCCTTGAGTTCAGTCCATTGCTGGCACAGGTGGGGTGGCTCACCTGGTGGTTGAGTAGGAAGGTGTGTCTGTAGGGCTGGCCAGGCTTGAGGCTCCTCAGGTCAAACAGTAGCAGGGAGAGCTGGTCACTGTCCAAGATATCCTTATCATAGAGGGTGAGCTCCAGAACATTCTGGGAATGGCAGGTGAGAGATGGGAGCCTGAGGCAGGGCAGGAGGGCAGACAGCCCTCTCCCTCCACTGCCTGGGCCCTTTGCTGGCCCTCACTTTCACAGCACCGTGGATCTGGTAGTGGAAGGTCTCGTTCCACTTAGGGTCACTGCAGTTGGCCACCATCCTTGTCCGGGTGGGGCTGGAGGACGCAGTGGGCAGGCACAGCTGCACGTAGCAATCGGCTTTGGACACTGCAGGTGGGATGGGGGAGGGGTTTTCATCGTCTAGCTCTTATTGCTGGAAAGGTTCCCTGGAGAAGGCTGGGGCAGGAGGGGAAGGAGCCGAGGGGGGGACAAGGAGATGTGGGGAGAGCCAATGTCCTTAACTCCATCTGGACTGGTTACACCTCCCTTTCAACTGAATCCTGTAGTGGCCAGTTGAAAAGACCACATGGCCGCACAGACTGTTGAGTAATCCCCTGAAAGGACCTGATTCAGGCAATGACGTCCCCTTCCATGGTGACCATTGGTGTGGAAAGCGGCTGGAGAACAGATGTTGATTTCTGGCAACAGCGGGCCTCAGCTCAGTCAGGATGGCACTGCCCCACTTGCTAGACTCAAGGAGGAGTCCGAGGTCTGCACAGGCCCCCCCTCCAGCCCCTGCCTGCCTGCCCCGGAGCTCCCTCACTGGGGAGGACTCCCTCCACAGTCAGCACTACCCCTCTGCTCCACACCAAAATCACACACACACACACACACACACACACACACACACACACAACTTCAAGCCAGTTCCTGCTGAACTCTGGGGAGGCCCCAGGGAAAGGAAGGGGAGAAAGGGTGGAAATGGGGGTCACTCACGCAGATCTGTGCCCTGGATATTTTTGGCCCTCAGCACCTTCACCTGGAGGTCATAGTATGGGTGGGTTTCCTGCTGAAACAATAGAACTCTGTAACTCAGTTCTGGGAAGCTGGGTAGGGGGCCTGATCTCCCCCCCGTGGTGGTGCCCAGCTCAGGCTTCCCTCGTCCCCTCACAGAGCAGCAGCCTGGCCCAGGGTCACTGAAGTCGCTGTGCCTGGGACCTGAGAGGCCTTGGGGCACTGGGACACTGGGAGTTCAGCATGTCGGTGATGAGCCTGGACTTTGGAGTCAAGTCATGCTGGGTTCAAATCTAAGCTCCACCAAGAACTAGCTGAATGGCCTTGGGCAAATTACTTGATTTCCCCATGCCTCATTTTCCTCATCTATAAACGGGGGTTTACAATCCCATAGGGTTGTGGTGATTTTTAAATGAGAAGTTCTATAAATGGCTGGTATTAGTGCTTCATATATGTAGCCATTGTTACTAATTATGGTTGTGATGCACCACAAATGGGCAGCTCCCCTCACCTCTGTGCTGCTGCTAAGAGCTTGGGAGCCTAAGTGAGAGCTGGAGGAATGCACCCAGGAGATTAAAGATCAGAAGAGAAAGCCGTGATCGACCCCACCCGCCAGCTCACTGACGAAGGCCACACCCCCAGGAGGCGGCAGGTGAAGGGAAACCAGGTGTCACCCAGCTTGTTCTGGTCCGATGAGTCCCTAAGGAGACAACATCTTGGGCCCAAGAGAGGTAACAACAGACTGCACTCTCCTGGGAGTGAGGCCATCCCCTCAAAAGCCCAGCAAGCACCTTCCTCCTTACCCCCTGGGGCACTCTACAGCCAAGCTGGGGCATTCTGGGCAAAGCCAACAGCTGCAAGTATCATGGGGGCGGGGAGGGGGATTATTTCCAAAAGCCAAGGTCTTGGCCAACCTCTTTAATTTAAGCTCCACCAGGTTGACTAGAGCAAATTGGTCCCAGCCCAGATCAGAACCCAATCCCGGGCTGGCCTGTCTTCACAGGGCCCGGTGCTCCCAAGGCTCCTGCAGTCCACACTTCCCAGGGAAGACCAGGTACTTTACCCGCCATTGCCTCCACTGAGGTCCCCTCTTCTCTCTCTTATGCAGCAGCACTGCCCCCAGGAGGGGCAGCCCCTTGCCTGCCAGCCACCTTGGCCAGAGCACCCAGTGCATGGCCAGGCAGCAGGGTTCTCGGCTGGAAGCCTGCTTTCCAGAGCCACCCTGCTCTCCTCTGGCTCCACTCACTGCTAGCTCAGGTCTGACAGGAAATGTTGAGGGTGGAGCTGGCCACTCTCCTGAGGACTCAGGGTTGGGTGGCCTGCTGGGGCTGGAGGTGGGGTTTGATGTGCTCCAGGAAGTGACTGGAGTCCAATTCCCTTATGCAGGAGACGCTTCAGTCCCTCTCCAAGAGGATGAGGAACTGGTATTCTGGTTCCCAAAACCCGGCCCCTGGTTATCATTGGGCTGCTTATGGAAAAATAGATACCGGAGCCTCACCGCCTAGATGATTTGATTTCATGGGTGTGGGTAGAACCCAGGTGTTCCTATTTCCAACAAGCCTTCTAGAAAATGCTGACACAGCAGGTGCTGGGGATGGAAGGCAGGAAGTGCTGCATCAGGGCCTCGTCTCCTCCAGCTAGAAAAAAGTCCTAAAACCGTCTGCCCTTCAAGTCCCACCTTGCCCACAGCTCTTAAGCAGAAACATGGAAATCTCTGGACCCAAATGTGTTTCCCATCTCTTGTGACATCCCTCATTTATTCATCAAACACTGACAGTCTGCTGTGTACCAGACTTACACTAGGCCTTGCAACCAAAGGTGAGGAGGATCCATCCGTATCCTGAGGAAATTCACGGCATCCTGATGCTGTGTGGCTTTTGCCCGAGGCCCTCTTCCTGGATTGGTGGATATACCTGGATGGTCCAGGTAAACAGGCAGGGATAGCGTCAGGTGGTATCAGTACGGACAGCTAAAAAGCAGGCCTGCCTATCCTTAAGCTACTGGAGATAAGGCTTTAAAGAGTCCTCTTTTGATCATCGTAAGCCTTAGGCTACAGATGGTACGTGACCATCTGTGGACCACAGCCGTCTGGATGACAGAGAAAGGCAGTTTCCCGAAGAAAGGATCTCTGGGGCAGTGACCTGTTGGGAGATAATTTCTGTTCGTTAACCGAAATTTAGTCATCTCCACTTTCCTCCCCCAGGCCTGAGGTGGAGATTGAAGAAAAACAACATCCAAAAAAGAGGTGATTCAACTCCAAAATGAACCCTGTAGTCGTTTAGACCAGAACCTCCTAGAAAAGAAGGGGATGACTGCCATTGGCCAGGCCCCAAGGGGAGGGCCTATTTCTGCTTAATTTGGAACACAGAGCCAAGACCTGTGCTGGGGTCTCAGAGATTGCCAGAGTACCCCCCTGCTGGTGGTTTCTAGGCACAGTGTGTGGAAGATCCACCCCAGGGGGCCCCGAGTGGGGGCATGGAGTTAGCTGGGGCACACAGAGCAGTCTGGCGTCCATACTCTGGGCTGTACGACACCCTCTCCTGGAAGTCACATGCCCTGTACCTCAATAAAGGGAACTCAGGATGACCACAGATGGCTAAAGATGGGGACACAGGACCAAACTGCCTTTTTGGAGCTGGACCAACCTTCCTCAAACATCCTTGGGCCCTTCAATCCCACCAATTCCACACCTTTCATGACTCTCCCAGTCATTAGGAGCTGCAGGAAGAGGCATGAGGCCCTACTATGTGAAGTGCAGGGGGAAAACAATCGGGATTAGCTAGAGTTCCAGTGTGTCCAACAGAACTTGGTGAGGCTGGAAATGTTCTACACGCACACCGTCCAACCATCAGCCGCCAGCCACACTAGCTGTGCTGGATGGCACAGATTGAGACAGACAGGACAGAGGTGTCATACTGACTTTTTTTCTTTATCGTTAATTGGCTTATTCTCAATTCTTAGCTAAATCATTATCTCCTGTTATTTCCATCAAACTTCACAGGAAAGGCGGGGGGGAGAAGAGACTCACATAGGCTGGTTTCTTGCTTTCTGATGTTTATTATGAGAGATCCTCATGAGTCATTACAGAGCTTTCATCTCTAGCCTTCTCCATACCTCCAGAGAGGGCAAAGAGAGCCTAGGGAAGAAGAATGGAGTCTGGGAAAACTGGGTCGTGTATGTATTCCAGAAGGAAGAAAACACACGTTCTTTATTCTATTGCTTCAAACAGATGTGCCACACAGGTTGTGGGAATGGAAGATACAAACACAGCAAGCCAGGAAGACACGGTTCGCGGGGCGGGGCAGGTTTCTGCTGCACAGAGGGCTGGCCTGATGACTTCACTGCTGCTCCCAGGGAAAGCTCCTTCGAGCTGGTGCAAACAGGTCCAAGGGCAGCATGGCTTCTCGTGGGTTGGTATGGCCAAGTGGGACACAGCTCTTCCGAAGCGCTGCTCTGCCTTCCAGACCTGAGCAGAGTCCCTGTCTGTGTGTGTGATGCTGAGGGCATGCACTCTGTACTTCTGAACCCTCTGTGGGCAGTGTGCCTGGGAGGCGCCTAGTCTACAACACCCACAAGGCGGCCTACGACACAGACCCCACATGGCACGGTGCTGTGGTTTAAAAAGAACCACGACCTGTCAAGGCCAGGCTACTAAAACACTGTCAGGGCCGGGCACCATCGCCCACCCTTCCCACCATTAGAAACACAGTAGCATCAAGACTGAGTCTCAAGACCCCAGGGAGGACAGAATGCAGGGCCACTCTCCCCGTAGGTCTGTGGCCTGCTGTGCTAGACACTCCTCCTGTGTGCCTCCAGTGCCCTGGGCGGGGGGGTGTCTCCCTGCCCCCTACAAGTCCTCTGGGGATCTGGCGCTGAGTTCCTTCATAAACCTGTGTGCGGCTGCTGCGGCCACCTCCCGCGCGCTTTCGGCTGTCCCCGGGCACCTCACAAGCATGCCTGACCTCCCATCCCCGTCAGCTCCTGATCTGATCGGTCGTGTAACAGAGACCCCCCTACCTACAACAGGCCGGCGCAGTCCTCCAAACCCTGCACAACAAAGCTGGAGAAGGACGGCCAGGCCAACCGTGAGGTAAGCGGACGACACTGGCTGCAAAGAGAAAGGTGCCAAAGCACAAAGCACTCGGCTCACAGAGACCAAGCAAACCTGTCCTGGGCGGCTGGTGGGTGACCCAGGAGCGGGCGCCTCCACAGGTGTCTGCCTAAGAGGTCATATGCCCAGTGCAGGCCATCCTGAGAACCACTGTCACACTTGGCCCCGGGGGAGGGAGGACAACGCTCCCCTAAGCTTCTAGGCACAGAGCAGCTCTCAGTCCAAGGAGGACCTATTTACAACATACCTGACAATCAGTTGTCAGTGTACCCTGGAAACTGAGACTTCCTCTTGCTTCTCATTTTACCTTAAGTATTAGTTATCCCCGGTGTGGGGAAAACGGGAGACAAAGCATGGGGGGAAGCAGTGAGAGGAGACATAAAGGAAGAAAATGAATAGTGAGGACGAAACGGAGACTGAAACAGGACATGATGAGCGGGCAGAACCCGGGGGACGGGGGCCCTGGCAACTACAGAGAAATGACTGTCATCACCTAGAGAGCCAGGACCGGCCCGCATGGCAAGAGGAGCTCTAGGAAGGCTCTCCTCCCAGGCTCCAGGCCACCACGCAGGGGGCTCCACGCCAAGTCCTGCACGTGTCTTAAAAGAAAACTCTGCATAAACAATCTCAGGGTTACAGACACTTGAGACACTCTCCTTGTTCAGGTGATTGGTGTGCAAAGGCAGGACAACGGCCTTCCCCACCTCCTCCCATCCAAGCAGGTAGTAAATTCTCCAAAATTGCCTGCAACACAATGGTATATAAGGTATAGCTAATCTCTTTTTTCTATCAAAAAGCTGGTAACACCAGACCGCAAGTCTGATAAACTCAGAGATGTTCCAGGGCTCAAGGTAGCCAGGAGTGTCCAAATGGGGAGACACCTGGTGGTGGAAGCAGCCTCCCATTCCGAAGGCCGGTGCTCCTTCCCCTCTCTGGGATAGCCGACTGTCCATGAGAAGAGTCCCTGGCATGCTGGGCTCAGGTGTCAGCCGGGTTGACCTCTTTGGAACAGAAGTAGTGCACGACCACTCCGTTGGGGTATCTTGCAAATGCACTGTAGAGAAGGAAAACGGCTCAGAGGAGAAGACCACTTCCTAGAAAAGGTGCCTTACCCAGGTGCCATCCCAGAAGTGACCCACCCTAACCACAAGGAACGTCCCGCCCCTAGGGTCTTCTGGATTTACACAGCCACCATCTCTGTCAAATGACCAAACAGAGCATGAGTTCCGTGAAGTTTGAAGGCATGGGAATATTTCTTATTAAGTCATCAACGTGAAATACAGGGCAGATGGAGCAGATGGTTCTGCTCATCAGAACAAGTTCTTAAGCTAATTCTAACAACATCTTTCTAAAAAGGATTCTTCTACTCACATAAGAAAAAGGACAAAGCACCCTGCTTTGCAGGCAAGGGGATAGACTAGAGCATATGCTTTAAACAGAATGATGCTGGCTCAGGATTTTACTCAAGTCATGAGGTAGCAGATGGAAAGATCTTTTTCGTCCTTCACTGGCACACCCTAAAAGAGAAGAACTTTCTCCCACATACAACTCCTACACACCCACTGGCTACATCACAACGTCTAGCTGCCAGAAAGGAAGGGCTCTACAGGCACGAAGAGCCCCACGCCACACACTGCAAGTCTTTAAATCCTCAAAGCTAAGCCGCAACAGACAACACGGACTGCTCTCTGGAAGCCCAAGAAGTAACAGTGGCCGAGACACTCAGCAGCCATGCTTTCCCCTTCAGCTAAAGGGCACAAATCCATCCTGGGCATGACCCACATCACAGCTGAGGCTGCACAGCTGTCGAGGAGGCTCACCTGTTCCCAATCTTCTTCTTACACACCATGCAGACCTTCTCCTCCGTGATGATGCATTTCACCTGCTGGTGTAAAATCCGCTCTTCCTGGACCTGCGAGAGGACAGCGACTGGGACGGAAGCCTCAGAGTCCGGCACACAGAACCGAAGGCAGAGGCTGGAGCTGTCTCACCCCCCCAGCCCCCACAGATGCCTCTAATGGAAACCCTTGCAACCAACTGTCAAGTTGGTTATGACATCAGTTTGAGCTACAGTGTTCAAGGAACACAAAGCTCTGCTTTTGTCTATGGGGAATATGTGGTTAACTGTCTCATACTAAAAATACAACCCCATCCTAGAGTTTGGAAGGTTCATACCCTCAGAAATTCTGCATGGAGAAGGTTCTTGAGCACTTGATTGAACCGTTTTTTTTGTGCATTTTCTTCCAAGACCTTTTCCAGAAAGATGCGTATATCGTTAATCTGAGTGTTTGCTGGTAGAAGGTTGATGGCCTAGGGACAGGAAGAGAGATGGGAACAGGGTGAGATAGAACGGGAGTGAGCCTGAGGAAAAGTCTGAAGCCACACAGCTCTCGAACCCCAGTCCCTTTCTCTGTCCCCTCCTCTCACTCCTCTCATTCAGTGCACCCCTAAGTGCCTCCCATCTCCCCAGAAGAGCTCCTGACCTTGGTGGTGTCCAGCTTGCTATGGTGCAGCTCAAGGACCTGCAGGGCAGCCTGGAGGTTGGCTTGTGGCTCCAGCAGTTCCAGCTTGATTGGTCCCAGGCAGTGAACACTGGGGGGCGACAGGTACATCCGGAGCAGGGACAGATACACCTGTCTCATACAAGTCACATACGTCAGGCTGGCGGTAAGCCTCCCAGAACCCCCCAGCATTACCCCACCTAAAAATAAGAGGGGTTGGTCTCTAGTAAGAGCTGCCCTGGAGCACATAAAATTCATCATTTTTCACATTTTAAAAGATTTTGGTAAAGTCAGCCAACTGAAGATGTTAAAAATTAAGGACTGTTTTTCCTGAGAGAAAAAAAATCAAATGCATTGTGTTTGTTAAGCATTATACTGTCGAAAAAATGCTAACACTGCAAAATGACTCAAAAAGATCCCTCCCAGGAATCTGGATTTGACGCTGTGACCCTGTCACATTCTGGCAAATGAGGATTAACCCGAGCTGAGACACCATCTTTCCTACTGGTACCAGTAACACAGGGTTTCTCAACCTTAGCACTCAACATTCTGGGCTGGCTAATTCTTTGTTGAGGCTATCCTGTGCACTGTTTAGCAGCAACTCTGGCCTCTACCACCTAGATTCCAGTTACCCCGACACCCGCAGGCATGACAATCAAAGGTGTCCAGACACAGACAAATCCATGTGCATTCTAGACAGAGCACATAAGTGCACCTCACTGCAACCATTAGATGCTCCTCCTCAACAGGCTGACCATAGAACTTATACAAGCTGGGACTCTCTTAAGTAAAGGGGCAGGGGTGCTACTAATCATCACAAGGATGACAATAAGCCAGAACCATCCCAAGCAAACAGGATGTACGGTCACCCTGTCTCTCCTCAATACACATGTGCAAAATCAGTGATCTCAGCAACTCCTACCAGTGTCACCTGTGGCCGCCCCAAGGGGGTGAGGAGTGCTGTGAGGGACAGTGAAAAGCACACATGTTCCCTGGGGCCAGTGTCACTACTTACATCTTTGCTGCCATCTCTGTTTTGGTCGTAATGCTTGTGGCAGTACCTGTAAGGGAGAAAGTGGTGAGACTAGGCCAGAGCAGCTATGTCGAGGGAGAGGTCATCAATTCTGCCTGCGGGAACAGCCTCATGAGGGCTCCGCAATCGGGGGCCAGCACGGGAGGCAGAGTGGAGGGGAGGCGGCTTTCTGAACCTCTCCCGCTTCTCCTCTGCCTCTCCCCTCTCTGAGGGGCCTGCTGTCGGACTCGTTGGGCGGACTCGTTGGGCGGTGCGGTGGCAGGGTGAACGTACTCCTCGGCCATCTTTGTGTCCTTCAGGATGTGCACGTAGATGAAGAGCGCTTGCTCGTGCTTCCCCATGCGGCCCAACAGCAGTGCGCGCTCTTCTAAGAGGCCTGCAAGGAGGAAGGAGTGTGAGTAACCCTCACCACCACTGTGTAAGCACAGGCCAGGGGCTAAGCTGTTACACAACTGGGTGAAACTATTTGTATTACTTGGGACTTTTTCAAGGAGAAAATTGCTAAAATTTTAAAAAGGGCGAAGGGAGCTATTTTAGAAAGTACTTTATCCCATCTTTTTTGTGATCACTTCTAAACTGGGAAAGAACGCTAATCCAACAACCAAGTGCATAATAAGCGCCCACAATGTGCCAAGCACTCCAGCTAAGGAAACACTTGGGCTCTGCTCCCCCGGAGCTTATACATCAGACAAACGTGTGTCTTTTTCAGACAAATTATGCCAGATTACAAATATTGCTAAATAATGAACTTGCCCAAGAACATGTACTGATGCAATAAACAGGTTTCAACCTGGCCATCAACTGCCAGGTGGTTCACACCCAAAAGAGACTCCTCTCAGTCACGGTACAAAAGCGAATCTTCAGATGGGATAGAACAGCAGCCCTGGCCTGAAACACGGGGCTTTTTCCAGCCCCAACTTTTGGGAAGAGTAGGGAACTGGGGAAAAGAGAAGGATGAGTTTTTGCATTACTTTCCGCTGAAGTGGCTTCTGGCCATGAGCCAGACACTCACCATCAAAAGGAAAGTCACAGATTAGCCGGCCTGGATCATAGTAGCCAGAAATTTCCAAGAACGTAAGGAGCTTCTGTCGGTATTCTCCCAGCTCACCCTCTTCCTCTCCAGCAGGAACTGGAGTTTTGCCTTCAAAGGAAACCGAGCTCAAAATGAAATGATGCTGTGGGGCAGCAATGTGGGGTCATCAAGAAAAACGAAGGGGACGGGGTTCAATGATATCACCACAATGATCAGAAAGGGCCTCCACAGTGGGTTCCAGTTGGATTTTTCTTAGTTTACGGTCTCTACATGACCCCAAAACATCAGCTTGAGAAACAAAGGAAATCAAGCTACACAGACAAGCGCTCTTGTAAGCAAACCTGTTTCTTATCAGCACAGCTGTCGTCTTGCAGACAAATCTGTTCCTTCCCCCTCCCATATGGGCGATGCTCAGCGATGCCCAGATCCAGACAAGAGCTCTTGAGTCTCCCATGCTGGCTCACTTAGCTGCCCTGGCTCCTCTGAGGAACTTCCCACCCCCCTGGGCCCGCAGAGAAGAGTAAGGTCTGCTTCCCTGTGCCACATGGCACCCTCGGGTCCCAGGTCACCTCTAAGGCCCAGGGCCACCTGGCTTTCTAATAGAACTGGTACCTGCAGGGAAGGACAGGAGATACTCCTTCATCAGACCTTGCACCTTCTCACAGTACAGCTGGATCAGGCAGTTGTGGAACCGAGAGCCTGTCTCCTCCCAAACGTGGATGACATGTTCCTGAGGCAAGACATGGGTCTACCTGGTACCCTCTACGCTGTGGCCCAGCTCTGTCACCCCATCTCCCTCACATTTTTAAGGCCCAACAGGTCCCATCGAGATTGTCTCCTAAAATAGCTCTTCTAAAACCACCAGGAAATTTTGGAATACAACCCAGCAACATCAAGGATTATTTTCTTGATTTGCAATCTAAGCTCATTCATTAATTTTGTCCCATAATCCTCTAAACTCTCGCATCAGCCCACGTAGTTACGGTTACATAGTTGCATTCCGGTACTTAAAACCAATTTGGTTGTCCTGTGGTCACGGATGAATCTGAATGGCCATACAAATGTGGCTTTGAGATGTTTTTCTTGAACATCATTCTCTTTTATCTCTCTGTACTTTACCTCGATTTAGAAGGCATTCATCAAAGGTAACATTTCCAGCTTGATCTACCAAGATCTTTCTTCAGAGGAGGCAGAAATAATCTTCTTCCTTACATTTCTACCAATCCCCAAGTGACACAAACCCCAATCTGAATTGCCGGATAACTGCCCCATGTGGCCCTGGATCCCACATTTAAAGGTTTTTAGTTCAGACCAAAAAAAGATCTTACCAGATAAGGAATAGCCAGACCCTTAAAATTCTCCACTAAGAAGCCAAGCACTCGGTCACGTGGCAGAGACTCCACCTCCGGGAGGTCTTCGGTAAAGATCTATGGGAACAAACCCGAGTTCCAGCAGCAGAACCATCTGACTGCAGTGCTGTCAACCACACACGTGCACACACACACACGTGCACGCGCACGCACACAGTGGAGGGTCAAGTGGACTTCTGAAGGGGGAAGGGTCTACCAGATGGCACCTTAGCTCGTGTGACAGACTAGGTCACGGGCGCCGGTCTCCTGATGTCTGCACAAGGCTCTCTCCACCACATTATTACACTGTTGTCTCATCTTTCCCGGACTACTCCTCTGAACACCAGAGAAACTGCATGAATCCTACCCCCACCACCCCACTGTCCTTAGTCAAATCAGGACCCAGCATGGGACTAGATAAATCCAAGAGACCCCTGTGACCTACCTTCAGCCCATCCTCTGGGAAGTCTCGCAGCACCCACACCGAGTAGGAAAAAATCAAATGCAGGTTTTCTGTGCCTGAGAGGGAAAAGATTCGTCGACAGGTGAAGCCCACCCTGGCCACAGGACTGAGAAGGCAGGTGCACAGGTTGCCCCCGAATTTACTTTCCAGGGAAGATAGTTCTGTCCAAGCACCAGTCACTCAGGGCTGCTTGGCCCTACTGGGCTGGCTACATGCCAAAGGGCTGTCACAGTTCCACCATGGGGGTACTCTTACCCCAACTGGAGAAACAAAGTTGGGTGAGCACAAGGGAGGTAGGGGACTGACCCGCCGGAATCAGAAATGGACGGAGATCAAGTCCATTTGAACACAATCCTTCCCCACTTCCCTTTCAAAAGTTGGACTTACCCAAATGCTGCAGATACTGCACTGTCCTCTCGTGGCCTTTCAGAGGCGAGTTGGCCTTCTTGGACTGGTCCACCAGCACCTGCAGAGCTGGCCATGAAGCGCCCCCCAAAAAAGGTCATTAGCCTCTTCCAGGAGGCACATGCCCACGGGAGAGTTATCGTACTTCAGTAGGTTTCCCCTCTCCCCAGACAAGAGACCCTCCCAGATTCGAGAAGCCCCTGCTCCGGCCACCTTTCTCATGGAGCCCCTTCTTCTCGTAGAGGATGATCAGCTCGCTGTACTTGTGCGCCTTCTTCAGCACGTGCTCGCTCTCCTCAATGTGGCAGTGGTTGTTCTCCAGGCGCAGCAGAGGGGCCACCAGGGCCACATTTGTCTGTGGAAGAAGCAGGACTTCCATGGCAGCCGTGTCGTGAAGGCGCACCCCCACCCCGTCCCCCTCCTAGCCCAGGCCTGCTTCAGGCCGAAAGGAACCCAAGCCAGAGAAGGCCAACCGCCCTTTATCAGGACTACAGGGAGTGGCTTTCACAGCATTATGCTCTTTCACACAGCAGGTTTTCATGTGCCGGAGAGGAGTGGGGGGCAGGAGGGGATACATTCAGGAAACACTGCCCTGTTTGCCCTGTAGCACCAACCCCAGTCTTACCAGAGAAGACCAGCCCACTGCAAATTCTGGGGCAGTTATCTTGCCTTATCCTCCTAATTCTCAGAAGCTCAGAGGTGTCAGGTCAAGGCTAGGTGGTACCCATCATCAAAGATTTCATTCTTACTGATGGCAGTTACCCCAAAGTAGCCCTTTCCCAGCTTCAGGGGACTGGGGAATTGTGGGTACCAAGTGCTTGGAGAACTCACATGGAGGTAGCACTTGAGCAGGGTGGTGTCAATGATTTGCAACAGCTTCTTCTTGGATTTGATGGTGGGAGTGCCTTCCATAAGCGGGGAGGTGCTAGACTGGTGATCAGAGTCATTCAGCTTCTTTACCAACTGGCTTCGTTTCTGCCAAGGCCCGAAAATGTGGGGTTAAGGCCAGGACTAAATCATCCTTATCACCTGAGCTACCAGGTAATTCCAAATACCGCCAACACAGCTCACACCTATCCACCCTGATCTCACATTAGCATATAATCTTTATCGGGGATCAAAAGAGACGAATGCCAAATTGCCACAGATCCAGTTTATGGGTACAGATCCAGTAACAATTATTTATCGGGTAGTTACCACACACCAGGCACGATGCCAAGAACTTTATGTCATCCTATTTTAAACCTACAACAAATGCAGACATTAGTATCATCCCTGCTTTACAAGTGAAGAAGCCAAGGCACAGATAATTAGATCTCTCACAAGCAGCTGAGGCAAGTTTCAAATTAGGATCTAATTCCAAAGCCCATGTTCTTTTATCTAAAAAAAAATCAACTTTCTTGAGGTGTAACATACAATAAAATGTACCCTTTTAAAGTACGAAATCCATTTTGACACATATGTACATGCATATAACCACGACCCCAATCAAGGAACAGAACATTTTCTATCACCCCAGAAAGTTCCCTTGGGCTCTTCTCAAAGAGTCCCACCCACCTCTGACACCAGGGATCTGATTTCGATCACTAGAGATTAGTTTTTACCTATTCTAGAACTTCACATAAATACAATCATCCAGGTTGCACTACACTGTCTGGCAATGCCCTTGGTCTTACATGCTCCACCATCTCTCTGGCATACCAGTATCAGTGTCAGCTAACCCACACATCCCAAATGTCAGTGGAGAAGTCCAGGGAAAAATGTGTGCTCGGAGTCCTAAAGCAAAGACACTGGCAACAGAGGGTTTTCTTCAATACCACAGGCTTAGAAGACATTCTGCCCCAGGAACCTTCTTCACTTGACAAGCGACGTGAGCTGTGCAGGGTGCAGACAGACGCATGTCTGGGTACCCCTGGAGCCCAATGTCAAGGAAGTGCTGAGGCTACGCATGCCTGACCAGACCTGTGGGACCTTCACTAACACAGAAGCAGGCGGCAGGTAGCTGGTTTACAATTTCCCGGCAGTCTTTCTCAGTGCCTGCCCAGGGGACCCCTCACAGAGGTCTTCATAACACCTATGGGGAAAAAAACTTACTAAGTTCTCGGACTCTGGGTGAGTGCCCAGAAAATAAATAATAGCCCTTTGTGACAGAAGTTTGTGGTGAACAGTCTTTAATGGAGACATTAATTTTAGTGTTCCCTTGAAAATTTCACTTATCTCTCCATAACAGTAAACTGGAAAAAAAACAAATCTAAATACTCCCTCTTAAAAAAAACCCATGTTATAGAAGAATATTTATTGACAGAGAAAGATTTTCTCAATATACAGCTAAATTTTTAAAAAGCTATAGAACAACTTTAGTTGATATCCATTAGCAATAACCCCATAAATAAATTTTATTTTTATTTTTTTATTTTTTAAAGATTTATTTATTTGAGAGAGAGATTGAGAGATCAAGTGTGCAGGAGCAGGGGGAGGGGCAAAGGGAGAGGGAGAAAGAATCCTCAAACAGACTCCCTGCTGACCGCAGAGCCCAATGCAGGGCTCAAACCCAGGACCCCGATATCATGACCTGAGCCAAAATAAAGAGTCAGCCGCTCAACCGACTGAGCCACCCAGGGGCCCCAATAAATTTTTAAAAAACCGAATTCATGAATACATATCCAAGCATACCTCAGAGACATTGTGAGTTTGGTTCCAGACCACTTCGATAAAGCTAGTATCTCAATAAAGTGAGTTAAATTCATTTCTTGGTTTCACAGTGCATACAAAAGTTATGCTTATGTGTAAGTATGCTTATGGTAGTATTGTCTAACAAAATAATGTATATACCTTAATTTAAAAATACTTTATTGCTAAATAATGCTAACCATCATCTGAGCTTTCAGTGAGTTATAATCTTTTGGCTGGTGGAGGGTTCTGCCTCCATGTTGATGACTCAGGGTTGGGGTGGCTGTGGCAATTTCTCAAAATAAGACAAGGAAGTTTGCCACATCAATTGACTCTTCCTTTCAAGAATGATTTCTCTATAGCATGTGATGCTGTTTGATAGCATTTTACCCACAGAACTTCTTTCAAAACTGGAGTCTACCCTCTCAAACCCTGCCACTGCTTTATTAACTATGTTTATGGGTAATTTTAAATCCTTTGTTGTCATTTCAACAGTCTTCACAGCATCTTCACCAGAACTAGATTCCATCTCAAGAAACCACTTTCTTTGCTCATCTGTAAGAAGCAACTCATCATCCATTACAGTTTTATCCTGAGATTGCATCAAGTCAGTCACAACTTCAGGCCCCACTTCTCATTCTAGTTCTCTTGCTATTCCCACCACATCTGCAGTCACTTCCTCCACTGAAGCCTTGCACCCCTCAAAGGGCTTGAGGGCTGGAATCAGCTTCTTCCAAACTCCTGTTCATGTTGATATTCTGACCTCTTCCCATGAATCATGAGTGTTCTTTTTTTAAATTTAAATTTGATTAATTAACATATAATGTATTATTTGTTTCAGGGGTACTGGTCTGTGATTCATCAGTCCTTATATAATACCCAGTGCTCATTACAACACATACCTCCACAATGTCCATCATCCTGTCACTCCATCCCTCCACCCCCCTCCCCTCCAGCAACCCTCAGTTTGTTTCCTATGATTAAGAGTCTCTTATGGGTTGTCTCCCTCTCTGGTTTCGTCGTTTCATTTTTTCCTCTTCCTCTACAATCCTCTGCCTTGTTTCTTAAATTCCACATATCAGTAAGATCATATGATAATTGTCTTTCTCTGATTGACTTATTTCGCTTAGCATAATACCCTCTAGTTCCATCCACATTGTTGCAAATGTCAACATTTCATTTTTTGATGGCTGCATAATATTCCATTGTATATATATATGCCACATCTTCTTTATCCATTCATCTGTTGATGGACATCTGGGCTCTTTCTATCATTTGGCTATTGGGGACATTTCTGCCATAAACATTGGGGTGCAGGTGCCCCTTCGGATCAATTACATCTGTATCTTTGGGGTAAATACCCAGGAGTGCAATTGCTGGGTTGTAGGGTCGCTCTATTTTCACCTTTTTGAGGAACCTCCATACTGTTTTCAAGAGTGGCTACACCAGTTTGCATTCCCACCAACAGCGTAGGAGGGTTCCCCTTTCTCCGCATCCTCGCCAACATCTGTCGTTTCCTGACTTGTTCATTTTAGCCATTCTGACTGGCGTGAGGTGGTATCTCATTGAGGTTTTGATTTGTATTTCCCTGATGCTGAGTGATGTTGAGCACTTTTTCATGTGTCTGTTGGCCATTTGGATGTCTTCTTTGCAGAAATGTCTGTTCATGTCTTCTGCCCATTTCTTGATTGGATTATTTGTTCTTTGGGTGTTGAGTTTGATAAATTCTTTATAGATTTTGGATACTAGCCCTTTATCTGATATGTCATTTGCAAATATCTTCTCCCATTCTGTCCATTGTCTTTTGGTTTTGTCGACTGTTTCCTTTGCTGTGCACAAGCTTTTTATCTTGATGAAGTCCCAATAGTTCATTTTTGTCTTTGCTTCCCTTGCCATTGGAGACGTGTCTAGCAAGAAGCTGCTGCGGCTAAGGTCGAAGAGGTTGCTGCCTGTGTTCTCCTCAAGGATTTTGATGGATTCCTGTCTCACATTTAGGTCTTTCATCAATTTTGAGTCTATTTTAGTGTGTGGTGTAAGGAAATGGTCCAGTTTCATTCTTCTGCATGTGGCTGTCCAATTTTCCCCACACCATCTGTTGAAGAGACTTTTTTCCATTGGATATTCCTTCCTGCTTTGTCAAAGATTAGTTGACCATAGAGTTGAGGATCCATTTCTGGGTTCTCTATTCTGTTCCACTGATCTATGTGTCTGTTTTTGTGCCAGTACCATACTGTCTTGATGATTATAGCTTTGTAATAGAGCCTGAAGTCTGGAATTGTGATGCCGTCGGTTTTGGTTTTCTTTTTCAACACTCCTTTGGCTATTCGGGGTAATCATGAGTGTTCTTATGGAATGTAGAATAGTGAATCCTTTCCAGGTTTTTTATTTATTTGGCCCAGATACAGAGGAATCATTATCTATAGCAACTATAGGCTTGTGAAATGTTATTTCTTAAAGAAGACTTGAAAGTTAAAATTACTTCTTGATCCATGGCTGCAGAATGGATGCTATGTTAGTATGAAAACATTAATCTTACTGTACATCTCCATCAGAGCCCTTGGGTGACCAGGTGCATTTCAAATAACCAGTCATATTTTGAAAGGAATCTTTTTTTCTGAGCTGCAGGTCTCAACAGTGGGTGTAAAATACTCAGTAAACCATATTATAAACAGACGTGCTGTCATCCAGGCTTTGTTGTTCCATTTATAGAGCACAGGCAGAGCAGATGCAGCATCATTCTTAAGGACCCTAGGATTTTCAAAATGATCAATGAGCATTGGCTCCAACTTCAAGTCACCAGCTGCATTAGCCCCTAACAGGAAAGTCAACCTGTCCTTAGAAGCTTTGAACCCAAGCACTGACTTCTCTTCTCTAGCTATGAAAGTCCTAGTTTGCATTTCCTTCCAACAGAAGGCTGTTTCATACACTGAAGATCTGTTGTTAAGTGGAGCCACCTTCATTAATGATCTCACCTAGATCTTCTGGAGAACTTGCTGCAGCTTCTACATCAGCACTTGCTGCTTCACCTCGAACTCTATGTCATGGAGACGCCTTCCTTCTTAAACCTCATGAACCAACCTCTGCTAGCTTCCAACTTTTCATCTGTAGCTTCCTCATCCCTCTCAGCCTTCATAGATTTGAAGAGAGTTAGGGCCTTGCTCTGGATTAGGCTTTGGCGAAAGGGAATGCTGTGGCTGGTTTGATTTCTACCCAAACCACTAAAACTTTCTCCAAATCAGCAATAAGGCTGTTTCGTTTTCTTATTCATGTTACTGATGTAGCAGTTTTAATTTCCTTTAAGAATTTTTCTTCTGCATTCACAACTTGGCTAACTGGCACAAGAGGCCTAGAGTTTGGCCTATCTTGGCTTTTGACATGCTTTCCTCGCTAAGCTTAATTATCTTTACTTTTGATTAGCAATTCTTCCTTTTACTTGAACACTTAGAGGCCATTGTGGGGTTAATAACTGACTTAATTTCAAAATTATTGTGTCTCAGGGAGTAGGGAGACCCAAAAAGGAGAAGAGGCAGGAACAGCCAGTTGGTCGAGTAGTCAGAACACACAGACATTTATTAAGTTTGCCATCTTATATGGGCACAGCTGGTGGCATACCAAAACAATTACAACAGTGACATCAAAGATCAATGATCATAGATCACAAAAATAAATACAATAATAATGAAAAAACGTGAAATGTTGTGAGAATTACCACAATGTGACACAGACACAAAGTGAGTAAATGCTGTTGGAAAAATGGTGCCAACAGACTTGCTCAATGCAGGGTTGGTGCAAATCTTCAATTTGTAAAAAAAAAACCAAAAAAACGCAGCATCTGTGAAGCACAATAAAGGAGGTGTGCCTCTAAAGGTCTAGAAGGACAACACTATAATGTTCGTTACTTTTCTCTGGGTGGTAGGGTTACGGGTGATTTGTACTTTTGCTTTATACTTTTCTATGTTTGCCCAGTTTCCTGCATAGAGCATGTATTTTTCCACAAGTATGTTCCAAAAGAGTGTTTCAAAAAACTTATTTTCTATCAACTAAGATTTATTCTTTTTAGTTCCCAGAAGAGCTTAGTGTAAATTTACCAGAAATCAAGTACGTTTCCTGCTATCAAGATTTGGCATCAAACAGCTCAATGGTATGACTGAGCAGGGAGATGGAGGAGAAAGAAATGTGCCCAGCCCACCATGACTTCTACGGCATTCATTTATAGAATGCCTATGGAATTTGAGAAGGCCTGCCCTTCTCTGCCACAGAAAAGAGGTACTGGAACTCCCAGGTAAACTCTTCCACACACCTCTGTATCATACCTACCTGTGTCAGGTAGTCAATCAGAGCTAAGTGCGCCTTCTCCAATTCAGCCCCCGAGAGCACAGGCAGCGGGTTAGGATACTGCAGCTGCTTCCTATAGTCTGTGGGCAGCAGGTCCGGGTACAGGCCCATCACATGGGTAGGATCTACATGGAAGGTAAACATGATTCCCCAGAAAGGAGCACAGCAATTTAGGGATCAGATAAAACAAGACCATTACTACAGCAAAATAACTTCCAGACTGATTTTTTTTTTAAGATTTTTTTATATTTTACATAATCTCTATACCCAATATCAAGAGTCACATGCTCTACCGAATGAGCCAGCCAGGCACCCTCAGACTGATTTTTTAAAAAAGAATGACTCCAAGTTCATAAAAACTCAATGAGCTCTACACTTCTATAGTTTGAGCACTATTTATATGTATATTTCACTAAACCATTACAAAAATGCTTGACTCTATCTTCCAAGCCATACACAAATACACATATGCAGAATTAGAATGGAAAATTTATGAATTCTCTGAAAGTGGAGAAGAAAACATATTCCAAGAAAATATTGCTAAGATATTAAAGTTGAAAAAAATCAATAGCCTTAAAAAATAAAAGAATTGTATGTCAAAAAAAGAATTATTACCAAAACAAATTACTATTACTAAAACAAAGCCAGACAATAGGCTAAGGAATATATTCGCAGCATATATGGCAAGAGGCTAATAAGTTAATTATATAAAACATAAACTGGTAAAAAAAAAAAAAAGATTTCATCTGATAAACAGGCAAAAGACATGAACAACTGACAAGAAAATAATATAAATAAGTGGGAAAACATTCTGCTACATTAAGAATCAAAGCAGTACATTTAATTAGTAAAATTAGTGAAAAAAATTTTTACATGATACTACCCACTGCTTGCAATATTATGAGACTGAATCACTCTTACACTGCCAAGGCAAAAATACTCTACCTCAATAAGGAAAAAGGCACTTGGACCCACTAATCCCACTTCTAGGAGTTTACCCTAAGAAAACAGTCTAAAGGCGGGGGTGGGGGGGAGACACATCTGAATAAACAGGTCATGTAATGAACATTATTTGTAACAGTGCAATTCTGGAAAAATGGTGGAATTCCTTCAGCAGCAGAACTATAGTCTATTCAACTAAGAGACTATAAGGCAATCATTACAAATCGTAATTATGAAGGGCACACAGCAACAAGGAAAAACAGTGTAACAATTCTAAGTAACAAAAACTATAAAAGCATATACTGTTATGATTATCATTACATTGAGATGTACACATGTGAAAAAGCTTGGATGAAAAAGAGACAAAACGAGAGTCAAGGCTAGATCTAGAGTAAATTTTTTTTTCCTTTAACACCTCAATAAATGTTTTGTCCTAGCATTACTTTATTTTCATTAAAATTAAAAAAAAAAAAAAAGTTGGAGGACCAGGAGGCCATGTCCCTTCTAGAAGGAGCTGAGCCCCAGGCAAGCAGACCAGAAGAGAAATGTTACCCAGTCTTGCCTTGAAGCCTCCAGAACCCACATCATCCCCAAGAAACCTTTGTCTGACCCCGGTATTTCTGCCAAGCTAGGAAGACTGTGTTCCTCAAAACCTGAGAATCATGATAATGTGAAACAGACACTCCTGGGAAGCTGAAAGGGACAGCAGGCGGATCTGTGTGGCTGCCACACAGAAGCACAGGCTGAGGAACGCAGACAACCACTGGGGGCCCGGAGTGAATCCACCGCCCTCGCCTAGGCTTTGCCAGGCTCCCGCACCACGGTGTGTGTCTACAGATGTGGCTCTAATCACATCGCTCTACTTAAAACCTTGTGATGTCACCTGAAGCCTACAATACAAAGTCCAAAGTCCCTTGCAGCACTCAAGGTCCTCTGAGATTTAGACCCAACATCTCTTTCTCATATGACCTATCAAGCACCACCAACATCACACTGGGCTGGGGCTCACAGACCCTCAGCCACCACTGAGTCCTCTTGCCACCCACCCTTCCTTTACACTCTGCTTTTCCTTCTATCTTCCAGAGCCCGGTCACCTCCTCTTGAGACTCCTGACTTACTTCTCCACAACCCTGGAGACGCTTATTCCAACATTTCACTGATGGTTTTACATGCAAGCGCTTTGTGGCCATATAACAGGTCTTATTTATCCATGAAGCCCAAGATCAAAGGTACAGTTGGCACTGACATCGCTTATCTGATTTGCCCTTGGCCCGCATGTTCACCAAGTCCAGGATTATGCCACACATTGAATCCCCAGTAATATAGACAGGTAATTCACAACGGGATTAAATTCCTTATGCAGAACAAAGGATACAGATCAACTATGCTCTAGCCACATGGATCTGGCTGCTCCTGGAACACACTAGGCAGCATTCCAACCTCACCACCTTGGCACTAGCCATTCCCTTGGCCTGCAGTGCACCTGCCCAGACACCTGCCCAGTTCATTAAATAGCTTCCTTCAGGCCCTAACTTCTCAGAGATGCCTTCCCTGACCATTTTATCTTAAATTGTAATCCTAATTCCCATCTTCAGTACTCCTTATCCCCATTCCCCTGCTTTATTTTTCTTAGGATTTACCACTTCCCAATATATTATAAATTTGCTTATTTATTTGGTTGTCTGCACCCTCTCCAACAGAATATAAGCCCCACTACCTGGTACCCAGAATAGTCTCCAACGCATGGTAGAAGCTTGATAAAATTTTTATTGACTAAATAAGTAATGAATATAGTTATCTGAACAAATTCAATAGTCTAAGGCTCAACTTCAAGATCTAAATATGGGTTTCAAGAAATATAAAAACTGGGGCACCTGGGTGGCTCAGTCAGTTAAGCGTCTGCCTTTGGCTCGGGTCATGATCCCAGGGTCCTGGGATCTAGCCCCAAGTGGGGCCCCCTGCTCAGCGAGGAGTCTTCTTCTCCCTCTTCCTCTGCACCCACCCCCTGGCTTGTGCTCTCTCTCTCTCTCTCTCTCAAATAAATAAATAAAATGTTAAAAAAAAAAAAAAGAAATATAAAAACTATCTTATTCACATTCTTGCCATTCCACACATCCTGCTCAACCACCAAGACTCCAAAACTCCATGGTCTCAATGCAGTGTGTCTTCTTATCAAGCCCTTGTGCAAATACCTATAGTACTTACGTTTCTATCTTGCCTTAGAGCTTTTTATGTACAAGTTGTAGGTTGCCATAAGGAAATAATCTAAAATATTGGTTCTTAAACATTTTTAGGATCTAAGACATCAGAGGATGTGATCAAACATACTAATCCTCTCTCTAGAAAAACCCACGTATGAAAAAAATTTTATATCAAGTCTAGAGTGGTTCACAAACTTGATAAAGTCCACTCACAGGCCCTATGTCCCCAGTGAGAGCAGACAGAGCTTCTTTCTCACTCACAAGGGGTAGAAATAGGCCACCCTTATAAGAAACCTATCTGTGGAACACAGTAAAGTGAGAGGCAGGAAAAGCAAACCTGGGCCCAGTCCATCCTACACTAGGGGGATCAAAGGACACTGGGCCTGGTAGTATGACATTCGAGCCGTCTGAGACTGTTCTCTGAAGCCTGGCCTCCCTCTGGCTCAGAAGAAACATCCCTCTACAAAATTTCCTTTTGCTCCTATTCCATGCCCCCGAAAGCAGTCTTCTGACTTGGCATCCCAGGTATACTCTGTTCTGCTACAACCTGAGTTTCTTTCATATGAATTAGTTAACACAGTTCATAAGTAGGATAATATTATCATTATGAGGCAAAAGTTGTGTTGGGGGGCACCTGCGTGGCTCAGTTGGTTAAGTATCTGCCTTTGGCTCAGGTCATGATCCCAGGGTCCTGGGACTGAGCCCCGCATCAGATTCCCTGCTCAGCGGGAAGTCTGCTTCTCCCTCTCCCTCTGTGCTCTCTCTCTCTCCAGTAAATAAAATCTTTTAACAACAACAAAAAAAAGTTGTGTTGATTTGTATGCAAATTTCCCCAGCTTGTTAATGTTTTAAAGTGACCAGGCAGGCAAGCTTCCTCACAATTCTTTTTTTTTTAAAGATTTTATCCCTTTATTTGACAGAGAGAGAGACAGCGAGAGAGGGAACCCAAGCAGGGGAAGTGGGAGAGGGAGGAGCAAGCTCCCCACGGAGCAGGGAGCCCGATGCGGGACCCAATCCCAGGACCCCAGGATCATGACCTGAGCAGAAGGCAGACGCTTAACAACTGAGCCACCCAGGCACCCAAGCTTCCTCACAATTAAAGAAAAAGCCTTACCTATACAGGGAGACCTAAAGAAAAGAACTGAAACAGAAGTGACCTCTTTTAGTCAAGGAGTGGCTGGCTGGTTAGTAGCTTCAAAATCCACTATACTTTCTATTAAGTTAAACCACCTGGAAAAGCTGAGAGTAAAAATAAAGCAAAGATGTTCCCCCCACATTCATTTTTTTGGGGGTCTCATAAAGAAGTCTATACCCAGGATCAGACTTTTCATTTTGATGAAACTAGTTTCTATTAGAAGCAAATATTCTCAAAGATTTGTATCTCAAAGGAGAAAGCATAGCCTCAGGGTTCAATACTGCAAAGCACTACCATGCTGAGTACCAACAACAGTGGGGATTTAATGTTAGTAGGACAGCTATTGTTTTAATTAGTGTTCCACTTACCAAGCTGCCTATGCCTTGAGTGGTCTGCCCCAACCTCATTTCTCCCATAAGCCCTGTTATTTCCCTAGAGTATTTATTATAGAATATAAGGTTTTCCAGGACCACATTCAAGGCCTCATAGCAAAAATGCCTGCACCTTGATATACATAAAGAAGAGTGCCTTGGGTGCCATGTATGAATATTCTAGCCACTGGAAAGAGATCTCACCTCTCTACTGTAAGTAAATAAAGGGATATTGGAAGTCTGTGTTTATGGGTGAGACCAGTTACACAAGATAAGGACTGTAAATATATAACACTGTGGCCACCCACAAGATCCTGTGAGGCACGAGGATCAATTGAAATGAGCAGAAACTAGCCCCGGTTTCAGATGTCCAATACCATTTCTCCCGTCCTTTCCAGTTCCCCTCCCTCCATGAGGTCCATCCAAGGCCAAACCCCATGTGTTACCTGTGCCAAGCTTAGCAAAGACCTGCATGGACTCATCAAAACGCTTCTGGCAGAAGAGGTTGAAGGCATACAAGTTCTTGATGTGATGGATCTGTTGCTGCTTTTCGCTGTCGGAATCATCTTTCATTTCCTAAGTAAGAGAGTAGAACAGGTAAGAGCGCATTCACTCAACAAATATTTATTCAGTATATACTAGGGATCAGACAACATCGTAGGAGGTCCGCATGCCAAACTGTACAAGACAAGCCACGTGGCACCTGCCCTCATAGACTGTCCTGACAATCTAACCACAAGACTGAGAAGAAACTCTGCAATTAAAATGCAACAGCGTTTCTACAAAATATCTGAGCAGTACCCCTGAAAACGGTCAAGGTCACAAAAAACAAGGGAAGAGTAAGAAACTGTCATACAGGGGTGCCTGGATGGCTCAGTCGTTAAGCGCCTGCCTTCGGCTCAGGTCATGGTCCCAGGGTCCTGCGATCGAGCCCCGCATCAGGCTCCCTGCTCAGCGGGAAGCCTGCTTATCCCTCTCCCACTCCCCCTGCTTGTGCTCTCTCTTTCACTGTGTCTCTCTCTGTCAAATAAATAAATAAAAAACACTAAACAACAACAACAAAAAACTGTCATACACCAGACAACACTAAGGACACAGACCAACTAAATACAATATAATTTCTGGATTTGAAACTGGAACAGAAAAAGGGCATTAACTAATGGAAAAACTGGTGAAATCTGAATAAAGTCTAGAGTTTAGTTTAAAAACACAGAAAAATCAAAACTAAAAACACTGTGAGTGAGGACAGAATGCAGGGCATTTAATGTCACTGGCACAGCTGGGCAAGGTCCTGTTCACAGTAAGAGCTAAATTAATGCAGCTATTTATTATCTTTGTTTCTTCCTTATAACCTTTTATTCCCCTTATATTCTTTTTAACCAATCTTTACTACATTTAATTTCTTCCTTCAAAATTTCTTTCCATTTCTTCCCTTCTTTTCCTTTCCTATTCTGTTGCCATCACCCCACTCCAGACCACCATCACCACAGGGCCACACCCCGTCTAAGCCCTCTTGGTGCTTTACAGGTTTTCAGAACCCGGCACAGCCTTCTTCTCTAGCTTACTCCCAGATGCTCAAGCATCACCCTCCACTCCAGTCAGGATGAGCTCCAAGCCATTTCTACACTTGTTTTCACTTCTTTAACTTCCTCAGGCTCTTACTGCTCCCTGTTTCCCCATCTGATCCTGATCTCGCCTATTCAGAAAGGGTCCAACCCTGGGATGTCCTGTCTAGCCCACAGGGAACTGTCCCCTGGCTAAAATTTTGCTCCACATTTTGTCAATGGCGAAATTTAATATGTACTTGCCCTCTGAAAGTTTCATGTATATTCTTTGATTTATTTAAATAAAAGACAGGTTCCTAAAGAGCTAAGATGGTATCAACCAACCTTCTTTCATCATAGCACGAACACCTAGTAAGTACAAGTCTAGAAAAGAGAAGGGAAAAATGGAAACCCACTTCCACCTTCTCTACCAAAGATTAAACAAACACACAACCTGCAGCAGGAAGATCACTGAAAACACCCAAGACCTTCCTGTGAAGAAAAACAGATACTAAAAAAGCTACGTGCTGCATGACACCCTTTAAAGTTCAAAACTAAATAACATATTCAAGCACACATATATATGTAAATGGTTAACAAAAAACCACTTTTTAAAATTTATTAATTCCAGTATAACTAACATAGTGTTATATTAGTTTCAGGTGTACACTGCAGTGACTCCACCCTTACATACACCATCACAAGGGCACGCCTTAATCCCCAGCACCTATTTCCCCCATCCCCCACCACCTCCCCTCTGGTAAGTTAAGAGTCTGCTTTTGTGGTTTGTCTTTTTTGTCCTTTTGTTTCTTAAATTCCGTATGACTGAAATCGTATGGTATTTGCCTTTCTCTGACTGATTTCACTTAGCATTATACCCTCTAGCTCCATTCATGTTGTTGCAAATGGCAGGATTTCATTCTTTTTTTATGGCTGAGTAATATTCCATATTACTGATTTGATATATATATAGACAGATAGATATATCAGCTCTTCTTTATTCATTCATCTATTGATGGACACTTATGTTGCTTCCATATCTTGGCTATTGTAAATAATGCTGCAATAAGCTTAGGGGTACATATATCTTTTCAAATTAGTGTTTTTGTATTCTTTGGGTAAATACCCAGTAGTGGAATTACTGGATCATATGGTAATTCTTTTTTTAATTTTTTAAGGAACCTCCATATTGTTTTCCACAGTAGCTGCACCAGTTTGCATTCCCGCCCACAGTTCATAAGGGTTCCTTTTTCTCCACATCCTCGCCAACACTTGTTGTTCCTCGGGTTTTTGATTTTAGCCATTCTGACAGGCATGAGGTGTATCTCACTGTGGTTTTGGCAGCTCCCTCCCCCTTCTGTTTATCTTCTGATATCTCCCCACAGTTTCATGACTCCCCACGGTTTACCTTGCCAAAGGCAGTTGCTTTTCTGCTTGTAGAGATCCAGATACATATTCTTACATCTCAGGCTGATTTTTCATGGGTGTTCAAAATGGTTTGATAGACATCCAGCTAAATTCTGGGGACCAGTTGAAACGGGGTCCCCTTCTCTGCCATCTTGCCTCCACCTTTCATTGTGGTTTTGATTTGCATTTCCCTGATGATGAGTGATGTTGAGCATTTTTTCATGTGTCTGTTGGCCATCTGTATGGCTTTCTTTGGAGAAATCTCTGTTCATGTCTTCTGCCCATTTTGTAATTGGATTATTTGCTTTCTGAATGTGCAGTTGTACAAGTTCTTTACATATTTTGGATACTAACCCTTTATTGAATGTATCATTTGTAAATATCTTCTACCATTCCGTAGGTTGTCTTTTAGTTTTGTTGATGGTTTCCTTTGCTGTGCAGAAGCTTTTTATTTTGATGTAGTCCCAATACTTTATTTTTGCTTTTGTTTCCCTTGCCTGAGGAGATATATCTAGAAAAATGCTGCTATCGCCCGTATCAGAGAACTTACTGCCTGTGTTCTCTTCTATGATTTTGATGGTTTCAGGTCTCACCTTTAGGTCTTTAATCTATTTTGAGTTTATTTTTGTGTATGGTGCAAAAAAGTGATCCAGTTTCATTCTTTTGTATACTGATGTCCAGTTTTCCCAATACCATTCTTGAAGAGATTTTTTTACCCATTGTATATTCTTGCCTCCTTTGTTGCAGATTAATTAACCATATAATCATGGGTTTATTTCTGAGCTATTCTGTTTCATTGACCTTTGTGTCCATTTTTCTGCCAGTACCATACTGTTTTGATTCCTACAGCTTTACAGTGTATCTTGAAATCTGGTATTGTGATACCTCCCCTCCAGCTTTGTTTTTCTTTCTCAAGATTGTTTTGGGTATTTGGGGTCTTTTGTGGGTTACATACAAATTTTAGTACTGTTATAGTTCTGTGAAAAATGCTCTTGGCATTTTGATAGGGATTGCACTCAATCTATAGATTGCTTTTGGTAGTATGGAGATTTGAACAATATTAATTCTTCCATTCATTGGCATGGGCTATCTTTCCATTTGTATCATCTTCAATTTTTCATCAATGTTTTCAGAGTACAGGTCTTTCACCTCCTTGGGTAAGTTTATTCCTAAGTATTTTATTCTTTTTGGTGCAATTGTAAATGGGATAGTTTTCTTAATTTCTCTTTCCACTATTTCATTGTTAGTGTATAGAAATGCAACAGATTTCTGTAGATTGATTTTGTATCCTGTGACTTTAGTGAATTCATTTATCAGTTCTAGCAGTTTTTTGGTGGAGTCTTTTGGGTTTTCTATATATAGTATCAGGCCATCTGCAAATAGGGATAGTTTTACTTCTTCCTTACTGATTTGGATGCCTTTTATTTCTTTTTGTTGTCCAACTGCTGTGGCTAGCACTTCCAGTACTATGTTGAATAAAAGTGGTTAAAGTGGACATCTTTATCTTGTTCCTGACCTTAGGGGAAAGGTTCTCAGTTTTCCCCATTTAGGATGATATTAGCTATGGGTTTTTCATATATGGCCTTTATTATGTTGAGGTATATTCCCTCTAAACCTACTTTGTTAAGGGTTTTATCATGAATAGATGTTGTACTTTGTCCAATGCTTTTTCTGTGTCTACTGAAATGATCATTATGGTTCTTATCCTTTCTCTTATTGATGTGATGTATCAGGTTGACTGATTTGCAAATACTGAACCACCCTTGCAACCCAGGAAGAAATCCCACCTGATTGTGGTGAATGATTTTTTTAATGTACTGTTGGATTCAGTTAGGAGGTATTTTATTGAGGATTTTTCCATCTATGTTCATCAGGGATATTGACCCAGGGATACTGTAGTTCTTTTTTTGTAGTATCTTTATCTGGTTTTGGTATCAGGGTAATGCTGGCCTCGTAGAAGGAATTTGGAAGCTTTCCTTCCTCTTCTATTTTTTGGAATAGTTTGAGAAGAATAGGCATTAACTCTTCTTTAAATGTTTGGCAGAATTCACCTGTGAAGCCATCTGGTCCCGGACTTTTGCTTTTTGGGAGTTTTTTGATTACTGATTCAATTTCATTGCTGGTAATCAGTCTGTTCAAATTTTCTATTTCTTCTTGATTCAGTTTTGGGAAGTTATATGTTTCTAAGAATTTATTTATATCTTCTAGGTTGTCCAATTTGTTGGTATATAATTTTTCATAATATTCTCTTATAATCCTCTTTGTATTTCTGTAGTGTCAATTTCTCCTCTTTCATTTCTAATGTTGTTTGAGTCCTCTCTTTTTTGATGAGTCTGGCTAAATTGGCTATTACCAATTTTGTTGATCTTTTCAGAGAACTAGCTCCTGATTTCATTAATTCGTTTACTGTATTGTTTTGTTTCTATTTCACTTATTTCTGCTCTAATCTTTATTATTTCCTTCCTTCTGCTGGTTTGGAGTTTTGTTTGTTGTTTTTCTAGCTCTTTTAGGTGTAAGGTTAGGTTGTTGATTTGAGATTTTTCAACAAGAAATACATTTTTAAAGGGCACAATAAACACAAATTTAGGATGATGGCTTGTCTGGAGGGGAGGCAGAAGAATGAGATGGAGAGGAACATATAGGTTATGTAAGCTATTTTTCTTGGGTAGGATGGTGGGTTCATGGGTATTTATTATTTTAAAAATGAAAATAAAATAATTTAGGGCAATGCATGAGTGACAACAAAATAAAAATAAAGTAGTAAGATGCTGAAATTAAATGCCCCAAGAAAAACACAATCTTTATGGGATATTAAATATTTCTAACTATTAAGACTGGATTTTTGTTTTAAATCCAAAATGTATATATCGAAGATAAATACTGCCCTTCAAAAGTATCTATCAGGGGCACCTGGGTGGCTCAGTCACTAAGCGTCTGCCTTCGGCTCAGGTTATGATCCCAGGGTCTTGGGATCGAGCCTTGCATCAGGCTCCCTGCTTGGCGGGAAGCCTGCTTCTCCCTCTCCCACTCCCCCTGCTTGTGTTCCCTCTCTCGCTGTGTCTCTGTCAAATAAATAAAAAAATCTTTAAAAAAATAAAACAAAAAAACCCAAAAAACAAAAGTATCTAACACATGTAACTATAAACATAAATTCCAAAATTTATGATCACTGCTTTCCTCTCAGAAATAATTTACAAAATACTCTAAAAACTAAGCTTTTTAAATATTATCTTCATAAAAATCTCTTCTTTTACTAAATTAGCACTGTCTAGTTCAAGGTCTAGGATCAGAATGACCTTTGGTTGTTTCCTAAAATCAAATCTACTCTCTACAGACAATAATCACCACTGGGGATATTTAAAAGAACAAGACAAGTCTCAGAAGTCAGTCTCCAAGAAGTATGTTGGCAATGAGAGAACCGCCAAAAAAAAAGTATGGGCACTACTTGGCTGTGAACAACATTCCATTCCAACATTCAAGGAGAGTGGCAGCCATAAATATAAGAGTGCAGCCCCCCAATGCAGCAACTCGAGGTGGTTTCAGAAACCTGAAGAAGGCCTGCTTATCCAAAGACAGGGATCTACTGTTGAAAGGAATTCTGAAAAGCCCTCTAGTTGTTGCATTCAATCAGACTATAATCTTACATTATGACTGTTATTTTATTTTATTTTTTTAGGATTGTTATTTTAATGCTTGCACTGTCTAATTTTTCAAGGCTATTAAATTCAAGGCTATATCATATCTATTAAATTATTTTATTGTCTTCTAAATTCTAGGAGATACTATTATTATAATTGGCATTCATTCTACATTTGACAGATAAACTATCTGAAAAAGTGAAATTATTTAGAGTTATATAGATATTTTATGGCAGAGTCAGACCCTGAATCCAAGTCCCTTAACTCGCAGCTCTGTGCTTATTCTACCAGTCCAAACTAAATATAAACATCTAAACCAAAATCACTTGCTTTGGAGAACAATGAGGAAGGCAGACTCACATCCAAATCTCAGAAATAGTACTTACTGCGAGCTGTAGAGCCAATTCAAACTGCTTGTCCTGGAGAAGCTGTTGGATTTGGGTTGCCATGGGGACAGGAATGAGTCTCCAAACAAAATGATTGCTGGCCACATAGATAATGTTTGATCTGGAGGCAGGAATAAGAATATTAGCAAAAGAGCACAGGCTTTATGATGACACAGGTGATTTTAAAAGCTTTGCAATAATATGGCAGCTATAGTAAAAAAAGAAATTCCTTACCCTCCCGAGGTAATGAAGCGGGGCCTTTGCAATTCAATGCTCTGGACCAGAAGCCTTGGTTCAAATGTTCGGATCTCCACATACCGAGGTAAAACTGCAACGATGTAGGGAGGCTGGTGCTCTGTACGAGAAAGAACACTTTGAGTTATAGATCTGGTCTAAGGCTTTAGGTTTACGGATTGCTTCAGTTTCCCATTTCTAAGCTGCATTCAGATGGGATCTCCAAATAGTCCACTACTCAAATACCAAGCCAGGATCCTACGCTGTGGTATCCAAAGGGAAAAAAAAAAAATTTGTTTTGTCCAAGTGACGCTAAGAGAAATCTCGTGCACAAGAAGGATGCATCCAGCTTTGCTGAGAGTGACCTGATCCCGCTCCTACCATCAGGTGAAAGCTTCACCTGCTCCCTTTCTATCAGTCACAAAACCAAGGCAGAGAAAGGGCAGCTGCAGCTGCCCCTAACAACGCATCAGTGGGAGAAGGTTACATGACCTCTTCTTTCATTCTCTTGGGAAGGGCAAGAGGAAGGCAACTTCTTTTTTCCCTAAAATGAGGCTAAAGAGAGTTCCACATTTCTGGCAAAGGTTATTTCTGCTTGAGATTTTCACAGGGAAAAGATGCAAAACTCCACCTGATGCTTAATGGGTCACAGAGAAAGCAGCTGGTTGGCATTCTCAGTGTGGAAGTTTTCTACCACTTATATGAGGTCCAATCATGGAAACAGAAAGTAGAAGGGCCGGGGAGGGAGAAAAGGCTTGTTAATAGATACGGAGTTTTACTGTTGCAAGATGAGAAAGTTTTGAAATCTGTTGCATGGACAATGTGAATATGCAAAACTACTGAACTGTAATAGAATGTAATGGTAAAGATGATAGATTTTGTTTTGTTTTTTTTTACCACAATTAAAATAGAAAAGTTTTTAAAGGGAAAAAAAATAAAAAATGAACCACTAGATGCATAATTATCATACAGAAACTTAACCTCAAAGACTATATTCATAGTTTCTTAGTGTGGCTAATTTGCTATGGATTTATTTTTGTCATTTATTTTCTGACAAAAAATTTTTCATAGTATATATGCAGTTTATACAGTAAAAATTTTAAAGCCAGAAGGAAACTGGCTTAATATTTCCATCACTTTGAATGCTACTGCTGTTACTATGCTAGTATTTTTCATCTTCTAAAAAAATTAAATTAAAAAACATGTTGTTTGGTATTGGATTTTTTACTTCTCTTTTTATGCTGGCCTCATTCTTAAAAACTAGTATAATCCCCTTTATTGTTAATTTGTATAAATATGTAAAATTTCTCTCTCCTTTAATCTGGCCCACTTTAATAAGGTCTAATTTAATAAAAAAAGGTAATCTATAATAGAAAGGCTTTTGGTTGTCATATTGTATCATGGTCCGGTCTCCCCAACTCTTTGACAACAGAGTTGGTCTGGATCTCTGTATGTTCAAAACTTGGCAGAGTGGCAGGTATACAGCAGACGTCTAATAAATGGCCGACAATGACAGTGATTCATCCATTCAGCAAGCATTTCCTAAAAGGCTATGTTACGGGCCCTACTCCAAGTGGATCAAGACATAAGTCCAGAGCTCATAGAGCTCCTACAGAGAGGAGACAGACGACTCACTGCATCCAGTGGGACAGTGTGGGGGCCATGACAGAGAAACCTGAAAGGGCTTTGGAAGCACCACGGGGGAAGTGATTCATTCTGCCTGCGCGTCGGAGAAGACTTCATAGACGAAGTGCCACTGAACAGGGCCTTGTCATGTGAGCAGGACAGTACTGGGCAGAGAAGAAAAGAAGAGGCAAGAGCACAGGTGATGATGGCTCGGTGAGGGGAGTCCAAGATGAATGGAGTCTGGGTGAAGTGGTAAAGTTGAGAGCATAAGTAAAAATGAAGTTTAAAATGTACACCACTGAAGAAGTTTAGTCTTCGTCCTGTCAGATGGTGGTTCTCCCACCCTACCTAGAAAGAATGCCCTCTTCCTCCCTCAGTATGTTAAGGCACAGAAAAGTTTTTCAGAAACACTGCCAAAGGCACTGGGCACTAACAAAGGTTTTAAAACAGGAACTCTCACACTAGGGAATAGGAAGCATAGTTCAAGCATATTACACACATCTTCATCAATTCTACCGTAGCTCCTCTTCTGAAGGGAACACAAGCGCCCCCCAGAGCACCATGAAGCTTTTCATGAAGCTCTTAGACCCTCCAACTTGTTAATATACATAATCTTGGGCCTTACAAAATACTGTCCTCTTGACTTTTCTTCCTTCTGATCTGTTCATCTCTAACCACCACCAGAATAATTACCCTAGAACATGATGCTTTTACCAAACATTCTACCAGTTGGGAATCTACTGGCGTCTCAGACCTTTGCATGGGCCTCTAACAACCGGCCCTACACTTATTCCTCCGTAATTCACACCACCTGTTTTAACCAGGTCAGTCTCTGTAATGCTCTGTCACAAATGAGCATTTCCAATCATTTTTCGAACTATTTTTTTCTGCCTAGAATGAAAGGAATTTTTCTTCAAGCCAAGTCCTAAACTCCCTGCCTGGTCTAGTCCAATCTTACCTATGTAATGAAACTTCTTACTGGCAAGTTGAACTTTCTGAACGACTGAATCTCAACTCACCCAATTTAACACCTTAAGCAGTGCCTTGTTTTCTCTCTTTATCCAAGATGTTATCCTTACCTCCCCAGCTAGAGTCCTTAAAGATGGCATGTCTGTATGCCCCACTCCACAGCAGTAACTATTTTTATTTTTTTTTAAGATTTTATTTATTTATTTGACAGAGAGAGACAGAGCGAGAGAGGGAACACAAGCAGGGGGAGTGGGAGAGGGAGAAGCAGGCTTCCCGCCGAGCAGGGAGCCCAATGTGGGGCTCGATCCCAGGACGCTGGGATCATGACCCGAGCCGAAGGCAGATTCCTAACAACTGAGCCACGCAGGCGCCCCAGCAGTAACTATTTTTAAAATGCTCACTCTTCTGACTGAAAATGAATTGCTGCGAGGGTGGTCACACACTTCCAGGCAATACCACTGCTGAGAGCCGGAGGCAGGGTAGGAGCAGAAACACCTAATGTGCCAGCCAGAGACTTACATCTAAATGCAATCTGCACCTCCAAGCTACAAAACAACAGAAGCAATAACCCCACGTCAAAAGCACATCAATACTGAGTTACATGTATTACAGGAATAAAGAAAGAATTGCCACTAATTTCCAAATGTAGTCTATCTGGCAGAGGACACAATAAAACCATTACAAAGAAGGTAAAACAAAAAGGACTCAGAAGTAAAACTATATGGCAATAGACAGACAATCACTTCCTAAAACACATAATTCTGTTTATATTTTTCCCCCTCTGGGGCAAAACCTGGCTTCCTACAAAAATCACGATATCGCATTTTTAATAACTTTAAACACTTGTCTACTTCTAAGAAGGGGAACTGAGAGTAAATGACATTATAAACCACAGTCTGTGAAAGCCATAAACGGAATTCCATTCTGCAAGGATGACACACAACCCCGGCCCACAGTGGGAAATGGCCGCTATGGTGGTCTCACCCATGGCCACTGGTATGTCTGTCCAGTTCAAGGCACATTTCTGTGTGCAGATCCCCTCCTCATTGAGCACCACGGTGAGATCATCCTGACCCACAGCCACTTTTCCATCCGCCAGAGGTGCAACTAATGGCTCCAGCTGTTTTCCTGTTGGAAAGAGCTCTTTGATGGACCCTTTTCCATCCACCTATAGGAAGACACAAAGTGAGTCAACCAGCGTTCTCTCGCTAGAGGCATGAACACGGCCTGAAAAATCCAAATAAAACCCCGAACCTACAGAAGCCAATAATATTCCTTGTTTGGCATAAGGAAATATTATGGAGTTTGTTATGACAAATTTTGTCATCACAACATAGAACCAGTTCTCTTTTTCTCTAACACAGAGACAAGCATCTAGCCTGGCAACTAACAATGTCAAGTGCTGGTGAGGATGCAGAGCAACTGGAACTCTCATTCACTGCTGGTGAGAATGCAAAATGGTACAGCCATTTTGTTTGTTGGCTTCTTCTAAAGTTAAATATATACTTACCATACGACCCAATAATCCCATTCCTTAGGCACTTGCTCAAGAGAAATGAAAACTTATGTTTATACCAAAACCTGTACACAAATGTTTATAGCAGCTTTACTCATAATGGCTAAAAATTGGAAACAACTTTGTCCTTAACTGATGAATGGATTAACAAACCATAGTACATCCATACCATGGACCACTACTCAGCCATAAAGAATATAACGACACACACAATACAGATGGATGTCAAATGCATTATGCTAAGTGAAAGAAACCATATTCAAAAGGCTACATACTGTAGGATTCCATTTATATGACATTCTGGAAAAGGCAAAACTATAAGAGATGAAGAATAGATCAGTGATTACTAGAAGTTGGGGCATAGGAAAAGAGGTTGACCAAAGGGGCAGCATGAGGGCATTTTTTGGGTGATGACACTGCTCAGAATCTTGATTGTGGTGGTGGTTACGTGACTCTAAGCATCTATTAGAACTGTACATCAAAAAGAATGAATTTTACTGTCTGATCTAAATGAATAATTTTTGAATAGCTCGGGCCAAACCAAGATTTCCCACCCTCAAAAAGAGGGTGGCAGCATTCAAGGTAGTCAGAGGAAAGAGAGCTTACTCTCCAGCTTCTGGCTCTGTAACCCCAGCCCTCAACAGACTTCTTTCAGCACCTATAGGCCTCACTGCTACTCTGCTCATCAGTCAGCTGGAGAGGAGCGAGTCCTCTATGAGTTTGCAACTCTGATGCTGATAAAATCAGGATATTCCAACAATGTAAATATAGAACAAATATACTAACTAGATAAATAATGAACAGCTAACACGGTGGGGAGTAGGGAAGTGGGGAGAAATGGAGATGGGGGGAGAAAGGCTTCTAGAATTGCCAAGTCTGGAATATGAGAGGGGTATAAGGCTAAGGAATTTGGATTATTCTATGAAATGCATGGTATATCAACCTATTCTACATACAGTATGCATAATAGAGGAGAAAAACCAATGTCATGGATATTTACCACTTAGGTTAAGAAAAAGAGGTTATAAAACAATGTGTATAACATGCTATTTTTGTAAACAGGTGGAAGCTCATCTACCGAAAGTTTAACAGTGATTATTTCTGAGTGAAGGGATTATGGGTGATTTATACTTTCTTTATCTTGCTTATCTATATTTCCTTATTTTTTATATTAACATATGTGGCTTTTGAAATTTAAAAAAGAAGTAAAAATAATTTTTAAAATAAATATACTAAAAGATTTTGGGTTGCAGGAAACTCAAAGTCTTAAAAATACTTAAGTTAATACTCGGGGTGCCTGGGTGGCTCAGGTGGTTAAGCGTCTGCCTTCGGCTCAGGTCATGATCCTGGAGTCCTGGGACCAAGTCCCACATCAGGCTCCCTGCTCAGCGGGGAGCCTGCTTCTCCTTCTCCCTCTGCCTGCCTCTCCCTCTGCTTGTGCTCTCTCTCTCTCTGACAAATAAACAAAATCCTTAAAAAAATAATACTTAAGTTAATACTAAAATTAGTTTATAATTCCTGAGCACTGAAGCCTTAAGATGACATTCCATGGTAATGCTGTTGAATGGAGGCAAGCAGCCCTAATTATCTGTTCCAAAAATTAGGTACAGGATGTGGATAATTCATTATGTAGAGAATTGAGAGTTGATGCTGACTGGCATCAGACATCTATTTGTAGAGATGCTGAGAAGCATAAAAAAAAATAACCAAACATACAAACACAAACCCTGTTATGCCAAAACACCACTTAAGGCAGTCTCTTGACCTGTAGTTCAAATCACGTGATCCTATCCCCCAGGTAAATGGATGATACATGCAAAAGAATAAGTTTTACCCTTATTAGGTAGTAGTCTCTCTTGAAACCCACACAGATAGAATTTTCACACCAGGCCATGGACTTGGGCACATCTGGTACACTAAAGTCCCCCTGAAGAAAGAAAGCAAGAGTTCAAATGGAAAGATGTTAAAAGAAAAAAAAAAAAAAAAAAAACAACAAACTATGACTTTCCTGTTATTCTGCCCCGACTCTGCAAAATCACCCTCATTCTCATCTAAACACAAGTCTGTAAGTGCAAGGCTGGGAAACCACCTGTAACAAAAATTTATGTCACCCATGAACTGGATGACTAGATGCCTTTAGAAAAGATGAAACCCACTTTGAAATAAACCAGTCTGTATAAACGTTGCAGAACTGGATTACCACTGCCTCTGAAGACCAGGAGACTCTGACGAGGCTCCCCTGTACTCACGGCAGAGCCTTCATCCGGAGAGAGCTCCAAGACTGAAGGCCCTGACCTTCAGTATTACTGAAGAGGAAACCTTTCAAGCTTTGGACTTCACCTGCAATTCATGGAATTCCCTGTCCTTCCAGAAGTAGAGCTGCAGCTTCTTTTTCACGGCCACACACATCCGCAGCACCTCCTCACCGGTCTCTGTGTGCTGGGAAGAGACACCCGGAGCAAATGAGGATACGTATGCGATGACTCCATAACTGAGTGACAGCTAAATTCAAGATTTTCTACCTTGAAATGGCTACTAATCTGAAAATCCCCTGTAATACAAAGTCACCCTTGCCAGACAAACTGAATAGAAGAACACCATTTTTCTAAGATGTTCTTAGAAAAAATAGGCTGAGGAGCACTTCCTCCCCAAGGGCTGCCAGCCAAAGACCCCAACCCCAGCAAATCTCTAGGACATTCATAATTCACACAGGAAAATCCCAGGGCAGACCTTCACCTATGTAACCGCTTACTCCTTTTTTTCTTAAATGTTTCTCACTCATGGCTGTCAATACATGCTGGTCAGGGATCAGCATGTGTCAGTGGCCACTTTCAATCTTTTAAGGAGGGAGGAGAAGAGAAAGGTCTAAGCATAAAACAATGCATTGTCGATGTAGACCACAAAGGCTAAAAAGTGATCTAAGCTGAGTAGAAGGGTAAGGCAGATTTTGAATAATGTAAGGATGATGAATTGGCACAAATAAGAAATGTCTTTCTCAAATGACCAAAAAACCCCTATAGACAAAGAATACAATAATATGTTCAGAACAAGGTCAACTTAATGTCCCATTGCTATGTTCGTGATACTGGTTAAGTCTGGATTTCCCCACTAATGGTTTGTCCATGGCAAAGGCTTTTATCGTGGGTTAGTTGGTCTGGTGCTCTAATTAGCACAAACACGGGGAACCCAAATGTTTCCCCTTCAGACCACATACAAAGGGGGAAATTTCTCTAATACAATCCAAAATCAAACACTTTCTCTGGAGTCTCTGCTGGGTTTGCATATCAATGTTATTCTTCCCACCTAATGGTAGGAATAATATAAGAAAGACCCTATTTATTAAAACATGAAGTCAAATTTCATCTTGCCTACACTTACCTGGAGGTCACATGTGAACAGTGAGGCTCCCTTTGCCTTTGAAACCGTAGTGATTTGTTGAAATGTCAGTAAGTCATGGACATAAATGTTATTTTCTGTTTGGAAGGAGGTATAATAACAGTATAAATTATCACAATTCTCTACACACACAAAAATAACTAATGATGAGAAGAACCAAATGGTAAGTGTTGGTTGAAGATGTATCTTCGGTTTCACTAACAATGATTTATTCTGGCCTATTATCAGAATTACATTACAAAATGTTAGAGGTCACTTTTGTTCCTTTAAATTCGGGCTGGCTGAAGCAGAAGAGCTCTCTCGCTACCAAAGCACTCTGTCTTTCTCAAGTCTGGAAATTTGTGATGCAATATTTGTACAAGAATAGACTCTCAAAGCTACTTCCATTAGGAGGCCTCAGCGGAAGAAAGGAAATCCTCTGTGGATTTGGTACAATCCCATGGCAAGGATTTCTTTTCTGGCAAAGCAAGCAAAATAATTTCACTCGGGCCTCCTACCTAGTTTTACTCCTGAAGATTTAGTTACTTTAAATGTTTCTCTCTCCACCTAGAAACTTAGTTTAAAATGATTCTACCATTTGGGCCCTGGGCTGAACAGTACAAAGCATGAGGCAAGTTTCCAGTCCTCTGTTTGTTAAGAAAAGGCCTTGCTGGCTGCCTTCAATTGAATCTATGGCTTTTCAAATGAGGCCTGAATAGTCCAGCCTTGATGTGTCTCTCCCCTATCTCTTGCCACTCTGCCACTCTCCACCACACTTCCTAGGTCTGGCCAGACTCCAGGGCCTCTGCTTAAAATGCTCTGCCTTCCTCTCTCTTCCTGTCAAAATCTTAATCATCCACTAGATGATGTTGTCTTTCCCATTACTAAGATCCACAACATTTTTTATAAATTTCCACTGTAACTTATCACACTGTATCATGATTACTTTCTGTCATTTCAGTCTTCACAATCAGAACATAAATTCAAAGACAGAAACCATGTCTCATTCAACTTGGTATCCCCAATGCCTAGAGCAGAGCTCAATAAATATCTGCTAGATGACTGAATAAATGAATGAATGAATGAATGACACTCCATGGAGAACAGAGCTCAAGTTTATGAGGGATGCTGTTGCCTTTAATACCTGTGTACCCTGCTGTGTCTGGTTTGGAACAGGTCAGTTTCATTGTCTATCAAATTAACCATAAAGAGTGATTAATCAGGTCATAGCTTTTGTTTTTTGACACAGGAGATATAACTGCAACCCCTTTTCTTACCTAACAAGCTGACCAGAATCTTAAACTGGGAAACCACATGGATCTGGAAAAGAACAAATCATTAGACTCAATTAAACATTTCCAACAAGGCTTAACAAATGTTCATTTAAGTACATTACTAAAAAGGGACTAAAGAGTCTATGCCAATGACAGGGATCTGACTGATATTTATGTGCAATCGCAATTTCTGCTCATTATAGAGGATCTCAGGCACATGATGGATGAACCCAGATCCCTGAATAAATGGGAGAACAGACAGTAGAAGATTCAGAGTTAATAAATAATGTTATCAAAGTTCTAGCTTTGACAGGGTCTCATGGAAGTCAAATATTCTTGTAGTTACCACTATCACTGCCTACCTGCTGAATCTTTTTGGAGAAGTTTTTATTGGATTTCTCTAGTGTCACTTCAAACCTGTTGCAACCTATGGAAAAGAAACAAACATTCACAGTTCCAAACATGTAAAAATAACCACAACAAAAAACGCTGCTCCACATTCCTGCAGGAATCTAAAAATTCCTAAAGACTGGAAGCTGGAGATCTACACTAGACAGCTATCTTCACTGAGTACAGGAAGCTGCTTTCAATTCCAATTTTAGAACAGAGGGTTTCATGCACCTTCACTTGGCATTAGCAGAAAGAATCATACCACAGAAATTCACTGAAGCTGCCAAGGTACTTTTGAGTCTGAAAGTCTTATCCTATAAAACAGTACCTTGGCTAAGTGTTTGTAAAAAGTAACAGTCAAATACCAGAGCCCAAGCAATGAAACCCTGCCCGGAGCATCCTTAGATCTAGACCAACTAAAGCCCAGCAGCTACCCTATGTCCTGCATCATGGGACAGAGCAAACACTCAACACTATCCCCTCAGCTAAAGCGATTTAATGCATCTACACTTACTGCTGCTCTCAGGAGATGCTACATCGGTTGGCACTGTTACAAAAAGGGAAGAAAGTGACATACCATAAAAACATGTGATGCCCGCCTTGTGGAGATGACAAAAACATTCAGCCTCAAAAGTCACCAAAAGGTCAAAAAGAGAATAATCATCATAATAATTACAGCAGTTATCACAAACTAACCAATAACTAAGTGCCATGTTCTGGGTTTAAAAATTTATATATATTCCCTATAACCTCACAACTACCCCCAAGAAGTCAGTATTATTATTCCAATTTCGTATGTGAGGGACCTGACAGGTCAAGTAGTTAGGTAGCCATCAGGGAGAGACAGCCCAGAAGCAAACTTGGGGCCTACTGTAAAGCCCGTGTGCTGAGCCGACACCCTGCCACCTGCCTCCCAGCTTGTGAAGAGACTGTTCACACTGCTGACCCCAAGCTGCTCCCCACAGCTAGTGTGGTCCATGGCTCAGAAGTCTGTGGAGCGTCTCCGAGGCAACCACAAGGGCCCATGCCACCAAAGCTGGTCTTACTTCTTCCACATGTCCCTCAGCAGAGGAGATGAAGGGGCTCTGGAGTTGCGGGAAATTCAGAAACATGCCCTGTATTCTGCCATTATATTTCACAAGAAAAAAAAATTCAGCCACTTCCTGCTTGATAAACAGTTCTGTATCTGAAAAGGGCTTTATTATTACTTCCAACAATTCTCTTCATAAGTAGAATTATCTAGGACTGAGATTCTCAAACTTTGTGGTGTCAGGATTCCTTCACAGCCTTAAAAATTATTGAGAATCCCGGGGCGCCTGGGTGGCTCAGTCGTTAAGCGTCTGCCTTCGGCTCAGGTCACAATCTCTGGGTCCTGTGATCGAGCCCCGCGTCGGGCTCCCTGCTCTGCCGGAAGCCTGCTTCTCCCTCTCCCACTCCCCCTGCTTGTGTTCCCTCTCTCGCTGTCTCTCTCTCTCTGTCAAATAAACAGAAAAATTTTTTAAGAAATTATTGAGAATCCCAAAACTCTAACATGGGTTGTAGTTATCAATGTATACCACAGTAGAAATTAAGACTGAGAAAATTTTAAAATGTATATTTATTAACTCATTTTTAAATATTAGTGAACTTAGTTTTGACCTGGTAAACCTTCTGAAAGGATCCTGGGGACCCCGTGGGGTCTATAGACCACACTTTGAGAACTACTGCTCTAAGGTGACGGCACCACTGAAGTAAACCTGAAACTGTTAAGACATTTGATGTGAGCTAATCTAACACCTCTGTTTAAGAGAGGAGTAAAATGAGGCCTAGAGGCATTTCTGAGCTCAAAGAAGATGACTCACATCTGATCCCAAGTCCCCTTAATTCCAGCCTCTCCATGACATCTTATTATCCTCTCTCTTTCCTCAGAAAGACAGTCTGGTTGCAGCCCTATTTAGGTTTGGAATATCTCAAACTTAGAAACCAAGTTAGTTCTATGGCTGATTCATGGAGGCCCAAGTCTATTTCTAGGGCCATAAACAGGCGAGAGCTGAGCCAGAACTGAACTGTTCTCTAAGGGTATAGGGAGAAGTCAACTTTCTGATCAGAGCTTGATTCCCAATTGTCTAAGGCCGGTGGCACTGCTACTGAAGTTACCTATGCAGAAATTGAGCCCCAGGAATTAAGGTCTCAAAAGTCACATGGTGAACTCATCACATGGCATGGAATAATCACCAACAAAGTTCCAAGTCAGATTAGCACTAACATTACCAGTTTGAGTCTATACTGTGTTGAGATTTACTCTTATAGTCTAGTTTTCAATTCCCTACCATTTATATAGCAATGACCTATCAAACAAATCACGTTACCTTGGTATTTAGTATTTGATGCTACAAAGAACTGCTTATCTACTGGAGTAAAGAATATTAAGCTCTCTTATCTCCCTGCCCTGCACAGTATCTGAGCCTATGGTGGATAGTCAAATCATGGTTGTCAAATGCTGAGTAAAATCCAAGGCAAGCTTAATTTTTAAATTACAGTCTAATAGGTGTCACAGAATGGAAATATTCTGGCCCTGAGAACTAAAAATTTACAGCAAGGGCAAGCAAAGTACTGCCCCAGGGCCAAATCCAGCCCTCAACATGTCTTTACAAATAAAGTTTTGTTGGAACCCAGACACGCCACTCCTTTGCACGCAGTCTATGGCTGCTTTTGGCTAAAATAGCAAAGTTGGTAGTCACAACAGAGATCTCAGAGCTTACAAAGCCTAAACTGTTTATTTTTTTGGCCCTTTTGGGAACAAGTTTACCAACCCGATTTAAAGGAAAGTTGAAAAACTTAGAAATGAAATACACCCTCTGCTTTGACTTCTGGTTTCTCTTTCTGACCAGGTGCCTTCCTCTTTCCTTATTCCACCGGTGATGGGTAGTAGAATAGGTCCCCCCAAAATATGCCACTTTGGGATAAGGATTATTTTGAGCTGAAGGGAACTGAGAAGAAGTAGATAAAGAAAGGCTCTCTCCCTACCTCTAATTTGCCTAAAAATAGAACATACATTTACAAAGGTGTCCCTCCTCCCCTCTCTACCACGGACAGAATTTAATCAGCGGAGACAGCTCTAGACCCTCATCAGCCCAGAGAGGACACCAGAGCAATCTATTAACAAACTTTACTTACTCATCCTTATTCCGTTAGTTCCCCCATGTGTCTGCCTTCTAACAATTTGCCATCCTAGAAACTCAAAGTCCTTTTCCTTTGTCTTATCCCTTCTCTAAAAATTTGTTGTTCATTTGTTAAGATGTTATATAAGCCCAAATTCCAACCACCCCTTTGAGTTACCCATCACTGAGTGTTCCCATGTGTATGTGTAATACACATGTAAATACTTGTTTGTTTTTCCCCTGTTAATCTGTCTTTTGTCAGTCCAATTTACTTACATGTTCCCACCCAAGGAACCTAAAATGGGTAGAAGGAAATTGTCCCCACATGCCCTAGAAAGATGTCCTTTTTTCCCATGTTACCCTTGCTCCAGGCTCCACTCTTACCTTAAGCTATTTACTACAGAAAGTTTATTGGGTTGAAAGTTATGAAATTTATTTTTTTCTAATATAGTCAAATAATGACAATTTCATACGGTTTAACACACTCTGGCATTAACAGCAGATTTCTCCAGACTGGAGCTCCAAGGTATATTATCCAAACACATCAATTTTCCATAAAGAGAACATAGAAATAAGATCACAAAAAGGAAGTGAGGTGCTTTTTCTCCCCCAACAGAAGAAACCCTAACAAAATAAATTTCAAATACTTTAGTTATCATTCTACATTTTTACTGATGAAGTCACATTTGATTGGAGCTTTACTTTTCAAAGTCCTTGCATCTGACCCCAACAATTTTATGAGACAGACAGTTTATAGAAGAGGAAAATGACATTGGAATGGACCTACTCAGTCATTCGGCCAAGGAGAAGGAAAGCTGGGCTCAAACCCAGGCCTCCTCTCTCCTAGTCCACCCCTCACAAGTTAACAAAAGTTGTTAAATCAATGGTTCCTAATTTTGTTTCTTACTACCACATCATTTACACAGAAATCTTATTCGCATCAGTAGTATGTCTTATTTCTGACAGTGAGTCTCCTAGAAGCAAGGAGGGGAGGAACACTCAACCTCACCTACCAGATCAGGATAGGGGAATAGACTCTGAAAAAAAAAAAAAAACCTAGAGATTTTCTCATGCTTCTCCCCACTTTCCCACTGTACTCCTTTCAACCCCAATCATTTTTAATGGCCCAGGAATCACTGATTTCACAGCTGTATACTAGCTGACTATCACAGTTTTTTGCCTGAGTAATAAGTCACCTCTCTCTTGACGCTGGAGAGCTGCCACTTACCAGCGTCCTTCCGGATCCTATAGAGAAGAAGATGTCCTTGTTTGGTGCCAACAAGAAGCCATTCCTCTGGAAGAGAAAAGAGTGATGAGAAAGGTCAATCAGCTTTAGTTAAAACCCTATTTCTTGAGCTGGGGTTTGTAATCAGAAATCAAAGGGTCAAGAAAATGAACTGCTTTTGATAGCTGGTGTTTTGCAAAGCTAAGGAATATTTATATTCAAGAAATGTTTGAGAACCAACCCATCAAAAAAGTATCATCACTGACCCATTACTGATGCAAAATATCCCTGCCTTCAGTGTTTCAAAATTAAACTGACCAAAAATAGGATGAAAATTTATAAAATTATAAAATGGATAGTGTAAACATGAAACTAGGAAACTAATATCAGAAACAAAACTAAATGACATCCTTTAAAGGTTTAATGCTTTTACTTCAGGGAAAATAAGAAGTGCCAAGAATTCATCATTTTAAAAGATGGTCTAGCAGATAAAAAACAAGTGTTGACAAAGAAATGAAGAAATTGGAACCCTCACACGTTGTTGGCAGGAATATAAAATGGTGCGGTCACTCTGGAAAACCGTCTGGTTGTTCCTCAAAAGATTATACAGAGTTGTCATATGACCCAGCAATTCTACCCCTGGGCATATACACAAAAGAAATGAAAACATATGCCCACACAAAAACTTGTACACAAATGTTCAGAGCGGCAGCATCTGTAACAGCCAAAAGGTAGAAACAACCCACATGTCCATCAACTGATGAATGGATAAACAAAATGTGGCAAATCCATACAATGGAATATTAGCCAGCCAGTAAAAGGAACAAAGTGCTAATACATGCTATAATAGGGACGAACCTGATATTATGCTAAATGAAAGAAGCCAGACAAAAAAGGCTACATTATGATTCTATTTATATGAAATATCAGAATAGTCAAATCTATAGAGACAAAAAGATTAGTGGCTACCTAAGGTTGGTGGGTTTACAGGAAAATGGGGGAATAAATACTAACGGGTATGGGGTTTTTTTTAGGGTGATGAAAATGTTCTAAAATTGTGGCAATACTTGGACAACTCTGTGAATGTACTAAAAACCACTTAACAGTACACTTTAACTGGGTGAATTGTATGATAGGTGAATTACATCTCAATAAAGCTCTTATAAAAAAAAAAGAGAGAGAGAGATGGTCTAGGCCAGTGGTTCTTTGGTATGTATCAGAATTATTTGAGGATTTGTTAAAACAGATTGCTGGGCCCTGCCCTCAGTTTCTGATTCAGTAGGTCTTGCAATGGGCCTGAAAACTTCCATTTCTAACAAGTTCCCAGGTGATGCTAATGCTGTTTCAAGGACTACATTTTGGGAGACACTGGTCTATGCTAAAAGAGGCTCCAAAAAGGGTTTAAATAATTACCCTGATAGATCTGTATTAACTCATTAAGGGAAGTTAAGCATGTACAGACACTTCTGAGCTTTTGGATAGTGTAAAAGGTCATTCATCCCTTGTATAAACTCTCTTGATCGTCTACAAGATAAAATATTGGATAATGGTACAAACTGTTAACTTTATTGAGCATGTATTGCGCTCCAGGAAATGCTAAGCACATATCATATGTTACTTCATTAATCCTCACAACTATCCTTTGAGGTATGTTCTTCTTATAAATCCCCATTTTATAGATGAGGAAGTTGAGGCCTAGGGGATAAGTAATTTGTCCAGAGTCATACATGGAGGAAGATGTGTGTGGAAGCGTCAGGATGTAACCACAAGCTGTGATGCGATGTGATTACGAAGGCATCCTATGTCAAAAGAATGGGTGTTGGCCAGAGGTTGTCTGAAAGGCACTGGTTGTATTTATAAAAACAGGTCAGAAGCCTGTTTTTCCAGGTTGATGTCCTTAGTCTTCCAGAAAAATATAGTGATTCTGACTTCTTTCGTGTTTTAAAGCAAAGGCAGGACACAGAAAGTAAGACAGTATGTGCTCTTCATGACATAAGAGAAATGAGAAATAACACTAGCTCTAAAGGAAGGTTGGAACACTACATCAAAAACTAATGATGTAATGTATGGTGATTAACATAACATAATAAAAATAAATAAATAAATAAACGAAGGTTGGAGATTTATGTTGGAGCAGAACATAGAAAGCAAAAGAAGCAAGGTTGGAGATTTATGTTGGAGCAGAACGTAGAAAGCAAAAGAAGCAAGTTCACAATGCTTGCTTTGTAAAAGATACTGTGCTTAGAGTTCTACTTATAGATATCACTGTATTGAGCAACTGGGAATACTGAAGTTGATTTTCAGGACACCCACTGCTATTTCAGATATAAATAAAATGAGGTAGAAATTTTTTTAACTCGCTTGTAACATACATAAGAATCTATAACCAAAAGGCCAAAAGAATACTCACCATCTTCCCCATTCTTTCCTCCCTACTCTGCTCCCCAAATCCCTACCAGCTCCTGTTTTTCTCTTTTAACAGCCTCATCTTAACACTCAGGTCTGCAAGGCCTATCAATTTTACCTCTACAAGGTACCTCACAACAGCCATATCCCAGTCCCTCCAGGGACCCCTGTGATGGCCTCAACTGCTCTCACTATACGTGTTCTTCCACGTTTGCTGTACGTTTCTTAGAGCACGTCTGTGATTCTGTCACACTGGGGCTTAAATCCTCATGAAGCTGCACTACCAAAATATGAAGTCAAACTCATAAGCATGACATTCAAGGGTTACTTGCCAATAGATGTTTCTTATCAAATGTCTATTGGTCAGAAAACAGAATCAGACAAATTCATTAAAATTAAAAAAATTTTTAATTGAGGTTTTATTTAACCCTTTTCACATTTTCATTTGAAGGTGCTGAGGAAAAAATGCATTTATCATACATGTAAAGTATTGTAACAACTTTCCTTTAAATAGTAAAAGCACCACATACACGTTCCTAATCCTCACACTCCCAAGGGAAAACAGCGCATCACCCCAGATGCACTAATGGCACACAACCTTGAAGAGACTTGCTTTGGTTAGAGAAGTCAGGGGCGGGGGTGGGGGGGGTGCGGCGCCTGGGTGGCTCAGTCGATTAAGGTCTGCCTTCGGCTCAAGTCCCGGGATCGAGCCCCGCATAGGCTCCCTGCTTACTGGAGAGCCTGCTTCTCCATCTGCCCCTCACCCACCTACTCCTGCTCTCTCTCTATCTCTGAAATAAATACATAAAATCTTTGAGAAAAAAAATTAATTAAAAAAAAGTCAGTGGGGGCTCGGGTGACCAGAGGACCCGACCCATGTTGGGCCTCCACATTCTATGACATGTCATCATATAATATAATCATGGATACAAAACACAGAACGAGAGACTTGCAGAGCTGACACAGAGTGGGGTAGACAGTCCCTTCTGAGATTCAACACAGCAAATCAGAAAGTGGAACACACTACAAAAACGGTGTAGTCTGTGGGTAACACATATATAAACAAATGTGAATCAGCCCTAGAGAATTCCTGACAGCCTAATCCTGAGCCACAAGGTTGGACTTTATTCCTCCTGCAAAGTGAGTAGGTGCTGGGCCATCCTGCTCATAATTACCCTAATGAAGCTCCGTTGTCCAACAGTACAACCTAGTCCAAGCTCATGTGATGAACAATTCCATCCCTGGCCCAATGCTGACCACTGCAGGGAATACAGAAATGAAAAAGGTAGTGGTCACTTCCCTTTTCTGGGTCATAGGGCAAAGAACAGTGTTCCTTAAAGCATAAGCCTTTTTAGCTGCATCCAAATCACCTGAACTTATTAAAAAATGCACATTCCTGAGTGCTGTTCTCAGAGATTCTGACACAATAATTCTGTAGTGGTGACCTGAAATCTGCATTTTTTTAAATTCAATTTTTTAATTATTTGATGCATTTAAGTAGTTTCAACATTAAAACTGTGGGAAGTCTGGCTTCCATCCTTGTCCACTCTCCCTGTTTTCTCCCTCTGCTATAGGCAACCATCTTAGTCCTTTTTATCCTACCATTTCTTTGGAAAATAGAATGATTGTGTAGACACACATACAGATACACATACATACAAACATCTGCATTTTTTTTTTACAGGTTCTGAATATATATTAAAGTTTGGGAACCAGGGTCCAGAATCAGACATGATTTACTGGATATGTGACCTTAGAAAAATTACTTAAATTCTCAGGTTATTCCTCTGCAAAATGGAGTTATTATTTCATAAAAGTTTAATAAAGATTAGTGCTCAATAAATGGAAACTATTACTATTAATATCATCATTTATTCATTCATTCATTCATTCATTCAACAGAAAGATTTAATGAATACCCATTATAAGGAACTATTCTAGGAACTACAAATAAAGCAATGTACAAAACAAAGCTCCTGCTCTGAAGAAATTTTCTAATATGGAGACAATAATATAACATAAAATAGCATTAGGCAGCAATCCATGAGAAGAAGAAAGACTAGGCTGAGGAAGAGAATAGCACCTTGTCTTTTATATAGCATCGTTAGGGAAGGTCTTGTTGATTTATGTGACATTTCAGCAGACATCTGAAGGAAATGAGGAATGAGGCATGTAATATTTAGAGCAAAAGAGTGCCAGGCGGAGGAAAAGAACAAGTGCAGAAGCCCCGAGGTAGGTACATGCTTTGTGTGTTATGGAACAAGGAAGACTGTGTGACTAGTAGGAGAATGGAGCAAGGGGTAAGAGCATAGATGGGGTAGATGAGGGGAAGTAACCATAGGCCTGATTATGTCAGATGTAGAAAGCACAGCAAGGACTTTGGAACTTACTCTAGTTGTGACAGGAAGCTATGAAGGGTTCTGAGTAGAGGAGAGATGCGATCAGATTAAGTTTTCAAGGGATCACTGTTCCTCTGTGTGTATAAAAGATTGAAAGTGGCACAATGACAAACAAACGGTGATCAGAGGACTACTACAGTAATTCAGATGAGAGAAGTGGTGCTTTCATCAGAACAGAAATAGTGCAGATGGAGAGAAGTGACTGGATTCTAGACTTATTCTGGAGGTGGAGCAGACAAGATTTGCATATGGACTGGATGTGGTGTATAAGAGAAATGAAGAATGATTCCAAAATCATCAGCAAAATGGGTAAACAGAAATGTCATTTGCTGAGATGTGGGATACAGGGGGACAAGCATGTTTTGGGAGAGTGGAATCAAGAACCATTAAGGCCATGCTATTAGACATCCATATGAAGGTGCAGAAAAAGCAGCTGGATTCTACAACTCTGGAGTTTAGGGAGAAGTCATCATCAGTATCCTCATTTCCATTTCCCAAGAGATGGATTATGGTGTGTCTCAAATATTGTCTAGCCCTGCATGATCTGGCTTCAGAAGGTTCCTGGATGAATTTTAGGTAAAAGGGGTAACAACTAGATATAGCAACATTCACTGCTGCTTAAGTCCAGAAACAGTTTTGAGTCAAGAGGTGGTAAATAGCCTCTTGTAGCCCAATACCTACCATAGCATCCTAGAAGATAATAAGCATTTCTCATGTAGGGCGGGAGATCAAGGTAGACAGAGGTACCTAGCATTTCCAAACTATCTTTCCGAAAAGCTCAAGTACAGGGAATCTTTACTGTGACAAAGTGGATTGGTGAGAGGCTGAAATACATGTACTATTAGTTCCATAGGGTATCAGTCAAGGATTCTGGCAAGCTAAGCAAAGCACTGTAAGCAGCTGCATTCACCCTTTCCAGAAGCGTATGTCCTAGGCTGAGGTGGGTACCCCTCCTCCATGTTTCTATAATAGGCAGCATATGACTCCAGTATCATTTATCTTGTATCATAATCTGTTCCTATGACTTTGTCCCTCACTGTGTGTCCTAGGAGCGCAGGCACTGTTTCTTACTCACCCTTTTATCCTCGTCTTTAGCAGAGAACCTGGTCCATATAAGCATTTAATACATATTTGATGAAGAATTAGGGAAATGTGTCCCTTTGTGCAGTGTCAAGTCTTTCATTTTTTAAATTTCTTTTCTCCTCTATTTAAATTTTTGCTGAGCATTTAATAACAGAAAATGGAGGTTTTCTTGAGATATCTGGAGGAAGCAAGGTTCTCTCCTTAACCCAAGGGACTAGCACAGCTTACTGTGGGGGTGTGATTTTAAAGAAGCCCAGGGTTGCTAGAGGCAAGATTGTGCACATTAACATGAAGAGCTGTAGAGAAAGCACCCTACTGAAAAGGCTGTGAGGAAGTCTGCAAGACTGCCTGGGTGGCAATGTCCGTAAGTGATGCAGAAGATGCCAGCCACCACCAGATTCCACCAGGCCCATCTTGGGTACCTAACTCAGTATAAGATCTGATCAAGAGTTCTGAACCACCTTTTTATGGCCCTTGATTTCTAGCAACTGGACATTAACAAGAAAGACTGTTTGGTCTTTCGTGACTGTTATCAGACACAACCACGCTAAGAGCATAATGTTCATAATTAAGAGTCAAGGTTTAGACCCCTGAAACCATTTGTATTCTAGAGCATACAAGAGATGCCAGACCCTGCTTTCTGTACTGGCCAATCCCAAGAGGATTACACAAATTTTTAATAGGTTAGGTTTCATGACAGCCTCAAATGATGCTCTTCTACCTACATAGTTAGGTAGCTTGAGCACTTTGAACATAAGGCAATCAACCACTTGGCTAGACTGAGTTTAGAACAACAACGTGAGTTACCTACAGTAATGAGAAGTAAACGATGAGTGATCACTAAGGGAAAAAAGGCATATGGTGTTAACGCATTTAGTGCCCCCCAAATAGTGTTGCTTTTCATCTAGAAAACAACAGAATCATCTGGACAAGTCAGGCCCCGGGCAAGTTGAAAACTCCCCAGTGCCTGCCCCTCCAAACTGAAGACTTATTGGGAATCGAAAGGAGCCAAAGCTGAGCAGTCAATAAGAAAATCTCTACCGAAAGCAAGAGTCGTACCTAAAATGACTGGGTCCCTGAGGATTGCCCAAACAGTCCCACTGCGCTCGCTGTCTACAATACTATGCCCTCCCTCATTCCAGGTTTCTTTCGGACAGAGTCCGACCGGAGTTCATACAGTCAGATGCCTGTCCACTTTCCCAGCCTTGTGAAAGGTCGGAACAGCTTCTGCGCTGACCCCGCCTCGGCCCCTCGGGCCCTCAGCTCACCCCAGGCAGCCAGACAGTCGATCTGCAGAGGCAGCTTTTCTAGTATTGGCACTGGCTCGAAGGCGTCGTGCATGGCGGCGAGCAGTCACCACAGCAGTCTCACCCGGAATGGGCCGGGTCGGTCCTGGGCCGGGAACCAGCCCAGTTAAAGGGCCAACCGTGAGGCTGGACCGAGACCCTAGCTACAGGCCGTACGACAACACAGCCATCAACACCGGACTTCCTGCCGGGCTAAACCCGCCTCTTCCGCAGAAGCCCCGCCCCTTCCGCCCCAGCGCCTTTGAGGAATGCGCCGGCGCTTGGGTCCCCGCCTTCTCCCGGGATCCAAGTCACGGAGCCGACTAGCGATATAGGATTTAACAAAAAAGGGGGGAAAAAAATCTTACGACTGTCTCAGGCAGCGAATTTGGGCTTTGGCTTGCTAGCCAGGATGGAGATCTGCCATTTAGGAAATTAGCTGTGACGTTTAAAAAAACAAAGCCTCTGGAGATTATCTGCAAAAAGATGGTAGTGTTCCGCACTAACGTAGCGTTGTGGGCGCTTAGCAATTCCTGACCCACTCTATAAACACCCAGTAAATGGTGGTTTTTGCATTACCATTATAATCTCAACCAGTTCAAGTATCTTACCCTTTTTTAAAGGTTGTTCTACGGCAGTAGTTCTCAAAGTTGATCCCTACACCAGTAGCATCACCACCACCTGGGAACTTGTTAGAAATGCAGTCTCAGGCCTCATTCCTGCCCTACCGAATCAGAGTATCTGGAGTTGGGGGGTTCAGCAGTTTGTGTTTTAGTAAGTCCCCAAAGTGAGTCCATGCACTTTAAAATTTGAAAACCACCGCAATGAGGTGAATATGGCAACTCCACCCCCCCACTGCCCCCACAGGAAATAGGAGGTAAGTCATAAAAGTAAGCATTTGGATCTAAAGCAAAAATGTTAATGAAAAAAGGGGTGAGTCTATGATAAGAAGTAAAAAAAATGGCCTTGGTCAGTTTATTTATTACCCCCTCCCTCACTTCATTTTTATACAAGGCAGTTTCTTCACTTGTAAATTAGGATAGTTGTCCCATCTTTACCAAATGCTATGTCTGATAATCCGGTGAAATATTTTCAAGGTGTTAATACTAACACAAAAATTGCTAAATAAATCAAGTGTTGTGGCTGATTTTCACCACAGAAAATGAACACCTTGAAAATTTAGGATTGCCAGCTGCTGTCCTCAAGGAAGGCCTAATACCTAATAGTTTCAGGCCCAAGGACTAAGAACTAAATAGATCAACATAATACTATAAATTACTTCAGAACCAGTTTTAAGAAATAATACACTATATCTAATCACAGTGACATAACCCATTAAGAGAAAACAGAATTATCAAGTCCCAGCCTACATAATTTACTATACACTCCTGCTTAGCACAATATGATTTTTTCCCTAGCCTAAAGTCAACATCTACCCACCGTCAGAAAATATTTGACCAACTATCTTGCTGCATTATAACTATTTTTCACTTGCTAAGTTTCAGTATGGAAGAACAGAAGCACACAATAGTACCAATAGCCTTTTGCTAGTGGGTTAACCCGAGAATATAGTCAGTTCTTCATATTGTTCCTTAGATATATTGCCCAGGTGATTTTTTTTTTTTTTAAATCACCACAGCAAACAGCTATAGAGAGATGTTAAATAAATGTAAACACTTTCACTATTTTATGAGTTAGTAAAGACTGCGGTCATGTGGTCCCTGGTTTCACAATAAGATGATGTAGAACAAAAACCATGGAAGGAAAATTCCCACAAGAGTTTAGGAGGAAGAAGGGTCTTTAGAGGCAAGTCCGAAAGAAAATGAGGAAAATATATTAATTTTGTTAAGACTTTTTTATATTAAAAAGTGGCATGAACTTTCTACGTAGAACAAAAATCTTGGGAAGGCAAAATTGGACAAAACCATTAAAACAGAAATATAGTGCTTCAAATGAATCCCATCACCTTGTGATGTCTCTTATAAACAGTCTCTAAACCAACACCAGGTATAAGAACAGTCAATCCTAAAGAATGAGCAGCAGTCCAGGGCCTCCACACTACTTCATGCAGGAAAAACTGTTTCAATTAAGCCAGAAGGACCTGTTTCCTTTGTATTAGCTCCTGCTTAAGCATTACAGTTCCTTTAGCAGGGCGCTCACTCACAAGCACTTAGATGGAGTGCCTCTTTGCATCTAGTGCAACACCCAGTGAATGGCATGAAGGCAAACAAAGCATTGCCTAGCATTCTGCAATGCCGCTGCCCTTGGAGGCTTACAAAACAGTAGTTAAAAGTTCTGGAGTGTGCACCACATTGCCAGCAATGGGATGTGTCACAATAGCAGATGTCAAGAGTTAAGCTAATATTTCTCTCTAAAGTACATCTGAAATAGAAAAATCTTTAATATACACCATTTGTAAACAAAATTGCACTTGATTTTTTTTAAATGATCTGAATCATACTGTAACAGGTTTCTTTCTTGCACACTCTTCTTTTTGTTCTAAATCATTGATAGAACCATGGCTCCTTAACTCAGGATTTTTTTTTGTCTCCAAACTACCTCTGCAAGAAGTCTTGGCTTCTCAGGAAACGGAAAAATAATTAACAATTTCCCCCATCACCTATGTAACTCCCTAAATAAATAAAAATTATAGGAAGTTGCTCCTGGAGATTACATATTATGGCGTTGACGTCATAGTTCTTTAGAAGATGTTAAACTTTTTAGTTTGATAGATTAAACAATTTAAACATTATAGAAGGCTCAGGAACAACACACATAAGTTGCATAAACATCCATGTCTGGGTGTGGGAAGAAAAGGGGCATCAATGTTGTAAATAAAACACTTGTAGATTTTTCTCATCCTATGAACTTGTTTTCAGTAAGATGTTCTCCTTGTTCTGACACCTCTCACCAGCTCCAATGCACAAAGGTCAAGGAAGAGATCAGGTTTCACTGCCTCCTTTAATTCCATGGAGGAGTGTAGAAGATTAACACAGAAGCTGATCTCTTCCCAGATATTGCCCATCTTCAACTGCACATCTTCCCATTTTTTCTTACTCCATTTTGGACCTTTCAAAGTGTGTGATCATTCGTTCCTAAGGAAAAAAGAAAAAGTTTTTTCTAAGCATTTTAAATGGTCTACATTCCAAATATCTTCTACAAAGATGACACACACACATTTCCCACAAGTACTTTTGTTTATGTCCATTAAACAGTTAGATACGGTTCCTAACTGGCGTGCCTGGGTGGCTCAGTTGGTTAAGCATCCAACTCTTAATTTCGGCTCAGGTCATGATCTCAGGGCTGTGAGATCAAGCCCTACTTCAGGCTCCATACTGGGTGTGGAGCCTGCTTAGGATTCTCTCCCCACCCACCCCCCCCTCTCTTGCCACCACACCCCACTTGCACTGTAGGAAAGGAAAGGAAAGGGAAAGGGGAAGGGGGAAGGGAAGGGGGAAGGGAAGGGCGAAGGGAAGGGGGAAGGAAGGAAAGAAAGAAAGAAAGAAACAGAGGGAGAGGGAGAGAGGGAGAGAGAGAGAGAGAGAGAGAGAGAAAGAGAGAAAGAGAAAGAGAGAAAGAAAGAGAGAAAGAGAGAAAGAAAGAAAGAAAAAGAAAGAAAGAAAGAAAGAAAGAAAGAAAGAAAGAAAGAAAGAAAGAAAGAAAGAAAGAAAGAAAAAAGAAAGAAATGGTTCCTAACTATCTGTGAAGATTTTGAAATATAAGATGTCCAGGCCCTACCCAAGATTAACTGAATCAAAATCTCTAGGTTTCTGGACATTAAATCACAGATCAAAAGAAACTATGTATTTGAGTCAAAGAAAATGAATAAATAAATATCTACTTAAGATTAAACTTAAATGAAAATGTGTACCTCCTCTGATTCACGAATTTAACTTGAAGAAAAAGTCAAGGATGTGGACAAAGATTTAGCCAGAAACATTTCTACTGCAAAACTCAAAATTATGACAAAATAGTAGAAAGAATTAAATGTCCAAAGATACAGGACTGCATAAACAAAATTATGGTATATCCTTATAATAAAATATTACATATTCATTAAAATTACATTTGATTAAAAAAAAGCTCTAGAGATCTGTTGTATACAACAACGTGCATATAGTTAACACTTTGCACTTAAGAATAATGAGGATGGTAGATTTTATGTATTTTCAGTTTTTTTTAAAAAGCATGTTAAGGCAGAGCCTGGGTGGCTCAGTAGTTAAGCGTCTGCCTTAGGCTCGGGTCATGATCCCAGGGTCCTGGGATCGAGCCCGCATCGGGCTCCCTGCTCTGCGGGAAGCCTGCTTCTCCCTCTCCCACTCCCCCTGCTTGTGTTCCCTCTCTCGCTGTGTCTCTGTCAAATAAATGAATAAAATCTTAAAAATACCACCCAGACGCCCCAAAAATAAAAAGCATGTTAAGAGGCATCTGGGTGGCTCAGTCTGTTGAGCATCCAAATCTTGGTTTTGGCTTAGGCCATGATCTCTGGGTCATGAGATTGAGCCCCATGTCAGGTTCTGCGCTCAATGGGGAATCTGCTTGAGATTCTCTCTCCCTCTCCCTCAGCCCCTCCCCCGACTCATGCTCTTTCTAAAAATAAATAAATCTAAAAAAATTAAAAAATAAAAAGCAGGTTAAAAATTATGTCTGATTAGAAAATAGTACTTAGGGGTCCCTGGGTGGTTCAGTCGGTTAAGCGTCTGCCTTCGGATCAGGTCATGATCCCAGGGTCCTGGAATTGAGCCCCATGTTGGGCTCCCTGCTCAGTGGGGAGTCTGCTTCTCTCTCTCCCTCTGCCCGTCCCCCCCCCACTCATGCTCACAAGCAAGCTCGTTCTCACTCTCTCAAATAAAATCTTAAAATAGTATTTATAGTATGCCATTTCAATTAAGAAAATTAATGTACTACCATTAAATTTCTTTTCTTATGTAATTTTTTTTACCTTAGAGTTAATATTTTTCATTTTTGTTTTGCTTCATTTGCTAAAAGTACGTATCACAAATTTATACTGAACTCTGACAGAACTGTAAATATATTTTCAAAATGATCAATTACATCAGCTAATCTATCCTTTTCACTTTTTTTCTTAGAACTACTCCTCCTGAAGCTCTCTGGTCTGCTCCATTGTGGACTGGATGCTCTCCAAGACTGTTGCCCAGCTATCACTCTTGGAGTTTCTTACATCATCATCCTGGGAATTTATCCTTACCTCTCTGTTGGACCCTTATTTCCTGGATCCCAAGTCTTTTTCTTTTTAGTTCTCTCATTTTGTAAAGAACACTTTCTACTCCTTTTTTGAGAATGCACACATAGTATTTTATTTCCTGCATGACTAAAAACATCTTTATTTTACCCTCATATCAACAGTTTAGTTGAATATACAATTCTAGGTTGAAAATAATTTTCCTTACAAATCAAAGACATTGTTCTATTATGTTCTAAATTGCAAAGTTGAGGCTGGAGAGTCTGATGCCATTTTGATTCCTGGTCCTTTAAAACTTGTTTCTCTTATAATTCATTTAAGTTCTTATTCAGTTCTTGAAAGGTTTTCACACAGGGAAATATGAACAGATGGGTGAAGTCAATACCACCAAAAATACTATAATAAACCTGTATTGCCATGAATGGCCCAACGGGGTTTTACATACTCAGCCTTCTCTGCCTGAAATATAGCAGTGGCTGGAGAGCTAAAGTCACAGGGAAGCCCCGAGGGCAAACTATTAGCAGACGCCCTCAAGAGGGAGATTTGGGAACTGCAGAATACACCATAGAAAGCAAAGTGTTACAAAGAAAGGTAAGTTTAATTCTGCACGATAGAGTTCTCAGTTATTTCAATGCACAGAACTGCTAAGGAATTTGACATTGTGTGCTACATCACACAGCAGGTCAGTGGGAAATGAACAATCATTTTTTAGCAGCCAATCCAAAACAGTGAGTTAGAATCAGGCAGATGCTTTCAAAGGGTTTTCTAAAATCAAGAAGGTCTAGAATAACCTAATATTCAGAACGAAAGACATGTCCTCCAGTCTGATCATATAACTTAGGAAAAGAAATAGGGGACGTGTATAGAAAGGAAACATTCTTGAATATCTGAGTTCTCATCTTAGTATTTCTATTCTCATCCTTTTTCAACTATACCAACTATAGTTCTTCAGGGCACTACTGAGTCAAATAAAATTCCCCTGAACAAAGGACCTATGATTTCCTATTAAATCATCAGACCCACAGTTTATGCACATGATTTGATTACTAACCTCATCTGAATCCAAAAGGGCTGGAAGTGCTCTGCAGAGAGAAAAACACCAAAATGAACAACATAAAGTCATAAATAGTTCATAAAGGAAAGAATTATGAATACAATTTAAAGCCTTTTTTATAATTATCTAGGATCTGCATCTTATTAATGGCCATTTCAGGGGAATAAAAGCATATACAAAAACAGAAGGTTACTGGAATTGTACAGAAAACAAACATGTTCTGCATTGTGACAGGGCCAATGTTTAATTAAAAACAGTCATGGGAAGGAACTAAAAAATTCCAAAGAATTCTCCCAATGATTTTGGGAAGATGTATTACAGCTAAATCTTTCTAAGCAGAAATGTCATCTGAACAATCCTGATTACTTTTGGTTGTATATCATTTGTAATTTTTATTTAACATCTTTTTAACATTTTTAATATTCTTTAATTTAAATAATTTAATCTATAAGCATTCTCATTATCATATTCTTCAGCTCATTCACTTAAAATAATAAAAGCAAGACTAACTGAAATAGGATTCTCATGGTAATGATTCAAAAACTTACACATCTGTCACAGAAGAAGGAACATTCTCTTCTACCCACTTCAAATCATCTTCCTGCTGGGAACATACAAATACCAGTTGTTACTAAAATGCCCCAAATAATACATGTCAAGTGAGGATATACAGAGGTCTCAAAATTTTAAAATTTAATCTTTTGGGCATTCTGAAGGAGTCTACTCACACAACAAATGGGACTGCTAATAATTTTAAAAACCATATAGTCCAATACGTTAAAAAACTATGTCAGTGAGATATAAAATGATATCTTTAAATGCTTTCTTCTCAGTGGTCTAATACCTAAGAATTTGCCTCATGTAAGTTTTGCTCCTTAAAAGTGAGTTTAATTCTAAAGCCCTTAATGTAGACTGCATGTAACGTTTTAAAACAAAACAAAACAAAAAACTGCTGAATGAAAAAAAATCTTGGGGGTGCCTGGGTGGTCAGTCATTAAGTGTCTGCCTTTGGCTCAGGTCATGATTCCAGGGTCCTGGGATCGAGCCCCACATAGGGCTCCCTGCTCAGCAGGAAGCCTGCTTCTCCCTCTCCCAATCCCCCTGCTTGTGTTCCCTCTCTCACTGGGTCTCTCTCTCTCAAATAAATAAATAAAATCTTCAAAAAAAAAAAAAAAATCTTGATCTTTACTACAAAAAACACCTTAGGTTATTAAAAGGGCTATAACTTGCACTAATGAAAACAATTAAATAGAACCATCAGACTAGGGACGCCTGCCTGGGTGGCTCAGTCAGTTAAGCGTCTGCCTTTGGCTCAGGTCATGATCCCAGGGTCCTGGGATCGAGTCCCACATTGAGTTCCTTGCTCAGCAGGGAGCCTGCTTCTACCTCTGCCTGCCGCTCCCCCTGCTTGTGCTCTCTCTCTCTGACAAATAAATAAAATCTTAAAAAAAAAAAAAGAACCATCAGACTAGTCTGGTACCTTTTCAGGACACAATAGCAAACCATCTAGTTAAAAATTACTAGGTCTTAGAATCACTTGCTGTTTTTAAAAATGTAAATGTAATATATATTAAAAGATCTTTTTATAAAGCAAGCTTAGTTAGAGCACAGATTTAAAAAATCATTAAGGCCTGTACATAATTACTTACCGCTTTGTTTACTTTACTATTTCCATTTGGTTCTTGTTTAGTACTTCTCATTTTCATTCCTTCTGTAAAGGGAAAACAAAGTAGATGGGTTAAGTATATTAATAGACCAGCAATGATTTCAAACATGAATTCACAACATTAAGTTTACTGAAACTGAATTATATAACAATGTTTCTCCATCTTTATGCTAGGAAGTTCAAAGCCAGATTTTCAGCTCCTCTGGTAAGCAAACTGGACATTTAATGTGCAATTATTTACTGAATTTACCACAGCTTTACGTGAAAATTTATACCCTTATTTTTGCTGTCCCCTAATACACCACAGACCAAACTGAGACACAACTGTAAAACGACTGTAAAATAATAAACTATATCCAAGTATCCTGATTTGGATACTCACAAACCGTTATACTTGCTCTACTCTATTTCTAAAAAACAGAAAATAATATTTAAAGCACAAATAAAATTTTAACACTACCAAAGCTTTCTTTTAGCATAGGTTCTTTTTGTTCATCCTCTTCCTCTTCCTCAGACAACGGTGAAAAGGCAAACCTGACCGAACAAAGATAGAACAGAAGGAAAAACCTTAGAAAAGTACAAAAAATGCTCCACTAACTAGATTTTACAGGCCTTACTACTGAAACTGCAATGAGTCATTCATAAAATTATTTCAGTGAAAGCAAAATAATTCTTCCCCTTCAGAGAAGCTCTTGATTGCCTAAACGAGCAAGAGAAGCAGGACAGCATCACACTGATGAGTGCAGGCTCAACCACGTACTACTTATGACTTGAGACAAGTTACTTACTCTCTGTGCCTCAGTTTTCTCATCTGAAAATGGGGATAATGAAACTCTACTCACAGAGGTGTTTTGAAAAAAGTAAACAAATCATTTCAAAAAATGCTTAGAACAATACCTCACACATAGTAAGCATTTATAAGCATATAAAATCACACAGAGGGAAGTAAATACTTATGTAATTTAAAATCTCAGACTTTGAGTTCGTAGTTAAGAGACAGAAGTCCTGACCTTTTATGTACCAGGTAATTTTAAAATCTCAGTTTCCAAGTGGGGAGCTGAGAAGATGAAGGCCTCATCTTAAAACACCTTTCCTTTACAACTTTGAAGAGATTCAGCTGCCAGACAGGTAATTCTTTTACTTATTTTTTTAAATTTTTATTTATTTGAGAGAGAGAAAGAAAGCAGGGGGAGGGGCAGAGGGAGAGAATCTTTCAAGCAGACTCCCCGCTGAGCATGGAGTCCATATATGGGGCTCAATCCCACGACCCTGAGATCACAACCTAAGCCAAAACCGAGAGTCGGGATACTCAACCGAATGAGCCACCCAGGTACCCCCAGATAAGTAATTCTTAGAAAGCTTTAGCTTTGAACTCACTCTGTACTTACTGTTGCCTATTATCTTCATTCTACCTTGTTTTTAAACCTCCCTTTCATGAATTAAAAAAAACAAAACATAACTCTTTAAAAGCTAGGAATAGGGACGCCTGGGTGCCTCAGTTGGTTAAGCATCTGCCTTTGGCTCAGGTCATGATCCCAGGATCCTGGGATGGAGCCCCGCATCAGGCTCCTTGTTCAGCGGGAAGCCTGCTTCGCTCTCTGCCCCTCCCCCTGCTTGTACTCTCTCTCTCAAATAAATAAAATCTTAAAAAAAAAAAAGCTAGGAATAACAGGGAACACACCCATAACCTATTAAAGAATAACTAGCAAAAATTAACAGTAGATGCCAAAGTTAATGATACCTGAGAAGCACTTATTTTAAAGTCAGAATAAGATAAGGAGGCCCACTCTCAATGCCTCAATTCAGTATTATACAGGAGGGCCTAGCTAAGGTAAGAAACAGCAATGAGGCAGCAGTATTATTTGGAAAAGAAGGAATAACATTGTTACTACTTTTGGTAACAATCAATCTACTTGGAAAACCTAGAAATTATCAGAATTAAGAAGACAGAGACACCTGGGTGGCTCATCAGTTGGGCGTCTACCTTCAGCTGGGGTCATGATCCCAGGGTCCTGGGATCGAGTCCCACATCAGACTCCTTGCTCAGCAAGGAACCTGCTTCTCCCTCTGCCTGCTACTCTCCCTGCTTAAGGTTGCACTCTCTTGCTCGCTCTTTCTCTAACAAATAAATAAAATCTTAAAAAAAAAAAAAACTAAGAAGACAATGTAGGAGGGTTGATGGGTATGATAAATATATAAAAATCAATAGCATTCAAAGGCTCCTGGCTGGCTCAGTCCAACAGAGCATGTGACTCTTGATCTCAGGGTCATGAGTTCAAGTCCCACTAGGCATGGAACCTACTTAAAATTAAAAAAAAAAAAAAAATCAATAGCATTCCTACATTTTTGCCAAAGCCACACGTATTATTTGAAAAGGGTGCATCCAGGGACGCCTGGGTGGCTCCATTGGTTAAGCATCTGCCTTCAGCTCAGGTCCTGGGATCGAGTCCCTCATCTGGCTCCTTGCTCAGAGAGGAGCCTGCTTCTCCCTCTGCCTGCCGCTCTCCCTGCTTTGTGCTCTCTCTCCCACTGACAAATAAAATCTTTAAAAAAAAAGGGGGGGGGTACATCCATAAGAGGCATAACATTTTTTAAATACTTCAATAAAAGTTATAAAACATAACTAAAGCACAGGACTAAAATTGGGAGAGCAATACCATATTCAAGGATGGAAAAAATATGTATAATATCTCTACTTAACCTATTAATTCAATTCCAATCAAAACCCAATAAAGGTTTTCCTAGAATTAAACAAACAAGCTAAACATTTCATTAAAGAGCAAAGACGTAATAACAATGGATTTTTTTTTTTTAAAAGAATATTAAGGCGGGAGGGCATATACCAAGACGTAAGAGGAAACTAAGATAAGCATACTACTGATGCAGGATCAGAGGGATAGAAGAAAAACAGAGAACCCACAGTCAAACAATTCTTGATGAATAAAAGTTCAACTGTGAAATTTTGAAAAAAATTATAGAATAACTTTAGACTTCACCTCAAGCCAGGAAAAAGTTTCTTAAACAAGACACAAAATACACATACATGAAGGGAAAAAAAAAAAAAAAAGACAAATTTGACTCCATACTTTCAAGTTTTTCTATGACCAAAAACACCATTAAAATGTCCAAAGATAATCAACAACTAGAAGAAAATACCTGGAATGCTTAGAACAAAATACTGGAATCTAGGTCTGACTGCCTGTAGCCTCCCTGAGGCATTCAGGGGCCATGTTCGTAGTCAGCACTGTGCTTCCCAGATAAGATTCCATCAGCTTGTGATAGATGATGAAACAAATAATTTTCTAAATCTTTTTTTTAAGATTTTATTTATTTGAGAGAGAAAGAGAGAGAGAGAGGACGAGAGCAGGATTGAAGAGGTTCCAGGAGAGTTCACCCAGGATGATTTAGCAGAAGATGATGTCATGTTACTAGCTGCTTGGGAACAGATTTTTATTTGGGTCGGCAAAGATGCCAATGAAGTTGAGAGAACAGAATCTCTGAAGTCTGCCAAAATGTATCTTGAGACAGATCCTTCTGGAAGAGACAAGAGGACGCCAATTGTCATCGTAAAGCAGGGCCATGAGCCGGCCACATTCACAGGCTGGTTCCTGGGCTGGGATTCCAGAAGGTGGTAAACTGGTTTTTGTAGGAAAAAAACAAATATTTTGGAGCCACTGTCCCATTGCTGTTTTGAGGGGAAGAAAGGTTTTTTGGTTTGTTTGGGTTTAGAAAATTAACCGGCCCTATGACTATTTTTTAATGCCTACTATTGGTTTGAAATTCTTTTTAAACTAGAATTTTCTTATGTTAGTATTTTAAAATAACCTGAAGGAAATTTTTGTTATGGACCAATGTTAACTCTGCTGGAAACTGACTTATATCTTTTTATATGACCTTTTAAAAGTGAAAAGCTGCACATAATCTAGGGGAGTTCATCAGAGAATTTTATAATTCAAGAAACTTTAGCCAAACTTGTTCTTTAATATGCCAGAGAAGTAAGCCATAATGCCTTTGAGGTTATTCTCCTTTCCATGTGCTGTGTTCAAAAGAACTGTATATTTGCAGTGAGGTTTATGTTAAGATGGTTTAAAAGTTTGTTGTTATTTTCCTTCTTCAGCCAATGTGACTCTGATACCATTCACTCCTAAGTATCTTTTTCTGAGTAATTTTACCATTTTTGCCTTTTTAAAAGCCTTTGAAATAACAGCTTTTTCATGACAAAATAATTACAGTCTTATCCGGTTGGATGTATGTATTTGACAGTACATATTTAATACCACAAAGGTTATGTATGAAAAAATTCACTAATGCTTTCGTCATTAAAATGCATCTCTTCTGGAAAAAAAAAAATACTGGAATCTAAAATATATAAGGAATTCCTACAAATCAATACAAAAATGATCAACAAGCTGATAAAAAAAAAAATTCAGATATTAAAAACTGATTGACAGGAGAACTAAATGACCAGTAAACACATAAAAGCCATAAAAAGTAATTCAGCCTTAAATGCAACATTTTTAAAATAACAGTGAATATCTCCTCTACCAGATGTGCAAAAATTAAATAATGGGGATATAGGAGGGAAGAGAACTCCTCTTGTACAACTGTTAGTACATATGCAATTTGTTTCAGGTTTTTTTTTAATGCAATCTGACTTTAATACTTTAAAAATTACAAATGTGCATACCCTTCACCCCAACAGTCCCAAGCCTACTCTATTTTTCTTTTTTTTAGCTTTTTTTAAAGAACACAAACATTAAATGTATAATAAAAAGGCTACTTTCATGGGATAAAATGGTATCACTTATTTTCTAAGCCTTTTATTGGTATGTCTGATTATAAAATTAGCTGTTCAGTTATGCTGCCTCATCCTTTTCCTCCTTGGTAATATGGGTGGGTAATATAAGCTCTTAACTGTCTAAACACAAAGGGGAGGGCATGCCAAAGACATGGATGTACACAAAAGAAAGACAGCCAATTCCTAAATAATTGAGATTTGCCAATAGCTGAACAAAGCAAATTCACATATAAATTTTTAATTCCAAAGTCTGTCACATAAATTTTCACTTTACCCTATTGTTATGAAGTGAGCTGGGCTACTGGCTATAAAAATTGTTCTTTCCTTCCTGACACTGGACAGGTGAGACTCTCATTATAAGTATCACTATCTATCTACTTCCCTTCTTTATTCATATACATACATATTATCAGATGTCAGAACTTAAAAATACCTCATATCAGGTGGTTCAATTCCCTCTCATTATATGAAGAGGAAACTAAGGCCCAGGCTAGTGAAAAGAGGCACCATGACAAAACTCACGATGCAAATAGGAGAGCTGGACAGGAACCCATTCACTGAATTCCAGACCCAGTGAATTTTTTTTTTTTTTAATTTTATTTATTTATTTGACAGAGAGAGTGCAAGTAGGCAGAGAGGCAGGCAGAGGGAGAGGGGGAAGCAGACTCTCCACTGAGCAGGGAGCCCAACGTGGGGCTTGATCCCAGGACGCTGGGATCATGACCTGAGCCAAAGGCAGCCACTTAACTGACTGAGCCACCCAGGTGCCCCTCAGTGAATATTCTTTACACTATATGACACAGCCATGACACTGTCACCCATTCAATCACCCCTAACAGATGACATGGCCATTCAATGGTTAGCGATATAAATAAGAAGTGTCCAAGAACCTCTGGTTGTTTGCAGATGGTCGCCAGAGAACCATGATGACGAAGAGGATCATGGAGAACAGCAACCGCCAGATGGCGTCATCTACCCAAAGCTCCCGCCAATCCTACCAAAAGGGGGAGAAGTACATTTTTATACATAATCTTAACTCTTCACAAAGTCCTTGGCATAGAACAAGAATCAATTATTTATTCCTTCAACTTACATTTACTAGGAGCCTGCTATGTGCTAGGCACTGTGCTAAGTGCTAGGAATAAAAAATAAATGAACACTGTTTCTTCCCTGGTAGTGTTTATTGTTGCTAAAGAAAAGGCACAACTGAATGGAGCACTTTATTAATGCTTCATTATAGCTCTGAGAATCTTTAGGGAAGGATTTTTATACAGGGTAAGAGAAAGTAACATGTTGTTACTTTTTATAGTTTTCATTTTTGTTATTTATTTTTAACAGCTTAGCTCTAGCTTCCAAAGAAATGCTACTGGGCAGTCTCTGTGCTCCTATCTTAAGTACATGGCTTCTGCTCAGATTAGCATTATTCATACATAACGTTTAGGACTCTGGACTTCTTGTTAATAATTTTTAGTTAAGGCAAGACTGGGTTATGAAAAACTGTGATATCCTTTATAATGTTCTCCCCAATACTGGGATATATAGTCAGTCCTTTCTCTCCCATTGTCTGCCAAAAAACCCACAAAACAAACCTACCATACCAAGCTCTGTGATAATACAGAATACTTAGGAGGAGGAAAGCATTTCTAACCCTCAGAGTGGAGCTAGCCCTAATTTCTTAAAAGGTGTGAACCTTACCACTGTCATTAACATCACTGTGTATGTATAAAACAGTACACTATTCATAAATGCATGTGCTTATAACTCACCGACTGACAAGTCACTATCCTGAACTTCATGGTTGTCCAGATGATAAACACAATAGATGCTAACAGGAAATGAAAAACCTGGTCAGAGTATGAATGTTAGTTTATATCCCCAATTATTTATCTGATTCTCATCAAGTGGAATCCCACACATCCCTAACTCCCAATATATCACAATCATTCTCTCTCATTTATTTTAACACGTTTATTCAACACAAATTTACTTAACTGCTATAAGCAAGGCACACAATGCGTACTCTTGCCAACCCTTTCTGTACTTAAAGAATAGTTTTATTTATCATCTGGCTACTTTGGCAACCCTCAGAGGTGGAAAAGAAGGTATTAGAAACATGTCTTTTTCCAGCATTATCAATAATATGATTGTTTTCCCTTTCTTCATCTTTAGTAACTAAACGTTAATATTTCTTTGCCTGGTCAGATGGAAAAAAAGGTTCTTTCTGTAAGACAAACAGAATTATTGGTCCCAATCATAGGCCAGACCTCCCTAATCCTGGTACACAAGCCAAAAGGCAGGCAAATTAGCCTATGTGGGCTATAGTCTACCCTAATGTATATGCATAACGTATATGTTATGCATGTTTAATGACATATGTAAAGGCAATATAATAGCAACATACACTGATCCAAAATCTATATAAAATTCTGTATTTATTTCAATAAAACCAAATAAGCAAATATTAATGTCTTCTAAAAGAAATCTGAATGCTATATGACACTAATGCTAACTTGCCTCAAAAAAAAAAGTCTCAGAATGGAGATAGGAAAGGGATATACCAAGAGTTAAAATTACATGTAATCAATTTCCAGCTATTAAAATAAGTGGTTGTCAAACTTTTTTGAACCAAAGACCCCTTCAAGAACTTGACAAAAGTGAAAGACCCCTTCCCTAAGTGAAACGCACAAAACTTTCTATGTAATTTTAGAAAGCCCATCTCTGGCCTCTCAGGTTAAGAATCTTTGTTCTAAAGGAAATGCATTTAAACAGCAGGAAGCAAGTCCCCGACTTACCTGCCACTGCCAAGATAAGCGTGTTGGTAAAATGTCGGTACAAAGAGAGTTTTACAATGTTCCTCCGAAGTTTTAACAGCTTCATTGTTTGAGTCAAGCTAATAAATATGTGTTTGCAGGTCAAGGAAATCAACATTCAGTAAAAACAGTAAGCTAGTAAATTAATCCTTACATTTCTTTACGGATCTGGGGTCATACTGACAGAGCCATGGACGCCAGGCCTTACAGCTCTCACTCTCAACTTTACAAACACTCCAGGCCCACCATGATTAGTAAGAAAGTCTTCATTTTCAATGACACTTAAAGAGAGGACAGAACCAGGATAAAATGAGAATACAAAAGACAAGAAAAAAGAAGAGAGGAAAAATATAAAGGAGAAATAAAGATAGGAAACTTTCTAGAGAAACAAAGAAAAAGAAGCAAATGGAAGAAAATGAAATAAAAATGAGTAAGAGGCAAAACAACAGGAGTTAGCATCATCTCCTTTCTTCTTGTAAGGCAGTGGCTCTGTTCTCACTGTCCTAGCTAATCCAGTCTAGAGTCTTACATTCATGCCTACAACCTCCCAGAGTTCTACACTCAGTCCCTTTGTGCCATGCTAAGGAGGAACCTGCCATCACTGAGCTATCCTGAATTAAAAGGACCAGACAATTACAATTGCCTGAGAATCCCAGGCAGTTAGGCTCTAAAAGCAACAACTCTCTACTTTCAAGTCATTATCTCAAGTATAAACTGCTGCACAAAGATAGGGGAGATCTAATGACTACTATAGGCAATTATCTGCTATCTTATGTTCAACTTTCAGAATGAGGGGCAGATATGAAAGCAAGTGAGCTGGAGCTCATTCATGCCCTTTAACAGAGCCCTCACTGCTACCTAATTATTGGGTCATCTTCTTGTATGGTCCAGTCTCTCTCCCTACTCCTCTCAATATGCATAGTAGAGATTCACAAAGATAGTGACCTAGAAAAGCTTTGGCCATTTGGATGCAGGACATTTCAATTTCAAACATTTTTGATACACGAAAATCCCCTCAAATTCACAAAATTACTATTTTATTTACACTCAGCCTTTTATAATAGTCACAGTTCATCAGGACAATAATACTGAACAATTGTACATAGGACCAAATAACACAAAAACCAAAATAAATTTTTAAAAATCTCCAAAAGATAAAAGTCCAAAAACCTGAATCCTTCATCCAACAGGCCAAGTCCCTAAATAAGCAAATGTTTACTCTTGAAAAGCAGGAAGAAAAGATTATTCAAATAGAAACTTGTTTGTTAGCTGCTGGTTGACTTTTCCTGTAAATGAAGTAAGATTTATTTCAAAGAGTAAAGTCTTCAAATAATCCCAAGTCGCTTTTGAATGAGGGTATAAAACACTTATCCTGTAAGGGTTAAAATCTGCTCAATCTACTTAGAATTTTTCAAACAACCTCAAATAGTATAGTTCCTGAAACCATATTTTAAGAATCAAAATATTTACATAATTTTAAAAGCATTTAAGAACTGCCGAAGCTGAAAGCAACAGTAGGACCACAGCAGCCAGTGATTCTAACACTAAGTGAGGTACACAAATAAATCCAAAATCAAAGTGAAATACTCATTTAAAAAAAGGCCAGAAGCTTTTATCTTATTCTCAGTCTGCAGTCACCAACTCTTGATGAAATTTTTAAAATTAAAAACAAAATAACTGCTTACCTGAGCCCCCAGGTTGTTAGACTGAAAATACCCTATTCCCCAAAGTAAGGAGTAATCAACGAAACTGGCAAAAACCATTTGCAGAAAGATCAATGGAAACCCAACTCCAAGGAGAAAATGGACCGCCATCAAACAAGCCAATGAGAAGGATATCCACCAGCACAGGGCAGTGTCTAGGAAAGCCAAGGGGATAAAGGCCAAGGAAGCAAGATCAGTCTGGGCCTGCAGACAAAGAAAAAGAGGTGGTGAAAAAGAGATGTCTAGAGAGCACAGAGAAGAAACCAGCTAATGACTCTGCATTTACATAATCATCTATAATGATTCTGCATTCGAACTGAAAGAAAGTAAGGAATAATACTTTGTACCTACATCATTCTTCCCTTCTGACAATCGATCACACAGAATACACAGCTATAAGCATTTCATACAAACTATTGATCACAATCTCAACACAATAAAACATGCTGCTAACTCATACAAGGCAACCACCACAGAGCTCCTAGCATGGCAAGTAAGGTCGTCCATGTTAAGAAGTGACCACACTGAAAAGTCGTGGTGTTACAAGCCCCCATCCCATCCTATCATCTCCCATCATTGTGATTTTGGCTACAAGTCTAATAAGAACCTTCTCATATTTCAAAGTACTGCAGCATTAATACACAATTTTAATTTCCAGAATTGTAATACAATATAATTCTACAAATAAGAGCACACCCCAAAATAAAATGTAAGGCAAATATCTGTCCCAAAAACTATGCTGCTTGTTTCACGAGTTCATATATATAAGGTGCTATTTATATAACCGTGATTACCCAAACACCAGGGCACTATTGAAAGGATATCCATAAAATAATACAGGCATCAATTGCTGAGAGGGCCAGGTTTACAAACAGAGCCAAGGGATAAGAAAAATACTACAGCAGCAGAAAGAAAATGAAATTGACAGAGGGTTAAAGTTGCTAAAAGTTGAAGGAAATCACATAGAGGACAGTGTGATCTGAAAAACAAATATGTATCCATAAAATGTTTTATTTAAGGGGCAATTTTTTACAAAACTTATTGAGCTCAGTAAGTCAAGTTTACAGCATTTACCACCTTGAATCTAATGGGTGATTACTGAGAGTGATTTTTAAATAAGTAACTACTGGAATGACCAGTTCTTCACATTAATCCAGCTTTAAGATAAATTGCTTTATCATTTTTATTTAGTGCTTTGGTTTCCCTCCCTGACAAAGGGCATGATTTTATAATTTCTCAAGAATGATGTGAAACAATTAGCTGCATTTTAGAAAAGCCTTTGAAACCCAAGTGCTGGTTAAGCAAAGAGTACTCTCACTTTAAAACAAAAAATAGAGGGCGCCTGGGTGGCGCAGTCGGTTGAGCATCTGACACTTGGTTTTGGCTCAGGTCCTAATCTCAGGGTTGTGAGATGGAGCCCCATATCAGGCTCCAAGCTCAGCGGAGTCTGCATGGGATTCTCTCTCCCTCTCCCTCTGCCCCTCCCCAACAAGCGTGCACGCATGCACTCTCTCTCAAATAAACAAATAAATCTTGAAAAAAGCAGATTATTGAGCAAGATTACAATCTTTGCCACTTAATACAAGAATGAGAGCCCACTTTCTGGGAGGAGGAAATGAGTAAGTAGCAATTTGGGGACAGGTGGGAAAGCATTCATTCCTGGTCACACATTGAACTTATAAAGTTCTAACAGATTAAAAAGAAAATTTGAATTGTACATACATTTTGAAAATCAGAGTTAAAGGTGATTTAGAAGAAAAAGTAAAGAAGCCCACAGACATTTCCAATTCACCCTCTCAAGACAAAAACAATGTATCTGAACTGACCATATACAACACTTAGATTAAGCAGTACTGACCCCAGTAACTCTGAGGACCCCTTCCATGCCAGAGAACAAAAGATAGAGGGCTCCTGCTACCACAACTTTGTGAAGAGTGACTCCAAGGCGAGGCCTAAACAGGAAGCAAAGAAAGAGTTGAGTACCAATGTCACAAACTCCAAAATAAGTAATAGCAACTCACGTTAATTAAAATACAGGCCAACAACTTAACAGAGGTAAGTCAGACATACTTGATCCACATGAGAAAAAAAAAACTCAAAAGAACATATGGTCTTAAACCAAGCTAATACTAGAACTTTAGATCTGGTCCCTAGTTACTATATTAAAAAAAAAACAAAAAACTCTTTAATAGAGAATTCTGAAACATTCAATGGTATAATGAACCCCTCTATACCCATCATCCAGTTCCAATAATCACTAAGCTATAGCCAACTGTGCCTCATGCAAACCCCATCCACTTCCTATCCTCCCATATTATCTTCAAGCAAATCCTAGATAGCATACCTTTTATTTGTATATATTTCAGCCTATGTTTTTAACCAATAAGGACTTTTTAAAAACATAACCACAATACCATTATCAAATCTAGAAGTTTTAACAAATATAAGCAAATACCCTATTGCAACTCATTAGATAAACTGTACATTTGTAAGCTCAGAATCCAACAAAATATGAAGTCTTTCAAGCACCTTCTGCTTGAAGAAAGTCTTGAATCCTTGACATTCAAAATGCCATTCAATCAGAATCTGCATTTTAACAAGATCTCCAGGTGATTCATTAGTGCACTATAAGTTTGAGATGCACTGCCATAAATCATGTCTACTTACGTCTAAGTAATATTTGTTCTTATATTTTTTGTCATATGCTAGCAAAGCTCCATATGGGCAAGGATTTTTCTCCCCACTGGTTACCTTAGAAACCTAGGCCACGCCCTGGCATATAGGAGGCATTCAAATATTTGTTAAATGAATTAAACAATTTAAAAAATGAAACCCACCCCATTCCCCTAATCCCACTGAAAACAAAACTCCTTTAAATGAATAAATTAAAAAAATTAAAACCCATTTCTTTAATACCACTTAAAGCAAGACTCCTTGAAATAATTGTCTATACCTGGCTAGTTCCAATTCCTCTGCTTCTATTCTTTCTTGAAATCACTCGAGTCAAGCTTTTATCCTAGCACTTCATCAACACCATCTTATTAAGGTCACTTATATCTTCCATGTAGTTCAACCCAATAGTCATCATTTAACCCTCTGGACACAATCACTCCCTCCGTGAAACAGTCTTTGGGTTTACCTCTCACCACAACAGTCCTTCTCAAATTCCTCTAATTCTGTTTCATCTCAATGAATTCTAAATAACTGAAAATGTTCAAGGGCTCCATCCCTTGACCTCTTGTCTATATACACTTACTTCCCCAGTGATTGCATCCCACTCTCACGGCTTTAAGTAAACAGCTATATTCTGATGACTCCCAAATTCATATCTCTATCCTACTCTCTCCCCTTTATTGCCCCATTTGGTTATCTAACTGAACTCCTAATCTTGCCTCTACTCCAAACTTACTCCACCTAAGATGCTCCTGAACTTATAAATTCCATCCTTTCGGGGCGCCTGGGTGGCTCAGCCGTTAAGCGTCTGCCTTCGGCTCAGGTCATGATCCCAGAGTCCTGGGATCGAGCCCCGCATCGTGCTCCCTGCTTGGCGGGAAGCCTGCTTCTCCCTCTCCCACTCCCCCTGCTTGTGTTCCCTCTCTCGCTGTGTCTCTCTCTGTCAAATAAATAAATAAAACCTTTAAAATACATATATATATAAATTCCATCCTTTCATTGGTCAGACCAAAACAGTTGGCATCATCTTTGATTCCTCTTCTCGTTCACATCACACAGTTGATCCACCAGAAAATCCCATTGACTCTACCTTCAAAATATATACAGAATCTGACCACATCTTAGCATCTCTTCCTCTAGGTATACGTATAGTTCCCGCACCACCTTGAGATCTCTGCTTAAATGTCACTAAGTGAAGACTTCCTTGGCCACCCTATTTGTAACTGCAAGCTTCACTTCTTGCCTAGCACTCTCTACACCGTTCCCCTGCTTTATCTGCTCCATAGCACTTATCACTGACATATTAGATATTTATTTACTTCTATCTTTGTCCCCTCCCTCCACAAATGTAAACTCCAAGTCTTTTGTTTACTTGCTGTATACCCAGCGCCTAGAACAATGTCTATTATGTAGAAGGCACTCAATAATATTTTTTGAATAATAATTTTCAAGGGTGCCTGGGTGGCTCAGTCGTTAAGCGTCTGCCTTCGGCTCAGGTCATGATCTCAGGGTCCTGGGATCGAGCCCCGCATGGGGCTCCCCGCTCAGCGGGAAGCCTGCTTCTCCCTCTCCCATTCCCCCTGCTTGTGTTCCTTCTCTCGCTGTGTCTCTGTCACATAAATAATTAAATCTTAAAAAAAAAAAAAATAATAATAATAATAATTTTCAGACTTTCAGAGTAACACTCTCATAAAAAATGTGATTTCAAAAACATTTGGGAAGATTAAAAGTAACTAAGTTCACTCTAAAAGTTTGATGTTTTAATGTCATTCACTACATTGCAGACTTTGCTGCATACGCTCGAGTTCTCAGAAGTGAATGAAATAAAACACTTAACATTTTCTAGCTTTTGCAAATCTACAAAATTTTAGATACCTGTCTTACTGCAGAACTATTTCTTATATCAATTCTTTCAGAATTACAATGGGATCCTGCAATACTCTTTCAATTTAATCAGTGTTTTAATATGTCCTTTCCATATAAAAAGTTAATACTTACTTAACTATGCCATATCCCAGGCTGACTATGATGACCAGGGTTCGAGCCAGTGAGCGTTTAACTGCTGAAAGCAGCTCTGCAAGGATCAGGGCACCTTGAACTATGAAAAAGAAGAAAGAGGGAAAGAGTGCTATAATCTAGGTTTGGGAAAAGGCGTGACTCCAGAACCAGAATGTGGATCTAGATAACTAATGCTCTTCAGAATAACCATTGGAATTAGTCCTGTTCAAAGAAAAATACCTCTCCTGCAATTCTTGTAAGTACAGAAGCTGATTTCACTTACCTTGCTCATGTGAATAGCAATCTGGGTGCACTCAAATCACCTTCCCTCCCCAACCCCACTTCACTAAAACCTCAACAGAATACCTCACCTACATGGACAGTTTATAACACCTACGGAACTTTTCCCCCATTTTTAAAAACTGGGGAATACACATTGAAAAAAATATATATACACTGAAAAGCACAAAACACAAACACATGCAGTTTTCAAATTATTTTCACATCTACTATTTTCAAGCCTTTTCAAAGATAGGGAAAGCTCTAATCAGTAATCTTACAACAATAACCATTAACAATTAAATGGTCTGAGGAGAGAGAGCCAAAGCTAATCACAAAAAACTTCAGTACAATATAATTTCTGTCATTACCTGTTTACTTTAGTGAACCATAAGCACCCTCCTATTTTCTTGGTATTACTATATTTTACCAATTCTTAGAGGCACTTCTCCCTCATATTTTAAAATCTCTGAAATCATAGTAGGTCTTATCATCAATGACATCTTACTATTAAGTTGGTAGTATTTATTTCCCTCCTTAGGGGTATAATATAATAATGGTGCCTTAAAAATCAATGGCAATTGAGATTCAATGATGGTGATAATCTTACCCAAAATGGCCACTACTGTTGTAACTTGTGTGGATGTATTTCAGTACAATCACTCTTAAATCACTGAACCCGTAAGTTATGAGATTAAAAACAAAAGTTACAATCATAGTGATTATGCTTAGCTTATTATTACTTAATAATAATTAAGTAACTGAAAAGTTAAACCCACTTAATGACTGCTGACCTGAGGAAAACTCACGTCTTACCTGCCGATCATTCACAGACGGGGAAACATTTTTTGGTTACATACCTGATTCTCCTTTGTATCGGATGTTCTGAAATTCTGCATAGAAGACAGCTTTCTCAAGCATTCCCAGGAAGATGACAGCACCAATCCAAAACTGAATTCTTAGGAGATCTCTCCAATAGCAGGCAGACCACGCCAGCCACAGAACACCAAACAGGACATATACAATACACATCACCATGAAAAACTGTCATCCAAATGGGTAAGAAATAAAAAGGAGGATTAGGGCCAAGAGCCAATTTAGAATTAATACATAGTCTTAAACTATATTAAAAAATACGTATTCTACCTCCTACTTTAAGAATAATTATTTTATTTCTTTGAAGTTCAATACTACCACAAAAAAATTATCTCCTCTTGCACAGAGAGAAACTACCTAAGGACCTATCATTAAGAGTAACTGTTCTTCTGCATTAAAAGTGCCTTTTCATTACATAAATGAAGAGAACACTAAAGAGGAAAAAGACATGGCAGGGTTAGGATACATCTGAAGGCAATGAAACACAATGTGGGAAAACTATGAAAGGCAAAAGAAGAAAGAAATGAACAAAGGAAATCTGAAAACAGAGTAAGACTATTCCCATGGACACAGACATACACACGACCTAGGTGTCATCATTTAGTTACTTTAAATGCGATCAGAAACTACAGGGTGGTAAGAAGTGCCCCACTCTGGATTCTAGAAAGAATGTGTGATCTGAAATTATCTTTGAGGTACTTTCCAATTCTGAAATTCCTCAAGTCATCAACCTCTTCATTCTACAGATGAGATGAGGTACAGAGTGATTCACTGACACTCTCAAGGTCATATTTTAGTAAGAAGTACGAAACTACAAAGCAGTCTTTTCTGAACTGTTCAGGAACAATTCTTTAAAGAAAAATATTGCCACGAAACATGGACAATCTTTCAAGCTAAACTCATGTAATGTTAAGGTTAAGAATATAAGTCCACTTACAATCATCAAGGGATATTCTTCAAGCGTGAGGTATTCATAAGGACCCTTCACTTCAACAGTCACTGTCAAAACACAGTCCTCAGAATTAATGTAAAGGATGCAGAAATTAAACAAAAACATTGCATAAAATTCGTCTGATGAAATTAATGAAAAGTCCATCGGGTTATTTACTTTTAACCATTTCAATTCTGGTGATTAATACATTTATAGAGCACTCTGAAATTCCTGAGGTGTTCTCATGGTTCATGCTGTGTCCTGCACAGGCCTCCCTGCCTCTGCTCCCAGTTCCCAGACACACATCCTGTAAAGACTAGATTGAAGGTATTTCCTCCACAAACCCCAACTGGAACCACAGCCCAGCTCCTCTAAATTCCAAACACATTTCATACATACTTTTTCTTACAACACATCATTAATGTGCTTTGAAAAATAAAGGATTTCATTCCTTCATTTTGCTATCCTCTTTGTCTTCTATCTATCCCTACCTATATTTTCCTATTTATTACTTTATTTACCTACTTCAATTTTATGTGACTTTGCTACATTAATGTATCATTTGCAGAAAATACTTTTTTTTTAAGATTTTTATTTATTTGACAGAGAGAGAGAGAGAGAGCAAAAACAAGCAGGGGGAGTGGGAGAGGGAGAAGCAGGCTCCCCACTGAGCAGGGAGCCCGACGTGGGGCTAGATCCCAGGACCACTGGATCATGACCTGAGCCGAAGGTAGCCGCTTAACTGACTGAGCCACCCAGGCACCCCTCCTTTTCAGAAAATACTTAGTAACAACAAAGTGGTTTATTTTTACAAAGTATTTAATAACAAGAATCTGAAAGACAGATTTGCCTTACTGAAGCAAAACTATGACTTTTAAAATTGTAATTGATAAAGCTATTTTAGGTCTGATTTGATACTTATGTGAGAAGTGTTAGTCTGTGAAGACAGACTAATAATTGCCTATTCTACAAAAATTTCCTAGTTTTTACCAAGCAAAAAAGACATGCCATTATTAAAAGTAAACCAACAACAACAACAAAAAAGTAAACCAGGTCCAACATTCGTATGAACAAAAGGAGCACCCCATAATAGCAATCATAAAAACTTTAAGCACACTGGTTATTAAACCTATACCTTCTTAATTTAATAAAACAGCAAATCAAATAATTAGTGAATATTTATATATCCTTTGCTTATTCTACGTCAGGGGTCAGCAAAATACAGCACATGGGCAAATTTGGTCGCCCACTTTTTATAAATAAAGTTTCATTGGAAAACAGCCACATCCATTCACTTACATATTATCTATGGTTGCATTCACACAACAATGGCAGAGTTGGGTAGGTGTAGTAGAGACAACATTTATTATCTGGCTCTTTAAGAAAATTTGGCTAACCCTTGCTCTATGTTAACATATAAAATACATTTACTAAGCACTTACTATGTGACACACACTACAGAAAACAGAGGAGATAAAAAGATGAATAAGATGTCTTCCACCATCTAGTGGATTACCTGCTAGAAGGGAGAGAAAGTAGGAAAGCAAGACAGAGAACTGCCCCTCTGAGCCAGACCTAGAAGGATAAGTGTGTATTTCCCAGAACAAAGTAAAAAGCCATCTGGGCAGAAGAAATAACATGAACAAAGACAGGTCTGAAAATGCATGATATATATTTAAAGAACATGTAGTCTGAGACTGCACCTAGTAGCAAAAGGTAAACTGGGACAAGCTGCAGAGTTTTATAAGCCTTGCTGTACAAGGTGGACATTTTACAGGCAATGGGGAGACATCAAGGTCTTAATGAAGGCAAAAAAGATGATAAAACTGTTCCAGAGAATTCTAGGAATTTCACATGGCATAGTTAAGTCCATGCTTTAAAGTACCTTCTTCTTGGGGCACCTGGGTGGCTCAGTCGGTTAAGCATCTGCCTTTGGCTCAGGTTATGATCCCTGGATCCTGGGATCGAGTCCTGCATTGGGGTCCCTGCTCAGCGGAGAGTCTGCTTCTGCCTCTCCCCTCCACCGCCCCCAACTCGTGCTTTCTCTCTCGTGCTTGCTCTAATAAATAAATAAAATCTTTTAAAAATAAATAAATAAAAATAAAGTACCTTCTTCTTAGCTCCAAACAACAGATGGATAAAACAAAACAAAATAAGGACATAAGCTCAAAAACAAGATAAATACCTCCAAATATCAAAACTGAACAAAAGCTCAGAACAGTTTAAGAGGCTGAAGCTATGGTCATGTTTGACTCTGGGCCTGAAAAGCAAGCTATGGTAGTTGGGAGTGCATTTCCTATGGGATCACCAAAACTAGCAGGATTCTAAGGAAAAGGAGGAGCAGAGCCAGATTTGATGCATGAAGAGGCTGAAGTGGAATGGAATAGGGCTTCTTTTCCATCCTTTTCAAAGAAAGAAGGTTGAAAGTAAATGTTGGCAACTACTGCGTTAGACTATTACTCTTTAGAAAGCTATGGGCCTAGAAATACAGGATACATATACATCTTGGGTCCAGAAACTGTGCAGGGCCACCTGCTGGTTTACCTAGAACTGCTATATCCCATAGAACTATAGAGCATAAAACCCATTTCTGGATTGGGAATTAAAAGCATTCAATGCAACAATCTATAAAAAAATTTTTTTTAAATTAAGTCAAAAGAAATAATGAAATAGAAAAGAAAGATACAGTTGGGAAAACTAACAAAAGCTGGTTCACTGGGATAAAAATAGAGCAAAATACAATTCTACAAAGATTTTTTTAAGAAGTTAAAAGGGAAGATAAAAGCAATATTAAGAATGAAAAAAGCTGCAGATACAGATTTTTTGGTAAAGAAGTACTATTCATAACTTTATGCCAATAAAATCTGAAATCTTGAATGACAGGACAGTTTCTCAAAAACAAAAAAAACATCGACTCAAGTAAAAACAGAATAACTAAAAAAACTTATTACTATTAAAGAAAATTAATCAATCATTAAAACCTATGTAAGGGAGGGAAAAAAAGAACATCAGGCCAAAACACTATCGTAAGTTCTACAAAACATTCAAAAAATGGGTAATCCTACCCATACAAAAACTACTCCACAGAATTTTATAAATAGGGGACATTCTCCAATTCATTGAGTAAGACCAGCATAACCTGGATGCCAAAACCCATAGATGACAGTATGAGAAAAGAAAATTATAGGCCAATCTTAGTATGAACAAAACTTCCAAATAAAATCCTATAAAACAGAAGTCAGCTATGTATATATGTATATGAGTGTGTGTTTGTGTATCAAGACCAAATACTGGCATCTCAGAAATTCAAGAATGGGTTTTTTAAATTTTTTTTTAAGATTTTATTTAGTTTATTTGAGAGAGAGAGAGAGGGAACACGAGCAAGAAAGGGGCAGAGGGAGAAGGAGAAGCAGAGTCCCCGCTGAGGAGGGAACCCAACACTGGGCTCGATCCCAGGGACCTGGGCTGAAGGCAGACACTTAACTAACTGAGCCACCCAGGTGCCCCCAAGAATGGTTTAACATTAGAAAAATCGGTTAATATAATGCAACAATAAACAGATTAGTGGGGGAATCTATATGATCATTTTAATCAATACAATCAAAGCACTTGATAAAACTTAGCATTCATTCTCCATACTAAAAAAAAAGGCAGAAAAACACACTTAGTAAATGAGGAAAATAAAGAAACATCCTTAACCAAACACAGAATATTCTGAAAAGTCCACAGTGAACAAAATTAATGGTGAAATGTGCCAAGAGAGACAATAAAGTCAGGAGCAAGATAAGGATGGTCATCATCGTTTCATTCAATATTCTACTCCAGAAAGGAGGGGAGGGAAGAAAACTACAAGTAGGAAGAAACAAAAAAAAAGAAACTACAGAAAATAAGACTGGTTAGTTAAGTGACCATGAAATTCCAAGTAAGAGATGATTCCAGGAACTGGGTAAGAGCAGAAAGGAGAATACTAAGAAAAACTGAGACACTAAAAATTACCAAAGTCAATTAATTCAAAAATTTCCAAGTTTTGACTTGGTAACCAAGTTTTGACAAGTCTAGTTCAGAATACTGAGAACATAATACCAATTATGAATCTTAAAAGTAGGAGGATCAAATGAAGGGAAAATGAAGTCTGGTATCTATAATACATAACAAGAAATCGTAAGTGAAGTGCCTAAGACTGTGTCTGGTACACAACACACGTTCTTTTTTTTTTTTAAGATTTTATTTATTCATTTGCTAGAGAGAGAGGGAAAGAGTGCACAAGCAGGGGGAGCAGCAGGCAGAGAAGCAGGCTCCCTGCTGAGCAAGGAGCCCGACGGGGGGCTTGATCCCAGGACCCTTAACGGACTGAGCTACCCAGGCACCCTCACAACATTCTTAATTATTCCCTCCATTAAAGCAATTTTACACTACCCATCACGCATGACACAACTAGATAAGATGAATGGTAAAAAGGAACAAAATGTACTCACTGGTAAAAAGATTACTAAGTGAATTTTCTTTTGAGGATTCCTTTGAGGAGGAAATGCCAATATGTACAATAAAAATGTATGGTGCATCTTGCCAAGTTTTCAGTGGATCATGCATTGCCTGGAGGAAAAAAAAAAAGACATCAATCTACAAATCTTAAGAACTAAGAGCACATGTTAATATGAAAATTGTCTTCTGGAATGTGCCCAGAAACACAGCTGAGTTCTTCACTTTCATTCATTAAAAGAGTAGGCACAACAAAACAAACAGGCCTACAGTGCATACAATAAAGTATGTTAGACTACAAATTACTGAAAGACAGGACATTTTATATCTTGTTATGCACAAAAATCACGTATAAACATATTTTTTTTTTTACAAGGAAAACCTCAGCTAAAAATTACTAAATTGAATCTGTTTCATTAAGCCATGCTAGGATACTTGGTTATATATTACACAGATAAAGTAAGGAGATTTAAATCACCTCAAAACAAAAACGCCCCTGTTGACAGTGAATTATATTATAAACACTAACTCCTGAATTTAATTCCCTTTGTTCAATGTCATTCTCAAGACTACCAGAATTTCTACTGAAAAGGACTCACATATTTATCAAAAATTTAATCATTGGGGCACCTGGGTGGCTCAGATGGTTAAGTGTCTGCCTTTGGCTCAGGTCATGATCCCAGGGTCCCACATCAGGCTCCCTACTGAGCTCCCTGCCACATCAGGCTCCCTGCTCAGCATTTGATAAAAAGCAGGGAGCCTGCTTCTCCCTCTCCCTCTGCCTGCTGCTTCCCCTGCTTGTACACTCTCTCTGCCAAAAATAAATAAAAAATCTTTAAAAAAAAAAATTTAATCATGGCTAGTCTATGTGGAATCACTGTCCCTCATAATAAAGGAAGTGGAGGGAACAGCCTCCATGTCTACAAAACTAGTCACCTGGGAAGAATCTGTTCCAAGGCCAGTCAGTTTATACATAGCCCAAGCAAAAAGCCTTCAAAAGATTTGTTGCCATACTTGCTAGATGGACTATGGACCTTCACAACCACGAGACTAAAACACAAAGATTAAGGAGATAAACACAGAAAATTACTGGCCTCTTCCTTGTGTGAAAGGAGGTATTGCTACTTAGACTTACAATTTATTACCTTGTGGTCTTAAAATTAAAAGAAACTTTTACCCAAACACCTTTGGGTAAGCTTCATTGATCTATGAAACCCCTCAACATGAATAACAGATTTTACATATTTATGTGTTTTCCTGTGGAGCCACAGGTTTTCTCAAATGTTCAAATTATCCTACAACCCAAGAAAAAGCCAAAACAAGAGTTCAAAAATTATATTCCACGATACAAATCCAAAGTGTCAAAGTAGATTAAATGATTCTACAGCTATAATACATTTACTAGGTTATCTTAGTAACTTAAGAACGTAAATGCCATGCTGAATCACATATTGATTTATCTCTGCCTAAAGGCCCCTTTCTGACAAAATTAAGGAGCAATTTATGAGAAAAATTTAAAGCTTCAAAGTTATAGGTACATCATGTCCTTTACCCATAATTCTTTTTTTTTTTAATATTTTATTTATTTATTCATGAGAGTCAGAGAGAGAGAGAGAGAGGCAGAGGCAGAGGGAGAAGCAGGCTCCCTGCCTAGCAGGAAGCCCGATGTGGGACTCGATCCCAGGACCCTGGGATCATGACCTGAGCCGAAGGCAGACGCTTAACCATCTCAGCCATCCAGGCGCCCCCCTTTACCTATAATTAACTGAACCTTCCCTGAACTTACATGTGCGTTAACCAATAAAACTTAATTTGGCGTAATAAGCTGCTCTGGTACTAATTTTATCTAACTCTGGGATATACATATTTTGAGCCTGTAAAAATAACCATATGCCAAGTTTTGTCTTGGTAACCAAGCTTTGACAAGTCTAGTTCAGAATACTGAGAACATAATACCAATTAAGAATCTTAAAAGATATGCCCAGCACTCTTCTCACAGGTTTACATTTATTATAGTCCTTAATCCTCACAACAACCACATATGATAGGTACTATTATTAGCTCCTTCAAAATTGTCCTTTAAGAGGTGAATGGATAAAATAAACTGTGGTACATTCAAGTAATGGAATATTATTTAGCACTAAAAAGAAATGAATTATCAAGCAATGAGAACGCATGGAGAAACCTTAAACTCAAAATACTAAGCGAAAGAAGCCAATCTGAAAAGGCTATATATCACACAATTCCAACTACAAGACATCCTGGAAAATGCAAAACTATGGAGACAGTAAAAGAAAACAACAACAACAAAAATCAATCAGGGGCACCTGGGTGGCTCAGTCAGTTAAGCATCTGATTCTTGATTTCAGCTCAGGTCATGATCTCAGGGTCATGAGATTGAGCCCCACGTGGGGCTCCACACTCAGCGGGAAGTCAGCTTGAGATTCTCTTACCCTTTCTCTCTGTCCCCCCCATCCCACTCTCTCAAATAAATAAATCTTTAAGGAAAAAAATGAATGACTGCCCGGGGCTTGAAGGGAGAGATGACTAGATGGAGGGAGCACTGAGGATTTTTAGGGCAATGAAACTATTCTCTATATTATAATGGTGTTTATCTGTCATTTTACATTTGATTAAAAACACTATACAACAAAAGGAACTAACACTTACGTTAACTATGGACTTTGGTTGGTAACAATGTGTCAATGCTGATTCATCAATTGTAACAAATGTGCCACACTGGCTGGTGCAAGATGGGGATGGTGGGGGACTCTGAGTGTGCGTTTGTGGAGGAGTTATGTGGGAACCCTGCCTTTTGCTCTATTTTGTTATGAATCTAAAGCTGCTCTAAAAAAGAAAATATACTAATTTAAAAAACATTACAGTGGTAAATATATCACATTACTGCTTAAATCAAACCATAAAACTGAATTAATAAAGACATTAAATCTTCTTAGGAAAAAAGGACAGAGAAAGGCCCCTTTGTCTAAAAAACATGTTTTCTGAGAGCTTTAATAAAAGGGGATAGTGCTGAACTTGTGATTGCCCTTTAAATAGGATTATCAGGGCCGCCTGGGGGGCTCAGTTGGTTAAGCATCTGCCTTCAGCTCAGGCCATGATCCCAGCGTGCTGGGATCAAGCCCCATGTCGGTCTCCCTGAACCTGCTTCTCCCTCTCCCCCTGCTCGTTCTCGATCTCCAGTAAATAAGATCTTTTTAAATAAATGAATGAATGAATGAATGAATGAATAAAGGATTATTAAAGTATTCTCTTAGGCCCAATTTTCAGGTAGAATGATCAAAGGACAGATAAATCTCTGACTTTTTATTATAATCTGACTAAACATCTCTAAATATTACTTGTGATATTCAACAGGGTCATCTTTCAGCCAGCTTTAATCACTAGGAACAGGGCTCAAGCCTTGAGTAGAATTTAAAAGTATGCTCTGCACAGGGGCAGCCTGGCTGACTCAGTTGGTGTAGCATGTGACTCTTGATCTTGGGGTTGTGAGTTCGAGCCCATTGTTGGGTGTAGAGATTATTTAAAAATAAATACAAAATCTTTAAAAAAATAAAAGTATGCTATACACGAAACAAATGTTTGGCTTCAACAGTAATTTTTTAAAAATACAATTTACAACAATTTAACCTGACAAACTGCATAAAATCTGTTTTAAATTATAATAGCCATTGTTTGTGAGCAAAGAGGGAAACTCAATCCAATTTTCTTGGGACAATAAATTGCTATAATTTTTCTCTAGAGCACACTGACAAAATACAAAAAAAAACTTATAAACTGTGCATACACTTGGACCTAGCAATTCCACCTCTAGGAATTTAGGCTAAGAAAATATTATAAAAGTGCACAGGGGTGCCTGGGTGGCTCAGTCAGTTAAGCATGTTCAACTCTTGATCTCAACTTAGGTCTTGATCTCAGGGTTCTGAGTTCAAGCCCCAGTGCGAAGCCTACTTTAAAAAAAAAAAGAAATGTGCACAAAGATACAGCTACACATTATGAATGGGACCTTATCTATAATAGTGAAAATTTGGAAACAAAACAAAATACATCGTAAAATGAAATAGTATGCAACCATGAAAAAAGTAAAATAGCACTCAATGTACCAATCTATTAAGTGAAAACAAAAAATTATATAGCAGGATATATAATATGATCTCACTTTGGTCAATATGCATGTGTTCTGTGTAATCACACCGACTGCTAGAAAATAAAATTACAAGGGATTTTTACTTTTAAGTTATATAAGCAACATGTCTGCCAACATGGAAGTCTTTTGAAATCAGAATATAAAAATTTTTTTAAATCTTCAAAATTAATCACTGAAGTGCTGTTTAAAATTGCAAAATAATGAAACACATAAATGTCTAACAACAGATAGTTTGCTAACAAATGCAATGTATTCATACAATAAAATACTCTGCAGTGACTTAAATTATGATGTCATAACGATATTTACTAAACTGGAAGGAGGTCCATGTTACACTGCCAAGCTAAAAAAAAAAAGTTACAACATAATATAAATTGTAGGATTCCCATTATTAAATAAATATAAGCATGCTCAGAGACAAAAGACTATAAAGTAAATATATTTAAACTCTATCAGTGTGTGGTAGTATTACAGATAATTATTTTCTTTGCATTTATGTATGTTTTCTAAATTTTTGAACAGATTAGCAATAAGAAAAAAACCAACATTGTTAAAAAAAAAAAAAAAATGTAATGAGTTCTGCAGTGCCAAACTCATCTTTAGGTTAAAATTCTATAAACTATAAGTCAGGGCAGGAAAAGTGGGGACACTTCCAGAATGGCAGAATGAGGACCTCTGAAAATGCACTCATCCCTAAAAGCAACAAGAACACGGGCAAAAATTATCTAAATCAACATTTCTGCAAGTCCAGAAATTAGCTAAAGACTTGCGCCAACCCTAAATGTGTTACCTTAAGAAAAACAGTTGGGTCTCATTAAGAAAAGCAAGCCTGTGGTGTTTTTGTTCATCCTAATCCCATCTCCCTCTTCCAAGCACCTTAAAACCAAAGTTCTCGCAACTGTAACGGCTGTGAAAAACAGCAGTTTGGCAGCCACTGGAAAAAACAGAACAAGTTTGGAGATGCCCTAAAACTGTCTGGCAGGTGCTGAAAAGCTCCTTTCCCAGGTCTTATCTTTTATATGACCTAATCCAGCCTCATTCAGTGGAAAGGATCCTATACTCAGGACACTGTCAAAGGCACTCAGCAGCAACTGTGATAGATCACAACTGTCCCCCCAGCTGATGTTAGTAGGCTGGGCTATCAAGAGGCTGACTAAAAACTTAAAAGGAAAAACTGGAAATGAGATGACCATAGGGGCTTTGAAAAGCTCCAAAATATTCCTGAAAATCTACAAGGCTACAAACACATGCAGATTTGTGCACATATATGCGGAGCTATACACATACACCTAAGAGAGGCCTGAGAAGGCCCTAATCACTCACCTCTGACTGATCTTAAGGTTCTGCACAAGAAGGAAGTAAAAGTTAAGACAGAGTTTTAAATTGTGAAAGAAGCCAGACACAAGACCACAAACTGCATGATTCGATTTATATAAAAATGAATAGAACAGCCAAATTCGTAGACAGAATAGTGGTTGCCTAGGGCTGGGACAAGGGTGGAAAGAAAAGTGACCGCTAATGGCTTTGCCATATTCAAAACAGTGACTTTCTGGGGTGATGGAATTAGATCGTGATTGGTGGTTGCACAACTTGTGAATATACTATACAAAATACTGAATTATAGGTTTTAAAAGGCTGAATTCTGAGATGTGTATGTCTGAATAAAGTAATTATAAAATCTAAAACTTTAATCAGTTTTGTAAAAAGCATGATCCAACATGGTTAAGTCTTATTTCCTCTATATTTTTAAGAGGTAAAGTTTTGAGGAATTAGTTATCGTGAATTAGAAAGTAAATTATGAAAATAAAGGCATATTGATCATTTTCAATCTTATTTCAATTTTCCAAACTGTCTTCCACTTATATTCTATCATAAGATAATTTTAGATGGAGTTTGAGGTTCTTTCTTAAAAGGTTCTTCCTATTTATGAGTCATATTTATCGGGTGATAATTACAAAAACAACAGATTGTAGCAAATAGGGAAAATGCAGGAAACACATAAAATAAAAATCGCTCATATTATCCACAACAACCATTATTAACATTTTGGTGTTTAAAGTTCATTTTTTTTTTTTAGTAATCTCTACACCCAAGGTGGGATACAAACTGACAAACCCAAGGATTAAGAGTCACATGCTCTACTAACTCAGCCAGGCAGGCACCCCAACATGGTGTTTAAACTTCCATTCTTAAGTTTCTTTTTTAAATGGTATGATACCAAGATAATTCAAAACACATAAACCTAAGAAAACTGAAATATGTGCTCAATGCCCCAAATTCCCTACTATACTTACAGTTTTGTCTCCAGTAAGGGTAAGATTTGTTCCATTCTCCTTAGCCTTTAAACATTAAAAAACGAAAAGAAAATTAATTCAGAATTTTTACTTTACTCTCAGAAATATATAACAATGAAAACAATTACCTCCTGTTTTTCTCCTAAGAGAGGCAATCGCACAAAATCCCCAGAAAAGCTCTATGAAAGAAACATAACATTAAAGAAGTATAATAGTAAAAGCATAGTTCAAAATCCACAGAAATGGTTAAAGCAAAACTTACTGTAACAGTAAATAATATGGCACTGACAGACAAAAGATTTCCAATTAACCATAAACAAGTGAATAAACCCCTGCAGAGAACTAAAAAATAGTATCAGACTAAACTGGCCACTCAATTTTTCTATTAAGAATTAAAGATTTTTAAGAATTAAAAAAAACCTTAAATAGAAGGTATATGCTTAGGATGGAGAGATCTTATGGTTCCCTCTCGCTACAGATGAGAAAAATATGGCTCAACATTATAAAGCTTTAGATGCAGAAATGGGATTTGAACGTAGGATTTTTAACTCTTATGCTCCTTCCATCACCACACACTCATGCCTAAAGAAAAACTACACTAATTACCTTTCTTATCAGTTATCAGCAGATGAGGCATTCTCCTTCCTGAGTAATTAGAACACGTATTTCAACTCTGTTACATTAGACTGGAGGAGGAGAGGTAAGCTTACCAATAGGGGTATATGCCAAGACCCTGGAAAGATTATAGCAGATCTCAAAGTGAACCTTGGGCAACAGTATACAACAGGTAGCTTCCCATAATCAAGTCCAAGAAAGGCCAATCAATCCTCCCAGGCTAGAAAACTAACAGAAAGCCGCTTACTCAACATTCCACTGTTTCTAGATTTCTTATTCTTCCACCATTTTAGAGGTATCTTCTTTTTCCTCCAAATCCATAAAATCTAAGCTATAACAAGAACTCAATTATCAATTGTTATAGTTCAATTATCAATTACTTCATTTGCTTATCAATCACTAATTATTAAGTTAAGGCCTTCTTATAAATCAACTTTACTTCTAGTAACTGGACAGAAAACCTAGCTTTTGGTGAACTCTGCCTCTACAAGGCAATTTGCTAAATAGTCAAAGCAATAAACACAGTAAGGACAAAAAGGCTATAGTTAACAATAACTATTTTCAACACCCATAAAATGTATAATTTTTCTATCAAAAAATTGATGCTAGATCCTATTTCTAAGAAAAAAAAATTTTAGAATATAAATACCACTTACATGATTACATATGTGTAAGCATTAAAAACACACATTATTCACCTCTTCTCCTTTACTCAAAAAAAGGTGTGGGGGTGCCTGGGTGGCTCAGTTGGTTAAGCAACTGCCTTGGGCTGAGGTCATGATCCTGGAGTCCCAGGATCGAGTTCCACATCAGGCTCCCTGCTCAGTGGGGAGTCTGCTTCTCCCTCTGACCCTACCCCTTCTTGTGCAGTCTCTCTCTCTCATTCTCTCTCTCAAACAAATGAATAAAATCTTTAAAAAAAAAAAAAAGAAAAGGTGTGAAATTCAACTCTTTGAGTTCAGATCTGTAGCAATAAAATCTAGAAACACTGATTTTTCTGAGAACGTATCAATTAGATGAGATGACAAGAGAACTGAAAATTGGATGTTTCAAATGCCCATCAGTGGATGAATATATATATATATATATATATATATACACACACATACACACACACACATATGGTATGTATGTATATACATATACACACACACACAATTCGTCCTTAAAAAAGAATTAAATTCTGATACATGCTATATGGATGAACCTTGAGAACATTTCACCAAGGGAAAGAAGCCAAACAAATATTGTATGATTCCAATCCTTTTAAGTATCTAAAATACTGAAATTCATGGAGACAAAGTAGAATAGTTGTTACCAGGGATGGGGGGAGGGGAGTGTTACTGTTTAAAGGTTATGAAATGTCAGTTTGGGATGATGAAAATTCTGGAGATGGCTATTGATAGTTGCCTAATAATGCAAATGTACTTAATGCCCCTGAATGGCACACTTAAAAATGGTTAAGATGGTGGCAAATTTTTTTTTCTACCATAAAAAAAAAATGGGGATTTGCTTTTTACACACGAAAGAAAGCACATCTTCTTTTTAATGAGATAAATACTAAGTGGCTGACTATGCACCTTTGGAACATGCTTCTAAGTTAGTTCTGTAAGAACAAAGAATTGGGAAGTGGGAAATGGGGAATCACCAAAAATACACATATTACACATTTCACCTCTTCTATTTCTCTCCAACCACTATCAAACATTACCTGTGTTTTAAAGAGTTCACTGCAGTTCTGGAACAACTTTGATGATGTTTGGTATTTCCCAGACAAACCTTTTTTTTCCTTAAGGTTTTCCAAATATGTCTCCACTTCTTCTGCCTATAAAAACAGAGAAAATACAAAGTATACAACTTACTTTTCACAAGTAAGATATTTAGAAGATAACAAATAGATTGCCTATAGGACAGATACATGCTTGGATTTGCTATTTTAAAAGTTAACGGCATCAGATAAAAACTGTGTAATAGTATCCAAGAATCTCACAGTTTTACACTCTAAAGTACAGAATTCTAGTCCATTGCTCACAAAGAGGAGTTCTTCTAAAAATTCTAGGAAGACCTGGAAAATGTCAGAGTCCAGAAGGTTTTGTCACAAGAAAATATATTTACAAGAGTTAATAAACTGCCAACACCAACAAAAAGATATACTTGTGCTCATAAGCTAAGATAGAGCACAAAACTGCTGTAGCTATTCATAGCCCACTGTTGATATTCTGAAAAAACTCATCATTTCTGTGGCTGCATCCATCAGTTCTGTGATTTTTCTCCTATACCTATATTCCTAATCTTCCCCTTTTTTTCCTAAGCTCCAGTGTTACATCTCCAACTATCTGCATGTCATTTCCATAATTCTGTCCTGTGGCAACCCAACATAATTTTTACATTCTTAACTTATCTTACCTATAAAGACCAGATCTGCTAAGCTCTTGACCAGTTTATTCCAAGTATCAAATGTATGAAGGTTTTTTTTTTAAGAAGATAATTTTTTTTTCAGATTTTATTTATTTGACAGAGAGAGGGACAGCAAGAGAGGGAACAGGGGGAGTGGGGAAGGGAGAAGCAGGCATCCCGCTGAGCAGGAGCCAGATGCAGGGCTCGAGCCAAAGGCAGATGCCCAACGACTGAGCCACCCAGATGCCCCAAATGTATGAAGTTTTTAACTGTAAATTCAATTAGTGATTGATTAAGAGGAAAAGATCAATAATGCTTCAAACTATACTCTGGACATATTATCATTTCTCTCTAAATTCTTCAGTCCTTTTAGTCTTCCTCTCCCTACCACTCCTATCCAATGTTGTACAACAAAAGCAAAAAACAATCACCAACACCACAAAAAAGGTAATGTAAAACCCTAACACAAGGCAGAAATCAAAATGCTTAAGGTTTGAAAAACCAACTGGATGGTGGACATTTTTTAAAGACCAGTTAGAATATCTTCAGAAAGGAAAAAAGAAATAAATGGAGACTAGAAACAGAATGGAAAAGGCCTGAAATACCCATCTTGGAGCCATATATCTTCAGTGCCCAAGTACAGTGTACTATGTCAACTCTGAAATGAGGTCTAAAACTATTTCCACACTACTAATAATAAAATAATATGCTATTTCCCTTGTACTGATAATGCAAAAGTAATGATAGGTAAAATTGCTGCCCCGTATCAGGAACCAAGGCAGTGGCATCTAATTGTACCAGTAGTCGGGACGCCTGGGTGGCTCAGTCGGTTAATTGTACCAGTAGTCATCACAATCGATCACATACAGCTTAAAAAAAAAAAAAAATGCCAGTTTTACATAAGAATGTCCTTAATGAAACAGTAAAAACTATTAACGTTATTAAATCTGGACTTTTGAGTTTGTGCATTTTTTTAATATTCTATGAGACAAAATGGGAAATATGCAAAATATTATAAATGAGATAAAACACTTTACAACTGTTTTGACTTATAACCTGAACTATCCACTTTTTTCATTTGCCTGAAAGAATAACTGACAAGGGGCGCCTGGGTGGCTCAGTCGTTAAGCGTCTGCCTTCGGCTCAGGTCATGATCCCAGAGTCCTGGGATTGAGCCCCGCATCGTGCTCCCTGCTCGGCGGGAAGCCTGCTTCTCCCTCTCCCACTCCGCTTGCTTGTATTCCTTCTCTCACTGTGTCTCTCTCTGTCAAATAAATAAAATCTTACAAAAAAAAAAAAAAGAATAACTGACAAACTACAGTAATTCAGATTTGGTTATCTGGGAGATACTTTCTTGAAAATGGGCAAAGGGAGGCTGTTACTTCAAGGAAGACAACCGAGAGTACTCTTTGCCAATGATAAAACTTGAGCTTTCAAATTGTTCTTCCTCACAATGAGCTTAACAGTGTCCAATACTTAAGAAGGAGTTTCTGATGTGACAGGAGGGTAATAGTAGCAAATATAACTTCGGGATGCCTGGGTGGCTCAGTCAGTTATGCATCTGCCTTCGGCTCAGATCATGAACCGAGGGTCCTGGGACTGAGCCCCACGTAGGGCTCCCTGCTCAGCGGGGAGTCTGCTTTTCCCTCTGCCTGCCCCTCCCCCTGTTTGTGCACACTCTCTCTCTTTCTGACAAATAAATAAAATCTTTAAAAAAAACAAAAAAAACAAATATAATTTCAACTTAATTGTAGAATGAGTTAGTATTTTAAAGATTTATAAAATTCAGTCAAGCAGTATTTTTGAAATAACCAAAATCAGACACAGATAAAAGACCAAAGTGCATGACACACCAACTTATTTAAATACAAAAGAGTAAGAATAAAGTTCACTGATATGGTTTCAGATTCCACATTGCCACCAACCTTTAAGAAACTCTACTTGTTATGTTTTGGTATAGAATCAAAGAACACTATCCACAATTATCTGAAAACACTATTAAAATATCATTCCCTTTTCTAACTATGTATCTGTATGAGGCCACATTTTGTATATACACTTCAACCAAAATAATATATCACAATAAACTGAGTGAAGAAGATATAAGAATTCAGCTGTCTTCTATTATATCCAACATTAAATGAAGGGCTTTGCAAAAATACAAAATAATACCTCTTCTGTGTTTTTTTGGAAAAATTATTTTTCATTAAAAAAATTTTTGTATTAACATGCAATGGCTTGTTACTGCTATCTTAAAATAAATTAATACATATATCTGTATTTTCTGTTTTAATTTCTAATACAGTAACCCACATGAACAAAAGACTTTTTGGAAACTGCAGTAATTTTTTTTAAGGAAGCATTTAAGGAATGCTTGGGTGTCATCCTGTGCAGAGGCCATGCTAATCTTCTCTGTCTTGTTCCAATTTTAGTATATGTGCTTGTTAGAAGGTGGAGAAGGAACAACAAAGTATTCCACAAACTGAGAAAGTATTTTGAGACAAGAAAACGAAGGAGGCAACTCTCTACAGTTTATGCAGAGCTTTATTCAGGGTAACTTACTGACGGGGAGGAAAATGGGCAGAAAACAATTCACAGCAGTTACAGAGTTATTCTCTGCAAAATCCAGACCTTAGTCAATAGATATTATACAGTGAGCGGACACACAAGAGGGCACTGTAGTGAGATCAAAGGATTCCCATGCACCTGCAAAGAGCTTGCATGCACCTAATTAACAGCTAATCATTAATTAAATCTTGTGGCACCACCTGTGCATCAGGAAAGGTAAAGACTATGTTCTCTCTAACAGATTCATGGAAGGCCAAAACAAGCCTCCCCCAATCCTGGCTTTGGTAGGCATTCCCCCTTTTTAAAATTTTTTATTTATTTATTAAATTCAATTAATTAACATATAGTGTATTATTGGTTTCAGAGATAGAGTTCAGTGATTCATAGTCTTATATAATACCAGTACTCATATATCACATGCCCTCCTTAATGCCCATCACCCAGTTTCCCTAGCCCCCCACCCCTTCCCCTCCAGCAACCCTCAGTTTGTTTCCTAGAGTTAAGAGTCTCTTATTGTTGGGTGCCTGGGTGGCTCAGTGGGTTAAGTGTCTGCCTTCAGCTCAGGTCATGATCCTGGAGTCCTGGGATCAAGTCCCGCATTGGGCTCCCTGCTCAGCGGGGAGTCTGCTTCTCCCTCTACCCTTCACCCCGCTCATGCTCTCTCCCACTCTCTCTCTCTCTCAAATAATAAAAATAAATAAAATCTTTAAACAAAAAAGTCTCTTATGGTTTGCCTCCCTCTCTGATTTCATCTTGTTTTATTTTTCCCTCCCTTCCCCTATGATCCTCTGTTTTGCTTCTTAAATTCCACATATGAGTGAGATCATATAATTGTCTTTCTCCAACTGACTTATTTCACTTAACATAATACCCTCTAGTTCCATCCACATTGTTGCAAATGGCAAGATTTCCCTTTTTGATGGTTGAGTAATATTCCATTGTATATATATACCACATCTTCTTTATCCATTCATCTGTTGATGGACATCTGGGCTCTTTCCTTCGTTTGGCTATTGTGGATATTGCTGCTATAGACACTGGGGTGCACGTGCCCCTTTGAATCACTATATTTGTATCCTTTGGATAAATACCTAGTAGTACAATTGCTGGGTTGTAGGGTAGCTCTACTTTCAACCTTTTGAGGAACCTCCCTACTGTTTTCCAGAGTGCTGCACCAGCTTGCATTCCCACCAACAGTGTAGGAGGGTTCCCCTTTCTCCATATCCTCACCAACATCTGTCATTTCTTGACTTGTTCATTTTAGCCATTCTGACTGGTATTAGGTGGTATCTCATGGTTTTCATTTGTATTTCCCTGATGCTGAGTGATGTTGAGCATTTTTTCATGAGTCTGTTGGCCATCTGTATGTCTTCTTTGGAGAAACGTGGTTCATGTGTTCTGCCCATTTCTTGATTGGATTATTTGTTCTCTGGGTATTGAGTTTGATAATAGATTTTTGGATATTTCTTTTTTTTTTTAAAGATTTTTTTTAATTTATTTATTTGACAGAGAGAGAGATAGTGAGAGGGAACACAAGCAGGGGGAGTGGGAGAGGGAGAAGCAGGCCTCCCGCAGAGCAGAGAGCCCGATATGGGGCTCGATCCCAGGACCCTGGGATCATGACCTGAGCCGAAGACAGACGCTTAACGACTGAGCCACCCAGGCGCCCCAGATTTTTGGATATTTCTAAGGTTATGTTATAATAATCTCCAAGGGGCCTGAAACACATAGCCCCACAAGAGAAGTAACTAAACAAACATAAACAAAATGGAGGGCCAAAGATGGGATTCAGTACTGTCAGCATTCCTACAGTGCTGCCAAAGTGAGCAGAAGTCTGCAGTAATTTTTAAGGGTTGAGACCAAAAAGTTTGAGAATTGCTAGCATAGTAGGTCTGCAAACTGGGAAGCACAGAAGATTCTAATTTCAGCTCTTCTCCTGCTAGCTACATGACACTCCTTCCTCTATAAGGTAGGACACGATGATATTTAAAGTCCAAGAAAGTCTGTTAATTTTATATTCCTTACCTTGAAGTTGTATATTTCATTGTAACAATCAGCACTTTTCAGATACCAGGTTATATTCAAAGAAACATCACAAGGTTCTCCGTCAACTATAAAAGAAGAAAACTGTGAATAAAGATGATTCCCAAAGCATTTTTCCTAAACTGTTACACATTCTATTTTTCCTGCTAAATTTAGATACTCAAAGACCATCTCTTCTCCGAACACAAGGTACTGAAGTAATATACGTAAAAAGAAGTGGATATTCTTCAGATAAAAGTACTGTTGTTCACAAAATAAGTTTCTGACCTGCTTAAGTGTATCTACTTTTATGCCTTAAAACCTCAATTTCTGGTTCTCTGTTGGAAAAAACCTGGAAGTGATATAGCAGTCCTAAGTTAAAACCAGTCTTCTATTATCATTCAAATATTTACTGAGCAGAGCACTTAAGTATACAAAGCTACATGACACTGTTAGGCTAGAGAACAGGACTCTGTAGGAGGCTACATTCTAGTTGGACAAACAAGGAATAACATTAGGGACATCATAAGGCAGTATTCAAAAGAGTTCCACTGAGGGAAAAATTAATGGCTTAGACCTTGAAAGATATCAAAACTAGACAGAAAGAAAAAAGGAAAAAAAGCAAACCTGGCTGGGGAAGGCAGGAAGACCAAAAGCAAAAATGAAAGACTCTTTCCAAAACCCACCTTAAGAGAGGCCTCAACGAACCTCATGAGTCAGAGCCTCATAACTAATTAAACATAGTTTGGAAAGAGTATTCTAGTGGACCAAGGCATTAGTCTGAAAATTTGAGAGCATAAATCTGACTGTATCACTACTGATCAGCTGTCCCACCTGGAAGTCAGTTTATCTTTGATTCCAGCTGCGTTACAGAAAATATACTAGAAGATACCTGCCTTATACAAATGTGACAAAGATAAACATGACTGCATCTAGGAATCTATTTTTGGTTCTTAACAAAAGGTCCACACCTAAAATTATTACCTTTCCCTTTTCTTTGTTTTAAATTGTTTTCTCAAATTAATTTTCAAGTGACATACTTTTACGAGGGTCAATTAAAATACACAAAACTCTGATGTGCTAAATAGAATTTATGGAAATGATAAAAAGGATATTTGTGATCTCACTGTTAACTATTCAGAAGAACCATACAAAGATGGGATTAACTCAACAGAGCCAATAAGAAAATCCCCTAAACAGAAGATCTGCAGAAAGACTTGGCTGAAAAAACACTATGTATGTTAAAAGACACCATTCAGAACTTTGAATGGATGGCATTAAGAGATGAAAATGGTCCTGGCAATTTCATGGAAAGCTATATACGATAGCCCTAAAGTATACAATCAGAGACAAGGTAAATGTGAGAAAGCAGAGAAGTAACAAAATGAAAGACAATGTAATTTTTAAGGAGCCTCAAATTCTCCCCAAAAATGAAATGTAAACACTGCAAAATAATGCAGCTTGTGTAAGTTGGCAAAGCACCAGTTGATCAAAATACAGGTGAGAAAAGACTATACATGATAAAAAGGTAGAATAGCATGCAGGCTGTCAGGCTATTCAAAAAAACCAAATACTGTTATCCCTAAAAGTTCTTACCTAGCACATCAACCTCACAAGACAGACCAGTTTATTTCAGTAATCTGATTTAAACCAAATTTAAGTCATCAGTCAAGAGATTGTATTTTCATAGACATAGTCTATTCTTTATAGAAATTTTACTGGCCCCCTTCACTCCTGTTAGACTGTAAGCTCAGTAAGAGAGAGGGCCTTTTCTATCACTTCCCTTCTGTTTAAAACAATGCCTGGCACATAGTAGGTTTTTAATAACTACTTACTAAATGATTAAAACAAAATCATCCAACTACAACTTACAACTTTGCACTTTCATGGAGAAAGACATGCAAAGAAGCACACACGGATGATCTGAACTTCTATCCCTGATCCCGAAACAGAGCTATCCATGATCATTTATTCCCTAAAATAAAGCCAGTTTCAAAAATAAAAGGAAGCGTTTCTTTAATATGCAACAGGATATTCTGGATTCAGATACAGTGGTTTTCTCACTGGACAGACTGGTTTTGTTCTATATAATCCCTATACCCCGGTAATATCTTTGAGCTTCCTCTTCCAAAAAGATCCAAATAGTAAAATACTCCTTCTGTAAACAAAGGTTTACTGAACATATTCATTCAGAGCCAAAGGTCTGACAAACCTAAGTCATGTGTTCAGTAAACATCTAACAAGCACACAAAAGCAAAGTCAGTGGTATCTCTCTAACACAGGACAGATTAAAACACCATGCAGACAATCAAACAACATAATTTGTCTAACTGTATATAGTAAACACCAGAGAAACAAGAGAAGAAAATAAAGTTCACACAAGTATTCTGAAAATTACTCACTGAAAAGACCTTAATTACACTACAACGTTTATGCCTAGATAGTGCCAGACTATTAAATTTTAAAGCTCATGTTTAGAGTAGGTCGGAGATAGAAACTAGGTAATTTAAAAAGTTTAAAGATCACTTAAAAACTCAAATAAATACTTCATGAAATGCAAAAACTCACATTTCAGGAAGATAGTGGTATTTTTGAACAGGATCTTTCCAAAACTAAAATAATTTTTCCCCTGCAAAGATAAAGGAGAGAAAGATAATTAGCATCAGCTCACTTTAATTCCCAAGGCAGAATATAATTGTTATAAAAACCTAAATTTATAAAATGTTTAAGTTAGTTTTCTTAACAACAAAAAATACATCAATATCCTTCCTTTTAGTAAAATTCAACCATATCCAAACTGCAGTTTTGTAGCTTGGTGCAGACACAATCTTTTCCCCCCGCAAGCCATGAAGCAAGGACTCTAGGAGAGAAGCTGATAGAAATCCCAACTTAAATCTTCATGGGAGGTACTCCTTAGTTTATTCCCTTTACTCAGTAATCACTGTTCAGAATAATCCAATCATTTCTTCAAATAAACTACTGTATGAGCAGACAAGACGAATTTAACTAGTAACCATTTTAGCAACAACACCTAAAAGTCAGAACCTGAAGATCTTCACCAAATGAACAAAAGCTATAATGCTTGCTATGTAAAAGCTCAAATAAGATTTGGACATTACAACCAGTGAGCAGAGCAGAATGAAACAAAAAGGCCACCGTGGTTTCAAAAGGACAAAATGCTTTTTGGCATTTCCTGGGTGCATCTGATTTGCTGGCTGGCATGACTATAGCTCTTACTCAAATGAGGTTTAAAGGAGGGGGTGGGGGGACAGAAAGGGTCAACCTATCTAGTAAATTGTCCAAAAGAAAGACTACCTTTACCATATCAAATTTTAGAATACAATTTCTTCCATTTCAGCCATTCTCATGTTACAATACATTTTTTAAATGCCTAGGTTTCCTAATCACACAGCAAAGCTTAGAATAACCACTGCAAAGTTCCAATGAAATCAAACAACTTCGTAAGTAGAATCATCCAGTAATAAAAAAGTGCAGAGCAAAAAAAGAAAGACACCAATTTCAGATCTCTCTCATCCAACTCGGGGTCACTGGATTCTGTGAAACTTCGGCTGAAAGGGAAACCGTTGTCTACCTATTCATCAACTTTCCCGTCTCAAATAAAGCATTCAAAGTTCTGACTTAGCTGATAAGAAACCGCTCCACCATTCTTCTCCGCTCCTGAAGTGGCCCTGGCACTCCCGCTAACCTACCCACAGAAGTGCACGGCTTTCCGCTCCAGGGAGGTGGGTCCCTGCTAACCAGCGACACAGACGCTCCAGGTAATTCCACCCCTTCGGAAGCGGACTTTTGCGAAACCTACATGGACCCCTAGGGCCGCCGTAGCCCCACCCCTTGTTCCTCCAGGCTCAGTTGCTTCTGAAGTGAACACTCACCGACGGTATCGGAATGTGCCACTTGGATCGGTCGGCAGCGGCGACAGGTGCCGGTCCTACACCGAGGAGCGACAATGGGGACGGCTGAGCCCCCAAAAGAAGAAGAATGACAGGCAGCACCTGAAGCCACGCAGCCGCCGCCATCTTCACAGCCGTGGAGCGCCTACCGAAAGCATTTCACCTTCTTCCGGTTCGCCCCGCCCTCTTCCGGCTCTGCTCTGGGGGCGGGATCATCCGGGTCCTCGAAACCTCGCGGTGCTTGTTTGTTTTGCCACCCAGCAGCCCCTCCCTAAGCCAGCCGTCACGACCTCGTGTGAGTTTTAGACCGTACAGCGCAGGCGTAGTCCCGTGGTAACCCGGTCACCTTGGAGCATCAGGGTTTTCACCAAAAGCCGCCTCCACTTCGGTCGGCTCTTCTCTTTCCCGGCCCCTAAAGGGTCTGGGGACCAAGCAAGCGCCCAATGTAGCGTTTGGCTCTCTCCTCCGCTCGTTCGCCCCAGCCTGTCATCCCTTCTAGATCAAAGTCAGTCGCTGGGGCCAGAAGTCTGGGAAAGCCGTAAGTCCGCCTGTTTGGCGTGTAGTAGTGAGTTCTCGGTTTTCTGGAGATATTTAAGCAAAGACTGGGATTTGGCAGTGGTAGAGTATAAGCACTTACTGAACTGTTTGGACTGTAGTAGATATGCCCTTTATAAAGACCGTTCTAGCACTGAAAAGTATGATGCTGCAGAATTTGACCGGGGAACATCAACCTTCAGCACAGAGCCGGCCAGCACTTTCTATTAAAAACTGAAAGAGTGGGTCAGTTTTCAGTACCTGTGGCGTCACGGTCACTGAGATAAACCTGCAGAAATTTGACCTGGGTCAGGCAAGCGGTCTCGGTACTTCTTGGTTCTCACGCTCTTGACTTTTATCCTCTAGGGCTCTTTGAGTACACGCCCCCTCCAGTGCAAAGACAGTGTTGGTTCCTAATGAAAGCAGTTCTTCGTCGGGCGCTCGTAACCAAGAAAAAGTGGCCAACTAAATCCCTAGAAACGCAAGTTTGGGCCTGGAAAACCCAGGAGTAAGTGCAGATTTGCTACTCCTTAAGGACCTGGAGAGGACTCCATTTCCCAGGACCTGACAGTGGTGAAGTCCTGGTTGTAATTTAGAAAAACGTCCAATCGGCGTTTTAAAAAAGACTGCCCTTGGCCTTGCCCTGAGCGCTGAAAGTCAGTCGGATTGATGGGAAGCCATGGAAGCTGCTGGGAAAGAGGAAATCAGGTAAAGGCCCAGTGGTGGTCCTGCAGGGACTGAATCCAGACAGCAGGGGATAGATAGTAGCTGAAAGCAACATTCTGGGTTTGAAGGTTTTACTGATTGTTTGAATGGCCTCTTATTTGCATGTTTCATATTTATGTACTTAATCTTTATCATTTTTTCTCAATTCCCCAGGGAATTAGTTGATATTAATAGCCCCTCAAAATACTTTCAGGATGGTTTACAAAACAGTGGAAGAGTTGTGATCAGAACTATAACATGTGAATTTCAAGCATGTTGCTTTCCATGTTCAGCTGTACCCCCATCTTCCTATATTATTACAGAGCTCATTCTTCAAAGCTGGAAAGCAAAGACTGCAAATTTCTCTAATCTTTGCACAGTTGATTAAAAGAAACAGTGACAAAGACTGCATCAGTGAAGGATTTGATGACTTCCAAGAAAATAATTTAGTACAGCCAAGTGTATCTATGTGGGCTTGTTTTCTTAATATCTTGAAATTTGTGTTCAATCATAGTTTCCTACATATTCATAGACATGCTGACTACAGCTGTATTCAGCAACATGTCTGCTTGAAGGCCAGTATGTTTCCCCCTCCTTACAGCCTATGGTTGTTTTAATCATACGGAGGCTAATTTATTTTTTAAAGATTTTATTTTTAAGAAATTTCTATACCCAACACGGGGCTCTCGAACTCAGAACCCCGAGATCAAGATGCTGCATGGACTGACTAATCCAGCCAGGTGCCAAGGGACGCTAATTTAAATACATATTCTCTAGTAGCAATATGCATGTATCTTATTCATGTTCTATTCCAGAAACAGCTGTTCTGGGAACTTGGTTTTAAAAAGCATTGGCTCCTAATTGCCAGCATCATCTTAAAAAGCAAAAAATTTTCCTTCTACATCTGTTTCTATTATTCTCCTCCTTGCATATACCTCTGTTAAAGCATTTGTCAGGTTGATTTGTGCTTGTTGGTTAGGCTCTTGTGGGAAGCTCAGACACATCTCTTAATATCTTCCTTAGAGCCCAGCACTCAGTAGGAATATTCTGAAAATATTTTATTGAATAAATAAGTGGGTAGATTTTTTTTTTCATTTGGGTTTTTTGTGTGTTTTTGCTTCTGATTTTATTGTTGTAGTCATAGCCTTCAGCCATTATTTTAAAAGAACTCTTCCTTGTAAGTGACAATACTCTTTTTCCAGTGCTTTCAGAGTAATCCTAGAACTTGATGTTTTGTTGTTCATCTTGTGTGATTTACAAAAGGATGTTATTGTGCAGCACAGCGGCTATCGTGTTATGTTACGGCCATGACACAGTTTTGCATTGCAGAAGTTTATTACCTGTGTTCATGCTATAGTTAGAGCAGGAACAAAAACTGGATTCACAGACCTTGTAGAAAATATGTTTCTTAAAATGTCTTTTTATTTAGTGTTGAAGATGAAGCTGTGGATAAAAACATTTTCAAAGATTGCAGCAAGATTGCTTTCTACAGGTAAGGAGAGGAAATGTATTACCTAGATCAAAACATTTCAATATTGCAATGTTTATAGGCTTTTTAAGGAAAGGGTCAATTAGGAAATGTAATCATTAAAAAATTCATCAGACAGGAGACATTCACCTTTACACACTTACTTTGTCTTATTTAAATTTCTCAATAAATACATATTTTATTTTAAAAGTGTTTATGTATTTGAATAGATAATACTTTTACAGGTTTCAGAAGTCAAATAATATAAAAAGATATACTTTGAAAAGTGTTACTCCCATGCCTGTCCCCTATCACCCCATTCCACATCTTGTCCCTCTAAGTAACCAGATTTATTAATTTCTTATTTATCCTCCCAGTATTTCTTTTTGTAAATACATACATTCTTATATCACTGCCTTTCTTATACCAAGTAGCTTCCTATATATGCTGTTGTGTCTTTTTTCTGCTTTATAGTTTATTCTGAAGAGCTCTGCATGAGTATATAGAGATTGTCCTTTCTATTTATAGCTGTGTAGTATGTACTATGATTTATTCAGTCTCCTTCCTATTGGTAGATCCTTGAGTTTTTAATCTTTTAGCTATAAAATCATGCCATAATGAAAAGCTATACATATGTCATTTCCTACACCTACAAGTGTATTTATAGGATTAATTTCCAGGAATGGTATTACAGCATCAAAGAATAGATACATTTAAAATTATACCTATTACCAGAGGCCCCCTCCCCCATAGGGATTGTACCGTTTTGTACTCCCATCACCACTATATAAGATTACCTATTTCCCCAGAGCTTCAAAAAAAAATTTCTTTAAAATCTTTCTGTTGAGTGTCTTTCCGTGATCCTAAACCTGAAACCACCAAAAATTGTATCCTATGTTACAACTTTCTAATTAATTCACACTACTCTAAAGGAAGAAAATCAGATCACCTAAATTCTGAATAGGTACCTTAGAGGGAATTCTATAGGGAACTCTTGGTCATTTTGTTAAGTCATTGGATTATATTGGATTTCCATAAGAATTTATTGAGTTTCTATTGAAGTGTACATTTCATGGAAAGAGGAAGGAAAATTAACAAGCTAATAAATGTCATCTATGAAAACTGCCCCACCTTCTCAATAAAGTGGACAAAATGCCATCCTTGGGCAGTGCTATGTTGAACAATTTCATTCGTATTATTCTTATTAGCACTAATTTTATTGGCACTGTAATAACAAAGTACTCCTGTTAGTACTTTATTAGAGTACCAATACTGCCTGGACCCAGTTCATTTACCATCATAGTGACGTTTAATGACTTCCACATGATAATATAGTCTTTTGGATGCTGACAGTCACAAATAATTCTCAGGTATTTGTATTCTGTATGTCGGCAGGCGTCAGAAACAGCAGCTCTCCAGGAGAGCCACCTATCAGGCATCACTAGACTCAGCCACAATAGGCAAAGACAGCACCAAGTTCCAAATCATCAGTGAAACAACCAAGGTGAGAGAGAAGTATTTCCTACAGAGAATTATTTGTTTCTGTATTAAGCTGGGTTTGAATGAAGTAAATTTCCACAAAGCCTAATTAAAACTACGTATGCTTCAAAAATAAACTTTGTTAGGGAAGTAATGTCATCTACAGTAATAATGTAACATTATCTACACTAATGTAGATAAAGCAATGTTATATACATGAATACTACTTTAACAGTAATGTGAGTGTTAACTTATAGATTGCCTGTGTATCACATGCTTTCCTAGATGTTTTACAAATGATATTTCCTTTTAATTCGTCCTCATAATACAGAAAAGTGACTAGAAAGTCACCTGCTCAAAGTCATGCAGCTGGTAATCAGAGTTTTCACCTGCATCTGTCAACTCTGTCAAGTACCCATGTTCTGTTACTATTAGACAGTGTGCACTTGAGCGTGCAGCCTGAGCGAGGTACAGATTCAGTGACTGTCCAAACCTCAAAATGTGGGTGGGCCAGGGGAACAAGGGACTATATAGTTGAAAACCTAAGTCACAAATGTTCCATCTCCTAAACTGCTTCACTAGCAGATCACCCTAGTTATTACATACTGAAAGGATTAGAGCAGTATATTAAGTACTTTTTCTCACTTGTCAAGTCATCATGCTACTTCGGATGGGCCAGTCACAGAGGAAGTGCTATATGGGCTGAGCCAGGAAGTGTGACCGCCGTGCACAAGTACCCATGCTCCTAGCCTGACCCTCACTTCCAGAGCCTCCCTGTCTTCTTAGAAGCTTCAGGTGCTTCTAAGGCCTCTCAAACCAATATGACTTAATTGGTAGTTCATGTAGCTAAAAGACATACTTAAAGCCTAGGTTCCCTAACAGGTGACTGAGAAGAAATCCCCCCTTTTCCTGCAAAGTTGTGAGAGATCTCCCTGTGGCATAGCTCTCACCCCATGGTGCTGCACTGAGGAACCACTTCAGGGAAGACAGAATAAAAACTTCTCCACAGCAGGGGGTTCTCTATAACATTTGTAAGACCTTTAATTTAGCAAAGGGTTCCAACTTTATTCCCAGACAGGAGGATCAGTTGCACACTGAGGAAGGCTACCTTCCTTACAAATTTTAGAAAATTTAGCTGTTTCATAGATGTGGAGTTTTCTAACATACTTTTCTTGCCTGAATTCAAAATAAGGGCTAAAATCATGTCAACAGTTCTGTGTTCTCTATCCCTGTCCCCTGTCCCCAATTTCTGGTTACTTAAGGGTGTATTGTGGTAGCAGTATACTTAGTTCATGTCTCTTAACTACACAGATGGGATGGTTAACCTTTCTCTGAAACCTAGTGCTGCTTTTATACCACCTTTTTTTTTTTTTCTGGAGGCATTTGCCCCCTTGCTTGGCATCTTTGATGCCTCTGAGTTCTTAGTTGATGGTACTCCCCCCAGCCCAAAGTCATAGGTCCTCTACAACTGATCCATGTCTATACTAATCATTTTTTTTTTTAGCATAGTTTGATAGCCAATTATGGGAAAACATGGAGTAGCACTGATTTCCTTCCTGGGGAGCCACCTGCCATTTGCATGTGGTCTAATAGCCTGACACCCAGCCAAACCTCTGTATTCATAGTCAACAGAAGCAGTTGGCTCCAGGAAATGCAAGGAGTCCACTAGGAACCTTCCAAGAGTCATAGTCATTAAGCCTGCCACCAGATGTCAGGTACCTTACTTTCTTTTTCCTTTATTTTTTTGTTTTGTTTTGTTTTATGTTTTTTTGTTTGGGGTTTTTTTTTGTTTTTGTTTTTGTTTTTGTCATTTGCTCATTTTCATTCCTGTCTCCAGTGTGTCTAAACCCAGAGAGTTGTAGCTATCCCATAGTCAGGGCAAGAATCACTTTCCATCCTTGGGGAGCCTCAGTATATTGAGCATCTGAATATCCACTGTCATGAAGACTCATGGTGAAGCAAAGTAAATGAGGCAAAAGCACTCTGTGGGCCAGAATGCAAATGTCCATGCACCTTGGTACCAGTGCAGTTAGTGGTAGATCCCCACACACAACCTTTTACAAAACTGTAGATCAGTTCTCTATACACATCCCTCTTTGGAGCCTGAAAACGTGAGAGACAATGCTGTTCAGGTCAGGTGCCAGAACCAGAGTCCACCAGATCTAGATGCCTCCCAAGGAAAAGAAGCCACAGTCCAGGAGAACCCACAGAATCTCAGCACAAGGTAGCACATGGCTCAGAAGGGAGTTGAGAAGCCCAACAAGCAAGGGCAGGTTATCCAGGATGTCAGTAACATGGCTCCCAGGACTGAGAACTTTGAGGACCCCTTGGAACAGACTTCATGTTCAGGTATTAGAAATATTGGGGCTGCATAGAGAATCTGCATGCTCTGATCTCAGGCAAATATATATGTTTAGGGGATCACCCTGAAATTCTGGGCTGAATTCCAGTCTAATGTTTTTCTTGTCACTTGGAGTTGAGATGACTAAGAGAGACTCAGGATTTTATGTCCTCTGTCAGTCTGGTAGAGACAATGAGGACCCGGACATTAATCTCTAAAGTTGTCTGAACCTTGTATCCAGCTCACTGTATAGACAAGCAGCCTCCATTTGAGGGGGTTTCTGGGATGAAATGGGTGTTTCATGGGAGATTTCATGTTAGGACATGGTAGAGGTGTGGTCTGGAGATTTAAAACAAGCTGCACGTATCTACTTATTCAGAATGACAGCTTTTTACTTCAGGTTCAGAGAGATAGAGTCCAAAGTCTAAGAGGATCATATTCAGCTCACAGCTGTAGTTCTCAGATTTCACGGATTCAGCAGATTCTGACAAACCCAGCATTCTTAGTGTCTCTGCCTGCCGCCACACCATTACATCTCTTAAAGCAGTAACTTTGTTCTCAAGATCCGTTGTTAATTTTTGAAATCTTCTTCTCAATCCCCTTCCCCCAATATAAGTAACCAGGAAACAGAACCAAGCTTCATTCAACATTGTCTTAGCTCAGGTTCCCATAACAAAATACCATAGACTGGGTATCTTAAACAACAGATACTGATTTACCATAGTTCTAGAGTCTGGGAAATCCAAAATCAAGGTGTCTTTGGGGACCCTTTTCCTGGCTTATAGACTATCATCTTCTTATTATATTTTCAGATAGTGGAAAGAGAGCTAAATCTCAGGTTTCTTTTTCTAAGGGCACTAATCCCATCATAACCCCACCCTCATGATCTTATCTAAACCTAATCACTTCCCAAAGGCCCCATCTCCAAATACCATCATACTGAGGGGCAGTGCTTCAAAATACGAATTTAGAGTTTGGGGGAGACACAATTCAGCTCAAACATGATGTTCCTGGGACACGGTCATGTTACAGAACAAACTGAAGTGTGGCCCTGTGTGTTGTCTCCAGCTGAGGACATCTAGGCTTTGAAGAAAAGCCAGTTGTAGGTTAAACTGCATTTAAGTTTTCTCATACAGGGTCCTGTTATAGCGTGTTGCCTATTCCTGATGAAAAAATAATCAGGTAGATATTTGGTAAAGAGACTTCCAAGAGAACATCTAAAAAGAAAGCTAACAGTAAAATGTTGACTGCTTTTTAGAGTTTTGTTTTGTTTTTTTTACCAATTTTTTTTACCTTCAGTGAAAATTTGACCTGGATTGAGAAACATGGTAAGATCCAGTCTTGTGACTTCAGAGCAGAGCAATGTATTCTGTCCTCTGAGTCTAGCTACAAAGCACTGCTAGCAAGGCTATCTGGAACAGACCTATGTCTTTGACCTGCTTTATATTGCCAATTTTGAGGCTTTCTCATAACATGGATGACCTTTTAGCAACATGTTTACTTTCCTTTGCAGCCTGTTTGCAAGTTTTCACCAGAGACTCCACTTCTGGCAGCATCTCCAAGGATGCAGGGATATCTCTGAGCACCTCCATTAAGTCACCCCTTGCCTTTGCCTCTAAGCCTGATGAAAATGGGATTTTGCCCAACCCGCCATCTCCTTAGCAGATGAGGAAGAACTACCACTTGTTAGCCAGTAGTGTTTCTGCAGAAGTGGCCATGAACAGGCAGCTAATTTGGGAACTAGCCAAACAACCAGAAGCACACCTGGACAGGCTAATTGTCCTTGGGGAATGGGCTAATACCAGCGTGAACTTGCCAGCGTTCTCTGTAGAGAATCAGTGCTTGCAGTAAACCAACTGGCTGCAACAGTGGAAGGGGCAATTAGTGCCCTGTGGCAATTTAATGAACTCTTAGACAGTCCTCTGAATCCTGGGAGATCTTGAGCAACAACTTGCTCACTCTTGTAGGCCTTTTAGATGAACTGTTCCTTAGAGTACAGTGAAGACACCTGGTGCCAGAGGACAGGCAAGATCCGTATCCATCATGGAGAAGTTGACGGGGTCATAATTTCCATTCCTAATACGGCCATTTTAATATGTGTTCTAGGGCTGTTCTGGTAACTCCATCACAGTCTCTACTAGTTGTGATTCCCAGTTCTGGGTAAATAACAGGTTTTGTTTTAATATAATTGTGATCAGTCCACTACTTGAATACAAAGACAAGTCTGTCTCTACCACCATGGTTTTTACAACCTGATATTTTTGCCCATGTGGCCAAAAACAACAACAATAAACTAGATCTATGGATGACAGACTACAGGTTTTGTTTTTATTAAGTATAAAAGAAATCAGATAGGAAAAGAGAATTAATACTCTTTCCCAGACTGCGAGAAGTGAGCCTCTGAATAAAGCTTTATGAAAAACCAAATGGAGACTTGTAGTTTTAAAAGGAGCCTCTAAAATGGATTCCTTTCTCTGAGGATTTATCTCATTTTCTCTGTGTAGGTGGACATTTACAGATTTTAAATATTTTAAATATTTTTAAATATTTAAGATGCTCAGTTACACGTTTCTTCACTTGTTTTACGTAAATCCATCTTGCTGCAATTTGAGCGTAACTGCTACTATGATCTAAGTACTCACACTAACTCCTAGTTTACGCAGTCTAGCTTCTGTAAGTTAACATATCTTTTCATTGTCATCTCCAATCATCACTAACAGGAAGAAGAGATTCCATCATTTATTTGTATATTACTTTTTCATAAATGTCCAGACAGGAAAAGAAAAGGAATATAGAGAAATTCTTAATGTGTTAGATAGAAGAGTGTAACATTCATGTCCAGGCTTTTTGACAAGAGCAAGGTTTTGGTGGAAGAAGTGAGCAATAACTGGCAATTGAGAAACCTAAGAGAAGTGGTTTCTAAACTGTCAGCCACAGAGCCTAGGTCTCCATGGAGGTGTCTCAGAGCTCAGTTCAGGAAGGGCTCAAAGGTAGGGGCTCTGAGCCACTCCCCACTGTCTTTAACCCACGTAGCTTTGTTTATTGGACTTCTGAAAATCTGTTGCTGTTTAAAAATGTTTTTAAGTCAATAAAAACAGCATGAGCCAGATCATAGAAACAAAGCATATGAATATCTAAGGAGATTATATGCTTGGAACATGAAAGCTATGTAGGTAATAGTAGGAGATATGAATGAATCTGAATATCGACCTTGAAAAGGATTGCCTGTTGGAAAAAAAATCATTTGCTTAATTGAGCTAAAATGAAAACAAAATGGAGCTTTGACTCTGATTTATGTGTTTGGTTGTAAAAGGTCATTATGGTAAAAGGAAAAGCAGGGTTATTAACTGCCTCCTCATAGAATTAGGATTCTTTCCTGACTGCAGCCTCAAGAACAAAACAGACAGACCAATCTTTGGTTTTAAAAAATATTGTTCTTAAAGAGAGCTATTTTCCTAAAACTGGGAGGATCTCTGAGTAGAGAACTAGGTGCAATTTGTTCATCATATGTAGGCAGCCTGTGTGCCTTCTGCTTAGGATGTTCTTGCTCATTTTGCCTATCCAGAGTCCTGCTAGTCCCTGAAGGTCCTGCTCCTCCAGAGACAGCCCAGAACCCCTCTCCTTACAAGTCATCATTAATATTCCCTCTGTTCTCCCACAGCACCGTCCTTGTCCTTCTCCCTCAGCACTTACAGCATGCTTTATGTTTACCGTGTTTCGTCTCTAAATTGCAATTTCCCTCTAAGAGTTTGGTCATCTTTTTCACAGCACATCCCATATTAGATGCCAAGTAATTGTTAGTTGAATTTGAGAGAGCAATGGAAATATAGGTCTCACTTAGGAGAAAACATAATCTGACAGAATTTCAGCTTTATTTGTATTTGAGCACATTTTTAGATCTTAGAATTCTGATGACACACTTGAAGTAATTAAATTTACAAAAGAACGTTAGACATGAAAGGAATAATTACAGTATGATTGGGGTGGGGGAAGGATGATGCTGGTCAAAGAGTATCAACTTCCAGCTGTACATAAAATAAGTTCTGGGGATTCTCCTCTACAGCATAGTGATTATAACTAATAATACTCTATTATATACTTGAAAGTTGCTAAAAGAGTAGATCTTAAATGTTCTCATCACAAAAAGGAAATGGTAATTATGTGATATAATGCAGTTGTTAGCTAATGCTATAGTGGTCATCATCTTGCAATATGTATCAGATCAACACAATGTACACCTTAAGTTTGTACATTATATGTCTATATCTCAATAAAACTAGAAAAAGTAATTACACTGTGCTCACTACTACTCTACTATAACTCTACCTTAAGAATTATCTGTAAAAGCAGCCATAGCCACTGTATTCTTTACCTGGTCACTCTCAAGTGTCATGTCACTGCTTAAGTGCCCTGACTACTTTCCTATATTTTCAAGAGGCAGAGTTCCAGCGAAATCATTTTTTTTTTTTTTTTTTTTTTTTTTTAGTGCTGTGGTAGTCTCCCTGCTTGCTATCTTACTTGCACCACATTGTACCTGTTCTGGACGAGGGCCCACACAGCCTGCCCAGCTTAGCCTTTCATTGAACAGATGTTACCGTGACAATACATGTACCCAAGTGTAACGAGAATTTGGCATCACATGAAGGATTTAATGAAGCATTTGCTGTCAGTCACTGCTATACAGCACAGCGGTTGAAAACTGTCAGAATATTTCTCTGATCAAGCTTTTTTGATAAAGACTGTAGCTCTGTGTTGGAGGGGCTTGCTATCAATCAGAATCCTAAATAATTTGATTTGGGGAGAGGAGAGGAGCCTCATCTAACACTGGCAGGTGATACTTTATATTTTGGGGTCCTTTATTTGGAAGGGAGAGTTGGTAAAGTGAATGATAAAGTAAATGATATTTCTGTAAGAGAAGCATGGAGGTTTGGAAGCTTTGGCACATTTGACCCCTTTTTAAAACTGCCTGTTAGAGTAAATCAAAAAGGAACAATAGGTTAGAAAAGCAAATTCTCAGGCGTAGCCCCAGAACCATACCTTAAGAGTCAGTAGAGTAATAGAATGTTCCATAGGCCAGGTGCCCATTGAAATCTCTAAGGAATTGCAGAAGGCACTGAAAAATGGGCAGGTTCATTAAAATGCCCAAAGAGGGGCACCTGGGTGGCTCAGTCGTTAAGTGTCTGCCTTTGGCTCAGGTCCTGATCCCAGGGTCCTGGGATTGGGCCCTGCATCGGGCTCCCTGCTCAGTGGGAAGCCTGCTTCTCCCTCTCCCACTCCCCCTGCTTGTGTTCCCTCTCTCGCTGTGTCTCTCTGTTAAATAAGTAAGTAAAATCTTTAAAAAAATAAAAAATAAAAATAAAATGCCCAAAGAATACCTATGAGGAGAAAACTTGTCATATGAAACTAAGATACTACTTGGCCTTTTCCACCATTCTCAAGTAAACTGGATTTTCAAATTACATAAATGAACAGAAAACAAAAGCCCATGAGATCCTAGATGTTTTTTTATTAGAGATTCATGTCTGATTTTAATGTATATATGAATTATAATAAAGATGACTGCATATTAAAAAATACATATTTCTCTGATCTAGATGCCTCATCTTGTAACCTATAGCTAGCCACTTCTGTTCTCTTGAGGTTTGTTGTTGTCTCACGTTTTATTTCTTAAATCCTATATTCTCTATAATTCTGTGTTGCTTCCATGTCCCACTGTAGGCAGAATTTTACCTAAATTCCCCAGCCTCTTAAAAAAACTGAGAGTATCCCAACCTCCTGAGAAAGTTCCCCAGACCTTATTCCCAGGTATACAGGAAATGCCTTGATTTTAGTACAGCAAGGCTTAATCATCTATCCTGGGGAACCCCAGTGACCACTTTTATTCTTTATTCTTTTCCATTCTGTGGCTTGTTATCCTTCATCTTTCATTCAGCTGGAATCCACTTGCCCCTAGTTTTAACACCAAGTTCTTAAGATGTCTGCAGTTTGTCATAGATACAGGGCTATAGGTCCCAGCTTTCCAAAAGCAGTTTCAGTTTATGCCCATCATTCAGTATAATTATTAATAGAGACCTCTTTCATCCTTAAAGGTCCTGGTATGGACAATTATATGTTTGCCTAGCCATAGAACACATAGAAGGTATTTCTTGCTCTACTGTCAGGTATAGCCAAACAAGTACATACAAAGTTTGGGGAGCTTTTTCCTTCATAATTCCCATTGTTCTCCAGTTTATTTGGCCTATAATAATTCAAACATAGCTTCCTTTTTTTAAAAGATTTTTTTTTATTTATTAGAGAGAGAGAAAGGGAGAGGGAGCACAAGCAGGGGGAGGGGCAGAGGGAGAAACAGACTCCCTCCCAGCGAGGCCCCTGGGATCATGAACTGAGCCAAAGGCAGATGCTTAATCGACTGAGCCACCCAGGCACCCCAAACATAGTTTCTAATTATTGCAATTTGACTGTAGAACCAACCATCAGTGGGGTAATAACCTATTGAAACTAATCTCGTGTCTGTTCCCAGGTTTCTCTTCTGGCTGAAGTTTATGGTATAGAGGGAAATATTTTCAGGCTTAAAATCAATGAAGAAACTCCCGTGAAACCCAGGTATGAAGTTCCTGATGTCCTCACAAGCAAGCCCAGCACTGTAAGGTAAGCCAAGGAACAAGAGATCTTGGATACACCCTCAATATGGGCGTTTATCATACCTTGAGTAACAGATTTTGTATGTGCCTCCTGTTTTCTCTATTCAAAGCTACCATCATTTGCCGAGTTCGTTTTCAAGTTATTTGGGGATAAATTTATCCATTTTGTATGTTATCCATTCTGTTTTCTCTTCCTCCACCGTGTGATTTATCAGCACTTACAAATGGGGAGAGGCAGAGCTTTTGATCCCTGCTGTCCTTTTTCACAAAGAAAAGGATTCATCAACCTGACTTTGGGGACAAGTAGAAGCAGAGCTATTTAATTTCCTCAGATTAGCAGCAGGGCTCCAGAGATCTGATACACTAGCCAAACTCACTTGCCGTATTTATACAGTTAGGGTGACTCACTTTTAATTAAAGGTAGTCTCAGAATTCTAACATGTGACTTAATTGAGAGTCAGAGATAAATTAATAATCAGTGTCTAGGTGAAAAAAAAATCTTTGGGGATTAAAAAGCATTTTCCATATCCCTGCGGCATCTTCTTCAGTTCTCCACGCACCTTCCAGTGATATTTCAACTTGGTTCTGCCTGTTGATTCCTGTCATTTTTTCATATTATTTCACCAAGAGAATAGAAGATTATGCCAGATGCTTTAATTTTCACTATATTTTCATAGTTTTATGTAGATTATTATTCCATAAAAATTTAATAAAGTCTATAAATTATAAGGAGAAATTATTTCAATTATAGTAGAATCATCGTAAATTCAAAATAGGTCTGTCTGTTCATTGAGCTCCTACTATATGCCAAGAACTTATGAAACAGGAATTAAAAAGAGACTGTTCGTAAGACTTTGCAATTTGCGTGCACACTTGTGTTTGTATGTATATGGATGTGGGTGTATACTTCGTCACAGTATATTATTTTTTACTATCCTGGAGGATTTGCTTTACTGGTACATCCTTTAACATTTTTACAACTATGTTCATAAGCAAAATTCATCTGTACTTCTCTTTTTCTGTGTTATTGTTGCCATGTTTTGGGGTCAGGGCAATAACTAGCTTTGTGTAATAAATATGGCATATTCTGCTTCTGTTCCAACCTCTTTCTAGAGGGCCTTTGACTACTGCACTAACTAGAAAGCTAAAAACTACATTCTTCCATCTCCTATATTCCCATGCAGCTAGTTTCTGGTATAATTCAGGTTCTCCCAATCAGATGCACTTACAGGGATCTTGATTTCAGAACTGAGCTTCCCATTTTGCTAATGTGGATTTGGCAGCCATAGAATGTCTCTAGAGGTACATTAGTGAGGGCAGTCATTTCCTGATTTCTGGAGCTGACATGGCATGATCTTGGAGCCCAGCAGTTGCCATAGTGACTTCTGATTATCCAACTTCCTGATTCTAGCTGCAATAAAAGTTCCATTGACCATACAGTTATGCAGTATTGTTCTATGGGTCATTTCTATTACCTCAACACTTCCCATGATGTTGTAAGCTCCTAAGTCCCCCATATTAAGTCACTTATTTTCTACCTAAAATAACCAGAGTGTTTTCTTTAATCTACAGTTGACTCTTGGTTGATATAGACTTTAGTATCAGAAGTGAGTATAGGTAACAAACCCTCCAGGAGGGGAATATGAGATTGGTTAGCAGATTTGGCTGGATTTGAAAACAGTAAGGACCTGGTTATCATTAAAGGATGAGATATTAGTGTTATGGACTGAATTGTGCCCCCCCCCAAGCTCATTTGTTGAAACCCTAACCTCCTATACCTCTAAATGTGACTATATTTAGAGGTATGGCCTTTGAAGAGGTAACTAAGTTAAAATGGGGTCATTAGAGTGGACTCTAATACAATATGACTTGTGTCCCATACGAAGAGGATATTAGGACACAAGTAACACAGACAGAGGGATGACTGTGTGAGGACATAGCAAGACGATGGCTATCTGAAAGCCAAGGAGAAAGGTCTCAGAAGAAACCAAACCCACTGACACTTTGATCTTGGACTTCTAGCCTCTAGAATTTTGAGAGAATTAATTTCTGTAGTTTAAGCTACCTACCCAGTGTGGCATTTGTTGTGGCAGGCCTAGCAAACTAATACAACTAGCAGTAAAGCACAGCATTCCATGGCAGAGTTACTTAAATTACTACCCATGGTCAACTGAAATAAAGTGCATATTGAAAGTATGGCCCTTGCAAACCAAGAAATAGGGACATAGCATAGCACAATTGTCATAAAGAACTCAAAACTCTGAAGTGGCCTATTATTAACTTAACTGAAGAACTTAAAGAAAGAAAAGTACAGTCTCAGGTTTTAAATTCTTAGCTCAGGCATTTGTCAGAAACCAAATAAGTTTTTATGACAGTCCTAAAAGTCTCTCATATCTGTTATAGCTACCAAGTCCTTATAGCTGAGAGTTTGATTCTGTGGTTCGCTGAATTAGACCATGCGTTTAATTCACAGCCTCATCAGTTCTGTGAATTTAGGGCACTAACTGGGAAAAGGGAAAATTAAATAGCAACATTTGGGAATATTTGAATAACTGAGTACCCAAACCTCAGAATTCCATCAAGCCTCCTGTTCCAGCAGAAGCAGCTCCTTTTCCTCTAACATAGCTGATCCTACCTTACTTGGACACCCTGTGTTGACCTCACCTAAGATATATTGTGCGGGGATTCCAGTGCTCCTTGTGCCTCATCCCTACCTCCCTTCGCTGCCTTTAAAACCACTATCAGAGCCCAACATGCCTAAGGAGCTAATTACAGTCAAACCCAACACCTACGGAATTACAGGATTTTCTCTTGGCAATGGAATGATTGATGGAAATGATTTCTGAGGGGCTCCTAGACTGAAGGAAGGAACATAATTTTAGGACCACATTAAATTTATTGACATGAGCACATGTACCAGAAAATCTAGATTTGATATGCTAGCTTGGACAGCAGGGAGTGGATCTAATTATTTGCTTGGTTGGTTAATTATAATCTATTCAGCTATGGACTCTGCTGAATGAAGCTGAGCTACCAGAAATTCCTTGGCACAGAGTAGAAGAAATGACCCATAGACTTAGGGAGGTAAAGATGTTGAAGTGGATATATCATATACAACAGCTCATCTAGCCCCTAATTTTGTTTTCCAAGAGGATCCAAAAGATATTCCCTTCACTGAGAAATAAATTGGTAAGGGAACACTTGGAAAGCATTGTAGTGAGTGAATGTCTTTTGTGAGGTAGACATAATGGTGGGAAATGATGCCATCAAAATGGGCTCCCTAGGGGCGCCTGGGTGGCTCAGTCGTTAAGCGTCTGCCTTCGGCTCAGGTCATGATCCCAGGGTCCTGGGATCGAGCCCCGCATCGGGCTCCCTGCTCTGCGGGGAGCCTGCTTCTCCCTCTCCCACTCCCCCTGCTTGTGTTCCTGCTCTCGCTGTGTCTCTCTCTGTCAAATAAATAAATAAAATCTTAAAAAAAAAAAAAAAAAAAAAATGGGCTCCCTGAGGGGCATCTGGGTGGTTGTCTACCTTCGGCTCAGGTCATGATCTCAGGGTCCTGAGATAGAGCCCCGTGTCACATCAGGCTCCCTGCTGAGCAGGGAGTCTGCTTCTCCCTCTGCCCCTCCCCCTCCCATTTCCCTTCCCCCTGCTCCTGTTCTCTCTCGCTCTCTCTCTCAAATAAATAAATAAAATCTTTAAAAAAAAAAAAAAAATGGGCTCCCTGATTTCAGTGAAGATGGTGAGACTCCAGGTGGCAGAATGAAAGCAGAAGCATTTAGTTGATAGAGACATGGTGAACATGTTTCCATAATGTGTAGCCCTGTATGTATGGTACCCAAAATGGTTTAACCCTTGGGGCAATGAACAATGTATCAAAGGGTCCATTGGACTGAAATAGATGCACTAAAGTGCAAAAAACAAAAGAACTCCACTTAGGTTTGATGAACAGTGAGATACAACCTCCCACCCAACTCCAGACAGTTTCCAGAACCCAGGCATCTTGCTTGAGAGGGAGGCCTAGAATGCATGAAGGACTTGATAAGGATATAATAAGAACATAAAATATCCCTCCTCACCTTCCCTAAAGAGGCATGTGACCACTTACCAGGGTGACTATGCACCGAGAAAGGAATATCTAGACCTCTAAGGGATTTTAAGTGCTGCCTCTGAGCTTACATATTCCTGGGAATCCAGAATATCCTAACAGTCTACCTGTCAAATTAGGGACTGATGGAAGTCAGGAGAGAATCCGTCTCACTATGGACTCAGTGGGTCAAAATCCAATCTAGGTTATTTCCTTAGTTTCTGAGTGTATGGTTGGCATGAGAGAGAAAAGCGAAGTGTTTAGTGCTGTCCAGACCAAAGTAATGATGATGATAGCGAACATTTACTGAGCGCTTATTATGTGCCAGGCGCTGCCAAGTGCTTTGCATGCGTGATCTCATTTAATTCTCCCTGAAAGCTGTATTTGTTCTTGCTTTTGTTAATTCTACTTTACAGATGAGGAAACTGAGAACTGGATAGACTGATTAATTTGTCCAAAGTTATGCACCTAGTGCATGATAGAGCTACGTTCAATCCAGCCTTTCTGACACCAAAACCCATGCTCTCAGTTACCGCTTTCCACTGCCTTATCTATGCTATGTTACATGAATATTGATTTACACATTAATTCTTCTTTTTTTTTTTTTTGAGAGAGAGAGAGCTCATGCGGGGCGGGGTGGGGGGTGAGGAGGGGCAGAGGGCGAAGGAGAGAGAATCTCAAGCAGACTCCTCACCCAGCATGGAGCTCAGTGTAGCACTCCCATCTCACAACCCTGAGATCATGACCTGAGCTGAAATCAAGAGCCAGGTGCTTAACTGACTGAACCACCCAGGCACCCCATTTACACATTAATTTGAATTGAGAATCACATTGAGCCATGTAACCTGTTTTTCTCTTCTTGTTTTGTTTTCTAGGCTGATTTCATGTTCAGGGGATGCAGATAGTTTGGTATTGACAGATGGAAAAGGAGATCTGAAGTGTAATATCACAGCAAACCCATTCAAGATAGATTTGGTGTCTGAAGAAGAGGTTGTGATGAGCATAAACTCCCTGGGCCAGTTGTACTTCGAGCACCTGCAGATTCCTCTCAAGCAAAGGTATTTTTGCACATTACTTGACATACAAAGAACTTTAGAACACCTGATTGGGATTACTAATTGCCTAAATAGTTGATATATCACCATGGAAAATTGGTTCGCCTTATTTGCTGGAATATTGTTCTGAGAAATTTCAGCTTTTCACCTGTGCAAGTAAATGCAGGCTTGATAACAAGAATGATTCCCAGACTTTTGCAAACTGATACTCTTAACATATCCTGTGTGTTTAACTGGTGGCATTCTCTACCCTCTACACCCCTAAAAAACACTCTGTTGAGACTTGATAAATGTTAATATGAACTGATGTCTTCAGAATTTCACTTTATCCCCTTACAATAACTTGAGTTATCCTACACTTGAATTTTCAGGAAACAATCATTTGATCAAAGCTGTTTGTGTGGGGGTGACATGAACTGGGAGGTTATGTAATAGGGGGAGATTCTTCTTCCATTTTTACCACTATTGTTTTTAAATCCTCCAGTCTGTAGTTCTACTTTTATCCTAATAATGAACATCTTATGTAATCTGTAGAAAACATTCAACATTCATTATTCCCACATAGTGATTTTTTTCTGGATTTCAACTTATTTGTATTTTTATATATAAAAGTCTTATTTTCTTATTCCAGAGAATAATATCTGTTCATTGTAGGAAAAATAGAAAATATTGAAAAGAAAAATTTAAATACCTGTAATTCTGCCACTTATTAGTACTTTATGAATATTCAATTTTTTAATTGAAAAATACTGATATACCTCTGCGGAATAAAACTGCAGGGTTGTTTGGGTAGAAGGGACTTTGGTTTTTGCTTTTTACCCTCTGAACAGTTGGAGATTTTCACTATGAGCATTTTACCATTATAATGAAATAAAAAGTGGAAAAAAAAAAAAGAAAAATACTGATAGCATAACAAATACCTGTGTACCCAGTACCTGGGTTATTTATATTTAAAATTTTTTTTCTTTTAATAAACTCCCATATTTTTGTTTTAGAGGTGATATCTAAGTTGGGCCTTAATATTTTCATTTATTTTTTAAATAAGCATATGCTACAAAGGGGTATATATTGAAAAGTCTCCCTCACCATTTGTCCTTGAGCTACCCATTCCATCCTTGATAGTAATCAATATTTCCAGTTTTTTATGTATCCTTCCAGAGATAATTTATGTTTATACAGTAAGATACATATGTGCTTTGCTTTTTCCTTTCTTAACACATATGATACCACCTTTACACATTATTCTGCACTTTGCTGTTTTTCATTTACCAATGTGGTAGTTCCTAATTTCTTTAAAGCAGCTGTATAGTTTCTATTGTATGGTTACACCGTGATTCATTTAGTAAATTCCCTCTTGATGGACTTCAAAATTGTTTCTAATCTTGTTTTACAACTACTGACTTCATGGATAACTTTGTATATGTGTCATTTTGCATACATGCAAGTCCATCCATAGGCTAGAGTCATAGAAGTACAATTGCTGATCAAACGGAATTTGTAATTCTGACTGATGCTGCCAAATTACCTTCCATAGAGGTTGTGTACTAGTTCATATTTCCAGCATTTACATTTGTGTTAGGAAAATCAGATTATCCACCTGGAAAAAGATTTAAGTTAGGTCCAAACCTCACAACATTAGCAAAAATGAATCCCAGATGAAAAAAATTACACATAAAAAAAACATAAAAAGAGGCAAAATCAAGATGGTGGTGTAAGAAGATCTTGAGCTCACCTCCTCCCACACACACATCAAAATCTACAACTACATATAGAAAACTATCTCTGAGGAGCGCCTGGGTGGCTCAGTCGATTTAGTGTCTGACTCTTGATTTCAGCTCAGGTCCTGGCCTCAGAGTTGTGAGTTCAAGCCCCATGTTGGGCTCCACACTGGGTGTGGAACCTACTTAAAAAAAAAAAAAAGAACACTGTCTCTGACAAGGAACTAGAGACTAGCAGAACAGATCATATACAACTAAGGATATAAAGAAAAAAACACATCAAGATGGGTTGGAGGAGCAGAGACATGGTTTAGTCAGGTCCCACACCCCGAGTGCAGCAACCCACAACTGGGAAGGCTTTCACAACTGTAGAGGCCTGCCCTTAGGAACAAGGTGTCTGAGCCCCACATCAGGCTCCATGTCCCAGGGAACCTCTACCAGGAAGATGAGCTCCCATAATGTCTGCCTATGAAAACCAACAGTTCTTATGTCCAAGAGAGTCAGAGGGCAGGAGAAAACTGAGACTCTGCTCTTAAATGGCATGTGCACAATCACGCTTGGCTTTGAGTCCCAGCACAGAGGCAACCACTTGAAAAACGCCTGGGTGATATGGGAAGGAGATCCATTGACTAATTTTAGGGCATGGGCCAGAATGGCAGGAATCTGTTGGAATGTCCTCCAGGGACAGATGCACTGGTGGGTACCATTCTTCTACCTAGCTGGCCCAGCATTGGTGGGTGTCATTTCTGGTACTCTGTATCTACTCTGCTAGTGCCACTCATGCTGTCCAGTGTTCCCCTGCAGACTTGCTCCACCCAAGCCATCTCCCAGCCTGGACCCCCTCCCAGGTGTCTCTGCACACTGGCATTCCTGGTGGGTGCCTTTGGCTAGCATCAGAGCTCCCCCTAAGCAGCCTTCAACCCCAGCATTTGCAGCGGGCAGCCTCAGCTAAGACCAGAACCCCTCCTAAGCACCTCCACCCTGGGGGGCCAGCCCTACAAACTAGAACACCTACAGCAGTCACAGCTGGACCCCTCAGCAAGCCAAGAAGGAGATATGCCCCACCCACCAGTGCACCCACAGCTGTCATAGCCAGGCCTCACAGCCAGCCATGCCAGGGACCAACCCCACATAACAGCATATCCACAACAGTCACAACCAGGCCTTTCAGTCAGATGGGCCAGGGGCTAGCCCCACTAACGAGCATGACCGTAGCAGTCAGTCAGACCTCACAGACGGTCATGCTGGAGGATAGCCCTACACACCTGTGAGTCCGCACCAACTGCAACCCAGTCACTACAGGAAGGTGCATGCCGCCCACATAGGGAACACACTCTTGGGGCAGCTGACTGGGGTGGCTGGGGGTTTATGCTACTGGACCCACAGGATACCTTCTGCATAAAGCCACTCCTTCAAGATCAGATGTAACTGATCTACCTAATATATAGAAACAAACAGAGACTCAGGTAATGAGGAGACAGAAGAATATGTTCCAAATGAAAGAACAAGCCAAAACTTCAGAAAAAAAACTAAAGAAACAGAGATAAGCAATCTACCAGATAAAGAATTTAATGGTCATAAAGATGCTCACCAAACTGGGGAGATGAATGGATAACACAGTGAAAACTTCAACATGGAAGTAGAAAATACAAAAAGAACCCATCAACTGAAGGTTACAGTAACTGAAGTGAAAAATACACCAGAGGGAATCAGCAGCAGATTAAATGATTCAGAAGAACAGATCAGCAATCTGAAGACAGGGTATTGTAAATCACCCAATCAGAGAAGCAAAAAGAAAAAAGAATTTTTTTTTTTTTTAATGAGGATAGTTTAAGGGACCACTAGGACATCAAGCATACTAACATTCACATTTTAGGGGGTCCCAGAAGGAGAAGAGAGAGAGAAAAAGGGACAGAAACCCTATTTAAAGAAATAATGGGGGCACTTGGGTGGCTCAGTTGGTTAAGCATCTGACTTCAGCTCAGTTCATGATCTCAGGGTGCTGGGGTCGAGCCCTGTGTTGGGCTCTGTGCTCAGCAGGAAGTCTGCTTCTTCCTCTCCCTCTGCCCCTCTCCCCACTAGTTCTCTTCCTTTCTCTCTCTCAAAATAAATAATTAAAAAAAAAAAAACAATGGCAGAAAACTTCTCTAATCTGGTGAAAGAAATAGACATCCAAGTCCAGAAAGCACAGAGAGAGCCAAATAAGATGAACCCAAAGAGACCCACCCCAAGACACATCACAGTGGGAGTATCAATAGTTAAAGATGAGGGAATCTTAAAAGCAGCAAAGGAAAAACTAGTTACATACAAGGGAAACCCGTAAACCTGATAGGCCAGAAGGGAGTGACCTTTATATTTTATATTCAAAGTGCTGATAGGAGAAGAACTTACAACTAAGAATACTTGGCAGGGTTATTCCTCAGAATTGAAGGAGCAATAAGGGGTTTCCCAAATAAGCAAAAGCTAAAGGAGTTCATCAACATGAAACCAACCTTCCAAGAAATGTTAAAGGGACTTCCTTAAATGGAAAAGAAAAGTCCATAACTAGAAATAAGAAAATTATAAAAGAAAAAATCTCATTGGTAAAGATAAACATATAATAAAGGTAGTGGTTCAGCCACCTGCGTAGCTTGTACAAGGTTAAAAGACAAAAGTAATAAAACCATCTAGACCTACAATAATTAGTCAAGGGATACACAAAATAGTAAGATGTAAAATATGACTTCAGGGGCGCCTGGGTGGCTCAGATGGTTGAGCGTCTGCCTTCGGCTCAGGTCATGATCCCAGGGTCCTGGGATCGAGCCCCGCGTCGGGCTCCCTGCTTGGCGGGGAGCCTGCTTCTCCCTCTCCCTCTGCTGTTCCCCCTGCTTGTGCTCTCTCACTGTCTCTGTCAAATAAATAAATAAAAACTTAAAAAAAAAAAAAAAGCTTTAAAATATGACTTCAAAAACCTAAAACATGGTGTGGGAGGAGTAAAAATGTAGTGCATTTAGAATATGCTTGAACTTAAATGGCCAAACAGACTTTAAAACAAAGTAACAAGAGACAAGGCCATCACACAATAATGATAAAGGGAAAGATCCAACAAGAAATGACACATTAGACCAGATGAACGTTATACACACATACATGCATGTACAGACATTCCATGCAAAAACAGCAGAATATACATTCTTTTCAAGTGCACATGGAACATTCTCCGGATCAGACCACTTACTAAGCCACAAAACAAGTGTCAGTAAATTTAAGAAAGTTGAAATCATTATCAAGCATGTTTTTCAACTACAATGTTAAGAAACTAGAAATCAAGTACAGGAAGAAAACTGGGGAAAAAACCCACAAACATGTGGCGACTAAACAACATACTACTAAACAGCTAATATGTAAATAAAGAGGAAGTAAAAAAATACCTAGAAACAAATGGAAGTGGAAACACAGTAGTCCAAAATCTATGGGTGCAACAAAAGTAGTTTTAACCGGGAAGTTTATTGCAAAAGGGGCCTACCTCAAGAAACAAAAATCTCAAATGAACATTGTAATCTTATACCTACAGGAACTAAGAAAAACAAAACAAAGCCCTAAATCATAGAAGGAAGGAAATAATAAAGATCAGAGTAGAAATAAATAAAATAGACTTAAAAACAATAGAAAAGATGAGTGAAATGAAGAGCTGGTTCTTTGAAAAGATAAATGAAATTGATAAATCTTTATCCAGACTCATCAAGAAAAAGAGAGGGCACAAATAAAAATCAAGTTAAAGAGAAGTTACAATCGATACCACAGAAATACAAAGGATTATATGAGACCATGATAAACAATTACATGCCAGCAAATAGGAGAACCTAGAAGAAATGCATAAATTCCTAAAATATACAGTCTTCCAAGACTACACCAAGAAGAAATAGAAAATTTGAACTAATTACTAGTAATGAAATTGAATCAGTAATCCAAAAACTTCCAGCAAACAAAAGTCCAGGACTAGATGACGTCACAAGCAAATTCTACAAAACATTTAAAGAAAAGTTAATACCTATTCCTCTCAAAATATTACAAAAATTGAAGAGGAATGAATGCTTCCAAATTCATTCTATAAGGCCAACATTACCTATCATTAAAAAAGAAAACTTAGGCTAATATTCATGATGAACATTGATATAAAAATCCTATACAGCATATTAGCAAACCAAATTCAACAATGCTTTAAAAGAATCAAACAGGGGCGCCTGGGTGGCTCAGTCGTTAAGCGTCTGCCTTCGGCTCAGGTCCTGATCCCAGGGTCCTGGGATCGAGCCCCGCATCGGGCTCCTTGCTCGGCGGGAAGCCTGCTTCTCCCTCTCCCACTCGCCCTGCTTGTGTTCCCTCTCTCTCTGTGTCAAATAAATAAATAAAATCTTTAAAAAATAAAAAAATAAAAATAAAAGAATCAAACATGATCAAATGGGACTTATTCCAGGGACGAAAGGGTGGTTCAGTATCCACAAATTAATCAACATGATACATGATACACTGCATTAACAAAAATAAGGATAAAAATCATGATCATCTCAATAGATGCAGAAAAGGAATTCAATAAAATTCAACATCCATTCATTATAAAAACTTAGAACAAAGTTGGTACAAAAGGAACATACTACAACATAATAAATGCCATATATGGCAACCCATAGCTAAGATCATACTCAAGAGTGAAAAGCTAAAAGCTTTTTCTCTTAGAACAGGAGCAAGACGAGGATGCCAACTCTTCCCACTATTATTCAACAGTACTGGAAGTCCTATCCACAGCAATAAGACGAAAAAAAAAAAAAAAGGCATCCAAATAGGAAAAGGAGTAAGACTGTCACTATTTGCAGACTATATGATGCTGTATATAGAAAATGCTAGGTTCCACCAAAAAAACTACTAGAATTAATAAATAAATTCACTAAAGTTGCAGGATGCAAAATTAATATACAGAAATTTGTTGCATTTCTATATACTAATAACTATCAGAGAGAGTAAGAAAACAGTCCCATTTACAATTGCATCAAAAAGAATAAAATACCTAGGAATAAATGTAACCAAGGACATGAAAGACCTGAACTCTAAAATCTGTAAGACAATGATGAAAGAAACTGAAGACAGCACAAATAAATGGAAAGATACACTGTGCTCATGAATTGGAAGAATTAATATTGTTAAAATATCCATACCACCCAAAGTAGTCTATAGATTGAATGCAATCGCTATCAAGATACCAATGAAATTTTTCTCAGAAATAGAACAAATAATCTTAAAATATGTGTAGAGCCACAAAAGATAGCCAAATAGCCAAAGCAATCTTGAGAAAGAACAAAGCTAGAGGTATCATGTCCCTTGATTTCAAAGTATACTACAAAGCTATAGTAATCAAAACAGTATGGTATTGGCACAAAAACAAAAACATAGATCAGTGGAACAGAACACAGTCCAGAAATAAGTCCGTGCATATACAGGTAATTAATCTTCAACAAAGGAAACAGGAACATACAGTTCCTGAAAAGACAGTATCTTCAATAAATAGTGTTGGCTACTGGTATTTACCTAAAGAAAACAAAATACTATTTCAAAAAGATATGTGCACCCCTATGTTTACTGCAGCCTTATTTACAATAGCCAAGATATGAAAACAACCCAAGTGTCCATCCATAGATGAATGGTTAAAGAAGATATGGTATATATGTGTGTGGTGTGTGTATGTATGTACACCACACACACCCACACACACACACACACACACACACACACACACACACACAATGGAATATTACTCAGCCGTAAAAAAGAATGAAATCTTGCCATTTGCAGCAATATGGATGGATCTAGAAGGTATAATGCTAAGTGAAATAAGTCAGTGTGAGAAAGACAAATACCTAATAATTTCGCTGATATGTGGAATATAAGAAACAAAACAAATGAACAAATTAAAAGAAACAAACAAACAAACAAAAACAACCCCAGACTCTTAAATATAGAGAGTAAGCTGGTGGTTGCCAGAAGAGAGGTGGGAATGGGGATGGGTAAAATAGGTGAAGGGGATTAGGAGTACACTTACCATGATGAGCACTGAGTAATGTATAGAAGTGTTGCAATATTATACTGTACACCTGAAACTAATAAGACACTAAATTTTACCTGAATAAAAAATATATTTCAAAAATGAATCTAATGTCCACAATAGCCAAACTATGGAAAGAGCCAAGATGTCCATCGACAGATGAATGGATAAAGAAGATGTGGTATATATATATATATATATATATATATATATATATATATATATACATACATGGAATATTATGCAGCCATCAAAAGGAATGAGATGTTGCCATTTGCAGCGACGTGGATGGAACTGGAGGGTGTTATGCTGAGCGAAATAAGTCAATCAGAGAAAGACATGTATCATATGACCTCACTGATATGAGGAATTCTTAATCTCAGGAAACAAACTGAGGGTTGCTGGAGTGGGGGGGTGGGAGGGATGGGGTGGCTGGGTGATAGGCATTGGGGAGGGTATGTGCTATGGTGAGCGCTGTAAATTGTGCAAGACTGTTGAATCACAGATTGTACCTCTGAAATAATGCAATATATGTTAAGAAAAAAAAAAAAGAAGATAGCAGGAGGGGAAGAATGAAGGGGGGGAGTCGGAGGGGGAGACGAACCATGAGAGACGATGGACTCTGAAAAACAAACTGAGGGTTCTAGAGGGGAGGGGGGTGGGAGGATGGGTTAGCCTGGTGATGCATATTAAAGAGGGCATGTTCTGCATGGAGCACTGGGTGTTATGCACAAACAATGAATCATGGAACACTACATCAAAAACTAATGATGTAATGTATGGTGATTAACATAACAATAAAAAATTTTAAAAAAATGAATCTAGGCATAGACCTTATACCCTTCCCAAAAATGAACTCAAAATGGGTCATAGATCTAAATGTAAATTACAAAACTATAAAATTCCTAGAAGATAACATAGAAGAAAACCTAGATGACCTTGGTTATGGTGATGATTTTTTAATACACCACCAAAGGCATGATCCATGAAAGAAATAACTGATAAATTGGGCTTCGTTAAAATTAAAAACTAATGCTTTGTGAAAAACAATGTCAAGAAAATGAGAAGACAAGCCACAGACTTGGAAGAAATATTTGCAAAAGATGCATCAGATAAAGGACTGCTACCCAACATATACAAAGAACTCTTAAAATTCAACAATAAGAAAATGAACACCGAACTTTAAAGTGTGCCAAAGAGCTGAACAGATACCTTACCAAAAAAGATATACAGATGGCAAGTAAGCACATGAAAAGATGTTCAACATCATATATCATTAGGAAATTGCAAATTAAAACAAGATTCCCCCAAAAATAAAAAAATAAAAAGTGAAAAAAGTATGTTACAGTACATTTCTATTTGTATAAAAAAAATTTTAAAGGCAAAACCAAATACATGTTGGAGGACTCATACATTTGTGGGAATGCTATAAAGAACAGCAAGGGAATGGTTTCACACAAAATTGAGTAAAGTGGTTACTTCTGAAGGGTCAGGGGAGGAGGTAGATGATACATTTGAGAAGAGGCACGCAGGAACTCCTAAGGAACAAGTCATCTCTGTGGCTTATGTGGGTTCACAGTTCACTTTATATTACTCTTTAACCTCTGAACTTACATTATATACCCATCCATATCCATACTTTATTTTACACTAAAAAATTAACATATAGTGCGAATAGACAATTCACAGAAGAAATAGAAATACCATTTAATGTATAAAAAGGTAGTTTACAGCTTTAATGAAAGAAATTCAAATTGAAATGTATTGTCTTTTCTAAAAAAATTTTTTGTTCGAGAAAATGAGTTTTTTTCTCTTTAACAAATTACATTCCAGTTTTTAAAATCCTATTTTACAAAATCCATGCTAATCAATGCGTTGATAGGGCAGCTAAAGTAAAAACTTTGAGACTCCATCAGAACACTGTCAGGAGGCAGGAAAGTCTTTTCTAAAATTTTAGATTGGCAAAGATTTTAGAAGTGTATAACATCCAGTATTGTTAAGAATGGGGAGAAATGAGCCCTCAAATCCAACTGTACATGATAGAATAAGTTGTCAACAATCATTTTGGAAGACAGTGCATTATGTTGCTCTGTACTGAGGTAAAATTGGGTGAGGGCAGCTGTGTTCTACCTTGCTTGCTTATGTTTTGTTTCATTGATGGATTATGTATTACATGTATAATAAAACTGATAAAATTCTTTAAGGGTAAACAAGAAAATTCAAATATATTTACATTTTAATAAATCAAGCTATTGGATTAATGTTCATCATAAATGTTCAATTTCATAAACTTATTTTTGTAATGACATTATTTTAATAAGTTAAAAGATACAATTTATGGGGTCTCAAAATTTGGAAATTAAAATCTTTATCATTGAACAAAATTCTGTCAGTTTTCCCATGAGTGAAACAACGTTATTTATATTGAAACAGAGCTGCCAAAGAAAATAAGGAGGACACATCAGTGGACGCTTCTCAGGTAATCTAGATTGAGCAATTTAGCTTTTTGAAATCTCTTTCACCATCATTACCATGATGTGGAATATAATGGTTCTGTTCTTCCCTTCCTCTCAGAGATGGGTACTTGATAAATACTCTACTGCATATAAATGGGACTGCCTATCTCTTTTGCTCACCTTGTCATCTCATTCTTTCATTCATTTGTCTATTCATGTATTCATTCATTCATTTATTCATAAAACAGGTAATTCCTGAGTGCCTGCTTTTGTGCCAGCTGAAAAAATTATGCTAGGCAAGGAGAATCAGCAGTGAGTAAAACAAATCCCAGCCTGTCCTCATGAATCTTAGAATCTAATAGGAAAGATGGACACTGACCAAGTACAAGCATGAGGAGTGTTAAAAAGAGTGCTATAGGAGAATATAACAAGGAACTTGACCAAGATGAGGGTCAAGATAGACCTCCTGAAGGAAATGATTTTCCAACTGAAACTGATGCATGGGGATACATTAGCTAGTCAAAAGGTGGGAAAAGAATATTCCAATAGAGGGAATTTCATATTCAAAGACCTTGAGGTAGGAAGGAGCACATTTGAGGACATTTTAAAAATATATATACTTTTTAGTAGGATAAAGAAAAACAAAGGTAAAGATGCTGTATAACAAGGCCAGAGAGATAGGCAGGGCAATTCTGTGGAAAGTCTTGTAATAATTCTTGCATTCAACAAACATTTGTTGAGTATTTCCTATATGCCAGGCACTGTTCGAGGAATTGGTGATGTATCGTTGAATAAATCGAAGTCCCTCATTACCATGGAGCTGGCATTCTTCTATGTCTTGTTAACCTTTTTGGACTTTAAGGGCAAAGGAAAACCCTGGAAAGGCTGTAAGCAGCAGAGATATGTGGTCTGCTGTCTGTTTTTAAAAGATTATTTTAGCTGAATTATGGAAAATGGGCATTCCAGAAATCTTCTCTTCATCCAAAGCCACATGCATCTTTGAAGGATCCCTGACAGTAGGTATGGCCACCAGGAATGGTGAAAAATATTTCCAGTGCAGTAAGGACATGCTTCTTCCTCTTGAAAACTGACCCATGCTGATGAATATGACAGAGAATATTTCTCCCATTTTCAAATCGAGAAGGACAACTAGGACATAGCTTCACACAGTTTTGTGACAACATGTCCAGTCAGCTTTGGGGAGACCTCTAATTAGATAGCTTAGATAGGGGGCGCCTGGGTGGCTCAGTTTTTAGGCATCTGCCTTCGGCTCAGGTCATGATCCCAGGGTCCTGGGATCAAGCCCCGCATCGGGTTCCTTGCTCGGTGGGAAGCCTGCTTCTCCCTCTCCCACTCCCACTCCCCTTGCTTGTGTTTCCTCTCTCGTTGTGTCTCTCTCTGTCAAATAAATAAATAAAATCTTAAAAAAAAAAAAAAAAAGATTTAGATAGCTTAGATAGTGGTTTTGTGTCGTAGATGTCCTTGCAAGAATCTGATGAAAGCTATGAACCATCTCTGTACAACAAAATTTTCATACTGTTTGAAGGAGTTCACAAACTCTAAAGCCCATCCACAGACCCAAGGATAATAGTCCCTACATTAAGAATGCAGTTGCGATTTAAACACACATTCACATAGAGGCTCACTTTACAGAAGCTTATAATTATGAAGAAACCACCTGGAAATGGGCATGGGGCTCATTTTTTAAAAGAAACATGCATTTCACACACACACACACACACACACAGTTTCTAGAAGACTTTTTCATTCTACCAGAGAGGAAGAATGAAACTTGTAAAGCCAAGAAAGGAAACTTGTAAAGCCAAGAAAATTCATTAGCTCTACATCAAAAGATTGTGAACCTGAGCAGTCTTGACTTATTATGTAGTTTGGCTAACTGAAGCAGGGTGGGGAAGTACCCATCTCATCCAAAATGTCTGCTTTTTGACCCAAATTATTTGATTCTAATTATTTTGCCTCACACGTTTACAAGAAAAAAAAAAGAATTTTAAAAATCTGACTTTTGTAAAGACTGCATTTTTCAAAGTGTTTTCACATCATTTTGGACTGTGTAAAGATATTTATATCAAATGGTGAGGCAGTTCCTCAGAAAATTCAACATAGAATTACAATATGGTCCAGCAATTTCACTTACGGATATATATCCGAAAGGGAAAGCAGGAACTCAAACAAATATTTGTATGCTTGTGTTCTTAGCAGCATCATTCACAGTAGCCAAAACGTGAAAGCAGTCCAGAACCCAAGAGTCACTGACAAATGAATGCACACACAAAATGTGGTATATACATACAGTGGACTATCATTTGACCTTAAAAAGGAAGGAAATTCTGACACATGCTACAAAATGGATGAATCTTGAAGATATTATACTAGGTGAAATAAGCCAGTTACAAAAGGACAGGTACTACATGATTCTAGTTATATGCGATATTTGCAGTAGTCAGATTTGTACAGACAAGAAGTAGAATGGCTGTTGTCACAAGCTGGGGAGGGACAGTATGGGGAGTTATTGTTTAATGGGTATGGAGATTCAGTTTGGGAAGATATAAAAGTTCTGGAGATGGATGATAGTTGCACAACAATGTGAATGTACTTAATGTCATTTTAACCTGGTAAAAATGAAAAAAAATGGTGGTGGGGTCCCTGGCTGGCTCAGTAGAGTATGTGACTCCTCATCTCAGGGTCATGAGTTCAAGCCCCACGTTGGGTGTAGAGGTTACTTAAAATAAAAAAATAAATAAAATCGTTAAAGTGGAAAATAAATAGTTAAAATTGTAAATTTTATGTCTATTCTACCACAATAAAAAATTATATTCATGTCAGCTGCAGTTCATAAGGAGGATGACTACTAGCATTTATATAAAACACAGATCAAATTTGTTAAATATACTGACATCACAAACAGGTCTTTTAAAAGATACTCATTTTCTCAGTCTGATTTTTTAACAATCCAAATAAAATATGCTATTGTGGTAACCACATTTGTTGCAGTGTATAAACTCAATTTGCTCCTTTTTTTGTGCCATCAGGAAGACCAAGAGGATCTGGGCCTGTGGGAGGAGAAATTCGGAAAATTTGTGGATGTCAAAGTTAATGGTAAAATTGAAATTGGTGTAGTATTAAAGGAGAACATGCCAAAATGGCTAAATATCGCTATCTAAAGTCTCTTCAACCTTCCACCCAAATAAGTGATTTCTGTAAGGGGAACAGAAATCTCAGATTTGGGTCTTCTGTTCTTCACTAATGCACTGCAACAGAGAAATAGTGAATGTGTACCTTTTGTGGGGTATGTAAGAGAAGTACAGGCCTCATGGAGTTGATGGTCTCATGTTAGGGGCCTAGGTCAGCACACTGCTGGTACTACTCAGTATATCAGACAGCCACAAATGCCACATTCTATTTTTATGAGAGTCAAGTGATGAGAAATGAAGTTCTAGAGCTCATTAGCTCCAACATTGCAAGCCATTGGTTCTCAACCTTTTCCAGGCCTCCCCATCATTCACATGAGTATCACATGCCCATCTGTGACATTTCTCACTAGACAGTGATAATGGGTGTCGGGGGTGGAGTTTGTCTCTTTAGGATATACAGTTCAGATACTTGGGGCTTATAGAGTTGGAAAAATACTTTCCTCCTCCCTCCTACCAGTAGGATAACAGGTCTTCCCTAACACCTTGAGATTTCTGTTCTAGCATCTATATCTATAGCCTAGCATAATTATCAGGACTGACAACATGTCCAAAATGTTTAAGTAGGGGGGCCATCAGGCTTTCCTTTCTGTAACATCATAATCTATTTGACCTTCTCTATAGCACCCCCTTTCCATAAATTCCTTTAAATAAGGACCATTTCATGTCAAATACTTTTACCTAAGAGTGAATTTAAGTCTGTTATTTCTCCTAGTTACTTGCATTTTTCCCGTATCTCTAAAATAATGGTTAAATAAAGGAGTTTGTCTCTAGTTTTAAAAAACTTACATATCTACAGTCACAGGGAAGGGGTATTTTGAGGAGCGAGGAAAGATCTCTCTGATGCCCTTGACATTATAGTCCCTGTATGCAGTAAGAATAAATGATCATAAGAAGACACCCAGTCTTCTATCTAGTGAAGATTAAAATTGCTCAGTATCCTTTGTTTCCTAATGTAAAGAAGCATGTGATACATTTTAGGAAAATTCAGATTAGAAAAAAAATCTAAAGTTCATAGCCATATTTTACAGATAGAAAAGGAGATTTACTATAAATGAGGACACAGAGAGCTTCAGCACATAGCTAAGGAAACACTAATAAGTGACCAGAACTTTGCCTTGAGCATGTTTGTATCCCCACAGTACCTGAATGTAACATCTTACAGAAAAGGCACACACATGATTTACTGACTGATCAGGGCAAGTTCAGGTCGCTAGATCCCTAGTCTAGTCATCATGCTACACTCATAGGCAAGTAAGTCTCCTTAATTGATTGTCCCACAGAGAAGCAAAACTCAGTATCCTTGTCCCTTCAGGTCCTGCCTCCATTGGTTTGGATTTCTCCTTGCATGGATTTGAGCATCTCTATGGGATCCCGCAACATGCAGAATCACACCAACTTAAAAATACGAGGTAAAGTGAAAACAAAAATTCTTATAGGATACTCTGGTTTCTGGACTGGAAAACTTTGAAGGGAAAATATGTGAGCTTTCCGAGCCTGGGCCAGTATGTGCCTAGCCTTTTCCTCCTTGATAATGCTTGTAGATCTTTAAGAACTTTAAGAGTAGTGGTTTTCAATTTTTATCTTTTTTTTTTTTGGCAAAAAAGTTGAGAATTATAAAAACTGTAATGCTGAACCTAAAATCTACAGAGGAAGTAAAAATATGGAACTATTGTGGTTGAAGTAGGGGAGAGAGCTTCATCACACTACCTCCCCAGGTTTTGCTTTCACCCCTCAAGGCCTCTCTGTGGAACCTGGGAGAATACACTGTGAAAATCACTGACCTAGAAAAAGGCTTTTACCAAAAAAGGACAGTGATCAGAGAATGGAAAAGTGTGCCATCTCATGTCACCTTTGATTCCTTCAGAGAGATAATTTCAGACTAACACTATTGACAAGTAAATGCCAGAGGCATCAGACTAAGAGGAAGCCAAACCAAAGAGAAACAGAGTCTGATCAATTCGCTGGGTTCAGATGCTGTTTACACAACAGGTCAACAGGTGGATGTAGTAACAAGTGAATCAGAAACTGTGCTGCTCACACACCAAGCCAAGCTTTGGACGCCCCACCCCAATTCAGTTCCCCATCTTTCCCTACTCAGCACTGTGGAAGCGTTAGGACACTATTGGTCATTTTGTTTTAGCAGCAGAGAAATACAAAGTTTGCCAATTATATCTACTGTGCACTTGTTATTGTGGAGAATTCACGGGAAACAGTCCTCACCTCACAAGAAATCCTCAGAAAAGATATCTAAGATATGAGACCATGCATGCCAATTGTCACAGGAGGGGATGCCAAAAGAATCAAAGGAGGAGAATCGTATTAACCGTGGTTGGATTAGGGAAGTGGTAAGAGTTGAGCCTTGAAAGATGCATAGGACTTAAGTGTTTGCAGGGGAGAATGGAGCTATACTATTCATTAATAATATATTTGTGATTGTAACTGATGATAGTCCATCTTTGTGTGTCTCAGTGATGGCGATGCTTACCGTCTTTATAACCTGGATGTCTATGGATATAAAATACATGACAAAATGGGCATTTATGGTTCAGTGCCTTATCTCCTGGCCCACAAACTTGGCAGGACTCTAGGCATTTTTTGGCTCAATGCTTCCGAAACACTGGTGGAGATCAATACAGAGCCTGCAGTGAAGGTGAGCTTATGGATCATGGCTGCATGTCATATGTACATTAAGAAACAAAACCAATGTAGTCATAGCTCTGGGCGTTGTAGTGACAATTCTCTGCCACCAAAGTCTTTGCAGTATAATCAGTGAAAGTTAATAATATGTACCTGTTAGTTACATATGGATGATACTTATATACTGTAGGTTAGAGGGCAATTTTTCAGAACTTCATTCCATTCTTTTTTCTAGTACACACTGACCCAGATGGGCCCTCTTGCAGCTAAACAAAAGGTCAGATGTCGAACTGATGTGCACTGGATGTCAGAGAGTGGAATCATTGATGTTTTTCTGCTGACAGGACCTACGCCTTCTGACGTTTTCAAGCAGTACTCATACCTTACAGGTACTTGCGGAAGTGTCAGCCTCTTCTTCTATTACATTTCCTCTATCGCATGTATCATCACTGTAAGTTAATATTTGTTGCACACCATATAGAATTTATATGCTTTTCAAGAAGCAGGCATTCTCCTCCCACCTTCATCCCATTCAGCTTGGTAAAATATTGTACTGGGGCTAGAACTCTCCACTCTCTAATCCCTAATATTCTCCATCTGCTTTCCTTGGAGCCTTTAAGCCCTGGGCTTTCTCTGCCTTTATCTCAGATAATCAGTGTCCCAACTTGAACTTTTCTATGTTCTCTTCTCCATTGAAATATACCACTGGCTTTAGCACTAAAGCATTTTTCTTTAAAAGATGTAAAAGATCATCTCTGTTGATGCAGAAAAAGCATTTGACAAAATCCAACACTATTTCCTGATAAAAACTCTCAGAAGGCTAGGAATAGAAGGAAGCTTCCTCAATATGATAAAAGGCATTTATGAAAAATCCACAGTTAACACCCTGTTCAGGGGTGAAAGAGTGCAAGCTTTCCCTTAAGATCAGAAACAAGACAAGGCTGCCCACTTTCACCACTCCTATTGAACATTGTACTGGAAGTTCCAGCCAGAGAAGTTAGGCAAGAAAAAGAAATAAAAGGCCTCCAAATTGGAAAGGAAGAAGTAAAATTATTTCTATTCACAGATGATGTAATCCAACGTGTTAGAAAATCCCAAAGAATCCACAAAAAACTACCAGAGCTAATAAATAAATTCACCAAAGTTGCAGGGTATATAACCAACACACAAAATCAGTTGTGTTTCTGTACACCAGCAATGAACAATCTAAAAAAGAAATTGAGAAAACAATTCCATTTATAATAACATCCAAAAGAATAAACTACCTAGGAGGGGGCACCTGGGTGGCTCAGTCGCTACGCGTCTGCCTTCAGCTCAGGTCATGATCCTAGGGTCCTGGGATCGAGCCCTGCATCGGGCTCCCTGCTCCGCGGGAAGCCTGCTTCTCCCTCTCCCACTCCCCCTGCTTGTGTTCCCTCTCTCGCTGTGTCTCTATCAAAAAAATAAATAAAATCTTTAAAAAATAATAAATAAATAAACTACCTAGGAATATATTTAACCAAGGAGGTGAAAGACTTATACACTAAAAACTATAAAACATTCCTGAAAGAAATTAAAGAAGTCCTAAATAAATGGAAAGACATCCCATGTTCATGGATTAGAAGTCATAATATTGTCAAGATGACAGTACTACCAAAAGCAATCTATAGATTCACTGCAATCCTTACCAAAATTCCAGTGGTCATTTTTTGAAGAAGTGAAAGAGCTGATCTTCAAATTCGTATGGAATTGCAAGGGGCCCTGAATAGCCAAACAATCCTGGGAAAAAAAGGTTGGAAGACTCATACTTCCCAATTTCAGAACTTATTATAAAGTTAAAGTAATCCAAACAGTGTGGTACTGGCATAAGGATAGACATGTAGACCAAAGGAAGAGAATTGAGAGTCCAAAAATAAACCTATACATCCCTGGCCAATTGATTTCAATAAAGGTTCAAGACCATTTAATGGGGAAAGAATAGTCTCTTAAACACATGGTACTGGGACAACTGGATAGCCACCAGCAAAAAATGAAGTTGGAACCCTACCTAACACCATATAAGAAAAATTCAAAGTGGATCAGCAACATAAATATAAGAGCTAAAGCCGTGAAACTCTTAGAAGAAAACGAAAGAAGAAATCATGACCTTGGATTTGGCAACAGATACTTAGAAAAGTCACCAAAATCATGAGCAACAGAAAGAAAAATAAGTTCAGCTTAATTAAAATGAAAAACTTTTGTGCATCAAAGAATATTATCAAGAATGTGAAAAGGCAATAAACAGAATGGGAGAAAATATTTGCAAATCATACATTTGATGAGGGCCTAGTATCCAGAATAAATAAGAACCCATACAACTCTACAACAACAAAAAAAATAATTCTAAAATGGTCAGAGAGTTGAATAGACAGTTCTCTAAAGATACACAAATGGATTAATAAGCACATGAAAAGTTGTTCAACATCATTAGTTGTTAGGAAAAGGAAAATTAAAACCACATGAGATACCCCTTAGGACAGCAAAAGTTTTTTAAAAATAGAAAATAATAAAGGTTGGTGAGGATGTGGAGAAACTGGAACCTTATTATCTGCTGGTGGGAACATAAAGTAGTTGAGCTGCTCTGGAAACAGTTTCGCATTTCGTCAAAAAGCTAAACATAGGATTTTATGTGTCAGCTTGCCTAGGTCATGGTATCCAGACATCTGGTTAAGCACTAGTCTAGATGTCACTGTGAAGTTATTTTTTAAGATAACATTATACTGTCAGTACTATTAGTTACATCAATAGACTTTGAGTAAAGCGGATTACACTCAATAATGTGGGTGGGCTTCATCCAGTCAGTTGAAAACCTTAAGAGAAAAGGACTGAGGTCCTCTGAAGAGAAAGGAATCTGTCTCCAGACTGCCTTCATACTCAAGCGGCACCTTCCCTGCGTCTTTGGTCTGCCAGCCTGCCCTGTGGAATTGAGTTGCTAGCCCGAACAATCACATGAACCAGTTCTTAAAATCATTCTCTCTCTCTCTGTATATGTATAAATATACACGTACAAAGCACATCCTATTAATTCTGTTCCTCTGCAGAACCCTAATACACCCAGCAATTCCACTAAAATTGGATGCTTGGATACTTGGATGCCAATGATCATTGCAGCACTATTCACAATAGCCAAAAGATGGAAACAAGCCAAGTACCCATCAAAGATGAGTGGATCAACAAAATGTGTTAAATACATAAAATGGAATATTATTCAGTTATAACAAGGGATGACATTCAGATACGGGCTGCAACATGAATGAACCTTAAAAGCATTATACAAAATGAAATAAGCCAGATACAAAAGGACAAATACTATATCATTCCACTTACATGAAGTACCTACAATAGGCAAATTCGTAAGAGACAAAAAGTGGATTAGCTGTTAGCAGAGGCTGGAGGATGGGATGGGCAATGGAAAGTTATGGCTTAATAGTTACAGTTTCAGTCTGGGGTGATATTAAAGTTTTGGAAATAGCTAGTGGTAATCCTTATACTACATTCTGAATGTAATTAATGCCACTGAATTGTACACTTTAAAATGGTTTAAATGGCAAGTTTTATGTATTATATATTTTTTGCCACAACTTTTAAAAAATGGTAATGTAATATATCCCCAAAAGTTGAATTGTATGCTTTAAGTGGGTGAACTGTATGAATGTGAGTTACATCTCAATAAAGCTGTTACAAATAAAAGTAATGCAGCATCGCTTCTGCTACATTCTGTTAAAAGTCCCTGGATCCAGCCCATGTTCAGGGGAAGAGGAATTTGATTCCAACTTTGATGGGAGAAACAACCAAAAATTTATGGACATGGGAAGACACTCATATAGGAAAAAGTACTGTAAAGGTCCACCTACAGGCTCTTTCAACATTGTTATTATGGAGAATAAGCCTAGTTTATAAGAAAATGCTTCAAAAACAGTGGATCTGCCACCATGTCCAAAGAAATCCAAGTTTTAAGTTTACAGATTATCTGTTGATGAGGATTTAACTCAATCATATCCCTCCTTCTTCTCTCCCAGTATCGTTATATCATCATTTTTGCTTAAGTCAATACTCAGTGTTTATGCTTTTCAAATGCTCAAGAGTGTCAGATATTTTATTCATTCTAATTTTCTCCCCAGAGACTTCCTTCCCAGATCTCTCTGTCCTGCCCCCATTGGGGTTGTTTCTCTCTGGGCTCCCTGCACAGCTGTCATCCTGGGAGTTTCCTAAGAAAGTGTGCATTAGAGGTACACTTTTTCCATCTTTGCAGGTACAAAAACATCTCTTTTTCTGCCTTCACCCTTGATTGATCATTTGGCTAGCTAGATTGAAAATTATTTCTCTCAGAATTCAAAGGCATTTCTCTATTACCTTCTATCTTCTTGCTCCAAAATCACTCTGAATTCTGTTTCTTTGTATATGATCTGTCTTTTCTCTCTGAAATATGTTCTGAAATTTCTAATATTCTAAAATTCTGAAATTTGACAATAAAATGCCTTGATATGGATCTTTTTAAATAATTATTGTGTTGGTTATTAGGTGTGGACTCTTTCAGTCTTGAGAAATGTGCCCCTCAGTTTTGGAAAACAATCTTTGATTATTCCTTTGATAATTTCTTCCCTTCCCTTTTCTTTTTCTACTGTACAGATTTTATAATCTCCCCTTTTTTTTTTCTGAGCAATTTTATCTTCTAGACCTTCCACTTATGCTGTATGTCTAATTTCTTCATACTTTTTCTTAACCTCTGATTGTTCCTTGTTCCCAGTATCTTATACTAGTCTTTCATGGGTGCAATATCTTTTTTCATCTCCCCAAAGATACTAATGATGTTTTGATGTTTACTTTTCTTGTATTGTCCCGGTTTTCTCAGAGATCCTTTTATTGTATTTCTACATGTGGGTCCTTCTCATCTTCGAGGATTTGAATAAGGTTCTGCCTGGAAGCACTCTAGTACTGGGGTTGGAAAGTTGGGGGGGGCGGGGATCTTCCATCTGCTAGTGTTCTGGGAGCAGGGGTGAGCTAGACTTCAGTATCCACCTCACAAGCACTCTGGTGAGAGCTTCCCTCACTTTGCTCAACGGTTACCATCCCTCCCCTGCCTGCCACCTTCCAAAATTTTGTTGAAATTACTCCTCTCCCATTCTCTTTGTTCTTGTGGCTTTATTCTTTTTTTCTTTCCTTTACTCTGATTTTATTGGGACTTTAGGAGGGGAAGGAGATAAATGCAAGTGGTTGACCAGAAGTCCTCCATGTTATCAGTAAATGTTTTGATAATAATTTGAGTTTTTCCTGCCTTTAGTCTCCTTGCTTTTCAGTCAGTCTCAACACTGCTCCCTCACTAATTTTTCTAAAACATAAGTCTGCTAAGGTTACATCTTGCCAAACTTTTGATGACTTCCCATAAGAGAAGATTTAGCATTCCTAGCTTGAACTACAGTGCCCCTTACAAACTGACCCTCTCCAATTTCATCTTCTACTGGTCTCTCTCACAATGTAACCACCCTAGAATATTTATTTTTCCCTAAATTTATCATGTACTTCTTTGCCTCTGTGTCTTTTCTATGCCCTGTGCCTAAGTGTTCTATCCATTCTCTCTGGTAGATTCCTCGTATTCTTCAGAGTCCAAACCAAGTGTTACTATCTCTATGAAACCTTTCAAGACCCCACACTTTACTGCAGGCAGAATTTATTAACCCCTCTGTATTCCCATAACACTAGGCTGCTACCTTTAACATAGCAGTTATACCTCAGAGCGGAGCAGTTAATTTACATGCCTGCCTCACCAGCCAAATTGTCACTTTCTTCAGGGTAAGGACTATGTTTTCTTCTCCTTGATATGCTAAGTATCAAGCTCAGTGCTTAGACTCTGTAGACATTCAGGAAATGTTTATCATGTATGTAATTATCATTGCGATGGTAGCCAGCTCAGTTGTCATCTTCCCCTTTCAGGCACACAAGCCATGCCCCCTCTCTTCTCCTTGGGGTACCATCAGTGCCGCTGGAACTATGAGGACGAGCAGGATGTAAAAGAGGTTGATGCAGGATTTGATGAACATGACATTCCTTATGATGTCATGTGGCTCGACATAGAGCATACCGAGGGCAAAAGGTACTTCACTTGGGACAAGAAAAGATTTCCAAACCCCAAAAGGATGCAAGAGCTGCTCAGAAGCAAAAACCGTAAGGTAAAATAAGCCGACCCTTAAAAACCTCTTAATTACAAAGCACTTGTTTAATTTTTAAAACTTGCCTTGGCACATTAGTGGAGGAGAGCCACCTGATAAAAAATAGCCATGAAAATAATACCATCAAATATAACTGTAACTGTGATAATAGGAAAGCGGTGGTGGAAAGATGGTCCCACCATCCGTCCCTTCCTTAGCTGTCTAGGTCCCCACAGGATAACGGGGCCTAGCAATCAGTCCCGTTTGTTGTGGCCACCCTGTAGGGATATGATGGATACCCCAAAAGCAAAATGTGGTACTGATGTCAACATCAATCTCGAGATTGAGGACATCACGTGGACACTACAGGGTCTGAAAAGGTTAATTAGTCACATAGTGAGGCACTCTAGGGGAAGCAGGGCTGGCTCCCAGGCTGGTCTGAAGATGGCTTGAGAGATCTGGGAACGGAGACAGCTCAGCTTTTATGGTGGTTAGAGGGTTGGACTGGAGTGAGGATTCCTGTGCATTCCTGGGGCTTGTGTGGTTTGAACTTCCTGCTGGCACCCAAGGAGGAAGCATTAGGGCTTTCTTTGTCAGATGTGGCAGAAGGGTAAGGGGGGATGGAATGGCTTGAAAGCTCTTAACAGTCAATCAGAAATGGAGACAGATTCTTCATTTCCCATTCTCCTAATTTCCCAATTAATAGCTACCATTTGGCAAGTACTTACTATGGGCCAGAGAGTTTGATAGAACACATTATTCTTGCTAGTCATCACAAAATTAAAAGGTAGATCTTGTTAGCCCATTTTTCAGATGAAGAAACTGAGGCTAAGAATAGTTTTATATTTTGCACAAAGGCATATAATAAGTAGTAGAGCAAGAATCTGAACTCTGATCTGCCTGACTCCAGAACCCATATTCTTATAAGCAACTATTTATTGAAGCCATCAATCAGATGTTCAAAATGCTGTTCTAAAGATGAGGGAATGCAAAGATGAGCTCCTTGGGGTCTTACAGTGAGTGGGGGAAAGGCAGGTATACAACAACCACAATATTGGGCAATAATATAACAGCCAAAGAAAGGTCAGGGTCAGGAGTGGACTAGGAGAAAGAAGATTGCATCCAGCTGGACTCACGCTGGGCTTTGTGCATTTTAGATGAGCCCTGAAGGATGAGTCTCTAACTAGCTGAGAAGTGGGGAGGGGGTGGAGACAGTGCAGCCAGAGGCTGAAGCAGCTAGTGGTGTTTGGAAAACAGTGCACAGGTTGGTTTGGCAAGAAAACAAGGCATGTGCAAGGTTTGAGTAGTAGGGAATCTGACCTTATCGTAGGCTGCTCTGTATACATTTGGAGACATTAAAAGTTTTTGAATAAGGGGTTAATATGCAGAATATATGAAGAACACCTACAACTCAACAACCAAAAGCAAACAACCCAATTAAAAATTGGGAAAAGGACTTGATAGACATTTCTTCAAAGAAGATATACAAATAGTCAACAAGCACATAAAAAGATGCTCAACATCACTAATCTTTGGGGAAATGCAAATCAAAATCACAATGAGATACCATTTCATACCATTAGGATGGCTACTATGAAAAACCAGAAAATAGCAAGTGAGGAGGTAGAGAAATTGAAACACCAACCATGGGAATGTAAAATGGTGCAGCCACTACAGAAAACAGTATGGCGGGTCCTTAAAAAATTAAAAATAAAATTACCATATGATCCAGGAATCCCACTTACGGGAATATACTCAAAGAAATTGAAAGCAGGTACTTGAGCAGATATGCTCATGCAGATAAGCCCATGTTCATATCCACACTATTCACAATAACTAAAAGGTAGAAGCAATCCAAGTGTCCCATCAGCAGACAATTGGGTAAATAAAATGTAATATACACATATATACAATGGAGTATTATTCAGCCTTAAAAAGGAAGGAAATTCTGATACATGCTACAACATGGATGAAGCTTGAGGACATTATGCTAAGTGAAATAAGGTAGTCACAAAAAGGTGAATACTATATGATTTCACTAATCTGTAATACCTAGAGTAGTCAAAATCATAGAGACAGAAAGAACAATGGTGGTTGCCCAGGGCTGGGCAGAGGAGGGAATGAGGAGTTGCTTTTAATGGGTATAGAGTTTCAGTTTTACAAGATGGAAAGAGTTCTGGACATTGTACAACACTGTGAATGTGCTTAACACTACTGAACTGTACACTTAAAATTGGTTTAGATGGTAAATTTTATATTATGTATATTTTACCACAATTAGGAGTTTTTTAAAGTTTTTGAGCAACGGCGAATTAAACTTTAGTATGTAGAATAAATTTGAATAGACCTGAGTCAGGATGATGAGAAGGTTGTTATAACCAAATAAAGGGTTTTGTGGCTTTGGACTAGGAAATGATGGCATTAGAAAGGTAAAGAGACCTTAGAGACACAGAGCTGTGATTACAGCTCTTCTCAGACCTCCTTCCTAAATATACCTGTACCATTGGGTTGGGAAGGTTTGTTTTGTTTTTTCTTTAGTGTTTGCTTTTGTCAGTATTAGCCTCTAGATGTCTAGGAGCAAGGATGACTTAATCCTTTATGTATAGCACCCAGCACGTCAGACAGAAGCTTAATAACTGCTATTTTGAGAACATGTATTGGTTGGGCAGCAATAATTATAAAAGACCACTGGCCTGGTTTTGATACCAGTTCAATTTCCATAAGCATGAAAAGTGTTAGGGTTTTACTGACGTCTTAAATATTTCAATACTAGTAGTTATTTCTGAGTAAAATTTGAACCCCAAAACTATGATGAAAGCATAAAAACGAACGTATAACTCCTATGAAACTGATGAGCTCTTCAAACCTCTATGTCCGGACAGCTTGTGGTCATCAGTGACCCCCACATCAAGATCGATCCTAACTACTCAGTGTATGTTAAGGCCAAAGAACAGGGCTTCTTTGTGAGGAATCATGAAGGAGGAGACTTTGAAGGAGTATGCTGGCCTGGTAAGATAGCACTTTATACACTTATTAATTCACTTGTTTAGTCCCAACTAATGAAGGTTGCATGGCCATCACCCTCATTTCTTATAGATGTCCCTTGCTATAGTGTAAGCACCTTTAAGAAAGAGATGGTATTACCTTCTTTTGTATCTTTCATAACACCTGGTACAGAGTGCTTTGTATACATTTATCAGTCAATGAATGAATAAAAAATAAGCAAGCACTCCATTTCTCTAGGCAAATAAAAATAAAAAGCCAAGAAAAAGTGTTCACAGTCTCTCCCTGTGAATCTTCTGTGCCTTGTTAGCCCATAGTTTTGATTTCCCAGACTTTTCATGAGTGACCTCAGCTGCCTCCAGCAACTCTGGATTCTTCATTTCAGAAATTATTAGTTTAAAGCCATGGTAGAAACCCGAGGACAAAGGGGAATCACCACTCTATCATATCCTGGCACTCTATCACAAATCCACGTACTGAAGAGACACCCTATGCATTCCTTTTCCCCCTTACACCACTCATGAACATTTCTCTGTTCTCTTTAAGGACAGAAGGGTCACTCCAGGATATTTGCCATGCTTACTTGGGCTATCTTGGGCCATCAGTGAGGGACAGGCTCCATCTGAATGCTTGTTCATTGGCCTTCCCCTGGGCCTCTCGGGTTGGAAGGTCTACTGATTATCACTGGAGTCCAGCATTGCCTTCCTTCACGTCTTGTGCCACCATGCCTCCACCTCAGCTACCTTATGTCTAAGGTGCCCAGTGATCAGCCAGCTTTTACATCTTTACCGCACATCCTACCATGAACACCACTGTTTCTCACGGTCTACTCTTCTGCCTCTACAGGTCTCTCCTCTTACCTGGATTTCACCAATCCCAAGGTTAGAGAGTGGTATTCAGGTCTTTTCACTTTCTCTGCTTATCAGGTTTGTTTTTATTCTTTTGCTCTTTCCTAGTTACTTGGAAGGATGAAAGAAGGAAAAACATGATAGAATAGAACTACTACTCTGCTTCATTGAGTAGCTCTTGATAAATACTACTTGGCTGAAAACGCAAGGATAGCACCACATTACAGACTTTAATGGTGCCAGGAGAGGGGCCATATATATTATCAAAGGCACAAAAGCTGTGATTTTTACCTCAATCATAATAGACTCTGTGACATATCGAAGTACTTAATAATAGAGATTTATATTTTCAAATTACTACATAAACTTTACATAAAATAATATTCTATAGCTTAAAGATGATGATAGTGACATATATGAGAATATCTTGCAAAGTATAATGTGACATTAAAAATAAGGTATAGGGGTGCCTGGGTAGCTCAGTCAGTTAAGTGTCTGCCTTCGGCTGGGGTCATAATCTCAGAGTCCTGGGATCGAGCCCCACATCGGGCTCCCTGCTCAGTGGAGAGCCTGATTCTCCCTCTCCCTCTCCCTCTGCCCCTCCACCTGCTTTTGCTCTCTCTAATAAAAAAATAAAATCTTAAAAAAAAATGAAAGATGTAATAAAACTTGAAATTTAAAAAAGTAAGTGAAATAATAAATAATCCTTAAAATATTATAAGAATCCCAGAGAGAACCAGAAAGGCCACTTGTAGAGAACTGTTTTCAACCAATGAGGAGGATGATAGTGATGCCTCATATAAATTGAGTTCTTTGCTGTGTGCCAAGCACTGTGCTAAGCAGTTTCTGGGCATTTTACCATTTCATCTTCACAAAAACCTCTGAAGTTGGAACTATAATTAATTCTAATCCCACAGTGAGGAAACTGATGTATGGACAAGTTTAAAACCCTGCTCAGTTCACCCATGTTACTAAGTGCTGGACCTAAGATTTGATCTCAGTCTGTTTGTCTCTCACGCCCAAGTCTTAACCACTAAACTCTAGTTTCTGAGCATCATGTATTAGGACACAGAAAACAACTTAGAGGAGGGATAAATAACACTCGGGTGAAATCTGGCCGTGTTCATTCATTTCCCTACCGTCTATGGCTGTTTTCACACTATATCAGAGTTGAGTTACTGAAAAAGAGGCCTTATGGTCAGCAGAGTTGGAAATATTATCCAGCCCTTTCTAGAAAACATTTGCCAGCCCCTGACTTGGAGAGTGCTACAGGAGGACAGTCAGGTAGTTAAATATTTGGAAACCGTATAGCCTTGTTCATGAAAGTATACATGTTTAGGAATAGTTGAAGGTAGAGTCAAAAGAATATATTTAAGTCTCCCCTAGGCACCTGAACGACTGGCGTGTGGGTGAGGCAGCAGATGTATTCTGTGGTATCCCAAAAGACAAGCCAGGCCCACTGAGAGGATGTTACAAGGGGCAGGACTTTTAGAAAGTAATGCAATGAGCTTCCTGAGGGACTCCCTGTCATTGTAGCTACTGAGTCAAATGCTGAGAGACCAGGGATTCTATAAAAGGGATTTCAATACCACGTTAACTAGATGACTCAGCAGCCCCTTCCCACTCTCAATTGAACAATTCCTGTATAGAATACAAAATCTAGACCATGCTAACAAACAGGTATACTGGCTGCCAAGTCTTTCAAAGTAGGGACGCCTGGGTGACTCAGTCCATTAAGCATCTGCCTTCAGCTCAGGTCATGATCTCAGGGTCCTGGCATCCAGCCCCGCATTGGGCTCCTTGCTCAGCAGGGAGCCTGCTTCTCCCTCTCCCTGCTGCTCCCCCTGCTTGTGCACTCTCTCTCTCTCTCTGACAAGGAAAAATAAAAATCTTTAATAAAAAAGTCTTCAGAGTATTAGAGGGAAGGCAGAATCTTATCGTGGAAAGCTTTAATTGCCCTTAGTTAAGAGTTGTAGCAGATGATGGTTGTTATAGACTCTAACTGTGAACATTCACAACCTTTCCTGTATGGGGGTTCTCCAGAGTAGGTCTTGGAGTGGACTTGCTGGGCAGTGTATATTTCACGGACAATACCACACAGCATTCTTTCATTCATCGACAAATACTTATTGGGAACCTTCTGTAGTTCAGCTACTGTTTTAGGTGTTTGGGATTTATCAATGAACAAAATGGACAAACTTCCCTGCCCTGTGGACCTTTTATTATAGCATTGGAACAGAAGACAGAACATAGATAATAAACATAGTAATAATACATTAAATGGATTATGAAAGAGGAATAGGATGGCTATCATATTAACATCATCACTATAGGAGTATTATCACGACCAAAGAAGAAATTTACTTCCTAGGGATCTACTGACATCCTCTACATATGGAACGACATGAATGAGCCCTCTGTCTTTAAAGGGCCAGAGCTAACCATGCAGAAGAATGCCATTCATCATGGCAATTGGGAGCACAGGGAACTGCACAACATCTATGGTTTTTATCAGGTAAGACATCCATAAAGAAGCCACTTGGGCTCATGTGCCCTGCCTTTTGGGTTGAAAGTCATTTGTAATAGCCATACTATATTGTTCATTTCTCTTTGTGTGACTTTTCTAACAACTGCAATGGATCTTACAGGTTGTAGCCAATATAGGACTTACTATTTCTTTGCACCTTTTCTTTCTCTAATGAACTTGAATTACAGATATTATGAGATTAATGGTAACACAGAAACATCTTCCTTGACAGGAGTCATTAATAAATGGCATTGAATACCTCAAAACTTTTTTTGGAGTAGGCAATGTATAAATACATAAACAAAAGCAATTAAAACAAATTTTTTGAAATTTCACAAACGGGGGCACCTGGGTGGCTCAGTTGGTTAAGTGTCTGCCTTTGGCTCAGGTCATGATCCCAGGGTCCTGGGATTGAGCCCCGTGTCAGGCTCCCTGCTCAGCAGGAAGTCTGCTTCTCTCTCTCCTCCTGCCCCTCCCCAAGCTCGTGCTCTCTCACTCTCAAAATCTTTTTAAAAAATGAAATTTCACAAATGTCTAAATACAGCAAGTCTTATATTCATACCAGGGGAATAAGATTTAGAACATAGATACAGAATTTCAGTAAGTTTTTTTTTTAGAAGGCCTTCATTAACTACTTAGCCTTCTCGAAAAATGAAGGGGGGCAAATCGGAGGGGGAGACGAACCATGAGAGACGATGGACTCTGAGAAACAAACTGAGGGTTTTAGAGGGGAAGGGGGTGGGGGGATGGGTTAGCCCAGTAATAGGTATTAAGGAGGGCACGTATTGAATGGAGCACTGGGTGTTATACACAATGAATCATGGAACACTACATCAAAAACTAATGATGTAATGAATGGTGACTAACATAATAAAATAAAATAAACTACTTAGCCTTCTCATTAGAAGATGGTAGAATTGTCTTCCGTTTGCCAGTCACATCCAAAACATTTGTCAGTCATTTGCCCTAATTGATATCCATGGTTCTTTGTTATTTTCATCCTGTAACTGTGTTCCTAAGGCCCTCCCACCAACTGGTATATTTTCCAGTGGGAGTTGCTGCCTACATAAACACATACTATCTGAACTGTGCTTTACTTCCTTGAAAGCCTCTTGCTATAACTGCAAACTACTTTAGAGAATTTTCTTATGTAGGCCAGAGCCAGTCACTTAACCTCTCTGAATCTCAATTTTTTTCATCAATGAGAACAGTCAATCTCAGAGGTTGTTCGATAGATTTTAAGAGAAAATCTTATAAAATGCTTAGCAATAGTAAGCATTGAATATGCTAGCTTATTTACTATCTTCATTTCTCTTTTAATCAAAGAAAAATTTCCACTCTTGATAGCGGAATTTAGTTTCATTACATCATGAAAATTATTTGGTGGATTTTCATATTTTCCATTTTATATTCCCACCTACTATTGACTTTTTGCATGTTCAGTAGCTTATTAGGGATGTCTGCACAATGCCCTAATCTAATCATCCCTTTGAAATTTTTCTCCTTTATCTTTGTAGCAAATGGCTACCGCAGAAGGACTGATACAACGATCTAAGGGAAAGGAGAGACCCTTTGTTCTTACACGTTCTTTCTTTGCTGGATCACAAAAGTATGGTAAGGAATGGCTCATATGATCAGACTTAAAAACGTAAGTTAGCAACCTGCCTTTTTTTGTTTTTTTAACCATTTATGGCATATGTTGCTACTGTTTTGAGGCCTTCCTTTTCAGTGGCAATTGGGAGGGCCTTCGATTGTAGCAAGTGATGTGCCCTGAAGTATGCCTGTTGTCCTGTGAGACAGAGTACATCAATTTTAATAAAGTTTAGTTACTTGTTTCCCATTGAAGAAATGGACACTTAGTTGCTGGGAGAGTATCTCAGTTTGTTTGCTGGGATGGTCATCTCTGATTCTGTCTGTTTGATTTATCTAAACCGGGGAAAAATGTCTTCTTAGACATTCCTTCAACCACCTGTTTCACTTAGCAATATGGCTTAAAATAGGCCTGGCTGTTGCTTGTGGTCAGGGTCATCTATAACTGGATTCAGTTTACTAGCTAACGCAGATCTAATTCAACTTAACCATCTTCCAGCAGGAAGGCTATTTTAAGTGCCCTGGCCTTGCATAAATAACTGGGAGCTTAGGTCCTAGTTTGAAGAATCCAGTCTTTCCTGTATCATAGACATTATTAGGCTTCTTCCTCCAGCCCTGAAAACCAGCCCCTGTGGCACCCTGGAAAAGGCCAAAATATTGTTATCTCAGGCAAATATTCATGTGCAGAGATGCTCACCACAGCATTACTTCCTGAAACAAAAAAAGAAATAAAATCCAAATAAAGGAATATTTATAAAAACATGATGATATATCCATATGACAGACTATTATAAGACTATTTAAAATAGTAGCCTTAACTGCATGAGCAAATGTTTGTGACATCATGATAAATGGGGAAAAAAAGCAGAATGCTTAAATGTTTTTGTAGTATATTATCATGATTTTTTTTTTTTTAAATATAGATGGCAATCTAAATCAGTAAGTTTAGTACCTGGGTGATGATGAATGATTTTTAAATTTTTTTCTTTTTACCTATCTCTATTCTCCATATTCTCTACAAGGGTCATTTTTAATCACTAAAAAAAGTCAAGTGTTTTTAATGAAAACACTTTTAAGTAGTTTAAAAATGATGATAAAAGATGTGCATACTAAGTAACCTCTGATCCCTTAAATATCGGCCTACTGCCTAGCCTTCAGTGCTGTGTGAAACTATTGGCCTGCCACAAAGTGTACCAAGTGACTCACTGCAGAGAACGCTACTGTGTCAACTCTTACACTCAGACCAGTAGCCAAAGAGCGCTTCTGACTGAACAACCATATGAGACATGAAAAGATGTGCATGCTTTTACAAGAACTTTCTTTCTTGATGAGAATGCCGCCATGTTGATTTCAAAACCATTTTATCTTATTTGAAGTCAAGGCAAAATTATTAGAGCACCTCTTAAAAACAAAACAGTCCCTTGAAAAGATTTTTCTTTGCTGGCCATACAACAGCCAAAAATTTCTATGGAAGATTAATACAAAAATAGCTACCAAAGCTATTTTGGTAGAAGATAGACAAAAATGCTTCCAGACTAATCTAGATTTAGTAAGATTTTTTTCTTTTGTGGATCTCTTTAGTGGTATATAATCTATCTTCACAAATTCTTATCTACTATACAGTGATCAAGAGCAGTGGCTTTAGAATCAGACTGCCTGAGCTCAGTCCTGCCTCTACCACATAATAACTGTTACTCAGGGTATACTATAATAATCACTGTTTGCCATATTTCTGTCATCTGTAAAATGAAGTTAAATAGTGTTTACCTGGTAGGGCTGTGATGATTAAGTGGGCTACTACAAGCAAAGTAGAATCACCTGGCTCAGTAAGGACTTGAAAAATGTTAACTATTGTTCTTGCTACTATTATTATGTCTCCTTTATGTAGTCTGTACCACTCCTCTTAAATTATAGAGGGTTTTTTTTTTTTTTTGAGGGAGTGGAGGAATAGGCATATAAATCAATGGAACAGAATTAATAATCCAGAAAGAGTCCAACACACATACGATCAATTAATTAGGAACAGAGTTACCAAGGCAATTCAGTGCAGAAAGGAGTTTTTCAATAAATGGTGTCAGAACCCTGAATATGGAGTGGGGGGAGGGGGAGAGGAAAGAACCTTACCTCTCACTACACAAAAAGTAATTCAAAATGGAATATAGACCTAAACTATAAAAGCTAAAATCAAAAACTTCTAAAAGGAAACATAAATCTTTGTGACTTTGAGATAGACAAGATTTCTTGGAGAGAACACAAAAAGCATGAACCATAAAAGGAAAAAAAGTGCTAACTTGGACTTCATCAAAATTAAAAACCTCTACCCTTTCAAAGATATTAAGAAAATGAAAGTCAAGCTTCAGATTGAGAGAAAATATCTTCAATATACATATATATCTGTCAAAGGACTTGTACCCAAGATATATAAAGAACTTTTACAGTTAAATAATAAAGACATCTACTTTTAAAATTAAGCAAAAGATGTGAATAGACACTTTACAAAAGAAGACATATGAATGATCAATAAATACATGAAATGATGCTCAACATCATTAGTCTGTAGGGAAATACAAATTAAAACCACAGAGAGACACTACTACACATCCACTACAGTAGCTAGAATTAAAAAGACTGACACTACCAAGTATTGCCAAGAATGTAGAGTGACTGAAATTGTCATACGTACTGATACTATAAAAGCAGTATAGCCACTATGCCAAACAGTTTGGAGTTTTCTTTAAAAAAAAAAAAATTTATTTGAGAGAGAGCACAAGTGGGGGGTGGGGAGGGGGACCTGTGGGCAGAGGGGGAGAGAGAATCTTAAGCAGACTCCACATTGAGCTCGGAGCCCGATGTGGGGTTTGATCTCATGACCCTGAGATCACCATCTGAGCCGAAACCAAGTTGGTCGCTTATCTAACTGTACCACCCAGGCACCCCCAGTTTGGAATTTTTTAAAGTGTTCAGCATACACTGAACACAGACCCAGCAGTTCCGCTCCCAGGTAGTTACCCACGAGAAATGAAAAACATATGTCATGCAAAGATTTGTACAGAAATGTTTATAGCATCTGCCTTCATAATAGCCAAAACTTGGAAAGAATTCAGATGTCCCTCAGTAGGTGAGTGGATAAACAACTTGTGATCGATCCATACTATGGAATACTATTCATCAAATAAAAAGGAATAAGCTACAACATTATGCTGAGTGAAAAAAGCTAGAACACAAAATAGTATGTTTTATGTTATGTTTATATGAAATTCTAGAAAAGACTTTAAGAAATCAGATCAATGGTTGGGTAAAGTGGAGGGTTATTCACTACAAAGAAGCCGCTTCATGCAGAATCCTACGAATGTTCTGAATCTAAATTGATTTTTTAACTAAATATTCATATGAAGAGGATTCATTTAAAAAGAATTTTAGTCTGAGCAACATCAGCAAAGCATAAAGCCATTATTTCTGGGGGAAAAAAAGCCCATGTGATCTTTTACAATTATGGAAATGGTTCTATACCCTGCTTGAGGTGACAGTTACAGGTTTCAAAACTCATCAAACTCTTCACTTAAAATAGGTACATTTATTATATGTAAATTACATTTCAGTAAAGTTGATTTTTTTAATGTTTCTCCTAAAATCAGGCTTGAGTTATACTTCAAAAATAAGTGCCATTTCAGAACATTTTCACAAAAGGTTTTGTGGATTGTAAGAACTTTTTCACATTAGAAGATTAATATATTTTTTTAATTGCTGAAACCAGAATTCGTATATCTTTTTTAAATATTTTATTTATTTATTTATTTGAGAGAGAGAGAGCCCATGAGAGGGGGGAGGGTCAGAGGGAGAAGCAGACTCCCTGCTGAGCAGGGAGCCCGATACGGAACTCGATCCAGGGACTCCAGGATCATGACGTGAGCTGAAGGCAGTCGCTTAACCAACTGAGCCACCCAGGCGCCCCAGAATTCGTATATTTTAAGGTCAGAAAGAAATGCTTTCCTTTATATTAACTTGTCTATTTCAAATAAAGAATCTATGAAATCAAGTGCATGGGCTGATGTGTGATTTTTTTTTTTTTAAATAACTTGTTACCGGTGATCCAAGGTGCTGTGTGGACGGGCGACAACACAGCAGAATGGAGCTACCTGAAAATTTCTATCCCTATGTTACTCACCCTCAGCATTACTGGGATCTCTTTTTGCGGAGGTAAGATGATATCCGCAGGCTTGAAGTGAGAGAAAATAAAAAGCGAGGGTGTTTTTCCGTCAAGCCTGGTCATAAATGCCTTCTCATTTGCGGTTTCAGGCAGGGATAACTGTGGGAACAAGAAAATGAGGAAAGTGAAAGGACGCTTCCAAGCAGTTTGTGTGTCTGAAATGCGGACTTGAAATAAAGTCATCAGAGAGCCCGAGTGCTTCTTTCCCTCTTTCTGATTCCTCCTTAGATGCTCTTGAGAACTGAGTTTCTCTTCCTGAAACATACCTTTTCTTCTTCAAAGTGAGAAAAATTAAGAGTACAAAGAATTTAGCAAATCAGAAATCAGCCTTACAGAAAAGCTTTTTACTCAGGAGGTTTAAAATTCTATGACATATTTTAACTTAAAAAAAAGATACGCTCTTGGGAAAGATAAATTTAGTTAAAATATGATTTCCTGATGGGCTGCCTTCCCTAAATCCTAGTAATTCTCTGCAGATGAGAAATCTCAATATGGAGGCTGCTCAGCATGACTAGCTAGTTCCAGTTGTTCCTTGTTTTCGGTAGGAATAGAAGCAAGTTAATGTCAAAAAAAAACCCAGCAAGTTAATGTCACTTTTTGATAGATGTGTTTCTTATGGCATTGGTCCACATACAAGGAATATGTATCCTGCTTAAGGAGTAAGCATGAAATTACACCTAAAGCTCTAATTCTGATTGTTTTTCTTTAGTTCTACAATTTTTATCTTGCTTGAGCTGCTGCTTTCGAAAAGAAATAAAGGGGCGCCTGGGTGGCTCAGTCCGTTAAGCATCTGCCTTCGGCTCGGGTCACAGTCCCGGGATCCTGGGATGGAGTCCCACCTCCAGCTCTCTGCTCAGCAGGGAGCCTGCTTCTCCCTCTCCCTCTGCCTACCGCTCCCCCTACTTGTGCTCTCTGTCAAGTAAATAAAATCTTAAAAAAAAAAAAGAAAAAATCAATTGTCAACCCCCACCACATGGCTAAACACAGACTTAATGAATCAGGTCATTTTGCAATTTCTGGGTTTGGGAACATACAGAAATGTTGATCTTGTAGTAAAACCTCTGACTTTTTTTTTAAAAAGATTTTATTTATTTATTTGACAGACACAGCGAGAGAGGGAACACAAGCAGGGGGAGTGGGAGAGGGAGAAGCAGGCTTCCCGCTGAGCAGGGAGCCCGATGTGGGGCTCGATCCCAGGACCCTGGGATCATGACCCGAGCCGAAGGCAGACGCTTAACAGACTGAGCCACCCAGGCGCCCCAAAACCTTGGACCTTTTGATAAGAAAAAGAGGATTCAAAGAATATTGTCAGATCCCCAAACAGGCTGAGTTTTGAAATATGTGCTCCCTAATTTCAGGCCACAGTGTTGTCCTGGCACTTTGAGTGCACACACAGCACGTTTGTCCTGGCAGTCTTCAAGCCCTTACCTTACCTGGGTGCAACATTCGTTAGAAGCCCGGTTGCCTCACTCGGCCTCTGTCTGTCTAATCAGCTGATGTAGGAGGCTTCGTCGGGAATCCAGAGGCGGAGCTGCTAGTGCGATGGTACCAGGCTGGAGCCTACCAGCCCTTCTTCCGTGGCCACGCTACCATGAACACCAAGCGGCGGGAACCCTGGCTCTTTGGGGAGGAACACACCCGGCTCATCCGAGAAGCCGTCCGGCAGCGGTACACCCTCCTGCCCTATTGGTATTCTCTGTTCTACCGCGCGCATGTGGCTGCTCAGCCCGTCATGAGGTAAACAGGCTTCCCCGGTTGCGGGCCCCAGCAGCCAGTCTACACCAGAAAACCCCCGGCCATTGGGGAAGGGGGTAATTACACAATGATTTCAAGAGAAAAGCCATGTGTTTTTAGTCAAATGTCCTTCAGATTACTGAGCACCAACTGTGAGTAGGGTCAAGGAGTTGAGGTCACAGAAAAACCGGACCCCCTGCTATTTTGTGATTCAAGTGTTAATACTTGATAGGAGACAGATTTTTCAAAGAAAAAGGAAGTGGCTGTAACTGAATTCGCTACTTAATCCACAAGAATCCTCTCATGAAGAACAATTTATTCCGCCAGTCTTAGGCTGTATCTTACCTTAGAGCTAAACCATTCCAAGTTTGAGGTGAACATTTTTCCCATAGTATAAATTATATTCTGATTCTATTTTAGAGGCAGGATGTGAAAAACCAACTTTCTAGGTTAGAGAATGATACAGAGACACATAATACACCGAGGCTTCCAGATCAGCTGATCCTAAACCTGGCTCAGATAAGAATCACCTGGGGAGCTTTTTAAAACTCTAGATTCCAAGGCCACACCCCCAGACCTACTAGGAATCTCCTTGGGTAGGTCTCAGGATCTAGATTTGTTATAAGTTTCCCTGGTGACTCTAGACATCAGCCAGATTGAGACTACTGCTTTGTTACTATTCAGTAGGAAAGTGATATATTTTTACAGAGGCTAGTGAATAAACTAAAAATAAGTTTCTCTTACTTAAAAATATCCTCTACTCATGAGGTTGAAAAAAAAAGTTAGAACCATTAAGTTGATATCCAGCTGCACAGATAATGAAGATTTTATTATCTTCATAAGCCCAAATGCCTCCTAGATAGTTGTGTAAAACAATAATAATAAAAAAAACAAAAACCACACAACAGTTTCTCAACCCTCCAAAAATGTTGCCTGCTTGAAAACAAGTAAAACCAATTCTTTTCATTTAAATAGATAATGATTAAGGATGCATGCATGAAAGGCAGTGACAGCATGAAAACATGGCACAGATTTTATATCATTATAAAATATGGTTTTACAAACATTTAATTTGTTCCATACTGAATGTGTTAGGCATTTGGACTTGTACAGAGCTCTGATTCTGCCTTCAGAGTAGTATTTAGTACTCAACAATCAGAAGGAAAAATTGTAGGTACCAGAATTCTCAATCTGTCATTGGAACATTTCAGCAAGTAGATAGCTCTTTAACATTAGAAAAAGATACTAATCCTAGCAATTGCTTATAAAATCTTAAATCATGAAAAGAATCTTGGCTCTTTGGCTTTTCCAGTTTCCTTTGAATAGTTATAAAATGGAAAATAAAAGTGATTTAATAGTAATAAAACATCTAATGATGTTGAAATAAGAATTTTTTTTTTCTTTTCCCAGACCTCTGTGGATAGAGTTCCCAGAGGAACTAGACACTTTTGGTGTGGAAGATGAATACATGCTGGGTGAGCATTTCTTGATTAATTATAATTATGATAAATACTGTAATTATGTTTTGTTATATTTCCTAATGTAAGAGCACTAAAAATCAATCCCTAATCTCAAGAAAACCAAAAAAAAAAAAATTTCTGTCATTAAGATTTTTAGTGTATTAGTGGACTGATAGCTCTCTTCTGTGGTCAGGTAGCACTTCTCATATTGTTAACTTCACATAAACCCATTCTATTTGTGGATGCAATTTGAGATTCTTGTTCTGGATTCACTCCTGAGCCTAATGATACCCCTGTAGGGAATGGAAGTAGAAAACAGTAGACCAGATGGTTACAGTAAGGATTGAGAGAGCTTACTTCATGGGCAAAACAGAGTTATTGGTGGTAGTGGTGGTGATGGCCTCTTCTTTAACAAGCGTTGACCACCAAATCCAGGATATGGAGGTTTATCATCTTGGGAATAGGACTCAAGAAACCAAGCTCAACAGAGAGTTGCCCAAAAGGTGCATCCTATTTCTAAAAATCAGAAATCCTAAAATGTAAAAAGCCTAGTGCTACCTCTCCACTCATTCTTAGGTCTCAGTTTAAATAGCTACTCCCTTGGAGAACATTTCCCTAACCAGAATTGCTTCTAATAGCTAATTACACCCAGCTATAGTCAAAGTCAGTCCCTCTTATTACATAACTTTCATTCCATTTTGTGCTTTTGCCTCTAATTAAATTATAATATCTGTCTATACTGACTGCAAACTCCATGAGGACAGGGACACTGTCTTATTTGCCACTGTATCTCCAGAGCCTAGCATAATACCTGGCACTCAGCCGGAACTCAGTAAATATTTGTACAATTTTAAAGAGTAAATTCTTAAATGGATGAAATTTACATACATGTGGAGCCACAGTCAAAACAAAATTAATAGTCCAGATCGCCTTTAAGAGAATTACAGCCTTCCTAATGATAACTGCCCGTGGATATACTCCTATCCATGCTGATCACACTTCTGGATAACAGTTGTAGGCTCACTGTTTTCAAAATCACTAACAGCAGGGAATGACGCACCCGGAGAAATGCGCTGGCTCGTTCAGACTCCCGGCACACTAGCGGCTATGTGCAAATGAGACTGAGAGACCATGTCAGGGTCCCTCCCTATTATCCTAACATGCCGTAAGTGGATGAATGATAAGTAAGAATACGGTCACTGGTTTGAGCACCAGACCTCTTTCTAATAATGCGTCTCTCTGATGAATCATTGGTTCAACTAACCAAGGTCTCTACTTTGACCAAGTTCATGGTTGAGTGGTCTCCAAAACCACAGAAGCACTGAAAGGAGAAGGATGTTTTCAGACCTCTTGGAATGATAATTCAACTTTATTTCTTCTCTGTTTTTCAGGAAGTGCTTTATTGGTTCATCCAATCACAGAACCAAAAGCCAGCACAGTTGATGTGTTTCTGCCAGGATCAAATGAGGTAAGAATATATGACAAACAGCCATGTATCTTGCATGTCTCCTATCTCCTCCCTTCATTCTGATGAATTAGCCCCTGTTAGGAAATAGATTTCTGCATCATGCAGTTGTGAAGACAGCCCAAATGCCTGTAGCAACTGAAGATTCTTGCAGGTCATGACCTCAATGGAAGAGTGGGGAGAAATTGATGAATAGGGAGAACACCGAGGAAGGTCAGCATGGTTCTTTACCTTCACACTTGGACTTGTGTAAGTGACTCCTTGTAAACACAGGAAGAAATTTTTAGTCTGCTAAGAGGTATCAGTCGCTGGGGGGAAGCATAAGTAAGAAAGACTTTGCTCTTTGTTTCTGGCTCTATCTAAATTCTAAGTTTTTGGTACCAAAACCTGGTCTCCAGACACTCACCAAAGTGGGTAAAAAGTAAGAGTGGTGACTTTCCTTTATGCTCCTCTAGCCTCCCAGCTCTTTTGTTGGTTATTGTCATTGATTATTATCACAGTATAAAATATCATCCTGCACTGCTGGAACCCAGGGCATTGAACCCAGGCAGGGCCCAGGGAAGAGGTAGGATTAGCCCCTGGGCTGCAGAGCAGAGGGCCATGGAGAAGAACAGCCACAGCCTCCAGGGACAGACCAAGGATATATGCAGAGGGGCCAGGAGAAGAGGCAGGGCAGAAACTCGGGGCACCAGACCAGGAAAAGAGGATATGGAATGGGGAGCAAGGAGGAGACAGATCCTGGAGAGAGTCCTTGAGCACTGGAGCATCACCACAGGCTTCTACAGGCAGGGGGAGGAGGCATGAAGGTTACCAAACTGATGTGAGACGGACTGACTCTGGAAAACAGTATGGAGGCTCCTCAAAAAGTTAAAAATAGAACTACCCTGTGACCCACCTACTGCACTATTAGGTATTTATCCAAAGGATACAAACATAGTGATTTGAAGGGGCACATGCACCCTGATGTTTATAGTAGCAATGTCCATGATAGCCACACTATGGAAAGAGCCCAGGTGTCCATTGACAGATGAATGGATAAAGAAGATGTGGTATATATATACAGCCATCAAAAAATTGAAATCTTGAAATTTTCAATGACGTGGATGGAACTATAGTGTATTATGCTAAGCGAAATAAGTCAATCAGAGAAAGACAAATAGCAAATGATTTCACTCATATGTGGAATTTAAGAAATAAAACAGAAGAACATACGGGATGGGGGAAAAAGGGAGAGGGAAGCAAACCATGGGAGACTTAACTACAGAGAACAAACTGAGGGGTCATGGAGGGACGTGGGTGGGGGATGGGCTAGATGGAGGATGGGCTTTAAGGAGGGCACTTGCTGTGATGAGCACTGGGTGTTGTATGTAAGTGGTAAATCACTAAATTCGACCCCTGAAACCAATATTACACTATACATTAACTAAAGTTTAAATTAAAAAATATATATATATCTATTCCTGGACTGTCTAGGCAGGTGGTGAGGTCGCTGAGCCCGGCCATGCTCGCTGCTTGGGACTGTCCAGTGCTGGCGTGGCAATACCGTGAAACACCGGTGCCAGTGGTCTCTGTCCATCCAGCTTTGTGTGTTTGCTTGTGCTAGTTTCCTGAGGCCACTGTCACAACTTACCACAAACCTGGTGGCTTAAAACAACACAAATGTATCCTCTCCCAGTTCTGGAGGCTTGAAGCCCCAAACCAGGGTGTCGGCAGGCTTGGTTCCTTCTAGCAGTCCTGAGGGAGCATCTCTTCCATGGCTCTGTCCTGGCTTCTGGCGGCCGCCCGCCGTCCTTGTGGTTCCTGGCTCTGCAGCCACGTCACGTCACTCCAATCTACGCCTCCGTCTTCACGCGCCTTCTCTGTGCGTCTGTGTCTCCTCTTCTGTTGCTCTTATGGGTGATGTGATGACATTTAGGACCCACCTGGATAATCCCAGATAATCTTCTAATCTCAAGATCCTTAATTTAATCAAATTTGTTACCATAGAAAGTAATATTCACTCCTTCCCAGTATTAGGAAGTGCATATAACTTTTTGAGGGGCCACTTCAGCCCACTACGCTTGTCTTTATTGATATGACAGTACCCAGGCTTTTCTCCAGAATGTTCATCAATTATGTTCTTTCCTCTTGGTTTCTCAAGTAATTTGTAGTTCTGAAGATGAGGGCTCCTTATAAAGGTTCCCCCACCAAGTAAAAACCTGAGAAAAAGGTTAAATACAACAACAGCTAAATAAATTGTCCTGCCAAGCACTTCACTGAGAGTTTCTCAAGTCGATTTTAACAAAGCAGTAGGCTCCCATTAAGAGGAACTAGCTCCCCTTCTGACGTAGCCACAGATTAATTTTTTAATTAATTTTTTAATTAATAAAAACATTTTATTAATGACCTATCATCATTGCAAGCACACTGCAATGACTGTATAACATATTCCTTCAACACTATTTCCCTGAGTGTTCTGTGATTGTTTCTCTCACTACATCTTCAAAACCCTAGGTAGATGAGCCAAGCCATTTCTTGCCAGATTTTTACCTCACCAGTTAGCTAGTCCCACATCACACTGTGCAAGGGGGCTACCTACAGTTACTCGTTGTCACTCTTCCCCATATTTCTAGATGGCCCATTCCCTCTATTTGAAGTCTTTGCTCGAATAGCTTTTTCTCAGTGAGGCCTTCTCTGACCACCTAGTTAAGATTACAGACCACTCCCACTGCGCCAGTACTGTCCAGCCCCCCTTCATCCTTCATTTTTCCCACAGAACCCGACACCTTTAACATTCTAGATATTTACTGATATGTTTTGTTGATGATCTTTCTCTCCCATTAGAATGTTAGCTTCTTAAGGGCAGTGATTTTCCTCTGTTATGTTCACTCTCTATCCCCAGCATCTAGAAGGGTACCTGACAGGTAGTAGGCCTTCAGTAAGTACTTGCTGAGGAGCTTGGTGACTGAGCACTAGGTCTGATCTACATAGTACTTTATACCAGTTTTACTCTTCCAAGGCTGGGGACCTTTGTGTATAGCATCAGAGTACACACCCTATACATATACCTCTTACTCTGATTAGTTCTGGAAATGGTAGACAGGTAATCCCAAAATCTTATTTAAGTCCATTTTTTTGTTTTGTTTTATTTTTTACCTTTCACTCCCACTACTCTATCTGAAGCTACTGGAATTTGTCAAAGAAAGCTAAGACAATATCTCCCATAAACACAGACACAGAAATCTTTGATAAAACATTAGCAAATTGGATCCAGCCAAAGATAATACAGAGACAAGGTGGGGTTGATCCTGTTGAATTGAGAGTTCACTGGAGCTGACGATGGTCAGGCCACAGCCCTCTCACCTTCACTGCGGGACAGGGCAGCTCTAGAAAGGATGTGGTAATCCCAGGAGGTGACCTTGTGAAATAGACTGTGGCTGCCAGAAATCATACAGGGCTAAAAAAGAGAAAAAGAGGTTTTTGTTTCCATGCTGCTGCTGGTGGTGGTGATGTCTTAAGGATTTGTCCTATCAAATTACTCTGTAGGACCTTCTTGGTACTTCAGCAACTAAACCGCCTTGACCAGGATCCCAGATAAGAATTTGAACCTTGTCCCTGAATTGTACTCTGCTAAAAAATGATACTATAGTAGCGATCCAAGTTTCCATTTGTCTTTCTCCTGGGTCTATGTCCTTCTCTGACACTTCCCTTTTCTCCTGCCTCATTTGTAATTTATTTGCTCACAATGTGCTTTTCTTCCTTGTTACTGCTTTTTCTTTCTTCCATCATCTTTTTTACTATAAACACATTAAGTTTATAAGACAACCAGACTATAAAATCCATGAGGGCAGGAACTCTGTCTTTCTGTTCACTCATGCGTGCCCAGCAGTGCTGGGCATGTGGTAGGTTGTTGGGTAAATAATTTGGATGGATGGATGGACAAATGAATGGCCTTTTAGTGAACTTAATCCATCACAGTACTAGGTTAGTCCTTTTGGGGTCTTCTTAAAAACATATGTTCTTGCTAACTTCTACTTAAGATTTTTTTTTAAATTATACTTATTTTAGCATTCTGGTTACTTGAAATCCAGATAAATGAATGCTTTACTGAATAATGAGATCGTGAGCAGACTTGCTCATATACTCTTTTTCATTAGGGTCTGTTCCTTTCCAGGTCTGGTATGACTATAAAACATTTGCTCATTGGGAAGGGGCACGTACTGTGAAGATCCCGGTAGCCTTAGACACCGTAAGTCATTTTCAGGCTGTTATTTTTACCTGTTGTGTTATATCCGTCTGCTTGGGCTGCCACCATAAAATACCACAGACAGGGTGGCTTAACCAACAGAAGTTTATTTTCTCACAGTTCTAGATGTCCCAGATGAAGGTGCCAACAATTCACTTCCTAGTGAGGACTCTCTTCCTGACATGTAGGCAGCCACCTTCTGGCTGTGTCCTCACGTGGCAGAGGGAGAGAGTGAGCTCTCTTAATGTCTCTTCTTATAGACACTAATCCTATCAGTTAAGGCCCCACTTTCTGACCTCATTTAACCTTAATTACCTCTTTCAAGGCCCTATCTCCAAATACAGTCACATTGGTGGTTGGGGCTTCAACATATGAATTTTGGGGGGACACATTCAGTCCATACCATATGCCTACATAGAAAGAACCAAGGGCATTAGTGTTCTAATTAAAAACATTTAATTGTACACCTTAAATGGGTGAGTTGTATGGCATGTGAATTATACCAATAAAGCCGTGAAAACGTGAGATAAAAGTATCCACATATAGCCTGATTTCACAGTATGAAGCGTCAAGGACAAACAGCTCTTCCCCATATATTTCCATTTGTACGCCTAAGAAAAATAATAACTCTGAAAACGGAGTAAAAATGGCGGTCATCACACACACCATACAGAATGTCCTCCTACAGGACCAAGTCACAAAACATGAGTTTTCAGTTGTAACCCTGGCCCTCTAGGCCCAAGGGAAGGCTGTCAGTTACGATGGTAGAGTCAAGGGGGTCCATCCAGACTGAACTTGTGAAGGGAAGTTTGCTCTTGCCGCTAAATCACAACCACTACTGCAGACCCTAAGTAGTGTTAGGATTAATACAGATATATTGACGTTATTTTTTAAAGCTGTTATCAGTAGTATGAACTCCATAATGAAACGATTTCAGATGTCAACTTTCAGATCTAAAAGAGACCTTAACATTCATCTACTCCAATCCCTCGTGCTTACAGGTGAAGAAACTGAGTTCAGAGAAGTTAAATTACTTGTCCGGGGCTGTGGCTAGATTGTGGCAGAACTGAGATAAGACCCCAGGTCAGCTGCACTCCCACTTCAGAGCCCATTCTTTACTAACTTACTACCTCGGTCTTTGGGGAAAAAAGAAAAGAAGAAGTGATTGGTTGATGAGGGGGAGATAAATGTGCTTTACTTCTTGCTGCCAACTGTGAGTCAGAGGATGGACATCTTAACTACTCCACCGTCACTCCCAACTTCACTTATATTCTTGTACTTTTTTCCCTCTTGTACTCAGAGCGAAGTACAAGCCCCCGTATGATCCAAAGAGCTTCCTTACAGAGGATTGTATGGGGACGCAGGAAATTTCCTGGGCTTTCCTTACTGGGAATGCCATTCCAGAACCATAGGTATGGGCCATGCTTATAACCCTGTGGTTAGAGTCACTTCAGGTGTCTTTGGTGGCCTCTACAACAGAAGTTTCACAAATTTACTCTCAGAATTGAGTCCGTCACCCTGGTGATTCAGGGAAGCAGGGAGCAGGAAGAGTGTAGACTCTAGTAAGGACAGAGTCATCTCCCTGAAACCAAGAAACCATAATATTTTATATGCACACATACATACATGTGGGCCTACTTACACAGGCACAAAAACTCACTCCTTAGCAGGGCCCTAGAAATAAATACGTGTATTATTTGGCAAGAAAATTAAAAATACAAAATAGGAACTACTGATAGGATAGGCAGAATAGATAACAAATTGATGAAGGGTGAGAAGTTTCCCTGATAATTAAAAAAGGGACCACTTTTTAGTCTTGGAACTCTTTTCCTTTTAATGCCATGGCTTCCATATTTTCCATCTGTGTGCTCACAAATTTCTTTCACCTTTGAGTCTATACTTGTAAAGAATGGGAGTCTTGTATAATGAAATATTTTTAGATTCTACATTGAAATTGCTTTCTATGAATACTCCTTCCCTGAGCGTATTGTTCTGTTATAGATACCGGTATTTCAGCGAGGTGGAAGTATAATACCAATAAAGACGACTATAGGAAAATCCACAGGCTACATGACTGATTCCCCATATGGACTCCGGGTGGCTCTAAGCACTAAGGTATTTGGAAAATGTTACCTTTACACATCTCATTCGTTACTACTTTATCTCTTTACAGGAGTAGTGGCCTCTTGAGTATGTGACACTATGTAAAAATGATAAGCCCCAGTGATGGGATGGGTGCTTCTGATGTTTTTCTAGAAATCAAAGTTTTGAATCACTTCTGAATCATTGTCCAGCTTACCTGGCTTTTCTGGAATTGTTCTGAAGAGAACTCTAAGAACTAGAAATGATAAAAATTTCCTCCGGGGCACTGTGACCCTTGGTGCTCTGCAGCTTGTCATTGATTACCACTGGACTAATTGACCATTGGGCCTAGTCAGCCTGCCACATGGATTAGCCCTAAAACTCAGTCTCCTATAAAAAGGTGCCTATATCTATGCAACATTTCAGGAACACCAGCCCCACACAATGACTCTGTTCTCATCAGATGGCTCAAACAACTAAGATCTGGGGTAAAGCTCAGAAGGATCCAGAATTTGTATGTCCTTTTTAGAAGATTTTTTTTTTTTTTTAAGATTTTATTTATTCATTTGAGACACACAGATACAGAGAGAGAGAGAGCATGAGCAGGGAGAGAGGCAAAGGGAGAGGGAGAAGCAGGCTCCCCACTGAGCAGGGAGCCTGATGCGGGGCTCGATCCCAGGACCCTGGGATCATGACCTGAGCCGAAGGCAGACGCTTAACCATCTGAGCCACCCAGGCACCCCTTTAGAAGATATTTTGAGCCAAATGAAACCTATAGCAGACTCCTTTCCTGTCCATTTGCCCACCTATAGTACCAACACAAACTCTTCCTCTTCTACAGGACTGAACACAAATTCGTACTCTTATGCAAATATAAAATAATTAAGCTTGCTTTCCCATCTGTTTCACTTAGACATTCTTATTGGGCCAAATTACAAGCCTCAGACCACAGAATAAATACAAGAGACTCAAGATCCATAGCACATCAAGCATTGTCAATGAACAGTAAACGGCCATTGGCCTGCTGTGACTTTATTTGACATGCCAGAGGGGTCCTCCTACTGAAAGGAAATAGGAGCTAGATGCTATCCTGTAAGTGGAGGGCTTCTAAAGATAGCTAATCTCATCCATTATATACTAAATTTTTTTAGCTTTAGTTTCATTCTGTGAACTTTTTTCAAAGAAGCCACCTATGCCACTGACCATATTTTGTAGTTTAAATTTTTTTCAACAAGATCTAACTCTTTGAGCTCCTCTTAACGTGACTTCCTTATTCATATTATTTCACTAATGGGTATTGAATGTATATATTTATATGACTACATTGTACAACTTGAATATTAAGTTTTTGTTTAATAAAATTCTTCACAAATTTTTTACTTCCTTTAGGGGGTGACATGCTTTTCCTAGTAAGCTATTATATAAGCACATTCTCTATCTATGTTTCTATGTTTCACTCTCCAGGATTCTGCCATGGGTGAATTCTATCTCGATGACGGCCATTCATTCCAATACCTCCACCAGAAGCAATTCTTGCACAGGAAGTTTTCATTCTTGTCAGGTGTTTTGATCAACAGGTAAAAAGCTGTGTGCTTTCTTAAATATGCGATCCTCAAAAACACAGCTAATATTTTAAGGTACTACTTAAATTATTGATGGTCATTTATGGAGTATTTTTTTCAGCTTCACTAAATAATTGACAAGCACAATTCTAACGTATTTAAAGTGTACAACATGGTGAGTCACTACATGTATATACTGTAAAAGGATTCCCACATCAAGTTAATTAACTCATCCATCACCTCACATATTTACTTTTTGTGTGTGTGTGAGAACACTTAAGTTCTACTCTGTTGGCAAATTTCAGTTATACAATATAGTATTGTCAACTGTGGTCACCATCTTATACATTAGATACTCAGACCTTATTCATCTTATAACAGAAAGTTTGTACCCTTTTACCAGCCTCTCCCTATTTCCATTTGCAAATACAAACAATTTTATTTCTTCCTTTCCAATTTAGATGCCTTTTATTTCTTTTTCTTGCCTAATTGCTCTGGCTAAGATGTCCAGTACTATGTTAAACAAAAATGGTGAGAAGTGTGCATCCTTTTCTTGTTTCTGATCTTGATTCAGCTTTTCCCCATTGAGTATGTTAGCTGTGGGCTTGTCACAGACAGCTTTTATTAAGTTGTGGTACATTCTTTCTTTTTCTTTCTTTTTTTTTTTTTTTGAGAGAGAGAGAGCAGGAGCATGGGAATGGGAAGGGGCAGAGGGAGAGAGAGAATCTTAAGTGGGCTCCACACTCAGCATGGAGCCCAATATGGGGCTCCACCTCATGACCCCGAGATCATGACCTGAGCCAAAATCAAGAGTTGGACACTTTACCCACTGAGCCATCCAGGTGCCCTGAGGTACATTCTTTCTATACCCAGTTTTTTGAGTTTTTATCATGAAAGGATGTTGAATTTTGTCAAATGCTTTTCCTATACCTACTGAAATAATCATATTATTTTTATCCTTTTTTGTTAAGGTAATGTGTCACATTTATTGATTTGCCTATGTTGATGCATCTCTGTATCCCAGAAATAAATCCCACTTGATCATGGTGTGTGGTCCTTTGTTGAGGAATTCTACATCTGTGTTCCTCAAGGATATTGGCCTGTAATTTTCTTTTCTTGTACTGTCCTTGCTAGCTTTAGTATCAGGATAATGCTGCCCTCATAAAATGAATTTGGAAGTGTTCCATTTTTTGGAAGAATTTGAAAAGGATTGATATTCTTTAAATGTTTGATAGAATTCAACAGTGAAGCCATCTGGTCCTGGACTTTTCTTTGTTGGCAGTTTTTTGTTTACAGATTCAGTATCCTTACTAGTAATTGGTCTGTTCAGATTTTCTGTTTCTTCATGATTCAGTATTGGTAGGTTGTATGTTCTAGGAATTTATCCATTTCTTCTATTTTATCCAATATATTATTAGCGTGTAATTGTTCATAGTAGTTTCCTATGATCCTTAGTATTTCTGAGGTATCAAATATAACATCTCCTCTTTCATTTCTAATTTTATTTATTTATTTAAATTCTAGTATAGTAAACATACAGTGATACGTTTCTGATTTTATTTGAGTCCTCCCTCTTTTTTTGTTGGTGAGTCTAGCTAAAGATTTGTCTATTCTGTTTATTTTTTTTTAAACTAGCTCTTAGTTTCATTGATCTTTCCTACTGATCTTTTTAGCCTCTGTTCCATTTATTTTCACTCTGATCTTTGTAATTTCCTTCCTCCTACTAACTTTGGGCTTAGTTTGTTCTTCATTTTATAGTTCCTCGAGGTGTAAAGGTAGATTGTTTAAGATTTTTCTTTTTCTTAATATAGGCACTTATTGCTATAAACTCCCCCCTTAGAATTCCTTTCGCTGCATCCCATAAGTTTTGGTATATTATATTTCCATTTTAATATAAGATATTTTATTTACCTTTTAATTTTTTGTTTGACCCATTGGTTATTTAGGGGCATGTTATTTAATCTCCATATATTTGTGAATTTTCCAGTTTTCTTCTTGTAATTGATATCTACTCACCTACCATTATGGTCATAAAAGATGCTTAATATAATTTCAGTCTTTTTAAATTTGGTAAGACTTGTTTTTAGTCTAACGTATGGTCTGTCCTGGAGAAAGTTCCATGTGTGCTTGAGAACGATATGTATTTTTCTGCTGTTGAATGGAATGTTCTATATATATCTATTAAGTTTATCTGGTATAACATGTAGTTTAAGTTCACATTTTCCTTACTGATTTTCTGTCTGGATGATCTATCCATTGTTGAAAAGGGGGTATGTAAGTCCTCGGCTATTACTGTGTTGCCATCTATTTCAACCTTCAGATCTGCTAATATTTGCTTTATATATTTAGGTGCTCTAATACCAGGTGCATAAATACTTACAAATGTTATATAACCTCTTAGTGAATTGACCCATTATATAACTATCTTTGTTGTCTCTTATTACAGTTTCTGGCATAAAGTCTGTTTTGTCTGATATAAATATTAGCTACCCCTGCTATTTTTTGGTCTCCATTTGCATGGAATATCATTTTCCATCCCTTCACTTTCAGTCTGTATGTGTCCTTAAAGCTGAAGTGGGTCTCTTATAGGCAGCATATAGTTGAGTCTTGACTTTTTAACCATTCAGCAACTCTGTCTCTATTGATTGGAGGATTTAGTTCAAGTTACTTAAAGTAATTATTGATAGGTGATTTGGGGTCCCATACCTCAGGTGGGGGCCTTAACACTGGGGCAGTAGGAGTGTGGTCCAAACCTTTCACTCTTCAGGGAGAAGTTGGGAGTTCCCCTCCTAATTGTATGGCACTGTCCCCGGGGTGGTGGTCACGGTGAGCGTGTTTCAGCCTTTCCTACCGGATTTGATGTGGCTATTTCCTCAGTCACCTGATGTATAAGAGTCACTCAGCTAGTTTCTGTATCTCTAAGAGGGAATTGCTCCACAGCTTTACATTTGGTGCATCTGTGGGAGGAAGGAAATTCAGGGGCCTCTTATGTTGCCATCTTGGTCTGGAGTTTCTCTGAAGTATTTTTCAATCCCTCTGTGAACCTTCCTTCCTTATTGTCTCCATCCTCCTGTTCTTCACTCTCTAAAAAATAAAAAATTCAGTTTAAGTTCTGATTAATCCCATTTATCTGCCCATTCAGCAATTCATTAAGTATCCGATTTCTTAAAATCTGATTGCAGTGTCCAAGTCACATTTGAGACTTCAGTGTCCTTAGGTGATTTCTCTCCAAATGGCTTGTTAAATGGATTCTGGTTTGTCTACTGATTAGGCAGTCCTCAGCACAGGGAATCATCGTTTCCATCTCTTCATCCTAATAAACATGATAACCATATGGTTCATGCCTCCATAGGGAAAGATGGGAGGGGAACTCCCAAGGCTAGGATGTTGACCTAATAACCAGTCCAAACCCCTATTCCTCTCATTTTCCTAATACCATTTTTATCTATTCCAGTTGTGCCGACAAAAGAGGTCATTATCCCAGCAAGTGTGTGGTGGAGCAGATCTTTGTCCTAGGCCTCAAGAAGCAGCCATCTTCTGTGATCACCCATTCATCTGGTGAGAAAACAGGTCATTTGTTTTTGTAAACATGGAAGTATCTGCAGCAAAGAAATGATTAGTCCTAAAACTGATGTGGCACGCTTAGCCAAGTGGACCCTGCACTTTCTGATGGAGGTCAAATATACTGGTATCTAGGGGGAGCAAGGCCATCCTGCTTCTCCTCATCAACTGGGCTTTCTGTGAACTGTAAGCTGTTGATATTTTTCTAAGGGAAATTATTTGGGGCTTGAAATAATATTGTAGCTTCTCTGAATGTATTTTTGACTGTAGATGTCTGAAGCCCCAGAGAATCCTACCCATGTTTATGGAGTTATTTAAAGAGCTATATCCTTTCTTATCTACTGAATTTCTTGGATAAATCACTTTGTTCCTTACAATTTCCTTTCAACCAATCTTGCACTTAAAATGATGGAGTGTTTAATGTTTAAAAAATTCATGGACATCCATGGGTAAAAGTGCTATTAAATTGGATTCTCCCAGGTGGGGTATCAGGTTTTATGATCGAGTCAGAAATATTTTAGATTCAAAGGAAAGATTTTTCTCTCCTAGATATTCATCAAATTTTTCCTGTTATTGTCTTGATATTTAGACGGTAAAGATGAGCCTGTGGCTTTTACATATTGTGCCCAAATGTCCACCCTGCGGCTGGAAAAGCTGTCGCTGAACATCGGCGCTGACTGGGAGGTCCACGTCCGATGATGGTGCAGTGTACCCGGGGCGAGCGTGGGAAGCAGCCTGCACCTTTCAGCCTTGCCCTTGGCCTCTTCTGAGATCTGTGCTGCTTGCTAATTGACTTCTCTGGCTAAAAAGTATCCATTGATCAGCAGCTTACTAATGAGAAGAGACTTCAGGTTTTACATTTTGAGAGGTACTAGTCATACTCTTTGTGTCAAACACCACTTCTTCTCCTAGATGCAAGGAGCCCTGCGACATTTATAGAGTTCATTAATCTTCCACTGCTTATTGGACCGTGGTGCTGTGGTAAACGCTGTGGCCCAATGAGTAGCTTCTCCTTGAGCATAGCTGCATGGGTTTGTTTGGTGGTTGTTGTTGTTTTTAGGAAACTCTACCCCCAATGGGGGCTTGAACTCACAACCTTGAGATCAAGAGTCGCATGCTCTACCAACTGAGCCAGCCAGGCGCCCCTGGATGGGTCTGTTTTTGTGAGATTTGGGCCAAGCGCACCTTGTGTGGCCCATTTGTGGAAGCTTGCCTCAGGCCACGCGGCAGAGTCAGGCCGGCTACAGCAGCTGAGTTACTCGAGGCCTGTCTCCAAGTGGACAGCAGCCTCTGGTACCCGCCCCCCCCCCCCAGTTACCTTTCACCCACTTAGACGTGGGCAAAACAACCCTTTTCTGCTTGTACTGCATACACCGCAGCAACAGAGAGTTACTCACCCCTAAAGACTGACTCGGAAGCAAAAGAGAATTCTTCTCCCTGTCATACTTTTTGGGCTTCAAAGTTCCTAATTAATCTTCTTAAAATCCTAATTTATCTTAATTGTTTTTATTAAATACTGTTTACTAGCCACAGAATATTTGTAACATGAGTAAGCTGTAGCTTATAATTAATAATAAAATGAATATCCATTTCCCCACTCCTGATCTTCAGAAATAGAACACAGGGCTGGGAGGAGGGTGAGGTAAGCGTACTTGCCTTGAGCAAAAAATTTAAGGGGATACAAAAAAAATGCAATCATCAAAATAAATATTTTAATGCAGTATTTTTTAAAAATCAAAATTAATGCAAAAAATAATAAAATATCAAAATTTTTAAGACAAGATCGGTGTTACTGAGGTTTCCTTTTCCCTCAGGCTCCGATATGGCTTGGCATGGGCTAGAACATTCCAACAGCCCAGTCCCTCAGGAGCCGCCAGGGACCGCCCGCGGCCGGCCACAGCATCTGTGGGGCGGCCCTGAGTCCTCGGCGCTCCTACACCAGTGCGCGTTTTCACGTGTCCTTCACCCAGCAGCTTGCCAACTGCCACTTCTGTGCCTTGTGGTCCCTGGGCCGCCGTACCCACCCCCTTCCCCCCCAGTGCAAACCTTACCATCCCTTCAGGCCCCACCCAAATGCCGCTGTTCCACTACGCCTTTCTAACTACCCTAACAACCCTGAGCCCCTGTACCCGTGAGCAGTGATTTTGCCCATCTCTGAAATGTTGCTGCACTTACAATGTGTGTTCTACTTCGCATTCTCAGGGGTGGTCCCTTAACGTTTCAGTCTTGTCTGTCTTGTTCCCTGGCTAGAGTGCGTGTTCCTTAAGAGCACGTTACATTTGTCTTCTGTTGGCCAGAGCAGCGTTATCCTTGGCTTTCACCAACTATTGGGTACAAGTGGTTAACTGATGGATTTGGTTGATTAAAAAATGAGAATTGGGGCGCCTGGGTGGCTCAGCCGTTGAGCGTCTGCCTTCGGCTCAGGTCATGATCCCAGGGTCCTGGGATCGAGCCCCACATCGGGCTCCCTGCTGGGCGGGAAGCCTGCTTCTCCCTCTCCCACTCCTCCTGCTTGTGTTCCTGCTCTCGCTAATTCTCTCTCTGTCAAATAAATAAATAAAATCTTTAAAAAAAAAATGAGAATTGAATGTATTTGTTTCTGATTTACTTTTCTGACAGGACTCTTCCCTCTAGACGTAGTAGACATTGTGCATTTCCTCGTGGACACGTTTCATTATATCAGTTGAGATTTGGGCTTTGCACCGTTTGTCGGCTCATACAAACATTTGCAGATTCTGTGCTATTTCTGTAAGTTGTGCAATTCAGGAGAAGGGAGGAAGGTGACATTAGCTGAAGCAGTATTTCCCAGCTTCAGACTTACCTTAGCAACCTACAGTAAGAAACTGAAAATGGGGTGCTTTTACCTAATATAAGTGATGGCTTTTAATAGCATTTAAAGTTGAATAATTAAGACCTATCTTTAGATGAACATCTATTGCATTTATTCTTCCATGTGAAGTATTTTGGGGGGAAGGAATGAATAAGAACTAGTAAATTGTGGGAAACTGCTCTACCTTGACCCAGAATGATACTGAAACGTTCACCTAGAGACATTGAGTGGAGAGAAATATAGTCTGGGTGTTAACTGTTCTCTGCCCTTTACTGCTTCTCCCCCTCCCCCACCCCCTGTTCCTGCAGCTGTGCCCAGAGCGCTGTGTGGGGGTGAGTTGACCTGCAGGTGTTCGATTACCTTGTTGTGGCTAATTCTTGACATGTTACTCAGGAAACTGGATTTCATGTAAGAATTAGAATAATTTCCACAGGGATTGAAATAAAGCTCTCAAATGCATGATGTGTCTCTACTTAAGGCTTAAATGCCAAGGAATGAGTTGACAAATTAGTTTAAAATCAGAAACTGCCCAACAGAAAAACAGGCAAAGGTAATTCGTAAAATAAAGTAAAACAGACAAAACAAGCATGAAGGGTGCTCAGCCTCATTAATAATCAAAGAAATGATTTTTTTTTTTTTTTTTGCCTGACTGGCCAAGATGAAAAAGAGTGAAAATGTCCAGTGCTGATGTTGGTGTGGGGACAAGTCATTCTCGTGCATCACTGGTGGAGTTATAAATAAGTATAACCTCTCGGGATGAGTATCTGGCAATAGTGTCAAAACTTTAAATCTGTATACTCTAACCCAGCAATTCTACTTCAGATAAATCAGATAAATTGCTCAGAGCTACTAATTGCAGTGTGATTTACACTGTGGAAAACTAGGAATAAGCTGTGTTCTCTAACAGGGGGCTGGTTAAATATAGCCCTTTCATACAGCAGAATACTATACAATTATTAAAATAACAATCTGTATGTACATCAACATAGAAGAAACATTTTTGTTAAATGTTTGAGTGATTTCACTTATGTAAAAGTTATAAACTGAAATTGAGGGACATCCTATACTCTTCAAAATGTAAAGGCCATGAAAAACAGGTCTGAGGAAATGTTCTAGATTGAAGAGGGCACAAAAGAGACATGACAACAAATGTGTGTGTGATCCTGGGCTGGAATCTGGGCCTAAAAGGGCATGATTGGGACAGTTGGCAAAATTTGAATGGGATCTTTTGATTACATGGTAATATTCCTAATTTTGAGGGTTATACTATAATTATATAGAAGAATTTCCTTGCTTTTAGGAAATACATACTAAGGTATTAAAGGGTAGTGAGTCATCATATCTCTAACATATTCTCAAATGGCTCAGAAAATGTATGTATGTATGAGAAGGAGACAAAACAGAAAAAGGCAAAATGAGTTTAAATGTTATAATTGAAGAAATTGGGTGAAGGATATATAGGAACTCTTTATGCTGTATTTTCCACTTTCCTATGTTTTTTTTGTTGTTGTTTTGTTTTTTTTTTTATGAGAGAGAGAGAGAGCACATGAGAGGGGGGAGTGTCAGAGGGAGAAGCAGGCTCCCTGCCGAGCAGGGAGCCCGATGCGGGACTCGATCCAGGGACTCCAGGATCATGACCTGAGCCGAAGGCAGTCGCTTAACCAACTGAGCCACCCAGGCGCCCCACTTTCCTATGTTTTAAACTATTAAAAAAAAAAAGTTGAGCCATATCTCTATAATATCTAACAGCTTTAAACTGTTTGCTTTCTAGTATTGTAAAAGCTTATAAGCTGTGGCATATAAAATAGGATGAAACCAAGTTAATAAAAGAACATACCTGGATTCTAATGCTGCAGACCACTTCAGAATGTTCCTCAGATCAGCTCTTCTTCACCTGAGAAGCGCTGGGCCACGTCAAGTCCTCTACTTCAGGGACACAAATCCCATCCTCTTGTTGGCTAGGACACAAAGGGGAGTTACTCAGATCTGAGGGCTGAAAGCCATCAGCAGAAGGGAGGAGAGGGAAGGAACAAAAGCTGGGAAGCAATGTGTTTTGTCTTGCAGAACCAGCAGCCTGCCAAGGAGACTCTCCAGCCAGGTGGTTCACCAGATGGCCTCTTATGTGAGCCAGTTTAGGCTGGTTTGGAGCTGAGGACCTGCCAAAGAAGCCCCCTTGAGTTGTCCTAAAGTTAACTTTAGCTCATTATAATACTAAGATCTCCTCCCATGGGCTGAGTTTTCTGCCATTTTTGAACATACAATGTATGCACTAGCATGTTGACATGCTAGGCATGCTCAGTTGAACCAAAGTGCCTAAGCATAGAATATCTCTAAGTTTCTTAATGTATATACAAGTTCCCTGCTCCTGCCTCCCAATACAGAGTTAAAGCTTCTTGTACTAACCCCATAGGAAGACAGTACTTTGAGAGCTATCTTCCCGTCCTTACTTGTAACAAGTAATAAAAAGGTCTTTGTTTTCAACTTACTTGGGTTGTGTTCAATTTAATGCACACCAAACGGCAAAGCTCTTGAGTTCAGTCGTACTCTGAGCACCAGGCCAGCAGCCCCTGGCCTTACACACCCACACTGTGGCAGCACTTTGTTGTTCCTTCACCACAGAGGTCTTACCTGACGGCAGCAGCTGACCAGAGAGCCTTCAGGAGGGCTCACTCTAAGAAACAGAATACACGTGGGGCGCCTGGGTGGCTCAGTCGTTAGTCTGCCTTCCGCTCAGGTCATGATCCCAGAATCCTGGGATTGAGCCCCGCATCGGGCTCCCTGCTCAGCGGGGAGCCTGCTTCTCCCTCTCCCACTCCCCCTGCTCGTGTTCCTGCTCTCGCTATCTCTCTCTCTGTGTCAAATAAATAAAATCTGGGGCGCCTGGGTGGCTCAGTCGTTAAGCATCTGCCTTCGGCTCAGGTCATGATCCCAGGGTCCTGGGATCGAGCCCTGCATCAGGCTCCCTGCTCCGCGGGAAGCCTGCTTCTCCCACTCCCACTCCCCCTGCTTTTGTTCCCTCTCTCACTGTCTCTCTGTCAAATAAATAAAATCTTAAAAAAAAAAAAAAGAAATAGAATACATGTTTACATGTTGATGGGGGCATTTATTTTAGAGCAGATGACCTGTATAGGGACCAGAGAAAGTCCTTCATGCATTTGGCAGGCCGGCTTGGTCACCGTCCTTCTCTCCCCAGATCTGAGTTATCCAGAAGATCCTGCCTGTGGTAAATCTGAGGTGGTCGGTTCCTCACAGAAGTGATCCCAAGATTTGGCTCCAGTTTGACTAGGTACCAAGACACTGTCTGTCCAAGGAGGCTGATTGTACTTGAGACTGACCTGTAGGACTAACTATGTTCCGGGCACAGCTCACTTCAGAATAGGTGAACTTCCATGTGTCAACACGACCAGGGCCAATCCCAGATCAGGCCATTCTCCTAAAGGCTCCCTAGAGGAGAAAGCAGTCTGTCACCAAGAGTTTGTCTTAAAGTTGTGCTGAGCCCTGTATCCTGGTTAACTAAAACCAGTGAATCTGGGGGTGCCCGGGTGACTCAGTCTGTTAAATGTCTGCCTTCGGCTCAGGTCCTGATCTCCAGGTGCTGGGATCAGCCTGCTCAGACTCCCTGCTCAGCAGGGAGTCTGCTTCTCTCTCTCTGCCTCTCCCCTTCGCTCCTGCATGTGTGTTCTCGCTCTCTCTCTCTCTCAAATGAATAAATAAAAACCTTAAAGAAAAAAACATGAATCCGATCACCATAGCCATAGAGAAAATCGCAATTTTGGAGTTTGGTCTGTGGGCAGGGTTCTTTCACTTTTTCACACCTCTTTCAGTATCGGGGTATCATAATCATAGGCAGCAGAAACACAGTCAAAACACATAAATATCTGGAGCTTAATGGTTTTTCATGCATAACTGACCATCCTACCCAAGAGCCTTCTGGGAAATGGAATTCCTATGACAACATCAACCTTTTCACTCTGCTTTTAAGCTTTCCACCTACCAAACCTCCTGAATGCCTTGTGTAAATCCCAGGGGCAGCACCCTAGACTAAAATAACCTCTAGGCCCAGGACATAGAAAGCCACTAGCAACTCCACTGGAAACAGATTACCATATTAACCACAGACAATGGAAGCCATATAACGAGCATTCTAGGAGAGAGAAAGGATGGCATCTGATATCAGATCTGCCTGTCTTATGACCAGCCTCGCAAAAGACTGCAGTGCCCCAGAAAGGCCGGCCAGAATTCGACAGCTGCTTCTTGACAGTTGTTTCTAGCAGGGCTGTGGTATTAAATTCCTCTCCAGTCAGAGCTAAGGGAAGGGGAGCCCTCACTATTTATATGCAAGGATCCAGCGATCTTACACCTAGCCCACATTATTGGAGTCCTAGTTACGCATTCAAGTCCCTCCCTGGAAATCCGAAAACCTGGGGTCTAGTTTGGTTCTGCAGCTGAGTGATCTTGGCTATGTCATTTAATCTTTCCAGGTCTTGGTTTCCTCATTTGTTGAAGAAAAGAGGTAATTTCTAAAATTCTGTGAGCTTTCCACGACTTTACTATAAAATTACAGCAGATATCTCAAGTTTCCTCATGTAAAATAGGGTTAATCAAACCCGCAAGGTGGTCATACAGATTTAAAATATTCTATGTGGGGGGACCTGGGTGGCTCAGTCGGTTAAGTGTCCGACTCTTGATCTCAGCTTAGGTCTTGATCTGAGGACCATGAGTTCAACCCCCATGTGGGGCTCCACACTGGACGTGGCGCCTACTTAAGAAAAAAAACATGTATCCTATTGAGTAAGGGATAGGTGGGGCTAGGTAGGGAGAGAGAGGTAGGGGGCTACATGACTAGGCTCACGCAGGGGGCTACGTGTTCAGGTTCATAGAAATCCTAGATGTGGAAAATGCTAAGGCGTACAAAACCAGAGATAAGGGAATATAATGAGACTAACAAGAGTACTTCGTTTGTCTTAAATGTCAGAGACAAGATATCTCTGTAACAGCTACAGCTGGACCACTGAAAATTACCAAACATCAAAGAAAAAGTAAACATCGTGGTCTTAGTGGTAGAGACATCAAGATTTAAGTTCCCTAGTCAGTTCTCAATAAAAGACTACCAGGAAAGCTCACAGTGGCAACCCATTCGGGACCCCTCTCACTCTAGAAAGCTTTTTTCTTTCCTTTCTGTTCCCCCCTTCACTAAATAAACTCACTTCACTTCACTTCACCCTTTTGTGTCCGCGAGATTCATTCTTCGACTCCGTGAGACAAGAATCCTGCAATCCTGTAACACTATGTGTATGGAAAGGAAAAAATAGTAACTTTACTTTGCAGAAACCTGGTAGATTCCACCTTAGCCAGATGATCAAGATTGCTGTCACCTGTGATAAAACACAGGTACATCATGTACCCCCAAATGAGAAGTGCATATGACCACTGTGATATTCTTTCCCCAAATCCATAACCTGTCTAATCAAATGAAAAACATCAAATTCAAGTTGAGGAATATTGTATAGCATGCCTGCCAAGTACTCTTCACCAGTCCCAAGTCATGAGACAAAGACTGTGGAACCATCAGAGATGGGAAGATCCTGGGGAGACGTAACAGTTAAATGCAGTGCAGGAGCCCGAATCGGAGCCTGTAACAGAAGAGGAAAAAACAAAACCATTAGTGGAAACACTAAAGAAATCAAAATAATGTCTTTTGTAGATTAGTTAATAGTATTTTACCAGCATTAATTTCTTAGTTTGAATCACTGTACCATGGTTATGTAAGGTGTAAACATTAGGGGAAGCTGGGTAAAAGGCATACGGAAACTCTTCCCATCTTGCAACTCTTTTGTAAATCTAAAATTACTTTAAAATTAAAAGTTTTGAAAGCTATGTGCAGTGGCTAACTCACAGCAGGCACTTAATGAATGATGGGTGTTATAAGCAAATGCACTGCTTCCAATAGAGTTAAATCAAAGAAGTATTTATTGTTGGAAGAGACAGTGATACGAAGCCGTTAGCTGGCCGTGTTGGTGTGGGAGGAACCATTCCAATCACAGATATTGCATGATGTTGGCTGAAATATGTTATAAAAACTAGTTCTTTATCCTTGAAGAGACTTCTGGGAATTGAAATGTTCATGCTCATGCTCATTCCCTGCCCTTTGTCCTTGGGCCCAGATTGGATTTCTCCCAGAAAGCAGGAGTTTCTACAGCTACTAACAAGCTGAATAAACCTCGTTTTTTAGACCTGCTAATCTGAGAGGGGGTTTTATCCACAACAATCGTTAAAGCAAAATGAATAGCACCTTGCACTCCATGTGTTTGATATTCCCATCCTACTACGACAATAGGCTCATTTTATCACACGCTCATGTTAGTTACTAAGTTACTTGGTGAGACAGCCAAGGAAAGCAAGGTCAGAGGGTGTATGGCCCAGAGACAGCTCCTCCCCCCGGGACAAATAAGCCAAGATGCTTTGATTGCATTAGCAAAGCAATAAGAAGGGTAAGAAATTTCTCCTCACATAGGGACATTTCATTCAACAGATAGACAATACATATTTATTAAAAGCTTTCAATGTGCTTAACCCTGACAGTGGAATGGGGACCCAGGGCCCAGCTTCACAGAGCTTACTATCTTGTAGGGCAAACAGGAAGCTCAATGAGCAGAAACAATAAAATGTGGGTGGGTGCCGTGAAATTTCAAGATGGTATGGAGCAGTGGGCTGGGACTCAAACGTTTGAGGGTGGAGAAAGGAAACTTCTCCCACTCTGCTTTCCATGTCATTGTTGAGTTTGAGAGTGGAAGTCAGTCTTTTTAGAGGCTTTTTTAGTGTAGGCAGATAGGCATGCTCTGATTGGAGACACTGTGACCATGTGATCCTGAGCAGATTACACATATCCCAGTGTTGTACACATGGGAAATATTCAGTAAATGCTCAGAGACCGAATGCTGATCTGCACCAACGAGTGACTCTAATGCAACCTGATCTAACCCCAAAATAATGTTAAATTTAGGTCACCTCTAACAACAACATTTATTGAGTGCTTAAGACAATCCTGGCATTATTTTAAGTATTTTACATAAATTAATTTTCATGATAACGCAATAACAGAATGAGTATCCACATACCCACTCTATAGGTGAGAAAACTGAGACATAGGAAAAAAGGAAGAAGTAACTCACCTCAAGTTACACAGGCGCAGCCAGCAAGCAACGAGCCCAGACTCTGAACCCAGGCGGTCAGCCTTCAGGCTGCCCTCCCCTGTCCTGCCTCTCTAAGGGTAGTAGTAAAGGTCCTTGGGCATTTCCTTAGGGGACAGGAGGACAGGCTGAGGGTCCCTACAAGCAGCAGCTCCAGACACAGGGCTCCTCAAAGCTGCAGCCCCAGCGACCATGAGCCTGGTAGCCCTCCCTGTTTTCAGCTGTCACTTCCCACCTTCTCTCATAGCCTCTAGCCTTGGGCTGGTGAGACTGGTCACGGGGGAGCCGGCAGGGCTACAGTCTAGGACAAGCCCCCACTGAGCCACATGGTAGTAGCCATCTCCTGACGGCCCGGGTAGTAGCCACCATGGGCGCAACACAAGGCGGAAGACACCAGGCACACAGTTCCCTTCCCCAGAGCCACTTGTGTTCTTATCTGAGAGCCCTGAAACCAACTCTTTTGGAATGACATCCCCCCGGGACTCAAGAGGCAACGCGATTCAGTAACCAATTCCGCCTTCTGACTCAGATGCCTAATGTGACGTGCCTGCATAGTCTACTCAGGGGCACTCTTTGTAGCACATTTGGTCCAGTATTTATTTGGGGGGTGAGGAGAGACAAGAGGTGTCTAGGTCAAGTGGGCAAGAAAGAGACAGGCATTTTTCTCAACTGGGGACTCTGCAGAGTGGCATTTTCCACCCAGACAGTTCCACGGGACGCTGACACCATAACATTCTAGAAGAGATGCCAAACCCAACTGAATAATGTTCTGATAACCTAGAGTTTTAGAAAGTAAAGATTATGTTCTCAACGATGTCTAGAATATCCTCCTAGAATTCAGGATCTCACATTCACTCTGGCTACCTTTTTTCTCAATATTGTTCTGCATTCACGTGGTGGCCGATGGGGGGACGATCTGCCTACGTGCCGACTCAATAACGCATCAGCAGTTCTTGGCTAATTTTCAGCGTCCAATCTCCTCAAATATTCCCCTTTCGTCTCCTGATGACACCAGCACTCAACGACAACGCGGGAACGTCCCTAGCCGGGTCCTTCTCGCTCCACCACGCCGTCTGGCTGCACGCTAGCCTCCCGGGCTCTCATACTCATAATCTTCCTTCATGTCTATTTTTAGTTTTCCTGGCTCAAGCTTCTCCAGGCCAGTGAAACACAAGCCTCCCTCTCCCCTCCGCCTCTCCCTCTGGCATGCGAGCTGCCGGCAGGAGCCCCCAGGTAAACACCGCCGCCGAAACCCTCTAGTGCTCCTGCCTCAGGAAAACCTCCGACTTAGGGATCACGGCTCGGCTTTTAGGATGGACAGAAGCTGGATGACCTTCTGATGGGCTTTAGCTTCGGATGTGGATGTGGACGTTTTTCTCTCAGATGACAGAATCACTCCAACTTCCCCTTGGCCATTGCTTCCTTCCCTTGCAGGTAGCTGGATCTTGTTTTCCTTAAAAAACCTTTTCCTTCCAAATTTGCCAGCCATGCCAACTGTCATTAGCGCATCTGTGGCCCCACGGACGGGGGCGGAGCCCAGGTCCCCCGGGCCGATTCCCCAGCTGGGCCAAGGCAAGACCACCGAGGCCGGGGGCGCAAACCCAAGTGGCATCTATTCGGCCATCATCAGCCGCAATTTCCCCATTATTGGAGTGAAAGAGAAGACATTTGAGCAGCTTCGTAAGAAATGTCTAGAAAAGAAGGTTCTTTATCTGGATCCCGAGTTCCCACCAGATGAGACCTCTCTCTTTTACAGCCAGAAGTTCCCCATCCAGTTCATCTGGAAGAGACCTCCGGTGAGTAGCTCGCAGGCTTGGGGTTTTTTTTCCCTCCGAGAAGTCCTCCCCCTCAGCACCTCCCCGCAGCTCCACAGTGCACATGGGCAGGAGGGGGAAGGATCCTGGCAGCCCCGTGGGCTCTGTCCTCAGTGGAGGCCAGGCCCATTCTCACTCTCTTGCTCTCTTTTTCTGAAAAACATCTTGCTTTGTATAAAAGTAATGGGAACTCAGTTTAATTCATCCTATCAAAGTAAGCATCCCTTTCCCAGAACAAGTCTTTGTAAGAGTCCTTCCATTTCTCGGGCTAAAATCATGATGTTGTTCCTTAGTTTGTCAGTAGCCATGACTTTCTGCAACACAGAAGCCCTGGAAAGAGGAGAGTAGCCAGCAAAGACCACTTTTTCTAGCATTAAATGTTAGGATGAGAAGAAATCCTAGCAATCATTTTTGTCCACATACCTCACCCCACAAACGAGAAGGGCACACAGAGGAAGTACATCCAGAGAGGACATGACAGCCCGGATTAAAACCCCTTCTCTTTAGGTAACTCTTCCAGCCTCCAGGTTTCATTTATAGTGATCTATCAGACCGAAAATCCTATCCCCCTACTCCCCTCTCTGATCAGACCTCCCATATGACTCTTATTCTTAATTCAAGGAATTTATTGGGCATCTGCTAGAGCCAGAAAGTGGGCAATTGACTGAGGAGACAACAGTGAACAAGAAAGACAAAAATTGGGGCACCTGGGTGGCTCAGTCGGTTAAGCATCCAGATCTTGATTTCAGCTCAGGTCATGATCTCAGGGTCCTGGGATGGAGCCCCACATCGTCGTGGTCGTCGGGCTCTGCGCTCAGCAGGGAGTCTGCTTGAGATTCTCACTCTCCCTCTGCCCCTCCCCCTGCTCACTCCCCGCCCCAAATAAATAAATAAATAAATCTTTTAAAAAAGAAAGAAAAATAAAAATTCCTGCTGTCCTGGAGTCTAGAATCCTGAAGGGAAGGCTGTCAAGAGAGAACATTCAAATACTATGGGATCACAAGACAAGGGGAGCTAACCCCATCCAGGGAGAGAACGCCCCCCTACACACACACACACACACACACACACCACACACTGAGGAGATCATTGAAGCTGAGGCCCAGTGCTATTCATTAGCTTAATCAAGTTACTCTGGGACCTAGTGCCATTGATGAGCCATGTTTTTCTTTCTAACCTGAGATGCAATGTCCAAGGCTCCTTTCCTCTCCTGATAGTTCTGTGGTAAGTCCTGTGACTGCCCTGAGGACCCTCAGTTTAGAAGAAAGGACTGGCAAGAACTTCATTCCGCAGCCCAGTCCCTGCCCTGCTGCTAGAGGACTGGGACATGTCACATCCCTGTTGCAGTATCTTCGATGACACTGTTCTCCCCTCCCCACATGCCTCCAGGATAAGTCCAAACTCCTTAGCTGAGCTACAGGCCCTCCCACGCAGGCCCCCGCCTACCTGTCCATCTCATCTTCACCCTCTCCCGTTGGACCCCGACACATTCAGCTGCTGTTGCTCCAGATCCTGTATCTCAAGGCCTTTGCTCATGCTCTCTGTTTGGAATGACCTTGTTTTTATCTGATCTGCTCCCCCTCACCCTCTCTCCACTGCTCAGGTATCACTTCCTTCAAGCTTTCACACGTCTGTTCCCCATCTGCTGAGAACTGGAACCCTTCCTGGTCATCTCTGGACCCCCTTAGCCAGGGAAGGACCAGGCCCACAGTGGGTACTCAGCTGCTGGTGGTGAATGAAAACCCACAGCTGAGGGCATTGAGCATTAAGAGCTAAGGGCAGCCCAGCACTCCAAGGCGGTGGGGGTGTTCCTAAAAGCCTTTTTATTTATTTATTTATTTTCAGTAGGCTCCATGCCCAGCGTGGAAACCAACTCAGGGCTTGAACTCACTACCTGAGCTTGAGATCAAGAGTTAGACACTTAAACAACTAGCCACCCAGGCGCCCCCTAAAAGTCTTTTCTAATACTACTGCAGAGAAAAAAAAAGCACAGATGCTGTTTTTAGTGAAATCATTGGTGGATTTTAGTCTTAAAAGCTAGACTTGCATATTACTCAGAACAACGTAAGGGTCTGTTATGCTCTAGGCTCTACGTCAGTCCTAAAATGTGTACTGTCATTGTCAGTGTGACCTTGGGGGGCACCAGAAGACCAGTCTGTTTCAAACTGTGCCCCCACCACCAACACCCCCTCACGTACAGGTGAAGTGATTAAGGTCCAGAAAGGGCAATCACACAAGTTGATTGACATTGAAACAGTGAAATGATTCCAGAAATTTCTGAAGTGTAAAGCACTTCTTGGAGACCTAAGCTTCCCATGCATTCCATAGACGTCGTAACCTTTACCAGGTTCGAGCAGTCTGAAGTGGAGACTGTGTCCTAGGAGAGGCCCTTCCTGCTTTTACTATGTGAGGCACAGAATCACTGAAAGCCAATCTGAGTATTCGCAATCAAGTAGTACTTACTTCAATTGGATGGTGGTGGTGGTGGTGGTGGTGATGGTGATGATGATAAGGGGAGAATTATTCAAGCCACCTATAATTCTAGTTAAGATGATGCTGTACTTTCAGCCTTTCCCTCCTCAAAGAAGGGACAGCCAGGCCCTCTGTCCAGGCACACCCATAATCTCTTCCCACTCACTCACCAGTGCTACCTCACTCTTTTCCTCCTCTACTAGGGAGCTTCATGCATTGAGTCTCCAGGCCAAATGGATTCCTTTTGCCCTTCCTTCTATGATCTATTTCTAGAATCAGAAAGCAAGCAAACCATACAACACTTCCCAATTGTTGAGCCAAATTTTCTGATGACAAACCCCTAGACAGAAGAGAAACAGGGCCTCTGAGAAACTGATTACTCTTGCCCAATTTCATCAGGGAAATGCAAATCAAAAGCAATGAAATATCACTTTGTTAGAATGGCTAGAATCCAAAGGCCATAGAAGTAACAAATGTTGGCGAGGATGTGGAGAAAAAGGAACCCTTGTGCACTGTTGGTGGGAATGTAAATTGGTACAGCCACTGTGGAAAACAGGTTCCTCAAAAAATTAAAAATAGAAATACATTATGATCCAATAATTCCACTACTGGGTATTTACCCAAAGAAAACAAAAACACTAATTCAAAAAAATATATGCACCCCTATGTTTACTGCAGTATTATTTACAATAGCCAAGATATGGAAGCAACATAAGTGCCCACAAACACACACACACACACACACACACACACACACACACACACACAGGAATATTACTCAGCCATAAAAAAGAATGAAATATTGCCATTTACAACGTAGTGGATGGACCTAGAGAGTATAATACTAAGTGAAATAAGTCAGACAGAGAAAGACAAATACTAAATGATTTCCCTCAAATGTGGAATCTAAGAAACAAAACAAATGAACAAATAAAGAAAGAGACACACAAACAAAAAGACTCTTAAATACATTAAACAAACTGGTGGTTACCAGGAGGGAAGTGGGTCGGGGAATGGGTGAAATAGATAAAAGGGATTAAGAGGTAAAAACTTCCAGTTATAAAATAAATAAGTCATGGAACTGAAAAGTACAACATAGGGAATATAGTCAATAAGACTGTAATAGTTGTTTGGTGACAGATGGTGACTACACTTAATGAGGTGAGCACTGATTAATGTAATGTATAGAATTGTTGAATCACCTGAATGTTGTACACCTGAAACTAATATAACACTGTGTTAATTATACTTCAATAAAAAATAGTAATAAATAGGGGCATCTGGCTGGCTCCGTCGGAAGAGCATGGGACTTGATCTCGGGGTCATGAGGCCCACGTTGGGTGTAGAGATTACTTAAATAAACAAAAATAGTGATAATAATCATTACATTTTTCAGGTCAGGTCTTGTTACCACTACAAAATTATCTGATTTTTTTTTACAGATACTTAGCCAAATGTGCTTAACAAAATGTGAATCCTTAGCATGGCAGACTCCAGCTTTTCTCTTCATAAGGAAAATTCATAAGGAAAAATTAGGAAGATTCTTATAATTACAAAAAGAATAATTTCTCTCTGGGGGTGGACATGATTGTTGTTTATAGTGGGGGAGAAAAATGCTAGTTTATTTACAAGAGGGAAGGAGCCAGAACAGAAACCCAAGTGGGGTGGGGGGGAAGCAACAGGGCAAGAGGCCACATACCCCAGTGTCATCCCTCCGCTTGACCTGACACCCAAAGACATCTTTTTTAAGATTTTATTTATTTATTTGAAAGAAAATGAGTGAGAAAGCACAAACGGGGGGAGGGGCAGAGGGAGAGGGAGAAGCAGGCTTCCCGCTGAGCAGGGAGCCCAATGCGGGGCTCGATCCCAGGACCCTGGGATCATGACCTGAGCCGAAGACAGATGCTTAACGACTGAGTCACCCAGGAGCCCCAACACCCAAAGACATCTTTACTCACGAACTTGTGAAATGCCTGGGGTGAGTAAAAAGTAACTTGTTGGTAAAGGGAGGAAGTGCCTTCAGTTACACAGACAGGATGAGCCAGCACACCCAGAGGCCAGAGTGTGGAAAGCGCGGTAGTGGGGAAAGAGAGAGCCATACGGAAGCAACTGCCCGGAACCCCCTGAATGCTGGTGGGGGGAGGCCTCTCCTCTCAGACGCTATGAGGTGGGAGTTCCGGATCTCTGAGGGACTGTGAAGCCCCAGCTAACACCTGGAGAGTGCCCTGCTTAAGAGAAGCTGACACATGGTGCAGGCACTGTGGAAAACAGTATGGAGCTTACTCAAAAAGTTAAAAATAGAACTGCCCTATGATCCAACAATCACGCTACTGAATATTTACCCAGAGAATACAAAAACACAAATTCAAAGGGATACATGCACCCCTATGTTTATAACAGCATTATTTACAATAGCCAAGAAATGGAAGCAGCCCAAGTTTCCATCCATAGATGAATGGATAAAGAAGAGGTGGGATGTATATATATATAGGACTATTATTCAGCCATAAAAAAAAAAATCTTGCCATTTGCAACGACATGGATGGAGCCAGAGTATAATGCTAAGCGAAATAAGTCAGAGAAAGACAAATACCATACGTTTTCACTCGTATGTGGAATTTAAGAAACAAATCAGCAAATGGGGGAAAAGAGAAAGAGACAAATTAAAAAACAGATTCTTAATTATCGAAAACAAACTGGTGGTTACCAGAGGGGAGGTGGGTGGGGGGATGGGTGAAATAGGTGATGTAGATTAGGGAGGGCACGTGTGAGGTGAGCAGCAGGTGATGTATGGAATTGTTGAATCATTATATTGTACACCTGAAACTAATATTACACTGTATGTTAACTGGAATTAAGATAAAAATTTAAAAAGCCAAAACAAAAAAAGAAAGAGAAGCTGACACTTGCTTTACCATTTTCATCCCAACTTCAAATCTAAATAATCACCATCACAACTTTTAGAAGTTTATTATATTCCCCAGAATACCAGGAAGATAGTATTAAAACTGCTCTCAAAAATTCCTTATAGGGCACCTGGGTGGCTCAGTCGTTAAGCGTCTGCCTTCGGCTCAGGTCATGATCCCAGGTTACTTGAGAGAGAGAGAGAGAGAGAGAGACAGCACAAGCAGGGGAAGCGGCAGGCAGAGGGAGAGGGAGAAGCAGTCTCCCGATAAGCAGGGAGCCTGACATGGGGCTCGATCGAGAACCCTGGGATCATGACCTGAGCCGAAGGCAGACGCTTAACCCCAGGCGTCCCAACCCCATTAATCTTAAATAGCATCCTGTTTTCTGGCCACACCAAAATGTCCCAGGCTTGTCTTGTACATTTCTTCCCCCAGACCTGGAATGAATCATTTTTGCAAGTAGCCTGGTTCCTTTCAGTCTGAAACAAAGCTAATGGAAAGGGGTGAAATGTGGAGTATAGAGGACCACCGCCTCCCGAGCACCCAGTGCTTGGCCACTGCATCGGTACCCCGAGGTTGGAAGCTTCCTGACAACCCGGGGTGACAACAGAGGTCTCTTGCTCTCACAGTCCCTTCCACGTGCCCCAGCCCCTGCATAAATAACACTCTTCCCTGGGTATCTTCCCAGCCAGGGGGTCACTTGGCTCACCGTTACTCAACTCTGAAAAGAAGAAACTCTAGGTTGGCATAAAATAAAAGCTACTCCCTGCCAGTGTGGAATGAGAGGAAAGAAAGAACTATAGGAAAACCCAGGCAGTGTGCAGTGAGCCCTCTGTTTCCAGGGTTAGGAGCCCAGTCGCTGGCTACGTAGCTTCTTCTCCCAGGGATGTTACTTATCTTTCCTGAACCCAGCTCAGGAGGAGGGCTGCTTGCAACCTGACTGAGAGTGTCCTCTTCTGTCAGACAGTTTAGAGAGAAGTGGGATCACTGGGCTGGCTACAAAGAGGAAGACCTGAGGGCATCCTGCAGAGTGGTTAAGAAAACTAAATTTAGAACCAAACAGACCTGGTCTGAACCCTGGCTGGCTCAGCCACTAACAAGTCAAATTAGGGATGCATGGGTGGCATAGTCGGTTGGGCGACTGACTCTTGGTTTGGCTCAGGTGTGATCTCGGGGTCATGGGATTGAGTCCCACATGGGGCTCCATGCTCAGTGTGGAGTCTGCTTAAAAGACTATTTCTCCCTCTCCCTCTGCCCCTCCCCGCCTCAAATAAATAAATAAATCTTTTTTTAAAAAGTTTAAATTAATAAATACCCTTAAGATGCCTGGGTGTTAAGCGTCTGACTCAATCTCAGCTCAGGTCTTAATCTCAGGGTTGTGAGTTAAAGCCCCATGTTGGGCTCCACGCTGGGTGTGGAGCCTACTTTAAAAAAAAAAAAAAAGTAGGGACACCTGGGTGGCTCAGTCAGTTAAGTGTCTGCCTTTGGCTCAGGTCATGATCCCCGAGTCCTGGGATCAAGCCCAGCATCTGGCTCCTTGCTCTGCAGGAAGCCTGCTTCTCCCTCTGCCTGCCACTCCCCCTGCTTGCCACTCCCCCTGCTTGTGCTCTCTCTCTCTCTGACAAATAAATAAATAAAATCTTTTTTTTTTTTTTAAAAGCCCTTTAGAGAGTGAAAAGGCAACCATGAAGTGGGAGAAGATATTTATAGCACATCTAACCCTTAAACAATCTGTATCCAAAGATGCCTACAATTCAACTTGAAAAAGACAAACCCAATGGAAAAATTAGCAAAAGACAGGTATTTCACGGACAGCAAGTAACAAAGATCCAGAAATACATGAATGTATGAAAGATGTTCTGCCCATAACGGGCATAGTGATACTGTCATTGTGTAGCTGTTCTGAGCTAGCACCCTTGAAGTCCTAGTAGGCGTTCAAGGTAAGGTAGTAATTCCTAGGAGCCGCGACAGCAAAGGACTAGAGCATAACTCAGTGATGAAGGGCACAGGCTTCGAAGCCAGACAAACTTGATTCGAATCCCAACTCCACCTCTTAACAAGGTGGCCTCGGGCAGGTTACTGACCATTTTCAGGTCTCAGTTTCCTCATCTGTGAAAAGAATATGAAAATCCTTACTTCCATAAAGTTGTTGTAAGGATTAAATGGCATGTTGTAAATGACATACTGAACACAGTGAATCAATAAATAATGATGACGGTAATTCAAAGGCAAAATGAGGTACCCCATTGAGAGCCAGCCCTCTCTTGACTCGGTAGTCATGATGGTGCCGTGCTGGGGTGGGGTGGGGGAGGTAAGTTCTGGTGAAAGTGTAAATTCAATAAATAATTAGGACTGCCTCCCCTTATATTCCACAAGACAGCAGCTCCTACTGACAGGGACAGAGATCTAGACATCATAGCGAAGAAGCTGAAATAGCTCAGCAGTAAAATGCTAAAAATGGGGGGCGCCTGGGTGGCTCAGATGGTTAAGCGTCTGCCTTCAGCTCAGGTCATGATCCCAGGGTCCTGGGATCAAGCCCCACATCTGGCTCCTGGCTCAGCAAGGAGCTTGCTTCTCCCTCTCCCAGCTCATGCTTTCTCTCTCTCTCTGTATCTCTGTGTCTCAAATGAATAAATAAAATCTAAAAAAAAAAAAAAAACTGAAAATGGGAGGGCAGGGACAGAAACAGCCAAGAAATGTATGAAAAAATGCATTTCCCTGATTATGAATGAGGCAGAGCATCTTTTCATACATTCTTGTATTTCTTGACCATTTGTTACCTCGCTGTCCATTAAATACCTGTCTTTGCTAGTTTTTCTGTTGAGTTTGTCTTGTTCAACTTGAATTGTAGGCATCTTTGGATGCTGATTTTTTATTGGTTAGATGTGTTATAAATATCTTCTTGGGGCACCTGGGTGGCTCAGTCGGTTAAGCATCTTACTTCAGCTCAGGTCATGATCCCAGGGTCCTAGGATCGAGCCCCGCATCGGGCTCCTTACGCAGCGGGGAGCCTGCTTCTCCCTCTCCCTCTGCTGCTCCCCCTGCTTGTGCTCACTTGCTGTCTCTGTCAAATAAATAAATAAAATCTTTAAAAAATATATTTTCTCCCACTTTGTGACTTGCCTTTTCACTCTCTTAAGGGCTTTCTTAGTTTAAAAATTCTTAATTAAAATCTCTTAATTAAAAGTTCTAAATTCTTAATTTACTATTTTTTTCCTTTATAGCTAGTGCTTTTTATGTTCTGTTAAGAAAGTTTTTCTTAGGGGCACATGGGTAGCTCCATCAGTTAACCTCCAACTCTTAATTTTGGCTCAGGTCATGATCTCAGGGTCGTGAGATCGAGCCCCACATTGGGCTCTGCTCTGGGTGTGGAGCCTGCTTAAGATTCTCTCTCTCCCTCTGCCTCTGACCCTCCACCCCCCACCCCCGCTCTCATGCATGCTCTCTCTCTCTCAAAAAATTAAAATTAAAATTAAAAAAAAGTTTTTCCTAAACCAAAGTCATTCTTCTTTATTATCATTTAGAAACTTAATTTTTCTGCCTTTATATTTGGGTCTATAATCCATCTAGAAATGATTTTTCTTATATAAGATAGGGATCACATTTTGTTGTTTTTCCAACTATTCTGTAATGTTACTTTTTAAACAGGGCAAATGTCTACCAAGGTGTGGTTCTGTTTCCGCGGTCTCTACCGTGTTCCACTTGTGTTTACTGATCTTTGTGCCGACTCCACACCTGCCAACAAGTCTTGACATTCAGTAGAGCAAGTACTCCCAACTTGTTTTTCTTCTCCAGTATTGTTTTAACTATATCTGGCTCTTTGCCTTTCCATTTAAACTTTAGAATCAGGATGTTGAGTTCCACAAAAAAATCCTGTTGGGATTTTCACTGAGATTGCATTGAATCAATCTGGGAAGAATGCATGTCTTGACAATATTGAGTCTTCCTATCCATGAAGAAGGGATATCTCTCCATTTAATCGAGTCTCCTTTAGTATCTTATTTTTTTAATATTCTATTTATTTATTTGACAGAGAGAGACACAGCGAGAAAGGGAACACAAGCAGGGGGAGTGGGAGAGGGAGAAGCAGGCTCCCCGCTGAGCAGGGAGCCCGATGCAGGGCTCCATCCTAGGACCCCAAGATCATGACCCGAGCCAAAGGCAGACGTTCAACTGACTGAGCCACCAAGGCGCCCTCCTTTAGTATCTTTTAATCAAGTTCTTTGATAATTTTCTCCACAAAGGTCTTGAACATCCTTTGTCAGATTTCTTCCTAGGCACCTTTTGTTTTTGTTGTTTTTAGGAAGGGCATCTTTCTTAAAATTGTACTCAATTTCTCAGGCATAAACATGCATTTGACTTTTATATCCAATATATTTGCTAAACTTAGTAATTCTAACAATTTAACTGTAGATCCCAAGTTATTTGTCTTAGGTTCTGTTTCTATATAGATAGTAAGGTCATTTGTAAATAATGACAGGACCACCCAGTACATTATGCGCAACTGTATTCAGCAACCTAATTCCTGTTTTACTGCACTGGCTAAAACCTCCAGCAGCATGTTAATAATAAAGGAGATAACAGAATCTGTCCAGCTCCCAATTTTAAAGGGAACTCAATCTTAGTGTTTCGTTGTTGGATAGACTAGCTATAGATTTCTATGTCCTCATGTCTGGGGTGTGTTTCTTATAAACTGCTTAGAGTTTAGAAAAAAAATCTAATCTGAAAACCTTTGTCTTTTAACTGAAGGTTTTAGTCAATTTACACTGATTATGAACATTTATTATATATATAACATATATATATTTTATGAAAATATATTGGATTTATTTCTATCATATTAACCATAACCTTTCTGTTGATATTGATTTTTAAATGTTCCTTTTTTCCTCATTCTGCCTTTTCAAAAATGTAATCAAAGTGTTTTCTCAGGGCGTCTGGGTGGCTCAGTTGATTAAGTGTCCAACTCTTGATTTCGGCTCAGGTCATGATCTCAGGGTCGTGAGAAGTGTGAAGTGTCATGATGCTGTCAACATTCTTTCAAATGGCTCAGCAAAAAAAATAAAATCTATATATACAAATACAGATAGGTAAAACAAAGATGACAAAATGTTAACAATTGTTGAATCGAGACATAAGCTATATGGATGTCCGTTCTTTAAACTTTTCTGTAAGTTTGAAATTTTTCATAATATAAATATATAAATAATATAAAGTAGAAAACTATGAGAGTAGAAATTTAAATTTTTAATAGCTGGGTTAAATCTAAAATCAAGGAAATCTAGTATGTAGAACAAACAAAAATAGGAAAATACAATAAAATTAGAGGAGGTTTAACATCGGATTTTTAGAAGTTTCACAAAAAGAAAGAAAGGAAAAAGGAAGGAAGGGAGGAAGGAAGGAAATAATTGAAAGGGAGAGAAATGTCAAAGAAATAATATAAGACTATTCCAGAACTGAGGGCAAAATCTCTATATTGAAAGGAGTCACTGAGTGCTCAGCAAAGAACAAAAAAATAAACTCATACCAAGGCACATAAATGTGGCTTTTGCAACTGGGGGCAGGAGGAATAGGAAGGAAGGGTAGAAAATCCTAAAAGCTTTCAGAGGGAAACGATAGGTCACACACAAAGGAATGTTCATCAAGTTATACCATACTTCTCAACAATAGCAGATGCTAGAAGCAATGAAACCATGCCTTAAAAATTCTGAGGGAAAATGCTTTTCAACTGAAAATACCTAGCCAAATTCTCAATCATGTGCAAAAGTAGAAAACAGAGTTAGCTGGGCAATGACTCAGGGGACTTACCTTCCATGCACCCTTTCTTACAAAGCTGCAAGTTGTTTGTCAATCCAGTCAAGGAGTAAATGAAAGAAGAATTAAGATCCGGGAAGTGGAACTCCACCCAGAAAGGCACAGTCAGTCCCAGGCCACAGCTTCTAACCTGGAGGGCAGCCAGTCCAGTCTGTAAGGAGAATGAGGCTGCAAAGGAAGGCCTTGGGGGGAGAGCAAAGGAACCACGAGGTTATCTGATGAGTTTAAGTATTTGGAGAAACTGCTACTGAGGAAAAGCATTGATAGATACATAGAAAATCAGAAAATTATAAAGAATAAGAGAAAAGAAACATTTCTACAGAAAGGACTCTACAGCATAACACTTAGCTAAGAAGTGAACAATATTCACCTAATCATACTCAAGTAAATTCAGAATTTTAATTTTACCAAAATCTGTAACTATTTGGGAAACTATTTGGGAAAAATGGTGGGCAAAGCATAATGTGAGAAGTCTAAATCTCATTTGTCAAAATAGGAACTCTGCTGATACTTTCTAAAAATAATAAATTAGGGCCGCCTGGGTGGCTCAGTCAGTTGAGTCTCCAACTCTTGGTTTCGGCTCAGGCTGTGATTTCACGGTCCTGAGATCCAGCCCAATGTCGGGCTCTGCACTCAGCATGGAGTCTGCTTGGGACTCTCTTTCCCTCTCCCTCAGCCCCTCCCCACTGTGCTCTCTCTCTCTCAAATAAATAAATAAATCTTAAAAAAAAAAAAGTAAAGAGAGATCCATGATGAAAGACTGGACTCTTAATAATAATAATAATAAATTAAAAACTAACAATAGAAAGATATTATTTAGGGGCGCCTGGGTGGATCAGTCGGTTAAGCGTCTGCCTTCAGCTCAGGTCATGATCCCAGGATCCCAGCAGGATTGAGCCCCGCATTGGGCTCCCTGCTCTGCAGGGAGCCTGCTTCTCCCTCTTCCTCTGCTCTTCCCCCCAGCTTGTGATCTCTCACTCTCTCTCAAATAAATAAATAAATAAATAAACCTTTTTTTAAAAAAAAGAAAGATATTATTTAGAAATATAGAGGTAAATCCCAAAAGAAATTGCTAAAAGAATTAAAAGTTGGGGCGCCTGGGTGGCTCAGTCAGTTAAGCGTCTGACTCTTGATTTCGGCTCTGGGTCATGAGATCAAGCCCCAAGTCGGGCTCCACACTCAGCACAGAGTCTGCTTAAGATTTTCTCACTCCCTCTCCCTCTGCCCCTCCCCCCACTCACTCACTCACTCACTAAATAAATAAATAAATAAAATAAAATAAAATAAAATAAAATAAAATAAAAAAGAATTAAAAGTAGCTGTCTCTGAGGAGAGGGATTTGCCGGGCAAGAGACTGCTATTCCTCTATGTACCTTTTGTATTGTTTGATTTTTTAAAACTTTGTTCATGTATAAATGTAATAAAAATATACTTATTTCTTAAAAGAACTGACCTCAAAAATTATATTGAGCTGTTACAGTACTCTGTAATGCTAATGTCATGGATTCAAACCCCAGTGGACGTAAGAATCTCCTGCGATGCTTCTTTAAACTGAAGAGTCCCAGACCCCTACCAAGAATATGTGAATCCTTAGGTCTAGCGTGAATCCTGGGAATCTGCTTTTTAAACTGGCATCCCAGGTGATTCCGATGCAGGTCGTCCAAAGACCACACTCGGAGGAGCCCAGAGCAGGTGCAGGCGGGCAGGAGTCCGTGACTGGACGGGGCAGCATCCCCCGAGGGGGCAGCCTGCCAGGCCCCGGGGTCCACCTGCATCGGCTCCCAGCTCTCACATTCGAGTTGTCCATCGAAGCATGGTGAAACTTTGAAAAAGCTGGGCTTTCTTGTGAATGTGATTCTGACACACATGTATCCTTCCTTCCCCACCCACGTTCTCTGCCTCAAAGTTCCTGAATTTGTAACCGTGGAAGTCTGTCCGTTGCCACAGGGCCTACTCGAGCGGGGACTTGCGCTTGAGGTCGCGTTACCCACCCTCCACAGATTAGAGTCCCTGAATGGCCAGTCAAGGTCTTTGGGGGGATGGGGCAGGGACATCAGGAGAATGAAGGCTTCATTAACCTCGGACAATGGCTTGGAGCAGATTCCTTCTATGCATTCAGCAGCCTGTATAGGATTAGTGTATACAGCATGTTTCGAAGGCCCCATGCTGTATCCCACTGGCCGCCGGCGTCAAAGCATGAATGCCTTTTGCTGAGGCAGGGGAAGCCTCTCGGTAACTATATTTTTTCTTTTTAAAGAAAGAATCCCAGCAAGGCTGATGGAAGTACCCTAAAGTTCTCCAAGCCATCGTGGCCTGCCCTGGGGCTGTCCCCGGCTCTCTTGCTCCCCTTGCTGGCTCGCTCTCTGGCTGGCATGGTGTTGCCCCTTGACCGTGGGCTCAGGGGCCTCCAGCCAAAGCTGCTGACTCTGACCACGGCCTTTCTCTGGGCTGTGTTCATTTGCATCGCGCTGCTGAGGGCGGAGGAGCTATATAGGCTCCGGCCCATTCACGGGAGGATTAGGCCTGGGCTGAGGGCGCAGGGGGAGAGAGGCCGCAGTGAAGGCCCAGCTCCTCTCCCTGAGCGGTCACCATGCCCTACCTGCTGCCAGGATTCTTCTGTGACCGCGTGATCAGGGAGCGGGACAGGAGAAATGGAGAGGGCACCGTCACACAGCCCCTCAAGTTTGAGGGGCAGGATTTTGTTGTTCTCAGACGACGGTGCCTAGCTCAGAAGTGCCTCTTTGAAGACCGTGTGTTCCCAGCAGGTGTTCAGGCCCTGGGCTCCCATGAGCTGAGCCAGAAAACCAAGATGAAGGCCATCACATGGAAAAGGCCAAAGGTAGGGATGGGAGGGACGGACGGGGCTTCAGGACTCAGTTCTTGGGGACAGGATGTCAGGCGGTCCAGAGCCTTGAAGCCCAGAGCCCACGACCTGAGCAAGTGGCTTATCAAGGCTCTCTGACCCATGTGCCCCCAGAATGCCTTCCTGCTTGCTCCTGAAACTGGAGATGTTATTTTCTGTTCCTGAACTAGAGGTTATTATAACCCTTTAGAGGTCTCTGAGCCTGTAAATATTTTTAAGAGAGCTAATGCCCTGGCTTCAATTCGTAGTAAAATAGTAAGGCATAATTGATGATCAAGTCTTCTTGAGAGCAGGTATTCTGGGGATGGTAAAGTGGAGTGGCTAAGAGCACTGAGGCTCACAGTTGCAAGGAGATTTCCACGAAAGGTGGTGACCAGTTAAGAAACAGGAGGCTGTGGGAGGCTGGAGACGCCTTGGGAACCTTGCGCCTAAGGCTGGCTCGTTAGGGATGCGCCTCTTCTGTTTAAACAGAAAGGTCCGTGCTGACCAGCCAGGCTTCTTACAACGCAATGTGGTGCATCCACATTTAGGATTATGTGTTTTCTTGGAGAATTGCCTCCTTTATCATTATGTGATGCAACTCTTTATCCCTAATATTCTTTGTTATGAAGTCGTCTTCGTCTGAAATTAATACAACTACTCCAGCTTCCCTCTGATTACTGCCAGCATGGCATATCCTTCTCTAGCTACCCGAGTCTTTATGTTTAAAGGGAGTTTCTCGTAGACAACATATAGACGAGTCTCTTTTTTATCCACGCTCACAATCTCTATCTTTTCATTGGCGTATTTAGACCATTCCCATTTAAGTGATTATGATACGGCTAGATTCCTATCTACCATGTTTGTAACTGTTTTCTATTTGTTAACAATTGTTCTTTGCTTCTCCTCTCACCTCTCTTCTGCCTTTTCTAATAATTTAATATTCTTCATGATTCCATTTTATCTCCTAAGTGTATCAATTATACTTGTTTTAATGTTAATGGTTATGCTACAGTTTCCAGTATACATTTACAACTAATCTAATTCCACCTTCAAATAACACTATGCCGTTATATATGCAGTCTAACACTTTATACTGGAAAATGCCCAGTTCCTCCCTGGCTTCCCTTCATTCATTTCACCTGTGCATATGCGATCATTACTCAACACATTGTTATTATTATTACTTTAAATAAAGTTATCTTCAGGGGCGCCTGGGTGGCTCAGTCGTTAAGCGTCTGCCTTCGGCTCAAGTCGTGATCCCAGGGTCCTGGGATCGAGCCCCGCATCGGGCTCCCTGCTCGGCAGGAGGCCTGCTTCTCCCTCTCCCACTCCCCCTGCTTGTGTTCCCTCTCTTGCTGTGTCTCTCTCTGTCAAATAAATAAATAAAATCTTTAAAAAATAAATAAAGTTATCTTTAGATTAAGAATAAGAAAAACCCAAGTTTTATTCTACCTTCCTTTATTCCTTCTCTGAAGATCTTCCTTTCTTTATGTAGGTCCAGGTTTCTGACCTCTATCATTTTCCTTCTCCCTGAAGCACTTCTCTTAACGTGTCTTGCAAGGCAAGTCTGTGGGCAATAAATTCTCTCCGGTTTTACTTGCCTGAGAAAGTCTTTATTTCTCATTCAGTCTTTTTTTTTTTTTTTAAGATTTTTTTATTTATTTGACAGAGAGAGACACAGCGAGAGAAGGAACACAAGCAGGGGGGAGTGGGAGAGGGAGAAGCAGGCTTCCCATGGAGCAGGGAGCCCGATGTGGGGCTCGATCCCAGGACCCTGGGATCATGACCTCAGCCGAAGGCAGACACTTAATGATTGAGCCACCCAGGTGCCCCTCTCGTTCAGTTTTGAAAGATAATTTCTTGCAGCTAGAATTCGAGTTTGGTGGGTTTTTCTTTCATCAATTTAAATATTTCAATCCAGGGGCACCTGGGTGGCTCAGTCAGTTAAGCATCCTACTCTTGATCTCAACTCAGGTCTTAATCTCAGGGTCATGAGTTCAAGCCCCAGCATGGAGCCTACTTAATAATTATTTATTAGTTTTTAATAATTAATTTCAATCCAGTCTTTCTCGCTTACATGGCTTCTGAAGAGAAGTCTGCTGTAATTATTACCTTTGTTTCTCTATAGGAAAGGTATTTTTCCCCTCTTGGCTTCTTTCAACATTTTTTTTGACTCTGGTTATCTGCAGTTTGAACACGATATGCCTAAGTATAGTTTTGTGTCATTGTATTTTGCTGGTCCTTACGCCATTTGGTGTTCTTTGAGCTTCCTGGATCTGTGGTTTGGTATCTGTCATTAATTTTGCAAAGTTACGTTTGCAAAGTTGCATTGTTACTTCAGATATTTCTTCTGCTCTGTTCTCTCTTTCTTTTCCTCTGGTATTCTGGTTATGCATGTGTTACACCTTTTGAAATTATCCCACAGTTTTTGGCTGTTCTGCTCTGGTTTTTTTGGCTTCGGGTTTGTTTTGTTTTTTCATTATTTTTCCCTTTGCATTTCACTTTGGGAAGTTCCTCTTGTCTCACCTTCAGTCTCATTGCTTTTTCCCCTTGTCTTTACCCAGTTTGTGGATGAGCCCATCAAATATATGTTACAGTGTTTTTTATTTACATCATTTCCTTTTTATTCTTTCTTAGTGTTTCCATCTTCCTGCTTATATTACCCATCTTTTCTTGCACATTATCTACTTTTTCCATTAGACTCCTTGATGTACTCATCATGGTTATTATAATAACAATTCCTGCCTAATAATTTTGACATCTGTGTCATATCTGAACCTAGTTCTGCTTTCTCTCTTCACACTATTTTTGTTTGCCTTTTGGCATCCTCTGTAGTTTTTGCCTAAAGCCAGACATGTTGTTTTGGGTAATAAGAAGTGAGATGGATAATCCTTTGCCGTGAGGATTTATGTTAGGCTGACTGGGAGTTGTGCAGTGTTTAATGCCTCTTGTAGCTGCAGGGGCCAGAGCCTTCAAATTCTTCTAGTATTTTTGTTTTGCCCTTCACCCCACCCTCCTCTTGCCTTTGAACTTTCCTAAGTACTCCTTCTCGGTGTTTACACCTAGAAGCTCTTCGGCTGTAAGTGGCTGTTATTACACTGAAGCCCTGTTGATGAGGTGTTAAGGTGGGAAGGGAAGTGTTCCATAATCTAATGATTAAATCTCCACCTTTTAATGGGCCTATGTGACCTTCATACACACTTCCCCATTGGTATAGCATTTTTTCCCCTTCTTAGGTGAGAAAGGAAGGCTGGAGGGGGCTGGAAGGGACACAGTGCCCTTTCCCCAACTTAGGTAAGACTCTGGAAAAGAGGGGGATCTCTGTTAGACCTTCACCATGAGAACTTGGTGGGATTTTTGGAGGTAAAAACCATGAAAGTATGTGTGGGAGTGGGGGAGGATCATCCCAAGACTGTGGCCTCCAGAAGTTTCTTACTCTCATGCTAGTCTACACTCAGCCTCCAGAAATTCATCAAAATTACCAGTTAAGTGTCTCCACCACTTCATGGCCTCAGCAGCTTCTGTTCTAGATAAGCACATCTCGGCTGTAACTCTCTAGTTTCACTTGTGTCCATATTTCAGGGTGGTGGATTGCCCTGCAACCTCAGTTCTCTAATGGGTCCAAGCAAAGATGCTGATTTTCAGTTTGTTCAGCTTTTTCTTGTAGTAAGGACAAGAGTGATGACTTTCAAGCTCTTCACATGTTGGAACTGAACCAGAAGTCCTCCACATATATCTATTTTAGCCCATCCTTTTAAGTGTATGTTTCTGTTTATTTTATAATGCACAGTATATGTTAGGGCAATCAATATACACATATATAATTTAAAACCAATACGAATATTTACATAGGGTTGCATGTTCAAAAATATTTTACTGATGGAGGTAAACAATAAAAGTTTGGAGTCACTGTGCGAACCGTGGTACCCAAGAACTGAGGAAATGGTCATCTGTTGCCATTTCTGGGACTCCATCATTGACAGATCCAGTCTCCAGGCTAAATTATAGCCAAAGGAAGAGCTAGAAATCTTAGGTCCCCAAGCTAAAATGACAGAGCTGGAACCATTTACCCTTTGTTCATATTAGCCAACATAAACAGGTCTCAGACCTCTAGGGGGTATTTACATAGTGTTTTTAAGTAAGGAGAGAGGGAGAAGTATGTGGTAGGGAGGGGTATCTAGGCAAATCAGAGCTTGTTTATGAATTAACCTTCAATAAGCTTGGTAACTGATCCTCACCAAACAGACATCTTTTATGAGGACAAACAGTTAAGAGCCTCTAGGCTGTGGGTTTCCTGGAGGGCAGGCAGGGATGATTTCCCATTTTTATTGTACCCTTAATTCCCCCAGCTCTGTACATACTTGGGGGCTCAATTAATGTTTGGTGAACCGTAGCTAAGGTGGTGTTGAAGGTAAATGTGGTATATTGGGGAATCTACTACTGCAAAAAACGTAACTCCATTCCAATACCTGGACCTCCAAATAGATGGACGAGATATCAGAGTAGTTACTGCTGCCTTTCCAAGTAGCCAGCCCTGGAACTAGTGAGCAGGAGGACGATGAAGCATGCCTCTGAATGCATATCCCAAGGAGAAGAAGCTATACCTGTAACAACGAAAAACTGTAGCTACAAGTTGGGTATTTGAGTCACTATATAGTATATTCCTTATAGCAGGGGCAGAACATCCAGTAGTCAAGGGTTTCAGCTGGCAAGTAGGAGAGGCCCAACTCAAATCAGCTTAAACAAACAAACAAAAAAGAAACAAAAAAACCCTCATAGAATTTGAATGTTCAAGGGTGATGTTGGATTCAGACACACCTAAATCCAGCCCTCAAACCTTGTCATCAAGACACAGTCCCTAATAGCATCTATCTATAGACCTATCATCTGTTTATATATCTGTCCTCACCTCCTCTCTCTCCCCCCATCCCCATCTGTTTCCTCTGAGTTGGCTTTAGTCTCAAGCAGACTCACTTCGCAAGGGGCAAAGGTGCCATGGCAGCTTCGGGCTGACCTTCTATCAGTTTAGCAACCATAGCAGAAGAATGTACAGTTGACTCTTGTGTAAACCGCATGGGTCCACTTATACATGGATTTTTTTTTTTTTATAAATCCAGTATAGTACTGTAAATGTATTTTCTCTCCCTTATGATTTTCTTAATAATATTTTCTTCTTCCCAGCTAATATTATTGTAAGAATACAGTATAGAATACATATAACATACAAAATATGTGTTAAGCGACTGTTTAGGTCATCGGTAAGGCTTTTAGTCAAGAGTAGGCTACTGCTATTAAGCTTTTAGGGAGTCAAAAGTGATATGTGGATTTTTGATTGTGCAGGGGTCGATGCCTCCAATCCCAGTGTAGACCAAGGGCCAATTATGTATTTTTTTCTCAATAGTTAACAACAAAAGTCTTAGCCGATACCTCATTGACCCAGATTTGGTCATGTGCCCATCCCTGAACCAATCACTCTCACTCACTAGTTGCCCCTACTGTATGTCTAGAGCTGGGTGAAGGGGGAAGCCCACCAGAAGGGTGTGATTTGACAGTGGAGCTGTTCCCCAGTGAAAAGGTGAGGTATAACCCTGGGAGAAGGGGCTATTTTCCAAGGAAGCAAAACACTGGGGAGACCAAAAAACATGTCCGCTATCCCTTACTTGGCTTCTTTTTAAGAGGAAGGAGTCTTGTAGCACCTGGATGGGTCAGTTGGTTAAGTATCTGCCTCAGGTCATGATCCTGGGGTCCTGGGATCCAGCCCAGCCTCAGGCTCCCTGCTCAGTGGGGAGTCTGCTCCTCCCTCTCCCTCGGCTCCTCCCTCACTGCTTGTTCTCTCTCTCTCTCTCAAATAAATAAAATCTTTAAAATAATAATAATAATTTTTTAAAGAAGAGGAAGGAGTCGGGGCGCCTGGGTGGCTCAGTCAGTTGGGCGGCTGCCTTCGGCTCAGGTCATGATCCCAGGGTCCTGGGATCGCCCCCGCGTCAGGCTCCCTGCTCAGTGGAGTCTGCTTCTCCCTCTCTCTCTGCCTACTTGTGCTCTCTCTCTATCTCTGTGTCAAATAAATAAATAAAATCTTTAAAAAAAAAAAAAAAAAGAAGAGGAAGGAGTCTTGGTCTGGAATAATGAGTTTTACCTTTTGTCTTTGTGGGAAATGGTTTTTAAAAACCACAATCTGGGGGCACCTGGCTGACCAAGAGCATGTGACTCTTGGTCTCGGGGTTGTGGGCTCTATCCCCACATTGGGCAAGGAGCGTACTTAAAAAATAATAATAAAATCTTAAAAAAAACCCCACACACAACACAATCTGGATGTTGATGTTCTCTTTATTACCAGATTGTTACTGCTTCTAGGTTTTTGGGGAGATTTTTTTGGTGGGGGTTGTTTAGTTGTTTTCAATGCAGAGAGATAGGAAATATTTTCTTAGGAAAAAAAGAAATCATGAGTTATATATCTAATTCAACTCTAACATTGCAGAGTTGTTACTTAAATTATTTGATTTTGTAATATTACATATTTTCTTTTATGGTAAAAAAAATCTTCGTACCTAATGACATTAATATAAGTTCTTATTTATCATATAGCATACATGTCAAAGTTTTGAAATAATGACATTATTATTATTATTTCTTATGATTCGTATTTCTTTATGATTTGGGTTTTTGACCTTAGGATCTATCCCAAGAGGAATAAAGAGTCAAAATACTACATTTTAAGTCACTTGAAATAATTCTTTTTATGTGTGTGGTCATGTCACCAACTTGATATGCAGTTAAGCTCCTTTGCTTCAATTTGCTTTCAGCTTTTACAAACTGTTTTTAAAAATTGTCTTTCTTGGGGCACCTGGGTGGCTCAGTCTTTAAGCATCTGCCTTCGGCTCAGGTCATGATCCCAGGGTCGTGGAACTGAGACCAGCATCGGGCTCCCTGCTCAGCAAGAAGCCTGCTTCTCCCTCTCCCACAACCCCTGCTTGTGTTCTCTCTCTCGCTGTCTCTCTCTCTGTCAAATAAATAAATAAAATCTTTTAAAAAAATTGTCTTTCCTTTAATTTTGGCTTTAAGAAAAAAAAATTTTTTTTTAAGTAGGGCTCCATGCCCAACATGGGGCTTAAACTCATGACCCTGAAATCAAGACTAGCAACACTCTACAGACTGAGCCAGCCAGGTATCGCTTGGCTTTTAATTATGTACAAATTTACTTGGTTCCTAAGTCAAAACTCTTTTCAGTTATATTCAGTTTTACTTCCATCCCTATTCCCACCACCTTATTCCCTCCTTCCCCCTATAGGTAACCTTTTTATGAATTCTTGATTGGGGTTTATCCTTCCATTGCATTAAGAGTTTCAGACAAGAGGTGCATGCCGTGTGACCTTAGCAAGACATTGCATCCAGTAGGAGGGTGAGATCCCCGAGTACAGGGAGCTTCAACTCAACACGGGTATATGGAGTTGTCATGGGGGCTGGCATGGGGAGAGAGACACGCGCAGACACACAAGGAGATACAGAGCGAGAGAGAGGGCTGGGTCACAGGGATAGCAAGACTTCTTCAAGCTCTGAGGAATGGTGTTAAAACCAAAACAAAGAATCTACAATTATTTCAAAATTTTCGAAGTTAAAAAACAAAGCGTAAGTCCTAGAAAGAAAAAACAAGAGCGCCCTCTGTTGGCCGCTGTTGGACTGCACATAATCTGTAGTTGTAAACTGCCGGCCCGGGGTGCGTACTGGGTTAGCTTGAGTAAAGAAATGTGCCCTGGGGCTCCCTGATCTCAGCTCAGGTCTTGATCTCTCAGAGTCGTGAGTTCAAGCCCCGAGTTGGGTGCCACACTGGGTGTGGCGCCTACTGAAAAAAAAAAAATGTACCCTCAACTGACCTGGGGGCCTGCAGGGCCCACACCAAATTTACTCTCTGCTCTCCCCAGCTCTCAAGTGCTACAGACCCTGGGATCTATGCTGACTCTAAATATCTATGTTACCACATCTTGGCAAGAAAGATCTTTATTTTCCTTCCTGCACTTATTTTCCTGGCATAGAAAACAACAACAACAACAGCCATGCTTTCTGTTGTCCCTTGCCAAAGATACGACAGTAACGACATTGCCCTAACTCTCAAGGTATATCCTCACGTAGATAGTATGTCAGTGTGTGGGAACAATGTAGAACAATGGGAAAAGGAGGCATGTTTCTGGCTTCCGCCACTTACTAGCTGTGTGTCCTTGGGCAAGTTCCTTAACCTCTCTGAGCCCTGGTTTCCTTATCTGAAAAATAAGAATGATAGTATCCAATTCACAGGCTGTTTTGGGGGCTTACCTGAGTGGTGTGTACAACGCTCCTGATGTGGGATGTCAGCACGACATTACATAAGGAGCCTCAATAAACAATAGCTCCTACTACTGTCATTATTTCCTTTCTGTTTCACAGGAAATTTGCGAGAATCCCCGATTTATCATTGGTGGAGCCAACAGAACTGACATCTGTCAAGGAGATCTAGGTAGGCAAGTCCCCTGAGATCATATCCAGCCAAACAATCAAGGGGTGATTAAAAGGTATGGTCCCTTTACAGGAAGTAAAGGGACAATAATCTGGTTTTGGTCTTAATGCATTTTGGGGAGGAGGCTTTTCTAACAGTACTTCATGCCCATGTATCTATGTGCTGGTGATGGCTTCATTTACTTTCTGTTCCTCCCACATCTCTCATCAGTTCTTTGCCTCCTGTCACGGGAGATATGCCTCGTTCCACAGCATCCTCCCTAGAGTCTCAAAGACACTTGCACACCCCACTCTGCAAGATAAAAGCCTTGCTTTTAACTGTACCCACTCCCTTAAAAGAGAGCTCTGAAACTCTGCGCACCAAGCACGTCCCTGGAATCGCTATGGAATCTGTACGCACACGGAGAGCGCACCTGTAACTCACTCTCTGTTGACAATGCCCCAGCGTCGCTCCATCTGAAAGGAGTCTTTCCATAAAGATGGCAGTTGCCACAGGATGCACGTCCAGTGTTCTGTCTGGGTGGTCAGCTTGGCTCTTCCACCAGACCTTCCTCTCAGGAAGTATTCTCTCCGGTGTGGACTGCGGGAAAGCTCTGCGAAGCAAAACTGGAGAGAACATCAACAGGCATAGTTTAAAAGTTGCGGGGAAAGAGCATCCAAGACCCAGTGAAACGAACTTGGCTTATTTGGCCCCAGAAAGAGAGGCTAAGGAGGTTTTCAGTATCTGGGTTCCTGCAGCCGGGGGAAGGCTGCCTACAGAGCCCTGGGCAAGCTCATAATCTGGACCTTCTAACAGAAACTGTTTCAAAGGAGAGGCTTGCTTCTTCTGGAGGGGGGTGGGACGTGGCGGGGGAAGGCGGGGGGGGGAGGGCTGCTGGCCGCTCTTAGTCTCCCCTCTGCAGGCTCAAGGATGCCCTCACATCTGCACAGCCAAACAAAGGCCTTGCACAACTTAACCCATCCTCCTTAGAGGGCAGCTCTGTGACTGCGAGTGTACCAGGCATGCCCCCTGGGCATTGTCTCTCTCTCTCTCTCTCTCTCTCACACACACACACACACACACATATAGCAAAATGACTACACACCATGCTCTGCCAGAGAGGAAGTTCAGGGAATAAGAAAATATCCCCACTTCATTCCATTGTGAGCAATGTCTTCGTGCCCCTGTAAGCTGGTTGCCGGGCAGCTGCCCAACCGGCTTTCCTTCCAGTACCAACGGGCTTGGCCGATGGCTCTCAGATGCTCAGGCTCCCCCGAAGGGGAGAAATGCACTCACGTTGCAAAGGTCTGGGCAGTGCAGATTTCATACGGGTGTTAGGAAGAATGACCCAATGTTGACCTACTGCTCTGTCTTCCTTGAGGCCCAAAAAGGAAGTGAGCTTATATTACAGATGGAGGAATTGCCTACAGCCTACAGGAAAACCTGTCAGAAGGGAGTAGGTTACCCTGACCGCATTGCCAAGGGACCGCTAGCAAACTGCTCTGGGTCGACACCTCTGGAAGCAGGACAGTGAACACTGAGTGAACTCGTTCGGCAGAAGGGTCAGCTGGGATGGGGCCTTTTTCCTCCCCGGACGTAACCCCTGCCCTGTACTTGCCTGCAGGGGACTGCTGGTTTCTCGCAGCCATTGCTTGCCTGACCCTGAATGAGCGCCTGCTTTTCCGAGTCATACCCCACGATCAGAGTTTCACCGAAAACTACGCGGGGATCTTCCACTTCCAGGTGAGGGAACTGGAGTGTGGTTAAGAGGCCCAGCTGCTGTCCACCCAGCCCCGGTCTCCTGGCCTTGCCTTCCAAGCAGCTTCAGGAAAGGTTCCACCCACACCCTCCCCGCCTTGGCCGTGGGCAGGGACCCCCTTAAGGCCTCAGGCCTGCGAGGAAGCAGTTGTTTATTTCTGCCCCCTTAGCCTGTCTCCCCCTGCCCCCCACCTTCCGCTGTGCCCCAGAAAGGCAGGAAGACAACCTGTTTGCTGGCCTGTGGGTCTATTTTTGCCTCTCCGGCTGGCTGGCTGCTACGCTATTACCCACATCCCTTCTCAAGTAGGTCCCAAGCTACTAGCAATGGGAATTCGTAAGGCCCTTTGGTTCACGAAGGAAACAACGGGCGCCCTGCGTGATTATGGCTCCTTTTCTTGTTGCCCTTTAAGGCGGGTCTATACGACCTCTCGCACTCCCCTTTTCTAGGACCTGGAAGGAAAGTCTGGTCAATCTGGGGACCAGGCTTCTGGTTCGGCCCCTAAATGAGTCTTTGGTTTCCAGACGCAATTAAACCACTGGAAATTTTCTAGATCCAAATTGTCCTGTCAGAGAGCCAAATCCTGGTGCTGGCCCAGCACTGAAGTGAGTTCCACATGTGGGGATCCAGCAGAGGCTGGGATTCTGAGGCATCGATCTGTTTCCAGCCCCGGAAGCTCCTAATGTCCTGGAACTGACCTGAATCATCACTTGGTGTACCTGCTGATCTTGTACCTCAGCACTGAAGGCCTCAGAAAAGGTCCCTGATCAGGTTCAGGTGCACGGTCCTGCTGCCCCCTGGAGCATGGGTAAGGCAGCCAGGTCCTCATTTTTGTTTCTCTCCTGGACCATCAAGCTACTAAGTATCCCTCTGATATTTCAAGGGTCTTATGCCTCGAGGGTCATACATATAAAGACCAGATAGATTTTTGCCCTCTTTTCAATAAGGGAGAAAATGTCATTAGAAAGAGATTAAACAGTATTTGGCCTTCTTCAATTAAAACCGATTTGTTCAAGAAAGAACAACATCCAGGGGCGCCTGGGTGGTTCAGTCGGTTAAGCTGCCGACTCTTGATTTTGGCTCAGGTCATGATCTCAGAGCCGTGAGATTGAGCCCCATGTCGGTCTCTTCGCTCAATGTGGAGTCTGCTTCAGATTCTCTCCCTCTCCATCCAGCTCATGCTCTATCTCAAATAAATAAATAAAACCTTTAAAAAAAGAGAGAGAGAGAACAACATCCAGAACTGGAATTAGTAGACAATGATCCTATTACAGCCAGAGTCTATTCTGGGCCACTTCCCTCTTCCCTGTCAATCTTTCTTCTTCAGCAGCAATTTCTACCTTGTTTGTCATCAAGAAATCTATAATCAATACTTCACCCTCACCTAGACCAGTAGTTCTCAACACTGGCTGCACATTAGAATCAGTTAAAATACCTAAAATACAATACGTAGACCCCACTCCAGACCTACTGAGCAGGAGAATGAAAATCTCAAGTCCTCAGATATGCACGGAGCACCTACCATCCCCAGGACAGGCCTGGACTGTGTGGAAGAGATAAAGTGGTAGGTACCTCACTTTCTGCCCCCGAGGAACTCACGGTCTAGTTAGACAAAGATACGCACATCCCAAACCATAAGAGTATGGACAAGCACCAAGGCGCAGAGTGGAGGAAGTGGGACTGCTTGTCAAAGAGACTCTAAGGAAATGTGGACTAGAGACACGTTTCCCAAAGGTGGTCTGACAATGTGACTCGTTGTTTTTGTGCAGTTCTGGCGCTATGGAGACTGGGTGGATGTGGTTATCGATGACTGCCTGCCGACTTACAACAATCAACTGGTTTTCACCAAATCCAACCACCGCAATGAATTCTGGAGTGCTCTGCTGGAGAAGGCTTATGCTAAGTAAGGCAACACTTTAGGATGTGAGGCAGGACTAGAGGTGGGGGGCTGCAAACTCCAGCCAAAGTCTTGTCACAAGAGAAGGTATTTGTGTGTGCATGTGTGTGCGTGTGTGTGTTTGTGTGAGTGTGTTCAACTGTGACCCAAAGTCAGAGACGATCGGGTCTAGGCAGCAATGGCTCAAACTAAAAACACTATATTTAAGAGTAGAATGAAGACATGTGTAGAAAATCTTTAGATTTAGCTTCCCATAGCGAGCACTTTAATTCTGCCTTTAGAATTAAAGGTTGGTGTTGCAAGTCTTGGATCTGAGCATTGTATCTCTGAAGCTCACATCCCAGGGTCTTGCTTGGCCCAACCTCCTGATCTTGCAGTATATTAATAAAGTCATGTTATCTCTCAACTTCGAAGCTTCACCCCAGCTACTACTAATGGCTTTAATGGAACCCTTCCTTAGGGTTTAGGGTATGGTGGAAAGAGAACTATCAGGAGGTAGGAATAGCTGGGTTCCTGTCCCAGTGCTTCCGGGTCTCTGGTGCCTTGGGTAAGCCACTTGGCCTCTGGAGCTCAGTTTTCCAATGTGAAAAAAGGGAGTCGTAGTATCCATCCCATTAGCTTACAGGGTTGTTGGGGGATTAGATAAGAAAACATCACAGGACCCGAGAGTAAAATTCTGGTGGCATGGTGCCTGGGTCATGTCTCCTGGAACCCTGTGATCTCAGATTGGTCTTCATTGTCTCTCCAAGGCTCCACGGTTCCTATGAGGCTCTGAAAGGTGGGAACACTACTGAGGCCATGGAGGACTTCACAGGAGGGGTGACTGAGTTTTTTGAGATCAAGGATGCTCCCAGAGACATGTACAAGATCATGAAGAAAGCCATCGAGAGAGGCTCCCTCATGGGCTGCTCCATTGATGTAAGTCTGGGGTGTGGGATGCAGGGCAGGGAGCTGCCGACTGTCAGGACGCCTGTCATGTGATGAACAGCAGCGCAGGGCTTCCCTCTGGGACAGGGTGGATGTTTTGTTTTAGGAAGTAGGCACTGACTCTCAACTTCGAAAATTTCTCAAGGAGGAAGTGTTCCTGGGGATTTTCACCAAAGAGATGGGACAAAGACATTCCAAGCCCTGGACTTAGGTAGAAATAGGTCCAGAGGCCTGCATCAGCACGGGCCTCCTGCGGTCAGTGGGGTTCAGCCTCAGCATGGCCCAGTTAAGCTGGCCACATACCTGGTTCTGGACCAGAGCCCGCCATTCCCCAAGACAGCCTCCCAGTCCCTGAGCTTTGGTCTTGTCTCTCTTAGGACGTGGGCTTTGTGTTGTAATCTGAGAGATGCTTGGCGAGCAGGCACGGCCTCGGTGTGGCAGAGTGGTGTGACCCGAGACTGGGGCCAAGGGGAAGGAGATGGTAGGCTGGCCAGGCCTCCTGACTTTCAGGAGACACACCTGCCCTGGAGACTGCTTGGTGTGTAATAGTCTTGGCACTTTCCATCACTGAGGAAGGGGCCCAAGCTGAATTCCTGAATTTCCTTCCTTTCCCCATACTCCAAATGGGTCCAAAAGCATGGGAAGATCAGTTAGCATTAAACACCCATAGATGAACATTTTCTTTCTGTATCACTTTTCTCCATCTTGTCTCCATTCACGCTGTTTATCTCTCCTCTTTTCCTTGTCTGTCCCCTTCCTTCTCTCTGTCTCCTTCCCTTTCCATCACCCTCCCTTGTTTGCTCTCGCTCCCTCTCCTGGACTGTCCTTGTCCCCATCGGGCGTCAGGATGGCACAAACATGACCTATGGAACCTCACCTTCTGGACTGAAAATGGGGGAGTTGATTGCGCGGATGGTGAGGAATATGGATAACTCGCAGCTCAGGGACTCAGACCTCGTCCCCGGAGGCTCAGATGACAGACCGACCCGGGTGTGTACACCTCCAGTTGTCAGGACTGACCACCCCTCTGACCTGCATGACCCGGGCCTCCTGGTGTTAGATTCCCCTCAGCAGCCAGTGCCTCCCACACTGACCTCTGTGTGGGCCTCCCAAGGGTCTGGGTTGGAATAACTTGCCCACTCCAAGGCTCCTGAAGAAGGTGGGAGAGACCGGGTTTGGAGGGAATCTCTGTGGGAGTTCCTTCACACCCGTGGTCCTGGCAGTTTGTCTGATAACAAATTAACAAGCAGCAATACAAGAGAGACTTCACTTATTTTAAAATACTTCTCCTCTTCTAATTCATTCAATTGTTCCTTCAACACATATTTATTGAGCTCCTACTGAGTGCCAGGCACTCTTCTAGTAAACATACAAAATAGTTTTTGTTCACTAGAATAGTCTCTTCCCTCATGGAGCTATATTCTAGTACTTTCGGAAGTAATGCACGTTCACTGAAGAATACTGCCTGAGCCATCCAGAAAAGCACAGAGGAAAAATTAACCTACATTCTCTCCCATCTAAAGGTAGTAACTCTAAGTATCTAGTATACATCCATCTAGGATTTTTCTTTGCATACAGTTCATCTAAATGTTTGTTTTTAAAATCTCATACTCTATGTACCTCTTTGCAGTTATGCTTTTCTCAGCTAGCTTTATGTTCTTAATATGCCAATATGAATTATATTGTTAATGTGTCTCCTAAAACATTTTTTGGTGGCCGCACAGTATGCTGACATACAGATAAGTTATAATTTATTAACCCAATACCCTATTATTGGAAAATTGGATTGTTTTCTCTTTCTTGTGTTGGCTATTATTTTTAAATGCTATCATGAAAACATCCTAAGAGATACGTCTCTGTGTGTGTTGTGATGATCCTTTGGGACAGATTGCCAGTGGATGATTTGCTAGGTGTGCATAAGTAATGCCAAAGGAGTTGTTTCAGGTGGTTTCCCAGGTCTAGACTTGAGGGATGTGTGGGTCTCCTGCCCCATCCCTTTCTATTCAGCATGATCTGGGTCATGTAAGGACTGAGATGTTGAAGAGGCTAAGATGCCAAAGAGCCCCGGCTCCACCCACATCCCTGAACTTGAAAAGGCTCACGATCGGGCGCCTGGGTGGCTCAGTTGGTTGAGCGACTGCCTTCGGCTCAGGTCGTGATCCTGGAGTCCCGGGATCGAGTCCCACATCAGGCTCCCTGCTCATCAGGGAGTCTGCTTCTCCCTCTGACCCTCCCCCCTCTCATGTGCTCTCTCTCATTCTCTCTCTCAAATAAATAAATAAAATCTTAAAAAAAAAAAAAAAAAAAAGAAAAGAAAAGGCTCACGATCTGTACAGCCCAGCATGGCTGCCGGAAGCTCTTCTTAAAGCTGTCACATTACCAGGCAATGTGAAGCCACAGAAATACGGTCTAGGGCTCACTGGGCGTTGGAGATCCTACCCCTCTGCCGAGCATCTCCTGGGGCTGCCACTTGGGAATTTCTGCAAATGGAAAAGCTTCTCCTGCCCCTTAGGCTGAGTCATGTCTGAGCAGGACTCACCTCTGGCCTCCTCCAGATTCCCCTCCCTGGGCACTGTGACTCTTGATTTCTCGAGTATCATGTTCTCGGTGGGTCTGGAGGACGTGAGGGGATATACAGAAAGGAGGTTAGACCTATATGTTTCATCTAACCTCTTTTCTCACTTCTTTTCTCTTCCGGGAGGAGTCAGCTCTGGGTGGGCTCAGGGGAAGGGGGGAGCCTGAGTCCCAGGGCAGCCGCCATCTGTCCCTGTTCCTCCTCTGAAGACCCCAAGAGATCCAGAAAGGAGGGGTGGGGATGTTCTCGCCTACCTCGACATCGTCCCAGCCTCACATGGATCTCCAATGGTCAGAACAGACCTTTTCGGGGCCACCAGCTTGAGGGGAACCACTGGTCTCGGCTGTGTCTTCTTGCCTCTCTGAAAGGGCCAGCAGTGGTCCTCGCATGGCCGGGAGGCCCCCTTTCAGAGCGCGGAGGAGTCCTTGTCCTCGCAGAACCTGGAAAATTACCTCATGTGCACTTTGTCTCAGAGGAAACAGAACTTCTGCCGCCCAACCCCTGACAGGCTGTCTGGTTTTTGCTCCACAGACAATTGTTCCGGTTCAGTATGAAACAAGAATGGCTTGCGGGCTAGTCAAGGGCCATGCCTACTCTGTCACTGGGCTGGAGGAGGTGAGGCTGGTGGGGTGGGAGCCACTTGGGTTGCCTTCCGAAGTCAGGACTTAGCTTCCTGGGCCCCTTCACCTCTGCAGAGCCTGCCTCCTCTCGGGGCGGGGGAGGGGGGTGTTCTGCTCGAGGTCTGGGTCCAGCACCTGTGGCTGGAGGCCCCCCACCCCCACCCCCACCCCCACGCCCCAGGACGGGTAGAGGTGGATCTTGCCACAAGGTGGCGCTCAGATCATCTTTGCTTTTAGTGCTAAAGATGGCAGTTTTCCCCACATTTCCAGGGAACAAATAGAAATCGCTTTGGTTTTATGGAATTGATTTCACGGGCTCTCGTGTTTCCTGTTCTCTGGGAGTTGAACAGTTACAATATTTTGCTCCTCTTGGCATGTCTGGCTGGAGACAGGAAACTTGTCAGGACCACTGTGCACAGCTGGGCAGGCTGGGCCCCACCCACAGGGATTGGCAGAGACTGGAGGAAGGGGCACCTTTTTCTAACTGGTCCACCTATGGGGGCCATTTGTCTGTAGTCCCTCAGCCGGCAGGGGTGTTTTGTTTTGTTTTGTTTTGTTTACTAATTCAAACAGAGACACCTAGTGTGCTAGACTGGCCCACAATTTACACCCTCCCTGCTCCCCTCAAGCTCATAATGGCTGGGAAAATCACTTCTTAGTAGATAGTCAAGCCCTGACCGCTGCAGACTCAGTCTTAGGGCTCTGACATTCCCTCTGCCATTCCACAGAGAGCCTCTGATTAGTCTCCTTGACCAGGACCAGGCAGGACAGGCCCTGTACAGGATTCTCTCCCTATCCCCATCCTAGCCCTCAGGGCAAGACAGAAAACCCCCTTTCCAGGAAGGCCCAGACCAAGAGAGCTTTTTCTCTTTGTCCAAGGCCCTGTTCAAGGGAGAGAAGGTGAAGCTGGTGCGGCTGCGGAACCCCTGGGGCCAGGTGGAGTGGAACGGCTCCTGGAGTGATGGGTAGGTGGTGGGGGCCCGCAGAGCCTGGGGCCAGGCTGTGTTGGATACTGCACCATAAGAGTACTACAAATGCCTCGTCTAAAATTACCCTCAAAACCCATGATCCGCAGAGGGGAAGAGGGGATGTGGGCTCCAGGGAAGGGCCCGCAGAGGAGCCAGGGGAGCTGGGTATCCACAGACCTCACTGATGGCCATTGGCTGAAAAGGAAAGATTCTAGAAAGCATGGGCTAGGTCCAGGTAGAAGCAAAGTTTGAAGGCAGGGGTCTGGACTAGAGGAGTGATTTCCCTTCTCTGTTTCCTTATCTGTAAAATGGGAGCAATGTTACCACTTACATGGTAAGCTGGAGAGTGCCTAGCTAGTGCTAAGATTTCCTCTCCCTCACTGCGCCTGAAAGATCTTGCTGCTTATCACCGAGAGGAACGAACCGGGTGCAGCAAAAGTAACAAACACGGGCAAGTTATATGATGGCTCGAAAACATTTACAAAGCTTTTAGAGTGCACCCAATCACTGGATCCCAATTGCCTCACTGAGTGGGGGGCAGCCCCTTGAGCTCTTTCATTCCCGAGAGGACATAGCTGGACTGCGTAGCTGCACGTGCGCTCTTCAGCCCCTGGGCTTACCTCCACCCAGGGCACCAGCATTGCTGGTTCATTCAGCTCTACCTTCACTTAGAATCACTGAGCACCTGCTGGACAGCAGGCACAGGTCTGGGCACTGAGGATATCCCCTGAACAGGCAGCCTCCCTGGAGAGACTGGGATAATCTGTTGACTCTAGTCTTCCTACTGCCTCTTGCAGACATTCGCGGCATTCCTTCCCTCAGCAGTGAGACAAATTGTCACTTCCTCTGTGCCCAGACACTACTACCTGGAGACTTAGAAATGAACAGGGAGGCACAGGCCCTGCCCCTGTGGACTTTAAGTTCCAGTGGGAAGGACAAAACGACCACTAATAATGAAGATAAAGGTCCCAAAGAGGGAGTCCCTCACCTAGTTTGGGTGGGATAGGAAGAGTAGAGAAAGGTTGCCAGAGAGAGCCACATAGGACTTAGGCTCTCTGCTCTGGGAAGGCCCTCGGGGCCCCGTCAGCGGTCCGCTAGCCCAGGTCACCCTCAGGGACCCTCGCTGTGTTCTCCAGCCCCATAGTTTGGTGTCCAGCCTTAACCCACATCCTGCCAATGCCTCCATGCTGGGACTGCTGACAAGTGGGGCCCATCTCTGGATCACTCAAGGAGACCACCCTCCCTGCTCTGGGTCCCTCCTTCTGCTCTCCGGAACCTCCATTTCCCCTTGAGCATTCCCTGACCCCAAGCCCTTCCTCAATCCCGTACCTTGCCAAGGACAACCCAGTTTAGCTTTATTCTCCTCAGCATGCCTGAAACACAAATGTGCTTCATTTCCTCCCTCCTGAGGAGAGTGTGGAAAACCAGCCAGCCTTTAGAAACACGCAGCCAGGCTATTTCCTGAGGTGGCAGGAGAAAGGAAATGTTTACATGCTTGGTCTTCTTCTCAGAACTCAAACAGTTATTTATTGGAGGGCAGGCGCTGGTCTAAAACTTTTGCATGCGTTATTTCATTCATTGTTCATCGCAGCCCTCTAAGTAGATGATGATACTCATTCCCCTTTTGCAGTTGGGAAAACAGACGCTGAGAGGTTAAGCGACATGCTCAAGGTTACGCAGCTAGTACTGGTATTATTAAATGGAATCCTGAGGGGCGCGGGGGTAGCTCAGTCTGTTAAGTGTCCGACTCTTGATCTCAGCTCTGGTCTTAATCTCAGAGTTGTGAGTTTAAGCCCCATGTTGGGCTTAAAGCCTGCTGGCCATGAAGCCTACTTAAAAAAAAAAAAAAACTACAACTAATGGAATCCAGTTTGTCTATTTCCAGACGTCAACTCTTAACCTTTAAAGTGTGAGGGGGGATAAAAACAAACAAACAAACAAAAAACAAAAAGAAACTGAGCCAGAGAGGGATCAAGCCCTTACAAACCCATTTAAGGTCTTACTCCTGCGGATGGTGAGAAGCCATTATTGGGTTTTACACGGAGGGGATCAGATCAGATTTCCATTTTGATGCTTCGTGCTTGCTGCAATTTGGAGGTGGGCTAGTCTTTCAACATATTTCTCTTGATAGCTCCTGCACCAACCTACATCAGGCCTCCCCTTCTTCTTCCTTCCCTAATTCCTCCATTTTCCCTCCAGTTGGAAGGACTGGAGCTTTGTGGACAAAGCTGAGAAGGCCCGTCTGCAGCACCAGGTCACTGAGGACGGAGAGTTCTGGTGAGTCCAAGGCCCAGGAGGACCCCGAAGGGTAAGGGATGACGTGGGGAGCTGAAATCTCAAACCTCAGTCCCCGGAAAGAGGCCATCAGACCCCAGCCCTCAGGAGATCTGGGCCCTGTCCTCCTCCTCCAGTCCAAGGCCCAGCAAGGATGGGGTTCGGAGAGGAGCTGACCAGGTCACAGTGGTGACTGAGCCTGGGACCAGGCCAGCATGATGTGGCTCCTGCCTCACCTGTGCCCCTCTGTGGCACATGCGGCTCCAGCTACTTGCTCCCTGGCCTTTGCAGAGCTGTCTTCTGAGCCAAGGCAGCTCTACTTTGCTCACCCAATGCCACGCTCACCCTTCACTCAGATCATTTCTACTCAGCCCTCAAGTCTCAGCTTAAAGGGAACTTTCTTCAGGATCCCCTGTTTTGCCCAGGCCTGGGATTAATTAGTGAGACTCATCATCCTCGAAATTGCTTGCTTAGTTGTCTGTCTCTCTTTCTGCTGAGCCCAGCACAGTGCCTGGGTCCAGTGCGGAGGGACACGATTCCATTGGAGAACTAAATGCTGCCAAGCTCTCCCATCAAGGACACAGAAGTTTGAGTCATTACCAGAAGAGATGCTAGTTTGGGGTGCAGACATGAGAACAGATAGTGTGTACCCTAAAGAGGAGAGACAGGGTCCTCTCCGGGGCCGTGCCCGAGTTCGTCTGAACTGTCTGATCGCGCTGCGCTCGTCCCAGCCTCCCACATGGGTCTCTCTCTTTCAACCCCTCAGGATGTCATATGACGATTTCATCTACCATTTCACGAAGCTGGAGATCTGCAACCTCACAGCCGATGCCCTGGAGTCCGACAAGCTGCAGACGTGGACAGTGTCCGTGAATGAGGGCCGCTGGGTGAGGGGCTGCTCTGCTGGAGGCTGCCGCAACTTCCCAGGTGGGAGAGGCTCGGGATGGGGGAAGGGCCGCGCAGAACCAGTTCCAGGGGGAGCTGAGTCTGTACTAAGTTCCCGGGGGGTATCTTGTCTTACGAAACCCTCCCCATTTTACCGAGAAGGAGACGGCCAGGCTGAGGAGCGTGCAGTAGGGAGCTGGTAACAACTTTTAAGCAGGACACCGTGTCAGAACGATGCTGCATTCCTAATGCTGAGGATGGGACTGAACCCAGAGTTAGCGGCGACGGCAAGGGTGCAAGCCAGAGATGATGAGAGCCGGAGCAAGTCCCTGGCAGCGGAGATGGAGGGAAGGGGGCAGATTCAGGGGACAGAATATTGGGTGAAGTCCCTGAAGAGTGACTTCAAGTTTCCCAGTTTGGGGGGGCCTGAGGGAATGGGGTCAGTGTCGCAACATAAGAGACACAGGAGAAAAAACTCAGCGTGTTGTTGGCTTTTCGGTGGAGTTGGTCATGGGCTTGTAGGGAGGGGAGTTGAGCTGGGGACATGGGAAGTTTGAGGCCCCTGTAGAATATCCAGGTGAAGATGTGTCACAGAGAATTGGATGCACAGATTAGAGGTCCTTGGTTGTATGATTAGAACTCAACAGATATTTGTGGAAGAGAGGATGGAAAGAAGAGAAGAAGGAAGGAGGGAAGACAGAAGGGACAGAGGTAGGGAAGGAGGGAGGGAGGGAGTCAAATGCAGATGGGGGCTGGGATCTGCATCGAAATTATGCAGGGACAGTTAAAAAGTGGATAAGACGGCCTAGGGGGCGCAGAACAGTGGGGTGGGAGAGAGGCCTAAGCCCACATCCCAGGGACCAACAGCATTTCAAGGGCAGGCGAGGAAAGGGAAGCCATCAGCAGAGACTGAGAATCACAGTTCAGAGAGGGAGGAGGAGCCAAACAGCCAAGCAGTGGGGCTCCCTCCATCTGTAGAAAGGTCAAGGCTACCCACTGCTCCCCCCACATCATCTGACAAATGCCGGAATCACTCCTTCTGTATTTACTGAGCACCTAGAGGCAGGAGATAAGCAGGTCCCCTCCGTCTTATTCCTCTTCCTGCCCGTTCTCTGAGAGGCAGACCCGAACGTACATTTCCTTCCTGGGGGGCACAGACACTTTCTGGACCAACCCGCAGTACCGCCTGAAGCTCCTGGAGGAGGACGATGACCCCGACGACTCTGAGGTGATCTGCAGCTTCCTGGTGGCCCTGATGCAGAAGAACCGGCGGAAGGACCGGAAGCTGGGGGCCAACCTCTTCACCATTGGCTTTGCCATCTACGAGGTGTGCAGCTCCTGACCAGCTTCAGCCCCAGACACACAGACATTGCTCAGAGGGGAGGGTTTCGGGGGCTTCCCCAGTACTCAGTGACCCCCAGAACTCCTGGCATCAGGCCCACTTGTGTCAGAAGCTCTTAGATATTTGTCACAGGAGGAAAAAAACTCGGGATGGGAGAGCTGGAGTGGGGCTGGGGCTGGCTGGACAGGTGGTGGGAAATCAGGCTTCTGCATTCACTCCACGCTTGCTGGCATTCCCTTCCTGCGTGCTTTTCATCCCAATTCAGATGTGAAATCCACAGAATCTGAGCATCTTCTTTTTTCTGTTTCTCCCCAAGGTTCCCAAAGAGGTATAGAAGTGGCAGTGGCCAGCAATTGTGTGCAGCATTGCCCGGGGGTCCTGTGTCCATCAGTGGCACGTCGGGAAGCTTCCTGGTGGGGTTTGACGGCAGGACTATGATAGGGGAGGGTCTTGCCTGTGTCACGAACTCCAGAGAGGGTGCCTCAGGGTGACCTCCCGACTGTCACCGTCATGATGTGCCCTTTCTCCCTTCCCACCAGAGACAGTCACACACATGCTCTCACACATTCATATTCATGTCTCACACGCATGTGCACACAATTGCTCATACTCATACACATTTGCACTCACAATTACACACACACACAGTCACACAGACACATTCTGAGGGTGACTGCCCTCTTTGGGATGGAGGAATCGCCTCCCTCAGACCCCAGCCAAGGCCCCTCCTGCCTCCTTGGGGTCCTTCCCCAGCCTGGAGGTGATTTGGAGCTGACCAGCAGCAGTTCCGGTAAGTGGGGGAATGATAGACTTGGCCTTCACTTCTGAATCACAACAAAAAAGGAGGAGGAAATGGGGTAGGGAGCTCCAGGGATATTGAGCTATTTGAGGCCTTGGGAGTCGGAGGTAGGTAGGTCATGACTGTGAACTGGGTGACCAGGGAGTCGGGAAGAGACCCCCAGGGGGCTGTGAGCAGGACTGGGTGTCCTTCGCAAGGAGCTCAGTCCCTTGGCTCTTCTCTCCATCAGATGCACGGGAACAAACAGCACCTGCAGAAGGACTTCTTCCTGTACAATGCCTCCAAGGCCAGGAGCAAAACCTACATCAACATGCGAGAGGTGTCCGAGCGCTTCCGCCTGCCTCCCAGCGAGTACGTCATTGTGCCCTCCACCTATGAGCCCCACCAGGAGGGAGAATTCATCCTCCGGGTCTTCTCCGAAAAGAGGAACCTCTCTGAGTGAGTCAGCCCCCCGTTCCCCACCTGTCCCTAAAAGCCCATGCAGCCCATTCCAGAGATTGGAGGCATGAGGTAGCTGGGCCAGTCCCCTCTAGAAGTCCTGGATAGGCTGACCAGGCTGCCCCTCTTCCCCTGCTCCCGAGCCACTGGCCCCACCTCCTCCATTCAGTCAGTCTGTCATCCCACAGATACTTCTTGAGCACCTGCTGTGTTCCAGGCACTCTTCTTCTAGGCACTGAGGATAGGCAGTGAATCAAACAAAGAAATCCCTGCCCTCGTGGAGTTTAACATTCTAACAGGAGACAAGGCATGGGGAAAAACACACACATATATATGTTAGAGGAAGATAAGTGATAAGAAGAAAGAAAGAGAGTAGGGAACAGGGAGAGGAGGCATTGGGGGTGATGGAATTTTTAGGTAAGGTGGCCAGGGAAGTCAGCACGGCCATATCCTGCATTTTTGGTCACTGCAGATGAGCTCATAAGCCCAACTCCTCTGAACTCTGCCCTTGAAAGAAACACAAGGTCCCTGGGTAGGTGGCTGGGCCTGAATTTGGGGAGCTCTGGGCAAAGCCAACAAGAACCCATGTGTGTGCCCTTGGCTGCTGGGGCTGGTGCTGACATGAGGCTGGTTCCTGCGGTGGGAGGATTAGGTCCTGGGGTTCCTTTGAGGTCAGTCCCGATCTGGCTCTGAGAAGCTGCGTGACCTGAGCAAATCCTCTCTGTGCTTCCTGCTTGCTCCTGGTGACACTGAGACCCTCCCCCCACCCATTTGTGTTTCTCACAGGGAAGTTGAAAATACAATCTCCGTGGATCGGCCAGTGGTGAGTGGTTTGGTTCTAATGTGTGAAAAGGTCCCGAGGGTCACCTTCCCTAATCCAGACAGGGGAGAGAAGGGTGGGGGGAGGGGAGAGAGGGTACTGGCAGAGGAAGATGGGAGTCTGGGGGCGTGCAGAGCAATTCTTCCACATTCTTGCAATTTTTCTTTGCCATGACTAGAGTAACAGGCCTCATGGCGCTGGGGCCACATAGCCCAGGGGCTAGGACATGCAGAAGGGAGTCCTAGAGGGGAGAAGCGGTTTGAACTGCTAGAGGGAGGGGTCAAGGCCATAGGAAGGGACACCAAGGGCAGCAACTAGCTTGGATTATGAGGGCCAATCTCAGATACATAATATACACACTGGCTCTGGAGTCAGTGTCAAAACCTGGGTCCTCCACCTACCAGCTGGGTGATTTGGACAAGTTACATAACCCCTCAGTTTTCCTCCTCTGTAAAATAGGGATAATAGGAGGTGCCTTGCAAGGCTTTTGTGACGTTGGAATCTGTGAGATCATGTATGTGAAGTGTCTGGCACAGCACGGGCTCCCACACGGTGGTTATTAGTCATGGGCTTTATATCTTAAAAGGTACTTCTCCCGTGCATTACCTCACTTGATTCTTGCAAGGTTTCTGAGATGCAATAAGATTATTATCCCTGGCATTAAAGTAAGGGAGGAGAGGCTCAGTGGGGTTAAATGGCTCCCTTGAGTTCCCAGAGCTCATAGGTGGCAGGGCTGGAACTGACATCCAGATTCCTGGAGCCCAGGCTCAGGCTCTTTCCTTGGTTGCCATGCTGAGACCTGTTGCCAGGGATGTGAACCCCAGAGTTACGAGCACAGAGTTGGCTTATGTGGTGTCTCCTTGTATTAAGGAGTCTTGTGCCTGCCTTGGGCCTTGGGGCCCTGGTTTGTAAACCAGTCCCTTGTGCTGTGTGACTCTGGCCAATAAGAGGACAGCAAATGCCCCACCGAACTGTCTTCTGGGTAGTCACGCTCACGGTTCTAATCCTGACCCTGTCCAAGTGCCTTCTGAATTATCACGGGACACTGGTTTTAGTATTAAGTGCATTTGGTTCTGCTCTTATCTTTTATTTTATATATTTTTAAATATTTTATTTATTTATTTGAGAGAGAGAGAGAGCACATGCAAGGGGTGGGGCAGAGGCAGAGGAAGAGGGTCAAGCAGACTCCCCTGAGTGTGGAACCCAATGCAGGGTTTGACCCCAACATCACGACCTGAGCCGAAGTCAGACGCTTAATCCACTGAGCCACCCAGGCGCCCCTATTCTTATCTTTTAAACATTAGTCATCAGGGTAGTGTATTTATCAGGAATTTCAAACTCAGGAGAGTATGGGAACTGGCATGCCACCTGAACAGGGCAGGCAGGCGTGGGAGTTTGGATGTCCCTGGACACAGGCATATGGCCTGCAGCTCTCAACTGACTCTTAAGCTTCAGTGTTGGAGGGACAACTGGAGTGGTGGTGACTGTGGCATCTGGAGGGCGCAGACAGCAGCTACTCTCAGCTCCCCATTTTTGCCACAGTGGGTCGCAGGCGCATGCAGCCTTCCAGACCTTCTAGTTTTATTTTTTAAAGCCCAAAACCTAGATTTCCATATTAAGTCTCTCCCTATGTTAAATATTTGCAAAAACAACAACAGAAAAAAAAAAAGAAAACAAAACCCAAAACTCTGTAAATCAAACAAAATTCATTTTTAGGCCAATTTGGGTGAGCCACTTCTTTTGGTGTTTTAGTAACTAACTTCCATTAAAAATACAAAACACTGGCGCCTGGGTGGCTCAGTTGTTAAGCGTCTGCCTTCGGCTCAGGTCATGATCCCAGGGTCCTGGGATTGAGCCCCGCGTCGGGCTCCCTGCTCCGTGGGAAGCCTGCTTCTCCCTCTCCCGCCCCCCCTGCTTGTGTTCCCTCTCTCGCTGTGTCTCTCTCTGTCAAATAAATAAATTTAAAAAAAAAAAAAATACAAAACATTAGCCAGAAGATCCCTTTCCTGGGCGGTGTCCAGAATAGGAGTGGACTATAAACCAGAGCCGCCGCCAGGGCAGCCGCCAGTCTCTGAGCCCGGAAAATTCTCACCTCCCTTCACCCTCCAGGCCTCTTTTGGTTCTATGTAGCCCAGATTCCTGGACCCCGGAACCTCACCCCAAGCTGAGGACCAGGTCACAGGGAAGCCAAAAGCCACTGGGTTTTCTGGAAACTTGACTTTCACTTATTCTGCATTTATTGTTTCCTTTCCTTATGCAGAAAAAGAAAAAAATCAAGGTGGGTGTAACAGGGTGAGTGGGCAGACAGCAGAGGGTGTTTGTGCACGTGTGTGTGTGACAGCATGTGTACCAGACTTGCCTCCTCCCTCACTGCCCCCCCCCCTCCTGGGCCCGAGGTGCAGCTCTGGGTGGGGACCAATGTTACACTGGCCAAGGGAAGGCTGCATGCCAGGCACTCTTCCAGGTGCTTTGCATGGATATACTCAATCCTCACAACGACCCTGTGAGACTGGTACTGTTAGTATCCCCACTTGCAGAGGACAACAAGGTACAGATGAAATGACTTGTCCAAGGCCACAGAGCCAGTAAGTGGCAGAGCCCGCACTGGGAGCCGGGCAGTCTGGCCCCAGAGTCTGCTCGGCACCCCCATGCCCACCTCTCCACTGAGGGAGGGAAGGGATGGCCAACCAGTGAAAACGGGCCTCTTGCAAAAACCAGAAGGAGCACCCCTTCTTTCTCAGAAGTGGGTTTGGCTCTGCTAAGCAAGGCTTGATTCTTGGGGGGAATGGCAGCTGGTTGTTTCTCAGGGTACAGTGAGATAGGTGTGTGAGGGTTTCCAAGGAGACGGTCTCAAGATGCCAGCCACCCGCTCTGTAGACAGGACTGCTCCTTCTCCCTCCCTTCTTTTCCCTGCCTGCTCCCCACTCCTCCTTTTTTCTTGGCCTGCTGGGGTTGGGGCAGAAGAGGATGCCCAGAGAGGCTAAGTCATTGCCGGGGCTCTTATTCCAGGAGAAGCTCTTGTTCCAAATCCCCTTCTAGACAAGTGACCTCTCGTTCCAAACGCAGGCTCCGCTAAGCCATGTGACCCAACAGACTCGGCATGCTGTGTCCAGCTAGCAATGGGGAAGAGGGAAGAGATCTTCACCCTCACAGCCCCAGAGGAGCTCATCAACCTGACTGGTTTAATGGGGAATGAGAGCTCCCTGGGCAGCTTCCCCTCTTGGGGTCTTGGTAGGTTGTGGTGATCTATGGATTGACCAGGGCCTCTAAGATCTCCTCCTACGTGTCCTGGTTATAACCACTCGGCTGTAAGGACACTATTGCTAAAGGCGACCATGTGTGCTTAAAGCATCTCAGGGGCCTCCGAGCAAAGCTTTCATCTGGGACCAGGGGCACTGTTCCCTTTGTGTGATTTTAGAATTCAAGATTACAGTTGTTGAGCAATTCAAACTCCCTCCTACATCCTTGTTCCATTTACCCCATAACCTTCCCATGGTCTCCAGGGCCTACCCATGATGGCTAACCCTTTCCAAATTTTGGGTTGACCACTCAGAGTGCCATCCGGAAATGACTGACCTTTGAGCATCCTCAAGCCCATGAGGTAGGTAGTAGCCATAGGCCATCAGACAAGGTTTGGTGTTAGTGTTTATGGTGGTTCCTGGAAAGATCCAACATAGAGGTCCTCTGAGTATTGAAGCTGGTGCAGACCAGAGCTGACATTGATCAAGCACCTACCACATATGAGACACTGTGCTAGGGGTAAAACATACACTGCTTTCTGTTACAACAGTATCTATAAGGTAGGTGCTATTATCATTCCCTTTCTATATATAGTTTACAGATATTCAGAGAAGTGAAGAAACTTGCCCAAGGACACACAACTAATGAGTGGGGAAACTGGAAGCCATATCTATCTGCTCTAAACCCGTGTTTCTTGCCCTCACCAATCTGGTTCAGGCTCCTTACACTCCAAGACCTGTGTTATCCAGACCCACACTTAGGCCCGGAGACGTGTGCCTTAGCAGGGGTGACCCATGGACACACCACGTCCAGAGGCACACATTTCCCCTCCAACTGTGATCCACACTGGCTCTACGACCCCTACAAGAATCAGTTGCTTGAGCAAGACCCTTTGCTTGAAAGGCAGAGCAAGCCAGGGTCTTTGGGGCCTGCTGGGAACCAAAGTTCTGGAAGCTTGTTTCCACAGGTCTGCCCATTGGTGCTGTTCTAGATGAATAGCATGGAAAAGCAGACGGAGATTGAGAAACTGGTCAGGTTGCTTTTCTGCATTGAGAGACTCTGATTGCCCCATTGCTTTCTGCACGGCAGCCACAAGCCCTGACGCCTTAGCCTTCTTCTAGTTTTCCCTGTGGGGCGTATGGCTCCAGCTAGGATCCACGTAGCATGGCAACTGCTCTCTACTCTTTTTGTGTCCTCTTCACTTGCATGAGCATGTCTTGAGTCTGAAATATTTTGCAGTACAATTTTATACTCGGTATCTCATGCGCACCCCCACCCAAGAGCCCTATGGGAAAGGTCAAGCAGGTTTTGTCATCCACATTAATGGATGAGTAACCTGAGGCCAGAGAGGATATTGCTTGTATGTGAGGGCAGCGCTGGACTTCCAGCTCAGTGTTCTGACCTCTCCCCCACCGACCGTGCCACTAATCCGAGACCCTTTTTCAGCCTGTCCTCTGCAGTCGTAGAGGTTCCTTGGCGGGACCTCCCAGTTACCATGGGTGACATGGGTGTGCTGAGGGAAAAAAGCTCTACCCTCTTCATCGAGCAGAGAAGCTTGTTCTTAATAACTTCATATACACTGGGCTTCTGGAGAAATTTAATTTGAACAGTATTTCCATTTGAAAAAAAAAAAAAAGCCTCCACGATATTTGAAAATCATTGCACTAAATCACACTGCTTCTAACATTCTTAGCATTTTCACGTGTACTGACGGCCTTGTTTAACCCTCAGAGCTCCACCATCAGGAGATAAGGAACTGAGATAGTTTCTATAGTTTACAGATATTCAGAGAAGTGAAGAAACTTGCCCAAGCACACACAACTAATGAGTGGGGAAACTGGAAGTCATATCTATCTGCTCTAAACCCATGTTTTTACTTGAAACATGCTTGAAAGGCAGGGCAATGGAGGCCCATCAAGACTTAGCATCTTTCCCCAAATCACAGACAGCTTGCTAGTGGCAGGGATGGAGCTGGGACTGAGGTTCAAGAGCTCCCAACTCTGCTCTTCTCTTCATTGGACAAAGCTGCTCCAGGAAGGAGGCTGCATCCACGTGCCCGCTCAGCCTGTAATCCCTGCTTCCTTCCTGCCCCTTCCCCACTTCCCTCTTCTCTCCAGCCCATCATCTTCGTTTCGGACAGAGCAAACAGCAACAAGGAACTGGGTGTGGACCAGGAATCAGAGGAGGGCAAAGACAAAACGAGCCCTGATAAGCAAGAGAAATCCCCACAGGTTTTTGAGCATGTGGCATGAATGGGGTGGCCAGCGTACCCTGGGGTCCTCTGGATTGTAGGGGCTGTAGGGTGGGGTGTCCCTATAGCATCTGGAGGTTTGGATGTATCCCACTGACCTTTTCTCTCATCAAGTTCTCCTAAAATTTGGGGTGCTGCTTGGGTGAATGTCTTGGGGGTTGGCAGCCATTCCACGCCAGTCCTGGGCCTGGGAAGGACAGGCTGAGCCTGCCCGCTGGAGCCCCCAGCCCGGACAGTGAAGGAAAGGGGAGGCAAAGTCTGAGACGCAACCAGCTTGAGAGAGCCCAAGACAGAGCAACCCGTTTCCTAGTATCTTCGAGCTCTTGACAGTGAGAGGATAGAGGATAGTAGCAGAAAAGGGGGTGGACCTCAGAAATGGAGGCCCGCAGAGCCCAGGGAAGGGTATTCTATTGAAGTGGGGAGAGGGGGGCATAGAAAGCTTAGTGGAGCTGAGGCTAAGGGACCAAAGCCCACAGACAAAGCCAGGGCCATGTCCTCTATGCTGCAGTGTCCATGCAGCGGAGTGGGGGGGTCCTCTGAGGACTTAGCCTTGAAGACACAGGTGGACACAGGTGGCTGGAGGTGTCAGAATGCTCTGGTCCCCTCTGTCCTTCTCATCTGGTTGAGAAGGTCAAGTTGAAAACAGTGGGGAAGGCTCTAGCTGGTGGGGGTGGGGAGAGAGGGCCAAGGGGGCTGTCCGCATGTCTGCATGGCTGATGTAAGCTCTCTGGCTAGGATGTCTGGAATGAAGGGTCACTGGGGCCTAGAGGATTCTCACTCCAGCTCACTAGGCTCAACTAAGAAAGAAAAGCCTTTGTCCTGTACCCAGCTCCTGCTGCCACCTAGGCCTGTTTAGGCACTCTGGCTCCTTCGGCCCTGAAAGAACTTTCCTCCTGCATCTGCCCATCTCCCTGATTACCTGTGAACCAGTTTTCCTTTGTGCTTCCACAGCCACGGCCTGGCAACACTGACCAAGAGAGTGAGGAGCAGTTGCAATTCCGGAACATTTTTAGGCAGATAGCAGGCGATGTGAGTACTGCCGACCCTGACTCCTCTCCTGCTCAAATGACTGGTTATTTCATTATTGTTCAGTAGGGGTCATTAGGCTTTTGGTAGAAGCAGGGGCTATGTATGTGTAGCACAGAAAAAACCCACCAGTCAGGTCCTAGACCATCATCCGCTTGGGTGGCTCAGAGGCCTTTTTGCCCTGAGCTGCCCACTGCAGTCTGGACGCGGAGGGCGCCGTGTCTTCCTTGGAAAAGCCCCGGCTTCCCAGGACAGCACGGCAGTGATGGAGACTTGACAAGCACGGGGACTTGTTTTGCAAACCCTGTGCTCCATCAGGAGCTGCCCTCTAGAACTGTTCTTCTCTACTCCCTTCCTCCTCAGGACATGGAGGTCTGTGCAGATGAGCTCAAGAATATCCTTAACACGGTTGTGAACAAACGTGAGTGGCTCACAGTGTATATGGAGGATGGGCAGGCAGGAGCGGGTGTCCGGGTACCTGAAAGAAGCTCCTCACTCTTTTCCCTACCGCCCAGATAAGGACCTGAAGACACAAGGGTTCACGCTGGAGTCCTGCCGTAGCATGATTGCCCTCATGGATGTATCCTTCCTGCCGCTCTTCCCCACTATGCTTCTCTGTCATCAGCCCCTGTGCAGCCCACGGGGGCCGAGGCAACAAGGGGTGCCCAGTCAGAAAGAGAGGCCCAAATTTGTGCCTAAGGGAGGACTTGAGGTCCCGAGCTACTGGTCTGAAGGGGGCTGTTGGAGGAGGCACAGTTGGGCAGGACATTGGGCTATAACCAGCCCCTAACCTCTGCCCTCACCTCAGGCCTAGGATTCTGCCTAGGGCCTGGTCCAAGCCAACATGGTCCTGAGGAGACAGGCTCCCTGGGTTTTAGAGCAGACACGAACTCTGACTGCAGAGGTGTGGAAGGGAGGGTTAAATACCAGGACAGGGCAGTGGGAGGCTACCTGGGGCAGAGCCTTCCTGTGAGGTGACCTTCCCTGCAGTCGCTAGAACCCCCTCCTCCCGGTCCAGGGGGATCTCGCTATGCGTGTCCTGTAGCCCTGACCTCCTTCCTCCAGACAGACGGCTCTGGGAGGCTGAACTTGCAAGAGTTCCATCACCTCTGGAAGAAGATTAAAGCCTGGCAGGTGAGAAGAGAAGGAAGCATGGGAGTGAAGGAGGGGGGCTAATTCAGGGGTTTACTGTGTGATCTCTGTCCGCAAATTTTCTGTTGCCAGAGAATTTTCAAACACTATGACACAGACCAGTCTGGTACCATCAACAGCTATGAGATGCGAAATGCAGTCAACGAAGCAGGTGCTGGGGAAGACAGTGGGGGGCGGGGACGTGGACAGGGCTGGTGGAATCAGTGGGTTGGGGGGACAGAGGAGGGACACGGGGTGGCTGAGAGGCAGGGAATAGGACAGAATGCAGGCAAGGATTCAGCCTACTTCCTCCTTCCCCACGCCGCCCTCCACAGGTTTTCACCTCAACAGCCAGCTCTACGACATCATTACCATGCGCTATGCAGACAAACACATGAACATCGACTTCGACAGCTTCATCTGCTGCTTCGTCAGGCTGGAGGGCATGTTCAGTAAGTGGGGGGCTGCCCTTCCACACCCTGGGGTCAGACGGCAGCAGCGGTAGGAATCTTGGCCTGACCATCTTCCAGTCTACTCTCTCCAAGCTGAACAAAGGCAAAGGCCCACTTTAAGCTCAGAATGGGCTGGTAAAGGGAGGGTGATTGTGCATACTCTGCCTGGCACGTTTTTGTGCTGAAGGACAGCACTTAGCACATGGTCTTCTGAAGAGAAGTTACAGTAGTGGAGGGGAAGTGAGCCCGTAACTGCCTGTGTGTTCTTCCCCACAGGAGCTTTTAATGCATTTGACAAGGATGGAGATGGTATCATCAAACTCAACGTTCTAGAGGTAAAGCCTAATAGAAGCAGTATATTCACCCTGTACCTTAAAATTCCGGGTAGAGGAGCCAATGAGGGTGACTGGAGGCACTGTGTGCTCCTCACTTCCAAATGCTGGGGGAGGGATGGCCTAGGAAAGGAATAGAAAGGCAAGCTCATAGGGAATGAGTACTGGGGGAAGACTCCAAAGGGTACTCAGATCCTAAAAGGCTTTTCTGCTGGAAAACATACCTTCCTAGTAGAGATTGGGGAAGCAGGCCCTAAACCACTGCTTCTTAGAAAATCTTCCCAGGGTCTGGCATGCTGGGGCTGTCCTTCTCCCCCCACCCTATCAGACCCTTAGGGTTGGGCTCTTTTTTCTTGGTTGCATTCTGATCTTGGGACTTCCTCTTTCAGTGGCTGCAGCTCACCATGTATGCCTGAACCAAGCTGGCCTCATCCAAGGCCATACAGATCACTCAGGATTTCCATTTCATCCAATATAGCTAGAGCCACTTACCTCAAAGGACACTGTAGCTGCGCCCTGCCCGGCCCCCCAGCAAGCCTCCAGGCACCTCATCGGTCTTGTTCCTCCTCTGCTTCACTCCCCACTCGGCCTCAGGGCATCTGTCCATCTGTCACGCCCACATTGACCCTTCAGTTAAGAAATGAGAGAGAATAATTTTGTCCTTTTGCCACATGGAGCCAAGTGTCTGTCTGCCTTAGCAAGTTGTCGCCCAGGCTGAGACGTTTGCTCAGGATCTGAGTGGCCTCAGCTCTGAAGTAAATGCTCTCCTTAGCTTGCCCTAGGCTATTCACAGAAGCATTTGCCAATGGCACTCAGCACTTCCTGTGCTAGTGTCCTCCATCGCCTTCGTGTCACCCATGGGACGGTAACCAAACTAGCACTTGGTTCTGTCTCATTGTTTCAGGATGGGCCTGCTCCGGGATAAACTAGCTCAGTGGAAGAGGGCTGGATACTTTGGGCTGTCTGACTCATAAGTTTGGCTGCATTCTGAAAAAGAGTTGATCTAAATAAAGGCATGTGTATGGCTGGTTCAGTTGTGTTTTGTCTTCTCACATTTAGAATATCAGCCAGAGCAGGGCTGAGTAGCTTCCAATGTTACACTCAACTGTCATGCAGAGAGCCCGAGTTTCAGAAGACAAGAGACACAAATGCACACACAAACAAAACCTGGACCCCATGGTAACCATGCCTATTGGTAGTTCTTGAACATAGGAATCACTCCGATACTTTTCAAGATCGGTAAGAAAGGGAAGAGCTGTTGGTGTATAGAATATCAAGAATAAATGAGCAGCCCTGTCACTGGAAGGGCCAGTTACCTGAGTGTAATGGAACAGAGATGTAGTTGTGGTTTTTGTTCTTGAGGAGTGTCAGGTGTACAACACTGTGATTGGACATCTGTAGACACTATAAAGTAATCACCCAAAAGTCTGCTTGCTATCCATCACCCTACCACCCACCCCCTTTCGCGCCTATCACCCACCTTCCACCCCTCCAAACCTCCTTCCCTCTGGTAACCACTGATCTGTTTTCTGTATCTGAGTTTTGTTTTTTTAGATTCCATGTACAAGCAAAACCATACAGTATTTGTTTTTCTCCTTCTGAGTTATTTCACTGCTTAATACCCTCAAGGTCCACCTATGTTGTTGCCAATAGCAAGATTTCATTCTTTTTTTATGGCTCAGTAGTATGCCATACATATACGCCATAGCTTCTTTATTCATGCATCCACTGATGGACACTTAGGTTGTTTCCATATTTTGATTATTGTAAAGAATGCTGCAGTGAACATAGGAGTGTAGGTATCTTCTCAAATTAGTGTTTTGGTACCCTTCAAATACTCTGTAGTTCAATAGCTGGATCACATGGTCATTCTTCATTTTTTTAACAATCTCCATACTGTTCTTCAAAGTGACTGCACCAACTTATAACCCACCAAGTGTCCAAGAGTTCCCTTTCCTCTACATCCTCACTGACACTTACTACTTTTAATCTTTTTGATAACAGCCATTCTGACAGATGTGAGGTGATAACTCATGGGTTTTCATTTACATTTCCCTAATAATTAATGATGTTGAATATCTTTTCACATGCCTGCTGGCCATCTGAATGTCTTCTTTGGAGAAATGTCTATTTCTCTCCATTTTTTAATTGGGTTTTTTGTTGTGTGAGTTCTTCATATATTTTACATATGAACCCCTTATCAGATGTATAGTTTCCAATTATGTTCTTCCTTTTAGTAGGTTACCTTTTCGTTTTGATGATGGTTACCTTTGCTGTGCAGAAACCGTTCAGCTTATCAAGTCCCACTTGTTTATTTTTGCTTTTATTTCTGTTGCCTTTGGAGTCTGATCACAAAAACAATGCTAAGACTGTTGTCATGGAGCTTACCACCTATGTTTTCTTCTAGGAACAGGTCTCACCTTCAAGCCTTTAATACGTTTTGAATAAATTTTTGTGCATGGCATAAGATAATGATCTAGTTTCTTTCGTTTGCATGTGGCTGATCAGTTTTCCCAAAACCATGTATTTAAGAGAGTGTCCTTTCTCATTGTATGTTCTCGGTTTCTTTATCAGAAATTATCTGTATAGGTGTAGGTTTATTTCTGGGTTCTCAGTCTGTTCCATTGATCTGGGTGTGTTTTTTGCCAGTACCATACTGTTTTGATTCCTATAGCTTGGTAGAATAGTTTGAAACCAGGGAGCAACCAGCTTGGCTCTTCTTTGTTAAGATTGCTTTGGGTTTTGGGGCTCTCTTGTGCTTCCATAAAAATTTGAGGATTGGCCCCACATTGGGCTCCCTGCTCAGCGGGAAGCCTGCTTCTCCCTCTCTCGCTCCCCCTGCTTGTGTTCCCTCTCTCCACTCTGTCAAATAAATAAAATCTTAAAAAATATTAGGATTGTCTCTTCTATTTCTGTGAAATATGTCATTGGGGCTTTGACAGGGATTGCGCTGAAATCTGTAGATCGCTTTGGGTAGTATGGGCATTGTAACAATATTAATTCTTCCAATCCATGAGCACCGAATATCTTTCCATTTATTTGTGTCTTCTTCAATTTCTTTCATTAATGTTTTATAGTTTCCAGTGTATAGGTCTTTTACTTCCTTGGTTATATTTATTCGTAGGCACTTTATTCTTTATGATACAATTATAAATGGGATTTTCTGGATTTGATAGTTCAAACTATTATCAGTGTTTAGCAATGCAACATATTTTTATATCTTGATTTTGTATCCTGCAACTTCACTGAATTCTTTTTATTCTAAGTTTGTGGGGTCTTTGGGGTTTTCTATATATATATCATGTCATCTGCAAATAGTGACAGTTTTACTTCTTCCTTTCCAATCTGGATGCCTTTTATATCTTTTTCTTACCTACTTGCTTTGCCTAGGACTTCTAATACCTATGTTGAGTAAGTGGTGAGAGTGGGCATCCTTGTCTCATTCCTGATCTTAGAGAAAAAGCTTGCAGCTTTTCCCCATTATGTTGTTAGCTGTGGGCTTGTCATATATGGCCTTTATTATGTTGAGGTATATTCCCTCTATACCCACCCTTTTATCACAAATGGGTGTTGGAATTATGTCAAATACTTTTTCTCCACTTATTGAGATGATCATGTTTTTATCATTCTTTTTGTTAATGTGGTTAATTACATTGATTTACAGATGTTGAACCATCCTTGTATCACTGGAGTAAATCCCATTTGATCGTGGGGTATGACCCTTTTTTTTAATGCATTGTTTAATTTGATTTGCTAATATTTTGTTGAGAATTTTTGAATGTATATTCATCAGGAATATTGGCTTGTAATTTTCCAGTGTCATCCTTGTCTTGTTTTGGTATTAGGGTGATGATGGCCTTATAGAATGAGTTTGGAAATGTTCCCTTCTCTTCTGGTTCTTTTTTTTTTTTTTTGGAAGAATTTGAGAAGAATTGGTATTAATTCTTCTTTGAATGTTTGGTAGAATTCACCAGTGAAGCTGTCTGGTCCTAGGCTTTTGTATGTTGGGAGGTTTTTGATTATTGATTTGAGTTTCCTTACTAGCAATCAGTCTGTTCAAAGATTTTCTATTTCCTCTTGATTCAGCATTGGTAGGTTGTTTCCCGAAATTTATCCATGTCTTCCAGGTCATCAAATTTGTTGGTATATAATTGTTCACAGTAGTCTCTTATGACCCTTTGTATTTCTGTGGTATCAGTCGTAATGTCTCCTCTTTCATTTCTGATTTTGAGTCCTCTTTTTTTCTTGGGTGAGTCTAGCTAAAGGTTTGTCTGTTTTATCAAAGCAACAGCTCTTAGTCATTTATCTTTCTACTGTCTTGGTAGTCTCTTTTTTATATAAATATATTTGTTTCCTTCCTTCTACTTACTTTTGGGCTTCGTTTCTTCCTCCCCCCCCCTTTTTTTTTTTGAGAGAGCATGCACATGAGTCAGGGGAGAGAGAATCCCAAGCAGGCTCCACACCCAGCACAGAGCCTGACGCATGGCTCAATCTCACGACCCTGATATCATGACCTGAGCTAAAATCTAGAGTTGGACCCTTAACCAACTGAGCCACCCAGGTACCAGTTTCTTCCCTTTCTTTTTTTTTAAGTTATTTTAGCTATAACATTAGACTACTTGAGCTTTTTTTCTTGAACTAGGCCTGTGCTGTAGCCCATAGATTTGGTATGTCGTATTTCTGTTTCATTTGTCTCTAGGTATTTTTTTCTATCTCCTTTATTTCAATGACCTATTGATTGTTCAGTGGCATGTTTAGTCTCCTATTTTTGTGGTTTTTCCAGTTTTCTTATTATAACTGATTTCTAGTTTCATACCATTGTAGTTGGAGAATATGCTTGATATGACTTCAATATTTAATTTATTGAAACTTGTTTTGCTGCTAATCTAACCAGGAGATTGTCCCATGGGCATGGAATATGTATTCTGCTGCTTGAATGGAATGTTCTGTACATATCTATTGAGCCCATCTGGTTGTGGCACAGCTGTTGCAGAGGGAGGGTGAACATGAAACATGCGCAGCCCAGATGCGATGTACTCACTTGGCCCAGTTGTGGTGTGGCTGCTTGCATAGGTTCAGTGGGACAAGGAGCATGCTTACCAGTGCTAGCAGCCTAGAGGGAGGGCACCAAACATGGTGCCCACCAACTCTGTTACCAGCTAGTTAGAATGAGATTGTAAAAATGGCACCAGCCAGTGCTTCTGTCCCCAGAGAAAGTCACAGCAGTTCTTGCCTGTAGTCACATTAGGATTAGCAAATGGGTGTCTCCCTCAGTTATAGTCTAGGCTCTTTTCAAATTATTTTTGCAGTGGTTTTCAGGATGAGTGGATGGGCGTGTGAGCCCTTTACGAGCAGGTTCTTTGTTCTCTACAGTTCTATGGTTCCCCTGGACTTAATAATCCAAAACCAGATGTTTGGGGAGCTTGTCTTTCTGGTGCCAGACACAAGGGTCTGGATGCCTGAAGTGAGGGCATACCCCTTCACTCTTCGAGGAAAAGCTCTGTATTTTGGGGATCCCTTCCTGATAGTGGGTCATCGTACCTCAAGTAGGATCCGGAGGGAGACCGCGTCTCTGCCTCTCCTGTCTCAATGCATCTCTTTTATCTTTTGTTGTGGAGATGCTGTTAATCTAGTTCCCAGGTCATTTGCAGAGGAAAATTATTCTTTATATAACTGTAAATTTGTTATCTGTGGGAGAAGGTGAATTCAAGGTCTTCCTAGACAGCCATCTTGAACCCCGAAGACGTAGTTTTAATCCTAGCTCCTTCACTAAATGACTGACCTATTTTATGACGTTGGACAAATCCTTAAATGTAGCTGTTTGCCAAACTTATCTGGACCATGGTCTGTGGTACATCTATAACCATCTTGTGTTTTCCACTCAATTTCCTTCTTGCTGTCTATACCAACATGGAGAAAAAAGGATTGGCTATTAATAAGCAGATAAGGTAGCAAAAGTAAACAATTAGTAAAAGTACTTTATTTTCCTCTTGTATTTGCTTTATATCTTGCTTTACAAAGTTATGAAGTTCACAGCTTTATACCAAAATGTAAGAAGGCTAAGCTATTTGCTTATAAACATTTTTGCCGTCAAATGTCATCTGATTTCATTCTTCTAATCCATATTCAATATATAAAAAAATTCAGATACCAAGGGTACTGGAGCAGCTCTAGGGCATATATTTCTCTTAAGCAGGAGAAAACTCTTCAACAGCCTTTCCTCCTTGACTTCCTTCCCCACCAATTCAACTGGGCTACTACCTTGAATTTAAAGCAAATCTAGGAAACTTTAGTTGCCATGTGACCCAGCAGGGCCATATACTTGGGGGCTGGAGGTGAGGTTAGAGGTTATTGTCTAATAAGCATTATGTTTGGTTTACACCAGGATTTCACATCCACTTGCACATGGAACTCAGTATAGGCCAAATCACCTCCACTGTAGCTTCTACCCTATCCATTAGACAGTCACTCTGAAATCCTGAAGATCATGATGATTTGGGGCAGGGATGAAATCACAGTTTTACCAATGTGGTGGGCATGGCCTTCTTAACAGTTCTAGGAGCTCTCCTTTTGGTAGCAGAAACAAAATTTGTTAAGTCCGTGTATACAAACTACAGTTATGTGCGCAAACCAGAGGGTATGTGCTGTTTAAATCCCACTGCACAATATACTGTGATCTCCCCTCCAATGAATTCTCTTCCATAAAATATACCATACCATTCCACTAAGTGTTGTATACCTCCTCCCAACACATCATCCACATACCTAGTCACTAAAGTTGTCTACTATATAATCTACCCCAAAACTGAAACCAAAAAGCCCCTTTGTTAGGCAAATAATCACTTAAACAGCAATGGTACTGCCTATACATTATAGGTAGGTCAGGAGCTAAACACTCAACTGTTAACTTCTGAGGCAGAAAAACATTTTCCCCCACAAAAGCAGGAGTGTAATAGCAATGGCGTTCCCTCGAATTCAAGTAACACCAGGTGGAGATCATTCTTTGCTCTTATGTGTTTACCTGCTTTATAACTCAGTAGAGGAGTATGTCCAAACACACTTTGAACCTGATTTAAAACTTTAGGATAAAACTTGAAGTGACTGACAGTTTGTCGTAAACTGCCATTACAACAAAGGACGGATACCATGGTTTTCTTGGCTTCTGGCCATTAGAAATAGGCACAGACAACTAAGGATAACATTCTCGAAATGGCCTCCAACCCCTTATAAGAAATGAGTTGGGTTTTGTCAGGTCATGTAACACTTTCCTTCCTTCGTTAAGTACTGAATACCAAGTCAACACAAAAACCTGAGCCACCGCTCTTCTCTAAGGGAAGACGGAAGGCTAGAAGCAGTTAAGACATTGTAAAAGACAAAAAACAGCCTAAGTTCTGCATAACTTTCAAGGCTCTTAAAAGCAATAACACAACCATAAGCAGCCAAGATGCTTATGGTGCCTTTATTTCTAAATCAACAGCTAGAACAGTGCATTTAGGATGACACACTAACCTGGGGTTAAAATAATTCTACAAATTCTTGAAACAAAGATGTTATTACCAGGGCTTCAAAAAAAAAAATGTGAAATGAGGGAAAGTATTACAAGTATAGGTACCCACACCCATACACACGTACAAGAAACATTCACACCTGCACACACAAGGCAGATAGACTGTGCACAATTCTACCAAAATTAAACCCGAATCGGTTGTTACTTGATTCTCTCAGTCTGTTCATACCTTCAAAGGCTCCCCACGATTGCCCAACACCTCACATAACCCGTCCCTGCTGTACAACGGCTCCAGCACTCTCATCTTTTCAGACATGTCCTCAGGCAGGACAGAAGGGCACCTATGCAACAGAGTGCGCAAGGCTTTCTTTCTTAGCACACTGCCCAGTCAACATGGAAATGCAGCTTCACTACAACCCCGAATAAAACGCCAGGTTTAGTAATAAATTCCAATATGCTTTCCTGGGAAATCGCCCTTCTCAAACCCACACAACAGCCTGACTGCTCCGGTCATCCTTACAAGAAATGGGGAGGAGAGGTAAGAAAGCTTCTTAATCTCAGACAGAAACAGCACAAAGACATTTTATGCAAGAGATTCTTCTCTGTTCTCTCTCAAGTATCATGCAACTATCAATAGTGTGGTCAAAAGAAAAAAAGAAAAGTTTTCCCGTTCATAAGGATAGACGTAAATAGTTCATGGGGCCATTATTTGGTAGTAGCTCCTAGATTAGTTGTTTATGGATCCAGTAAGAACCACTGGAGCCTTTCCTGAAAAAAAAAAAAAAAAAAGAACATATCCTAAGTCTTGCATCCAATTTCATACCCTCCTGAAATCCAACCATGAAGCCCAGTGAAGTCTCCAGCCCTAGAGCCAGAGTGAAGACCTGCGAGTAGGTGTGTGCACACGAACAGGGGTGGAGAGAAACCTGCGTGCTATGCAATCCCAGAAAACAGTATGCATCACATCCCCAAGTCTGGTATGTGGCACTGGGCTCTTCTCCCTTCTTTAGTTCTCTGAAGAACCTTTCAGAGTTTTGAGAATCCAGAAACAAAAGGCTGGAAAGCAACACTTCTATAGCTTCTCTCAAGAATCCAGAAAAATTCCAAAAAACAAAGCAGTCTCACTAGGCTTTGTTAATTTGGCTGCTCTCAGTGGAAAAGTGGAGTCTTTCCCTTCATCATACTCCACTCTTCTTTGCCAGCAAGAGGGGAGGTGAAGGCAAGATTCCAGTTTCAGAAATCAGTCTCTAAGAAGCCTGCTTGAACCCCTAAAGACTGTATGCAGATGCTTTATCCTAACTCCCCCATCCTGGGTGCTGCAGGTGAGGGGAAAGCACCTGGGAGCCTAGAGGAAGTATGTGATGGCCACCAACAGTCTAGGCACAGCCAGAGAGCAGGGGAGAGAGGGTCTGGCAATGGAGCAAACTAAGAGGTTTCACACCCGCAGCAGGCCTGGAGAGTCAGAAACTGGAGAGGAAGATAAAGGCTACACTCCAGTTCGAAAGGCCTGATAATACCTGCAGCGTGAGCGCCCGGGCCTAACAGCAACACTGCAAGGTAGATGTTAGGTCTGTGCACTGTCTTGAACTGAGCACTCCCATCAAAATGTGCACAGACGTTCGATAGGAAGTGCTGTCTGTGAGGACTTGTCATTATGTGATTTGCTGAGTTCCTAAAATATAACCAGCAGAGCAGTCGCTCTAGCTGTTGAAAATCTACTGTGTGTCCCTTTGGCATTTAAAGCCAGCTCTGTCTACCTACAAAGCAAGAGAATAGTGAAACACACTGCACATAATTGTTAAGAAAGGGAACTAGTTGCTTCTAATTTAAATACCCAGTTATTAGAACTAAAGAAATTAAAAGTGATCCTAAAAATCTAGCATTTGCACAAACTTGTACTTAAAAGCCGGACTACAGGTTTAAACAATCATAAGAACATAAACTAAAAATCGCAAACTGAAAGCAATTAAAAAAATACATATGATTAGGGTCAGACTGGGTAGCCAATTAAGATCTGTATCTTTAATCAACATCTGGAGAATACTAGTAGCACAGATTACTACGTTCCATGCTGTCCCAGAGAAGTATAGTTCCTTAAAATCTGTTTCAATCTGACCAACCTCCAGTAAGAACTTAACGTGTAACTATCATCCCATAGAGCTGCCCAGACTTATGCTAGTGGTAAGCCTGGCTAGTAACCACTTTCTCCTTCCCTGATTCTCTGGGGAAGGGAAGACTGTGGCCTCTGTGAAGGGCCGATGTAAAATTAGTTCAAATGATAACTTCCCAACATGGGAGGCAAAAAACTTCATGAATCAATTTTGCTGTCATCCTCAGCATGTCGTTCAATGTGTCCCGCAGCATCCTAGGAATAAAGGGAAAGGGGCCCGTGAGAGAAAAGTTGGTAGTAAGACAAGAAAAAATCCAAGCCAAGGAGAGCTTCACGGGTACATTCTAAAATCCATACATGGAAGGCGATTAAGGACCCAGCACTTTGCTCATTTATATGAAACTATGCACTTAAAGATGAGTTCTTATCTTACACAAGAACACAGTAATAATCCTCTAGGTCCAGTTACTGGATTTGAAACATTTGAAAACATTCTCTTGGGGCGCCTGGGTGGCTCAGTCAGATAAGCGACTGCCTTCGGTTCAGGTCATGATCTCAGGGTCCTGGGATCGAGCCCCGCGTCGGGCTCCCTGCTCCGCGGGGAGCCTGCTTCTCCCTCTGCCTGCCGCTCCCCCTGCTTGTGTTCCCTCTCTGTCAAATAAATAAATAAAATCTTTAAAAAAAATTTAAAAAGAAAACATTCTCTTTACGCTCTTTCTCAAAAACTACCTATGTCATCATTTGAAACCTCATTAAGCTATTCCCCAAATCTGTGAATAATAATAAAAAGGAAAATCCCTAGACTCTCCCTGTTTCTTGCAATTCTGAACATTCTAATTAAGGCAAAAAAGGTCTGCCTGCTCTGAGCCGTTGAATGACCCCAGGTCGGCCTCAGGTCCCACTCATGTACCTGTTTGGATCCTTTCCTAGCAGTGAAGAAAGCGTCACAGTTCTTCCAGCGACATTTCAGAGTTTGAAAGTTTGGATTTGTATGGTCAGTGAGCAAATGTTGTTTCAAATGATCTACAACACCAAATATCAGAGCGCAACCGTGCCACTGAGGAGAAAGACAATGAAAGGGTGAGGGAAAAACAGTACAGGAAACATGCAATCACAATTTACAGCAGTCCTCACTTGTATCTTTTAAGTACTGTGGAAGCAAAAGCAAGCCCTTTATTCTTTATTCTTGGCTAGAAAATATAACAAAGCCAGAGGCATCCACATTAATTACCAATATTCTGAAGAGCCTTGAAAAGACTGGAAAGTCTTGACACTCTGCTCTATTGAGAAGGCAACGCACCCAGACAGCCACATTGTTAGAGGAAAAGGTTAGCAAATACTGACAGACAAGTTACCATAAAATTCAGTTTAAGCCACATTTATTTTTTATCTTGCCATCATAAAATGAGTTCCTTAGTCCATTTATTTAAAAAAGGCGGGGTGCTGGGTGGCTCAGTCAGTTAAGCATCTGACTCCTGATTTCGGCTCAGGTCATGATTTCAGGGTCGTGAGATCGAGCCCTGAGTCGGGCTCCATGTTCAGCAGGGAGTCTGCTTGAGATTCTCTCTCCCCCCTCCCCCGCCTCCCCCTGCTCGCTAATAAATGAAATCTTTAAAAAAAAAAAAAAAAAAAAAAAGGCTAAGAGCTCTCTATAATACTGAAGGGGCTGTATTTCACAATTCTGAGAACTATTGACTCGTAAACTTGAAAATAAAAATGTCTGACAAAGAAAACTATGCCTTGGAAACCTGACTTTACTGAGAATCTTTATCACTTGAATCGCAATCTTTTTTCCAAGATTTTAGGTATGTATGTATGTATGTATGTATGTATTCATTTAGCATGCATGCAAATGGGCAGAGGGAAAGGCAGAGGGAGACAATCTCAAGCAGACTCCCCACTGAGCATGGTACCCAACTCGGGGCTCAATCTCACGACCTTGACAACATGACCTGAGCTGAAACCAAGAGTCGGATGCTTAACCAACAGAGCCACTCAGGTGCCCCTCTTTTTTTTTTTTTTTTAATTCCTACTTTACTAAAAATGTGGCTCAACTCTCAATCTCACTCATTGGTCAGAAAGCATAAAGACTCTTTGTCTTGGTTTTTTCCCCCTCCAGGCTTGCTTGTTTTAAATCTTAAAATTCTGGGGCGCCTGGGTGGCTCAGTCGTTGGTTAAGCGTCTGCCTTCGGCTCAGGTCATGATCCCAGGGTCCTGGGATCGAGCCCCGCATCGGGCTCCCTGCTCGCCGGGAAGCCTGCTTCTCCCTCTCCCACTCCCCCTGCTTGTGTTCCTGCTCTCGCTATCTCCCTGGACTCTGTCAAATGAATAAAATCTTAAAAAAAAAAAAAAAATCTTAAAACTCTAACAGGTTCATTTCTATGAAATAATGCAAATTTGAATTTTTCCTGTAGCACTATTCCTTCCATCCCCTCCAACTTTAAAACCAGTGGTATTTTCTCCATTTCTCTAGATAAGTTAACCCTCTATTTGTATTCTAGATTCTGCTGTACTATATTTTGTGTCCTTCACTGAGAAAACCAAAAAGCAAACACAGTAACGTATAAAAAGCTGCGAAGTAACCAGGCTGTGGACAAGTCTAAATCAAATCTAAAAATGGAAAGTATTTTAATTCCATTCCATTATTTCTGCAAAACAACATGTTAGGGTATGGGGGCCGGGGCGGGGTAGGGAGTGGAAGATCAGTGCCAGAAACTTTTCTCTGATCACCACTAATATTAGAACTGATGAAACAACTGAAGGCCTATAAGGAATAGTGTAAAAGTGTGGAGCTCCCACCCCAAAATAAAAACCATGCAATTTGGCCTAGGCAACAGACGTTTAAAACCTTCAAGAATACACATTTTTATTTGCCTATAATCCAATGAGGACACAAATCCAATTTATTTGCCTCAAAATCCAATGAGGACACAAACCAAACTATGAATACATGAAATCCCCAAGGAATGAGTATCAGATAGTGAGCAGGTCACAAAAATAAGCACTTCCACTTTTTATTTCACATACAGTTGACCCCTGAACAACATGGTTTCAAAATGCATGGGGTCCACTTATACATGAACTTTTTTCAATAAATATAGTACAGTACTGTAAATGTATCTTCATTTCCTTATGATTTTATTTTATTTACTTATTTAAGTAGGCTCCACGCCCAACATGGGACTCAAACTCACGACCCTGAGATCAAGTCGCACGTTCCACCAACTGAACCAGCCAGGCAGTGCTTCTTAGATTTTAGTAACATTTTCTTTTCTTTAGCTCACCATATTGTGAGGCTACAGTATATAATACATATAACATACAAAATATGTGTAAACTGACTGTTGGTCAGTAAGGCCTCTGATCAAGAGTAGGCTATTAGTAGGTAAGCGTTTGGGGAGTCAAAAGTTATATGCAGATTTTCAACTGCACAGGGTTTGATGCCCTTATCCCTGCACTGTTTAAGGGTCAACTGTACTTCTGTATTGTTGATATTTTTGTAAGCATGTACTGATTTACAATAAAAGAAACAAAAACCACCATAGAGATGACCTCTGAGTGGATGATATATAGACATACCTCATATCTAATCTTAAAACAGACTATTCATGAAAAAAGTATGGAAGCATTTTATTGTTAGCTTTTAAAAATAAGCTTCCTTGGGGCATCTGGGTGGTGCAACTGGTTAAGCATCCGACTCTTGCTTTCGGCTCAGGTTGTGATCTCAGGGTTGTGAGATCAAGCCCCACGTCGGGCTCCATGCTCAGTGCTGAGTCTGCTTAAGATTCTCTCTCCCTCTCCCGCTCCCACCCATGCTCACTCTCTCTCCCCACCCTCTAAAATAATCTTAGGGGCGCCTGGGTGGCTCAGTCATTAAAGCGTCTGCCTTCGGCTCAGGTCATGATCCCAGGGTCCTGGGATCGAGCCCCACATCGGGCTCCCTGCTCGGCGGGAGGCCTGCTTCTCCCTCTCCCACTCCCCCTGCTTGTGTTCCCTCTCTCGCTGTGTCTCTCTCTGTCAAATAAATAAATAAAATCTTTAAAAAAAAAAAAAAAAAAAAAAAAAAATAAAATAAAATAAAATAAAATAATCTTAAAAAAAAAATAAAAATAAAACAATAAAAATAAGCTTCCTTGTCCTACAGTGGGAGGCATAAAGTAGATGCTCAAATATAAAAATGCTTAATTGATGCTAATGAAGATCTATAAATTAGCCTAGGGGTAAGCACTCCTTACCCAACAACGGTAATTCTGCATCAGATTCAGCCTCACAGCTTGAATACTGCCATCGTAACAGCCAGTATAAATCTGGAAAAAGAGGTTTCTCACATCAGACCAAAACAATACACAAAAAAACAACTACTAAACATCCTCAAAATACACGTCAGAAGCTCCTTGTGCCGGCTGTAAGAAAACACAAGCCTACAGCAAAGCCGGCCGCGCGTCCTACCGTCCTACCGTCCTACCGTCCTACCATGGGTGAGTATGTCTGGTGGGGCTACATTGAAGCTATGCTGCTTAGACAGCCACTCCTGAGACACTGGCTGAGAGCAGTGGCAGGGCTCGGGCTGGGAGGCACCCGCCCACACTGTAAGCTGTGCACCCAGGCTCCTGAGCATTGTATGCCACACCGCACGCCACACAGTAGCCATCTGCCTTTCGTTGCAACAAGGGGTTCTACTGCTCAGAATCTAGAAAACATCCACTCTGGTTCAACCACATAATTTAAAAATAAAATAAATCGAGACTTCGCAGGGTTGAGTGAATTAGCTTCTACTTTTAGGTCTGCTTTCGCTATGCCGTACTGGCCAAATCTCCGGACTCTATTCCAATGTTCTGTTTGGATCGTAATGTCTCTGGAAAAAGCACCACTCAATTTTTAGGGGAAACATCTTAAACTTATTTTCTGTTTAATGGTCGTATCAGATTTTTATTGTAATTATTTTAGCTTATGAATAGCAAAGAGAATATTCAACGACGTCACTGGGTTACTTCTCAGTGATATTATGGCAAGACAGAAAAGCATTCAATAATGAGGCATGTCAGAAACAGATGTCATCTTTGGAAGTGATAAATAGGAACATTATTATCAGTTTGTAGTTTTTAGTAAACATATTCAAAAGCAGTATGTGACATGGCTAATAACACTCACCATACTTTTATGGATGGTCATACACATAATCATGTCTTTGTGTCCTCCATAAACTTGCAGTCGATCATGGGACTTAGGTGGAGGAAAAAAATAGAGAGAGAATTAAGGTTATTTATACCCTGTGTTTAATAAGCCTAATCCCTGGAGGCCTCTGGCAGGTTTAAAACTATCCCTAAGGCACTATGCTGAGGCACAGTAGCATTTTCACAGAAACACAATCTTTCTAGTAAGTCTGCAAGGGAGGAGTTGGTAATTGGAAATGAGAAAACTAATTTCTGTGTAGTGTCGAAGTCTCAAACCTGAAACTGCACACAAGGAGCACTAGACAGGCTTCAGAGACTACAGTTGCAGTCTGGAAACCATCCAGTATTAACCTCTGTGAGCCTCACCAGGAACCTCAGAGCCATGTTTCTCAAAGTGTAGTGCACGGACCATCTGCTTCATAATTATCTAGAGGGCTTGTGAAAAATGCAGGTTTCTGGGCCCCACCCCTGTCTTACTATATTAAAAAAAAAAAAAAAAGATTAACACCAAACCCAAACAGACCTTCTCCCCAAATTGTTCAAGCAAAACAGTGGATCTAAATTCTACCTGTAATTCATAGACACGAACAAATTTATCCAGGCAAGCGGTCACCATCACTTTTCCTAGGATATTCACCACAGTCACTGCATGATTGTGACCTTTATAGATCCGCACAAGCTCACCAGTCTGCATCCAAAAAGAAACAAGTCACTAGACTGACTTTCAAGATTCCTTCTGACTTTTCAGATTTACGATTCGTTTATTCCAAAAGTCATCGTTCTGAAGCTACTTGTAGCTGACCTAATTTTAACAGATGAAGTACTCACACAAGCATTTACTACAATATAGGTAATACAATATATATGAAATGTATCCTGATGGAGAGAAGCTGGTGTCATAGAAAGAGAAGGCCCACAACTCTATCTGTATGTATTTTATAGGTTGTGAAGTATTTCCACTTTTATCATTTTATTGCATCTGGACAAGTTCCTGAGGATGCATTATCCTCAGGTTTACAGCCCAGGCACTGAGCTTCACAGAGCTGTCTCTATGACCTGAGCAGAGTCTCTCGGCTGTTTTTATTTGTTCTATTTTAAACTACATAACATATCCACTTTCTTAGAGCCTCAGATGCTCAATTTATCTCAAGTTTAAATGAGTTTAAACTTTGAATCTGTCCCCCATTAAAAATTTTGATGAGGTCAGAATTTCTAGAGTGCTCACTATCTTCCAAGAGCTTATGCGGGTAGGGATTATTATTAAGCTTTTCCCTGGAAAAGGGGTTTCATTTAAATTGCAAGAGGTCTGAGGAATCCTTCAAGCTTTAACCATCATTCCATTAAAGATTTCTTTACATCAACACAACTTACATGAATGTTATGGGCGTGGACTGACTGATCGCTGGAGCCACTGAACACAAGGTCATTCACCACCTTGAAAAAAATTCACTGAGTTAGATTTGGTATAAGGTTCTGAATTTTCTCTGTAACTTGTAAAGCACATCGTTGAATTCTAACTTCTAACCTACTTTGACATGAGCATGAACTAGGGATAAGATAGTAAGTTCCTCAGACAAATTTTCTAAAGTGAAACTTCCGTCCTACCACCAGGTACTGTGAGGAACTGACAATGTATTATTGGGTTTGTTGTCTCTTCAGAATGACTGCGAAATAGCCGAGAAGGGCTTTAAAGTATGTCTACATTCTATGATAAAATACACCTGTTTCTCTGTTGATATAGTAAAATACAGTCCATCCCTTGGTGACCCAAGCCTAAAGAAAAGCACTGTAATCTCCTTGCTCTTTTCAAGATGATGTGTTCTAAATAAGGCATTAGACAACAAGGGAAATGCCACTCAAAGTCTATTTGTGCCAGACAACCAACTCCTCTTCTCTTGCACTGTACTTGCCTTCATGCAAAGAATGGTTTTGCTGTGGCCCTCCAGAGTTCTGAGAAGGAGTCCATTCCGTGCATCACGAACACTAATGGTACAGTCATAAGACCCAACAACAAGCAGCTTTCGGGCACCCTCCTGTGCTGTGGCAAGACAGCTGACAGCCCGAGGGCCGTGGCATTCAAAGATTTCAAGTCGTTTATTGTTCTGAAAAATAAGCCACCATTATATGAAGTAAAAGCAACTTAGGTGGTAAATGTCAAAATCACCTAACCCAAATCACTACCTGAATACGAACTCTTAAACTCTATTACCTGTACTTAAGTTCTCATACCCCACCCCTGTCTTTAACTTCCCAACCTCTGCCATTCCCATTCCAACTCATGACTCCCTTCTCCCCCCTTCCAGTGGGGGCACGGTAAGCTTGTGCATTATAAACACATTTCTAACTTCAAACTACACTATCTGATCATAATTAGCACTTGATTCTCTTTTTATGCCTTTGCTCACTTCCCTGAAGTTAATGATAATGAATGATCAACTTTTTTTTTCATATTCTAATTTCCATGCCATAGACCCAGAAACTCTTTCCCTGATGTTTTTGTCATCAAAAATTATGCAATCAGTCACGTGTTTCCAAATTTCTCCACTGAGAATTACTTATTTAGATAATTTCGGTTAAGAGTCTCTCATTCTCCACCTTTCTGTTATTCTCAAGTTCTTCTGATTTCTCGTTCTACGTTCTCTCTCATGACATCATTTAGTGAACTAGAGAAGCCCTTTATATCAGTCAGAGTGGCATGGTCACATCCCGAATTCCCAAACACTCCTTTACCTCAAATCTTACTTGCTTCCCTCATCCCCACACCAATCTTGTTCATAAAGTTTCCCCCTTCCTCAAAACTTCTAAAAAGGAACTTAGGGGGGGTTGCCTGGCTGTCTCAGGAGGTGGAGCATGCTACCCTTGATCTTGGGGTCATGAGTTCAAGCCCTGCATTGGGTGTAGAGATTACTTTAGTAAATAAATAAATAAATAAATAAATTGAGTGCAGAGATTACTTTAATGAATAAATAGATAGATAGATAGGAACTTCAGGTGCACACAAGTGATGAAACTCCCAGAAACTAAGCACTAAGCTCCGAGCAGCTGGGAGCCTCCAGGGCTAAGCAATGACTCCAGCCATCTTAGGTGCTGGGGAGACAGCCTGATGGAGCTCAAGGTCCACTGGTGGACAGCACAGAGAAATAGCCCTGGCTTTCTGTTGAGACCTCAGAAGCACTGCATTCTAGGTGTATGGGCAATCCAAAAAGGGCCCAGCCCTCACAAAGCTTCAAAATTCCCATGTCTGCAGAGATTCTCAAATCTCTGTGTCAAGGTCCATCTTCTCTGCGGCTTGTCAACCAGTTAAAGACCATTTCCATTTGAATTTCTTGTCCTCATCTTGCCTCAGAAGTCCTGCTCCTAACTTCTGTCCACCTTTGATAACGTTATTCTTCCGAAAGAGAATTAGGCAATTATCAAACTTTATCCTTTAAAATATTTTAAACTTATTCTTTCTTCTTCATTTCTATTGCCCTAACCAAATCTAATGTAGGCTGTTAACACTTCACATATGGAATGCAACAACTTCCACTAATGAGCCATCTGTGATCTATTGCTATCAAGTGAACCAAATAACCTGGCACTTGATTATCTATGTGCTAGATTCTTCTAACTTGATTCTAAGCTTCTGAAAGGCAAAAGCCATGACATATTTTATTGTATCCCTTATAAGCAGTGGTTCCAGCTCACATGTGGAAGGAGAGTTGGTAGGTATTCGCTAAACACATGAATGATACTATAAATTGGGCATAACACAGTAAACATTGTTTTGTTTTTTAAAGATTTTATTTATTTGACAGAGAGAGACACAGCAAGAGAGGGAACACAAGCAGGGGGAGTGGGAGAGGGAGAAGCAGGCTTGCCGCTGAGCAGAGAGCCCGATGCAGGGCTCGATCCCAGGACCCTGGGATCATGACCTGAGCCGAAGGCAGACGCCCAACGACTGAGCCACCCAGGCGCCCCAACACAGTAAACATTTTAACATGCTGTTAAAAGATGACCATGGAGTGCCTGGGTGGCACAGTTGGTTAGGCATCCAACTCTTGATTTCGGCTCAGGTCATGACCTCAGGGTCATGAGATCGAGCCCCATGTTGGCTCCATCTGTGGAGCCTGCATGAGATCTTCTCTCTCCCCCTCCCGCTCTCCACCCCCAGCCCCCGCACTGGCACACTCACACTCTCTCACTCAAAAAAAAAAAAGATGACCAGATGACCTTGGGATATGGTGCTACAACTCATGAGTAACCAAACCCATCAACTCTACCTCTTACATCTTTTATCCATTCTCTTCTCTTCATCCTTAGTCTGACCTTTCTACTTCATCTTCTACAACAAAGCCTCCTAAATGATCTTCCTGCCTCTACTAGTACCAGTACTTTCCTATCATCAGAATGACTTTTTCCAAAATACAAATTGGATCATGTCTTCCCTACTTTAAAGCCCACATGATGGAAGTCCACCTACATTAACAAAGCATATAGGGCCATCAAGAACTGGTCCTTCCTCATTTCCTAAGCTTTATCCTGAGGCTTAGCACGTAACACATGCTCAGTAAAGGTTTGCTCAACAAATGAATTTATCTTTGGATTAGGAAGGAATGAAGCCATATGAGCAAAAGGCAAACCTACGACTGGGTTCACATTACAGAATAGGCTATCCTCATGAAACCCTAAATCAGTTCCAAACCACATCAATGTCATACTCAAAAGAATTTAAGCTCATTTTTCATGGTGTCATTCTTAAAATGAGATAGACTAGTTCAACCTATGACTCATTATTTGGCCCCAAATCATCAGGCTTGGTTTAACTTAGTAGAGTTACCTTTTGGTCCTGGCACACTTGGGCCTGAGCAGACAGAATGAAGGCTCTTCTTTCACTTATACCAGAAGATAACAGTTTTTGAGTAGCAGCTCATTCTGTTGTTTTCTCACACAAGAAAGCAGGAAAATGTCTGCCTTCTACTTCTTCCCACACGCACGCTACTTTCAAGTGACATGGGAATGCAGCCTTCTCCCCCACACACTAACCTTTATGTTGAAGGTGACCACAGTGCCATTTGCCAGTCCTGCATAGAGGATTCGCCATCGACTATGGAGGCAGAGAACCCGGTCTTCCAGCTGTAACTGCTCCACACACTCTCGCGTCTGACAAAAGTATACAACATCTCATCAGCAGAGGTTAACAGCAAATAAAATGTGAAATCAATCCTTCTTAAAGCAGAGTGTGAAATGATTTCTATGAGGAAGAAAATGTAGCATCCTCTATCTTGTAGAAGACTATCATAGATTTGGCCAAAGACTGTCAAGCTCTAAACAAATATCAACTCTAATAATGTCCCTCGTGTTCCTAATTTGGAATGCAGAAATTATTCGAAGGGCACTAAGAATTGGGCCTTAAAATTTTAAATTAAGTAGCCAAAGGTAAAGCTGCATTTGACATCTAAAAAGGAAAATAAAGGTTACAGTTGTATATTTGATACTTGAATTAATCATGTATGTGCTTTCCTGTAATTGATTCTCTATTTCAATAGTTCCCAAATGCCTCCTTCAAACCAGTGCTCGGTTGGCTGATCCATAATTAGCTGAGAAGCTTTTAAAATATACAGAACCCTTTGGGGTGCCTGGGTGGCTCAGCTGTTAAGCGTCTGCCTTCGGCTCAGGTCATGATCCCGGGGTCCTGGGATCGAGCCCTGCGTGGAGCTCCCTGCTCAGTGGGAAGCCTGCTTCTCCCTCTCCCACTCCCCCTGCTTGTGTTCCCTCTCTCGTTGTGTCTCTCTCGGTCAAATAAGTAAAAAATCTTAAAAACAAAAACAAAAAAAAGTTTATATATAACCCCAAGCTTCATCCTCAACCCCTGAGATTCTAATTCGGTAGGCTCTGGAATATGCATTTTAAAAAATTTCTTTAGTAATATCCAGGTTAAATAAGTACTATTTGATCTCACCTTCAAGAAATGATTTCCATGAATTTCCAGAACTGGGTTATACTAGCAATTCTAGTTACCTAGGTAACCTGGCCCTGTTTCCAGTAAGATAGTGAGCTCTCAAGATTTGTTAATGAATGATACTAAGCAACTAAAGGCCCAAGTGTAGCTTTTAAACAGGATTGGAAACAGATGATAAAATCAAGATGGTTAAAGCTGGATAGAATGAGACAAGCTGTGGGTAGGATGATAAAAGCTGTAGGCTGTCAAAGCTTTTGACCTCTTTCCCCAACCTTCTTTTATAAAGAGCCAGTCTCCAAAATTAGTCAATTCTCTTCCATAAAATTATAAATATAAATGCCATGTATAAAATTGTGAAATAGAAAGACAGTAAATATGCCCAAATGTTAAAATTCATGTTGCCTCTGGTTAAGCCATGTGAGAGCTTTTTGTAGTTTTTATAGGGGAATCAGATATATACTGTAATAAAAAAGAAAAAAAGATTCCTTTTAAAGTATGAATGCTCGCTGGCAAGCACCTAGTCACCCAAGAAATCTAATGGAGATGTACAACAAGATTAATGTTCTTTTCATACTTGCTAACATCCGTCTGCAGCCCATGAATCGAGGAGTCATTTCGACTTCCAAGTCCTATTTTTTAAGAAATACATTTCACAAGACCATAGCTGCTGTAGACAGTGATTCCTCTGATGGATCTCAGCAAAGTAAACTGCAAACTTTCTGGAAAGGATTCGCCATTCTAAAGATGCCATTAAGGGAAGAAGTCAAAATATCAATGTAAAAGGGGGTTTGGAAGAAGCTGATTCCAGCCCTCAACGATGGCTTTGAGGGGGCCAAGACTTCAGTGGAGGAAGTCACTGCAGATGTGGTGGGAATAGCAAGAGAACTAGAATGAGAAGTGGAGTCTGAAGACGTGACTGACTTGCTGCAATCTCAGGATAAAACTGTACTGGATGATGAGTTGCTTCTTACGGAAGAGCAAAGAAAGTGGTTTCTTGAGATGGAATCTACTCCTGGTGAAGATGCTGTGAAGACTGTTCAAATTGACAACAAAGTGTTTAGAATATTCCATAAAGTTAGTTGATAAAGCAGCAGCATGGTTTGAGAGGATGGACTCCAGTTTTGAAAGAAGTTCTACTGGGGGTAAAATGCTATCAATAGCACTGCACGCTACAGAGAAATGGTTCACGAAAGGAAGAGTCGATCATGGAGGCACACTTCACTGTGGTCTTATTTTAAGAAATTGCCGCAGCCACCCCAGGCCTCAACAACCACCCCCACATCAGTCAGTGGCCATCAACACTGAGGTGGGACCTTCCACCAGCAAAAAGACTACAGCCTGCTGAAAACTCAGATGATGGCTAGCATTTGATTAGCAATAAAGTATTCATTCTCTTTTTTTTCCTTCCTTTTTTCCCTCTCTGTGGAGAAGAGAAAAAAGTATTTCTTAATTAAGGTACATACATAGTTTTTTTTAGATACAATGCCACTGCACACCTAACCGAACAGTGTAATAGCATCAACATAACTTTTATGTTCACTAGGAAACCAAAAACTTCATTTGACTAGTTTTATTGTGATGTTCACACCTTACTGCAATGGTCTGGAACCCAACCTGCAGTATCTTTGAGGTATGCTACTAAAATAGGCTCAAAGCATAATCAAGTGGGCAGAATGAAGCATCTGTCTCAGTGTCTCCACTCTACACAGTAAATACAGCCAAAGCAGCTTCATATGATCACTTCTGATTTCTCTGGACTCACTCACCTTGACATTATAGCAGCGAATGGTATGGTCACTGGAACCAGTGTAAAGGGCAGCATTCTTCCCAGAGGTTTGTGTAACCAGGAGGCAGTTCACTTTGGAGGTGTGCCCCTCGAACACACCAATGCACTTGCGACTCTAAAGTTAAGCACGTATCAGATCATTACTTGTGGATACACGAGGATTAGGTAACACAGTTCCTCAACAACAACAAAAATGCTGAAACATACAGTTTGCTGCTGTATCCTCAGTGCCTCAGCTAGTGCCTGGTATACAAAAGGTGCTCAGTATCTGCTCACTAAATGCCCAGTCAACAGTCACATGAACTAAGTACCTCCAACTCTATGTTAGCTGCGCCATACCAAAAATACTTAGGGCAATCTGCTGTAAGATAGATCAGAATTTTAATTAATGCTTAGGGCAAGGATCTCCAACATAAGAACAAAGATCTGACAAATACAAACTGTAGCTAATTTCCCAGATAAGTTCCTGCATTTCATCAGTAAGTATGGATGTTCCACGATATTCAGAGATGTGTCACATGCCATGGCGGGCCATAGTGGTCCAGGGGCGGTTTCACAAGGGAGCGTCCTACATGTTATCTTCGTGCACATATGGAGATCCACTTAGAATGTGCATACATATATACATTTATCTTGCAATTCAGAGTTAGAGCCAATCCCCCAAATGTTACACTCCTACTTCCTGGTACCACTGCTTCCTTCCTAGACACCTGTTGCCTAGAGCGAACACATTTTCATGGTCCATCATCTAACCTTTTGACTTTCAAGACTTCAGTAATTTCAAATACTTTCATGGTGTTTGTTAAGACAACAGAGTGTTCCTGAAGTTTCTTGGCTATCACTGTTGATAAGCAAAATCAGTTTGACATACACCAAAATCAAAACTCGTTCTATGAAAAGTTCGTTCTATGAAAATTGAGACTAACGAGCATCAGATTACACTAAGCGTGAGGAACTAGAACACTGTTGCTCTCCTTGGTAACTTGGGACAATCAATGAACTGTGAGGAAAAATGCCTCCTCCAGTACTTCCCCGACGTTCATTCTACCCTATTGTGTAGCAGCTATGGGACTGACCTCATCAACAACGCCAGGACTAGAACCTGACTGGCCAAGCCCACTGCTGTCATCTCATCTCCCTTTGCCAAGTGGTTGTTCATGGTCAAGCACAGGACCCATTTTTATGGCAATGGGAGGAAAAAGAAACCCCATGGGCTTCCAAAATCTGTGAGCAGAACTAGCTTTAGGAAGAGGTGACACCAGAGAAAGCAGAATGGAGAGACAGAAAGAAGCTAAGTCCCCAGTGACCCTGCTAAGCCACTGCATCAACCTCATCTACGGTTAGTCTAAAACTCACCTCATCTCTGGACAGCAAATAGATGCCCCTATTGTTTAAGAGAGTGTAAATTGGAGTTCCTAAACCCTGCAAAAACATTCCAATTGAGTTATCAACTCACCACCAGATTATAAGCTCGGACAGTTTTATCTGCTGAACAGGTGTACAGTAAGTTCCCAAATATCTGAATTGCATTCACTGCGGCTTGGTGCCCCTCAAAGCTCCCTTCTGTGGGCTCATCATCATCTCCTGGCTCGGAAGATATTTCTGGAAAACAAGAATATGTTTCAGAGACCTGTCTGCTTTTGTCTGAAAAGATACTCAAAATTTAAAACCATTACATAATATAGTGGTCCCTGGATTCTCCTTAAAACCTTGTTCCCCTAGCAAAACACATCTTTCATTAATGATCTTCATTATGAAGACTTTATAACAAGAGAAGGCAGAGGAGGCTTACATGTAGGAAAAAAGATACTTATTTTTTGAGTGAACCTGGAAAGTACCAAATCACTCTCCACATCCTCTCTTCTGCTGCCAGTTGTTCTGTTGAATAAGGCATTATTCTTTAAGCAGTTCCTTCTCAAAGCAAAAACCCCGGGAGGCAATGAAACCTTAATACTCATTAGTTGAACAGCTAAGACAGATGAGAATAAGAAACTAAAAAGGCAGGATTTAGGATTTACAGATACCATAATTGCTGGTCAAAGCAATCCTCCTGGTGACAATCACCCCACCTCACCCCATTCTATAGGCTTACTTAAACCCTGGCTCTACTATTTATAAGCCTTTTTTTCTGTGGTTAATTTAAATGAAGCTGAATAACCAATACCTGAAGAGTTCTTTGAGCCTTTTATGGAGGAGATCACAGTCTGAGTTTCTGCCACACTACAAAATAATAACAAAAGTCTTTTTAGCACCTGTGAATAGGACAGGCCATAAAACTTATTTTTCCCGACTCAAAGGATTGTTATAAACAATGGGCAACACAGCAGTGATAGATCAGTTTTTCCATCTGAAATTTCTATATGAAAGGAAATAGAAGTACAGTAAATATTTACAACACAAATGAGAGAGCAGAAAAATCTCCATTGCCAAGGTTTGATTCCTCCATACCCATAATCTCTACTGATTCTCTATACATCTGATTCATTTAAAAACTGATTCATAACCACAAGTTCTATTTTTTAAGAAAAGAATGATGAAAGCTGTTCTGATCGGACCAGCACAACATCCTCACCTTACAGGGATACCATCTTTATAACGAGTGCCAATCTCACTGGTAGAGCTAACTTCATCACAACCAGAACGAGAAGTTTCTAATGAGTTTTGCTCTGTGGAGTTCCAAATATCCTTTTTAGATGGACTGTCTGGTTTCTCTTCTCCAGATTCAGAAGAATCAATGGCCACCACTTCCAACTGAGGGTTAGGGATCTCTAGGACTTCCAGAGACGAGTCACTGTCTGGCTCATCTCTGACACTCTCTTGTTCCGGGCCAGTTCTGCTGTCTTCCCAGGTGGAGGTTGTTACCTTCCCCCCTTTGGTTGACTTTCCAGTCTTTACTTTCCTTACAGGTTTAGCAGTAAATACATCCTGTTCAGTGTCACTGTTCTCGGGAACATGAGCAGCCCGAAGCGTTTTCTTCTTCCTAAGTTTTTTCTTTTTCTTGTTTCCCCGCGTTTCAGCTGATGTCAGGGTAGACTCTGCCTGCTGCTCAGGCTGGTCCGCTGGAGAGTGGGGGTCCCTCTCTAGGGGGGTTTCGGGAACAAACGACAATCTTGGAAAGGAACTGGTACAGGCCTCAGACCCGCTGTTGCCTTTGACTGGCTCTTCATGAAGATCAGCTGGTTGGGAAGAGGGGGCATTTCCTCTGTTACTGGTATTTCCTTGCTCCATGGAAAACTTCAGTTCTTGGCTAGGCTCATGGAAACTTTCTGTGACCTCTGATAAGGACAACGTTGCAGTGATGACTGGATAAACTGGACAACTGTCACTGTTCTCTCCTGAATTGGGAAGAAAAAAAATTATTGCATCTTCTTTTGTGTCTGCTGTTTATCATCACAAACTGCCATTATTTATCAAAGATCGAATCTCTACCAAGTAATGACCTTTCAGTGATATGTGAACAAAGCTACAACTGTTAAAGTGGTTATCTCACCCCTCAGCTTCCCATAACCTACAGAAATTTCTGTGACAGCACGTACTACACTTTGCCCTGCACTGATCTCACAAATAACATGCATGTCTTATGCTGTACAAAAGCTCTTTATGGGCACAGACTGTTTCTACCCATCTTTTTTCTTTCTTTCCTGTTTGACATGTCCACATATTTAACGTCATGTTTTATTCTTGGTAGACATTTAAATATCTACTCAGCTCAACTGCTTTTGCCTTTATTTCTTGGATGTTTTCACTATGCCATTACGGGTACATCATCCAGTTTGGCTACATAACAGTAGTTAAAAAGTCAGCTGACTTAAAAATGTCTATTTTCTTTGACTTAGTTATTTCATGTGGAGGAATTTAAACTGATAAAATAATCACAGACATACTCAAAGACATACACAATGTACTGTTATACAGAATACTAAAAAAAAAAAAAGGATAAAAAGCAAATATTCAAAGGAGATTATAAATTAACATACCCATATAATGCAACTTCTCAAGTATTATTCAACTAGTAAAATTAAAATATTTCAGATGAATTATTTTTATGACACAGGAAAATGATCATGATGTATCAAGTGGAAAAAAGTCAGGTTATATAACAGACTATGATTTTCTCTTTGTATAAAGTCTATGGGTAAACACACAAACATTTATAATTTAAGACTGACATAATATATAACAAAATAACATCTACATTTTTAAAGATTTTATTTATTTATTCATGAGAGACAGAGAGAGAGAGGCAGAGGGAGAAGCAGGCTTCCCGCAGAGCAGGGAGCCCAATGCGGGACTCGATCCCAGGACCCTGGGATCACGACCTGAGCTAAAGGCAGATGTTTACCGACTGAGCCACGGAGGCACCCAGTCTTCCATCTTCTTACAGTGAACACGAATTATTTTGCAGAGAAAGAAATCTAATATTAGCTTAAAAAGTCACTATAATACGTCTTTACCAGTCTTTAAAAAAGTATTGAATACTATTCACAGAAAAGCAACAAAATTCAAGATGGAAGATAATATACATTTGAGATAGATATCTAGATTAGTGTTGCAACAGGTAGCAAAACCTAGGGTAATTCTTCAGACTTTTTTTTTTTTTTTAAAGATTTTATTTATTTATTTGACAGAGAGAGACAGTGAGAGAGGGAACACAAGCAGGGGGAGTGGGAGAGGGAGAAGCAGGCTTCCCGCCGAGCAGGGAGCCTGATGCGGGGCTCGATCCCAGGACTCTGGGATCATGACCCAAGCCAAAGGCAGACGCCCAACGACTGAGCCACTGAGGCGCCCCTCTTCAGACTTTTTTTGTTTAGGTCACACAATGCCAGTTTATACCATTACAGTTACACAAACTTTGGGTAAGGTTTAAAACAGCTTAGAAGTTATTCTCAAATGGTAACCAGGTGAGTGTTATTTTATGAAGAGAGTAAAAACTGGCTATTTCTCAAAACCACTCAAGTTCCTACTCATGATTCCAACCCCAGTGTCCTCTGCCTTTCATTATGGGCACCTGCCTCTTAGGCTTATATTAAACCTGTCTTGCCTTTAAATGATAAAGTTAAGTGCTGAGAAATTCAGAGGATATAGTTTATCTAGGAAGTTGACTGAGTAACTTCAACTCCACTTATCTCACAAAAAAAACAATTCTGGGGGCGCCTGGGTGGCTCAGTTGGTTATGCGACTGCCTTCGGCTCAGGTCATGATCCTGGAGTCCCGGGATCAAGTCCCGCATCGGGCTCCCTGCTCAGCAGGGAGTCTGCTTCTCCCTCTGACCCTCCCCCCTCTCATGCTCTCTCTCTCTCCCAAATAAATAAATAAAAAATCTTTAAAAAAAAAACAATTCTGCACCAATCCTCATTATGGAAACTTTTAGGTGCTAATGCAAAGTCAATTTAGTAATCCTAGATTAGGGAAAATTGAGGAAAAGTTACTGATATTTAAATAATCCTCGAAGGGGCGCCTGGGTGGCTCAGAACTCTTGATTTCGGCTCAAGTACTTATCTCACAGTTATGAGATCGAGCCCCGTGTCAGGCTCTGCACTGGGCGTGGAGTTTGTTTAAGATTCTCTCTCTCCCTCTGCACCTCCCCCACCACAAGTGCACATACTCTCTCTCTCAAAAATAAACAATCCTCCCTAAATGAAGGAAACTTAAAGAAAAATTAATTCCAGCAATTTTAGTTTTAATGGGGCAAATATGACTTCATCACTGACCTAAAACTGCCCTAGACCCACTGCCAGTCTGCCCCTAACCCACAGAAAGGTTTACATACTATTAGCTTGCAGTAATTCCTTGGACACATTGCCAGCAGAGCCTTGTGACACAGCAGTCACACTCTCGTCGTGTTCAGGAGACATGGGTTCTTGTTTAATCTGAATTGAAGAGTCTGGAGCAGGAACACTGCCGTGAGCTTGGAAAGTAGGAGACGTGGTTACTTGGAGAGGGACTCCAGTGGATGATGGAGACATGTGGGAAGATGGAGGCTCCAGAACAACTGGGAAAAAGGGAGTAGGCAGCAGGGTGGCATCAGCAGATGTCTGAGATCTACTGTTCCTTCGCTCTCGTGGAAGGCTATAAGGAACCTGGTCTGGGCGCTCAGAAGGTTCATATGTTTCTAGAATGGGAAACATACGTACGTACAAATGCAAAAATGTTCTCTGAAAAGTCACTCATTTCAGAGCCAATTTGTATTTTTAAAGATTACAAGAGAATTCCGAAGTCCCTGATAATTCTTCGAAATATGTTGTCATAAAATCTATATGACCAACAAGGACACAGGCAGAACAGGGATTAGTATTCCATTTTTAAATTTTAAGTGACTTATCCAAAGTCATAGAGTTACTAATGGAAGAGCCAAGATTTGAACCCAGGTCTTTTGATTCCGAACCCAAGGCTCTTTCTGTAACATACTGCCCCTGCTGCTAAGCATTTTCGGGGCCTACAGTCTCACAGGCTCTTCTACAGAAGCATGAAAGCAAGGACACAGGAGAGAAAACATATGACCTTTTCATGATTATTTCAAGTCCCCTGTATAGGTAGGTAACAAAGAAATAAACAAGCTACAGAGGATCCAGTCCATCAGATGCTCTCTGAATACCTTGTAATCCCTGTAGAATCTGTATTCTGTGGGTCCTCAGTGCACTCATCTCCATAGTTATCTAAAAATAAAGTAATTGGTTAAGCATTTTGAAGTCCAACTTTAGAGATGACACGTTCTCATTAAACGTTCCGTCCGCTGTTACCTGCTGCTTCAGCATAAGAAGCCTCTGAACTTCAACATATGCTGTCTGCAGGGCTGCACGGGCTTGCAGAAGGTTGTTATCCATGCACTGCAATGATTTGCTCAGTTCTTCCTCCCTTAAAGAAATATTCAGCAGCTGGTCAACCTGAGAACGTTCTGCCAAGAGAAACCATAAGGCTCAGTTTAATACGGGAGACAATTCTTGATAATACAGCTCCTCAGAAGGTGGAACTACATCAGTTCTCTAGAAGCCTTTATTTTCTCTCCAACAGGGCAACTGGAGACTCATCAAATCTCGCAAATCACGTAGTTAAGACTGATGTCAGAGCTAACCGAGAAGTGAGAACTGGTAAGATGGAGGTAGCTCATAGGTACAAGTGTGCCGCCACATGGTACCATCTTACCTCGTCACCATCTTCCACCACTCCCCTTCCAAGTGAAATCTTTGTCCCAGGCAAAGCAACTGCTGTATGTTTCATTTCCCATTTTTCCTTTATCTACCACCCTCTTCACCTATGGTTTTTGCTTAGATTAGGCCTCAGATGTGAATGGCTTGCACTCTCTTCCCAATCTGTATTTTTCTAGTCTCTTAGTTAATATAAAATAGTTCGCTTTATCAGACAAAAACTTCCTGAAGAAAATATAGCTTCAAAATAGTACATTTAAATTACTTTAAATAAAATGTCCTACCACGTGTATGTATGTTTGTCTCTTTCCCATTCGGTAAGTCAAGATCTCTATCTTAAACTCCAGATCCACATACCCAACTACTACCTTGATATCTTTACTGAGGTATCTCTAAGATCCTTTAACTCAAAGGATCCAAAAAGGAACTCCTCATCTTCCTCTACCCTCAACTTGTTCCTCTCATGGAGTTTTCTAGCTCTACAAATGATACCAACACCCCAAAGATGCCTCAGCCAGAAACTGGGGTCATCTTCGACACTGACCTTATCCATCACATCCAACCACCCCAAGGTTCATCCAATCACTTCCCACACTAGCCCTTACACCAGAAAGGGTTCAGAGTCAGTGGAAAGCAAGAATCATAGAAGTGTATCATGAGGGAGCGACTCTAACAACTTCCCTCAATTCAAGTAAGAGAAGCAACAAAGATACCTCAGAAATGGAAATTGAGAGAAATGGCTATAAAAAACCAACAGAGACAAAATCTTTACTAAATGGCCTATTCCTCTTCATCACTGAAAAGGACAAATGAGACTTTCTGACTTTATACTTTCCCCCATTTATTGTCCAAGATACATACTAACTTTAGCTTATGGGTCTATGTGGCATCAAACATTTCTTCTATAGCTGCACTGGGTATGGTAGAAAAATCAAACTTTTCTATGCCCTTAAGCAAGACAACAAAAATGTCAAAAAATAAGAATAAATGGGGGATCAGTGTTTGATAACCACAAGCAATACTCTGTGTCAAGTTGTAAAAAAGGCTGAATTGCTGTAAGAACAATTTCTTTCTGTCAGAATATTTTGTAGCACTATACCTTTCTTTCCTTTAATTTTCCTTCTTTTGTTTTTTCTCTCAAGACTTGGGAGTTCGGGAGAAGATCCATCCTGAGAAGAGAAAGAAAACTGAGTAATATTGAATGTGCAAAGGCCATTACCCAGGAAGGGAAAAACCGAATCAATTCTAAGACCACTGTACATTATTCTTCACTATTGCTGCCATCTCTAACAGGATACTAGGAATCTCATGCACAAGGTATGAACTCAAACATCAGTTGAATGTATATGATTAAAAAAATAAAACAGGGGCGCCTGGGTGGCACAGTCAGTTAGGCATCTACCTCTAGGTTTCAGCTCAGGTCATGATCTCAGTGTCGTGAGATTGAGCCCCGCATCGGGCTCCGAGCTCAGCATGGAGTCTGCTTGAGATTCTCTCTCCTTCTCCCTCTGCCCCTCCTGCTCATGTGCATGCTCGAGTGCATGCTCGTGCACGCTCTCTCTCTCCCTCCCTTAAATAAATTAAAATCTTTAAAAAACAAACAAAAAAACCCCAGAACAGAATTTGAGGTCAAGTACCTTCCTAGCATCCTAGAGGTGGTGAAGCACTGGGGCTAAGGCAAAGCATTTCACGTTGGTAAAGCAAGGCATAGTTAGAAGTATGGACAAAGCCAGTAATGCATATACCTGATTTCACCGTGGCATAGTTTCTCCTTTACTAGGAAACCTTCACAACAAAACCTTTACAACAAAAAGCTGAACAGTCTTTGAGACCAGCCCCTAGATATGAGCTTTGTTACAGGACAAACTTTCATCCAACAATATCCACTACAGTGTCCAACTCAAAGGAGCAAAGCTGGAATTTGAACCCAGGTCTACAAGCCAAGCCCTTAACTACTCTGCTTTATTGCTTCAGTATTAATGAACACAGCCCCATTAAGGAGGGCACGTGATATAATGAGCACTGGGTATTATATAAGACTGATGAATCACTGACCTCTACCTCTGAAACCAATAATACATTATATTAACTAATTGAATTTAAATCAAAAAATGGGGGGAAAAGCAAATATAAAAAAATGGAAGGTGAAAAAAATAAAAATTACATTTAAAAATAATAAATAAATAAATAAATAAAGGGCACAGCCCATTTTCTCACAGTGTCACATTCCAGACTATATCACTACCAGCAACTCTTTCTTTTCAGAAAGGGTTCCTGAGAGGGCTAGGCAGTATTAGCGACAGAGATACCAGAAGAGAAGTGGTGTCAGTGCAGGAATGGATTCTGAAAGGGCCAAGCTGGGTAACTGAGGTACAAAACACTGAGTAACAGAGACTAAAAATATTTCTAAGACTATGTTCACATAGATGCACTCCAGTAGTATTAAAACTACCTTAGCGTTGAGCCCAGCAGTCCTGGGTCTAACAAGCACTCACGCCCTACCAATGCAACACTAGAGTGCCTTTCTTCAGTAGCAGTACAGAATGCATGGTGAAAAGAGATAGAGTTACAGCTAAAGATGTGTCTTACTCCTTGGTAAGGCGATACAAAGAATCACTGGCTTGGAGACTAGTTTTAGAGATGACTTCATATTTTCCTAGTACTGTACATTCATATTCAATTACATCTAACTTAGGAGAATTACTCAGCGAAAGAAACCAAGAGGATAAGAATATGACAGTAAGAGCCTCACAAACCTATTTCAGAGTAGGAAGCAGCAGAACCCCAGCTACCCAGAAGCAATTAAACAGTTACATCCTTCTTCCAACAGCCAAGTCACCACGTGAAATGTCCTACAACAAGCGTGGGCAATTGTACTCACCCCAGTGGCTCTGCGTTTCTTCCGCACACTCTGGCTGTCGTTTTGTTCGGCACCAGAGGTGCAGCTACTGTCTGTGGCTGCGTCTGCCAGACTGGAGATGCCGAGGGCTGGGGATGTATTTGATGATAAAGAGTTTCCTTCGCCGTTACTCTCCTGGGTATTCTGGTTCTCTGAAGATGGCGCAGAACTCTCCTGGTTGTTCAGGTCTTTGGCCAAGTGCATCAAAGGTATCGTTCGGTCAGAGGACAACTGTGCACTGTGTCGCCTTTGACTAGCAACATTTTCAGCCCTTTCACCTGTTCTTAGGGAGGCAGCCAGAGGTGTCACTTCCTGCTTAAGGCCCAGGGTCGTTGTCTGACTCTGTGCAGCCCTCAATGAGTTACTAGGTGAAAAAATCTGCTGGGGCTCATTTTCTTTGCCTGTACCTTCCTCACTGAAGAAGCTATACACAGAAGGAGCCCTGTCCATGATCACACTGCTCTCAGAAAGGCTTCGCTTCCTTGCCAACCCAGGAGATGAAGAAATGGAAATACCTTCCCACTGGAATCCTTCTAGATTGGACAGATCAGGCTCCCCATCCAAATCCAAGCCCTCTTGTTCATTTTGAACCAAAGGCACCATTTCTATGCCAAACCTTAAGAAAAAACAAAGAAAAAAACCATAAATCAGACGTGGGTAGGGAAGAGGGGGCACCACTTAATGAGATTACAAATATAAATAAGATGGTTTCTGCCCTCAAGAAGCTCACAGTCTAGTAAGTGTTCCAGACACAAAGTAAATAACCATCTGTAAGTACTATCATGTAACAAGTACTAAATTAGAGATTTGTGCACAGTTACGAGAATACATTAGAAATTTGTGCACAGTTACGTGAATATTGAGAGTTTTATTAGTATGGAGCTTTTCCAAACCAACAACAAATAATTTTTAAACAGCACACAAATCCAAACCAACCAAACAAAAATATTTACTGAGCATTCACAAGTGCCAGGCATGAGGCTAAGAACAAGAACTTTGTAATCTCAATATTCAAGTGATGGAAAAGGGTGCACAATAAATATGCTATTTCAACAAGGATAAAAATTTAAGCCTGAAGGGCCATATAATTATAATACAGCAGGTTGATTTTCACATAGCAAACCTATGTTGAATGCTGCTTTCCCATCCAGAGAAGTTTAGCACCTCAACCTAAGATGAACAGCCAAAATGCCACACAAGGACTTAAGAGAAAGTATTTTGTGATCATGAATATAATGCCCAGAGTATACACAGAAGGGTAACTATTTATAGGTTCTGAGTAAAAGGTAATAAGAGCAGTGACACTTAAAAACTGTACTGCTCATTAAGATCTAGAGATAGATACAGACCTATAGATACACTTTTTCATGCTGTCACTTTCTGGCCCCTATAACTAAAGTGATGGATTTCTGATCATCTTTTTCTACGTCCCCATCTCATTTCTTAGAGGCTGACGTGCTTCTTTGCAACCTGAATTCCCTGTCAGGAAACACTCTACTGCATTTGTTATAGGGTAGCAGTCACTCTTTGCTATTTAAACCAGACATCTACAACATGTATTTCTTACAAACATTTAATTAACCAGTAGAATTCTCTTGACCAGGGTCAAAGGGTAAGTTTAAAAGACAGAGAAATGGGATACTAAAAAAGAGGTACACACCTGGGCAAGCCTTTGCCTAGCTCTTGCTTTTTCTTGGTTACTTGCTGGATGACTTGTTCCCAGTTGACATTTCTCCGAGATGCATTTAGAATCTGTCGAAGGGTTGGCTTGAGCCCAGATTCCTTCTCTGTCTCACCCTTTCGATGACCACTAATATTGCGAATGCGGCGAGCACTATTGAGATTTGGCTCGGGAAGGTGTGCTCCAGTTTTGCTCTTCAAACTAATGTGCCGGGTTAGATCTCTCTGGAGAGAGGCAGGAAAGCCAAGCTTACTGAGTTCAGGCAGAGGAGGGCCTGAGGACTGACCTAGATCGTTTTTCTGAAGCTCTGCATCCAAGCTAGTGCTCTCAAAACCTTCTGTTTCGTAAGATACATGAGATTTAACAGGGTCATCCACCTGTGCATCTTCTAGAGAAGTTTTCAAGTCTAGCAGTAAGCCAGAGGGTGGACTGGCCGCAGAGGTCATCTGCAACTCAGGTTCTTTCTGATGAACTGTTGAATTACATGCATTAGTGGAGAGTTTTCTACATGTTTTCAGGTTTTGGTCATCCCCCTCTTTCTCGTCAGCGAGGTGAGGGCCGCAGGATAACATTTCTGTAGTGGCAGAGCCCAGGGTCCCAATTTTTGATCCTCGCTTTTCCATGTCAGAGAGCTCCCCATCGCTTTCATCTTCTAACGTGTGTACCTGAAACTCTATCTTCAAAGATCCTTTTTCAGACTCTTCTACATTCCTACTTGCTTTTGCAAAGTTCCTGGTCCTTTTAGAAGTGCCAAGAAGTGGATTTTGCAATGATTCATGACCCTGTAGCACCTCTTTGGCTTTTTGTAATGTATCGCTGAAATTCTCATCAGGTTCTCTCTGAGTGCCAAATGTACTTTTATTCCCTTTTAAAACATGAGGACATGAACTTCGCAATTTAGTTACATGAGACCCATGACTGTCTTCCATGGCAGGTTTGTTCAAGGGATTTGAGTGTTCTCCAGGAAAAAAAGAATTTGTTTTGGTGTTTTTTGAGGGATTCTTTAAATCTGGCTTTTGAGGAACTGACTTGGTGACTGGAATTGGAAGGAGTGGGGATTTTAAGGATGGCATCTTACTTAAGTGAAGCTCTTGTTCGTGCTTTTCTGTAACGGGGCAATCTCTCACCGCCTCGTAAGAAGCAGTGCAGTCAGAAGGGGCTTTGTGAGTAAGAGATCCACCATGTGTTTCTTTCTGTGTTTTCAGCGTTGGGGAATTATTTGTTTCATCAATCTGGGGCTCTGGTGTCCCTGCGGTTGTCAAGCTGAAGTCAAAGAAAGGCTTCTCTATCATTTCTGACTTGTTACCAGTGACTTCCTTCATTCCTGATTGTAAATCCAGAGTCTTCTGGGAAGGGTAAGGAGCCCAGCGATGGAGCTTGTCCCTCGCTACACTGCCATTCTTCCCACCCATTTTGGAAGCTATGGGATCTGTCTGCTTAGTAGTTTTGCTTTCCAGCTGCTCAAAATTGAAGTTAAGTAAGCCCTCTGAAGGAAATTTATCACCTGAAAATCCTTCAGAAGGACCTCTATACGCGGCAGCCGTACCAACTTTGTCACTTTCTTGCCGCTGCCAACTGTATCTCTCTTGATTGTATTTGTTTGACTTAGATTTCTTGTTCCACAGCATAGTCAGGTCGTCCATCTGACAGTTAGAATTTCTGTTTCTGCCTGGTTGAAATTTGTCTCCGGGGCCACTGTAATTCCAACTATTTGTACTACGTACACTGGATTTCCAGTTTCCGTTACTGCTGTTCATATGCCAACTGGAAAAGGCACCTGTTCCTTCAGAATGCCAACTGGAATTCCTTCCTGTACCATTAGGATTCCAATCTACTGCACCACTCTTTGAATGCCAACCACCTCCAGAATTGCTATGGTTGTGAAACCAAGTCGAGGAGCCTCCTGCAACACCCTTGTGCCACCCGGAACATCCTCTTGGTCCACCGTTATTCCTCAAAGAATGTGCAAAGTTGTTTTTCCTGTTATTATTAAAGCCATCTTTCTCCCACTTCCAGTCTCGCTGAGGAGGTCCACGATGATGCCACGCTGGCTGACTGTAGCTCTCTCTGTCTTGGTAAGGGATTCGGTCTTCTCGTCTCCATTGGGGTCGCCTGTCATCAGAGTTTATTTCTTGGCTGCTATTGGAAGGTTCATCTTGTCTGGAAGAAGAACAGTTTTCCATTAGAGATTTAAAGAAATCATCATGCTTCACAGGCAGAGCACATCAAACTTCCCACTACCTATCTCCTCGGTTACTCAAAATATATAATAGAGTCTATTTTTATTTCTAATAGTGGCTGCTTTCCTATCTTTAATATAGCTCAACTTATATTTCACAATTGATTTAGACATTAAACAATATCTTCATTCTGCTATCACCTCAGAAATATTAAAAATTAACACATTTATACTATCCACCTTTTCCTGCTCCTATTTTTCTTAGCAAGTTCCGGGACTTTTGTCCCTATCATCCAATTATTGTTTTTACATTACGCACCTTTTTGAAAAGCACCATTATATTTTGTAGCTTTGGCTAGCTATCATAGTTAATACAACTTAAGTTCAGCGGCTCTTAATACTGTGGATTTTTCCAGTTGTAGGTTCTTTCTCAAAAACCCAGTTTCTTAACCTATTTTAAACACTAAGATTTCACTTTGCATTAGCACCTTCATTAATAAACACTTTTATCAGGCACACATCCAATGACTGTGGTGAGAGAGAACTTTTATGTACAGTGCCCGTTCCTGAAAGGCTTATAGCCTAGCTGAGAAAGATCACACACAGGAGTAAAATAGCACACACCAAATAAGCAGCACCCGCAATCAGGGCTAGCTACAAGGAGCTCCGTGAGCTAGAGGCTTTTATAAAGCTACAAGGAGCTCTGTGAGCTAGAGGCTTTTATAAAGCTACAGCTGTTTCAACTATTCGTGTGAGCCATGGAGCCCACAGACATGTGGGTAAACCTAAGTCAACATCACAGAAATAGGTGCAAAACGACTTTCCTCTACAAACTGCCTGTAGTGTGCCTGGCATTGTGCTTAACGTGCCACAGGTGCTCCAAACACGGAGTCATACTAGCCAGAACGTACTGAGTACCTACTGTCAGGCATTTGAAGCACTTTATATAGACTATCTCGTTTAGTTTTCACAGCCCTGAAGCAATTCTTCTTCTTATTCCTACCTTTTGGATGAGGAAACTGAGGACTGGAGAGGCTGAGTCGCTTGCCTAGAGTAAGACAGCCAGAAGTGGTACGGCAGAGACGTGAACCTCGCCAGTCTGACTCTAGCATCTACACTCTTCACCGCTGGGGCTTTGAGAGACTGAAAATCCCCCAACGAAGTTTTCGCTGTTGGGCTCCCTCCTCTAAATCTGACTTAAACTCAGTACTGACTTGAACTGGTTCTAAAAAGTTTCTAATGTGTCTAAGATTTTGGAAATTTGGAATTTCTTCCTTTTTCAACAAGATGGAACTGAAAGTTAATTTACCTGAAAGTTCAAACATCTACTTACATTATGAATTACAACCACTTCTAAACCGGAGATCCTAAGTCCCCAAGTGACAAGTGTTACTACATACATGTGCAGGATTTTTGTAATACCAGTGACCAAACTGTTTTTATCTTTTGTTTCTAGGCAGTATATAACTTTTGACATCCAAGGAGATTCTTGGATCTGACTCGGCTACACTAATGGGATCCAGAAATGGGAGAATCGGGCAATAAATCTGTCACAAAGTAGAATTCCTAGATCACCCTGAATTAGCTAGATCGAGGGGACAACAGTATGCAGCCAAATCCATAGCCCAGAAAAAGCAATGTAAATTAAAAACCTCATGAAGGAAAGAAGAAAAAAACTTCCTAAAGAAATAAGACTATATATAAATCACCAAAGTAGCATATCAGAATATTCAAAGAATATTAACTATGATATGAATGTCTAATTTACTGAGAAGCTCTTTTACCTTCTGACTCAATATTTAATCATCTATACAGATAAGCTAATAATGGCACAAGTGTGTAAGAAAAAAATAAACGTTAATCTCCTAGAGACTTCAACACCCTTAAAACAAGAGTAAACTACAGCTATACTGATAGTAGTAACAATGTCATTTGAAGGACTAAGCAACTAAACGGTTTAAGAACCATGCTGCTACTGATGTTTTAAGACTAAGAAAGTCTCCTTCAAGGACTTGTTCAGAACACTTGTAGCATGTACAGTGAAAACTACTTCCTTTTTACGCTAAACCTCTAACTAAAAATGAAATGCATACCAAGTATAACTAGTATTCAAAAAGAATCTTTAAAATTTTATTTTAGAACTGTAATGTTTCTCCTTATACTCCAAGACTTGAAAAAATTACCCAACCTCTTAACCGGTTCTCTTACCAAAAAGAAAGAGAAATCTGAAAATTTCTGCTTCATGAATTAAACTCTTTAGACCACAACTCAGTAATGCAAAAATACAAAAGCCTAATACCTGAATTATAGATGTAGGTGTCAAATTATAGAGTATAAGCTGGAAAACTTATATTGATCTTGACAATGTCAAACTTACAATACAAATTTATTCAATAAATATTTACTGAAGCACTAAATAACAAAGGATGAATCAAATTTGGTAGAAGCACCATGTTAATTCATATCAGACAAAGCATTCTTACCTAACGGATATAATAAGAAATACTTAAAAGAAGAAGCTTTTACACTAATACCTTTCCACTAGAAATTCTGGATACCAAATAAAACAATTCACTGGTGTCCAAAAGAAATTGGAACCAATAAAAACAGTTCTAAACACGGTTATCAACATAGGAAAAATTTCAGATATGTAGCACCTACAGCTAATTTTTATAGAGACAATACTGAGTTGTTTTTTTTTTTAATACAGATAGTATAGTAGCTCAAAGAAGGATTCCAATCACCTTTTATGCGTAAGAAAGCAACCTCAAGCTAACCTTTGCAATGAAGGTAAGTCTGAAAGCTACAGGCTGAAAAGTATAGAAATGGAAAATGTATTCTCTATTATATTTTATTTTAGACAGCCTTTTTAAAAACCAAAATCATTACTTACCGACTTTGTTCTTTCCTTTGTTTTATTAATTGAACGAGTTCCTTGTCAAAATAATCTTCTTCCTCTTCTTCTCCCTTTCCATCATCTTCTCTTTCCTGGGCATCAACATTATCTTTGTGCAACTGGCTAGAAATGTGCTTTGCATATGCAGAAAGACCCACTTCTGTGACCCCGCACACTCGGCACTCATGACTACTGTCCCTAGGGAAAGAGGGAGATGAGGGACATTCAATTCTCCCCACTGGCATGGCACACTCAACAGATCTCTTCCGGTTTCCTCTGAAAAACGCTGCACACTTTGGCACAGTGAACGATTAGTGCTAATCAACTTCAATGCTCCTTTCATCACTTTTAGTAAGTTTGTTCTAAAGTTATTTTTGAAACGATTTTAAGATTCTTTTCCAGCAATCAAGAGGCAGTACACTTCAGAATAATATAGTTTAGGAGGAGAAATCTTCTTGAATTGCTGTACTTAAAATCCTGCCAGAGGAAACATGGTGAAAGGGGAGGCAGGGCAGGGGGCTCAGAGCAAACAAAAGTTGCTCTAGAGCACACCCATGGTGCCGGGGCACTCAGGAGCCTGGTCACAGCGCGAACATTTTATCTCAGGCTCAAGAGCTTTCTCCCAGGGAGAGCTAAGGGGTGGAGCAAAGAGCAGGCAGCCTAGCCAATCCCAAAGCGGTAGCTAAATCGGAACAGCGGGAGCTCTGCCTGGAATGCGAAGATTCCGGACCCCAGGGCAAAGGACAGGAGTAGTCTCAGCAAACTTTTTTGGTCTGGATGATACATGTGACCTACATTCTGCTTCAGAAGGGCTTATTTAAAAGGGAATGGAAAGCATTTCAGTTGTAGGAAGTTAACAGCTGTGCTAGGCAAATGGTTTTTCTCAAGTTTCAGAAAACGCAAGTTTGGAGAGAAGCGAAGCCAGGTTCTTAGTTCAGAAAGAAATTGAGCAGGTTTTTTTCCTTTTACTTTACGCAGTCAATGGTAAATCTCATACTTGGCCAGTTTAAGAAACCAAAACCTTGAACCAACACCCAGAGCTGTAGTGGATGAATAATTTAACAGCTTTTTTAGCTTCCTGAAATCCCTTGATTGGTTCAGCTGTTTATATAGCCACTGATGAGAAACATCTGAACACCAGGGCCACAAGTGTAATGAATGGACAGTAACAGCCATTCAGTGATGGCTCAACGGGCTTAACTCTGTATCACTTGTCTTGGGTTTACACTAGTGATATTTTTGCATTTCCTATGCCAATCTCTATTATCCATTCATTCATTTATTTATTTTACAAACAGAAGCTTATTACCATGCATATCCCAGGTATACATGAGAGACACCCAGGAAAAATGAGTAACTCTCCTAGGTAACCTAAGCCACCAACTTAAATACCATCTTCAGCTAAAGGCCAAAGAAAGAAAAGCAGGAAGGAGGAACAGTTATGGGAGGTAACCAGGAAAAGCAAGGAAAACAATGGTAAAGGTAGTTATGTAGATTTAAGTTGGTGCTTTCTCCACTGATAAAATTCTCTATGCCAATCTTAAAAACAAAACAAAACAAAACACAAAAAGACATGCTGTCTTATAAGACAGACAGAAAGACACACATACACACATGCACAACACTGTTCCATCCTCCGCTCACATATATCTATAAAGACAGGGTGGAATTAACCAGAAGAGAACCTCAAAACTGAGCACTTCATTTACCAAAAGATGGTTTCTATTACAGACCACCTGAACATTCATTAAAAAAAAACCTTGCGGAATACCTAATAAATTCTGGGCATCATGCTAACTATATGGTTACAGTTGTCTAGCATGACAAAGTAGAAATAATGCCCAGTAAATTAAAAGTTTTTCCCCTTGTAAGAATTATGGAAAACACCTCAGAAAAATGGAGAAAATTCCTAAGTTTTTACCTTTTTTGAACTCTATAACCTCAAATGCTCTGGACACAATACAGTCTCTGACATTAAGATTCATTTTAATGAGTTCTGACCAGGTTCCCTGAAAAATCTCATTACCTTATTATCCTGTATATCAATATTCTAATTCCCCAAAAAGCTTAAATCTATTCTTTCACTGAGCATTTTCCACTAAAGTATAATCCTCAAATTCCTCCAGTTTGCCAAGGATACCCCTACTCTTCTCTCAAAATTACGGTAGCTCATACAAAGTGTTCACTTGTAGCAGAAATCAAGCCTTTTCTGATGGCAACACAAAAAGAAGTTAAAAATATGTAAGCATAAATCTGTCCAGCATTGGAAGAGTCTGAAAACTGCAACTAACCTAGAATACATAGTTTATACTGTCATAAAAATTCGAATCATACTTGTGGTGAGCACAGAGGCGTCGTATCATTACGTCTTACTCCTAAAACTAATGTAACACTGTGTGTCAACTATACTTCAGTTAAAAAAAATTTTTTTTAATTTAAAACATAAAGTTAAAAAGAAAATTCAAATCAACTGAATTTTCTGGTTAGAAAATCTTTTGAGCTTTAAATTCTCTAAAACTATGGAAAATGTTTTAGTCCACTTTTCTACATAAAAACTTATAGAACACTAAACTGTATATTGTAGTACCAAGGATATCTTTCCTAAAGGCATTCTTAAATAAAACTTCTGCTTATACCCTTACTTCTAAAATGCAGAGAATTTTTTTCATGTTCAAGCTATTAAGAACCCTCCCTTTACAGATATAACTGGAAGACCACACTGTTTAAAATATTAAGGAACGCAGTGTAGACAGTATTTAACTCTGTTAAAAATAAACATCCATAATCATAAACCCACACACTTTGCAATCCCCAAAGCACAGGCATATGTTGGATATGTAACAAATACTCAAACACAGATTTTTAGAACATATGTGCGTTCCTTCTAAGAAAGGGTATTAACCATAGTTCTAAAGTTATATTTAATAGAAAAACACCTAAAGAGATCCTGTCCACAAGGGTAGAGGCAATAAGTGTAACAAAAAAGTACTAAAAACAAACTCTCCAAAACCAAAAATTCCTAAAATTTTTCCTATAAATGAATTCTAGTTTAAAAAGAGAGAGAGAGAATCTTTACAAGAAATGTCAAAATGAGGGGTGCCTGGGTGGCTCAGCTGGTTAAGTGTCTGCCTTTGGCTCAGGTCATGATCCTGGAGCCCCAGGATTGAGCCCCACATCTGGCTCCCCGCTCAGCGGGGAGTCCGCTTCTCCCTCACCCTCTGCCCCTCCCCCTGCTCCTTCTCTCTCTGTTTCTCACTCACTCTCTCAAATAAATAAATTAAAAAAATTTTTTTTAAAAAAGAAATGTCAAAATGAGAAAAGAGAGGATCCACATTTATCTAGGGAAAGAATGGGTTAGGACAACCACATCTCTTAAAAATGCGAGTGTGTCTGTGTCTGCAGGAAAGCATATTACCCGTTTTACATACAAGAGGCATTCATGCTTCTACATACGATGTTAGGGAAACCACACATTTAAAAACTTAATGGCAAATTAAATAATATTTTAATGATGCTATTTTCCAATTCTCTATCAATAACCAGTTAAAACACTTACTACTTTGTATAACTATATAAAGTAACTGCTGGGGAACACGTACTACTTCACTTCTTGACTAATAAAGGCAAAAACTGTCCTCGGGACATTTAAAGGAGGGCCCAAATTAACTTCATCCTGTTACCACACAATTTCCTCTCATGTGTGGAAGGCAAAGCCTTAAGATATTCTACCCATAAGCTTTTCTTTATTAAGCTTGCTCTAACTATACCACAACAGCTGGTTGATAAATAAAGGTTTGAACCCTTTTAATAGCATTTATCTGTAGAAATAGGCCACACATCTGAGTAAGTATACTGGGAAAAAAAGAGAGAAATGTTCCAGATGTCCAAAATTGTGAACCAGATAAGAAAGTTTCTTACTGAACATAATAAAAAAATAAATTTAAATTATTATGAAAATAAAAAGAAAGTTTCTTACTTTTCAAATTTGTATTCAAAACCTAAAAAATATGCTCTTTAAATTTCTTAACCAGATCACAGCTAAAAATTAGACTGATACAAATATAAAGAGAAACAGAAAGCTTTAACATCAGAAAGCCAGTAATTAAACATGAATTCCACAGAAAATAATCACAAACTGAGAGGAAGGAAAAATAATGACCAATAACTACTTGTCCCTATGGTACAAACTAGTGATCACCGTTTGTCACTACAGTAAATGCTCCAAGTAAGTAAATGATTTTTGAGATTTTGTTTTTTATAGTTTTGTCAGTTGTTTCTCCTCGCTGCCTGCTCTGCCTTTGCCCTTATAATTTATTACAGGCTAGGAGACCATATAAAACTTGTTAGCTCTGTACCTAAAATATGAATAAGTAAGTACTAAGGTGTTTCCCTCTAAATAAAATGACTTTGGATGCTAAGGCTGACACTTTTATTGTCAGCTTGGAGGCTTCTAAATGCTTTCTCCTCGATCATTTGACTATGCTCCAAATAACTGAAAATGATACACAAAATCTCCAAGTCACAGTTAAGTTGATGGGTGGAGTAGAGGAAAAAAGTTACTGAACAATAAATATACGGCATGTAGTTCAGTTACGTGAATAAGACAAGACCAAATGTGTCTATATAGAAACGTAAGTCTATGTATACCCACAGAACGAGGTTTAGGTAGGATATGGACCGAACTGTTGGCTTTCCTGTAGGAAGGGAGCAGGGCTGGGGCATGTAGGACTGAGAGGACTTCTACCTTTTTTACTTTTTACAATTAATTCTGTATTCATTATGAACACGAATCTTAAGTAATCAAAATTCTTTTTAACATTTTAAATAGCTGTTTAGTGGATGTATAAAGAAAATAAGGCATTAATCTTGGAATAAAAGTGGCTTCTCTCCTAATGACTAGATTTACTGACCTCATATGTTTCATTTGATTTATAATATAGTCACATGGCAGGTAGATAGCCCAGAAAAAGGTGAATTCCAACAGGAAGTCTGCTGGAAATGAGATTAAGTAATTAAAATAATACCCATTTAGAGAATCAAAGGTTGACTCTATTTCATAAGTTTCCAATGATAATGAGTTAAAGATCATATGTATGCAAGGTATTATGACAAGGATTCTCCACACTAAATCTGAATGAAAGCCTCTTTTATGTTACTGCTAAGACCTAACCTTCCTATAGTAAGAAACTGAGACCATGGAAAAATTCTACAAATATGCTAAACAGATGCTAAAAGTTTACTAACATATTAATTTGCCCACACCTTATAAAACTGTATTATTTTAAATACAATTAACGTCAAATGATTTAGTCTGGCTTCATGATTAAAGCTTGTATCTATTATTCATGCAATAAGTATTTCTCAGTTCCCCAATGTTTCTCTGTTCCATACTATCTCCAAACCTCAAATTCAAGTCAAAAACATCAAAAAAAAAAAAACCATAGATGGAAAAAAAAAAAGACATGGAATATATACATACACTACATTTAATTTTTTAAAGGTGCTTATTAGACTTACTTTCTTTAAATATCTCAAGTTTTGCATCACAAAATAGCATTCTTAGATATTCAAAGTTTGTGCCCTGATTTTATTTACACTAATGAGACTCAGTGCTATTCAGCAGACTTTGGACTTCTCAGACTTTTCCAGTAACACTACAGGTTTCTGCCATGTAATAATTTTTGTAACACAGCTGAGGCAATAACAGAGAAATGTCTTAGTTTCAAGGCTGGTATACAGGAATGAGAAAACATCCTAATGAGAGAACTAGCTCATCCTCACCCACCTCTGTTGCAATCTACTACCTAGAGCTGCAGTGAATTCTCCATATTGGAGATGCACAAAGATTTATCCTTTTGGAATGCCAAAACACTACTGTAGTTGTTAATAATTCTAAAAGATCATTCTATGTCATAGGACCATATTCATTTATGAAGGATTACTATAAAATAAGCTAAGAGGCACCCTCAGCACTGAGATCCCCCGACAGTCGCAAGTTGATGGAAGACAGCCGTTCCCATACCTGCCCTTCAGGTTCTCAAGTTCCCTGTGATGCAACATGCTCCGCATGTGTTCGTCCATCTCCTTCAAAATTAAAGAAAGCAGATTAAACTAAGGGAGATTGCTTTGGGAAAAGAAATTCCTCTGTTTTTATTCAATCAACAGTTGGGGTTCAAGTTCTTTGTGTCATTAAGTGTTTGTCCTGGTTACCCTTCTCAATTCAAGATTGAAATCAGTTCCTCATAGTTCTTTAGCTATGTTTTTGACATTATTTCATTCTTAAATAAAGGACTTTTTAAGAAAAACCTATTTAAATGGCTTTCCAAAAATATTAGAACGTATATTGTCTTTAGGGGGCAAAAGATTTAAGAATAAACTATGTGGGTTAAATTCTATCTCAAAGAATTTACTCGGTTTTTTTGGTTTTTTTTTTAAATCTGAAATCACTTAACTTCTCAACTATTAGGTTACTTTTCTCCATACTTTCCCCACTCAACTGAGAGTTTCTCAAAAATAAGCTAAAATTCTTACTCAAGTCTTGGCCAGGGCTTGGCATATAGTTGTCCACATTTGCTGAATGATAGATATATTAATTCTAGGTAGAAGTTATGGATATAACAGAAGTTCCCTGTGGTTGATCAGAAGTTTTTTAAAACTGTTTCGAACACAGCTCAATCATGCCTTCATCGTCACTGCCCACTCTCGCCCAATTGATTTGTTTGGTTCTTTTTTTTTTTTTTTTAATTTTTTTTATTGTTATGTTAATCCCCATACATTACATCATTAGTTTTAGACATAGTGTTCCATGATTCATTGTTTGTGCATAACACCCAGTGCTCCATGCAGAACGTGCCCTCCTCAATACCCATCACCAGGCTAACACATCCTCCCACCCCCCTCCCCTCTAGAACCCTCAGTTTGTTTTTCAGAGTCCATCGTCTCTCATGGTTCTTCTCCCCCTCCGATTTCCCCCCCTTCATTCTTCCCCTCCTGCTACATTCTTCTTCTTCTTCTTTTCTTTCTTAACATATATTGTATTATTTGTTTCAGAGGTACAGATCTGAGATTCAACAGTCTTGCACAATTCACAGCGCTTACCAGAACACATACCCTCCCCAGTGTCCATCACCCAGTCACCCCATCCCTGATTTGTTTGGTTCTAATGAAATGTTTGAAAATCTACTAGGGCCTCCTGTACCTCCATCCCATCCTTAGTGGGAGGAAAATGAAATCTGTGGGAAGAGTTTCCACTTAAAAACATGCGCACATACACGCACATCTCAAAAAGCTGTAAATGTCTACCCCTTTGTCACGCAGGCATATATATAGGTAGCACGCCATAATTAGAGAATGGCTGTTCACGTATAAAATAAAATAAAGGGCCACTGGGGCGCCTGGGTGGCTCAGCCAGTTAAGCGTCTGCCTTCGGCTAAGGTCGTGATCTCAGGGTCCTGGGATCGAGCCCCACGTCGGGCTCCCTGCTCTGCGGGGAGCCTGCTTCTCCCTCTCCCTCTGCCTGTCGCTCCCCCTGCTTGTGCTCTCTCTCTCTCTCTCTCCTGTCAAAAAAAAAAAAAAAAAGCTTAAAAAAATAAAATAAAGGGCTACTATAATTGTTGAGTATTACTATTAACTGTGCCCTGTGTTAAGTGCCTCAAACATTTCCTCATATGAACTACAAAACACTGCTGAGGGAATATTACTAATTTCATAAGGATACAAGGATACACAGAAGCTAACTCATTTATTCACCAAGTATTTATCATTGCTTGTTCAGTGCCAAACACAGAGCTAGGCATTGAAGGGATAAGTGTGAAAATATTCAGTCTTGCCCTCTCAGAGTCATAATAATCAAGTGGTCAAACTAGGACTCAGACCCTGACGTATCTGACACCAAAGCCAAGGTTTTATGTACCATGTCATACTGTAACCATCCAGTGCATTGAGATTTTTCATTATATACAATTCATTTGTCAAAAAGAATACAACAACCCAATAACCTATTCTTACTTTATCTACTACAGTGTGACAAACAGCTTTGTGATTCCAAACACTTCCTTTAAATGACAATTTTACTGAAGATGACCATCACTTCCTTCCTGTCTCTATAAATGCTTCACTTGGAGGGGACAGCTTTACATGTGACCTCCCCCCCCCCCAACCCGCCCCACCTACAATTGACTGGCCACTAACTAGAATGAACACTTACAGAGCTGAAAGCTGAATCAGATTAGTGACATAATCAAGAATGAAAAAATCCATGAATAATATAAACACCTGCTCAAATCCCTATGTATCCTTTTGTTCTATCTTTCCTTATATTAGATTTACATGTGCCAAATCCCCTTTCTTTGAGCTAAATTTAAGTTGGTTCTTTTTCTTGCAATGAAACCATTCCTGATCAAAACAGCATTCACTGAAATAGGTTATTCTCAGATAGAAAAACCAATTCTGTATCCTATTTCAGTTATAAAAATGTTATCATTCAAAATTTGTTTTAGGGTGACTTCTGACTAGATGTCTAAAACCCTTCACAAATCTTTTCCTAAATTTACATGCAAAATTCTCTCCCACCCTGCTCCAAGGAATAAATGCAAATAGCGTGACAACCTGAGCTTTCAAAATAACTAGGAAAGATCCATGGGTAGTAGGATTAAATAGCCCCAAATGCTCAGTTACCAAGCTTCTTTTTAGTTCTTATAATATTAATCAGTATTATGTTTTTTAAAGAAGGGGGAAAAAGGAAATTTTTTTTTTTTTAAAGATTTGGCAGTTGAACAAATTTATAAAACAGTGAGTAATACAACAGAATTTTTTTTTTTAGTGTTTTTAACTCCAGGGTTTCTCAGTCTTTTAATAAATTAATGAACATCCAACAGGGAGCCTGCTTCTCCCTCTCCCCCGCCCCCCGCCCCGGTTCGTGCTCCCTCTCTCTCTCAAATAAATGAAAAATCTTTTAAAAAATAAAATTAAAATAAAAAAATAAATTAGTGAACATCAGAATGCTCAGGGATGTAGTACACAGCTTTTTCCCACACTTACAGAGTCTTTTTCTTCTCCACAGTATATTTGGAGAAATCAGGGTTACACTAGCTTGGGAGACTAGAGGAAAGCACTGCTTCAACGTAAGTTGTTGATAATCGATTTAAAACTCAGTATCAGGGGCGCCTGGGTGGCTCAGTCGTTAAGCATCTGCCTTCGGCTCAGGTCATGATCCCAGGGTCCTGGGATGGAGCCCCGAGTCAGGCTCCCCGCTCGGCAGGGAGCCTGCTTCTCCCTCTTCCTCTGCCCCTCCCCCTGCTTGTGCTCTCTCTCTTTCTGTGTCAAATAAATAAATAAAAATCTTTTTAAAAAAGTAAAAAAAAAAATACATTTATAAATAAATAAATAAAACTCAGTATCAGAGTTATCTCTTTCAATTAACCCATTCCACTAATTCCTTAGACCACATTAACCTTAACACTCAAATCATGTCATTCCCTTGCTTAAAAACCTGTAACTGGCATTTCCTAAGGCAGGAGTGGGTAATCCCAGCTCTTGATTTTTCATTATGATCCACGGAAAAATATGAGGAGATGAAAACATGTTTAAACCAGAGTAGAGGGGCACCTTGGTGGCTCAGTCAGTTAAGCATCTGCCATTGGCTCAGCTCATGATCCTGGGGTCCTGGGCTCGAGCCCACCATAAGGCTCCTTGCTCAGCAGGGAGTCTGCTTCTCCCTCTCCCTCTGCCCCTGCTCAGGTGCTCTCTCTCTTGCTCACACTCTCTCTCCCAAATAAATAAAATCGTTAAAAATTTTTTAAAAAGAAAAAAACAAGGATCCTAGGTGATTCTTATTAAATAAACAAACAAACAAACCAGAGTAGAAGAAATGCCAAAAGACTTAAAACGGCAAAATTATGAGCTATCACAAGGCAGGGCTGCTACTCCATGAGAAGTCTGACACCACACCTCTGAGTGTCTGCCTATCCCTCTCACACCTTCTCAATTTCCCATCTCCCCCCAATCTGAAAGGAGCCATAAGGAATTTTTATTTATTATAAATTTGCATAAACCCTGGTCAAAAATTTTTAAAACTAGAAGAGCTCTTTTACTTTTGTAAAAGGCAGCAGCTATATTATTAAACATGAATTTAAAATCTCAACTGATTTTTCCATCACTAACAGAAATCCTAAATAGGGGAAAAAAAAAAAAATTCACCCCAGCCTACTGGATGGATTATAATTGAACCCCTCAGTCTGGCATTCAACACATTTTATAACTGTTTGCATTTAAATTACAAATTATATTGCAGTCCCACTATCCCCATTACAAAACTGTCTTAATCAGGTAAGCCTTCTCATGGACTCCTAGAACTCTTAGACTCCATTCTTTTTTTTTTTTAAAGATTTTATTTATTTATTTGACAGAGAGAGACACAGTGAGAGAGGAAGACAAGCAGGGGGAGTGGAAGAGGGAGAAGCAGGCTTCCCGCCGAGCAGGGAGCCCGATGCGGGGCTCGATCCCAGGATGCTGGGATCCATCCCAGGATGCTGGGATCATGACCTGAGCCAAAGGCAGGCGCTTAACGACTGAGCCACCCAGGCGCCCCCTTAGACTCCATTCTACCTCTGTATCTCTGTACATGTTGTTATCCCACCTAAAATCTCTCTCTTCTATTTCTCTGAAACCATCTTACTCCCAAACATCTTTCCAGGTTCACTCAAACCTCCCTGGCTAACCTAGCTCATGATAAGATAATCTTCCCAGTTCTCCGAATTTTCATTGACAATCCAGAGCATCTTAAAAGCTTAGAAAAAAATTTCTCAGTAGTTAAGATAGCAGCACTACTTTGAAAGCAAAGGATACATGCAAGAAAAAGCAAAAAAGTGAGTCAAATTGCAGCCAATTTCCCTAAGACACAGGTAAAATTCTTTTAGTTCTTAAAAATGTTTTTCTCTGAGCAACATCCCCCCCTTGTGGACATCTAGGGTACTGTTAATGCCGTTTCTGCTCTGCAGCACTTTTCACAAGGCAGAAACAGAACGCAGGTACGGACAACTAATGCTGTATCCTTAGCTCATCAGAAAGTAGTATAACCTCAAATAAACTGAATTTTAAGGTCTTTTCTCTGTAACTGGTTACTGACTAAATTAGTAACTATTTACTGTCGACTTCTGAGTATCCTCAAATTTGGGGTAGATTTAATAATATAGTTACACTGGCTTTATGAGGCACTAAAGAGAAAGAAACCAGTGGAATGAGACTATGATATAGGAAAGAAGCATAAATAAGACACTGTAAAAGCTTTTACCCATCTACAAATTCCAAAAAGAGCAGTCATAAAGCCTCAGATTCTCCCTCTTCTATGTATTACCTTTTTTGAGCTGTACACAATGTGGCACAATATGCATTTTCGTTCTCGTACCATAGTGACCAGATCTGAAGCACTCAACTTCACACCTGCAATGAGGAAGTAACATTTAGTAACCTTTCTCCCCCGGATGTCTTCTTAGATCCACCTTAACATAGCTAAAAATCCAAGTCTTGCAACACCCTTGCCTCCACCCTGCTCTTCCCAGCCTTCCCATCTTGGTAAATGAAAATTCAAGCTTTCCAGGTACCTAGGGCAAAAACTGTGGAAGTCAACCTTGATCCCTCTTTCTCATCCCATAGCTTCCCTCATCAGCAAATCTTGTCAGTCCCCCCCTTGAAATACATCCCAAATCCAACCCCTCCTCACTACTGAGCTCAACTGCCATCTCACAAGCCACCAGCCTACTGACTTGCCTCCCTAGTTCCACTCTTGTCCTCTTATAGTCTATTCTCAAAACAGTAGCCAAAGATTCTCACAAGATTCTTTTAAAATTTAAGGCAGATCATTTAACTCCTCTGCGCAAAATGTTCCAAGAGATTCCCAACTCACACAACATCCAGTCCTTTGCCATGGGCTACAAAATCTGTTTCCTCTCCCGCTCTCGGACTCCATGCCCCACCTCACTGCCTCTGTCACTTCATTCCAGTCACACTGCCCTCCTTGCTAGTCCTTGATCACCCCAGGGCTTCTCCCACCTTTGAATTTCTACATTTCCTATTCTCTCTGCCTGTAATTTGCTTAAGATGTCTTTATGTTCTCATGGCTCACTCATTTCCATCAGTATCTGAAATGTTGCTTCACCAGGGATGAGGGAGGCCTTTCCTGACCTATACAATGATGTATTTTTTGCTCCCCGTTCCTTCTATCCTATTAACCTGCTTAATTTATTTTTTTGGCTGCAAAAAGCTTTATTGTTTCCATTTGGTCTATGGCTCAGGAGAGGGCTCCAGGGTGGTTAAAAAGCTGCCTAGTGGCTGTAGGGGGAGGCTCAGGCAGAAGCCCTGACACCAGGAAGATGCCAAAGGGCCCCTCAGAGGCCACTGGGCTCTAGAGGCTTAGTCATGCTTGAGGGTGAGCCTCTGGAACAGATACTTGCCCAGCCCAGCCTAGGGGCCAGCCAACCTGCCGAGATTAGTCAGGTGGTTGCCCATCTTCTAGGTGAGTTTCACCTGCTCATCTAGGAAATGGCTCTCCAAGAAGTCACAGAGATTAGGGTCTGCATGGGCAAAACCCAAGGCATGCACATATAAAAGGGGCCTCGTCCAGGTTCTTCTCCAGGATCACAACATCTCCCATAGTGTCCAAGCTTTCATCCCCCTCATCTAGGGATAGCTTCTACACGTCCTGTCAGAGGGCACAGCTGCCCACATTTTGCATCTTCAGGAGATACTGGGCACCCTCGCACTTCTCCTCAGTTAACTGTAGAAGTGCCAGAGCCACAACGTCATGGCCGAAATACAAGCCCAGAGAGAAGGAGGTGTAGGAAGGCTGCAGAAATGTGTCTTGGTTTTGTTTTGTTTTTTTTAAAGTAGGTTCCATGCCCAACGTGGGGCTTGAACTCATGACCCTGAGATCAAGAATCGCATGCTCCACTAGACTGAGCTAGCCAGGCCCCCCATGTCCAGAAATGTTTTTAATACTTCCTCAAGTTATTAACCATCAAAGCAAAACAGGATCAAAAAAACTTAAAAGCAACAAAGTCAATGAAAAAGTGTGACTTCCTGGCATAAGCAACAGCTACTGTGGTGTTTTCACATATTCAGTCAACTGAGAACTGAGCACTAAAATACAAACTGTGTTTCTATTTAGTAAAGCCAAAGGCATCAACTCCTAATAAATAGTCATATAATAATAATATTCTCTATCAACCTTTTAACCAAAGACTCCCTCTTTTTGTTTTCCTTTCACAAGCTCCGTGTTTCTAACCTGCATGAATTAAGTAAATTCATTTTCATTTCTGTAAAAAAAATCAAAAAGTATAACTGCTAGCAAAGCATTTAATCAAAAAGGAAGACCTAGTATTTAAGCACTAAGTTGATAGGATTCCAGCCAAAGACAAAGGCATTTTAATTTCTACATCCTTAATCTGGGTTAATATATGATTTCCATTAAGCTTTCTGAAATACATTAGCTCACAGCTTTCTAGATGGCAACCACTGTTCTCCTTAAAGGTCTTACTTAACAAGGGGGCGCCTGGGTGACTCAGTAGGTTAAGCATCCGACTGTTGATTTCAGCTTAGATCATGATCTCAGGGTCTTCAGATGGAGCCCCGTGTTGGGCTCCAGGCTGAGGGTGGAGCTTGCTTGGGATTCTCTCTCTCCGTCTCCCCCGCTCCTGCCCCGCTCGCTCGCTCATGTGCTCTCTCCCTCTCCCATTCACTCTCTTAAAAAAATAATAAAATAAAGGTCTTAACAATTATTAGAAGTCAAGGAAATAGAAACCATCCAACTTTGCAATCTAGAAGTGTTTGAGAGGTTACATTATACAAATCAAGTAAGTGTAAATAAACAATTCAACTACTGCTGTTCTTACTTTAACCACCTTGCATTTTCCTCCCATTATCACTTAAAAATACCCACTATGAAATCTTTCAATTTTCTCCAAACAACTATGAGAAATATCTGATATTTTTTAGTCATAATAACCTTAAAAATACTATAATAAATACCTTTTCTCAACATGCTATTTACTGTTCTGTCAATACAATTACCATGTCTGTGGGCAAAAACCCTATTATTAATTATTTTCCTTCAAATTCTTGTATTTAGTCGAGTCCTAATAGATCTCTATTTTTCATTTTTGCTGTCTATTCTTCAATGTGATAAGCCTTCAAGACCTTACATCTATTCTTCCTTCACCCAACTGCTCCACTCATTAAAGATTCCTGCCTTGACTCCCGTCCCCAATAAAGAAGTTCTACACTCAAGCAGTACCTCAGAATCATCCACATAGCTGATTAGTAAAAAGAATTACAGTTGTGAAGACAGAGTAGAATTATTGCACTGTAATCTCCAGAGACTCCATTTTGTACTTTACTATGCTCTCACCATCCCTATGCAAGGGTCGTCATTCAAAAGTGACTTAAATAGGTCAGAAAAACACATTTCCAAGTAACCACTATCTCATAATACTGTATCCCATCTCAAATATCAATGTTATAATATTTCTCCAAATATTTATTATGTAACTCAAGGCTGGAAAACACACTGTTTAGTGTCATAGAACTTTATTTGAAACATTGTCACATTATCTCATCTTACTATTCAAACACCCAGCAATGTAAGTGCAGGCTATCTGATGGTAGGTTATGTCTATCTCCCTGACCTTACCATAAGGAAGGGATCTGTCTTTTTATAAATCTCCTAAGATTCATTACAGTAAACCCAGTAATACTTAAGATATTTGAACTCAGACTTAATTAAAGTCAACTCAGACTCTACAGGACAATGATAAACTGTGAAGAAAAAAAGCTGGCTGGCTCAGTCAGAGGAGCATGCGACTCTTGATCTTGGGGTCATCGATTCGAGCCTCACGCTGGGTGTAGAGATTACTTAAATAAATAAAAACTTTATTTTTTTATTTTTTTATTTTTTAAAGATTTTATTTATTTGACAGAGAGAGACACAGTGAGAGAGGAACACAAGCAGGGGGAGTGGGAGAGGGAGAAGCAGGCTTCCCGCGGAGCAGGGAGCCCGATGCGGGGCTCGATCCCAGGACCCTGGGATCATGACCTGAGCCGAAGGCAGACGCCTAACGACTGAGCCACCCAGGCGCCCCAAATAAATAAAAACTTTAAAGAAAAAAAGTTTAATTATTGGGTTGAGGTTGGGGGAGTGGTACTCAGATTAGAATCCCTTCTCTGAATCTCACAGGTTAACTTTCTGTGCCTCCACCTCAACCCTGACCAAAAAAAACTTTCTGTGCTTCCACCTCAACCCTGACCAAAAAACTAATAGATTTCTGATGAGCAAGACAGGGCAAGAGAGAGACCGTACTCAGTGACAGAACAAATCTTTGCCACTACCCCTAGGTTGCCCAGAAGGTTATGGAGCAAAGATATGACTGGCACTTCTGGGAGGTCCTCACTTTGCTCAGTGGGCCTCCCGAGAAAGTTTCAAGTCTCCTAGCTAAGGAAGGAATAAGCTGGTAACAGAGGTCAGAAAGTATTTTTGGTCACATCAACCTATAACCACAACTTTCAAAGGCTTATTCTGGGTAGCTGTTGTATTTGCTAGTTCTAAGTTCTAGCTGGCTCCTGTTTCCCACGGCAAGTGACTGGTGGTTTCTGCATCCAATATCGTTGACTGAGGATAAGCTTATCAGGATTTTACTCACTAGCATTCCTACTTTTTATATTATCAGCCCTAACACACTTACCAAGAGTTCATGTACCAACCACTCTTTTTAAATAAGCACAGGGCTAACAAGGCTGTGACCAGAAAAAGGCATTCAAAGTTGTGCCCCCCAAAATGAAGCTGTTCACACTGTCCATTACCAGGCAAGGAAATGGACAGGGTGGCCCACTGATCCCTTAATTCAGAATCAGAACTACCACCAGGTTCCAATTTTTTACTCAATTCTGGAACTTGGCAAGCATTACATCTTACAGGGAAGTGACTGAGAAAGAAACTCGGATAACACCAACCCTAACAAGACAATAACATATTAGCAAATGTCATCATCATATAACAGACTAAATTTTAAGCCCAAAGATAGCTTGTACAAACACTTTTTTAAAAGTATAACTTGGTAGCTTGTTGCATGTATTTAACAATTTTAAAAATTTTTATTCCTGTACTCAATATATCTTATAAAGATATTAAAATTTAAAATTCTGTGACACGAAATTTAAAATTCTGTGACATGGAGATACGTTCATTATGCCTTTCTGCCCACTCAGTCTCCCCTCCCACCACTGTCATGTCTAAGTCAGAGTCTCCTAAAAAGCCTGAACAGCTGCAGAAGCTCTTCATCAGAGGTTTGAGATTTGAAACAACCAATGAGAGTCTGAGAAGCCATTTTGAGCAATGGGGAATGCTTACGGACTGTGTGGTAATGACAGATCCAAACACCAAGTGCTCCAGAAGCTTTGGCTTTGTCACAATGCCACTGTGAAGATGGATGCAGCCATGAATACAAGGCCACACAACGTGGATGGAAGAGTTGTGGAACCAAAGAAGGCTGTCCCAAGAGAAAATTCTCAAAGACGTGGTACCCACTTAACTGTGAGAAAGATTTTTGTTGGTGGCGTTAAAGACGACACTGAAGAACATCATCTAAGGGATTATTTTGAACAGTATCAGAAAACTGAAGTGACTGAAATCATGACTGACCGAGGCAGTGGCAAAAAGAGAGCCTTTGCTTTTGTATAACATTTGATGACCACGACTCTGTAGATAAGACAGTCATTCATAAAACCCAGGCTGTGAATGGCCATGACTGTGAACTAAGGAGAGCCCTATCTCAGCAAGCGAACTGTTCTGGAAACTATGAAGGTGGTTTTGGTGGGAATGACAACTTTGATCATGGAGGACACTTCAGTGGTCGAGGTGGCTTTGGTGGCAGTCAAGGTGGTGGTGGATATGGTGGCAGTGGGGATGGCCATAACAAATTTGGTAATGAAAGAAGCAACTTTGGAGGTGGCGGAAGTTATGATGATGCTGGCAATTACAACAATCAATCCTCAGATTTTGGATTTGGAGGAAATTTTGGAGGCAGAAGCTCTGGCCCCCATGGTGGTGGAGGCCAGTACTTTGCCAAATCAGGAAACCAAGGTGGCTGTGGTGGTTCCAGCAGCAGCAGGAGCTACGGCAGTGGCAGGAGGTTCTAATCACTGCCAGGAAACGAAGCTTAGCAGGAGAGCAGAGCCAGAGAAGCGAGAGGGAAGCTACAGGTTACAACAGATTTGTGAACTCAGCCAAGCACAGCGGCGGCAGGGCCCACCTGCTGCAAAGAAGACATGTTTTAGACAATGCTCATGTGTATGGGCAAAAAACTGAGGACTAATTGTATAACAGGTTATTTTAGTTTCTGTTCTGTGGAAAGTGTAAAGCATTCCAACAAAGGGTTTTAATGTAGATTTTTTTTTTTGCATGCATGTGGTTGATTGCTAAGTAATGGTCTGATCATGATGCTGAATAAATATGTCTTTAAAAAAATTCGGGGGGGGGGCACCTGGATGGCTCAGTCGTTGGGCGTCTGCCTTCAGCTCAGGTCATGATCCCAGGGTCCTGGGATCCAGCCCCGCATCGGGCTACCTGCTCAGCGGGAAGCCTGCTTCTCCCTCTCCCACTACTCCTGCTTGGGTTCCCTCTCTCGCTGTCTCTGTCAAATAAATAAATAAATCTTTAAAAAATAAAATAAATAAAATTCTGGGGACACCTGGGTGGCTCAGTCAGTTGGGTGTCTGGCTCTTGGTTTCAGCTTGGGTCATGATCTTAGGGTTGTGGGATCGAGCCCCATGTAGGGCTCCGTGTTCAGCAGGGAGTCTGCTTGGGATTGTCTCCCTCTCCCTCTGCCCCTCTTCCCCCAGGCTTACTCACACGCTCTCTAAAATAAATAAATAAATCTTTAAAAAAATAAAAATCACTGAATTACAATCACTGCAAGCTAATGAGTGAGTCTAGCTAACCGCCCAACATCTCCCCCAAAAGCTTTGCTGTTCTCCATGCATCTTGTTGCTAACAATACATTCAATAATCTTCAACCACTTTATATAAGTAGGACTACAATAGCAATCGTCTTCATTATTTCTTCCTTTTATATAATCTTTTAAGTTCATTGACTACAGTCCTGGTGTAATACAATAAAGCATTTACTCTAGCAGTTGATGTTAATATTAATAGCTTTCTAAATGCCTCTGTCCTATACTTAAAAAAGTACACTTTAAAAAAAAAAGTATACTTAAGTCTCTGAGGGCAACCCCTTTGGGTCCCCTCCTTGGGAGCTTTGTACTATCACTCTGCTGTGGCTCAATAAATCTTGCTTTGTTGCCCACCAAAAAAAGAAAAAAATAAGTCTCTGAAAAAGTCACCATATATTTTATCAGATTTTAGGGAGGAATTTATGTGCCACTAAAGTAGTGGAATTGCAAATTTTAGAATTTGCAAAAATGCTCAATATCGCTCTGTAAATGTCAAAAGTCTAATGCTCACTAAAAGCTCACGTTGGGGCGCCGGGCTGGCTCAGCTGGTTGTGTCTGACCCTTGGCTTCAGCTCAGGTCCTGACCTCATGGGTTGTGGGATCGAGCCATCAGGCGCATGCTCTCTCTCTCAAATAAATTTTTTTTAATTTTATTTTTTTTATTTGACAGAGAGAGAGAGCATAAGCAGGGGGAGCAGCAGAGGCAGAGGGAGAAGCAGACTCCCCACCGAGCAGGGAGCCCGATGTAGGGCTCGATCCCGGGACCCCAAGATCATTACCTGAGCTGAAGGCAGACGCTTAACCGACTGAGCCACACAGACGCCCCTCAAATAAATCAATCTTTAAAAAAAATTAGAAATCAAAAAATTAAAGCTCTGATGCATACTGTGCATGTGGCAGTGATATATCCAAACTTCTCAGCAAGTAGGTAGTAAAAAAAAATTACGCTTAGACAAAATTTGGTACTATTCAAAAGTTCAGCATTCCAACAGCTTGGAAATTTTCCCAGGGCTCAAATCTACCTTAAAATTGCCAGCCTAAAATGAACAGTCATATATCCTCCTAAATGGTCTCAGCATCCTCTCTCAAACTATTCTCAGGTAATCCTCTACTTTCCTTTTTTTTTTTTTTTTTAAAATATTTATTTATTTATTTATTTTTAAAGATTTTATTTATTTATTTGACAGAGAGAGAGACAGCGAGAGAGGGAACACAAGCAGGGGGAGTGGGAGAGGGAGAAGCAGACCCCCCGCTGAGCAGGGAGCCCGATGCAGGGCTCGATCCCAGGACCCTGAGATCATGACCTGAGCCGAAGGCAGTCGCTTAACCAACTGAGCCACCCAGGCGCCCCAATCCTCTACTTTCCTAATCCTTACACAGCAGCAGGAGAAATCTCTTTAAAATACAAATCTGTTCATAATATTCCCTTTTCTCCCTATATTGTATTTTAGAAAACTTCAAGCACAAAAATGCTGGAAGAATCCCAGTGAATATCCTACACCCAGTTTCCCATATATCCCTGTATCTACCACCTAGATTCTACCATTAACAATTTACCATATTTGTTTTATCAGATAGATACCTTCCCATCTATCCTTAATCACTTCACCATAATGTATTATGGCTTGTTAATAGTTTGCCCAGAATTATTTAGGGTCTATGTTCATAAGGCACACTTTTGTAATTTTCTTTTAAATCTGTAACGTCTTTATCAGGTTTTAGTTACTGGGGTTATGCTGGCCTAGTGAAATGAGTTTGGAAGTGATTCCCCTTTGTCTATTTTCTGTAATTTTATGTAAGATTGATGTTATTTCTTCTTTAAATACTTGATAGAATTCATCAATGAAACCATTATGGCCCTGAGTTTTCATTATGGGAAGTTTTTTTCAATCATTATTCCATTTCTTTAATATAAGCATCTTCAGATCTTATCTCAACTTGTGACAGCTTTAGTATATAGATATTTTCAAGAAACTGTCCAGTTATGTTGTGAAATTTTTTGGCATAAGGTTGCCTATAATATCCTCTTATTGTTCTACAGGATCTGTAGTGGTAAATCCCTTTCATTCCTGATACTAGTAATTTGTGTTGTTTTTATCAGTGTATTTATGGATTTAACAACATTATTGATCTTTTCAAAGAACCAACTTCTGACTTTGTAATTTTGTGTATTGTCTGTCTTTTCCTATTTCACTGATTGCTTCTGTTGTCTTATTTCTTTCCTTCTATATACTTTAGAAGTATCTTGCTCTCTACTAGCTTCATAAGGTAGAACTTTAGGCCATTGTCTTTAGACCTTTCTTTTCTAAAATAGGTGCCTAAAGTTATAAACTTCCCTCTACACACTCCATTAACTGCATCCTACAAATTTTTAAAGCACTTTTTTTGTTAAAGATTTTATTTATTCATTTGAGAGAGAGAAAGAGAGACAGAGAGCACACAAGCAGGGGTAGAGGCAGAAGCAGACTCCCTGCTGAGCAGGGAGCCCAATGCGGGGCTCGATCCCAGGACCTGGAGATCACCACCCGAGAAGAAGGCAGATGCTTAACCATCTGAGCCACCCAGGTGCCCCTTAAAGCACTTTTTAATAAACTATTTATTCTAGAATAGTTTTAGACTTAGAGAGAAATTGCAGAAATAGTAAAGTACCATATACCCCACTCCCAGTTTCCCATATTATTTACAACTTGCATCAGTATGAGAGTTTGTCATAATTAAAAAACTGATATTGATACATTATTCATTTAAATCCATTATTTTATTTCCTCACTTTTTACCTAGTATCCTTTTTCTCTTCCAGGATCTCAACCAGGATACCACATTACATTTGGTTGTGATGTCTCCGCAGGCTCCTCTTGGCTACGACCATTATCCCACAAATTTTGATGCTCTATTTTCATCATCCAGTTCAAATTACTTTCTCTCTTGTGATGTCTTCATTCACACAAAGGTTTAGAATATGTGTGGGTTATTTTTTTTTTTTAAGATTTTATTTATTTGACAGAGACACAGAGAAAGGGAACACAAGCAGGGTGAGTGGGAGAGGGAGAAGCAGGCTTCCCGCTGAGCAGGGAGCCCTATGCGGGGCTTGATCCCAGGACGCTGGGATCATGACCTGAGCCGAAGGCAGACACTTAACGACTGAGCCACCCAGGCGCCCCTGTGTGGGTTATTTTAGACATCTTGATTTCTACTTTAATCCCATCATGGTCAGAGAACATATTCTGTATTATTTCAATCCTTTCAAATTTATTGAGACTTGATTCAAAGCTCAGCATCTGGTCTGTAAGTACACTTGGGGAAAGAAGTATATTCTGTAGTAGTTGGGTGGAGCTCTATACTGACTTTTTGTTAGTTTAGTTGTCTATCAGTTGTTGAGAAGAGTGTTAAAATCGCCATGATTGTTGTCTATTTCTTTTTTAAATTTTATCCATTTTTGTTTGATGTAATTTGAACCTCTGTATTAGGCACATACATGTTTATGATTATGTCATGAATTGACCTCTTTATCATTATGAAATGACCCCCTTAACTCTAGCAACACACTATCTTGAACTCTACTTTATCTGATATGAATATAGCCACTCCAGCCTTCTTATGCTTACTCATTAAAAGGTGTATTTTTTTCCATGCATTTACTTTTAGCCAATCTGTCTGTATGCATTGAATCAGAGTATCTATTCCATTAAACTAAATGAAATTATTGATATGGTTGGATTAGGTCTACCATTATTTCTGTTCGGCTGTACCTCTAACCTCTTTTGGATTATTCACTTTAATTTTTCTACTAGCTTTTAAGCAACACTTCTTCACATTTTTTCCGTAGTGAGTACTCTAAGAGTTACAAAATACATCCTTCTCATTTTACACTTTACTCAATGTTAATAATTTGCCATTTCACATAATATATACAAACCTTGTTCCCATATAGGTCCATATACCCCCACCTCCCATTCCATGCTTTATCGTATAGGTTTCGTATCTACATTATGTGATCGCCACAAGATGCTTTTTAAAAATTATTTCAACAGTTATATGTTGTTTTAAGAAAAAAGTGAGAGATTTATAACTATCCATATATTTACCATTTCTGATGTTCTTCATTTCCTTATGAAGATTCAAGTTTCCACCAGGTATCATTTCCCTTCAGACTGAAGAACTTTAGCATTTCTTATAGTGCAAACCTGCTAGTTATGAATTCTCTTGGTTTTCTTTTATCTGACAATATTTTTATTTCACTTTCATTCTTGAAGGCTATACTACTGAATCTGGAATTCTGGATTGTCAAATTTTTCTTTCAGCATTTTAATCATTTTCTATTCTCTCTAGCCTTTATGATTACCCTTCTGTATGCAACATGGCTTCTGCTGTTTTCTGGATTTTTCCTTTGATTTTTGGCTTTCAACAGTTTGATTATGAAGTACTCAGTTAGGGTTTTCTTCATTTTTAAACCTGTGGTTTGCATGATTTTGTCTTTATCCTTACTGGGATTTGCTGAGCTTATTGAATCTGTCAATTTATGCCTTTCACTAAATTTGGGAGTTTTTTTTTTTTTTAAGATTTTATTTATTTATTTGAGAGAGAGAATGAGAGACAGAGAGCATGAGAGGGAAGCGGGTCAGAGGGAGAAGCAGACCCCCCGCTGAGCAGGGAGCCCGATGCGGAACTCGATCCCGGGACTCCAGGATCATGACCTGAGCCGAAGGCCGTCGCCTAACCAACTGAGCCACCCAGGCGCCCCTAAATTTGGGAGATTTTCAGCCATTATATTTGCAAATATTTTTTCTTTCCCATTCTTTCACCTCTACCTCTTCTTCTGGGACTTTAATTACATATGTTGGATTTTTTGATATTGCCCCCAGGTCCTTGAGGATATGCTGCTCCTTTCCCTGAATAATTTCTACTGATCTTTAATTTCATGGATTCTTTCCTCAGTCATCTCTATTCTGCTTTTAGCCCATCCACTTTATTTCCAGTATCATATTTTTCAACTTTGGAATATCCATTTGGTTACTTAATACTCATTCTTTGTGAACATATTTTCCTATACATCGCTTTCCTTTTATAACAGTTACAAAAGTTTCAAATCCTTTCCTGCTAATTCCAACATTTATGTATTTTAAAGTTAGTCTCTGTAGATTGTCTTTTAACTTGAGGTTACATTTCTCTGATCCTTTGTATGTAAGTAATTTTAGAATATATGCTGCATGTTGTAAATGTTATGTTGTGGAGGCCCTGGATTCCTTTATATTCCTCTGAAGAGTGTTTTTATTTTTGTTTTAGTAGGTACTTAAATTGGTTGACTCAAACTGCAAACTCTGTGTCTTAGGTAGATGAAATCTCAATTTAGTCCTTTTATCCTTAGTTGATCTTCTTGGAGTCTGCTCTATACATGCATAGTTCAACAGTCTGCCAAGATTTGGGTAGAATTCATTCACAGAGTTTGATGCTTCTCTATGTTCCAGGATTCTCCTCTCACTTCCCAACAGCTGTGTCTGCCTTGAGCCTTAACTTTTGTTTCTTCAGGAACCAAAACACTGCAGTTTATTTCAGAATTTTAACCATCCTACCTGGTACAGATTGGGGCCGTGAAAATGGGAAATCATGCCCATGTCGTTCTGTTCCTCAAATGTTAATTCCCTTCCAGAATCTGCTTGCTTTGGGTAACTCCCCAGTGATATTACTTGTATTATGTACTATGTCTAAATAGCTGTTATTCACAGGAGGGTCTACCAGTAGGAGCTTACTAAGCCATGACCAGAACTGGATTCCCATGCTTGCACTTTTAAAAGCCCTCAGACTGACTAAATGGCTCCAGGCAATGTTCAAGCAGGTGGGGCTGTTCAAAAAAGACTTACCTCTCAATCCTGTGATGGAGTAGGAGGCCCTAGGTTTAGTGACAAAGTTGGCTAGGGTCTGCAGTGACTCTTAAATGGCAGTTGTCTTTCATGAAATGACTCAGCATTCTGGTCTACTTCAATTTCACTTTCACCTAAACATACACTTCTATGATTCCCTCAACCATACACTGAAAAAGCCAAGCCCATACACTCATGTTTAATGCCTCAGCCCCTGACTTTTAAAAGCCCTTCATTACGTCCAATTATTTAAGATAAAAACCAAAATATTTTAAAAAGCCCACTTGATATGACCCTTGCTAATAAGTACTAGGTTTGAGCTATTTTTCCCCTAGATCTCTGTACACCAGACAAAATGGTATTTCCAGTTCTTCCCATCTACCATGTTCCCTCCCTTTTTCATATGTTGGTCCCTCTCCCTGGAATGCTTTTATTCTTTTCCATCTTGTTAACTACTCATCCTTCAAATCTCAGTCCAAATGTCAGCTGCCTGGGGAAGTGCTCCCTGATCTCTCAGATTAGGCCATATTCCCTCATATACACTTCTTTCCTAAAATCCTGTACTTTCTTCATACCACTTGTCACAACTGTGACTATTTCTGAGACAGGGAGTAGAGCAGCAGTTCTCAACCATATCAGACCCAATACCCTTTTTTTTTCTAAAACATGATGGGAATTTTCATTCTTACATAAATGTGAGGGATTAATATAACACTCCCCAGTGTGCTCATCAACGAGCTTCCCCAACTGTCACCACACAATTTTTCTTTCAAGATATTTATACCTTTTCTTAATCATAAATATTTTGTAATATCGCCTATCCTTTTTTTTTAAAGATTTTATTTATTTATTTGACAGAGAGAGACACAGCGAGAGAAGGAACACAGCAGGGGAAGTGGGAGAGGGAGAAGCAGGCCTCCCACTGAGCAGGGAGCCCCATGTGGGGCTTGATCCCAGGACCCTGGGATCATGACCTGAGCCGAAGGCAGATGCTAAACGACTGAGCCACCCAGGTGCCCCTAATATCTCCTATCCTTAATGAAATGAAATTCAGGGCGGTAGGAGGAGAGGGAGTGGGAGAAGTAGATTTCCCCCTGAACAGGAAGCCCAATGTGGGACTCGATCCCAAGACCCTGGGATCACGTACGCACATGTTCTCTCTCAAATAAAAATCTTTAAAAAAAAAAAAAAGGAAACGACATTCAGAGCTACTGTAACTTACACAAGTAAAATTTAAAATATCAATATAATGTGCAATATAATGTACTGTAACTTACACAAGTAAAATCTAAAATATTAATATAACGTGCTAACTATAACAAAAAAGTAATTTCTCATAAAAAATATGCATTTCAACATGCAAATGCTTGGACATGACTAGATTAGATGATGTAAGACTATGAAGGTAACAAATACAAATACAGACTGATGTAGACATGTTATGTTGTTGATAAAAATACCAGGAATAGCACTGCTGTCTATGATATGATTTTCCAAAATAGGGGCCAACTCTTTGTAAACTTTCTAAAATAAAGAAAGCACAATCACTTGATTTATACAGTAACTATGCTGTATGTAAAAACAAAACAAAACAAAATAGAGTTTCTGTGTAAAACAAATTGGTTCTAGGCCATACGATCATAAACAGATTTTTCACATACATGAACATCTTCTGGAACATTTGAAAGTGATGCAAAATGTGTAACAATTTTTACCGTATAGGTTAGGGATGTCCTTTACATTGCAGGATGTCCAACATCCCTGATCTCCATCCACTAAAGTCAAAGTCATCCTCTCAATGATTCTGAAACCAAAAAACACCCCCACAAATTTCCAAACTTCCTTAGGGGATGATCTCAAACTCATTAAAAACCACTGCATTAGGATAAAGGAAGACAGCCAAGATCTCTATAGCCAGACTGCTTGTGTTTGAAACCTGGCTCTATCACTTACTAGTTGTGTGCGATCTTGACCAAATAATTTCATCTTTTTGTGCATTCATGAAATAAAAATATTATTAGGGGCGCCTGGGTGGCTCAGTTGGTTAAGCGACTGCCTTCGGCTCAGGTCATGGTCCTGGAGTCCCGGGATCGAGTCCCGCATCGGGCTCCCTGCTCAGCGGGGAGTCTGCTTCTCCCTCTGACCCTCCTCCCTCTCATGCTCTCTGTCTCTCGTTCTCTCTCTCTCAAATAAATAAATAAAATCTTTAAAAAAAAAAAAATGATGCTTTAAAAAAAATATATTATTAGTATCAATGTCATAGGGTTGTTTTGAGAAATAAATTTAAAAATCCACATAAAGTGTTTGGCACAGAACAGGTACTGAATCTTTGCTATTGTCATTAGTATAATGATTTGCTTAATGACTGCCTCTCCCAATAGAGGGTAACCTCCTTGACAGCTAGCAGGAATGCCTGTCTTGTTCATCATTTTATTCCCATGACTTGCCACACCATCTGGTATAGAATAAGCACTCAATACTGTTGAATGAATGAATACAAGTTAGCAAAGACATTCAGAATATAAACAATAAAAACTGGAGCATAAACTTCAACAGTATTATTTTAGGTTATGCTGCTAAGATACTTCTATATAACAATGACAAAATTTATCCTAGTGACATATACATAAACATGCAGAGTATCTATAGTGGGATATCCAAGGAACTGGTAACAGTTACTGCCTCTGGGGGAAAAAAGTGAGGGTGTGCAGGTTTTCATTACAGACCCTTTTGTACTTTTTAAAAAATTAAACAATAATACACATATAGTTTTAATTTTTTAATTTTCTTTTAACTCATATTTTTTTTAAACCTTGAAGACTTTAGGCACAAGAACCAAGACTGCATAATGCTTCCACGTATAGAACTTTTTTGGAACTCCAGAAATCATTAAGAGTTTCGACTTGCACACATATTTTGAACTTTCAAAATGGCTCATTATAGACTATTACATTACAGAGATCTATCCACATTTACTGATACTCCAAAATGTCTAATATCATTAGATACTGATTACCTGTTCAAAAAGATATGAGAGACAAGTAACATAACTACCAGGAGTAATAACAATTTTACTTTTACATACCAGTGTATAGTTTACAAAGTATGGTGGTTTCCAAGCATGACCTTGGAAACAGATAAAATTAATAGGTCTACCACTTTGAGTAAATTTTAACCTCTGAACTTGAAATTCCTCTTGTATAAAATGAGATACTACCACCTAGTTATCAGGGATTCAGTTTAAAAAAGCAGCAGCATGGGGCACCTGGGTGGCTCAGTTGATTAAGGGTCTGCCTTCGGCTCAGGTCCTGGGATCCAGCCCCACAGGGGGCTCCCTGCTCAGTGGGGAGCCTGCTTCTCCCTCTCCCTCTGCTTGGGATCCTTCGCTCACTCTCTCTCTCTCAAATAAATAAATAAAATCTTAAAAAAAAAAGACAACAGCATGGGGCACCTGAATGTCCCAGTCGGTTAAATGTTAGGACTCTTGATTCCAGCTCAGGTCATGAATTCAGGGTTCTGAGATTGAGCCCCAAGTAGGGGTCCACGCTGAGCACAGAGACTGCTTAAGATCCTCTCTCTCCCTCTGCCCCTACCTTCCCCCCCCACCCCCCCAAAAAAACAACAGCATGGAGCACCTGAGTGGCTCAGTTGGTTAAGAAACCGACTCTTTTTTTTTTTTTTTAAGATTTTATTTATTTATTTATTTGACAGGAGAGAGAGACACAGTGAGAGAGGGAACACAAGCAGGGGGAGTGGGAGAGGGAGAAGCAGGCTTCCCGCGGAGCAGGGAGCCCAATGCGGGGCTCAATCCCAGGACCCTGGGATAATGACCTGAGCCGAAGGCTGACGCTTAAGGACTGAGCCACCCAGGCACCCAGCAACCAACTCTTGATTTCAGCTCAGGTCATGATCTCAGGGTTGTGAGATGGAGCCCCACCTTGCGCTTAGCACGGAGTCAGCTGGAGATGCCCTCTCCCTCTCCCACTGCTCTTGCTCTCTCTAAACAAGTAAATAAATAAAATCTTTATTTTTTTTTTTTTTAAGATTTTATTTGTCAGAGAGAGAAAAAGTGCACAAGCAGGGGGGAGCAGGAGGCAGAGGGAGAAACAGGCTCCCCGCTGAGCAAGGAGTCCAAAGCGGGATTGATCCCAGGACCCTGGGATCATGACCTGAGCCGAAGACAGTCGCTTAACCGACTGAGCCACCCAGGCATCCCTAAATAAAATCTTTAAAAAATAAAAAATAAGCAGCAGCAATTTCTTCCAGTAAGCTTTGTCTTTTTTTTTTTTTTTTTTAAGATTTTATTTATTAGAGAGAGACAGAGAGAGCAGGGGTAGAGGGAGAGGGAGAAGCAGACTCCCTGCTGAGCCTGGAGCCCAACCTGGGGCTCTTGGAGCTCAATACCAGGACCTGGAGATCGTGACCTGAGCCAAAGGCAGACGCTTAACCATCTGAGGCACCCAGGCACCCAAGCTTTGTCCTTTTAAAGGTAATTATTTATATTTTGAATAGGTAACACTAGTTTTAAATTTTAAATATACAAAAGGGCTTACAGCTGGTTTCCAAGGGGAGAAATACAATTTTACAATGGAGAATCTCACATTTACCATCTGAATCCACTAATCTCAACATCATTAATAGAAAAACTAGAGTACACAGCATAGTCTATGATAGCCCCAAAGTGTTTAACCTGAATCCAATCAAGCATTTACCTGTACCTTCCAGTTTGCAGTAACCAGCTAAGTAAACCACTAGGAATCAATCAGATAAATCCAGATAATTGACCAGGTCTCTTCAACAAGTCATGACGAAAGAAGAGAAAGGGAGAGAAAAAAGGTAACTGTTCTAGATTTAAAAAGATTTCAAGAGACATAATAGCCAAATGCAATGCATAGACTTTGATTGCAAATAGGATCAAAAACAGTGGGGGGGGAGGACAATTTGGGGAAAATTTTTAAGGCTTTTTTTGTAATCTCTACACCCAACATGGGGCTTGAACTCACAACCCCAAAGATCAATAGTCGCATGTTCCTTTGAGCCAACCAGGTGCCCCCAATTTGGGGAAATTTTAATAAAGACTGGGTATTACATAATACGGAAAAATTAGTTGTTCAGTGTGATTGTGTTACTGGGTTATGCAGGAAAATGTTCTTTTTATGAGAGATGTGTATTAAATTGTTTAGAGATGTCAGGAATAAAATACAGCAATGTAACAACAGATTTTAAAATGATCAATTTGCACAGATTCATATAGCATTTTCTCTACTTTTCTGGATGTTTTTAAGTTTCATAAAAAAATTCTTAAAAACATGATGTGGGAAACAAAGGCAGAAGAAAAAATTAAATTTCCTTACTATCTACAGCCCATGGACAAGTCCTTGAAACAGGTAGAGTGACCTCTCTCTAGGAACTCAGCTGCCTCAATATAAATACTTTGCTAAGGGCAAAAGGCTAGTTTTAGCCCACCCCGTAAGTCTACTTTAACATATAAAAATTCCTTTGGAAACTTCCTTTATCTGCTCCCCCCATGATACAAGTTGTCAATCATCCCCCAAGCATATGACCCACAGATATACATCTGAAGGGTCTCATGACTAAGTTTTTACTAAACAGTAATATAAGACCTTTCCTAACAATTGCTAGCCCCCTCAGGATCCAGGAAACCTTGTTTCCAAAATAGCTGGGAGGCTAACACTATCCCTAACCCCCTCCCAACTTGAAAGTATATAATGGGCCACTCCTCATGACCCCAGGGCAACTCTACCCACAGGTCCTGTTCCCGTGCTTTAATAAAACCACCTTTTTGCGCAACACACACACACACAATCTTAAAAACACAGAAAATTATTCCCTTCCCATTCCTATTTCCCAGCCATGTGCACCTACAGTCACTGTTACCACTTTCTTACATATTCCTCCAGACGTAGTCTATATATATATATGCAAATACATAAGCTTTTTTAAAAAGTAACAAACAGTTGCAAAATACAAAACCTCTTTTGCACTTTTTGTTTCACTTAACATATCTTGGTTATTACTCAGTATCAGCACACAGAGGGCTGGCTTGTTCTAACAAATGCGTAATTTCTTTAACCAGTCCTCTACTGATGAACACTTAGGAACTCTCATTTTTTGATAGTTCCTTTCAGATTAGATTCTAGGAGGAAAAAAACCCAACTGACTGTAAGGTTTCAATTAAGAGATTTAGCATGCTGAATGTGCAACTGGAGTATTCCTATGTAACTTATCTACCTACATGTTCTTATTCACTGGATACACAAATTAAACCTAAACGTCCCACTAAAATATTCCAATTACGAAATGCACAATATGTATATTTCTCACAGAGCCATTCCTGGTCCCGGAACCAAGTCAGCTAGCATCTACCATTATTCCTTGCTTTCCTTGTACAGGAGACTCTTCTACAGATTACATGTGCTGTGCTCTAATGTAGATAAAAAATTACCATTTGCAGTTTTTCCTTTCTAAATATCGTCCTTTTAATCAAAGCAACTGGTTCTGAACTAACTTGATCATTTTCCTTCACACCCTCCTACCCCCTTCCAAGCCACGTTGAAGTTCTTCAAAAACCATCTAGTACCTTTAAAGGTGCCTACCATTTTCTAAAGAGTTAACTCTAGAAACTAAAACTGTAATGTAGTTGCTTCTCAAAAGTGCTTAGGATACTTGGTGTAACAGGACAAGATGAGCCTTGGCATATGTGAATTTCACCACTTACCCTAGCTAGGTGAGCTTGAGCAAATTACCATCAAACTTTTAGCGGCCTAATCTGAAATCAAAAAAACACTTTCCATTACAGTATCTCATCAATTTTTGTGAGAAACCTGAGTGTGTCTGGCACATATGCAGTGGTGCTAAATATATCCTAACTGAATCTAAATATTATCTTCCATTGTTTCATTCACAACCAAACTGGAGAACAGGGATTTAAACAAATTTTACTATTTCCCATGGGCTTTAGAATAGTATTGGGCTCTTAAGTGTTAAAAAGTTATTTCGGCTTGAGTAAATTCTATATAAACTATTATGGTAGATAAGGCACCTATTTGTTAGGTAAGAGAACTTCCCTTAACTAGCATGGCAGTCCCAAATTTCTAAAAGCCATGGAAATCTCAAACTTCCCAATAAAATGGCTTACTGACTCTCAAGGATGATTAAATTGAGCAGACTCAAGCGGGAGCGGGGTGCAAAGTATTTCCTCCCCCATAATTATGCACCGAGATTCGGACTAAATATTAAACTGACACGTAGTAAACGCTCCATAATTAGTAGCTATTATTAAGAGGCATCCCACCGGAAAGACGGAAGGAGGCAAAAGAACGGAGGCTGTCAGTCACAAGAGGTCGAAAGGTGTTCCTGGCCTGTGACCCGCAGGCCTTGAAGCACCTGGGTCTACGAGATCCCTGCGGAACCGGGGGCCGAAAGAGGTCAGTGGCCTCCCCTAAAGGTCAAGGTTCTTTCAGGCGCGTTTCCTGCAGGGGCTAGAAACAGAGCCAGAACGCCCCCGCGAGAATCTGTACCCCGAAGCCAGAAGCACCGCCTGCCTGTAAACCGCGCGGGCTCTGGGAGAGGGGAGGACCGGGATGCCGCTGCGCCGCCGCCTGCAGGAGCAGAAACCCGGCCGCGTCCTGCAGCTCGAAACCTTAGGGGCAGACCACCAGGACCCCGCCGTTCCGGGATGCCTCAACGCAGCCCGGCCCCTCGATACTCACAATCACAGCCGACCCCTCTTACTCCATCAGGCCGCCAAGGTCCCAGGGAGGGGGCTCCCCGAAGCCCCCCTCAGTTTTGGGTCCGGCGGCCCACTCCGGACCCCCTCCCCGCCGGGCACCGCCGCCGCTGCCGCCAGGGCGCAGGCGCACACCGCCGCCGTCACGCTCCTTTTTTTTTTTTCCCCCTTTGCTGCCCGCCTTTCTCAATAATCTAGCTTTATTTGAACACACGAGAGTGAACAACGGACACAGGGGAAAGAGGCTTTACTGGAAAAGAAAGATCAAAAAGGCAGGCCGGCTTGCAGAAGTTACTCGGCTGCACTGAACGCACCTGTGACCAGCCTCCCTAGTTCCTTTCTCATTCTTTTACTCTTTCTGGGCCTCCCAGTTGCTTCTACTCTCTTCCTAAATCCCCAGCATTCCTTTTATATTGTGGCAATTGTTTAAGCTAAATTTCGAACCATTTTTGCCTTGTAAAACTTACTGAAGTTTAATGGAAGGTGCAAGAGCTTGAGGGCAGACAGATCTGAGTTCAATCTTGACCTAGCTACTAGTAATTTATGACTTTGGGCAAATTACAAGTTTTCTCGGAAACTCAGTTTCTGCACAGTTAAAATTAGGATAGTGATATCTCTCAGGGGGTTGCTGGGATTAAATGACATAACATGGGTCAAGTGCCTATCCATGAATGGGTGCCCGTCATAAAGTAAAAAAATCCATGAATACCAATGATTATATTTTAATACTGAATGTATTTATTTCCTTCATTAAATGTAGTCCATACTCATTCCCTCAGGATCCTATTTTTAGTGACTACAATTAATCAGATAAACCAAGTTACATTAAGATTAATAATGGTGTGAAGTGTTACTCCTATATTATTGAAGTTCTAATAATGTCTATGTTCAACAAGATCTTCAATACCTAAAATCAAAGTAAGCAACTCATCTTCATCTATGTATAACCCAGATTTGCATCTAAAGGACTGAGGAGCTATTCCAATTTTGTATTTGTGACATCACAATTTCTTGAAACACTCAAAGTCTGAGGTACACTGCTCATTCTACTCTCCTTCAAAGGTGCAATGGAAGGACTATGTTGCCCTATAAGCTCAGGGCCATAGTCCAAGGAAAAGCTTGTAGAAGACCAAAGTCAGCCATTGGTGAGCATCAAGGTAATCCTAGATCAGGGTTTTTTTTTTTTTTTTTAAGATTTATTTATTCATTTGAGAGACAGAGAGCAGGGGAGCGGGGAGTGGCAGAGGGAGAGGGAGAGAAGCAGACTCCCAGCTGAGTACAGACACCACCACTCCGAGATCATGACCGAAGCGGAAACCAAAAGGAGGACACCCAACCGACTGAGCCACCTAGGCATCCCTAGGTCAGGGTTTCGTAACCTTGGTACTATGATACTTTGAACATAATTTTTTTTAGAGGTGGGGAGGGGCAGAAGGAAAGAGAGAGAATCTCAAGCAGGCTCCACGCCCAGTACAGAGCCCAATGTGGGGCTCCATCTCACAACTCTGAGATCATGACCTGAGCTGACATCAAGAGTTGGACGCTTAACGGACTGAGACACCAGGTGCCCCTATTTTGGAGATAATTCTTGTGCTGTCCTGTGCATTGTAGGATGCTTAGCAGCATCCCTGGACACTAGATGCCTGTAGTATCCCCCACCTTTACGTCCTTCACATGCCTTTACATTACATCCTTTACATTACACCTACATGCCTTTATATCCCCCAACTCAATCCCCATCATCTTGACAATCAAAAATGACTCCAGACATTGCCAAATATTCCTTCAAAGGCAAAAATGTTCCTGGTTGAGAACTATGGCATTATACCATGGCATTATCCCAACCATAAATAAACTCAACCATACATTTTGTCCACTTCTGCCCACAAGAAGTGACTGCTGCTTGAGAAAGTCACACAGGAGGGTAGAAGCTGGGAAGCTCATTTTTACCAATCTTATAAAAGCCCACACTGCTTAACAGTCCTACTTGTCTGGGGTCAACTTGTTCTTTCACTTTCTGTAACAATATTCCAAAACTTCTCCACTTTCCTTAAAGCTCCCAACTCCTTTTCTATTAGCAGATGACCTCATCTCCTACTTCACAGAGAAAACAGAGGTCATCAGATGAGAACTTCTTTAACTTCCTGTTACTAAACATAAAACTTACACATACTTCCTCTTATAATTGAGATACCTTCTCTCTTCCAAAACCCTCTTCTCCTTTGAAATACTTTTTATTTATTTATTTATCTATCTATTTATTTTAATTTCAAGCACTGTGCTCTATTCAGGAAGAGTTCCTGGACCTGTTTAAAGCCCTTCAATGGCTGTGTTCATAGCATAAAGTGCAGGCTCACTAGTCCAAAAGTGCAAAACCTTCCAAGATCTGGCCCATTGCCGACTATTTAAAGCTTATTCCCCACTTCACCCGGAGATACACCATGAGCTGTAAGCCTCTAACCAGGATGAACTACAAGGAATTTACCGAAGGTGCTATGTTCTTAATGGCATACGCTGTTCCCACAGGCTGGAAAACTATTTCCCTCCATCCCAGACTTCTGGCAGAACTCCTACTTAGCCTTCCTGACTGAAAAGTCAATTCCTCTGGGAACCCTTTCAGACATCCCTAAGAATAAGGCGCTGCTTTCATTGTGCGCCAACTTCGCCTCGGACTTTCCAACACCATACACCATGTTCTATCCACTATAATTTGTTTACATATCGATCTCCAATCTAGACAGGTGGAAAGACCCGGGAAGGCAGGGAAGGCAGGGAAGGCATTCTTTTCTCCCTCTTTTCTTCATCGATCATCCAGCAAACGGTTTACCCTTGACAAATGTTTGTTGCATAAAGACTTCCCACCTTGGGAGGGATGCGAATTATCCCGTTAACGGGTGAGTCCGCAGACTCTCCGCCTGCGTGGCAGGGAGATTTAAACCCCTCAGACTGTGATTGGCTCTAGCTGCAGGGGTGTGTCCGCGGCCGCGCGGCCAGGGAAGTGCGCAGGCGCGCGGCTCCGGCGCGCGCAGGCGCTGGGAGGACTCAGCCTTAGGTCCGGTCTTGGGGTGTCCGAGCCGCTGCGGCGCGAGAGGAGTGGCCGGAACTGCTTGGTGAGCCTTCAGGAGTGGGGTTGAGGGAGCTAGCCCGGTTGAAGATTGGGATCAGGTCCCAGGAAGAAGAGTATTATCGTGACGGCTTAAAATTTGGTGTGGCCGGGCTTAAGGGGAGGAGTAGAGGTGCTCTGGCCGGGGCTGGGCAGGCCGGGCCCGGAGCAAGGACTCGAGCCACCGGGAAACTACCTTGGGGCCGGCGGAGGAAGGGTGGCGGGATGGTGGTTCGTCGAACCCCTCCTAAAAACCAAGCAGAGGAAGGGTGGCGAGATGGTGGTTCGTTGGACCCCTCCTCATCCTCCACCCCTACAGTGTTCCTGTGATCGGGATTAATTGACTGTATGGTGACCACAGTGATCAGATAACTCTGAACTAGTTGTGTGAAGGTGTCTAAGGTTCGTGGCGTTGGAGAGTCCATGCTCTCTAGGAAAGTCCATCCTTAACGTCGCGGCTCTACTGTAGACTAACGAAGGATCTGTAAAACACCGAATTTTACAATTCCAGGCTGGAGTTGTTGGTTGCGGGGGTGGGCAGGGGGAGTACCGGAAAGTGCTATTTCAGCTCATCCTTTTTTTCATCATTAGTCACCACAATGTTAGGAAAGGTAGACGAGGGTAGAGGAAACCGAAAGACATCAAAGTTGGGAAACGAAGATGAAAAGGGAGTATCATTTTGCCTTTTGCTAGTCATCTCCTTTAGGAAGTAGGGGGACGACTGGCGAGGGGTGTTTAGATATTAGCTTCTGACAGCGTTCTCTCAGTCATGTGAAAATAACGTAGCTTCACCGAAGCAGATATTTCAAGAACTGAGAGGAATATTACTCCCTCTGCCCTTATGTCCTTAAGACTGGCTTCAGATGTGCCAGTAAAAAGTAACAGCAGATAAGACCAAATAGAAATGATTCTCCAGCGTTCTTGCCTAGCCTGGAAAACCACACTTGAAATTCATGGCACATCATTAGCTAGAATACGTTGAGATCTAAACAAACTATTTCATAGTAAGGTTTTTTAAAAATTAATGTTTCTTCCACCATCACAGTTGATGCCTAAGGCATTCTAATGGTTAGTTGTCACTCGTTCCTTTGGTAAGAGGTAACGAGAAAGAACACATTCATATAAATGTTAGCAAATATTAGGAGAAACATCTCTACTCACATTACCATGCTCCTTTGACAGTAAGTGTGACAGTAAATAGAATAATCATATAACAGCCTACAGCTCAGATATTTATCGTATTTCTAGGCTTCTTTTTTTTCTTTTTTTTTAAGGTGCTTGTACGTGGATATGTACTAGAAAATTCCTGTTATTCTAGTTCCAGGATAACAAAGTCTTATTGTGCCATTATTTTCTTAACAGTATGGCACTCTTTCCTATAAACAGTAGTATTTCTGTATGCATCTTAGTGTTTGCTTCTTTTACTCTAAATGAGCTTAAGCATAGTAACAGGATAACTAAAGGTCACATCATTTCTAATCATTCAGAACACAACCTTGAACCAAGAAGGAAGCAAATACACAAAAATAATAAATAAAAAAACAGGCCCTGTTGTTCATGGGACAGCTGTATTTCACTCCTCATGAACCATACCACTATAATAAAACTTGCCTTTTAGAAGATCATCTGTGTTATTTTATTTCATGTTTTTAATAGACTTGTTTTCAGCACTACCCTCTTCCAAAGTGATAATCTGTGAAATCATGGTTTTTATGTATACCTTTTTCTAGTACACATTATAATAAATATGTAACTTCAGTATGTAACTTGTTTACGTATCAACTGAAATCATCTCGTGTTCTTGCTCTGCACTCTGGAAAATACTGCTTTGGAACTAACCTACTCATTTTTAAAATAAAGTGAAGATTGGACTAGGCCAGTGGACTTCAAAATTCTGTGAACTCAGTGATGGCATTCACTATTGTGACACAGTTCTAGCACACCTACTTATCTGGTTTCACCAGATGAAAGTAGATTAGAATAGCAAAAGGGAAAAAGGGGATGTTTGCTCTTTGACATTTTTGTGAAATCAGCTGCCTTTTTTTTTCTTCTAAATTAAGGTGCTATGTCTTAAAACATTCTGGAAGTTTGTTTTTTGTGTTTGTACTCAGTGTTATTTATATTTTAGCATTTATAATATATGATGTTGCTTGCATTCAAGAGTGCTGAACTTTTTTATTCTAGTGCTGTATTTCGTTTCTAGGTCTGTCGATTGAGAAAGGACTAGATGACAAGGACTGGTCTTTTTCTTTGTTGTGGTGAATAGAGACTTGAAACAGATGGATCCAGTGCCTCCAACAACTGGAGGAAGTGGATTATAGAGCCAGGAAACAGCATGTACTGCTCATTTTGTAATATTGGTGGTGGAGGTGGTGTTCCATTTGCACTTAGTTAAATTCACTGACATTTTGGTTTTGATTTCAATTTCATACTTGTATACTTATCAGTATATTTTTTCTGGAATCCCCCCATCCGTCTTGACTTTTGTGAGATGTGTAACTTGGATTTAAATTTATTTGAACAATGCTTTGACAATTGAAATTACCTTTAGATGGCCTTTTGAGACTTCTAAAATAAAATCCAAACTTCTTGGTAGAGTACACAAAGCCCTTCAAAACCTGTCTCCTGTGTCTGCCTTTTAAAGCCACCCTACCCACTCTGTATACACATAACAGTATATTCTGGCATGACTACGGAGGCCTTACATTGTGACACTTCTTTGATAGTCTAAAATCACAATTTTTTTAGGGTTGATCATGCTTTGATTTTGATTCTCAAATCAAAATCACAAGAGATGTTTAATAATTACGAGAGATTATGATAGCTTCATTGAGCACTATATACCAGTCAAGGTTTAAATGCTTAGCATGAATTAACTCAGTCCTTATAATGCTCAAAATAAACATTATATTCTCATTTAATGAAAAAAACTGAAGCACAGAGAAGTAAATTAGGCAATAGTCAGGATTTTAAAACATGCCTCCAAGTATTGGGCACTTAACCACTACGCTGTATTGCCCTTTGTATAAACAAGAACGGCACTCTTCTTCTTTTTTAAGATTTTATTTATTTGAGAGAGCAAGAGCATGAGCAGGGGGAGGGACAGAGTGGAGGGACAAGCAGACTCCCTGCTGAGGACAGAGCCTGCCTGATTGGGGCTTGATCCCAGGACCCTGAGATGATGATCTGAGCTAAAGTCAGATGCTTAACCTGCTGAGCCACCCAGGCGCCCCAAGAGTGCCACTCTTTTTACCTACTGTGGGGGATATTCTTTTCCAGGGTCCTGAGTGCTTATGTTCTCTATCTCTGGCATCGTATCAGAATATTTGAGAAGCTAACCAGAAAGCTTCTAGGTGAACTTGGAATCAGAGCCAAAATACTTGGATGACTTGGGTAAATATTTCATTCAGGCAAGGTGAAGCCTTGCTAATTGTCCCTACCTCACACTTGGTGTCTTCCTTGGCAGATACCATACTTAAGTCTGCCAGATTGTATGTCTCTCCTACTTAGAGAATGAATGCTGCATTCTTGAACCTCTTTCTTAACTCTTATAGAGCATCCCTTTTCTGTTTCCGTACCCTTTCTTTTAGACAATGTCAATACAATTGATTATAATCACATATAGATCTACCTTCCTAAGATTATATTCTGGTCACTTAGAGTAGAATTGTGGAAGTTCCAGGGTTGAGCAGGACTTGAAAACTAGGTGTTGGGCTTCAGCAATTAAGTCATAAACAGTACTTCTATAAAGCTGAAGTGTAATCTTGATCTTTTTGGTTCCTGATTTTTAGTGGTATTTTCTCAGCAGTATGGTTTCTGTCTGGAATCATGTGCTTCAGTGCTCTTTGAAACATGATGTTTAATAGATATGAGTCAGTGGTGTACTTCTTATATTTGCATAGTTTTTGAGCTTTATAAGAATGGTTAAAATTGGGGACGCCTGGGTGGCTCAGTCGTTAAGCATCTGCCTTCGGCTCGGGTCATGATCCCAGGGTCCTGGGATCGAGTCCCACATCGGGCTCTTTGCTCCTCAGTGAGGAGCCTGCTTCTCCTTCTCCCTCTGCTGCTCCCCCTGCTTGTGCTCTCTCTCTGACAAATAAATAAATAAAAATCTTTAAAAAAAAAAAAAGAATGGTTAAAATTGTTCCTGTAGAAGGAAGTAGAAAGGAAACACAGGAAGTAAAAGGAGGAAACTAGCCTTGACATAAATAAAGCTCTCATCTGAATGTCTTTAGAAAGAATTAAATTTCCTGACCAGAGCAGGGGCTCTTTTTGGCGTGACCTAGAGTATTTTGAGTATTTTAGAATACTGTGCACCTGTACTTTTTGTGTGTGTGAACATCCTTTCTTCCCTTTTTTTTTTTTTTAAGATTTTATTTATTTGAGAGACCGCAAGAGAGCACACAAGCAAGGGGAGCGGCAGAGGGAGAGGGAGAAGCAGGCTCCCCGCAAGCAGGGAGCCCGATGCAGGGATCAGTCCCAGGACCTCAGGATCATGACCTGAGCTGAAGGCAGATGCTTAACTGACTGAGCCATGCAGGCGCCCCCCGATGTGTGAACATCTTTAATGTTTCATATTAAAAATGGGATCTAAGCAAAAAATATATTCCTAAAGAAAAACTAAATTCTTTTACCCCATAAGTGATGGTCCATGTCTGAATTTCTACTTTGTTCTCTGTTACCCTTTCTTCTATTTTTTCTGTTTTTTCTCCGTTATTATCTTTAGAGTCTTCAAGAAAGAGCTGCGTGGGTATAGCATGACATGATACACAGGTGTGAGATGGGGATGACGCAAGGCTCACCCTGCTTGAATAAAATATTCACCCCAACCATCCAGAGTATTTTGGCTGTGATTCTAAGTTCACCTAGTAACTTTTTGATTAGCCTCTCAAACAGTCAAATACCACAGATAGAGAACATAAATAATGTGAGCACTGTGCTAAACACTTTACATACATTAATTCATTTCTGAAACAAAATTGGAAGGTAGAACCGTTATCCTAATGAACAAGGAAACTGAAACTTGAATAGGTTGAGTAAATTGCCTGGGTATCAGAGCTAGGATGAACTCAGGGTCTGTCTGACCTTGGGGTCTGTGTTATTAACCACTACATTATGTTCATTCAACACAATTTATTAAATTATCTCACCTAATCTAAAAGTAGCAAGCTTAGTCACAGGAGAATTAATAATAACTGAAATCATTTTCAGCCCAACTTGGCCTTGACATTGGTTGAGATGGTTTTAGCCTTAAGCTAAGACTTTAGTCTTGTAGAGAGGCAGGATTTGTGTACACAAAACAACTAGAAAACTGAAAAACTGGAAACTATATATTTAGAGGCAGGAGAGAAGAGTGCTTTATTTTCCATGTCCTAACTACAATGTATCATAAAATACACATTTAAAAAGGAAGGAAGGTAGTTTTCTTTTTTTTTTTAATGGTCGTTTTTTGTTTTTTTTTTAAAGATTTTATTTATTTATTTGACAGAGACACAGCAAGAGAGGGAACACAAGCAGGGTGAGTGGGAGAAAGAGAAACAGGCTTCCCGCTGAGCAGGGAGCCGGATAGGGGGCTCGATCCCAGGACCCTGGGATCATGACCTGAGCCGAAGGTAGATGCTTAACGACTGAGCCACCCAGGTGCCCCTTGATAGCAGATTCTTGAAAAATGTTTCTGGAATGAATTAAGAGGGATGTATTCTGGGACCATAATCTTTTTCTGCTAAGCTTTCAGGCTAGGCAGATTGCTGACTCTCCATCCATCAGCATAAGGGAACTCTCAGCTCTTTGGGGGCAGTCACCGTAGCTAGATGTCACCACATTCTCTTCTGACAACCTTTGTCTAGTTTTCCTCTTCAGTTGGGTTCTGGTCTGGCATGCCCTTCTAAGACCACAGGCCTCTGCAAACAACTGCCTTTTCCTCAGTTACATTCAGGTCTGTTCCAGGAAGGACCACCCCTCTCCCCCAGAAAAGATTATGTATTATGGAAAGAGCCTAAGAGCCAGAAGTGCTGCTTTTTATTCTCTTAGTATAAAGAAGTTGGACTAGATGATCTCTGAGGTTTATTTTCAGAGACTATTCTTTGAGATAAGAATTGAGCAGAAACTTTGTTCCCAGATAACTGATTGATTAAGCAGAAATTTCTTCAGGCTAGTAGTTTCCAAGTCATGTTCCATGGAACCTTGGTTCCCTGGGATTAATAAAAATGTTCTTTGAAGGAAAGATTTTATGGTCATCTCTATTTGACTGGGATAGCCAAAATTAAACAGATTTCTTCACCGCTTCAGGACTTCTGATTTCCAACCAAGAATTTAATTAGCCAGCCAGCCTATAATACAAGGACAAATAAGAAAAATAGGAGATGGGGAGGTATAAGAGCTAAATATCTTCATTGTAGAAAGTTCATGAATGATACCCAAAATTGGAAAATATCAAGAAACAACACTATAAGCATATGATTTAGGAATTTGAGGTTAAACACTGGAATAACTAACACTGTTGAAAATTTTGCCTCTGGGCTCCTGGAAGCAGGAATTGGTTTGGGGCACAAGGGAGGGCAGGGGAATTGCTATTTATTACTGTTGTAGAACTATTTGACATCTCAAACTACGTCCATATATATATATATATATATATATATATATACACACATATATATACACACATGTATATTTTTGATTAAAATTAAATATGGAAGAATATAAAGTCTTCAAAATAATTTTAAATGGCTGAATAACATTCCATCATATAGTTGTGCCATAATTATTCAGTCAAATCCCATCATTGGTTATTTAGATTGCTTCAGGTTTTTTTTTTTTTTTTTAATGTATTTTTTGTTTAAAGATTTTATTTATTTATTTGAAAGAGAGAGAATGAGAGAGCACATGAGAAGGGTTAGTGTCAGAGGGAGAAGCAGACTCCCTGCTGAGCAGGGAGCCTGATGTGGGACTCGATCCAGGGACTCCCGGATCATGACCTGAGCCGAAGGCAGTCGCTCAACCAACTGAGCCACCCAGGCGCCCGAGCTTCAGTTTTTTTTAACATTATAAATAATACTGGGAGCAATGTATTTTTGTTTGTATCTATGATTTTCTTCTGGATTTCTGAAAGAAAAAGTCAAAGAGTAGCAATAATTTAAAATTTTCTTGTAGATATTACATCATCTCTTGAAAGTTTTTTTTTTTTAAGATTTTATTTATTTATTTGACAGAAAGCAGGAGAGCACAGGCAGGGAGAGCAGCAGAGAGAGAGGGAGAAGCAGGCCCCCTGCTGAGCAGGGAGCCCAATGTGGGGCTCCATCCCAGGACCCTGGGATCATTACCTGAGCCGAAGACAGTTGCTTAACCAACTGAGCCCACCCAGGCACTGCAGAGTTTTGCTTTTTAAAAATCAGCATTTTACTTTCCTAAACACTGGTTAAGAAAACTTTAATTTTATAGGAGTGGGAATTGAAATACCCACAGACTGTCCTGAATGCTAAAAAAAATACTGTTTATATCACTGTTTCTTGTGTCATTTGGAGTTTGCAACATTTTTTATCTTTTAGAGTTTTTCATTATCAAAGGCTTATAGTTATTGCATAAATTTGCTGTTAATGAAGTTATAGAGTAACAGAGTATTCTGAAACTTATCTACAAAACCAGTGTATGGATTTTTTTTTAAGATTTATTAATTAAAAAAAGATTTATTAATTTAAAATTTTTAAAGTCCTGGTCTTTGAGTTCTTTCTTTTTCCCCCCAAAATTTTATTTATTTATTTTAGAGAGAGGGCCAGCGTGCGAGTCGGGGGAGGGGCAGAGGGAGAAAATCTTCAAGCAGATTCCCCAATGAGCCTGGAGTTGCAGGCAGGGCTGGATCTCACTACCCATGAGATCATGACCTGAGCTGAAACCAAGAGCTGCATGCTCAACCGACTGCGACTGCGCCACCCACCCGCGCCCAACCAGTCTATGTTTATAACTTTTGGGGAGTGGGGTAAGGAGTTGGGTTAAATAGGTGATGGAGATTGAGGAGTGCTTTTGTCGTGATGAGCACCTGGTGATTTATGGTGATTTATGGAAGTATTGAATCACTGTATTGTACACTTGAAACTGTATTGTACACCTGAAACGTATGTTAGCTAACTGGAATTAAAATAAAAACTTAAAAAAAAAAAAGTCCTTTTAAAGAAAATTTAGAAAAATACATTATTGTGTAAGACAAATAAAAATCGTCTGTAAAATTTTTTAAAACGTTTTCATTCCATCTCATTTAAGCTGGGTGGACATTTACATTTTTGGCCTTTAGTTTTTAAACTATACATATTTTTTAATGTGGCATTAAGATTTATTGGTAGAAAATAGTAGTGTATAACCTTTATAATGACCATTTTAAGCTCTAAAAACAGTTCAGCATTTTCAGATATACTAACATAAAAGTTATGACCTTGATGTTGCCTTATTTAGGTTTTACTTTCTCTTGCACTAGTTATTAATAATAGCCAGAAGTGCCAGTTAAAAGAATTTTTTTCTCTCATTGTGAGAAAGAAAATTGGACTCTTCCATTTTAAAGATATGGAATGGCACGTTTTCAGAATCCAAACACAGACTGTACTTGTATCTTAATAAAGAAGTACATCCGGTTTATTTCTTAATGTGGTGGTTCTATCCTGTTTTCCAACCACCATTTTTCTTTTTGGGGAAGAAAGGAGGGGATCCATTGAATATAAAGTACAAGTTTTATATTTCAGTGGTGCCTACTCTATAGCTACTATCATTTATTTTAACTAAATCTATCATTTTATACTGTGGCAGAAAATTGTTTGGCATAGGAAAAGCTACAAAATTAATGTTTTCCTTCTCATCTTCCTTTTCATTCTTACTCATACTGTTTTCCTTAACTGTTTTCTTCTTTTAAATATTCTTTCTCCATCCTTAAGTCATTTTTTTCAATTTTTAGAAATTGAGACATAATTCACATAATGTAAAGTTCACCATTTAAAGTATACAATTTAGTGGCTTTGGGTATATTCATAAGGCTGTGCAGCCATCACTACTAATTCCAGAACATTTCCATCACCCCCAAAACAATCCCTATATCTATTGGTAGTCAGTCCCGTCCCCACTTTCCCCCATCCTCTGGCAATCACTAATCTACTTTTTGTCTCTATGGATTTACCTAATCTGGGCATTTCACATAAACGACATCAAACAATATGGGGTCTTTTGTGTCTGGTTTTGTTCAATTAGAATAATGCTTCCAAGCCTCAAACATGTTGTAGCATGTAGCATTCCTTTTTATGGCTGAATGATATTCCATTATATGGACATTTGGGCATTTGGTGTTTTCTGCTTTTTGGCTGTTAGCAATAACGCTGCTTTAAACATTTGTGTACAAGTTTTTATGTGGACCTATGTTTTCATTTTTCTCTAATGTACGTAGGAATAGAATTGCTGGGTCACATGTAGTAATTCACTGCTTAACCTGTTGAAGCCTAAGTTGTTCTTGTCCTACATTGTTAAATAGTGTGTTTTTCCTCCATTAGGTACCAGAATTATAACAGGTACTAAATTGTATACTTTAAATGGCGAACTTTACATTACATACATAACAGGGGTAGGGTATCATCAATTAGTACTTGGCTATACATTAAAAAACAAAACAAAACAGGGTGCCTGGGTGGCTCAGTCGGTTGGGTGTTTGCCTTTGGCTCGGGTCGTGATCCCAGGGTGCTGGGATCGAGTCCCACAGCAGGTTCCTTGCTCTGGAGGGGAGCCTGTTTCTCCCTCTCCCTCTGCCTGCCGCTTCCCCTGCTTGTGTGCTCGCTTGCTCTCTTTCTGTCAAATAAATAAAAATCCTAAAACAAAACAAAACAAAAAACAAAACCAAAAAAACAACTTTCACCTACAACAGTGGTTTTCAACCTTGGTTACTCATTGGAGTCATCTGGGAAGGTTTAAAATCAACTGGCTCTCACCCCCAGAGTTTCTGATTTAATTAGTCCGGGGTGCAGCTTGGGCCTCCAGGTGATTATGTGTAGCCAAGACTGGGAACCACTGTTCTAACTCTGACTGGAGTTAGACTTGCTACTTGAAAAGGGGAAGGCAGGAACTTCATATATATACTTTTCTTGGCAAAGCTGCTATACATTTGAATGACTTGATAATGTGTCTTTCTTTTCTTCTCTTGTTAATGTATGTAATAGTGATTGAAAGCACATACTCTGGATCAGTCTACCTAGGTTTGAACCTGGCTCTACTATATGACCTTGCGAACGTTGCTTAACCTCACTGTTCCTTAGTTCCTACATCTGTAAAATGTGGAATTAAATAGTGTTTGTTATGGTCTGAATGTTTGTGTCTTCCTACCAAAATTCCTACGTTGAAATCCTAATTCCTGGTGTGATGGTATTAGGTGGAACCTTTGGGAGGTGCTTAAGGTATGAAGGTGGAGTCCTCATGGAAGTGATTAGTGCCTTATAAAAGAAGCTCCAGAGAACTCCCTAGCCCCTTCCACCATATAAGGCATCAGTTTTGCACCAGAAAGAGGGCCCTGATGAGAAGGTGACCAATGCTGGCACCTTGAGCTCAGACTTCTGCCTCCAGAAATGTGACAAATAAATTTCTGTTGTTAATAAGCTACCAAGTCTATGTTTTTTTGTTATAGCAGCTGGACAGACTAAGAGGAGTGTTTTAAGGATTAAATGAATGAGTGTGTGTGTGTGTGTTATGTGTATGTTTTTAATTTCTTAGAATAGTGTCTTGCATGGGGGCGCCCGGGTGGCTCAGTTGCTTAAGCGTCCAACTCTTTTTTTTTTTTTTTTAAAGATTTTGTTTATTCATTTGACAGAGAGAGAGAGACAGTGAGAGAGGGAACACGAGCAGGGGGAGTGGGAGAGGGAGAAGCAGGCTTCCCGCTGAGCAGGGAGCCCTATGCGGGGCTCGATCCCAGGACCCTGGGATTAGGACCTGAGCCGAAGGCGGATGCTTAACAACTGAGCCACCCAGGCGCCCCAAGCGTCCAACTCTTGATTTTGATTTTTGATCTTGATTTGGCTCAGGTCATGATCTCAGGGTTGTGAGATCGAGCCCCGCTTTGGACTCTGCGCTGGGTGTGGAGCCTGCTTAAGATAGTCTCTCTCCATCTCCCTCTGCCGCGCTACATCCCCCCATGCACACACACACACTCTCTCTCTCAAATAAATAAATCTTTAAAAAAATAGTGCCTTCCATGTATAGTGCTTTGTAAGTATTAACTTGTAGTTGTTACTGTGATTCTTCTCAATCCCTTACTCATTATTTAGACTTAGAAAATGGTAATGACTATTAAAAAGTTACTTGCCATTTTAAAGAACTGTCATATATGTTGAATTCTTTCATAATAAAAAGTTGAGAAAGTAGCATGACGACACTTTCCTGTATTATTCACCAGCTTCAACAGTCATGGCCAATCTTGTTTCCTCTGTACTCCCACCCTGGCTCGGATCCCAGGACTGTGGGATCCTGACCTGAGCTGAAGGCAGACGCTTAACTGAGCCACCCAGGCGCCCCTAAGCTATCATATCACCTCTGAATTATTTTAAAGCACGTCCTACAGGTTACCTTTTAAATGGCTTCTAATTTCATTCATTTTCTTAGAATCCCTGAGGAGGTTGATTATTGTTAAGAAGGTTAGAGAAAGAGAATACACTGAAGGTGAGGGGCCATGACAGGAGATTGGTTGTATTCCAGGACTGAGTTGTAAATTCTCTATTCCAGCTAAGTTCTCTGCTTCTTTGTGGGGCCCTCTTTTATCCACCTCTTAGTATTTTGCCATGAAAGCATTAAGAACTTATTCAGAACTCATTAGAACCCATTTCTGCCATCTACTGTGAATGAAGTAAGGTCCCAGCCAAACTTTAGCAAGGGCCTTTGCTCTAACCATCTGTTAGCAGGATGTTTAGGACCAATTGTTCTGTATTATTTCCATACCTTTGTGGTTTGGAAAGGTGATCATCTGTTAACGCATGAAAATGTTTCTACAAATTTATATTTACTGTGACTATGTGCCAACAGAAGATTTCTCTCAAGAGAGGCCAAGAATTCATAATTATGCTTATGAAATGGGGTCTAAAATTAATTCCTTGTCTTTGTTTTCTCCAATCTTATAAATCGGCTTTCTTGGTTGTCATAAGCTATCATATATTTTTAAAGGTTTTATTTATTTATTTGAGAGGGAGTGAGAGCGAGGGAGCAAGAGGGAGCACAAGCTGGGGGGGGGATGGGGAATGGGCAGGGGGAGGGAGAGAAGCAGAACACCCCCCCCCAGCAGGGAGCCCTACCCAGGGCTTGGATCCCAGGACTGTGGGATCCTGACCTGAGCTGAAGGCAGATGCTTAACTGAGCCACCCAGGCGCCCCTAAGCTATCATATTTTATGATGAAAATAAATGTATGAATTTTAAAAGTAGTATAACTACATTGCAAACTATTTGGTGAATTGGGAGAAGAAGTAAAATCACTCTTAATTCTACCACCATAGCTATTGGTTATATTTTAATGATTCCCTTCTAGACTTTTTTCTACCGATATTTTTTATAGCAAGTATTTGACTATTTTTAAGTCTTACTTTGTTCACTTCATATACTGACCTTCACCATTTTGTGTGGTTTTGTGTTTGCTAAGCCTTAGCCAGGGGGAAAAAAAACACATTTTGGGGCAGTCTTTGATTTTTTAGACATGCAAAGCTATATATATATATATTTGTCTAGATTAAAGTACCTATCAACCAGAAATGGTTTAATTTAAACCTGTTTAATATCTGTCTTGACATGGGCAGACTCATGGCTGGCATGAAAATAGTTCAGATGTGTAGCTCACACAGTATTATCAACTCTAATATTTAAATTTAGCCTTACAGATGGAACAATTAATATTTAGTAGCATTTACATTAATGTCACATATACTTAACATTGTTGTTTTGCTTTTCTTTTGCCTATTTCTTTCTGCTTCCCTAATAATATTAAAATAATGGCTGACACTAGAATATTAGCCGTGTATCGGGCACTAATAACAAGCACTTTGTATGGATCATCTTTTTAATCCTCACAAAAAGGGCCTGTTATCTCTATTTTACAAATGTAGAAACTGAGTCTTAGTGGATTTAGCTAACTCGCCTGAGGTCAGACAACCAATACATTTTGGGGTCAGAATTTGAATGCTGGAGTTCCTGCTAATGACCACTATGCTAGCCTGCTATGAACAGAAATTTGCACTTGCTGTCAGTACACTGATTACCATGAAAGTCCAACCAAAATATATCAAGGAGAGTCACAAATTTTTATCCTACAGTAATAAACTATATGGGTGTAATTTGTAGAGCATTTTAGGATTAGGATTAATTTTTAAAATTAGGATTAATTTTAAGAGAAGGAATAAGTCATGAAGCTAACTTAGTAGAATATTTTAATGCAAAATCTTTGCTTTCCAGTATAAAATGAATTATTTTATAAAATCACTCCTATGTTGGTCCAGGCAGGACGCTAGAATTGGTGGTGATTTAAAGTGCTGTTTCTTTTATTCCTTATATATCTTCATTTTTATCAGTGAAGACATTGATCTCCTGTTGATTCAGTTCCAAGACCTTTTTCTTTGTAGTCCTTCTTCCCAGTAGTATTAGTTTCATTTTCTAAATTTAGGTAATTTCAGATTCTACAAGATATTCTTTTTTTTTTTTTTTTTTGCTTAGTTGCCTAGGAAAGCAATTTCTTTTTGTATTTTTTGTTCATTTAAGTAATCTCTATACCCAACATAGGACTTGAACTCACAACCCCAAGATCAAGAGTCACATGCTGTACGGGCTGAGCAAGCCAGCTGCCCCTAAATAATTTCAGATTCTAAATTATTTTAAAACAGCTGGAAAAAAAATAAAACAGCTGAAAACCATGATTACTCTTGTCTGTGTAGTTCTTCCTTTAATTATTTTTTTAAGATTTTATTTTTAAGTAATCTCTACACCCAGTGTGGGACTCGAACTCACAACCCTGAGATCTAGAGTCCATTGCTCTACTAACTGAGCCAGCCAGGTGCCCCAGTTCTTCCTTTAATTTTGAATCTGTTGAAGAGTTTTTATGGTTTTATTATAGAAGGCATCTTAGGGGGACACCTGGGTGGCTCAGTTCATTAAGCATCTGCCTTCGGCTCAGGTCATGATCCCAGAGTCCTGGGATTGAGTCCCGCATTGGGCTCCTTATTCAGTGGGGAGCCTGCTGCTCCCCCTGCTTGTGCTTTCTCTCTCTCTCTGACAAATAAATAAATCTTAAAAAAAAAAAAATCTTTAAAAAGAAAAAAGGCATCTCAGGGGCACCTGGGTGGCTCAGTCCCTTAAGCGTCTGACTTCTTTTTTTTAAAGATTTTATTTATTTGACAGAGACACAACGAGAGAGGGAACACAATCAGGGGGAGTGGGAGAGGGAGAAGCAGGCTTCCCGCGGAGCAGGGAGCCCGATGCGGGGCTGGATCCCAGGACCCTGGGATCATGACCTGAGCTGAAGGCAGATGCTTAACAACTGAGCCACCCAGGTACCCCATAAGCGTTTGACTCTTGATTTTCGCTCTGGTCATGATCTCAGGGTTGTGAGATTGAGCCCCACATTGGGCTCCACGCTCAGCAGGGAGTCTGCTTGAGATTCTCTCTCCCTCTCCCTCTGCCCCTCCTCCCCCAAATAAATAAATAAATATTAAAAAAAAAAGGCATCTTAAATTTTGAAATGAGCTGTCAGGTAGGGTACTTAGTCTATTTTCCGATATTTAGCAGTTCTCATCATCTGATATTTGTTAAGGGAAGATGCATCCAACAGTTAAGACTAGTTACTAAACCATGAGCTATCTTTGGTTTCAGAATATCCAAACTTGATAATAAATCTGCTCTTTACTGACTCAGTCACCTTGGGCAAATTACTTACTGGACCCTTAGTTCCCCCATCTATAAACTGGTATAATAAAGATAATGATGTATATAAGTACTTAGTAGGGTATATGACACATAGTAGGTACTCATTGAATATTTCTTCTTCCCCACTCCCCCCAAAGTTTATAACAAGAAATTAAGGTAAACTTGGAGTCTTCTAGAAAGCCCAAATGAACCATAGTAAGGAAGATATGTTGTAAAAGCATTGGGAAAAATCTTGCAGTTACCTCTCAAAGGGAGCATATACTGTTCTCACAATTAACATAGTATATTAGGTTCTGGGAGCATTGAAAGAATGACACAGATATTTAATCTATTAGGTTATATCTAAGAACAGTAAGTTAATGGGATATTTGTGTCAAATGACATTTTGTTTTCCTTCCCCTATCCCACCTCTAATTCTCTTTACTACAACATTCTGGATAGCCTTTCCCTGACTTTATAAGAAAAACTTCTGGAGAAAATAATAAATATGAGTAAAGCTAGCTAATTCTAGGTTGCACCCTGCCCGACACTTCTGAGCAGTTTTGTAAAGGCTAATAACAGCCTGGGGAGTATTGTTAGCTTTGTCCTTCCCCCTTACAGTTCTGCTTTGTCTCTCTTGCTCCCATTTACTGTAACCATGTGTTCAACACCCTCAAGAATCCAGAGTAGAGGTCTTAGGCAGCTGTGTTCTGATGTCAGCTTGTCAGGTATGTGAGAACTTTACATAAGTCTATTTCTTGTCTTGTGCCATCTGCTCAAGAGAGAAAAAAGGAAGTACTAGGCAGCACTTTGAGTTCACCAGTGGGTGTGTCCCTCGAAATGAGCCCATGGCCATGCCAGGACTGATTCTTCATATACACCTCCCAGCTGTATCTGCCTTTTTTTCTTTTCTTTTCTTTCTTTCTTTCTCTTTCTCTTTCCTTCCTTCCTTCCTTCCTTCCTTCCTTCCTTCCTTCCTTCCTTCCTTCTTTCCTTCCTTCCTTCCTTCCTTCTTTCCTTCCTTCCTTTCTTCCTTCTTATCATTAGAAGGTAGGACTCTTGGAATCTTCTTGTTTGACAGAGGTCAGTTTTATATTCAAGCCTCTCTTTGAATCTATGAGAAGTTTTTGCTCATTTTCACTAGCATGGGAAGATAGCAAATACTGACTTGTACCTGGCAGAAATTAGGTCCAGGAGTAGAATTATAAAATTATACAATTTGAGAGATCTGGGCATCCTTATGCCCAAAATGTCTTCTACCCACAGGATACCATATTGGAAAACCTGACACTTCCAGGCATTACTTGATTAGCATGTATTACTTTTTTCCCCACTTTCTGCTCTGTTGGGCATTGAGGAGGTATAGACAACTGGAGCATGCTGGGAAGGGCAGGCTTTTATAAGTATGTTGTTGGGGCTCTGAAAGTAATGGAGAAGCATAAAGTTACCTGGGGTATTACAGAAAGAAAAGGTATACAGAAATCTGGAGGTGAGAGGTTACAAAAACAATTTTTCATAATTGTAACTATGAAATATTAACAAGAGAAACTAGCATGAACAGATCTATGATAAATCTAATGGCTCAAATGATTAGCAAAGGAATAAATCATGTGGTTCTATTTATGCTTCTATCTAATGAATGATCAGTTCTTAATTCAAGAAAGACCTTTATATCTTGATTTTATATCTTTGTGTATGAACCTTTTGCCAGAGCCAGAGTCCTACAATGGCAAGCAAGATATTAAATTAAATTTGCAACTTTTTGTAGTAATACTTTTTATTAATAATAGTAATTAATAATTTTCTTCATGAGCATTAATAACTTTAATCAATGTTCAAAATCTTAATTAAACCTAAAACAGCCGTGACAGTAGAGTTAATAAACAGACCTCTAAATGCAATGCCTTTTTGTACTGAGAATCTAATATTGTTGCTTTTTGCTTTATCGATGATGATTCTACTAAAAGTGATGGTTAGCTATGGATGTGACTAAAAAGATTTGTGTGTGACCAGCAGGCCATTCCAGATTATATGTATGTAATGGCAATTTTTGCTTTGTGTTTCTAGTGGATATTTGCAGGCTTTCTGCTACTGGTACATGTAGCTTTGTTTCTAAGATCCACTTAAATATTTTGAGAATACCCTTATTTTTCTACTTATTTGTTCGTTCATTCAGCACACATTTGCTGGAGTACCAACTGTTAGAGATAAAAAGAACAAAATCTCTGCCTTCCAAGGATTTAGTCTAGTATATTCCTGGTTAACTAGGTTCCCTACTGGTCAGTGAGTTTACTCCATGGCAGGGTTTCTCAACCTCAGCATTTTGACATTTGGGGTCAGATAATCCTTTGTTGTGAAGGGCTGTCCTGGGAAGAATTATAGTATATTTAGCAGCATCCCTGGCCCCTACCCACTAGATGCCAGTAACACTACCCATCCTCCTCAGAATTGTGACAGTCATTGCCAGGTGTTTCCTGAGGGTAAATTCAGAATGTAAACCAGACTTTATCTGTGTCACTGACAAAGAACTTGGTAAAATTAGTTTTTAAAAAATGTAATACAGGGGCGCACGGGTGGCTTAGTCGTTAAGTGGCTGCCTTCAGCTCAGGTCATGATCCCAGGGTCCTGGGATCGAGCCCCACATCGGGCTCCCTGCTCAGCGGGAAGCCTGCTTCTCCCTCTCCCACTCCCCCTGCTTGTGTTCCTGCTCTCGCTCTCTCTCTGTCAAATAAATAAATAAAATCTTTAAAAAAATAAAATAAAATAAAAAAATAAAAAATGTAATACAAAAAAAGTAATAAAAAGCTAGCAATGTAATGAAAAGAAAGCAACCTAGAGTGTCACACAGTACTTATTACTTCATATGACTTTTCAAAGAGGAATACACAACGGTAGTCCTGAATAACACCTTCTAAATGTGTAGTGTTTTAGTTTGAATGTCCATGAATCTTCTCTGAGTTATGAGTTACTAAGTTACTATGTATAGGAGAGTAATTATACAGTTTCTTAGGGACTTCACTAAAACTTCACTAAAATACAAAATAATTGGAAAGGGAAAGTCCATTATGAAAAATTTCAGGTTTTTTTCTGAGTTCTGTGTCAACATTATCCTTTTCTTGTTAAGAATGAAAATATTTCATTTTCTCCAATGAGTAGCCTGGACAATTGGCACATGTCTGGAATGTTTCCTGTGTTGTTCAGGCACACGACTTTGAATTTTGTTACTTTATTAATGGAATACAACCTGACCTAGACCTCTTCACCTCATTGCTTTTCTATATTCAAATAATGTATGAAAAACATTGTACAACCAAGAATTCATTTTAATAATCTCTTAAAGCTTGTCTTCTAGTTCGTGCTCCTCAGAGTAGAGAGACCACTTTCTCTCTGAAACAGCACTTCATTAGAAGTCCTGAAACCTGAGTTTCAGGTTCACCTCTGGTACTAACTAGCATTTAACCATCCATTTATCCTTTCTTGGCCTTAATTTCTTCACCTGTGATAGCTAGCTAGTTAGCTAACGATATAGATAGGCTTTTTTATCCTGTTTTCCAGATAAATATCCTGAATTCCATAAATCCACACTCTTTGTTCAAACAAGCCCTTTTGTGCCCTTATTCTTACAGAATATCCACGTTTCACTTTCGGTGCTTATCAAAAGTTTTAATTCATCATGGATAATCTGTCATCAGAAGAAATTCAGCTGAGAGCCCACCAGGTTACTGATGAGGTAAACATTTTACTTTGAATAAGTAATTCTCTTTGAGTTTTCACAGTGGAAGGATGAGAGGACCTTCTTAGACGTCCATTTTGGCCTCCTCCCTGTCCCTTTATGTCTAAGAATGCATTTGCCTCAGAGTGCCATTGCCGGCCCCTTAGTTTGTCAGCTCACCAAAAACTAAGTAAGCGAAAGCAGCTTGTATGATTTTTTTTAAGTCATTGTTTAATAAACACAGTTACAACAAAGATACTCTAGATTTGAGGAATTGGAAACATCTATGTAACATACCTAGCTTTCTGCTTACATTAAACTTTTATAAATACCATTAACTTTACCCTCCAAATTTTCTCTTAAGGAGCAGCTGGTAGGAAGAAAATAACTAAAATTACAGTGATCAACTTTCTTTTTTTGTTTTTGTTTTAAAGAGGGGAGGGATGGCTGGGCTGGCAATTAAAAATAGAGTAGCATCATGACTATGTGATCAGATTTTTTTTTTTTTTTTTGACAAAGCCTGTGTTTTTCCCTAGTCTCTGGAAAGTACAAGGAGAATCCTGGGTTTAGCTCTTGAGGTAAGACAGTGTTTAATCATTAAGTACAAAAATTGTATAAGAGGGATCTTGAATAGCACAAGCTGGAATTTGTGTTAAGAGTCAGAAGTATATGTTATCAGTGAGCTTTATTATTTGAAACCAGCAGTTGCTGAACTTGTCAAACCAACTGATGGGCCTTTTTTGTTTTTCCAATTGACACTATTAGAATATGACAGGGAAGATCAAGTCACCATGAATTTGTGACTTAATTATATGGGGGTGTTTAATATGTTAAAGTTTGTTGCTTTGGGATATTAGTTTTCTCTGTAACTCTCATCCTCTGAGAACTTAGGTTTCTAAATGATTCTCTCTTGCTATTAGGCCTTATAGGCTTTGTTTCTGTTGCTTTTATTTTGTTTTGTAGTGCTATCAGCTTTTTTCTCTTTTAGTCTCAGGATGCAGGAATCAAGACTATCACTATGCTGGATGAACAAGGGGGTGAGTTGCAGGCATTGGCAGAAACTCTTGACTTGACGTAACGACAACAGAAAGCCCTTCCAAATCAGCCATGTCTAAAATTAAGCCTTGGGAGTGCCTTCCCTATGTAAGATAAGAGTGATACGTTTACTTCTTTTTTCTGATTTGAATTATATCATGTTCATTGCCTATTTGAGGTGGGAGCAACAATGCCCAATTATATACCAAGTATTTGTCAGGCAGCAGGACTTACTGTGTGTATTTGTCATATGTACATTAGATACTATGATATTCTAGCATCATTTTCAGAAATGAAGCTTAAGTCTTTAAACAGGTTTACATTCAGGTGAGCTTGGAAACATTCCATTTGAGTTGCCTCTGAGCAATCCGGCCTAGATTTGATTAGACTTATGATAGCCTTCAAGTTCTGAACTTACTCGGAGAGAGAAATGCTGGGTATACAGTCTGGTCAAAATACACTTAATTCGGTTGCAAGGGTGATCTCTAAATAAGCCCTCACATGCTCCTATTATACAGATCTCTTTAGAACAGATCTTCCCACAATAAGAAGCCAGGTGCCTCAGGATCAGTTTGTGAAAGATTGTTTTCATGTTGGACAGTATGTAGTACTTTCTGGCACTGATACAGTCACTGGGATGGATTACTGGTGGATTCACAGTTAAAGTTTGCTGTTCCATAATAATAGTATCTTCTCATTGGCACTGTGAATATAACACGAAATGTCACTTCCACAACTTACTCTTAGAACAACTAGACCGCATAGAAGAAGGCATGGACCAGATTAATAAAGACATGAAAGAGGCAGAGAAGACTTTAACGGAACTCAACAAGTGCTGTGGCCTCTGCGTCTGCCCATGTAATAGGTGAGTTGAGAAATCAAGACCTTTTTAAAACTAAAGTGAGAACATTCCACCCTCCAGGAAGGTCAGAAGTGTAACTGGGCCTAAATAAGAAACTTTGTTAGAAAAATTTAAGCTGTTTTTCCTTTGGGCAGATCAAGTTTTTCATGTAAATGGGCATGTTCACCAAAAGCCATGGCTTCAGTTTGGTCAGTCCTTGGATCAAGTCCCAATTTCATTTTTTAATTATACATGAAATATAATATAGGAAATATACATCTGGATAATACAGAGCAGGATGGAATGAGTGTCTTTTCCTTTCAAACAAAGAATATTAAAAAAATACATATTCTGTGGTAGGCACATGAAGAATGGCTGAGGGAGGAAAGGACTTGGATCCTATCTTCAAAAGACCTACCATGTGGTTGGATATATGAGGAAAAATGGCAAAAAAGTAGAATGTATAAATCTAGTGCTAGATCATATGTCAACTGAGGATAAGGGAACAGAACTGATAAAGTTTGGTTTGGAAAAATATTACAGGAGAGAGAGCACTTGCGTTGAACTCAGTGATTAGAAGGATTTGGATGGACGTGGAAGAACTAGGGGGGAGTTTCCTAATGTAAACAAATTATAGAGGAGCCTGACTTAACTGAACTGCATGATTCATATAGATGAGAAGTGAAAAATAAGACAGAAGTAGGCGGGCTAAGGGGTAGATGGATTGCAGTAGAGTACATAACTGTACTAGTTAGGAACCTTTTGTAATCTAGGCCTGTGAGGTGAGGCCTTATTATTGAGATTAGAGAAAAAAGTATAAGTCAAGGAAATTTATTTTAAAGCAACTGATTGTCAAACGCAAACAAGGGAAAATCAAAGAAGTCTCTGAAAATTTGAAGTTTGTATTAAACTAGGAGATGAAAAGTCTTCAAACTTTTTGTGTATAGTGTATAAAATTATGATTGACAGAAGAGATTCATTCTTTTTGGTGACTTCATTATGAATATTTAAATTCCCTGCATACTCTTAGGTAAACCAAAGTCCATGTTGTTGACAAATTTTTTTTTTTATATTTTATTTATTTATTTGACAGAGAGAGACACAGCGAGAAAGGGAACACAAGCAGGGGGAGTGGGAGAGGAAGAAGCAGGCTTCCCGCCAAGCAGGGAGCCTGATGCGGGGCTCCATCCCAGGAGCCTGGGATCATGACCTGAGCTGAAGGCAGATGCTTAACGACGGAGCCACCCAGGCGCCCCATGTTGACAAATATTTTATGTATTTCGACCATGAGAAGGTTTGGGCTGAGGCAGTTAACCATTATCTTCCCTTCTGTCTGTTATTAACAGAACAAAAACTTTGAACTTTCCCCTTAGTTGAAATGACAACATCTGGAAATTGAATGACCATCCTTACTGCTGAGAGCATTCATTTGAGAAGAGTTTCATAAACATTAGTATTTCATCTAGTTGTCTCAGCTGGTATGGTAAACCAAGAATGGGATACAAAGGTTTACATATTCTCAGCATTTTTACTTCTCAAGGAGTTAGGAATGGAGGAACTTTTGTTATATTGTCATACTTTTAGATAGGTGTTTTCATGTGACAGCATTCTCTGTGCCATCTCTCTACAAGAGAAAATAGAGTTAAGTTGCTTATTGGTCAACTTTGGTGTTTATTTGGAGCATAACAAGTTAAAATTTGACAGTATTCTTCCTAGTGTTGTCCATTGGCTTTCTATTCTAGGACAAATCTGTTGGCCTGTTTAGACCTGGTTGACTCTCTAAAAGTGCATATTTAAATAATGACTTTAAATTTAAATATGACTTGGGGCGCCTGGGTGGCTCAGTCTTTAAGCGTCTGCCTTCAGCTCAGGTCATGATCCCAGGGTCCTGAGATTGAGCCCCGCATCAGGCTCCCTGCTCGGCAGGAAGCCTGCTTCTCCCTCTCCCACTACCACTCCGCCTGCTTGTGTTCCCTCTCTTGCTGTGTCTCTCTCTGTCAAATAAATAAATAAAATCTTTTAAAAAAAATAAAAATAAAATAAATTTAAATATGACTTGTCCATCAGGGAAAAGCAGTGAATCCTAAGATGGTCTAATATCTTAGAAAGTGGGAAATGGAACTACAGAAGTATTAATTATTAGTTAAGTATTACTATTTCACTTTGTATATCCCAGCCAAGCATAGGCAGGATTTTCTGGGACACTGGTGAGAGAGAAGGTAGAGTATGGTCCTGAGGCAGCTTGCAGCCTCTCACCTCAGAAGAACCCTTTCTCAGTTGGCCCAGAGAAGGTACTTCTTAGCAGATGGAATCACGGGGTTCCTATAAGAGAACAGTTGTTCCCTGGAGAGAAGAGTGATATTCCAGTTTAAAGATGTTGTATATTAATTGCCTTCCTTGGCGTCTATCTCTTCTTTATAACATAGACTTTTTGGCCTCTATGGTATCCTTGTCCTCAGCTCTGTCTACTGTTATTCCTGCCATTGTCTTGACCTTTCTAATTTTATCTGCTAACCTGGGTTTTAGTTAGGCTTATTGTATAAATAGCCATAACATGAGCTTCTCAAAGGCAGATGCAGGATCATATAAGGCTAGTATTAATTCTGGTAGTAATAAAAACCCAGGTCCACAATCTCTTATTCTGCCACTAGAAATCTGAAAAACTCTGAAAACCAAGGATTTAGGTTTGGGTTTTTTTTTTCCCCATGATGAGTCACAACTCATTAATTAGGCCATAAAATGTAACATGAACTGAAGCTATTTATAATCTTTATCCCACTTAGTGTAAATGTTAATTTGTTTCACTACAGAAATAATCATGTATTTATTGATTATGTGGTACTGATCAAAATGTCTCACATCCAAGGGTTTGGATGAAATTTGTGGGCCTATATGTTAATTTAGGCTCTGATTATTCTGAGCACTTTAAATTTATTCCTAACAGTAACCTTAATATGAGATAGACTCTTCTTATCACCATTTTACATATGGGGAAACAGAGGCACAAAGAAATGGAAGAGCTGAGATTCAAAACCAGGCAGAGTCTCAGCTTTTAACTATATAGCTAGACTGCTTGACTTTGGCAGGAAAAGAATGAACCTTTTTGTTGTTGCTGTTGTTAGATGTATTGCTATATAGAAAATGTCTTGAGTAGATTTGTTCTTTGAGATTTTTTTTGTTCGGTAGTATTCATTGAAGCCAGGTCAGCAAACGAAACAGACATGGAAATAGCTTTACTTAACAGAACCCTGTATTAGAAGAGAATTTTAACTTAAGCTAATTATTTTTAAAGAACTACCAGAATTTAAACAGACTACCAGGATTAAACTTTAAAATTGTGAATAGGTGTCATTATCTTTGATGGTAACTTTGTTAAGTTGTCATTCTAATTGTTAAACTAATTAACAAGAGTTTAAAAGGAAGCAGACTTAAAATGGGAAGTCTCAGAATAGTAAACTCTCTGGTGTCCCAGTTTAACTATTCTCAGACAAGGTATTCCTCTCTCTGAACTTGCCTCTCTCCAGTGTGTACTTACAATGTCAAATACATAGTTTGAAGACAAATTGGTATTTCTGGACCACTTACTAGAGAAGTTCAAAATTGGTACTACAGATTTTCTACTACTCAAGTCTTATGTTGAGATGTAAAAATTCAGCTCTGATTGTTAAAATAAATGTTGAATTATATTTTAGTCAACATTTGAGTTCCCCCTCCGCCCTACTCACTGGAGATACAAAGATTAGTAAGGCGTAGCTCCGGCACTGTTTCATTTGTCATTACTCTTTATTTTTTTTGTGCCTGACATGGTACCTGAGACATAGTAGGTGTTCAGTAAATACTTGTTGATTGAATATCCTTAAGAAACTTGTTGGCTGATGGGAGAGTTAGACATGTAAAAAGATTTTTTTTTTAAGTTAAATGCAAATGAGATATATAACAGAAATATCTAGGAGAAATCTGTAATCACCAAGAAAGAATGAAGAAGTTTTAGAACCTCTCCATTAGGGGCTCTGGGTGGCTCAGTCGTTAAGCGTCTGCCTTCAGCTCAGGTCATGATCCCAGGGTCCTGGGATCAAGCCCCGCCTCGGGCTCCCTGCTCAGCAGGAAGCCTGCTTCTCCCTCTCCCGCTCCCACTCCCCCTCCTTGTGTTCCCTTGCTTTGTCTCTCTCTGTCAAATAAATAAATAAAATATTAAAAACAAAAAAGAACCTCTCCATTAGTTTTTACCTTCTCTTCATACTAATTTTTATAATTTTGGGAAAGAATATCATCACCCAGACATTCTTAAGAAAAATGAAGTGTGCTCTGGTTTAAACCATTTTCCTGTTTTTCTTTTCATCTAGATTCTCAGATGTTCGTTGTTTCTATGAAACCAGGCAGGAATTTAAATGCATTATGTTTTTAGAATTCTAGACTTGCTTCTGTTCTGTTTCACTGGCATTCACTCTTTTCTGCATTTCATTCTCTCACTTAATAAATCTCTTCCTTTCTAATCTGCTTACTAAAAATGAAGATTTAACATCAGGACCCGAGCTCAGTAACTGATCAAAGGGAACTTTAAGATGCAGTCTTATGGCGCAGTTTGGGCTGTTAATCTGCTATCTAAAGGTGATGCTTCAAATGGTTTTTCTGTGCATGTGCATGGATTTTGTGAATGGTGGAGACTGTCTTTAAAATTGTGCTGTGGTGTGTAATGTAAAGTGAGTTTGTTCTGGGTGCTGTATGCCAAAAAGATGGACTTGACGAAATGTTAATTTATAATGCCAGCCTTTGACTAATGGTTCTGATAACTAAGTTTTTGCTAAATAACATTTAAGATAAAAATAAAAACATCCCTGAAGTTTCTAAAGATGTTTTAATTAAGTTGATCTTTGTAGAGAATTGCTTCATCCTAGTTCTGATCAAAGGTAAGGGAATTCAGGCTAAATCCACCTCTCTCCATAGGACTTCAATTTCAGCATCCTATCTTCTATTACTTCCCTGTGCCTTTCTGGTTCCAGAATCAAGATTTTTCTATTAAAGAGTTGCTTCTAGTGCTCCCTTCGGTAGCACATATACTAAAAAAAAAGAGTTGCTTCTAATGATTTGGATTATCCATAACTTAGGCCACTACCAAATTGGAATTAATTGCCAATCTAGTCATCTTGAATACCATTTGGAACAAGGTGGGATATAAACTTAAAATGTTACCTTATCTGGTATTTTCTTCCTTTAAATAAGGATTTTCCCTCTTAACTTGCTCTATAATTCCTACTATGTCACGTGTTAGCTTGCTTTGGTTTCATGTTGAATTAATACGGAGCTAACTAATCTTAATTTTTTATGAAAGTTAAGCCTATAGTCTGCCTACTGTTTAGTATAATGTTTGACTCCTTAATTTTGGATCTTTAAAGGAACTGTGAAGACCATGGTTAAATGTTAGAAAATTAAGCATTTGATTTTTATCCTTTGTTTCTTGACCTCCTTTTTCTTCCCTCCTGTAGCCTGATCACCCAACACACACACACACACACACACACACACACACACACACACGCTCATTACATTTGGTATTTATCTGGTCCCTTTTCCTGATATGAAAGAATTATAGCTAATATTGGGCTTTCTTTTTGCTCTTTTTATTCAGTTAATATTAATGTTGACAACCAGAACTAAATAAATTGTTAAAATTACTGTGATCATATCTTCTTTAACTTTTTAAAATTTATTTATTTATTTTTTAAGTAAGCTGGGCATGGAGCTTGAACTGAAGACCCTGAGATCCAGACCTGAGCTGAGATCAAGAGTCGGATGCTTAACTGACTGAGCCACCCAGGCGCCCTGTGATCATATCTTGATACTTGTTTTCTGCTTTTACAGCAGCTTCTTGAATTGATTAAGGGATATTTCAAATTCTTATTTCAAACTTGCCATTTTTGTTCTTTTGTTTCTTCAGTTTTTTTTTTTTTTTAAGATTTTATTTATTTGAGAGAGCATGAACAGCGGGAGGGGCAGAAGGAGAAGCAGACTACCTGCTGAGCAGGGAACCCCATGTGGGGCTCAATCTCAGGACGCTGGGATCATGACCTAAGCCAAAGGCAGGTGCTTAACGGACTGAGCCACCCAGATGCCCTCAAACTTGCCATTTTTGAATGAGATATTTATATAGAAAAAAGTGGTAATGGCTATTAGACCCCTCAAAACTGACAGGGTAAATCTAACTTTCCATATGGCGTTCTTAATAGCAATTCTGTCACAAATTTGCTTAAGCATTTTATCATAAAGTCTAATTTCTTCTCAGAAGGGCTGTAAATTTTATTAAGCAAGAGTTCAGTCGCAGATCAGAACCATTTCTTTTCTTAATGTAGGCCAAAACAACTTGGGCCTAGTTGTCTTTTTATGTAGCCATATTCCAACTATATTCAGCTCCTGTAGATCTCAAAGCTAGGGAGTATTAATGGGCCAGAATAGTAAACATGCCATTTGGTAATCTGTGCACTTAAAGGCATGAACTGTTAAGTAAGGATCAGGTTGAGATCGAAGCCAAATAATAAAAATATTTGACTAATGCTTTTCAAAGCAATTTATATCTATTATCTTTTTCACAGTCCTGTGAACTATTAATATTAGTACAGTATCATCATTTTATCTTAGTTTTACATATAAGGATGTATATGGATGTATAAGGATCCTTCAATCTGAGTCGAAGGCAGATATTTAACCGACTGAGCCACCCAGGTGTCCCCGAAGGGTCTTAAATGCTTTAAAGGTAGTATTTCCCAAACCTGACTGAGCCAAATAATGGAAGTTTGCTTAAGGTTCTACAGCAATAGAATGACAGGTCTAGGATTGGGATTCAGGTCAATATATTACAATTTTGTAGCCTTTTAAAAAAAGAAAAATTCTTGGTGTGCTCTGTCCAGAGCTTTGCTTTGTCCAGATTGCTTTGCTTTGTCCAGATTAATTCTCAGTGTCCCAATATATAGAAATACTAAGGTAGACTACTGGAGTAACTAAAATACTCTTTCTACAAAAGATTGGCAGTCCCTTAGACAGTGTTTCTTTTCCCTGGCTGGGAAGCTATATGAGCTTTTGAATTTAAATAAAACAATAATAACAATAAAAGATTCCCAGGCTCTACCCCATACATACTAAAACAAAATTTTTAGCATGTAACTTATGCATCTCTGTGTTCAAAGGCTTCCAGGTTGCCTTGTGTTCAGTCAGGTTTGGGAAATATTACCTTTAAAGCATTCAAGACCCTTTGGGGATGCCTGGGTGGCTCAGTCGGTTAAGCATCTGCTTTCGGCTCAGGTCATGATCTCATGGTCCTGGGACTGAGTCCCGCATTGGGCTCCTTGCTCAGCGGGGAGCCTGCTTCTCCCTCTGCCTGCCACGCCCCCTTGCTTCTGCGATCTCTCTTTCTCTGACAAATAAATAAAATCTTAAAAAAAAAATGAAGCATTTAAGACCCTTTGAAGGAAGACAAACAAGATTAAAACCATTATCATCGTCATTATTATTAGATGGGCAGCTACTTGACAATTCCTTAAAAACAGGTAACTTTCAAGGGTATTCCACCTTGTGGGACAAACTCCATCCAGGGTGATGGCAAGTGGCAGGGTAAACTGGAAGGCATTACCTAGAGTGCACGTGCTGAAAGAGACATGGAGGAGTCATGTGGATGAAGATACAAAATGAGCACCATTTAAAAATCACCTCTTCAGGGGCGCCTGGGTGGCTCAGTCGTTAAGCGTCTGCCTTCGGCTCAGGTCATGATCTCAGGGTCCTGGGATTGAGCCCCGCATCGGGCTCCCTGCTCAGCAGGAAGCCTGCTTCTCCCTCTCCCCCTGCTTGTGTTCCCTCTCTCACTGTGTCTCTCTCTGTCAAATAAATAAATAAAATCTTTAAAAAAAAAATCACCTCTTCATAAACGTGGAGAATATGTCATAACTGCATGAGAAAAGTGCAGTTTTTTTCCCCAACTCATTTGAAAGTAAACATGACAACCCAATGCAAAGCTGTAAAAGGAAAAATTCAGTCAGCTTTTTATTCCTTTTCTCCTTAATATTAGAAGAACATCTTCTAGGATCCAGTTCTCTTAAAGGAGAAGGATTTGATAACCATTCTGATTCTTTGTTTATAACACAGACCATGATTTAATTGGAACTCATTCATAATATCATGTTAAAACAATTCATTTGCATCCTAAGCCCCTTGTATCTAATTATGGAAGGAAGAATTCTCAAAAACTTAAAGGAATTTCAAATCTTTTCTCTTAAGGTTGAGAAGGATGTTGGAGCATGTATATATTCCTTGATAGACCAGGAGCTGGCAGGTCCTGTCCCAGTCTACTCTTTATGTACTATGACTCTCAGAAACATAATATCATTCATATAGTGACTTTTGAATTCCAGCCCTCACTCTTTCACTTGTTCTACAATCTGACATCCCAATAAAAGCTGCACTTGTCTTATATTACTTCTATTACTACATCTGGTTATTAACTTTCTGATAAACTTACGTGCTGTTTGTTTACTAGGTATTCCTCTGCTTTAGAATTTTGTCTGAGAAGTTACCTTATTAAAAAAGAATACATGTAAATGGGTTTCACCAAACTAACAGATAATTATATATAAATATTCGTTTAGAAAAGGTATATCCCACCTTGTTCCAGGACAGATTTAACATGGCTTGTTAATAAATTGATTAATTAATTAAACATAGTAGCACAAGTAGGAAACTTTGAGAACTTAAAGTGGAACCAAGAAAGGCACTTTGATTAGCTTTTCAGTGTTCATAGATATATTTACCTTTTCAGTACCTCTTATAAAAAAGGTAGTAGCACCCTTTCTGTAGCATTAATGATTAAGGTTTAAGAGCCGATTCTAGGTTTGCCAAAAAGGAATCCTTATGTCTATTAAGGAAAGAACTACCATTTTCATAAAAATCTCTCCTCTGTTTTTGCAGTTTTGAGACTTCCTTGTTAACATTATGTGGAATAAATCAGAGACCAATATTATAGCTATATACTCCTTTTTGTTTATAGAAAAGTAAAAATTAAAATTGTGTGAGTGAAAATTGTACCTAGCCAAATAATCAGTAAAAAAGTTTTGTGTTATTTTTTTGTAACAGTCATTTAAAAGTCACTTTACAAGGCTTTTTTCCTTGCCATTATTACCAGTTTGAGTAGTAAATCCCTAGATAAAATTCTGGCTTTGACTATATCAGTTACATCTAAAGTATATACTTTTATTTTTAAGAGGCCTGGATTTAGGATCATCTTTTTTTAAAGGAGGAAAAGTAAAATCTTAAATGAAAATGCCCTAAATCAAAGGCTTTGTAACTGGTACCAGTGTGGTCAAGATGGTTATCATTGACTATTCAATTTGGAAATAATTCATGCCTTTCTTTCATGATTTTTTTTTAATTTAATGCAAAATTCTAACTTTAAAAAACTGGATCAGCTGGATCTACTCTGGTTCAAATAAGTGGGCACCTGGGGTCTGAGTATTGCCCACTCAGCCTTCTTTCTCTTCCATCCCTCATCAACTTGTGAGATCCCTCCACGGAACCCCAGAACACCTTTCCTAAGGAATTTTTTGGTCCTGGTATCCCCTATTTTCTTTCTGAAGCCTGTCAAAGGCTAGGGGAACCTGAAAAGTCAAATAATTTGCTACTTGCTAACTGCTTAGTGAACATTTTGTGGAAATAGTTGAACCTTTAAAAAAGTGTTTAATGTCAGTGGGCTTACACAATTCATCTGTTTCATATAGCGTATTGTAGCGGAGCATAGTAGAGCTAATGTGGATCTAGCTGTAGGTAGCTTTTGTGCTAAGGGCGCTAGAGTCGTCCTGAAGGTGAAAAGCACTAATAATTACACTTCTTCCCCTCCTGCTTTTCCGTATCTCTCTACACTCCTGACTTATACAGGACAAAGAACTTTGAGTCTGGTAAGGCCTACAAGGCAACATGGGGAGATGGTGGAGACAACTCTCCTAGCAGTGTCGTATCTAAGCAGCCAGGCCGAGTGACCAACGGTCAGCCTCAACCACCAGCCACTGGAGCAGCTAGCGGTGGCTACATTAAACGGTATGCCGGCTCCTCCTGATGCTCTTTACCCCTTTCCTAAATGAATGGCTCGCTCAGGAGGACGGGGGGTGTTGTACATGAGCCCTAAGTCATCAGTTAGAAACAGTGTTTATTCCATTTGAAAAATGCATTTTATAATCTGCCTTCTGACAAAATGTTGACTGTGGTACTTGACTTTCATTGATGGATTAACTTTTCTTTATATTTTTCAGTACTTTCAAAATTACCCAAGTAAGCATATTTTACTTCTATAAATAGGAGAATGTGTTTTAAAATGTATCATGCAGGAGCACCTGGGTGGCTCAGTCAGTTAGGCGTCAGACTCTTGATCTCAGCTTAGGTTTTGATATCAGGGTCGTGAGTTCAAGCCCCATGTTGGGCTCCATGCTGGGTGTGGAGCCCTACTTAAAAAAAAAAAAAAATGTATCATCTGCAGATAGGGGTTGGCCAGATCCCTATAAAGATAATGGTAAAGGGTCAGATAGTAAATATTCCAGACTTTGCAGGCCGGTGTCCATTGCAGCTACTCAACTCTGTTGTTGTAGGGTGAAAGCAGCCATAAACAATATGTAAGCAAATAATAAGTGTGGCTGTATTTGAATAAAACCTTATTTACAGAATCAGGTGGTGTCGTCGCGCACTGAAATAAAGTTCTCAGACACCAATCTGAGTGGCCGTGCGGGGCTGCCTCTGCAAGGGAGAGCAGCAGCTGCTGAATCCTGCACATAGCTTTTATTTTGTTTTTTTATCAGAAAAGCAAGGACAGATGCCTCCGAGCATGGGAAAGGAGTACAAAGAATGGCAAATATCTTGAAGCAGGCTTGCATTTTCCCCTACACGTAGGCATGCAGGGAGTCAGTCATGGGATAAGGGAGGAGTGGGATGTTTGGGCTGGCAATCGCCAGGTACAGAAAGGGGGGACGGAGGGTTACATTCTTTCATAGCTCCTAACTTATGCCCTGCTCCTGGGGATCATGGGGTCCTGCTCCTACTGGGCCCCTGTGTTCAAAAGCCCGAGAACAGGAATGCTGCTGATGTTTCAGCTGCTTCCACACTCACTCCTTAGGGTTTATAATATATTTTCTAAGAATAACTCCATAAGGTGGCAGGCCAGTTTTGACCTTTGGGCCAGAGTTTTGCAACCTGTTTTACAGCAGTGGTTCTTTAGACTTAGTGTGCATGAGTCACCTGGGGGTTTATTAAAACATAGAATCCTGGGATCCACTTCCAGTTTGATTCAGTAGATCTGTAGTAGAGTGTGAGAATTTGCATGTTTTCATGTCTCATAAGTTCCCAGGTGACGCTGTGATCACTCGTTGAGAACCATTGTTCTAGAGTTGTTTCTTCTCCTACATGGCTTTAAGACATTGCATTCTCTTGGTCAGTCTTTCAATTTTTACTACAGAATGTTTTCCGAGAATGGTAACCTACCTTCCCATAGGTCTAACGCTTGCTGAGGTCATTTTGGTTACTTATTTTTATGAAAACTAAATCCAGATTTAGTCCATTTTTATAATTCACCAAAAAGTACTGAATTAACTGTCTTTTTGTGATAGTATAACTAACGATGCCAGAGAGGATGAGATGGAAGAGAACCTGACTCAAGTGGGCAGTATCCTAGGAAACCTAAAGAACATGGCCCTAGAAATGGGCAACGAGATCGAGGCTCAAAATCGACAAATAGACCGGATCACAGAAAAGGTAAATGCTCCTTCATGCCATAGGAATTTGAGACACTTTAGTAATGGACATCTGTGCTTGATACTTGGGGTGGGGGGGGCAATAAGAGAAGATCCTGTCCTCACAGGTCTTACAGTTTTGATGAGATGGGATTTCTAACACATTGAAAAATTATAGCCAGGTCCTCCTATCTCTTGTTCATGGCAGTTGGTTCATTTTGAAACCAAGACCTTAGAATGAAGTGGTTTTATTTAAAATTTCACACACGAAGCTTAGAGTCTACTCTAACCTTTGGGAGGGCTATATTTTTTTTCCCCTGAGTGAATGAGTTAGCTTTTGGAGTTTTATTTTGTTACTAACAAATTAGTAAGTTCCTAAATCCTCATCTCATGAGTCATTAAGTGGAAATCAGTTCTGCAGAATAGTTCTTGTGGAGTGGACACATAAAACAGGGTCCTATGGGTAAAGATAAGATGGAATTGCTATTTTTTTTTCTTCACATGATATAAAAGATACTGAAAATGAAATTGTATTCAGTGTTTGGATGTGCCATGGCTAAAAGCCATTCTTGTTATTGTTATTTCATTAAAAATCTCAGGGTCCCTTAAAGGATGGGGTGAGTTTTTAAGCTTAGTTCTATTGAGTCACTTAATGGTGGATTTCATGGAGGCAAACAGGGGTTCATAAGATGCTTTCAAAGCTGTCCTGTGGTCAGATACTGATGTGGATGATAATACATCTGTTACAAAAATCTTGGGGAAGGTTCTTTCAGTCTCTCTGGGTTAGACCTAGAGTAGTCTCAGATAAGATTCTATGATTCAGTTCAGGGGACTCCCACAATGTCCTCCTCTATAGCAGAAAGCATTCTTAATTTCATTGCATTGAAAATGGCATTGATTGTAAGACGCATCCCAGTTAAACTATGAGAAAATGTTACAGAATTCATGAAATACTGGCAAGTTCTTCTGCTAAACCTTCTGTTAAACCTTTATATTCCCGGTTTTCCCAAATGAATTTCATGTTCTCTCTCTTCTTGCCCGGAATGAGTTTTGTAATGTGACTATGTGTTTCCTGAATTTTCTCAGTGTGTCATTTACTCCAGGTGTATGAAATTCAACTTTTATTAGAGCAAGTTACCTTGTAACATAATGCTGGTACCTTTTTCTTTTTTTTCAGGCTGACACCAACAAAGATCGTATTGATGTTGCCAATGCCAGAGCAAAGAAACTCATTGACAGCTAAAGCTGCTGCTGTACTTCTTTATCGTGTATTCACTTCTCTAGCTCCTCCTTCAAAGTCATTATCTTTTCAGAGTTTGACGTTTTGGTTCCACACTCTTCTAAATCAGGAGATAATGTGCAAGAAGGCCAGGAGTACGGACCCCCTATTCTTTTACGTTCTCTTTCCCTTGAGGGTACACTACTGCTCAGCCTTCCTTCTAGTACCTTTTTTTTTTTCTCAGTCCATAGTCTTAGATTGGTTTTTGTACATCATATATAGTGTTATTTTTCATCCTCCTCATTTACTTTAGCAGGTTCTTTTGCTTTCAAGATTTGGAAGCATTGCCAAAGACAGCCATGAAGAAGGAAGCTGGAGGCAGGGGGAGCACAAGGAGGAGAGGCGAGAGAGAAGAGGTTGTTACCGCAGTAAAACCTGCAGGCCACAAAGCAAAAGTTGCATAGCCACAGTAAAGATCTAGTTGGGTTTAATTTTTCATTTAAGTTGCAGTTATTGCCAATTTAGGCTAATACTTGGTTTTGGAGCTTTTATACACAATATTTTTGTTAATCATCACAACTTGGCAACCTCGGCTCCAAAAAAATAGAATGACTTTTCTCAAAGTGGGCTTAGTTTCTGAACATTTGGTAATTTGTGTATGTACATAGACAGTGATCCCATTTCATTCTGCACCATACAGGAACACTTTGTATAAATGAATGACTTTTTATTTTTACATTATTAGTAGTATTATGGTCCCATTACATGCCTATTAACCTCTTAAATTTGTCATTAGTCTTTGAAGAAAAAAATATGTAAATATGTATGTGTAACATGAGAATTTCTCTCTAAAGCAGGGCTTAAAATTTTTTGGAAAAGTTTGACAAAGTATATTACGTGAATTCAGATTTACCTCAATGTCAAGAATTATGTTTAGATGGGGAAAAAGAAACTTGTTTTGATCTCAGGTAGAAAAATAGATTGCTTTGAGTTTTTTGTAGCTTTAGACCTTAAAAAAGCTAGAATTTATTCTGTTTAAAAGTGATTTGGAAAATTATGCCTTTGGTTTAATTATTGATGATTGCACTATCATTCAATTAGCCTTGTAGATTGAATTATGTCCAGAATCACGTTTATTTAGATCCTGAACAGTGTTATAAGAATCTGATTGGTATTTGTCACCTTTATTTAAGAACTAGTGTCTGCACACTTCAAAGCTATTAATGTGGATTGGTTTGACCGATAACCACTGCTTGCTCTTTACAATTAAATTTTATAACTAACTGGTGGAATTGTTCTTTCAAATAGGTCATGTGTTTCTGTGACTATTTGGCAAGGGTTGGGGGCAATAATTTCATCAGCTCTTAAATTGAATAAAGCAAAGGTCCATAAATCAAGAAGCACTCTGATGGAAAGCTGCCTTCAGCACCTTTCCCATTTTTTATCGGAAGTACTGACAGGACTTTTCTTCCTACGATTTGTCATGAGGTTCATTGTAATTATTATTAGTCTCTTACTCATTTGAGCTTTTAATACACTAATGATTGAAAGGATGTTTATGCACTAGAACTACAACCCACTTACTGAAGATACTGTTAACATGAGGACTTTCATAGGCCTTAGTGGAAAATATTTAGAGTGAGATTCAGTCAGGCCCTCTGGAATAGAAATGCTGCATGCCAAAAGGAGTAGTTTGGTAGGTGGTGGTAAATGTGTAAAGAGAGAAAGTACAAAACATTGGGGATTGTGCTATACCTAAATGCCCTTGCTTAGAACATTAAAATTTTTTTTTATCTTATGGCTAAAGGTAATAGTTCTGAGGATACCAAAATGCTGCCCCCACATTATAATTGGTTAGAAGTATAAGCTAAGGCACTCAACTATCTGCATTTACACTCTTCCACTTGCTAACTGAGACTGTAAGCCCATTTCTGTGCCTCAGTTTTCTTGTCTGTAAATGGGGATTAATAATTCCTCCTCCAGAGTTGTCACGAAAAGTCAGTGTGGTGATGCCATGTAAAGAACTGAGAGCAGCACCCAATAAATGTAAGAGCTTAATAAATTATAGTTGCTATTCTTTCTTGGGTGGAGCTTTTTGGGTCAAGAATCCATTTGTGAATCTGATGAAAGACAACATAGCCTATCTCCCCAGCGAAATAGATACTAACACAAACATGAATCACACATAAGAATCACACATCAGTGGATCTTGAAAGCAAATCCATGAATCCCAGGTTACAAACTCTGCCAAAGCTTCTCCTACTAAGAAAGAAGAGGGATGAGGCCATAGAAGTTAGGTCCAAAATGCACTAGAAATACAAGCTGTTGACTTAAAGCCTTTTCTGATTTTCTCTGGTTAACATTGTCTGGAAACTTGTTTCCATTACTTTTGAAAGGTAGTAACTGAAAGTGATTAACACAAGCTCTAGAGTCTGACCACCTGGTTTCAAATTTTGCTTTAGTCATTTACTTGTATGATCTTCAGCATAACACTAACCTATAACTAAGGAGTTCAAAAATAATCACCCTGAATTTAATTTTTTAACAGTAAGCTCCTTCTTCAAGTTTCCAGTCTTATAATGACAATGGTATTTATCCCCAATAGTTATGCCTGTTTCTTTCTTCCTTCACAATTCCTTCATCCTTGTGGGGTTTTTTAAATATTATTTATTTATTTATTTGTCAGAGAGAATGCAAGCACAAGCAGGGAGGAGCAGCAGGCAGAAGGAGAAGCAAGGCTCCCTGGGAGCCCGATGTGGGACTCGATCCCAGGACCCTGGGATCACGACCTGAGCCAAAGGCAGACACTTAACCAACTGAGCCACCCAGGCGTCCCTTCCTTCATCCTTGTTACCACACTTTAGATCTTTTCATGTCATGTGTGAATGATGAATCTCCTCTTAACCCAGCCATTTTATACTCAATTGCACTTAGAATTAGTTTCCTTAAATGTTACTTTCTTTAGGTCACTGTCTTATCAAAATTCCAGGTTATCCCAATTACATTCCTAATCAGATTTGTATTTCTCAGATTGATGATATTCAAGTTCCTTACTCTCTAGTCATTTGTTTTCATCCTTTTTAATGTAGTATTTGCTCCAAGCCTTCCGTTTCTATAATGACTTGCTAACTTCGATTTTAATGCTTTACAGGTGAAATAAATGGCACCATTTATTGATTGCTTACTCTATTGTGGGCACCCTGCTAAAATGCCTTTATGTATCTTTTTACCATATCCTGATAACAAATCTGAAAGGTTGGAGGTATTCACCATATTACAGATGAGCATAAATTGCTCAGATTCACAAAGCTAGTAAATGACAGACTGTGTATTCAAACCAGGATCTTTCTGACTCCAAGGCCCATGAGCTTAATATACTACACCGACTTCCAACCAAGCTCTAAAAGAATGTGGGTGACTTAGGGCTGGTGGCCAAACTAGAATATGGGTCTCCAGACCACACACAAGTTAACCAACTTTGTTATGTTAGCTCATAGGTAAGTCTAAACACTTGTGCGTTATAAATCTGGGCATGTTACTTTACATAGTTCCTGCGCACAAGTAGCTCATTCTAGCAAGAAACAGATGAATATAGAATGTGAGAAGTGCTATCATAACAGATGGGGGAGCAATTAATTTGGCTTAGACTTAAAATGGGTTTTAGATAGATGGAGCACGTTAGTGAGAGCAGACATTCCTGACTGAGCAAACAATGTAAAGGCAGTTACAGGGGAGACACTGCACTGTGGGTTTAAGGAGCAGAATAATCTGGTATGACTGGGCAGGTTAAATAAGAGTGAAGAAAGGGTATCTGGAAATAAGGCTAGGTACAAGTTGTGAAAGCTAGCAGTCACTGATTCTCAGAGATGGGGGATATTTTTAACTCCAATTAATTAAATGTCTGGGGACATTTAAGTTGTTTACTTTAGAAGCTCTGATTTATTAGATGTTAAGCACTGATAAAAAATCTAGAGAAACATTGTTTAGTAGACCAAAAAGATTAAGCATTGAAGTTTACAAAAAGCAAAACTCAGTTGCTAACGATAAACTGGCAGCCCATCCCTCCCCATGTTGAGAAACAGAAAATAACATGGGAAATAGAGAATATGGATCAGATTTAGAATACGGATCAGATTTAAAGTCAGAGAGACTTCCTCATATAAACACTAAGCTGTTGTGATCTACTGACTTAATGGTTAAACTAGGTTTATAAAACAAGAACTGACAATACATGCTAAATTGCCCTGCCAAAGGCAAAACCTCAGAAATTTGAGAGTGGTAGTTTCTGAAATGTTCATGTCAGTAACAACCTGGCATCATCTACCTTTGTACTTTCAGTTTCTCTTAATAAGCATGGTTTTAGTACTGCAAAATGCTTATCAGTCACATGAAGGCATTTCAGTACTCCTGCACCTTATGAAACATTTCTTTCTAATCAGTTTACTTTCAAACAAAGGGCCACATACAGGTTAAAGTTCTCCTGTCTTCTTCCTTTGAGGATTAGCACTTTTTCCAGCCAAAGTTCATTAAAAATTCTTTATTTAGTATATTCTCTCATCCAGAGAATAAACTTTATAAACATAGGTTATTTTAAAATATTGTAGGAGATTTTTGATAGGTAATTTGATTAGTAGAATTATAAACACAAAAAGGGAAAAGGATTACCAGAAATAAGACATTATTTCTAACAAAGCTTCAGGAAAATCTTGATTATTACAACCCTTTGTATCTTACAAATTTTGCATATGTGGTTTTAGCTCTTCAGAGCCCTCTACCAGTAAGGCACATGCAATAGTAAAAAATTTGCTACTGCAGCCTTGGGGAACATCTCTTAGTGTGTTGGTGCTTCTCCGACAAAATATACTTTTAATCAAGACAGTCACATATTTATGTACATTCTAAATTCCAAGTATACACACTGCAATTGAACTGATGGACTGAAATAAAATCATAAATCCTAGATTAACCATAGTAGCCTCTCACAAACTATATTTCATAAAAATATGAAATGTTAACACAGGTGGAATGGCAACTGACTTTATGAAAGTTCATACACTGAAACTAAACATGAAATTTCAAGCTGTGATACGGAGTGATTCTGTGACCAAGCAGCATCCCCTCATTGTATAAATAGCAATGAGCTACTGTTTTTCTTAAAGCCAGACTAATGGTGGTTTTGATGATCAACACTGTCCTTTACCCTTATCCATGACTCAAAATGGAGGACTCTTACTGTCCCTTGATTTTTTAGCTTGCTTAAGACGAGCCCTGGAAAGGGAAAAGATCATTGAAGTATCTGCGGGAGTATCCTCTCCTTACTGCAGATAATCCTTGACAACAACAGGAGCCTTTGATTCAGCCAGATTGCAAGAGATTCCATGTCAGTGTCCTGTAAGGTTCCCGTGCTCCTGGAGAACATCATGCAAACTTCTTCTTAGTGGCTGTGAACCTCTCCATGTACTAAAAATCATAAAAGAAGAATATGTGGTATTTTGGCACAAGCAAATATTAGCCTATTTTTTTTATTAGAATTTTGTGATATTTTTTTCATTTAGATTTTTATTGGATATGGTCTTTTTCATTTCCTTAAAAATCGACCTATTCTAAATGCAAATTTAAAGCACATAGCTTTGGGGTTTTTCCCTTATATTTTAATAAGACACCCATCAAAAGACAAAATGCTTTACAATAAGCTACCTGGAGGAAAAGTTACCTTGGCACAATACCATTTGGCTAATTTTTAGAATCCACCTCCAAAATGGGGAACAAATCCTGTTGACATAAACAGGATTATGCATACATCCTGTAGCTATAAATGTTTATGTGGGTTACTTCACCATTATCTCTGGAACAATGACGAAGTACACTAATACATACCTTATCATATCCTTCCAGTTCTCGAAGTTTCTTTATTTCAAAAAGGTTGCCTTCCACAGCAAGCAGACAGATCTGGGAATCACTGAGAATGCTCTGTGGAAGCATGCTGAGCTCAAGACAGTTCTCTTCCAGGCGAAGAACTTTAAGGCGAGGACAGCAAGATATCTTTACTGAGATCTGAGATATCTATTGAACGACAAAAAAGAATCATAGGAAAAAGTAAAAGCACTACTATAATGTTTTTTATGTGGTTTTTTTTTTTTTACTAAATTAAAACAAAAACTTGACCATTTGTCCTAGTTCTTTCTTTTACCGCCTCCATTTTCTCACCACCTACCCATTTCCAAAGCCTATGCTATCTAGCTTCTGTTACTCCTCCACTTTTTGGAAAAAGATGCTGTTTGAAGGTTACTGGTAGCTTTTTAGAAACAAAAGTGTCCTAATAAAAGCACTGTTCATTACAGAAAATTTGAGCATCACATAAGTTTAAAGAAAAAAGTTATCTCTAATCTACCACCATAAACATTTTGGTGCATTTACATTTACTGCCAATCTTTTATGTGTACATAGATGCTGACCGCTATACTGCCAAAGTCAAGGATTCACTGTCCTCATTCCCTATTGGATTTGACTATCATCTACCACTTTTTTGAAACTCCTTGTACCTAAATATTGGACTTTTCTTCTTTTGAATTATTGCTGATTATTGGCTCCCCCGCCCTCTTGTTCCTATGGACATTTTCAAGCAGAAGTCTCTAATATTGGATCTTCTTTCTAAACTTCCTCCTAAAAAGCTCATCCTTTCTTTTTTTTTTTTTTTTAAAGATTATTTATTTATTTATCTGAGAGAGAGAATGGGAGACAGAGAGCATGAGAGGGGGAGGATCAGAGGGAGAAGCAGACTCCCCACTGAGCAGGGAGTCCGATGCGGGACTCGATCCCGGGACTCCAGGATCATGACCTGAGCCGAAGGCAGTTGCTTAACCAACTGAGCCACCCAGGCGCCCCAAAGCTCATCCTTTCTTAAAGCTATCAGTTCTGTTAAGACCTGAAAATCTGTATCTATATTCATATCTACTCGTGTCTATTCCACTCCCATGTCTCCAATTTTTAATAAAACATTTCTGTTGGGATGAGTCACCATCATAATTGACTCAGCTTGTCCACTCAGTAGCACCACTCTTTTAGGCCCTTGAACAATTATCTTTGATTCATTCACTTCTTTTGCCCTTTAAATGCTCCAAGTCACCAAATTATATTTACTCTACCTGGTATCATTTCAGACCATCACCTGGGAACTTGTTAGAAATATAAATTCTCAGGGGCGCCTGGGTGGCTCAGTCGGTTCAGTGTCCGACTTTTGATTTCGGCTCCAGTCATGATCTTAGGGTTGTGATATGGAGCCCCACCTTGGACTCCACCTTCATCCAGGAGTCTTCTTGAGATTCTCTCCCTCTGCCCCTCCCCTTGCTTGTGTGTGCACATGCACGCGCTCTCTCTAAAATAAAAATCTTTTGATTTTTTTTTAAAGATTTTATTTGTCAGAGAGAGCACTCACGTGCACAAGCAGGGGGAGGGACAGGCAGAGGGAGAAGCAGGCTCCACTGAGCAAGGAGCCCGATGGGGGACTGGATCCCAGGGCCCTTGGGATCATGACCTGAGCGGAAGGCAGACCCTTAAGAAACTGAGCCACCCAGGCATCCCAATAAAAACCTTAAAAAATGTAAATTCTCCCCCTGAAACAAATAATACATTATATGTTAATAAAAAAATTTTAGGGGTGCCTGAGTGGCTCAGTTGGTTAAGCGTCTGCCTTCAGCTCAGGTCATGATCCCAGGGCCCTGGGATTGAGCCCCGCATCAGGCTCACTGCTCCGCGGAGAGCCTGCTTCTCCCTCTCCCTCTGCCTGCCACTCTGACTATCTGTGCTCTCTCTCTATTTCTCTGTCAAATAAATAAAATCTTTAAAAAATAATAAAAATTTAAAAATAATAAAAAATAAAAAAATTTAAAAAAAAGTAAATTCTCAGACCCCACTCCAGACCTACTCAATCGCAAACACAGAGGGTAGGGGCCCAGTGATCTCTTCACAAGCTCTTCTGGTTAATGTGGTCCACGCTAAAATCAGAACCAGTGATTATAGGGCAGCAGCCTAGGTGAATGGGGTGAGTGTGCAGCTAGTATTTCTTGAACAATGTTTTCCCAGAAGTTTTTTTCAAATATTCACATTTTTTTTTCCCCAAAAGCTCAACATACAAGAATATCCACTTTCACGGAAAAGGTGAGGCAATCTACTCAAAGACAGACTGAATTTTATCATAATGTAAGATCACTACAATCTAGAACAGTTTTATACAATAAAACTTGGCAGTGATTGAAATCTATATCTTTGTGGTTCAGTATGGTTGCCACATCCGGCTTTTGAGCACTTGAAATATAGCTAGTGGCAAGAGAGGAACTTAATTTTTAAATCTAATTTATTATTATTATTTTTTAAGATTTTATTTATTAAATGAATTTTAACAGCCATATGTGGCTATTGTATTGGACCGTGCAAATCTAGAACTGTAGGCACTAAAAAATTAAAGGCCACCTAGTCTCACTATGTTTAATGTTTCATCATTTAAGCCTTATGTCTAGACCAAGGATTATTTCTCCAGTCAGATACATATTAACCAGAGCTTCCAAAGTAATGGAAACAAATTTCAAATATTTCAATTAAAGCTGTCCAACAATGAAATGGGCCAGAAAGCCTGTCAGTTATGAATTTTCAGTATAAGCAGGACACACTTGACAAAGATGTCAAAAAAGGGACAATGAATTATCTCTTGTCCAACTCCAAGAACCTATGAGTTAAAGCCTCTTTTCCACTCCACCCAACATAGCACCTTGCTAGGTGATTAGAGGCATATTTGTGGAGGATCTGAATTCTCCAAGATTTGTGAGACAGTTTAACTTTTGAAATTATCTCACCCCATTACGCATCCCACTCTCCTAAAAACACCTACACAACACACAAACACGCAGTGTCTCAACTAATTCCATAGCTTTTAGCTTTGAAATTAGTCCAGCCCATGGACTATACTGCTCATCTAGCCTGATACCCAGCTCCATGACTACAGTTTAGAAAAGAATGGATTAAACAGGAGACTGTAAATCCACATGATGTAGGAAAAAACCCTTAAGCTCTAGACCTGGTTCTGGTTGAGATTGAGTTCGATGACCTGCAGCTCCCCCACTGTGTCAGGTATGCTCCGAATCTGGTTCTTGGAGAGATCCACCACATCCAAGTGCCGTAGGCTACAGAGCTGTGGTGGTAGTGCCCGTAGCTGGTTCCCAGAGAGGCTCAGGGTCTTGAGGGCTGCCAGTTGCCCAAAGGTAGATGGTAGCTCTCTCAAGTGATTGTTGTTTAGGCTTAGCATCTCTAGTTTTTTCAGATTGCATAACTCCTCAGGAAGAATAGCTGGCAAAGAAAAAAATTAAAAACCTGAATCTGATACAGCTGAGACATACCTTAGACAAAGTTTAGAAAAACTATATGGCCACCTTATATGCCTCCTACTGATACACATAAAATTCCCACATGAGGGGGCGCCTGGGTGGCTCAGTCGTTAAGCGTCTGCCTTCAGCTCGGGTCATGGTTCCAGGGTCCTGGGATCGAGCCCCGCATCGGGCTCCCTGCTCGGCGGGAAGCCTGCTTCTCCCTCTCCCACTCCCCCTGCTTGTGTTCCCTCTCCCACTCCCCCTGCTTGTGTTCCCTCTCTCGCTGTCTCTGTCTGTCAAATAAATAAATAAAATCTTTAAAAAAAAAAAAAAAATTCCCACATGTGCCATTTTTAAGTATTGCATTTTACCAACATAGTCTTCAGAAAGTGAGGGTGCCATCAAAATACAGGAAAGTATTTATGTGTATATTGGGCTCCTTTTGTAAAAGGACCTCTGCAGAATCCGACAGCAATTTTGTGGCATTTGTTAGGCCCTCCCCATCCCATTCCATCCCCCTTTCTAAATTAGCAGCAAAATTAGCTCTGTTTACATTACATCCCAAAGATGGTCTTTCCTTTCAAGTCCAAATTAAGCCAGTACCAATCATTACACCACCAGAGGAGGCGGGTAGATGTAATTACAAGAGATAGCTTCAAGGACTCTGATATCCTCCTGCGTCTTGAGCTCTCAGTACGGTTTCATAACAACAACAAAAATCAGCTTGTAAGAGAAAACCACCCTTCTTAACAGCTGATCACTAGCAAAAGCTTCCCAGGCGCAAAAGCCATACTCAGTTTGTTGTTGTTCAAGGAGAGGCTCTTCAGCAGAGTGAACTTTCCTATAATCATAGGCGGTAGGCTCTCGATCTTGTTGTTGGACAAGTCGATGGTCCTTAGGTTGCTGGTCAGCTTCTGCAACTCTGAGGGGAACTGGAGAAAGGGGTTCACAGCGCGGAGAATTCCTCACCGATTAACTTCACCACCCCCGCCGTCCCTCTCCCTTTAATTTCCCTGGTCGGTCCCCTCCCAGTCTCACCTCGGTCAGCCCACGGTCCTTAAGCTGAAAGACACCAGTTTTCTGCGCGGTTTCCACATGAGCGCGGAGGGCACTGTTTCCCATCCTAGGGCCGCGGCTCAGGTCCCTGCAGGAAGGAAGCGCAGCTGTCACCGCTCAGTCCAGGCATCCAGCCACCCCATCCGCCTCTCGGCTGGGTCTCGTGCCCAAGCTGTCACCTCCTGCCGACGCCCAGATCTTGGGGACCAATTAAAAGTGGCAAGGAAGAAAGGGAAGAACAACCAGACCACCAGGGCCAACAGCTTTTACAGCTGTTCCGAGGCCTGACGCCGCTGGAGCCTACGAACAATCAGGGAGGGCCGGACTCGTCTCCTACCCCTCAGCTCACAGCCGGCTTAAGCAAGGGAAGAGCCGCGGCCCGCTCTCTCCCGGGATGCGCTCGCCGGGCTTCCGCCCGGGCTGAAACGCCCTGTGACGTCATCGATCCGCGCCGCGCGTTCTCCGTACTTTCCACTCACTTTTCGCGCCAGCCCGGGAGGTGGGTCCCAGCCATGGCTGCTGCGAACCCTTGGGATTCCGCGTCCGCGCCAAGTGCTGCCGGGCTGCTGCTGGACCATTTTGTAGCTTCGGGGATGGTCACTCAGGTGCGTGGGCGGCGATGGCGTCATTAGGGGGGTGCCGGCGGTGGCGACAGAAGATGGCTGTGAGGTGGTGGTGCTGGGTGGGGGCTGTGCCGGAGTAGAGGCAGGTGGAGGCCCTTCCAGGCAACAGTAGCGACGGTTCTGCAGTGGTTGTGCCAAAGCGGGGCTCTGAGTAGACGAGTTTCAGGTGTCTGCGGGCGAGTTATCCTGGGTCAGTTCGTGAGAGATAATAAAGATCAGTCTTCCCCCGCTTTTTTCTCACCCAGTGATACCGCCTGTATATTGTAATGGGTGCGGGGTTGGGAAATACGGGTAAGTGTTAAAACACAAACGTTGCCAAACAACGCTTGTTTGTGTGAGGTATTGAAGCATATTTGGGGCGGGAGACGCTGGGTACAGGAGAGCGTCAGGGGAAGCATGCAACTTTAAAGGCAAAAAATAAAGAAATTTTTTAAAATGTTGAGAAAGACCCGAAAGACCTTGGAACGTGAATGCAGGAGGGGAGTAATTATCAGAGAAGAGGCAGATTAGTCCCAGCGGTTGTAGTTTTAGGAGAAATTAAAGATATGAGGGAATAATGGAATCCAAGTGACAAGGGAATGGGGAAAGTGAGATGGGGGAAAGAAAATTTGAGATAACGAGCAAGTTGAGGATTTTCGCTAAAAAGGAAACGGAGAAGTAGAAAGGTAAAATCATACGCAGAGATTAGCTGTATGAACATGATGGAAGATTTATGGAAAATACATAACTTTGTATACTTAGAAGAGTCATTAGAGAATTGTACCTTACACTTTTTTTTTTTTTACAGATTTATTTATTTATAAAAGAGAAAGAGGGTGGGGAGGGGCAGAGGGAAAGAATCTCAAGCAGACTCCTTGCTCAGCTGAGCAGGGGGTGGGGCTCCATACCAGGACCTTGAGATTAGGACCTGAGCCGAAATCAAGAGCGGGAGGCTTAACCCAGGGAGCCACCCAGGCGCTCCTACTGTACACTGTTTTTTTTTTTTTAAGATTTTATTTATTTGACAGAGAGAGACACAGCGAGAGAGGGAACACAAGCGGGGGGGGGTGGGAGAGGGAGAAGCAGGTTTCCCGCGGAGCAGGGAGCCCGATGCGGGGCTCGATCCCAGCACCCTGGGATCATGACCTGAGCCGAAGGCAGACGCCTAACAACTGAGCCACCCAGGCGCCCCTACTGTACACTATTTGTAAGATGAAGAAAGTAAAGGGGCGCCTGAGTGGCTCCGTTGATTAAGCCTCCGACTCTTGACTCTTGATTTTGGCCCAGGGCCCTGGCATGGAGCCCCACCTGGGGTTCCGCGCTTAGCAGGGAGTCTACCATTCTCCTCTCCCTCTCTGCCCCTCCTGCTCACTTGCGCGCGCGCGCTCTCTCTCTCAAATAAATAAATAAATCTTTTTTTTTTTTTAATGGAACTAAGGCGTAAGGAGACCAAGAAATTTTTTTTTTTTTGAAAGTGAGAGAAAGAGGGGCGCCTGGGTGGCTCAGTCAGTTAAGCGTCTGCCTTCGGCTCAGGTCATGATCTCAGGGTCCTGGGATCGAGCCCCACATCAGGCTCCCTGCTCAGCGGAGAGTCTGCTTCTCCCTTTCCCTCTGCCTGCCACTCTGCCTACTTGTGCTATCTCTCTGCCAAATAAATAAATTAAAAAAAAAAAAATCTTTAAAAAAAAAAAAAGTGAGAGAAAGAAAGAGATCACGAGTGGGGAGAAGGGGCAGAGACAGAGGGAGAAGCAGGCTTCCCGCCGAGCAGGGAGCCTGATGTGGGGCTTGATCCCAGAACCCCGGGATCATGACCTGAGCTGAAGGCAGACTCTTAAGTGACTGAGCCACCCAGGCGCCCCGAGACCAAGAAATTTACCCAAGGTCACTCAACCAGTGAAATAGATCACAGAGCGCTCCCTTTTCTGACACATTGTATCATCTCTAAGATGAACTGTGGTAGATGATACTATGACAATATCTTGAGAGTTTAAACTTCTGATGAAGAATTCTTGTAGATTAGTCGAGGTTCTAGTAACCAGAATTTAAGGATTTTGGGGGAGGGGTACAGATGAATGCATTGGAAAATAGGCAAAACATAACTACAGCACTCCCTCAGTTCTCACCTTCTCTTATGTGTTTTCTTCCTACCAAATCACCTGGTAGTCTCAGTGCATTGTTTAGTTCTGTAACAAAGTAATTTGGTAAACTCATACTGTAAGACATTTGGGACTCCCTCTAGAGTGTATTGGTTTGAGAAATAAACACGTAAGAGAATTTTGACATTGATAAGTCAGCTGTTTGTTGGGGTAGAAGTTGTTTTGAAGAGGCTCTTCCTAGTGTCCAACTGGCACTAATTAGACAGTTAACCTGTTTTGCCTCAGGTAAAATCTGCCAATCCATAGCTCTTTAAGACCATCTTACAATCTTACTACACAACTAGTCCCAATGAGGAAACTTCACAGATTTGTAGTATGATTTTACTTTAAGCAAACTTTACATATGAAAATCTATTCTTATTAGAAGGATTTAGCATTGGTTCTTTCAAAATAATGTTATATGATCTCTTTAGTCTATCCCTTAAGTGCACATCATCCCATTTGCATTAAAAAATCAAGTGATGCTTAAAATTGTGATATGATGCAACTCTTCCAGAAAATATAGCTTGTTTGAGTTTTGTTTTGTTTTGATCTATATCCATTAAGGAATGATTTAGTGAAAGAAAGGTATAGGTAACTCTCTGTAGGATAAATGGGGTATTTGTTTTTGTTTATGCCGTAGGATTGCTTTTTTTTAAAAAGATTTTATTTGTTTATTTGACAGAGAGAGAGACAGAGAGAGAACACAAGCAGGGGAGTGGGAGAGGGAGAAGCAGGCTTCCCGCGGAGCAGGGAGCCCGATGCGGGGCTCGATCCCAGGACTCTGGGATCATGACCTGAGCCGAAGGCAGACACTTAACGACTGAGCCACCCAGGCGCCCTTGATTGCCCTAGGACTGCTTTATTGGCCTTACATCCTAGCTATTTTTCTGGCAAGCTTTAGTGAGTCATGATAGCTCAATCAAATACATATATACATACCTTATATAGAGATATATATAGGCATATATATATAGTTTACATATTTATATGTATGTTTATACATTTATATATATAAATCTTATTTTCTCAGTGTGTCCTGCCCACCTCTATATCCCCTCCCCCATTTTAAAGCCTCTGCTTTTAATTTCTCTGCTATACGTCTCCCTTTTAATGTCCCTCAGCTAGAATTCAGTATGAAGTAGAAAGGACAAAAAAGAAGAAAGGATGCCCAAAGACACAAGTTTATACATATATATTTTTTGTACACAGTGTTATCAGGATTTTTATATTATACATAAAAGTCTTGGATTTCAGCTTCTTGTGCCTAGCAACAGAATGAACGGAAATACCTTAAACAGACTCCCTTTTCAGGATCCTTTCATCTTCAGTGTCCCTTTACCCTACTGGCATGTAAAGTATATAATATAATATAGCAGTAGTCAACAGTAAAAACTTTTCTGTATTCCCCAATCCTTGCCTTTTTTTTTTTTTTAAGATATAAGGCTAAGTCACAATCCTCAAGTAGCTAGAATTTCTATTTATTAGAGAAATTTGGCTACTCTTTCTTTCCTCTCTCCTTTTGGCTTTCCGTTGAACATTGTTATTTTCCATTGGTTTCTCTTACATGTTCTTGGCTAAGTTCCATTACCCTGCTGTTGAACCCAACAGTTTACTAGTTTCCATGTGTGTAGTTAAGATTAGCATATACACAAGGAGGGAAGAAGAGATACCAGAGAATGAGTAAGTTACAGTGAGAAATGGGAGATGTTTTACTTTTTATTTACCTTCTACCTAAGAGCAGACAAGAAGAGTAAAAGAGTTATGCTGATATGATGGAAATTCAGTAGAATAGATTCATCCTCATTTCAGCCATGATATATATTTATAGAATGAAATTAAACTAATACTTTGCTCCCCCAAACCTCAATTTTGCCATCAGTAAAGTATCTTGTGTTACCTTCCTCATTGCGTGGCGTATTTTTCTGTCCAGTCACTAGGGATCCTCAGAGTCAATATTTTTTTTTTTTTAAGATTTTATTTATTTGATATATTGAGAGCACAAGCAGGGGGAGTGGCAGGCAGAGGGAGAAGCAGGCTCCCCGCTGAGCAAGGAGCCCAATGCGGGACTCGATCCCAGGACCCTGGGATCATGACCTGAGCCGAAGGCAGACGCTTAACCGACTGAGTCACCCAGGCGTCCCCTCAGAGTCAATATTGACTTGACTTTATCCCTAGTACCCCATATCAACCAGGATTTATCCATTTCATCTCTCCAGGGATTCACATCTCTGCCTTCCTTTTCCTTTTTTAACTGCTACTGACCTAGTCCACATTCTCATCTTCTCACCTGGAATGCTGTAGTAGCCACTTGTCTAAATATTCAACCTCCAGTCCTATCTCTCACCTAGTATTTTTGTTTGTTTGTTTTATGTTGTTGGCTAGTTACCAGAGTGATGGGTTTGTTTGTTTTTTTTAATAGATTTTATTTATTTGAGAGAGAGCATGAGCAGGGTAAAGGGCAGAGGGAGAAGCAGACTCCCTGTTGAGCAGGGAGCCCGATGGGAGGCTTGATCCGATGCGGGGCTAGATCCCAGGACTCCAGGATCATGACCTGAGCCGAAGGCAGACGCTTAATGACTGAGCCACCCAGGCACCCCAGTGGCGAGTTTTTTTGGTGGTAAAATGCTCATAAAATTTACCATTTTAACCATCTTAAATTTAGTGTACAATTCAGTGGCATGAAGTACAGTCACAATGTTGTGAAACTATTTTCAAAAGTTTTTTTTATCATCCCCAGGGAAAACCCCATACTCATTAAGTAGTCACTCCCTATTCCTTACTGTCCCCCCAACCTCATTAGTTTTATTTTCCATACTATCCCCATTTACATTTCTAAAATATGTATTATATATGATCATGTTACTTCTTCACCAGGAAACCTTGAATTACTCTCATTTCCTGCATTATAATTGCTTGTCACAGCTATCAAGATCTTCCACGATTATGTAGGAAACTATGTTTTCAGATTCATCTTCCCCTCCTTTTCACATACATGTTAGTACTAGAATACCTTTTCCTTCCCATCCATTCTTCAATCTTCGATTGTCTTACTCAGTAAATGCTTATAAAATTGGTTATCTTTGGTCAGCAAATTTTTGCTGTTAAGGACCAGAGAGGGTAAGTATCTGAGGCTTTTAGGTCAATATGGTTTCATCTAGTCTATTGTAGTATGAAAGAAGCCAGAGATAATAAGTAAATGAATGGGAGCAGTTGAGTTTATTCTGGATCCTGAAATTTGAATTTCATGTTGTTTTCATGTGTCATAAAACACTGTTTTTCTTTTTTACCCAGCATTAAAAAATATAAAAACCATTCTTAGCTTATGGGCTGTACAGAAACAGGCAGTGGGCTGCATTTAGTTCATGGACTATCATTTCCCAACCCTTTGCCTATAAGATCTCTAAAGATCTCTAAATGTGCTAATATTCTTGAAAAAAAGAAGAGGATACAGAAAATTATGGATCAAGCCAGGGGATGAACAATATTCTTATTCTGAAGTAACCTGCAATTTAAGGAGGCAATATATGCAAGCAATATTTTGCATGGAATTAAAGGATAAAAAGGAGCGGGTAAGCTTTTTAGCAGAATAATTCCACCTGGACAAAACATTCCTTTAAGAGAGTGAGTATGTGAAAAGAGACAGTATGAATGAGTTATAGCAAATAGAGGTCATTTAATGAATCAGATAAATGATTCCATGGTGGGAAAGTATTTGATTTTAGCCCCAGAAAGGTCAGAAACCAGGTTTTGTTGATTTGTGTAGAGGTAATTCTCCAACAACCTCAAGCTCATCCTTCTTAACCTTAGCCTTCTCTGATAGCTGTCACTAATTCAGATGTATTGTGCATAGTACTTTAGGAAATAGGCAAAGTGATTGTCTTGTTTTTCTAATTTTTAAATATTTGGCCAAAGGATTTGTGATCGTGAATATTTAGTGCCTTTTTTTTTTTTTAAGAACATAATTCTTTTTTTTTTTTTTAAAGATTTATTTAGGGGCGCCTGGATGGCTCAGTCAGTTAAGTGTCTGCTTTCAGCTGGGGTCATGATCCTAGTGTCCTGGGATCGAGCCCCCTATTGGGCTCCCTGCACTCTGTCTCTCTCTCTCGAATAAATAAATAAAATCTTAAAAAAAAAAAAAGATTATTTATTTTAAAATGAGAGAGCATGTGCAGGCTGAGGGGCAGAGGGGGAGGGAGAGGAAGAGGGAAAGAATCCCAGGCAGACTCCACGATGAGCACAGAGGATAACGCCAGGCTCAATCTCAGGACCCCAAGATCACTACCTGAGGCAAAACCAAGAGTCTGACGCTTAACCCACTGAGCTACTCAGGTACCCAGACAGTGAATATTTTAAAAACAGGAAATATGGGGCGCCTGGGTGGCTCAGTCGTTAGGTGTCTGCCTTTGGCTCAGGTCATGGTCTCAGGGTCCTGGGATCGAGCCCCGCGTTGGGCTCCCCACTTGGTGGGAGGCCTGCTTCTCCCTCTCCCACTCCCCCTGCTTGCGTTCCCTCTCTCACTGTGTCTCTCTCTGTCAAATAAATAAATAAAATCTTTAAAAAAACCCCAAAAACATAAAAACAGGAAATATACATTGCTACTGTTAAACTCTGTACTTCATTTTTCAAAGGCAGTGTTGGACATAATAAATCCTCATGTTTTAAGCCCATGGGTATGCTATTCCAATGCACACAGAAACTTTTTGTGACACACTGCTGCTTTCTCTGTTCATTTACCAATAGGAGATGTTAAATATATCCAAGAAATCAGCTTCTTACTTTGCAAACTTCTCCAGACTACAGCAGATCACAGATATTCAAGCTGAAATCTACCAGGTAAATTATGTTGGACTTTTTACTTTCTATTTCTAGTACAGGAAAAAAAATTGATTCCAGCAGCAGTTCTCTTGCACTTAGAACATTGTCTAGCACATAGCTGGATAAGTTTTTACTTATTTGTAGTAATAGTCATAGTAGTAGTTAGTAGTAGTAGCAGTAGCAGCAATAGGGCTTGAACACCAAAATGAAAATCTTCAGTAAATCCCCTGGGCTCTCATAATGAATCCTCCTCTCTCCCCCGCCTCAATATTCATGGGTTAAAGACTATGCCTTTTTTACTAAAGTTTAAGCCTTCAGGCAGCATTCTACGTGAGCTAAGTGTTATTTTTCTTCTTAATGTAGAAAAACCTGGAAATTGAACTTTTAAGACTAGAAAAAGATACAGCAGATGTTGTTCATCCTTCCTTTTTGGGTAAGTAATTTGATGAAATGGGTAATCATTGGAATTTCAACTTTTTCTTGGATTACCTTAATCATACATTATGATATACCATAATTTTTTCAGGTATTGCCCCAAAGCTAATAAAGTCTTCTATTCTGTGCTCAAATAGAAGTCCTGTTGGTTTGACTAGTGCAAATAGCATGAAAAGTGACCCAGGTAGGAGCTCCTCCAATTCAGGAAAGCTTGAAGACAAAGAAAAGCTGAGGAACTTTCCAGATTAAAGGAGACTAGAGGGACTCAACAGCCAAAGCGCAATGTGGTCATGGATTGAATACTTGATTACAGATTTATTTTACTGTAAGGGATGTTACTGAGTTACTTGGTCGTATGTCAATATGGACTGTATTAAATACTGGTAGTATTGTACCATTGTTAAATTTTCTGAATTTGATACTATAGTTACATAAGAGAATGTTCCTATGTGGGGAAATACATGCTGAAGTTTTAGGGGTAGAAGTTCATGGTATCTACAACTTACTCTCAAATGGGTCAGAAAAAATACATGTATTGAGTATGTGGAGAAAAAAAAAAATGTAGCTAAATGTTAACAGTTGGTGAGTCTAGGTGAAATGTATGTGGGAGTTCAATGAAACTTTTCTGTAAGTTTGAAATTTTTCAAAATAAAAATTTAAAAGAGTCAGTTGGTAGCCATTAACTGAATTCTAGGCAAAATATTGAAATAATCAGAAATAGCTTGTAAGACATGTTTATTTTTTAATTTCACGTAGAATGTTAGAGGCAGGGATGAGAAAAGAGATTTTATGTGAAGAATACGGCTCTGGCTATAAAAACTGGATTAGGGGGCGCCTGGGTGGCTCAGTCGTTAAGCGTCTACCTTTGGCTCAGGTCATGATCCCAGGGTCCTAGGATCGAGCCCTGCATCGGGCTCCCTGCTCAGCGGGAAGCCTGCTTCCTCCCCCACTTGTGTTCCCTCTCTCGCTTGTCTCTCTCTGTCAAATAAATAAATAAATAAAATCTTTTAAAAAATAAAAACCGAACTAGGAGTAGAGTAGACAAAGAATTTAGCACTGGATTTGGTGTCAGCAAGCAAAGTAAGAGAAAAATCATTGAAAGCAAAGTGGTTTTGATATTAAAGATAGCAAAGGGGAGATATTTAGGAGGGAAATGGATTAATTTTTGACACTGATAGTGTCATACCAAAGCAAAAAATAATTAGTGATTTTGAAACTTGTCATATTGCTAACTATGATTACTGTTTTTGGTTTGTATAGCTCAGAAGTGTCATACTCTGCAAAGCATGAATAATCATTTGGAAGCAGTGCTAAAAGAGAAGAGGTCCCTCAGGCAAAGACTGTTGAAACCCATGTGCCAGGAAAACTTGCCTATTGAAGCTGTTTATCACAGGTTAAACTAAACAGTAGAAACTAATGATTACACATATTTCCTGAGGGTGTTTTTTGTTTAGACTAGTAGTTATTTCATAGTGTAATTCATTAAACAATATATTAGTGACTGTTATCTGTTAACATTTTTAATGCTGATACATACAACCAGAAAGAAAATCTTTTGCATTTAAAGAGTTAAGCTGTGGTGAAGAAAAAGACATTCCTTTTGCGCAGTGTGTTTCGGGAATGATATAATGGCTTCAATGAAAGAAATTAGATCAATAACATATAGTAAGATGGGTAAAAATTATTTTTATTATGTATAGACCATTTTCTATGAAGTAAACTTGTTGTGTTAATGTTGCCTATATGTAAAAATTCTCTTAGGGAGTGTAAGCAGGGAGAGATGAAAACCATGTCAGCTAAAGGAAAAAAAACCAACTGAGTTGTGCTCTCATTTCTGCTGTTTATATGCCTCAAAACCTTGGGCAAATGATTGGTTTTAACGTCAGCTTCCCAATCCATAGAATGGGCATGCTTTCTGTTGCTCTTTTCCCCATACGAGTATTGCAAGTATAATAATAAACAATAGTAAAGAATCAAACATCTGGGGATCTGATTGCTAACTTTCTCCACCAGTGCCTCACTCGCTGACCCTTAGCAAATCAGTACCTCTCTTAAGTGTCAGATTTGTTATCTTGTAGTAAAAGAATAAATGTAAAAATCCCATTCTTGTGGATATATTCAGTTATCTATTCAGTATAGTAAAATACCATTAATGTATATGTTATACACTATATATATCAGAAGAACTGAGTAATGATTTTAAAGCATTTTGCAAATGCGAAGATTCAAAGTGGTTTTAGGTGTAGGCAGTTTCAGTCAAGTACATTATCCTTATTATATTCACCTTTCATGGAGAATGAATAGATGGAAATGGAATGAGATTTAATCTAGGGAAATTACTTATATGAGAAAATTATTAACATTAAGTTTTGTCTAATATTAGGTTGGATACCAGATATGATTAGTGTTGTGTCTCTGTTTCTGTTTGGATGATGAATTAATTTCTGCTTAAAGTGAAAGAAAATGACATTTTTATCACTGGTATTTCCATAAATGCAGAAAGGTTATTATTGGCTCCCTGGGTTGATTGTAATTCTCTTATCTTGTATTAAAAGTCCTAATTGAAAAGAAAAAAGAGAACACAAAGTAACTAAAAAAAATAGTTGACTTTTTTCTCCCTCTTTTAGCGACATGGTACATTTGCTGGAATTGGCAGTAACTTTCATTGAAAGATTAGAAAACCATCTTGAAACAATTAAAAATATCCCACATTTAGATGAAAATCTAAAGAAAATGGTGAGTATTAACAGTAGCATTTAAGTGTCTCAACTACTTCACATTACATTTGGCTGTCTTTAGTTCTTTTATACTAGAATCTCAAATGTGTGATCTCTTTAATTTTTTTTTTTTTTTTTAAGAGAGGGAGAAGGCGGGAGGGGCGGAGAGAGAGAGAGAGAGAGAGAATCTTAAGCAGGCTCCACGCCCAGTGCAGAGCATGATGGCAGGGTTTGATCTTACAACCCTGAGATTATGACCTGAGCCAAAATCAAGAGTTGGACGCTTAACCGAGCCGCCCAGGTGCCCCTTTGTTTAACTTTTTGATGGTAAATATTCTAAATGAATTATTTTTTAAAATTAAGATGGCTTTTTTATAGCTTTTCTAGGAGTCATTTTATATTGTTTTATTCTAATATTTAATAAATATGTGTTCTCTTTATTGTTCAAGGGGTTATGCTATAGGTATCAGGAGAGATAAACAGATACGACTACTCCCTGCCCTCAAATTCTCAAGGTTTAGTGAGCTCTCAGATACTCTCTATTTTATAATATTTTTGTGCAATGGATATAGCAGAGAATTATAAAGAAGATGCTATCTGTTAAGCAAAGAAAAGGGAGGGATTGCTTCTACTTTAGGGAAATTGGGAGTAGAATGGGGGTAAGAATACTTCAGTAAAGTTTTACGTAGAGGTTAGTAGTGAGCTGAATCTTGAAAAATCAGTGAAATTTGCATCAGAAAGAATAGTTTGGCCCAAAGCAGCAATGTGAGGAAAGACATGAAAATTAGCATTGGCCTTTTTGGGGAAGAGTGGTACTCCACTTTGGCCTCAGGTGATTCCTACACCCATTAAAGTTTGATAAACTGTAGGTTAGAGGACTAGGCAAATGAATCAAAGGCAGAGAAACTTGGAGAATAAATACAGGCATTCAGATAAAAGATTTAAAGCATAGGAAAACAAAAGATTATGTAAACTTTGAGATTTGGGATGTCAAGTTTCTAGAATGTGTCTACTCTGGACAAGGGACACATCCAAAGTAATGAAGTAGCTAGCCTTGGTGACCTGAGGGTGAGTAGGATCAAGAAATCAAAAAGCTGATGACTGTTTTCTGACATGCCTTCCACAGAGAGTAAATCTTCAATCATTGCTGAATTGCAATTAAATCATAAATTAAATAAAATAAAAAAAATAAAGTTTGAGATACTGAATGTACATTCAGGTGGAGATATTCAATAGACAAATATGGGACTGAATTTTAGGAAGCAGGTAGGTTTTACAATATAGATTATGGGTCGTTATCTTTGAGATGATAATTGAAGACAAAGGAGAGGTGAACTCATAAATAAAAAGCATGTTCTGTAATAAGTGGGGAGAACACAATTTTAAGAAGCCTTTATATTAAGGGGCTAGAAAAGGTCAGGTGTGAACTTTTGGTATCATAACCATTTTGCTATCATAACCATTTATGATACAATAATGATGTATTGATGACAGATGTAATTTCTCCTATTTTCCCCTTCTTTCAAACACTACAGAGCATGGCATTAGCAAAAATGGATATGTTGGTGACTGAAACAGAAGAACTGGCAGAGAATATACTCAAGTGGCGAGAACAACAAAAGGAAATTTCCTCTTGTATCCCCAAAATACTAGCAGAAGAAAATTATCTTCATAAACATGATGTTATAATGCCTTCTTTACCTTTTACTTCTGAAGTTCATGTCCAAACTGTTAATGCCAAGTGATTGTCAACTGTTTGTTTTTGCCTAATTATATGTAGTCATGTGAAGTCTGTTTCTAGCCAGTTGTAATACGGGCATTTAGAGGCTCTGCTGCTGAAGTACTAAGATTCCAAGTTCACTGAGACCAAATTGAGTTTTCCTTTGTTTTTCATATATTTTCATTCTACTTTTCAGTAAAACTCTTGAAAATCAAATACAGCTATGACAGTTTATTAACATGAATGCATTAGCCATATCTCAGACGGCAGACATAATAGTCTTTTTAAATGCTTGTTTCTGAATTAGAAGAGTCTTCTTGCAAGTGAAAGTATGTTGATTTTTCCTGTGGGATAGTTACTAAGTGTATAGAAAAGAGCAAACATAACAGGCCTGACTGCTATCCTTTGAAAGGCTTGCTTACAAAGTTGGTCCTTGCCTGGCTTCTAGGAATTTAGATTTCAACAGGGTTCCTTCCGCTATTACTGATGAGTTGCTCACTATGCCTGAAGTGTTTGTATAATGTGGTTTGTGCTGAACACCTTTCCTTCTGGGAGTCTAGAATTTTGGTACATGTTAAACAGAAGATACCTATGTGGCTAGCCCATGATAATAACCCTGGGCACTGCATTTCTAATGAGCTTCCATGAAAGACATTTCACACATGTTACACCTTAGTTGCTGTGAGAATTAAGCATATCCTGTGTGACTTCACTAGCAGAGGACTCTGGAAGCTTGTGCTTGGATTCCCCTGGACTTTGTCCCTTGCACCTTTTCCTTTGCTGTTTTACTTTGTATGCTTTTGTTGTAATAAATCGTAGTCATGGATACAGTGATATACTGAATCCTGTGAATCCTCAAAACATCAAACCTCAAGGTGGGGGTGGGGTGGTCTTCAAAACCCTGAGACATGAAGAAATTCCTGAGGGTGTTCACTGGCAGCCTTAAGGATAGGCAAAGAAGAAAGGTAGAACCAAGAACAGAAAAAGGCACGTTATAGTAAAACTTTTAGACGTTTACCTCACAAAATGCTCATGTATTTTACCCGAGATTATCGTATATATAAAAGAGCGGTACATTGGGGCGCCTGGGAGGGTCAGTCGGTTAAGCTTATGATCTCAGGGTCCTGGATTAAGCCCTGCATCAGGCTCCATGCTCCCTCTCCTTCTGCCCCTCCCCTCTGTGCTCTCTCACACTCCCTCTCTCAAATAAATTTTTTTTTTTTAAGATTTTTTATTTATTTATTTGACAGGGACATAGCAAGAGAGGGAACACAAGCAGGGGGGAGTGGGAGAGGGAGAAGCAGGTTGCCCGCAGAGCAGGGAGCCCCACACAGGGCTTGATCCCAGGACCCTGGGATCATGACCTGAGCCCAAGGCAGATGCTTAACGACTGAGCCACCCAGGCGCCCCATAAATCTTTTTTAAAAAGTGGTACAATAACAATTCCTAATACTAAGCCTCAGTATGTATTCATTTGTATCAGTACTGTACCTCTGGTTATTTTCAGACTTGGTGTTTTCTTTTGCTTTAAAAAAAATGGAAGCATCAGTATTTTTATGCTGTTGCATTCTCTGTCACCAGGGTTCACTGATCCTTTTATTCATCACACTCCTTAACACAAGAAGACCTCAACACAGTGACTGAGTAAAGTAGTTGTTCATAAGGAAGCAAGATCATTGCCAAAAAACTGCCAGAACAACCAGGGATCATGTTTTGAAGTCTCCTTTGCTGACTTTTGCAAATTGGATATAGAAGACTGGCCATAATATCTTGAACATTACCTAATATTGTCTAGTCATTTAACAAAGTTTTAGTTGTAGTTCATCAGAAATTTGTTCAAACCCAGCCTTGGTTTCAAACATCGTAGTATGTTTTTTCTTCATGTGATTTCCTATATTTGTGTGTATATATATATTTATATATATATCATGTCACAAAAATTGATATTCCTGGTTGTTTTTTGTCTAGTATATCTTTTTCAAAATAAAAAAACAAACCTGTAATTTATAACTAAAATTTTCTGGCCCTTGTCTGAATCCTATGTGATAGATTCTCTGTATAGTGTCGGCCGTTAAAGTATAGGCACATAGGCCTTTAGGCTGTCTGACTCAAAAGCTTGAGGTAAGTTAAGACAGGTCTACATAGGGGTGCTGGGGTGGCTTAGTTGGTTGAGCATCTGACTCCTGATTTCATCTTGGGTCATGATCTCAGGTTCATGGGATTGAGCCCTGCCTCGGGCTCCACGCTCAGAGGGGAGTCTGCTTCTCTCCCTCTCTCTGCCCCTCCCCCCAGCCCCTCTCCCTCTCTCTCAAATCTTTAAAATAAAACAGGTCTACTTCAAAGAGAAAAGCTAATTTAGTACTACAGTAGTGTCAATAAGTGCTGATCAATTTTTATTACTACTCAGCGTTTAGATGTGGTTACTAAAAGAACTCTGGAATGTCTAGGTGGGGGAAGGTCATCAAGAAGATGTGACTACCAGTTGATCTGTGAGCTAGACCCCAGCAGTTAAAAGCTCCTCACCCTCTCCCCTATCCTTGGAATGTGGGTTCTACTTGCTTTCCCCACTCCCCAAAGTGCCCCAAGGACATAGCCTTGAGATAGCGATGTGCTGAGACCATCTGGATGGTATACATGACTGAACCCAGTTAAGGCCTCCACATACAAACTTCTAAGATTTGCTAGATGGATTTGGGGATCTACTCATCTTTTTTTTTTCTTTTTTTTTTAAAGATTTTATTTATTTATTTGAGAGAGAGAATGAGATAGAGAGAGCATGAGAGGGGGGAGGGTCAGAGGGAGAAGCAGGCTCCCTGTTCAGCAGGGAGCCCGATGCGGGACTCGATCTCGGGACTCCAGGATCATGACCTGAGCCAAAGGCAGTCGCTTAACCAACTGAGCCACCCAGGCGCCCGATCTACTCATCTTGTAGCTTCCCAAGACAACCCTCTTAAAGTTCCCTTGCTTATTAAATCTGCCACCTACCAACTTGGAGGAGCCAGCCTCTTTCTTCAGTCTCATCCTGCCCAATAAATACAGGGGCCAATTTTAAGTTGCACCTGGAAAACTCCTGAGGAGTTTGTGAACCAACACTAAGAGGTACATGAGATGTGTAAACTCATTTCCAGCATAATAATGATGCCATTCTGGGGCTCCTGGGTGGCTCAGTCAGTTAAGCATCCGACTCAATTTTGGCTTAGGTCATGATCTCAGGGTTGTGAGATCGAGCCCCGCATCAGGCTCTGCGCTGGCCATGGAGACTGCTTAAGATTCTCTCTCTCCCACTCCCTCTGCCCCTCCCCACCACCTCCTCTCAAAAAAAAAAAAAAAAGTCACTGTGAAAAATATTCTGGAGGAATTGAGATGCTGCCTGGTTTTTCTAGCGTTTTTCTTATTTTGCTCCTTCCTTTGATCTATGACTATATGTTCTTTCTAACTTCTTAAATATGAGTCTCAATTTCCTTTTATCTATATGGAGATAACAGTGCCTACTTCATGGATTCTTGGGAAGATTAAATAAGATAATACATGAAAAACCGTTCCTAGTACATAGTAATAAGTGAAAGTCCTTGCTGTTATTAGTTTTAACCAAAGTAGAGTAGATGACTTTGGTAACTCCCATTTCCCTTTCCAGGCTATTCTTTTTATTCCTTCAGACACTGAATTAAACAAGCAAGAATTGGATATAGAACTTAGCTAAAGAGGCCTTTCTGGATTCCCTGAAATTTCATTCTTTTTATTCAGTCTCATTCTTTTGGATGTGGCTGTCCAGTTTTCCCAACACCATTTATTGAAGATACTGTCCTTTCCTTGTTATATATTCTTGGTTCCATACAGTAATAGACTACATATGCATGGGTTTATTTCTGGGCTCTTTATACTCATGTGTCTTTTTATGCCAATACCATACAGTTTGGATTACTCTAACTGTAATACAGTTTGAAATTAGGGAGTGTGATTCCTCCAGCTTTGTTCTTTCTCAAGATTGCCTTGGCTATTCAGTGCCTTTTGTGGTTCCATATACATTTTAGAATTATTTCTTCTTTATCTGAAAAATACCATTGGAATTTTGATAGGGGTGGCATTGAATCTATAGATTACTTTGGGCAGTATGAACATTTTGACAATATTAATTCTTCAATCCATGAACACAATATCTTTCCATTTATTTGTGTCTTTGTCAATCTCTTTTATTAATGTCTTGTAGTTTTCAATTTCAAGTCTTTCATCTCGTTGGTTAAATATATTCCTAGGCATTTTATTCTTTTTGTAATTGTAAATGGGATTGCTTTCTTAATTTCTCTGATAATTCATTATTTTTAAAAAATTATTTATTTATTTGACAGAGAGACAGCAGGAGAGGGAACACAGCTGGGGGAGTGGGAGAGGGAGAAGTAGGTTCCCTGATAAGCAGGGAGCCTGACACAGGGCTCAATCCCAGGACCCCGGGATCATGACCTGAGCCGAAGGAAGACGCTTAATGACTGAGCCACCCAGGTGCCCCTCTGATAGTTCATTATTAATGTTTAGAAATGCAACAGGTTTTTGTAAATTGATTTTATATCCTGCAACATTACTGAATTTTTTTATTCTAATAGTTTTTTTTGTAGAATCTTTAAGGTTTTCTTTTTTCTTTTTAGATTTTATTCCTTTATTTAACAGAAAGCAAGAGAAAGCACAGGCAGCAGAAGGAGAGGGAGAAACAGGTTCCCCACTGAGCAGGGATCCTGATGAGGGGCTCGATCCCAGGACCTGGGGATCATGACCTGAGCTGAAGGCAGACGCTGAGCCACCCAGGTGCCCCTCTTTAGTGTTTTTTATATATAATATGTCATCTGCAAGTAGTGACAGTTTTACTTCTTCCTTTCCAATTTGGATGCATTTTATTTCTTTTTCTTGCCTAATTGCTATGGCTATGACTTCCAAAACCATGCTGAGTGAAAGTGACAAGAGTGGGCATCCTTTCCTTGTTCTCTATCTTAGAGGAAAAGTTTTTAGCTTTTTATTATTGAATATGATGTAATCTGTGGGCTTGTCATTTATGCCCTTTATTATGTTGAGGTGCATTCCTTCTATACCTTTCTATATTATGTTGAGACTTTTTATCATAAATAGATGTTGAATTTCGTCATATGCTTTTCCTGCATCAACTGAGATGATCATATGATTTTAATCATTGATTGATTTGCAGATGTTGAACCATCCTTGCATCCCTGGAATAAATCCCATTTGATCATGGGGTATGATCCTTTTAATATATTGTTAAATTTGGTTTGCTAATATTTTGTTGCAGGTTTTTGAATGTATATTCATCAGAGATATTGGCTTGTAATTTGGAATTCTTGCCTGGTTTTGGTATTAGGATAATGCTGGCTTAGTAAAATGAGTTTGGGATTTTTCCCTCTTCTATTTTTTGGAAGTTTAAGAAGGATTGGTATTAATTCTTTGAATGTTTGGTAGAATTCACCAGTGAAGCTGTTGGGTCCTGACCTTTTATTTGTTGGAAGGTTTTGTTTGTTTGTTTTTAAGTTTTGTTTATTTAGGTAATCTCTACACCCCATGTGGGGCTCAAACTCACCACCGGGAGATTAGGAGTCACATATTCCTCCAACTGAGTCAGCCAGGCACCCCTGGAAGGTTTTTTATTTACACATTCAATCTCCTTACTAGTAATTATTCTGTTCACATTTTCTGTTTCTTCATGATTCAGTCTTAGTAGTTTGTATGTTTCTAGGAATTTATCTTATCTTCAAGGTTGTCAAATTTGTTGGCATATAATTGTTCGTAGTAATCTCTTTTTTTAAAGATTTTATTTATTTGAGAGAGAGGGACAGAGAATGAGAGAGAGAACGAGCATGAGAGGTGGGGAAGGGCAGAGGGAGAAGCAGGCTCCCTACTAAGCAGGGAGCCCAATGTGGGGCTTGATTCCAGGACCCTGAGATCATGACCTGTGCTGAAGGCAGACGCTTAACCAGCTGAGGCACCCAGGGACCCCTGTTCACAGTAGTATCTTACTATCCTTTGTAGTTCTGTGTTATCAGTTGTAATGTCTCTTCTTTCATTTCTGATTTTGTTTGACTCCTCTCTTTATCTTTGTGAGTCCGGCTAAAGGTTTGTTAGTTTTTTGGGTTTTTTTAAAGTTGTTATTTTTAAGTAATCTCTATACTCAACATGGGGCTCGAACTCACAACCCCAAGATCAAGAGTTGCATGCTCCACCTACTGAGCCAGCCAGGCACCCTAAGGTTTGTCAGTTTTGTTTAGCTTTTCAAAGAACCAGCTCTTAGTTTCATTGATCTTTTCTATTGTCTTTTTAGTCTCTATTTTATTTATTTCTGCTCTGATCTTTGTTATTGCCTTCCTTTTACTAACTTTGGGCTTTGTCCTTTTTTTCCCTAGTTCTTTGAGATAGGAGGTTACATTATTTATTTGAGATTTTCTTTGTTTCTTGCAATAGGCATTTATTTCTATGAACTTCCCTCTTACGACTGCTTTGCTACATCCCATAAATTTTGGTATGTTGTGTTTCCATTTTCATTTGTCTCATGGTATTTTTTTTCTCTTTTGATTTCTTTCTTTGACTCACTGGTTGTTCAGTAGCATGTTGTTTCATCTCCACACACTTGTGAGTTTCCAGTTTTCTTCTTGTTTGATTTTTAGTTTCAGAATATTGTGGTTGGAGGGGCGCCTGGGTGGCTCAGTCGTTAAGCGTCTGCCTTCAGCTCAGGTCATGATCCCAGGGTCCTGGGATCGAGTCCTGTGTCGGGCTTCCTGCTCAGCAGAGAGTCTGCTTCTCCCTCTCCCTCTGCCCCTGCTTGTGTTCCTGCTCTTGCTGTCTCTCTCTCTTAAATAAATAAATAAAATCTTAAAAAAAAAAAAAAGAATGTTGTGGCTGGAAACATTGCTTGATACCTTCTTAAATTTATTAAGACTTGTTTTTTGGCCTAGGATAAACTAATATAATGTATGTCAATTTTACCTCAATTAAAAAAATTTTTAAATAAAAAATAATAAATAATAGAGACATAAAAGGAACCAGAAATCCTTGAAGAAATGGCTGATATCACATTTCGAGTAGGAAATGTTCAAAATGAACTTGGAACTTCTTGTCATATCAGAAATAAAGGAAGCTATCAAAGACTACTGGAGCTGAGTCAGAATTCAGTGACGTCCCCACTGGCCAAAGTTGGGATGATTTGGTTATCAATAATAGTAAGTACAATAGGCTGAAGCAAATCATAAATGCTTAAATCCATGAATTTATAATAATATTAAAAAAACAACTCATTAATCACCTTTGGGAAGTGCTAGGGAACCAACTTATTTTAACAACTGGTAATTGAAACAATCAAGCATTTGTCCTGCCTTTGCAATGTAAACTGTACCTCAGAATAACCAAATAGTTGATGAGGAAAAGTTACTCTGTGTAGAAGTATTTCAACTCATAAATGAAAAATGATAGGGGCACCTGGCTGGCTCAGTCGGTAGAGCATGCGACTCTTGATCTCAGGGTTGTGAGTTCAAGCCCCATGTTGGGTGTAGAGATTACTTAAAAATAAAATCTTTTAAAGAAATAAAATAGATGAAGAATGATAAAATTAGAATATCATCACTTTGCAATCCTGTGACATTGTGATTTATAAAAAGAAATATGTATAATGGTCTTCACCCCATTTCTGGCATAGAACTCCTAAAACCCTTGGAATTTTCTAAGTGATGAGACTGTTAAAGATGTTACTTGTTTTAGTAATGAGGTGACTTTTTGACCCCACCTAGGGATGGGGGCTGGTTGCCAGGAGAACCAACCATGTGAACAGAGGGTTGGAACTTTCTCACCTCCCTGAACTCTGGGAAGGAAGGAAGGCTGGTTGAATCGATTAGCAACAGTCAATTATTTAATCAATCATGTAATGATTGTAATGAAGGCTTCATAAAACCCCAAGAGGAAGGAAGGAAGGAAGGAAGGAAGGAAGGAAGGAAGGAAGGAAGGAAGGAAAGAAGGAAGACAGAGAGAGAGAGAAAGAAAGAAAGCGAAAGAAAGAAAGAAAGCAAGAAAGAAAGCAAGAAAGCAAGAAAGAAAGCAAGAAAGAAAGCAAGAAAGAAAGAAAGCAAGAAAGAAAGCAAGAAAGAAAGCAAGAAAGAAAGAAAGCAAGAAAGAAAGCAAGAAAGAAAGCAAGCAAGCAAGCAAGAAAGAAAGAAAGAAAGCAAGAAAGCAAGAAAACAAGAAAGCAAGCAAGAAAGCAAGCAAGAAAGCAAGCAAGCAAGCAAGAAAGAAAGAAAGAAAGAAAGAAAGAAAGAAAGAAAGAAAGAAAGAAAGAAAGATGCTAAGAGAATAAATTTTTCTTCCCCAGACTGGGAAACCAGAACACTTCCATGTGCCACCATGTTGGGTCCTGAACTTCATGAAGACAGAAGCTCCTTTGGGACCTCACCCTGTGTATGTCTTCATCTGGCTGTTGATTTGTATCCTTTAGTTTCTCTGTAATAAACTAATAATCTAGTGAGTAAATGGGTTTCCTGAATTTTGTGAACTTTTCTAGCAAATTAGTTGAACCCAAGAAGGGGCTCATGGGAGCTTTTGGCCTATGACCAGTTATGACAGAAGTACAGGTAACAACCTAGATTTTTTGACTGGCATCTGAAGGCCACTCTAGGAAATTAATTGAATAGAGGAGGAGTTTGTGGGTACCTCCACTCTGTAGCCAGTGGGTCTGAAGCACAGGTAACAACGTCGGTTTGTGATTGGCATTGGAAGTGGAAGACAGTCCAATGGGACTGAGCCCTTAACCTTTGGAATCTGATGCTATCTCTGGGTAGGTAGTATCAGAATTGAATTGAATTGTAGGACATCCAGCTAATGTTGGAGAATTGCTTGGTGGTATGGGGATCCACACCACCCCTCCACACACCTTCAAACCCCTAATGAATTGATGACCCAGTGAGCTCAGAGGATAATCATTAGTGGCTGCAAATAGCACAAAAAGAAAGACAGGTGTTGATTGATTTGATCAAGTTCTGGATTGAACTACCAATTACAGAAAATACAGAGGATAGAAAAATACTTGAATATCACCACAGGGATCAATTTGCAAAATATAGTCTGTGGGAAATCTACAGGAAAATGGCCTGTTTTTATGTTTTGGGTTTTTTAAAATAAATTTATGCCAGGGAGAGAAAGAGAGGAACAAGGAAGCTACTGAATTATGCACCATCAAAAGGAATGAAATCTTGCCATTTGTAACGACGTGGATGGAACTGGAGGGTATTATGCTGAGCGAAATAAGTCAATCAGAGAAAGACATGTATCATATGATCTCACTGATATGCGGAATTCTTAATCTCAGGAAACAAACTGAGGGTTGCTGGAGTGGTGGGGGGTGGGAGGGATGGGGTGGCTGGGTGATAGACATTGGGGAGGGTATGTGCTATGGTGAGTGCTGTGAATTGTGTAAGACTGTTGAATCACAGACCTGTACCTCTGAAACAAATAATACATTATATGTTAAAAGAAAGAAGATAGTAGGAAGGGAAAAATGAAGGGGGAGAAATCGGAGGGGGAGACGAACCATGAGAGGCTATGGACTCTGAGAAACAAACTGAGGGTTGTAGAGGGGAGGGGGTTGGGGGGGATGGGTTAGCCTGGTGATGGGTATTAAAGAGGGCACGTATTGAATGGAGCACTGGGTGTTATACGCAAACAATGAATCATGGAACACTACATCAAAAACTAATGATGTAATGTATGGTGATTAACATAACATAATAAAATAAAAAAAGAAAAAGAAAAAAAAAGAGTGAAAGACATATCAACCCAATTTATCTGGATCCTGATTTAAACAGATTGTTTAAAAAAAAGAAACAACAGCTTTATGAGACAATAAGGGAAATTTGAACTCTGAATATTTATGGTATTAAGGAACTAATATTCTTGGTTGTGATAATAGTATTATGGTTATGTTAAAAAGGAGTCCTTATTTTTTAAAAACCCATATTGAAATATTTATGAGTATATACAGTTTTGAAAATACAGAATATTGTTGTGCCAACCTCTCCAACCTGAAAATAGAAATATATTAACACAGCAATACTTTTTATCCAGCTTTATTGAGATACAATTCATATTTAACTGTGTAAGTTAAGGGTATACAACACGATTATTTCTTACATGTATATATTGTGAAGTGATTACCACAATAAGATTGGTTAATATATTCATCACCTCATATAATTACTATTTTTTTGTTGTGGTGGTGGTAAGAAGACTTAAGATTTATTCTCTTAGCATCTTTCTTTCTTTCTCTCTCTTTCTGTTTCTCTCCCTTCCTCCCTCCCCTCGCTTCTTTCTTTCTTTCTTTCTTTTCTTTCTTTCTTTCTTTCTTTCTTTCTTTCTTTCTTTCTTTCTTTCTTTCTTTCTTTCTTTCTTTCTTTCTTTTCTTTCTTTCTTTCTTTCTTTCTTTCTTTCTTTCTTTCTTTCTTTCTTTCTTTCTTTCTTTCTTTCTTTCTTTCTTTCTTTCTTTCTTTCTTTCTTTCTTTCTTTCTTTCTTTCTTTCTTTCTTTCTTTCTTTCTTTCTTTCTTTCTTTCTTTCTTTCTTTCTTTCTTTCTTTCTTTCTTTCTTTCTTTCTTTCTTTCTTTCTTTCTTTCTTTCTTTCTTTCTTTCTTTCTTTCTTTCTTTCTTTCTTTCTTTCTTTCTTTCTTTCTTTCTTTCTTTCTTTCTTTCTTTCTTTCTTTCTTTCTTTCTTTCTTTCTTTCTTTCTTTCTTTCTTTCTTTCTTTCTTTCTTTCTTTCTTTCTTTCTTTCTTTCTTTCTTTCTTTCTTTCTTTCTTTCTTTCTTTCTTTCTTTCTTTCTTTCTTTCTTTCTTTCTTTCTTTCTCTCTCATAATCTCCACACCCAGCATGGAGCTGGAACTCACAACCTTGAGATCAAGAGTCACATGCTTTACGGACTGAACCAACCAGGTGCCCCTCTTAACAACTTTCAAGTATACAATACAGTATTGTTAACATTAGCTCCCTAGAACTTATACCTGGAAGTTTGTATCCCTTGACCAACATATTCTCATTTTCTCCACCCCAGCCCTGGAACCACCGATCTAGTCTCTGTTTTTATGAGTTTTGTTTTTTAAGATTCCACATATAAGTGAGATCATACAGGTTTTATCTTTTCTGTCTGAACTTATTTCACTTAGTATAATGCCATCCATGTTGTCACAAATGGTAGGATTTCTTTTCTTTTAATGTCTAATACTCCATTATACACACACACATTCACCACATTTTCTTTATCCATATTTTGATGGACAGATTGTTTCCATGTCTTGGCTAATGTGAATAATGCTGCAGTGAACATGGGAATGAGGATATATTTTTGAGATAGTGATTTCATTTCCTTTGGATACATACCTAGAAGTGGGATTGCTGGATCATAAGGTAATTCCATATTTAATTTTTTGAAGATCCTCTATACTGTTTTCCCTAGTAGTGATTTTTTTCACTGCAAGGCACAGTGAGTAGAGAAGCCATTCATAAGACTAGGGTTCCAGGTGAATCTGAATAGTAAACCAGCTGTTCTAATACTCTAGGGTAAGAATACTTTCAAATGGGAGAGGGGAGACTGGAAAGGTAAACTGGGAACATGCCTGACACACATTAAAGGCACCACCATGAATCTAGCACTATCACTGGAGTACTAAAATAACCTCCTGACTGGTCTCTCTTGGGCTTTCATCCTTCTCCATTTCTCAATTTAGTCTCAAAATGGCAGTCAATGAGATCCTTTGAAGATATAAATCACATAATTTTGCTTTCTCCTTAAAATTTTCCAATAGTTTTCCAATTCACCTAGAATAAAATCCAAAGACTTTATGGTGGCTTCCTGTTACCTCTATGACTCCCTCTTCCTCTGTCACTTCATTCTATCCCCCCTGAATTTCTTGTTGTTTTTCTAATATTCCAGACTGTCTCCAAGTTCAGGGCCCTTACACTGGCCTGTTCCCTGTGTCTGGAATTGTCCTTCCAGATTACCGCAGGAGTCTTTCTTTCACATCCTTCAGATTTTTCTTGTGTCACTTTCTCAGCAAAGACTAACCTGGCCATATTTAAAATTTCAACACCCTCTCTACTCACTTTCTATCCCTTCTTCTGCTTTATTTTTTCTCCTTAGCTTATCTGCTATACATACTACTCAAATTGTTTTGCTTATTCTCAATTTCTCTCACCAAGCTCCATGAGGTCAGAGGTTTGCCTGTTTTCTTCACTGCTTATGTCCCTCCTGCTTAGAACAAAGTCTGTCATAAGGGGTGCTTACTTAAAAAATATTTATTAAATAAATGAATACCTGCACAGCTCCCTCCCTCACTTTCTTCAAATCTAGTCAAGTGTCACGGTATCAGTGAGGCCTTTCCTGAAGATCCTATATAAAATAAGCACCTTTCCCTCTATATAACCCCAAAACCATTGCTGTATCTTACCCTGCTTAAAAAAAATTGCAGTCAGCACCACTTGACAAATTATACATATTTTTTTAATTCTTTTTTTAAAGATTTTATTTATTTATTTGAGAGAGAGAGAAAGCACGAGAGGGGGGAGGTTCAGAGGGAGAAGCAGACTCCCCGCGGAGCTGGGAGCCCTGATGCAGGGGTCCCGGGACTCCAGGACCATGACCTGAGCCGAAGGCAGTAGCTTAACCAACTGAACCACCCAGAAGCCCCAAATTATACATATTTTTAAAGATTTTATTTATTTATTTGCCAGAGAGAAAGAGAGAGAGAGCACAAGCAGGGGGAGCAGCAGGCAGAGGGAGAAGCAGGCTCCCCGCTGAACAAAGAGCCCAATGCTGGACTGGATCACGGGACCCAGGGATCATGACCTGAGCTGAAGGCAGCTGCCCAACCGAGTAACCCAGGCATCCTGACATATTATATATTTATTGTCTCTTTTCCCTTCCTGGTAGATTCTAATTTCCACGAAGACTTGGACTGTGTCCTCAAGAACCTTAAAACAGCACTTGACTCTTGGTAGATAACTCAAGATTATTTCTTGGAAGAACTAATGAACCATTTCTGTCTGACAGCGTTCTCTCCACAATCACAAACACAGCTAGAGTGGCCCTGAAGTTCCATCACAATCCAGAGAAGCTTGGAGCACTCTAAACTTCTCCACATTCCAAGTGCCTCTTCAAAGAGACACTGCTCTTTTCCGGTAATTGCAAAAACATCGGTGCTCCCCATTTCATTTCTGCCCCTAAAACTTAAGCACAGAATTGACAACTCAGGCCAACGCAGCGAATTCACGTATTTAGCAAACTCCGTCGTAAACTTCGCTTTAACCGAAACTTAAACGTATTTACTTGACTCGGTATAGCACTGTCCGAGAACAAAAGCTAGTTCCTGGTGGGTGGGACCTGGCCATACCAGTAGGGGACTGGCGCCCTCTCGGCCTCACGGTTCAGGATTGGCTGAGGCACCTCAGGCACCGCCCCCGTGGAACAGAGGCGCGCATGGGCGGGGCCGTGCCGGAAGGTGCGTGGGCGGGGCGACGCGGGGCGGAGAGAACCGGGCCCGGCAGGCGGGGCCGGGACGCGCGACCTCCCGCCCATCGGGCTCATGATTGGCTGAGGCACGGCAGGCACCACCCAGGCCGGCCCACAGCGCGCGCATGGGCGGGGTCGTCCCATGAGCGCGTGGGGCGGGCGGGGCCGGGTTGGGGTTGGGGCCGGGGGTGCTGCCACTGGGCGGACCAGCTGCTTGGGTGGTGGCCGAGGGATGGCGAATGTGCGGGTGGCCGTGAGGGTCCGGCCCCTCAGCAAGAGGTGAGTCTGGGAGGGAAGGGGCGCCTGAGGCGTCAAATGAACTGAGAGGAGGGCGAGGTCTTCGCCTCTCCCTCCAGTGATTCTGGCGCGGAGAAATCAGACACAAAGTGACCCAGGGGGCCAGGGTCCGGAAACCTTAAAGGCCTGCCGGGACAAAGCCTCTCGTAGAGCTTTACGGGTCCTGTCCTGGGGTATAGCGGTTCCTGGATTGCGTCAGGGGTGGGGTGCGCTGTGTCCGTGTCCCTGGAGTCCTGTGAGGAGTTTTGGGGGTACAGCGGCTCAAGTCGTCATGCACGACTTGGGCCTTTGTCACTGAGTTCCCTGAGCGGGGCTGGGAAAGTACGCGGGGAGAGGGATGGGGAGTCTCCTCTCCTTGGTGGCTCTGGAGTACCTGTGGGGATTGAGGCAGAATTGCGTGTGTTCCTGGGCGCACATGGGTGTCTCTGCAGAGATGTGGAGAGAGCTAGATTGTAAGGTGTGAGAGGGAAATTGAGGCCCAGGGAGATCGTGGTTTCATTAACAGCAGAACTGCGGAAGTAAAAGGAAGTTATTCTAATCCTTTCCCTCAGCGTGGTCAGTGCGCATTTCCTCATGGGTGAATCTGATGCAGCACCTCTCAGCTCTCGAGGCATCCAGTGTCCAGCTGCATAGTTTCTTCCTGTTTTCACTGATTTTCCACTCAAGTTTGGAAAGTCAGGGAAGGGCTGGTATTTGAACTGTTTTTCTTTTAAGTAATCTCTATGCCCAATGTGGGGCTCGAACTCACCACCCCTAGGTCAAGCGTCGCATGCTCTACAACTGAGCCAGCCAGGCGCCCCGGAATTGCTTTTTAAAGAGCTATTAGAGTTTGCTGACAGGTGAAGAAGGTGTAGAGAGCACTCTGTAGAAAGGACACTAAGAATAAAGGACTTCAGCTGTTAGAAAACAGAAAAGTTTTGGTTGTTTGGTGAGAAGGTGTGTAGAGGGAGGTGAGTGAGAGGAGACAAAGCTGGCAGAGTGTAGCTTGGGACCAAAAGACATATAATGGAATTATTTGGGAGGTTTAAAAATTTCCAGGACATAAGATGGCTTGAAAATTGGACAGAAGGATCAAAAAATGCATTGTCTCCCGTAACATAATTTGGTACCAGCAGGGATTATATTTGTCCCTGATATGGTGGTAGTTTTGCAAAGTCATACAATGGACAGAATAATGAGAAGAGCAATGGGATGAAGGAAGGAAACAGAATAACAGAAAAGAAAGTAGGAAAAAGACAAAAGAGATACATGGAGAAAGAAGGAAAGTAGCACATGCCCAAAATGCTGTTTAGATTGGTAAGTGGCTTATGACATCTGGCTTCTACATTACTTGATGTGGTTCCTTAGGGTTGAGTAGTTTAATAGGAGTATGCCAGCTTGGAGGTAGCCTCTAGCAGATCTTTTTGCGAAACTGTTCTTTTAGGGCTCTCAGGATAATTACCTTGGCCACTCCCAACAGTAACTTCTCCATTCCTTGAGAGCTAGGAATTTACAATAGTGTGGATTGGATTAAGAAAATGCTGTTGAAATTGAATTGCTTGCAGCCAAAGTAGAGAGTAATTTATCTCATCAAACAAAAGTGAGGGGAAAAGGACACAAAAGCTTATTTATTTTCAGTCAGGTTAAGAGCCTTCAGCATGAAGAGGTAGATTGCCAATACTGGAGATACCCAGGTGTGAGTAGGTTATACCAAGCTGAAGATTTAGGAGCAAATTTGGATAAACACAGTGTGACACCCTCCCCCCCCCACCAAGCTAAGAAGTCGAGACCACTCCTGTCTCCTCAGAGAATCCTGCAGAGATGCTACTATACTGCTATACTCCAGGGTTTGTTAACTTCCACCATCTTTGCTGAAGCTCATCTGAATGTAGGGACTCTGCTAATTATATGGTTTGTTCACCCTTCAAATGAGTTATTGGCAGAGATTCAGTTAATAATCATTGGATCTGGTGGTGTACTAGGGAAAAAATCTTAGAGATCATCTGGTCTAAGCTTACATTTTTTGTTTTTCCAGATGAGAAAATGGTCTTGTTTAATATCTAAAAGTAGGTAAAGCCAAGTTTCCATTCAATAGACCAAGCTGCTCCTTCCTGAGATTACAGAAAAGTTGTACTTCTTGATCAAATGCCTGTTTGCTTAGTAGGACTAGAACTGACCATCAGTAAAATGGCAATGTGGGACATGGTTTTGATTGCCTCCCCACTCCTCATAGTTTCCCATAATTAGAAAGTCTGTAGCTCATTATGTGATGCTGTCCCTTGTCTATCCAAAATCATTTATCATTAAAAGAACATGTTCTCTTCAGCCAATATTGTAGGCTTTGGAACACTCCCCACTGCCCTGTCAAAATTTACTGTCCCTATACTATATTCCCTTTCTGTGGAGAGAGAGAGAGAGAGAGAGAGAGAGTGTGTGTGTGTGTGTGTTGTGGGTTTTTTTAAATTTTTTTAATCTGTAAAGTAGGAGAACTACTTCAGTGGTTTTTTATGAAGATTAAATGAAAGAATACATTAAAAATACTTAGGGCTTGGCTCATTTTAAGTGTCCAACAAAGTGTTAGCTATATATTTTTATTACTGCTTATACTTAGCGGTCTTTTTTTTTTTTAATTTTACAAATGAATAGATAATAAGTGGTCATGGCTTGCTTATTTTCCCTTCTGGACAGTGATTCTCAAGTTATAGTATGCATACAGTCCACCTGGGGAGTTTGTTATAATGCAATTTTGCTTTGTTTTGTTTTTTTACCTCCCTCCCCCCCATAATGCAACTTGTTAACAGGAATTTGAATGAATAAGCCCCACCATCTCATGTAATTCTGATGAAGGTAGCCCGTGGACCACACTTTGAGAAACATTGTTCTGGGAGTAAATGTGTAACTGAGGGTTTATCCCTGTGCAAAGGGAAATTCATCCTAAGGAATGAATGCCTGTTGGTAGAATTCAGGACCCAGAGGCAAGTGGTAGTAGTGCCACTCTGCCATGTGTAAGGCTCCATCTCTGCAGACTTTCATTGAACTCTGTGTGGCCAGCTCCCCAGTTGAGGTTGGTGCCCCTTCTTTCTGTTCTGCTCAATTTTAATTCTCCTTCATTTTGTTTTAGAATAGCTTGGAATCACTAGGTTACCAATGGCAGTGTTCCAAGCCAGGAAGGAGCAGCATCTTACCTTTATAGTTTGTATCTTTCTTCCAAGAAGTCAAATTCAGGACACTTCTTTTCAGGCTGCTTTATGTGAAAGGGTCTTAGATGAATCCTCAAGAAAGAGCATACTTGGGGCCCCTGGGTGGCTCAGTCGTTAAGTGTCTGCCTTCGGCTCAGGTCATGATCCCAGAGTTCTGGGATCGAGCCCCACATGGGGCTCCCTGCTCTGCGGGAAGCCTGCTTCTCCCTCTCCCCCTGCTTGTGTTCCCTCTCTCACTATATCTCTCTCTGTCAAATAAATAAATAAAATCTTAAAAAAAAGGGGGGGGGCATACTTTAAAAAAAATTAGATAATAGATTTGGAAAAATTATTGCATAATTTTTTATTTTCTTTATTGTCCAAATTTACTACAATCTCTGTATTACTTTTTTAGGGGGAGGAGAGATAAGAAAATCTACCTTAAAATGGAGAAAGGAAAAAAAATGTTATCTTGTAAAATGTTAACAGCAAAGATGAAAGATTTTCTTTAGAATTGTTGAGGGCTGTGTATGTGCGGGGGTGTGTGGTTTATGATCCTCAAGGACTAAGAATATCTCTGCTGCCTTAAATACTATCTAGCATGAAATGCGAGATAAAGAGCATTAGGGCCTTGAGGAAATTTAAGTAACAAATGTTATTACATGGGAGAGGGAAATTTCCTATACAGGGCTTTATCCCAGGCTCACTCACTGGTTAAAAAAAAAAATCCTAAATGTAAAGACCCCTGTCTCACTGTGCCTGTCCTCCCCTCCCCAAATTCTCAAGGTCACATCCTGGGAACCATGAGGAAGGATAAAAATGAGACAGAACATATTTTCTTAACTTTAAGGTCCTGGGCTAGGAGTAATTTAAGTGATTACTTTCATTGTAGTGGAGGAAATGCTAATGAATTTAATTCTTACCTCTTAACATTCTGGCCTTGAGTACTTTCACTAAAGGTTTTTATGTTACGAAAAAAGACTTCATCTATAGAATGGAGTATATTCCACTCATTTTGGGCTTCAGATATATGGGTCACTTGGATTAAGCCCCTTAAAGTAAATTTAGGGATTGGTTAGTTGCTAGCAGTGTTACTATGTAACTGCAACATAGGAAAATTCTTGAGGATCTTGGCTCTCACTCCAATTTAGGAAGATAAAAGGAAAGGATTTGGGAAATATGTTCTCAGTATCTCAACAGAGAAGACTCCAAAATCTTTTTCATTACTATCCATGCTCAAAATCCCAGAGAAGGTGAGAGGGGATGCCTTGTGCACTGAGCGAAGGATACTGTCCAGAATTTCAAGCCTGATTTCTAAGGGTATGGTTAAGAGCCCAGGCTTTGTGGTCAGACAGATCTGGGTTTAAAATCCCAGCTCTGCCACTGCTTGATGTGTGACCTTGGACAAGTTACATAATTTCTCTCAGCTTCAGTCTTCCATCTGAAAAAATGAAGATATGGTAGGAAGCCATGTCAGGAGAGTGTGTTAGTGGGAAGATTGCATAAGATGAAGTATAATATGTGCTGTACCTAATACAGCGGCTAGGCACATGGAGGGTGCTATATAGTGGTAATTCTTAGCTGTTTCAGAGCCAAATTCTGATGATCCAGAGAAGTGTGTCAGCCAGGGACAGCTACTTATAGAGACAGCAGTAGGGAAACATTTTGTCCCAGTAGCGCTGATCTCAGCTTCTCTTTTCTTGATTTTTTTTTTTTTTAAGCAATGTTTCTTTTCATATGGGTTTGGGTCTTCTTTCTAGGGAGACCAAAGAAGGGGGAAGAATTATTGTGGAAGTTGATGGCAAAGTGGCAAAAATCAGAAATTTAAAGGTAAGCATGAAATTGTTTTCCTTTCTCTTTCCACTGAGGAGTTTATATTATTACAGGGGCTTCTGGGATGAAGGTGTGTATGTGAATGGGTTTAGGGTGGCACTTTGGGAGAAGGAAGAGTTTTATACAAAGCAAGTATAAGAATAAAGCAAGAAAGAAGTATAGAGATTGTGGCCACTGCAGCCCAAGTTCTGTCAAACAGGGTGCAGCTGTTTGGAAACTGGTCACTTACAGCTTATGGGCGTCATGGCTAGTGTAAGTCATGCTGGGTACATCCATGGGTATATTTAACTCACCAGACCAGCAGACTTTGTCCCAGGCCTCTCATTTGATATCACTTAGTCTAGAGGCATTACTACAGATTTAGTATGCATCAGATCCCAGAAGGGAGTCAGTCACTATCCTGAGTTGCACTGCAGATTTTCTTTCACAGATCTGACTGACCTTTGAGTCACAATTGGGCAAACACTGGGAACTTCCTCCCCTACCCGTCACCCCCCTCCCAGGGCTAGTTTCCTCCATCTCATTCTTCCATTTACCAGAACAGCGGAAGTGGAAGGGGTTCTTTCTCTCTGGCCTTGGGGAGTGGAGAGAGACAGGGAAACTGGCCTTGTGCCTGCTGCTGTAGACAGCTTGCAGGTGGTGTTCAGCATCCCTGAGAGCTGAGGAAGCTGACTGGTAGGAGTGAGGGTTCTTTGGACCCCAGGCCTACTGCCTATGCCCACCCCTGTGATGTGATCTGTTTCCTTTTGTCAGCACTTCTCTGCTAAAAGAGAATGGGACCTGCCAGACTTTCAATAGGCGCTCCCCAGGGACCAAAGACCTTTTATTCTCTGCTGTCCCTTATTTATATCTCTGTTGCTTTGTTCTTAGAGCTGAGAGTTTTGGTTTTTTAAGAATAAATCCTGGCCAAGATCAAACTCTAATCTGCCCCCTGCACACCTGCTTAGCTGCTTACTTCCTTGAGGTCAATTATCCGCTAAGAATTTCTTAGTTATTCTGACAGCCTCTTTCTACTGTAGTTTATGATGGCTAGTGCTAGGGTTTGTCTATCCCTGTCCAGAGTCTAAATATTAAATAGTAAGATAAAACATTTGTGGCAGTAATACCATTTTCCCCAGTACCTGGAGGTCAGTGCGGTTCCAATCTCTGACTCTACCCTCATCTACCCTGAGCAGTTGGATTGGTCCTCGCTCTTCTATCCAATGTGCTTTCTAATTCACTGGGGATGGGTACCCAGGGACCTCTGTGAAAGTCCTAGGTTGATAGACTCTGTCAGGCCCAGGGACTGAACTACTCATGCACTCCGGTATCCTTTATAGAAATACTTGGAGAAAAAATGATAGTGATACGGCCCATGACGGTCAGAGAGGGAAAGGCATTCTTTCCTAAGCTTGGTTCATATGTAGGCAGATAGGTGATAGTATGAGAGACAAATTTAATTTTCTGGAGCTTTTATTTGATGAGATGAGGACAGAGTTTACTTTTTTTCTTTTTTGGGTAGATATCGTAGATTCTCATGACCAGTCTGGGTCTCTCTAGCTATAGTAGGGAGGAATCAAGTGGCATTGGCTAGATTCTGACGTTATGATAGAGAAGACTCTATTCTGTTTGATTTTAGATGGACAATCGACCAGATGGCTTTGGAGACTCTCGGGAGAAGGTTGTGGCATTTGGCTTTGATTACTGCTACTGGTCAGTCAACCCAGAGGACCCTCAGTATGCATCTCAGGATGTGGTAATGTCATTTTTCCTTCACTCTCCTCAGTGCTCCATAACTGGATAATTATTAGGAAATTAACATGCAATTGGGCCTGGCTGTTTCTTACTTTAATAGTTTGGTCAGAAACTAATAATGTTTTGATCTGAGAAGTAGTAGTGAAAGGCCATCAGTTGCAGAAAGAACAAAGGAGATGAGAAAAGACTGCTTGCCTAGGGCATAGAAGTTGGCTAGGGTCCACTTAAGCTTGGGCCTCAGCATGATTCAGGTGGGTACACATTAGTTCAGGTAGTGTTCTACTCCTATGGCAGGTAAATGGGTTCATCTCAAAGTTGGCCTTTGTTATATACCGCAGAAGGGCTCAGGAATCCTAGAGGCTAGTATCTTTGAGTCTTAGGCTTGTGCTTATGGTCCGCGGCTGAACGTAAAAGGCCTAGACGACTAGTCTGGCAGTCTGCAAGGTATGTAAGAGGTGAACTCTGTTGATGTGCTGAGGATTGAGAGGACCAGCCAAGGCCTTCCCAGCAAGGCTGTCACCCTTCTTGTGTCTGGTAGTTCTACTTAGCTCTCTCACAAGTTTCTGAGGCAGCAGGTTTGGCCAGGTGGGTCTACAGGACTTCTCTCTCTTTCTTTTTTTCAAGATGTTTTATTTATTTATTTGAGAGAGAGAGAAAACGAGCAGGGGGAGGGGCAGAGGGAGAAGCAGACTCCCCGCTGAGCAGGGAGCCTGATGTGGGACTCGATCCCAGAACTCCTGGATCATGACCTGAGCTGAAGGCAGATGCTTAACCGACTGAGCCACCCAGGCACCCAAGTCCGTCTATATACTTTTGAATAAAAAGCTAACATATGTTTTCTGCTAAATGTTTCAGTTTTTTGTGAAACTTTTTCTGATTATGCCAAAGAAGCAACGTTATCAAGTTTGAGTGACTTAGAGGACAGTATTGATTTTTTGCTGCTGCAGACTTCTGAAGATGATTGAATAATTTTAAATCATGAAAGTGTAACTCCCCCATTCTTCTTTTCTGAGGGGATCATGTGGAAACAAGACCCTAGACCACTGTGGGATTTGTTGTTGTGGGCTCCTTCTGTTGTAATATGAGCACCCTATATTTGTAGTGACAGTGTGTTTGCTGTAAATGCTCAGCAGAAAAGGTCAGTATGGATATTACCTCGTCTCTACCATATTTTCTGTCCTTTGGCATATGGAGGCACTGGCAGGTCCAGGCTTGTCTTTTGGCCCATGATTTTTATCCTAGCACTCAAGCATATATTAGGTGTCTGGTTCCTGGTGTTTGTATCTGTTCCATTGAGATCCTCCATGAATAACCAAAAAAGGAGCTGATTTTCAAATAAGAGAATGGGACTCCTACAGTAGGGCACAGTTGTGACTGTATATGTGTCATAAAAGACAGTGGTCTTTATTAGTAGAAAGTGAGAGCATTCTAATGGCTATGTTAGTCCTCCCTGGCCATAGCCTATCTAGGGCTATTCTTTTTTTTTCTAAGATTTATTTATTTTAGAGAGCGTGTGTGTGTATGTGTGCACATGCATGAGTGGGGGGAGGGGCAGAGGGAGAATCCTGGAGCAAACTCCCTGCTGATCAGGGAGTCTGACACGGGGCTCAATCCCAGGACCCCAAGATCATGACCTGAGCTGAAATCAAGAGTCCACCGCTTAACCGACTGAGCCAGATAGGTGCCCTAGGGCTATTCTGGATACCAGAAAAGTTAACCATTTTGTAAACCATTTGATAGATCAGTAATCTGGGTTAATAATGTGTGTAAACAGAAAACTACATATCTATTTATGTCTCAACAAACTTGGGTATAATTTTGGTGTGAGGCTCACATTTTACATTTATTTATTTATTTATTTAAAGATTTTATTTATTTATTTGACAGAGAGAGACACAGCGATAGAGGGAACACAAGCAGGGGGAGTGGGAGAGGGAGAAGCAGGCTTCCCGTGGAGCAGGGAGCCCTATGTGGGGCTTGATCCCAGGATCCTGAGATCATGACCTGAGCCGAAGGCAGACGCTTAACGACTGAGTCACCCAGGCGCCCCACATTTTACATTTATATAGCTTAAGTGTATAAATATAATATAGTGGGAAGCCCAAAAGTCCATAGTGGAGGGGAGTTCATAAATATGATTCTTCTTCTGTTGCCCGATTTGGAGTTCAATGGAAAGATCAAATGGGATTTAGACAGGAAGCCTGTGCAGAGAGATAAAACCTGTGTCCCCTGAGGTTTATTCTCACTTGTTTATTAATTGTCTAAGGCCCTTATCAGTCCCAAGAGGAGTTAAAATAGGAGACAGCAGGAAAGGAGCCTCTGTCACAAGCTAAAGTAGGGCCAGAGATCTCTGAATGATGGCAGGACTCATATACACATGATTTGGTCAGAGAGACTCATCACTTTAACACAGAAATTGCAGCCCAGACTTAACTCTGAGGTCACCAGGGTAGGAGAAGCAGACTGTCATAAAATCACAGGACATGGGGTGGAAAGAATTTTGATGTCATCCAGTTCAACCTCTCCCGAAGTACAACAATCTTCTCTATAGCATTTGTGGTCATATTTTGGGGGTGGGAGTGAAAGGCGCAGTTTTATTGAAGTATAATTTAGACACAGTAAAATTCACCTTTTTAATGTACAGTGTACAGTTTTATGAGTTTTGACACAGTTGTATAGCTATAATCAATATATAAATAAAACAGTGCATCTTTCCCTAAATGCCTTCATGTCCCTTTGCAGTCAAACTGTTCTTACCCCCAGCCCCTGGCAACTGCTAATCTGTTTTCTGTCCCTATAGTTTTGTCCGTTCCCAAATATCATGTAAATATAATAAAATAGTATGTAGTCTTTTGGGTCTGGCTTGTTTCAGTTAGCATGATGTATTTGAGATTCACGTCTGCTGTTGTGTGTATTATCTTATTCTGGCCTTCATTCAGACTTACTTAAATCAGCTTCTTGGCCAGAAGGAACTGATGGCTTTGGAAGCATAGATTCTAACTGCAAAGAGCAAGGAACCAAGTCCCTGGAGGATTGTGCCCCCTTCATCCCTGGGTTTCTTTCCCTTTTTATATTAATTAATTAATTAATTAATTAAATTTTATTTTTTTAAAAAGATTTCATTCATTTATTTGACAGAGGGAGACACAGCGAGAGAGGGAACAGAAGCAGGGGGAGTGGGAGAGGGAGAAGCAGGCTTCCCCCCCACCCCCAGCAGAGAGCCCAATGTGGGGCTCGATCCCAGGACCCCAGGATCATGACCTGAGCTGAAGGCAGATGCTTAACAACTGAGCCACCCAGGCGCCCCACTTTCTTAAACAATTTTTAAAAAGATTTTTAAATTTTATTTATTTGTCAGAGAAAGAGCACAAGCAAGGGGAGCGGCAGGCTCCCCGCTGAGCAAGGAGTTGGATGTGGGACTCGATCCCAGGACCCTGGGATCATGACCTGAGCTGAAGGCAGATGCTTAACCAACTGAGCCACCCAGGCGTCCCTCTGGGTTTCTTCCTATTGTGAGGAAAGGCTGTCCTCACCCTCAGAAATACAGCACTGATTTTAGAATATTAAATATTGGAGGGAAAATTTTTCCCCACTGGCTGTAGGGGGATTTTGAGCAACGTCATAAGCCATTGCTTGATAGATGTTAGCAAGAATGTCATCTGTTTGGTGTTGGTGCTGCCTCATCATAGTCTCTTAAGATGTTAGAGCTCGAAGGGAACTTAGTCATCTAGGCCAGGGCTTCTCAACCTCAATGCTATTGATATTTTGACCAGATAATTCTTTGCTGTGGGCATCTGTCCCGTGCACTGTAGTAAGTTTAGCAGCATCTCTGGCCTCTACCCACTAAATGCCAGTAGCAATCTCAATCAGGAATATAAAAAATATTTCCATCCCCCTCATGTTCCAGAGATAGCTGTTTGATTTATATGGCATTATATAGGCAGCTAATGCCCAAGCAGGACTAGACCCATGCTTCCTGTGGTGGTTTTTCATTGCATTGTACCATTCTACCTCCCTCTTTTTATATTTATATTACAGCCTCAGAAGATAGGTTCAAGGTTTGCATTTCTTCGTGCTTTACCACTACCAGTCCTTAGTGGCGACACACATGATACATAAATTAGGCATCAGCAAACATGGGCCACTAGAGAACAAGTCAGCTACTATAAGTTCTACTGAAAGGCAGGTTTCTTTGTTAATATATTATTAAATATCTATAGATTCTAAATGTTTATCGTTCCATTTGATCATCTCCCAAATCTATTACGTCCTTACTATTTATTCCATTTTATAGATAAGGAAACTGAGGTACATAAAGGTTACAAGACTTGCCCAGACAACTTAGCCAGTAAGTGTTGGAGCAGGGATTCAAATCCAAGACTGTCAAATTCTAAATTGTATGCCAAGAAGCCTCACAGACCCTCAAAGTTAAAAGAAATCTCACTTAGTCTACTAGGAGACCTGGTCATCTCTTCATACATACTGTCTGATTTAATCCCTTCAACAACCTAAAAGGTAGGAGATTTTATCCTTTTATAGTGAAGAAAATTTAGACTTAGAGAGGTTATGTGATCTGCCCAAAGTCACACAATAAGAAATGAGTCTTAGATTTGAACACAGGTTATCTGAATGCAAAGTTCATATGCTTTGCTATGCTACAGTTTAAGAAGAAAAAAAAAGGGATAAAAGAAAAGAAAGAGATGGTAAATTAGGAAAGAGGAGAGAGGGTGAAGAGGAAAGACAGAGAAAAGACTGTAGTGAATGGGGGCTGGCAGGGGATCATACCACCTGTCTTGTCCATTACCCTGTGACCCTTGTGTCATTAGCTTCCCATTCTTAAGGCAGCTTGTTCTTCATCTGAATTGTGTTGTCTTTGTTAATGTTTGGACTTGCAGCCAAGGCTTTTCTTCAAAATTGGCCTATATTTTATCTGGTTATAATCTGTATTAATGTTAATCTACTTCTCCTCTGAGGTTAGACCTGGGTTTCAATTCAGGCATAGCCACTTAGTTAGTAGCTGGCTTACTTTAGACAAGTTACTTAAATTCTGAGTCCTCATTTCTTGAGCTTGAGTTCCTGTGAGGAGGAAGTGAAATAATTAAGTTCCCAGACCAGGACTTGGCAACTGGAGTTGATAAGGGAGGTCCTGAGTACTGTGGCTTGGTTCCGTGTTGTGATTACCCTATCACAGTACTAGAGAAATGAGGCCCATGCTTCTAAGAGCTGAACTAGATTTGAAAATCTCTTCTTTGAATCTGGTTGTGATCCCTTCTGGATCATCATGCTCCACTTGGAAAATTAACTTCCCTCCCTTCCTCCTGGT